>NC_136741.1:14328750-15590000 GCF_936440315.1 Barbus barbus
ATCATCTCAAAAACTTTGCAAGAATTAGATGTTTTGTTTCCAGTCAAGACTTGGAGAAACTTGTTCATGCCTTTATCACCAGCAGGGTGGATTATTGTAATGGTCTCCTCACCGGCCTTCCCAAGAAGACCATTAGACAGCTGCAGCTCATCCAGAATGCTGCTGCCAGGATTCTGACTAGAACCAGAAAATCTGAGCATATCACACCAGTCCTCAGGTCCTTACACTGGCTTCCAGTTACATTTAGGATTGATTTTAAAGTACTTTTACTTGTTTATAAGTCACTCAATGGCCCATGACCTAAATATATTGCTGATATGCTCACTGAATATAAACCGAACAGACCACTCAGATCATTAGGATCGAGTCAGTTAGAAATACCAAGGGTTCACACAAAACAAGGGGAGTCTGCTTTTAGCTATTATGCGGCCCGCAGTTGGAACCAGCTTCCAGAAGAGATCAGATGTGCTAAAACATTAGCCACATTTAAATCAAGACTCAAAACTAATCTGTTTAACTGTGCATTTGTTGAATGAGCACTGTGCTATATGTCCGAACTGACTGCAATAAATTTTATGTATAATCATTTTCTTTAAATTTATTTTAAATCAATTTCTATATCATTTTAAAATTCCTTGTTTTTATTATCTTTATTCCCATGTTTTTATTGATTTTTAATGTCTATTTCACTTTCTTTTATGTAAAGCACTTTGAATTACCACTGTGTATGAAATGTGCTATATAAATAAACTTGCCTTGCCTTCCATCTGCATTTCTCCTAACACCTCTACCGTTAAGCATTGGTAACTGTCCCTCTGGGGGCAGAAATGGGGGTGGTTTAGAAAACAACATTTCCTTTTTCTTTGTCTCTTTGTCTGCCTCCTTTAGTATTTTCTTTGCCTGTTTTATACTTTTTAATGCATCATTCCCTTCCTTTTTAAACATGGCTATCACTTCATACTATTTTCCCTTTTTGCTTCTCTCTTTTCTCTTTTTTTACTGATACTTTTAGTTTTATAGTTTTTTATCAAAGTTTCAATTTCCTCTCACAGTGCTACATCAAATGTCCCTTCTTTTGGCCATTTTGTCATTATATTTTTAGTTCTCTTCTGCCATTTGTTTGAGACCTTATTTATCAAGTCTTTACACAATGGATATTTCATTCCTAACATTTCCGCCGGAGTGGCTGCCATACTTTTCCCTATAATCTTACAATCCAATTACTTATTATTAATCTATATATATTTTCATTAGTCAATTAGCTTCTATTTTTCCTACTTTGTTTAACTATTTTAGTCTTTATTATGTGACTTACGTCTTTAAACCTAGTTTTTATTCTGTCTGATGCATGTGCACTCTCTGTATGAGTTAATAGTCTCAACTCTATATTCACTCAATATCCAAAAATACTAACTCTATTTTATATTTATTTTTACTTTTCTTCTATTTTTGTTTTTTAAATAAATATTTTCCGCCCTTAAAAATATTTTTACTACGCTTTTTTAACTTGTCTCCTTGAACTCATTTCTGTTGCTTTGATCTCAAAAATGTTCTCCTTTTCTATCACACAGATCTTCAACAATGTAAAAACATATAACAGATCTTATTCAATCTTTATTGATATAAATTTTTCCTAATCACATTCACTCCTTCTTGTCCCTCTATGCACACAGGGCTCATTCTTTCATTCTGTGCCCCTTTATTTATAGGGTTCATGCAGTCAATCATCCCTCTCAGGTGAGGCACTAGCTGCGTCCCACCCAAGAGCGGGTGCGCAGCTTTTACACACTCAATACGGGATTTATTTATTTTTCATACAACCTCAATCATTCACGCAGACACAAACACAGACACAGACAATAAATCCGACTACACTACGCTCCTCTAGAACGACCTGCGTCTGTACTGCTCACTCTTTTACTGATGCACTTCCTCAACACGTAAAAACAGCACCCTGCAGGATTTTTGCCTTATCCTAAGGACTTTGCGCACTTTCCTCTACTTTATCTGCTTAATGTTTAATGTTATCCTCAAGGCCCATTAACAATAAACACAGATTAGTACATGCAATTAGTTATTCTGGAATCAAAACTAATTAAATTTGGAAGAGCAATTTTAAGTGACCTTACCACCAAGGGTAGCCTAGCAAACAACACAAACCAATTATATAAGCAAAAACTGCTTACCTTGTAGTGGCCACTTAATTTGTGTTGTCTGTCAAGCAAGCCCAACGTGGTCCCTCACCCTCTGCTCCTTTCCAATCCTTTTCGTGACGCCAATTTGTGGTGGCTTCCGCCTTTTCTATGAAGAATCACTCTCAAAGTCATGGGGTTTCGATGCCAGAAAATAGACTTTATTATAACACGAAAATAAAGCCGAGAAGTCTTCTGCAGAAAAGTTCTCCAGAATGTTTTCTGTCTTCTCTTTAAATAGTCTTTTCTCTAGGCGTGTTCAATACATTTCAGACACACGTTTTACCTTTTTAGGCCGTGTTTACCTTATATATACAATTTAGTCTCTCTCTAGGGAGAAGCTATGCGTGTTATAGTAAAGAAAGAGGCCCCCTTCCACATTCTGCACATTTCATCCGTGCCTGCCTCCAACACACACATGCACGATTATAATGGAAGAATAACTTCATACATAAATGGATAAATTCACATTAATTATACTTGATTAATTCACCTTTTGACTAATACAAATCTACTTCAAGAGCATATACCCTACTATTTCTGACAATTTTCCAAGTTAACGTCTGGTCATTGACAACAGTGTAAATCTGATTTTGCTCTGATAGTCCAGATTGAAAATCTGGTTTAATCTAATATAAAAGCAGGAAACAAAGTTTAAAGGGGTCATGGCATGCTTTTTTATTTGTAAAAAACATTTATGACATAAAAAAATTAATGTTTAAGAATTTTCAATGTCACTAATCAAATAAGTACATTTTGACATTTACCAAGTGAGCTGTTTTGTGCAAATGGTCAGACGTTCTAGCTTCCACCGAAGGACAAGATGTTCTTTGGGACATTCTCAAATCATGCTGGATAACAGTGCCGTTTCACACACCATTTTGCACCAAATATTTAGCTTCCTTTAAGAACAGCACAGTGGGAGTATTTCATGTTTATAATGCTGTGTGGAGGAGGCTGTTCAAATACATTACCTAAATCTTGAACACAGAGAAGAGTGAGTTATGAAAGTTCACAGATGAAACAAAACTAACTTGCTTTCTATGGGAAACCCTTATTACTCATGTAGTGACTCTCACATACACACCCAGACAGGACCAGTTAGACTCGCAGAGCGAAAACTTTTCTTCTTCCCCCTCAGTTAGGTGAGGTGACTCGAACATCAAAACTGCTTCTGCTTTTCACTGAGAATTTATCAAACGCCACCCATAGCAAGAAACGGCAAACATGAGCTTATTAGTAAATTCTCTAGACCGGTTTTCATCTGCCACTGATACAAAAAGACACTGTTAAAGAGAGTACTAAAACTTGACAGTCTGGTTTGACCAGACAGATGCATCAGACATCTGCACCTGTAGTAAACATCCATTTAACGTCTGATAACTTTTATTTCTACTCAAGTGTAACTTAAAAGTGCATGTAAACGTACTTTAATAGGGCTATCTTCATTAGTTTGCTTGGAGCACATTCTTCTTTGAAGCGCTTGTCAAGAGGAATGGACAGAAACCAGGTGTTAGTTGGTGAACAGAATGTTATTTGAGGAAGGTTTTGTGATACACTTGAGTGGAATTGTTGGCAGGAGTCCATCATAAGCTTGCTCAGAGAGGGGTGAGTTCACAGTAGAAACAAATGTGTCGAACAAGTAGGCATGGTGATCACAGACTTATGAAACCATTTCTATTAAAGGTGGTTTAATGTTGACATATACAACCACAAAATGGCTAAATTGTGAGAAATCGTTGCAAAATTACAAAAATCTGAAACTGACTACAAATATTCTTTAAAAAAATGTCAACTAATAAAACATACAGCCAGGTTGGCATGACCACATGCCAAAAATATACATTATTTTTGTTTGTTTTCATGAATATACATTTTTACATTCCATATGAAAAGTTCAGAATTGCTCTCAACTTTGAGCTGCCCTCTCCAAAATGATAATCTTACAATTCATATATATATGTGTGTACAACCATTGTTATAACAAACAGCAGATCCAAATGGCTAATATTCTAAAAACACAGTATGAAACTATAACTTACATTTCATTTGATGATTAGAGTACAAGGATACTTTTATAGAAATGAAAAGAAATTCTCAAAAGATCAATTAAATTGCAGCTTTCTCTCATTTTGCCTTGATACAATTCAAGTTCATTTATCTGTGCTCTTTGCCAAGGTCTTTTTTATTCCAATAAAATGGGTAGAAGAACATTTGGCAAGAACGCTTTGGTAGGTTTTCTGTACCTCATAGTTATTGTTTGGAAGCCCTGTAAAGAATTTAAGGCATTGAAGGGAATACAAGAAAATAAATAATTCAAGAGAACTCTCTTTGAGCTTGCTCGTCTTGTAAGATGCTCCCATTATGGAGTGAAGAATTTGCAATTTGATGTCTTGGTCAGGTTCAGTTCTTCAGTTGTGTTGAAAGTCCCAAAATCTGAAGACAGTAGTCACATTTCTGCTTTTAAAAGCAGAGAAAATGTGTGGAAAATGAAGAGTAAAGCTGCAGTTGATCCTGTTGATTCCTCAAGTTTATAATGGTCACCAATCAGTGTCCCAGTGCTCTGACAATAAAAAGATGCCACATTGGGCTACCAAGACTCAACCACTTCATTCTAGATACTTAAAACAGGTTATTGCCAATCCCTTAAATGGCACAATAAGAGCATAGAGGGAAATCAGATTCTTTTCCAATGTGTCCTACAGAGGAGGAGTTGTTCGGTTGGTTCAGTGTTGAGCATGTATGAACAGGGTTTATGAGGATATGGTTTAACACCAGTCAGCGATGTAGTCAAAGTCTGCAAACATCTCCTGCTCGCTGTCTGTCAGAAACCTTGGCTCACGAGGTGGAGTCAATATCGGTGCCTCTGAGGTGAATTCATCATCAAAGTTACTAACATCTTCACGGCCTTTGATGGTCGGCACAAATGGGGGTCGGATCTTCTTTGCCAGCAGTGCGGGCCAATCCATATTCTGAGGAAAAATAAACAAATGTGTAGTAAGGAGATTTTCAGTGACATCTGAAAGTAAAAAAAAAGAAAAGTTAAACAGATGGCCTACTCTGAAAAACGGATGCTTTTTCACTTCCTCCGCATCTCGCTCCCCTGCGCCAAGGCGCCGCTCTGGATTTCTCCTTAACAACTGGATAAGGAAGAGAATGTTTAAAGCTTATGAACATAATTAGCTGGTAAATTAATTTGAGAATATAAAAGTGCTATTATAAAAAGGAACAGTCTTTTCTAATAAAGCTGTGTTGTGATTTTAAGGATTGCCATAAACAATAAAATGAGCTGTAGTCTAGGAAAATAGTTTAACCATATCAGGACACATCCAAACATACCCTTCTCATTATGGAAATGGCTTCTGTGGAGAGGAACCTTGGATAGCGAACTTCATCATTAACAATACTGTCAAACACCTCCTCTTCATCATCACCAGGGAATGGGGACTGTAATAAAAATAATATTAATATTTCACATAATAAAGTACTGAAAAGAAATAAAAGTTCCTCTGTTGGTATTATTTCCATATCGATGAACATGAGCCTATCAATACTAGATCACATAATAAATTACTTACATTCTAATTATAATAAATGGTAATTATTGTAGTCAACTAAATTATGTAATATGTAAATTTTCAATTTAGGACTGAAGAATCACATTCATGTTTTTTTAGTTTGCAACCACTACAAGCAACACGCCTAACAAAACCACTGAGAATGGATGCATGGGAAGCAGTCTTGCTTAAAAAAAGAACAGTTGGATGGAAACCAACAAAATGGCAACAGAATGCAGCAAACTTGAGAGACGTTTTGCAAAGCTGCTTGACACTGTATTAAAAATATGGTGCTCCGAGCGAGACGCTGAAAAACAGTGAGACATCAAATAGCACAGATGGAATGTCTGAACAAGTTCTGTTCGAATGGTCCATTGGTCTACATCAGGTAGGCTGACAAACTTTGTTGCATGGATTACTGTGGGCTGTAAACCAGTGAAATACTAAAGACCCCGATATACTTCAAATGAAATCGAAGAATGAACTGACGTGACATCATTACAAACAAAATCCGGCCAAAATGAAGTTTGTTTTGTGCGTTTGAAACAGCTTGCCAAAGCTAACTTCCCACAAAAGTTCTTTACGGCTGCAAAACCCCTTTATACGACGATTACGACATAGGAGGTGTGTGCTGAGGCTCCGCCTTCTTTCACGTGGAACTCTCCTCTGGGTTCATTTCGTCTCTCAAGTCCTTGGAGGTGATATAAAAGTTGTGCTTCTGATGAAATGAGACACTGACACCGTTTTTCCTGTTTAATACTGCTGATTGCTTTTAAGCAATATATTTAATAAAGTGCCATGTAAATACACATGGCAACTTCAAGAGAGTGCTAATTTGCAGAGCTCACACAAACAATGTCGCTATGATCCGATGCTTTTTTCTCTTTTGAAGAAATGCTTGCCGTTTTCTCCATTTTTGTTGTGTTTATTTTGTTACTGAGAGGAAAGCACGCAGCACATATTTACATATTCATTTAAACGTCGCTTTCATCAGAGTGGGTGGCGTCGTGATGTTCGCTAACAGTATACCAATGCTCAAGTATTTCAAACTTTTGTTTTACCCCTAAATGATGAATAAACGGTACTTCGTTTTGAGTATACGGGTCCTTTACTGCTCTAAAGTGTCTGAAGTTCTAAAGTCATATTTAATTTTACTTTTCAAAGATTTAATCATCTGAAACAATGTAATAATTTATTTTAAATTAAATCACACAAATTAATGTAAGTGAACTTTTTAGGGGGACCTTTTTAATTCACTGTGAAGTTTAAATATTTAGATTTTTTTTTCTTTTAACCAACTGTACAATTCAAGTTAACAACATTAACCGTACTGTTCATAAATTTCTCTTTGCAGATCAATTAAGTATCCATCCATCCATCCATCCATCCATCATACCTCTCCAACCAACATCTCAAAGATGAGAACTCCCAGTCCCCACCAGTCCACTGCTCTTGTGTATGACGTCTCAGTTAAAACTTCCGGTGCTAAGAACTCAGGAGTGCCACAGAACGTACTAGTACGATCTTTAAAGCCCATTCCTACATGACGGGAGATGGAATGAGTTACACTCACATTACTGACAAACAACATATAAATCACACAAACTTTAGTAACATTAGTGATAAAAATACATTATCTACCTTCTTTGCAAAGACCAAAATCAGCAATCTTGACATATCCCTCAGTATCTAGCAAAAGGTTATCTAGCTTCAAATCCCTGCAGTAGAAAGTTCATGACAGTCACATGTGGTTCATTAAACATTTATAAAGTCTTCTGTTTTTACGTCCAGGACTGACGCTTACCTGTACACTATTTTATGGTCATGCAGAAATTGCAGCCCCAAGACGACACAAGCAGCATAAAAACTGAGGACATAAAAACAAGTTATTTCAGATGGAAATGCAGTTTTTGGGAAACGATCATGTCAGTGTGACAGCAGCAATAGTAAATTCAGTCACTCACACAGAGCGTGGTTCAGAGAACACGTCTGCATGAATGTGCATCATCAGGTCTCCTCCTGCTGCGTACTCCATGACGAAACACACATGCTCCATGGTCTGGAAACAAGCGAAGAGGTTCACCAGGAATGGATGCCGAACACTGTTCACTGTCTCAAAGATCCTCTTCTCACACATGAGGCTGTGGATAGATATTAATATGTAGAGTAAATGGGACAGTTGAGACAAAACATGGCCACTTATTTCCTCCAACAATTCCAGTAAAAATGACATACATACTTGCGTTATATTGCTATATTTAAGACTTTCTACATCAACATATTGTCCTCCAGTGTGACAAATGGTATTTTTAAAAGCAGAAGCATTCCACTTTGTCAGTTAACATGAACACATTAACTGCATGCATAGTAATTATAAGTGAATAAGCTAAATATTAGTGGTTTCAAGTGGAATGTTAATTACTCAAATGCATATAATGTTAACAGTGATTATTGATAATGCATGTAGCATTACATTTGTATATACTGTAGATTATATAACAAACAGTTTGTATTTATTTTAATTTTAGCCTCTGTATCAGAAAGATAAGGCGTGAGAGAAAATTAATGAGAAGAAAATGGAAAATTGGAAATGAAGACAACTAGTTGCTAGCATGAGGACTTCCAGTGTCAATCTAAATTAAGTTAACCAAAAGTCAATTATCGAATAAATATTTATATGAATACATATACATTTATAAAACACATTTTCACTATTTTGCATATTGTCAACTAAAATGATATTTTAACAGCATTTTAGTACAAATAAATGGACTAAAATGAGTAAATGTGACATGCTAAAATACTGAATAAATTCCAAAAAATATTTTTAGCAAAATTTAAAAACTGTAAATAAACACTACGCTTGGTGGCTCCACCATGTCTAGAGTACAGCTCTTGACTCTTTGGCCTTAATAATAACAGGAAGTAAAACAGGAGCAGAACAGTCCCCACAGTATACTGTCCACACAGTATAACTGATGCCTCTACAAATGCTTCCAAGCATCGTCATGTAGTTCATTTATTTTACTTAAACACACATAGATAGCCTTTACCTGTCTACTTCATCCCTTGTAACAATGTCACCTTTCTTCAAAGCTTTAATGGCAAACATTTCTCCAGTGGTCTTGTACTCCGTAAGTAAAACCTGTTGAATAATTAAAGGGATGAGACAATGAAACTGTCTGCAGGAGCCACATCCCAAAGTGGCAGCATGTAGACATAATCTGCTACTATTACATAAATGGTTCATATACTGAACATTTGCACATTTTACAGAGCTCTCCTTATTGCATATGTGAAAGCAAGTTTAAGTTTACCTTTCCAAAGTGGCCACGCCCCAGAACAGCTACACATTTGAAGCCTGTCAAACTGAATTGAACTTCCTCTTCTTCCCTAAAGGCATGACCACACACTTTGAGCATTTGACTACCTTTACATATGCATGCTGTTTATATGTAGCCGTGAAAGGAAAAAGGAAAAAACTATTGTACCTTATTTCAGTTTGTCGTTGAACTGCAGTCAGTTCCAGGCCAGGCTGCTCATTTTCAACCAGACTATCATAATCCGGTTTAGCCACTGTGTTGTTCAGGAAGTCAAAGGTCGCTAGGGCATCCTGTAGGCGAGAGGCATTTAAGAGTCATTCTGAAGTACTTCAAGAGAACTCCCCTTCTTAATAACACTTGCCTTATAGGGACAGTTCAGACAAAAAAAAAAAAAAAAAAAAAAAAATATGAAGAATCTGTCATTGTTTACTTGTCATCATTATATTCCAAACCCATATGACTTTTTCCCCAAACACAGAAGGACATGTAAGGCAGGATGTGAATGGTGACCAGGGCAACTTTGCAGTCAAGGCCAACTTTGCTGTAGCTCTGTGAATTTATTCATCCAGTTATATTATTGAATATGCCAGTGGTTCTCAAGCTTTCTTTATTTAAAGATACTAGAAGTGTCCATAGATTTAAATAAGTAACTAAAACATTTAAATTTCAATCAAATTTCAGGATTCCAGAGGTTTTAAGAGCTACAGGATTTTCAGGCATCCAATTCTTTTTAACCAATTAATTTAAATGACTTTTCCTGTCATTAGTGATACTGGATATAGATAAAAAAAAAAAAATAAAAAAAAAGGATTAAAAAATAAATCTTTACTCACCATTTCAACCCAATGAAAAAATATTTAGAGCTTGGATTTTCAGTTGTTTAGTTGCTTTTTTAAAGCTTGGTTTGTCTTATTTTAAATCATTTCAAATCATCTTTGGACATTTGGTAAGGCCGGTTAAGAACCACTGGAACATATGCATGTTCAAATTGAGCACATCACATTCACACATCATCTGTTATTGAACCAACAACATCTGGCAGCAAACTTCATTTGAAACAACTTGTCATGCCATATTTAATTATATGTGAAGATGAATGGAAATTGGCAAATCTCATTGACCTTCACGTATATTTAAATAACCTCCTGTCAAGATAATCAGTAAATAACAATTTAAATTACTTTTCATCACCCAAATCTTTCCATCCCAATTTCATTTTCATCCCATCCTCTTTCATTGTATGGAAAAGAATGTTATCAACATTCAACATTTTACTAAACTTTTCCTTTTGCTTGTTTCAACAGAAAAATAAGTCAGATGGGTCTGGATCAACATGAGTGAATGATGATATTTTTCAATTCTTGCTGAACAATTCCTTTAAAACAACTGCTCCTGTACCTGCACCTCTTTTCCATCTGGGATCTTTTCCGGTGATGCAGTTTCCTCTCTCTCACCTTCGATGGAGTGCCGTTTTGAGGGAGGCGTGGCTGGTTTGTCAAAGTCTAATTTGGTCACAGTGGGGTCGCTGAAGGAGAGAAGACAAATCATAAAAGTTGACCACATGCCAGTTTCCATTTTAAACAGTCCAGCGGCTTTGTTTGGGAGTCTGGAGATTTACAGAATAGCTACATTATGGAATGCATACACTGGGATACGAAGCAGGAATGTTAAGTCATAATTATCTAAATATAGAGCACCAATTACATTTCCAGACAGATTAGTCATTGTTTATCAAAGACTGCAGAATAATTCGAGGGTTTTCTGCTACCAGATGCTCTTTTAGGAAATGAGTCTGTCTGGATGAGCTGGAATGCATTTGAACACATATGTACCTGGGCAGGGAGTGGGCGTCTGGGTGGCCGATGGGTACTGTTTCAGGGCTCAATGCTGAGCCTAGATCAGCCGCCTGAGGACTGAATGAGTTATTGATTGACGGAATGGCTCTTCTCACCAATCTGCCCCAGGTGGCAATGTTAATGTTCATCTGAGGGGCACGCAGGAATGTTTTACCTGAGAGGAACAAGGTTTATGTATGAGATGAAGAAAGTAGAAGAAAACATCTGAACAGCAGATAATATTAGTTCCAAAACCTAGTGTGCCATTTATGTAGACACTTTTTTTTAATTTTAGCAAAATTCTGTGACAACATAGCATTTATTCCTTCATGTACAATGCAACCCCAGAATGCTCTGTGACAGCTGTTTGTGTACCGTGTACTGCTACTGTCAGAAACTTAATTTACTTGTTCATTCAGCACTATCTGAAGTTTTCAGGCATTAGTCTGAACAGACAAATCACATGCAAAAACCAGACCAAATTTAAGTGCCAGATTTGTGTTGATGTAACCAGCCTTGAGATGGCCTTATAACAGCATTGTGCTGTTAGCTAAGCAAAATGCTAATGGAAACTTTTGACTTGAGTCTCCCAAGCACAGCATTATTTGTGGGACTTTGGCACAATTTTGAAACAGAGCTTAAGTCTCTAAACCAGCTATTCATCTTTGTCTATAAATGGTTCAAACGAGTTCAAACAAGAAGGTCAAAGTTCATTCTGACTTCATTGTGTAAACACTGGCCCCACAGCAGTGCAATATTGAACCACAGTGCTGTCTCAAAAGTAGGCTCTAGGCTGCTTAATCTAATCTGTTTAAGTGAACATGTCAACCCTTCTCAACACTGAGGCATATTTGCCACTTCATAACCTTACCTTGCTGTTTGGAGAAGATTTTCTTTTGCCTTTGTAGTTTAGGTCGCCTCTCAATAACTGGGTTAAAAAACGTAACCTGTATCCAAAGAGGTAGAGAGAATATCAATATAAATGTCTTCTACAAGGCCATCAAATTTGTATATTGCATGTCTAAGCGTGATGAAAAAATTAAAGTACCTCAGCAAACAGTGTTCCTTGCGGTTCCAGGTAAAGGCACATGCCATGACGCTGATTGTCCAGGAAGTCTTCCAGCCGTAAAAACTTAACAGCACACAGTGAGCGCCAGTCTCTCCAGTACACCGCTATCTCCAGCTCACGAGACTACAGGTCAACCAATAAAAACATTCAATATCTTATATTAAGTATATACACACACAATAATAATAATAATAATAATAATAATAATATTATATATATATATATATATATATTTTTTTTTTTATAATAATATATATATAAACATTTAAAAAAATGAAATATTCTGTAAAGTTTCATTATGATTTTGTATTGAGTGGTTGCCAGGGTTTACTAAGTGATTGCTAGAAAGCTATGGGTAGTTGAATGAATGAATGAATGAATGAATGAATGAATGAATGAATGAATGAATGAGGCATTTATATAGCGCTTTGTGTATTGCTGTACACCCAAAGCACCTTTAATAATGGGGGGGGGGGGGGGGGGGGGGATAAGTCCTCCATATAAATATATATATGGATGACTAGAAGTGCCAGTTAAAATAACAATAAAATTAAGCAATCAATTATAAGTATATCAGCTGAAAAAAACAAAAACAATAATAACTTTTATATAATTCAAATAATAACTTTTAAAATGGACAACATTTTTATTTTTTTTAAATTAGGTCAACTAAAAAAAAAAAACATTTTATTTAAAGATTTATTTTTAGCCATTTTTGCCTTTATTTTGATAGGACAGTAACAAAGTGGGAGAGAGCGAGGGGACAGAATCAGGGAAAGGTCCATTTCAAAATCTGGATGCCCATAGCACTACTGCGCTATATGTCTGTGCGCTGTCACAAGGCTATTGGTGCCAATAGCTCAATTAAAATTTTAAATGTTAGATAAATGTAACAAATGATAACTCATTTTTTGAATGCCAGTTTAAAATTGTAAATGAGAGAGTACTGGTCAAGTGCTTTTCCTTTTTATTTTACTGATCAAGTTAAAAACGCCCAACAGTTACCACTTGTGAGTTTTGCTACAGTTCACAGCCAGCGGTTTGACATTTACAGGCCTTTTACAGGTCTTTTCAGAGTCTGTCTGCCACTACACAACTGCTGATTAGAGTTCTCACGTTGCCTGCCATGAGATTAAACGCTTATGCCATCACACAGCCAAAAGCAAGTCCAAACCCACAGATGTGTGTGTATACTAATCGACCCTCAAAGAAAATCAATAAAATAACATAGCAAGTAAGCCTCTATATCAGGTTTACATGAATCACTAATGAAGTAACTGAAGGAGTCATTTAATTCACTCTTATTTAACCCTTGCTCCTTGGGAGATGTCAAATAGAAACCGGAGCAATTCCATCAACAGAAAAATAAAAAGCGCCTAAAAGCAAATACAAATCAGCCCATTTCTTAATGTGGAGGAATGGAGATGCATTATAAAGGACAAGTTTTGAAAAAAAAAACAAAAAAAAAAAAACAGGGAACTAATGCTTATTGTAAACATCTGAACGTTAAAATTAAACTGACGTTTGCTTGTGCAAGAGTGTGACTCAAACACACAGCCATCATAGAAAGGGGACACTTATATGTGAGAGTGAAGAGATTACGAATGATGACTTTTGATCCGACTTGTCCGAGTTTCCATAAGAACTGGGGAAAATCTGGGATTAACATTTCCAAAGTTAATTGAGAGAGGCTGGAATGGAGAGCATGTGTGCATGTGTGTGCCCATCTACTCATGTGTCGAGAGGATTATGGGATAAGACTGTGGTTGGACAAGTGTGTTTTATGCAATTTCTCTTGCATTACCCGGTCAAGTTCAAGCGTGAACTTCTGATCCCAAGATTGGTTGCTAACTGGCTTCCAATGGGTCTGTCCCACAACTGTATTGTCCAACTTCAGAACGGCACTGATTTCATCTGTCATAATAGTACAAAACATCTCTTAAACTATTACTTTAGAACAAAAACATTAATATAAGTTCATTAGCGATGTGTATTTAATACATTGATTAATGTGTTTTATAAAAAAATACTGATGAAAATAAAAATAAAAAAACTCCCCAAACATATCTGTCTGCATGCAATCAAAATAACAAAAATACATAGACAAAGAATTTAAAAGTTGTTCAACAGTTTGGGGTCAATTTCCTCATGCTCATCAAGGCTGCATTTGTTTGATCAAAAATACAAAAACAGTAACATTCTGAAACTTACAATTACTATTCAAAAAGTAACTTTTTCTATTTTAAAATGTAGTGCATTTCTGTAATGGCAAAGCTGAATTTTCAGCAGCCATTATTCAGTCTTCAGTTTCATGTGATCCTTCAGAAATCATTTTAATATGCTGATTTGGTACTCAAGAAACATTTCTATTTATATCACAGCTGAAAAAAGTTGTGCAGCTTTATATTTTTGTGAATTCTTTGAAAAATATAAATCTCAAAATAACAGCATTTATTTTAATTAGAGATCTTTTATAACATTATAAATGTATTTACAGTCACTTTTTGATCAACTTAATTTTGTCCTTGCTGAATAAAAAAAAAATGTAATATTAATATCTTAAAAAAAAACACAAAAAAACATACTGACCCCAAACTTTTGAACGGTAGTGTGTGTTCGCTTAGACTTAGTGTTATTTTCCACATAACGTTATATAACAAAAGTAAAATCAATTTACCGGTGGAGACAATGAGTGAAGATGAAATAAGATGGCAAATCGCCACGTTTCACATAAATGTGAATGATTAATGTAGATTAATGTGTCTGAATTGAGTTTAATTTACAGTGATTCCCCGATTTGTTCTGCTTCAGAATGATGCCCATGCAAGATTCTCATGAATGATATTAACTTGGATTTTCAACAAGCATTTAAAACAAATATAAAGCCACTCAACTGGACAGATCATCAGACTTGGAGAGCGTTCGGCTGCTGCCAGATTTGTTCTTGTTTCCTCGGCTCATAAATGAGGATCGTGCCTCACTGGGGCTCCAGCCGGGCAGAGAAACAGATGCTGTCTTAGAGCGACCTGGGATGTTCTCCAGAAGGTCCTGACAGCCCATGAGCCTCACGTCTAATGTGCCTGTGGATTTACAAAAGAAACCCAACTAAGAGCCAAAACGCTACGTGATCTGAGATATAAATCACCAAACACATCTATTCTGATTAACACAATATAATAAGAGTGCAAACAATTGCAAATGTCTATTTCAAGAAACACACAGTGTTTACAGAGCCTTATATGGAAAGCCCCACGAGTCTATAATGGTAACGTAAGCCCTCTCATTCTCCTTCAGAGTGAAGGTCAAAGTTGTGTGTGATAAAGCCAAGGGTGGGGGAGGGGACGGCTGGGGCCAAGTGTGTTGACAGTGTGAAAAGTCGAATGCAGCTCCTATATGCCTATACCCAGACAGCTGTTGCCCTTCTCAAACGGGGCTATACAGTACCATGTGTTGTGATAAAGGACTAAAGAGCCTGTTCACACTGGGAGAGAATATTTGCAGTGAACAATACTATAAATTGAAACAACAATTGAAGAATCCTGCTTATAGTGGAATCCATTTGCTTTCTCTTTTTTTTTTCTCCTTTTAGGTTTACCAAACTAATGCTTCAGGACTTCATAAAGAGATAATAAAAGTGAACCATATGACAAGCAGTTTTAATCCAAGCCTTTATATGATAAACAGATTTAATTTAGGCTTTAATTCACATATAAACACTGATCAACACACATGCATAGAGCACATCAAACACGGTCAACGGCATTTCAAACATACTTGCTTGACAAGTGACAACAAACGCCATTGTTACTCTTGCGACAAACAAGCACTTTTGAGCTTCCATTGACCACATTTTGAGCACGTTTTATTTGAATAAAAGCCTAAACTAAATTAATCCTCAATTTATAAAGATCACTTTTATGAGCTCTTTTTTAAATGTCCGAAGCAGCATATTTTTGGTGGAATGGCTTTCAATGGAGAGACAGAAATCTAACAGGTTTCATTAAAAATCTCAGTTTTGAAGACTGACCTCTGCATTTTATGAATGGCAGACAATCTAAAATATGCATTGTGCCACCTTTTGGTTTGGAGTAAATTTGTTTTTCTGACAAATATTTGATGAAAAACGGGATTGTTTTGTGATTCACTTTACTTTTGCATTTTTCTCCCAGTGTGAATAGGTTTTAACCCCATTACAAGCTGTCTAATTTCTAAAACCAATCTAACATGTGAACAGTAAATACCATGCGACTATGAATTCTGTTTTGTTACCGGTCAGAGCAGCTGGTTTGGCCACAGTGCTGTACTTGTTGCTGGTGGACATAATGCTTTGGCGGGGACTGAGAGGTGGGGAGGACACCATCGCTAACTCCTCCATAATCAGATTGCTCTTCGGGTGATTTTTGGGCAGCTCACTGAGTCTCTGCTCCAGAGAGAACTTCAGCAGGTCTAGCTTCTGACTGGACTCATTCAAACGGGCTTGTGCCTGCAAGAAAGTCAGACAATGCTTACAAATGCATACAGACAGAAAAACTCACATTTTGAATTTGACAGTGCTACCTAAGAGAATACGGATTCAAATTTCGCTGTGACTAATGGTTTTAATTCAAGAAACTGTTGTAGATTGTTTTTTTTATTATTATTATTATTACTATTAAATCATTTTAATACTTACAATAATAATTACTGTAAAATAATAATTTTACCGTTTTATTTTTAACACTATTTTTATTTATTTATTATTATTTTAATATTCTCAAAAAAAAAATCTGAATCATTGTTTTTCCAAACCATTCAACCCTACTATTTAACCCCATTAAAATGTCTTAAGCATAAAGTCAGTTTTTCAGCTTTCGTAAAATTACATTTACATTTATTCATTTAGCTGACGCTTTTATCCAAAGCGACTTACAATTGCTATATATGTCAGAGGTCGCACGCCTCTGGAGCAACTAGGGGTTAAGTGTCTTGCTCAGGGACACATTGGTGTCTCACAGTGGATTCGAACCCGGGTCTCTCACACCAAAGGCATGTGTCTTATCCTATATTGCAGAAAAACAACACTTTGCGATATCAGTTTTCTCCAATATCATGCAGCCAAAAAGTGAACCCTTTTTTTTTCCTACCTTGCTCTACCAGGTGAGCAACAGGAACAACTTCAAATAAACATTGATTCAGAGGCACAGAGCATTCTTTCAGCAGCTAGTATTCTGATTAACTGCTATAATGCGACAATAGCTTCAAACTTTTTCCCTGCATCTCATTTCTTTAGCGTTGTTAAAGAACACTGGTTTCTGTCAGGCAGTAGGTGTGAAATTGTTGTGTGTTGTATTACAAAAGAAAATAATTTAAAGGACATTTTAAATCCTCCAACAGATAGGAAAAACTGAGTATAACTCACACAAGAATAAAACAATTACATGATAGCTCTTAAAGACCATTTAACCGCTCTGTGTCATACCACAATTATGGTGTAAAGAGAAAATCTGTAAACATTTGGCCCTTGAGGCAATGTAGGCTATTAAAAGTATATAGTTAAATGAATAACTGCATTAAATGGATACAGATATGTGAAGCACAGGAAAAAGATGAGATAAGACTATAAAAATTGTTATCATTTAGAAATGGAGCTGACCTCTGAATGAGCTTTCTTCTCTGTCACCTTCCCTGTTCCCAGCAGTTTCATCACATTCTTGGCACCTTCTGCCACAGCAGACTCTATCCGGAAGTGATGTCGAAGCTCTTCTATCCTCAAGTCCAGAGGACTGATTATAGGCTTGCTTGAAGTCACTGCAAACATCAGATTTATGTTTTATTACCACACTCCTTCCCATTTAAATTGCAAATCACAGATATAATTAGAGAGGAAATCAGCTACACCACATACTGTCATTGTTCTCATAGTTCATCTCACTGGTCTGGCTAGCTTTGAGAATCTGCATTCGAATGAACTCGATCTTTGTCTTGCTGTCTTGAAGCATCTGTTGAGCTGCTGCGAGCAGTTTGCGGTCCTACAGATGAAGCCACAGGAGGAGGGAAAAAAACAAAAACAGAAGGAGAGTTCAGAAAAGAACAGGAATAAAAAGTGCACAAATAGCACTTTGTAATGACAAGTATTACTTCTTTCAGATCCATAGTTCATAAACCTTCAAACAGAAATACAAAAGTAGATATAAACTTTGGTTCCATTTCTATTTCAAATAAATGCTCTTCTTTTGAACTTTCTATTCAAAGAATCCAAAAGGTCTTGTGACACTTTAGACTGGAATAATGGCTTTGCCGTCATTATTTTAAACAAGTTATTTATAACTGTAATATTTCACAGAATTACTATATTTTTAAATCAAACAAATGCAGCCTTGGTTATCATTCGAGGCTTTAAAAAAAACATTAACCAGAATCAGAATTAGCTTTATTGCCAGGTATGTTTGCACATAAGAGGAATTTGTTTTAGTGACAGTTGCTCCACAGTGCGACAGAATGACAGCGACAGGACAGGACACAGATAATAAAAAAATAATAATAATAAAATAAAAAAGTAACGTACAAATATACAAAATGAACAATATGCAAAATAGCACAAACAATATACAAAATAGACAATTCAGTATGTACAGGTATGTTAGGTGCAAAATTGAAATGTAATAAGTGTGTAAAAAAAAAAAAAAAAAAAAAAAGTATGATAGTGTTGTGCGTTTCATGTTTATTGTTAAGTGTTCAAATGTTCATGAGATGGATTGCCTGAGGGAAGTAGCTGTTCCTGTGTCTGGTCGTTCTGGTGCTCAGAGCTCTGTAGCGTCGACCAGATGGTAACAGTTCAAAGAGGGAGTGTGCTGGATGTGAGGGGTCCAGAGTGATTTTACCAGCCCTTTTGCTCACTCTGGATAAGTAAAGCTCTTGGAGACTGGGGAGGGTTGTACCAATGATTCGCTCAGCAGTCCGGACTACCCTCCGTAGTCTTCTGAGGTCAGATTTGGTAGCTGAGCTGAACCAGACAGTTAATGAAGTGCAGAGGACGGATTCAATGATGGCAGAGTAGAACTGTTTCAGCAAGTCCTGTGGCAGGTTGAACTTCCTCAGCTGGCGAAGGAAGTACAACCTCTGCTGGGCTTTTTTGACAATAGAGTCAATGTGAATGTCCCACTTCAGGTCCTGAGAGATGGTGCCTGCCAGGAATCTGAATGACTCCACTGTTGTTACAGTGCTGTTCATGATGGTGAGTGGGGGAAGTGCAGGGGGGTTTCTCCTGAAGTCCATGATCCTCTCCGCAGTTTTGAGCATGTTGTGCTCCAGGTTGTTAAGACTGCACCAGACAGCCAGCTCCTTAACCTCCTGTCTGTAAGTAGACTCGTCACCGTCCTGGATGACGCCAATCAGTGTGGTGTCATCTGCAAACTTCAGGAGCTTGACAGAGGGGTCTTTAGATGTGCAGTCGTTGGTGTACAGGGAGAAGAGCAGTGGGGAGAGAACACAGCCCCTGAGGTGCTCCAGTGCTGATGGTGCGGGTGTTGGATGTGAATTTTCCCAGCCTCACTAGCTGCTGCCTGTCTGTCAGGAAGCTGTTGATCCACTGACAGACGGAGGTGGGGACTGAGAGCTGAGTTAGTTTGGGCAGGAGGAGGTTTGGAATGATTGTGTTAAAGGCCAAGCTGAAGTCCACAAACAGGATCCTCACATAAGTCCCTGGTCTGTCCAGGTTTTGCAGTATGTAATGTTGACTGCACCATCCACAGACCTGTTTGCTCTGAAAAGCGTTTCTATATCAGAACAGCACATCATCTTTAACACGGTTACATCTGTACACCACCTTTCATTGATGTAGAAGCATGTCCCTCCGCCGTGCGATTTCCCCGTTGATTCCACGTCGCGATCTGCTCTGATCAGCGTGAAGTTAGGCAGATGAAGTGCGCTGTCCGGGATGGCGTCATTCAGCCAGGTTTCTGTGAAACACTGAGCAGCAGAGTTTGAAAAGTCCTTGCTTAACTGGGAAAGCAGAAGGAGTATGCCCGTTTTGTTGGGTAGAGAGCGAAGATTAGCCAGATGGATGCTAGGCAACGGCATTCAAAATCCGCTCTGTCTGAGCTTCACGAGCGCGCCGGCTCTCTTCCCCCGTCTGCGCGTCCTGAAACGTCTAAACAACGTTGCAGCTCCGCCGACTACCATGTTCAGCAAAACATCCGAATAATGGAAAACCGGCTGGAGATTTTGTGGTGTGTTCTGCCGAAAGTTAAGCAGTTCTTCCCTGGTGAAACGGATCGTGTTTGACGAAAAAAAAACAGGAAAAACTAACAAAAACACAAACAACTGGAGAGCCAAGCACAATGGCTGCCATGTGCGGCGCCATCTTGAGATTTTCATTAAGATAATCTTACAGACTTAAAACTTTGCAACAGCAGTGCATGAATCAAGGTATCATGTAATTTCGATTTAAAATGTACATTAAGTAATGATCGCTTTATATATTTCAATATTTCAAAACATATTACTGTGTAGCACTCATACATTATTTATTTATTTGTTTTAACGTCATATCAGCAACAATGGCTATATTCATGCCAACATTATCCTTTCAATACATCATTAACAACACTATAACATTTGCTTATAAAGCAAGCACTATACAAAAACATACAAGTAACAACAATAGTACTAATAAAAATCATAAAGAATCTTTCAATTTAATCAGTGATAATTCAAAAAAATTTCTAGGAGAGACATTTTTAAAAAACGTTAAAGGGTTAGTTAATCCAAAAATGAAAATTAGCCTGTGTTTTACTCACCCTTGAGGCATCCTAGGTGTATATGACTTTCTACTTTCAGACAAATCCAATCGGAGTTATATTAAATGTTTTCCTGGCTATTCCAAGCGTTATCATTGCAGTGGGCGGGTGTTTTTGTCCAACAGTCCAAAACTCGTCAACTAAAGTGCACGCATCCATAATAAACGGTGCCTCACACAGCTCTGGGGCGTGAATAAAGGCCTCCTATAGCGAATCTGTGTGTTTTTCTAAGAAAAATATCCATATTTCAAACGTAATAAACACTTCTCTCTCACTTCATCTGTGGTATGCAGAAGCCGTTCCGGTGGATGACGTACGACGTCAGGCATTGCGTGATTAGTGACGGACGTGGAGAGAGAACAAAACAAAATGCCAGTCATGAATTAAAAGTACAAACTGAGGATTTGTAAAGAAAGATGTTGGAGGATTTCGATATAAGCCAAGAGGAGACTGATGTTGCTTTGCTAAAGTAAGGAAAATTAGCTTCCTTTGCTCCTGTAAACAAACTCGCGAGACTAGCATATCTCAAAGGCACGTGCGACACATACGTCATCCACCGGAACGGCTTCTGCATAGGACAGTCAGAAGAAGTGAGAGAAAAATGTTTTTTACGTTTGAAAATATTGTATATGATTATTTTTCTTACAAAACGCGTAGATTTGCTACAGGAGGCCTTTAGTCACGTCCCGGAGCCATGTAAGGAATGTTTTATTATGGATGCAAGCACTTTATTTCTTCTGGACTGTTGAACAGAAAACCCCACCCACTGCAATGATAACGCTTGGAATAGCCAGGACAAAAGTCATATACACCTAGGATGCCTTGAGGGTGAGCAAAACACAGGATAATTTTTGGGTGAACTAACCCTTTAATATCATTTAATATTGGACATTTGATTCAAATTTGTTTTACACTCAAAAATTCTTACACAAGTGACAAACTGTTTAAATATGAATGAGTGAGTCTTGAATGTCTAATTCAACATCTTATTAACCTGGTCATATCTGTTTTCAAAACAGTAATTCTTTTATTTACTACTGGATTCACCTCATAGTTTGTTGTATATGCATTCATTCCATTCAATTTGCCATTTATTAATAATGTACAGATTTACTCCTACACTACATTCTCTTATTGTCTGCATATCAGGGACTATATATTTTAGTGAAAGGATAACAATTGTATACAGCCCTAAGTATTTTAACATTAGATCACATTATGTTGTATATAACACACTAAGTTGCTTTTTGAGGCAGCATAAAAATTCCCTCAAACACCGGTCAGTTTTGACAACCCTAAAAAGGACTTAAAAAAAAAAAAAAAAATTTAAATGTAAAAAAGGAAATTTTTTATGTATTAACTGTTCTATAAAAAAATGGTCCTTGAGGCCATACTCATATAGTCACAGTTGAAGGGGCTGCCCAGCTGTCACTCTTTAGTTGTGTCCACATTCACAATAGGCTATAGCATGACTTTAGTCTTAATACTCATACTTTAGTCTTAATTTATATTCTTAATATATCATATTATTTAAAGTTATTAAAAAAACGAAACCATCCAAAATTCGTTTGAAGTGTAAAGGGATGTTTCCTCATCACACCAAACATTCAAATCAAGTGACTGAGTCAGGAATCTCTATGGACTAAACTTCCTGTAAGCAGCCATTAGGAGGCTGACGTTACCTCGGAGGCCTTTCCTCCGGATGTCTAAAGCAGCTGGGAACCTGCATGCAGGACTCACCACTTTAAAAAAACAACACCAGTTGATTTGTGTTTTTTGTTTTGGTTTCCCCACAGTCCAACCAATGGTGTGAGTTTGGGAAGGGAATACCTGTTTGGCCCAGCATTGAAAGACAAAGAGTTAGCAATTCCCTTTGGTGCCACAAGTGGCGCAAAAATGCAGCTTTAAAGCTCTTAAACGGAGCAGTCATGGGCCAGCAGAAATGTAGGAGTATAACTTAATCATTGTGAGTCAAATGAAGTCATGTGCCATAGTGCCGAGTATGTTTTTGTAATAGTTTTTTAAAGGGTACTAAACCGTTCATACATCTGGAAATAAATCAGACTCCCTTCAGTTCTGTCTCATTCCCATATATTCCCTCAAAGACTGTGCTGATTTAACAGAACTCCTTTGTGAGTCCTAGATGCTCATTTTAGCCACAGAGCCTCTTTAATTAACAGCGTCGTTCTTGATAAAAGGGAGGAAAGGAGGGTCGGACACTTTAGACCAAAGCCAAGCCAAACCATGAGTGTGATTCTGCTGATACTACTTGTATGTTTTCAGACACACTACATGCACAGCACCAAAGCCTGATTTCCTGAGGGGGTGGGTGGAGAAACATAACTGAACTGTTCTATTCCAGTTTCCTTAATGTCAGCTGCACCCTAGGGGGTTACAACCATGACATTGGCATGTGTGTATAAATGAGGCTATTTTGGCTTCCTTTACCTCTTTTGGAAAAGCAGAGGAGATTTCACTCAATTTTAGGGAACATGTTTGCTAACATCTGTTTTCATTTCTTGGGATGAATCTTGTCTCCCAAGATCTTTAAGAGATCAAACGCCTTATCCTCTCTGGGAGTAAAAGAAAAGTACAGTATGTAGTGTAATGTAAAGATGAAGTGTATTTTTTAAATACTTTTCCTATTCCAACTTAATATGTAAAGGTTACAAATTTACACTTTAAGGTTGATTTTACTGAAAAATGTAAACAGTGTCTCATCAAAGCATTCTAAACAGCCGAACACTGCAACATTGGTTCAACCAGTGGTATGAGTTTGGGGCAGGACTACTTAAAGGTGCAGTAGGATATCTTGGAAAATGCTAACTTTAGCCTAATCGCACTGAAAGTGAACGCCCTGAACCTCCCTGCAATCACCGTCTAAAACCACGCCCCCTGAACGCATGGTCACAGACCAGAATACCAGAGACAACATTACTACAATAGACTACATCAGCGGTTCCCAATTCCAGTCCTTTCCCACCCCAACCCACCCACTCTGCACATTTAATTTGTATCTCTTATCACGTGCAAAGTTTGTTCTATTAGACCATAAGTGCCCTGCGAAGTGGACATCACTGGATATTCAGCCATGATTCCAGTTCGAATCATGTATGTTCCATACAAAGGACATTAGAGTGTGCGAGACGTAAATTTAAATAGTATTTATTTACAGAAGTATATTATGTCACTTTTCTAGTAAGTTTCGTGTGTGTGTGAAGACGCTGTGCAGCGCAAATCCATGAATGAATGTTCCAAAGTTTAGAAAACTTTGGATTTTCCCTGCTCAGGGAGTAGGGAGCAAAGAACACTGATTAGGGAGCATGTCAATCGGAACACAGTTCATGCACATAGCTCACTTCCAACGAGCTGGTTATATGAATCAGGTGTGTTAACTAAGCGAGACATGCAAAATATGCAGAGTGGGGGTGGGGGGCGGGGGGCACGAGGACTGGAATTGGGAACCGCTGGGCTACATCATGTGTCATTCACCGGTGAGAAACCTTTATAGTACAGTTAGTAAAAGTACTACAACACCAGGAAGGAAGATCGGGTTATTGAGGTTTGTCTGCCATTCTCACTCAGTCTGCGTAGCGCACGTGAACGCGCTGATGACATATCCTGTCTGTGCAGACTTATGCAAATACATAAGTTTACAGGCAGGTAGGAAAGTCAATAAAAACATTTCTTGGTCCAACGCCTTCCACAGAATATATAAATACATTTAAACCACTTAACTTAATGATTGCTATCGGGATGTGAAGAGACTTTCAACCAGGATAATTTTTTTTTTTTTCTGAAGACAATCACCTATCGCACCTTTAATGGCAAAAAGTGGGAATGTGTTTGGAAATGGCCCATTGTTTTTACAATATTGCTTTGTAACACCACAATAATAAAAACAAACAAACAAACAAAAAAAAAAAAAACAGTGTAAATAACTTTGTACCACAAGCAACTACTAGGCGTGTGCGATATTGACAAAAATGTATATCTTATATATGAAAACGATAATTAAACAATATTTTGCTGAGTGTGTTATTGTGCTGGTATCTTAAGGACTGCCGTGGACAACTGACTCCAAAAGATTTTGAAATTTTTAATATCCTGTGTGATAGTCAGTTCACAAAGATAGGAAGTAATCTTTTTTTGTTAAGTTTAAAATGATTTTTACATTTTATGGTCATTTTTACCTTTATAAAGCCATTTTTTCTAAAAGTGTCCATTATCTTTTGAGTGACATTCTTACATTTAATCAGTGAATTAGAGTAATAAGACATTTGGGCAGTTACCAAGCAAATGAAACCAACACAGAAGCAGCATCTGAAGTGGCATTTAGATGTATTTACACACCATTTATTGCAAGAAATGAATGCATTTAACCTGCGACTACAAATGCATAAATGTTTTGATATATTAAACAAACATAAAACGTTGAATACTGATATTTGAAATCATCTTAATAAAAGATACTTTAAATTTGAAATTAAAACCGCCAGCAGGTGGCAGCAAGTCATTGTTAAGCGAGTCATTGTGATTGAACTGAATCATTTAAACAGTTGATTCATTCAGGAACGAAATACCGTCATGTTGCTCAGAGACGCAAAACAGTTCTGTGGCTGTGTTTGGAATTATTTTTGTTGCCAAAATAGCATAAAAACAGGAAATATATGGTGTCTAAAACGTAAGTCTCTTCCTTAGCTTCTTGCTTATTGAACTGTCGTAAAAAAAACAAAAACATCACATTTGTAATCATGGTAATATCTAGAGAGAACGGCACTCTTCGTGTGAAATTGATTACCCATATGGAATGGTTTAAATATATATTTTCTGCCATCATATCTTGAATTTGTGATCATTCTAAATGCATTTTGATAGACTGAATCATGCAGCGAAAGAACACACACTAAATATGCGCACTTGTCTAGACTTCACGTAATGTATGCGTGCGCTCTGAGTATTTAGCAAAAATCATTCAAAACACCTCTACAATGTCAAATCACACATCGTTAAAACAACAATTACGATATTATTGCAGACAATATATATATCGCACACCCCTACAACTCACACACCACAGATCCTCTAAAAGCAGACTACTACCTTGGAAGAGCCATTGGAATACATCTGAATCATATTTTCTGCTCCCTGTTTCACTTTGAGCTCGATGTCGGCCTGTTTCTTCAGAGCGGCCACTCTGCTACTGTTGGTGGACGTCCGTGCTTCACTCTTGGGGGTGTCTGGGGTTAGCGGGTACTCTGATATTGGATAAACACAAATCAACATAAGTGAGTAAATAAAACACTTAAACAACAACACATTGTTGGGAATGTTGGAGAAATGTGACTAAACATATGCGCAGGAAATGCACAAAAGATTAATGAAACCACACTTGATCCTTCAGGGCAGGTAGGAAATGCTAAATGCAGGACAGATAGCATTAGCACACTCATTTTTATGATAATAAACCACAAACAACTACACTGAAAAATAAAGTGTGGCTGATGTGGCAGATGATGCTAAAATTGATTAAGCAAAAATCTTTGTTTTTGTTTGTAAACCTTTAGATAAAAACCAGGCTTTTAAATAAAGTCCGGTCCACGTTGTAAGTAATTCTGGCCACTTGAACCACTTACACATAAGAAGAGATGAATTATTAAATATACAGTTCTGTTAATGATAGGGCTGGGTATCGTTCAAAAATTTTCGATATCGATACCGATACCTTGAGTTCGATACCGGTTCCTGAACGATCCTTTTTTCGATACCAGTTTTATGAAATCAGTTTTAATTGAGTTTTAAAGATTACATTATCTCAAAAAACTTTTTTAGCTTGTTGATATTTATACAGACTCAAAGCCTCATCTCCTGAGCCACTGCACAAAGGAACAAAATATATCCAACACATTCTAGGTTGTTAAAGACTTCAAGAAATTTTAAATCTTCATCCACTTTCATAAGTGGGTGTTTTATTTTCTTTCACCACATGTTTTATTGTTATTAAATTATGGTGTAGTATGTCTAATTATTTGAATGCATAAAAACAACTTAGTTTATTTAAATTTATTCTTAAAATAGCCTAATGAAATGTTTTATTTTTCATCAGAAATTCTGTGTTCTGTATCTGGTTTTCAAATGAAGACATAAAACATTAATTTAATTTATCTTTAAATTATTGAAAATCAAAGTTTATTTATTTTGGCAAACAAAGGGGGGTTACTATTAAAATTAAAACATGGAATAACTGTTGTGTGATCATTACTAAAAAAAAAAAAGTTTTAATAATTTTAATAGTAGCCTAGTAGTAGCAGTATGTACTGTCTGCTGAACAATATTAATACCGTTAATATTAAAACCGAACTTTTATTTTGACGGTTTGCCTGGAATACCTTTACAGTTCTGTGTGTATATGATATGAGTTAGTTTTACTCGAATCAAACGGTAAAATGCTCATGAAGTGAGTCTTAGAGCAGGTCTGGAGATGTTGTTCATGTGTTTATGTCCTCATTTAGTGAGATGGCAGACGCTGAAATCACCGCGAGCTTCAGTCTGTGTATAATAAACAAACCACGCGATATAGAGAGCGGACTGCTCCGTGCGCTTTCGAAACGCTCTCGCGGAGGTCAAACACTGATCAATCTGCGCGTAGCCGTTTCTAGTCAAACACACCTAGTGCTGCAGGATTATTGGCTCACTGACGGTGATGAGATTAACCCCTTAGGTATCGAAATTTGGTACCGAACGACAAGACGTTTTTCGGTACTCGGTGGTATCGAGGCAATTCGGTCGGTGCCTAAAAAGTATCGAACTCGATACCCAGCCCTAGTTAATGAATATTTTGTTTAACCGCTATTAAGATCAGCACCTCAGATTAAAAGTTTGTGTAAAATCAGACAATAAGATTAGTTTGCAAGATCGAGAAAGAGCTTTCTAGGTTGCATATGAACGAGACAGCCAGTGAATGGTCTGTGATGTCTGAGGATGAGACTACATAAGATATTTTTTAATCTATTGACCCCTACCAGAGTAATGTGAAGAGATTTTTTTTGAGGGGGGGGGGGGGGGGGGGGGGGGGTTAATATTAAATATTAAATATAATATTAAAATAGTTAAGGTATATTCAACACATATTGGTAACATTAAGAACATTGAGAATGCACAACTTGTTAAAACGTGTAACCAAATAACATGGCTTTTCTTTTTTAGCATTTGATCAGTTGAGTAATAAACAGAAATGACAATGATATAATGACACCCAGTGAAGGACTTGTGCAGGCAGGAAAAATGCAAATGTTCTCTCAGGTGACAGTGTGCCAGTTTCTCAAAGACTCTCTGTGAGAACAACCAGGCCATCATGGAAAGACTTGCACAAGATTGAGCAAACACAAACATGAGCAAAAACACCTTAGGAGAAAAACTAAAAGAAGAGGGCAAAACTGAATTGCCAGCATTAAAGTTGCTTCATCTTTCCCTAAACAAGTAATACCTAAACTACTAAAATACGCATGCAATTTAAAACTCGATCAAGTTAACACGAATGACCTATGGCTAATTTTGTCATTTTCCCTCTGAAACACAAAAAATTCCATGCACTTCAGGGTTGTTTTATGATTAGCTGAGGTTCAGAACGATGAGATCATCTACACGTGTCCTGACAAGAGCGCTAACCACAAATTATACACCTGCAAATGTAAGGTGGAAGCCCTGCTTCTGACAGCTCTGTCATGACATATAGAGGACTTAGGCAAAACATTAATATTAATAAACCAATAGTCAGTAACACCAGAAAACTGGTAGCTGAATTGTGACATGCAATACTAAATCTACTGATTTAAACATCATATTGCTAATTAGACATGCAGCTTATATTACCTGATATCAATGGACTATATGGACTTTTTGTACTACTGTTTAATGGCGGATGTGCCACACCACACAGGACCATTTCAAATTCATTAACATGAAAATTGTGAAAAACTTGACAACCACTTACAATAACTTCAATACGCTTAAACAAAATTCATTGTTCCTCGTCTTGATCAAAAATGGTCCATTGACAGGTTGTGTCAACTACCCACATACAAAATATGCAAATGTATATTTCCCTGCAATTATATAAATTAAACTTTTTAAATTACTACCAGTCATCATTGCATGAAGACAAGCTAGATAATACTGCTGCAGTTTAACTATTAAAAAGGCCTGTAATTAAAACCAGGCTTAAATGCACAAACCTAAGTATTTGACAGGTTTTAAAATATTTCACTTGACCTTGTAAGAAATAGACCAAACAGGAATGCAATTAATTCCTCCAAGGAGACGACGCCTCCCTGCATGATTCATATGTTGGGAATTCCCATATTTCTTTTTTGCAATTGAGTGCAAAGTGATTTCAGATTTCTTAGCAACACATACATAGAGAGTCAGAATTCAGAATATTCTTGTATAAATGTTTATTCTTTTTGCTATTGTCTTATGGAAATACTGGAGATGTTCACCGGTACCATTTATACATATTTCACATATTTTGTTTCATGTATTCTGCACAATAATTGAATAAAAATGATCATTCGTGTTAAATTATTAGCACACAAAACCAGCCGACTACATTGCAAAAATAAGTGTCACGGACGGGTTTATAGGGCCTTCCTTTATTGTTTTTGTATACTGATTTAAAGGGGCGGTTGATTACACACTAATTAACATTAAAAAAGTGAAACTACAATGTTGCTGTTTGAGCATAAACAATATATGCAAAGTTACAATGCTGAAAGTTCAATGCAAACGGAGATATTGGCTCTTAAAATTGTCAATTTAATGCCTACAAAAACTGCTCGTAGGGACTACAACGAGTTAATTTCCGACTTCACAAACCCTGATAAACCCCGCCTCCAGAAACCATGCAACAAAGTAGGCGAGGCCATGCTGCGCCGCTTTAGAGATGAGGAAAAAAAACTAGGGGTGCTAGAAAAAATCTATTCATATATGAATTGCGATTCTGTCTTCTAACGATTCTAATGGATCCACAAGTTTCAAAATCAGGGCTCCCAAAATTACTAGCCCGACGTCCAGGGGCTATTGCGTTTTAACTTAAATACAGGGCTCCTGTGGGTCCTTTAAAACTCTCAATAATACTTGTATAAAATTTAAGGCCATAAAAAGTTTTAAATGCGTTAAATGGTATAAGAAAAGTCTTCATTATAATTTCAAGAGGTCTTACAGTTGGGGATGGAAAGACAAGAACCGTGATACAGCTGGATTGAACTTCAAAAGGCAATGATGTCATTGAATAAATATGAGCGCTGCACATTTCAAAGTCAAATCGCGGCGCAGATGTCTTTATATGAATGTGTCTCTGAAGGGAACCGCCAGTCCTAAGAAACGTGTCTCTGGTTCAGTCCTTTTCCTGAGGACTCCAGCTTCAGTCCACTCATTGTGAAGCTCTCACAAGTGTTTGAATCAGCTTTGCTTGACAGTATTCTCAAGCTTGCGGTCATCCATGTTGCTTGTGCACCTTTTCCTACCCAAATTCTTCCTTCCAGTCAACTTTGCATTTAATATGCTTTGATACAGCACTCTGTAAACAGCCACACCTTTCAGTAATGACCCTCTGTGACTTACCCTCTTTGTGGAGGGCGTCAATGTTCGTCTTCTGGATCATTGCCAAGTCAGCAGTCTTCCCCATTATTGTGGTTTCAAAGAACAAGAGATACCCAAAATTTATACTATAGTCATTAATTGAAACTCAAATGTAAATATTCTAATATTTTGAGATACTGATTTTTGACTTTCATGAGCTGTAAGCTCTAATCATCAAAATAAATAAAAAAAATAAAACTTTTGAAATGTTTTACTTTGTACGTAATGAATCAAAAATATATGAAAGTTTCACTTTTTGAAATAAGTTACAAGAATTTTTTTTTACTTTTTAATGATATTCTAATTTTTTTTAGATGTACCTGTATTCACATAAAAAAATGGCCTTTCATAAAAGCATGCATTCTTGCTGGCATTGTTTAGGTACTTTTTGAATTGGGTATCTGAAAAAATCTTTCATAGAGCTTTCATTCTTTCAGATAACAGCAATAATTATATGACAGCATTAGAAATAGCCTACTGTTACTAAAGAGCTTATGCATATTGAAGGACTAACCAATACAGATAGCTAAAAAATGATTTTAATAAACACCAATACTGTTAGTTTAGAGTAGCAGTGGCACAGACCTTACATAATTTGTTATAAACCTTACATAAATTTGTTAAGCACTGTACTATAGTTTAAATCTCTTCATCAAAAATTAAGATGATAATAAATATAGAATAAAACCACAAACTCAGTGTTAACCAACAGGTAAGAGTAATGTTCTGCAGGAACACGTGTTCACGTTTTGATCACAGTCACGTACTGCAATTTCTTTATCCTGTAAAAGTCGGCTATGAAGCGTCTGATATTTATATTCAGAAAATGACACGCTGTTATCCCTTTACAGTTCCTACTCTCATAAAATACGTGCACTACATGTTGACTTGTAAACATTAATTTAAATGTTCAACAACAGATATTTCAGCACAATGAATGTTTTTGCGCTGAATATTGTATCCCTCTCTGACGCGCCGGCATTCATTCAGTAAAGATTTAAACTTAACACAGACTGTCAGGACGGATCTTTACACAAAAATGGAAATGCTCTCGTGAATTTGTGACATTTACAGATTAGGATGTGTCGTAGAATAAAATGTGAAAGTATATTGAGCCTGTGTGAACCACGGACCTTATTTAAGGGATTTAACCAAAATCCCATTAAAAAAACCCATTGACTCTGGGACGATGGGAGTCAAAATTTATTTACGACATAAAACACACCAGTTACACCCCACTCGTGATTTTTTAAGCTGTTACATTTCTAAAAAAAGACAGATGCTAACAAGTTGCTAAATGGGACTACAGGCGCTGTCGGAGACATTCAATGTCATCACACCGAACAGTTTATCAATTTACAGTATTTTCCAGTTGTAGTATAATTTGTAATACAATTAATTTTAGAATAACTAACGAATAGTTTTCCGCATTTTATATTGTTGTTCGTCATTTTTTTTTTTTTTTGCTTTGCCCCCGCGACACGTCTTCAGAGGGATGATGCTCGAGTTTATCTCTTACTGATGCGGAGACTTCTGGGTTCGGACCATAAGGTAAACTCATATTACCATTATTACATGTAAACACCACATTTACTGGCTTTACTTGGTGAAAGTGAAACTTTAATGATAAATAGTGCTTAAAGTCACATTAAAATTAAATGTTTACGGCCACATGAAACTGTTAGAAACCATATAGATTGAGGATTTCCTTGAAGCAAGTATAAAATAACATCGTGTAATCACCCTAACAAAATGATAGCTGAAATGTGGTACTTTGTTCACTAAAATAAGTTTAATCTTACCATATCCAAAAACTCCCGCACTCTATTTAAAAGATTAAATTCGCGGGGATACGTTTTTAATTAAAATATTCACATTAATAATGGATTTATTGACTTAATGCACCTTATTTCGAAATGTACAGAAACACATGGTTTTAAATGTCCTTTAGTTAAGATTATTTCATTTATTCACTATACTATTTATTACTAAATGTCTCATTTCAGTTTGGCTGTAGCTTTGTATTCCAGTTTAAATGAAAAGATTCATGTAGCGTGGATTCAAATTCATATACAATAAATACGTTTCACTGAACATGTTAAAAATAAGTTTGAAAAAGTTGTCTGGATCAAAATTCGTCAAAGTTATATTTTTTGTGAAGATTATCTTGATGGACAAAACGTGTAAGTTTCATGAACTATGATTGAAAACAGATCTTATTTTTTGTGATAATCCAAAATCCTATGGAAAAATCGTATTGGCTTTTTGTCGAGGGAACCAGTTTCATGCTAACAGCCGATCCGACTACAAAGTGACGTCATCGTTCCCTCACTCTATTGCGCTAATGCATTAAGTTAGTTTAAAACTTAAAATAAATATTTCTCATGTTTTGGGCAAATCACGTACCTCTGCAAAATCTCATTCCGTTTCCACCACTATTTTTAGATGCATTTTGTACATAGAAATGCATTATTCAGTGCTGTAATTTGTCGAGATCGGCTGAAGTAGGACGTGCATTGTGGACAGACCCAACCAATTCGATAATGAGAATCGTTGTTGATGATTTTCATTATCGATAATCGATTTTATCCATTAGTTGTTGCAGCCCTACACTGAGGTGAGGGCAGGACGTTTAGACACGCACTAGCGGTTCAGCGAATCACAACACACTGGACAAGCTAACCAATCGGAGCCCATCGCGTATTTCTGAGGGAGGGGCATCATAAAAACAGGAAATCATCCAAGTGTTCATAGGAGAAAGGACAGAGTGGGGTAAAAAAAAGGTAAGTTTGTTTTTTTAAACGAAGCGTTAGCATGTTAGATTGTACCCCATAAACACAATCAAGCCTAGGAAGGAGAGAAAAAAAGTCAACCACCCCTTTAAGAATTTTAAATGTTCATTATTTTGACACAGGTTAGAAGACTACATTTCAGATTTGAAAAGGAAACAAACATTTTTACATGCATTTTTGCCATTTACATGCATGCAACTACATTCAATCTGCATCTGATATTAATACTGCATTTATAAATAGTATCATTGCCATGATAGACATTTGGCCAATAATTTAATGAATACTGAACTACTGTACATTGACAAATAAATAATTTCTGGTTGAGAATAGCATTAACAATAAGAAGGTCATGGGTTCAATTCCGAAGAATGCATAAAAGTAAACAGGCATGAAGTACATTCACTTTGAACTAAAGTAATGTAACTTTACAGTTCAGTATTACAAATTCAAAACACAAATATTAAAGCAAATGGGAATTCCTTAGCTAATTATACTGAGATTTAGAGTATTTCTATAACTTTATCTAGAAGAGTGAATCCTATTTGTAAACACTTAAAACTTCCTGAAGTTTGGTGAGTGAATAACTGAATCAAGGAAAGAGCAAACCAACTGTCCAAGAGATATTATTTGCATTCAATCAACATGCAACCTACTGCAATTGGACTAGTTCCTATCTGAAAAGCTGAAAATGGATTGCAGCAATAAATAAATGCATACATAAATAACATAACACTGTGGCTTTTATAAACACACAGTACAGTGATTTAAGGAAGCATTTGTGGAACTAACCATTAAAACTCTTACATTTGCCATGGGTTTCCCCAATACTAAGTGCCAGGAAAGACATGCTTCCTGTCCTAATTCTTCTCTAATGCCTCTATCACCCTCCCTCTCTCGAACATGAGCAGGTTGCTTCTGCCTGACCAATAAAGCATGAGTCTGAATTAGGGGTCGACCGATATGTGTTTTTCAGGGCCGATGTCGATACCGATTATTACAGACCAAGTAGACCGATAACCGATATATTGAACCGATATATATGTCTGGTGCAAAAATGAAAATGAATGTCAAAATTAAGAATAACAAGGGCTCTGACAAAAACGGCCTTCCCTAGTGTTGGTTGCACTTCTTACTCTTGTCTTCCCCCATGCATTCATCTACAATAAGGGTAATATATAAAGAGAGAGTTAAAAGTGGGGCCACTGTATGCTTCATGATTAAGCCTATGAATACTAAATACTACAGCTAAACAGCTTGGGGAAATGTAAGTATTTGGCTTCAATAATTTACATGTTAGAAATGTATGTGTAATAGCATAACCTCTCATAATTCTTCATTAATTATTTTCGGTTGACTAAATCATAACCTACAAGAGGTGACTATTCGATTCATCATCTAATGCACATCAGTTGATTAATTTAAAAAGCACAATGTATATAATAAGTGTAAATAATTTAATTGTCTTCATAGCTCCATTGTAGAAGTTGCGAAGAAGACCGCAACTATTTTAATGAAACTATAACACTAATAGCCTGTTATAGGCTCACTTGGTTCAATAGCCTATTGAAATGTCCCAATTTCCGTCATCCTAATCTTGGCATATGTGACAGTATCTTAGTCTTGGCCTATGTGACAGTAATTTCCATTAGTTTTCATTTACAGAGCAGTGCAAATGAAGGCATAAAACATTAATTTAATTTATCTTTTAATCAAATGAGAGTTGAACTATTTTTTGGCAAACAAACGTGTTTACTATTCAAATTAAAACATGTAAGAAATAGCTTATTGTGTGATTGTTCTTTTAAACAAAAGTTCAACAAATTAATTGTAGTAGTATTAGTAAATAAACCGAACTTTTATTTTGACGGGTTGCCATGAGGACCTCTTAAGTTTCTGTAGCCTATTTATGATATGACGATCGTTTTACTCAAACGAAACAGTCAAATGCTCATGAAGTAACTCTCAGAGCAGTTCTGGGGATGATGTTCATATATTTATGTCCTCATTTAGTGACATGGCAGATGCGGAATACACCGCGAGCGTCGCGCACTCCAGTGTGTGTGTGTGTGTGTGTTTGTGTCAAAACCGCGCGTCTGTGCCATTCACATATACAGAGACAGGCCGAACATGCAGAATTCATATTTAAATAGTCTTTTTGCAGCTTAATGTTTACAGATAGTCCATATCATGAGTCGATTCAAGTGTACTGACCTACTTTTGATTAATTCATCCAAACTTTGACTAATTCCGTGACTCCGCGTTATACAGTAAATTCCACATGACTGGATTCCGCGTTTCCCCCATCTCGGAAACCATAAAGATAATATTGTTGTTTTTACAACTTCAGTGTAGTGGATTGTAATTTATTGCAACTTGTGCAACGTCTGCTGCTGCCTTTGAGAGAGAACTGATGCGTGATGAAGCAGCACCAGTGAGACACTAACAAATGCATGTGCATTCAGAGAAACTAAAAATACATTATTTCCAACAACAGAGGTCCCCTGAAGCACTATAGCAGAGCAAAGAAATTACAGCCTTGTAAACATGAGTTTGCATTCATCATGTTCTCCAAGTCCACAAAGAGTCACACTATAATATAAATCACAACCCACAAACACCATGATTAAAAAGTAACATTTACACACACAGGGATGCAAAGACTTCATCCTTTATCAAATTGCTTCTTTGCATTCATTTATGATTAACTTGACAGTTTCTGAGTCACATTATACTATTGTAATATTAATGATAAAGTTCACAGGGAAATAAAGACAGCTGCATAAATAATAAGTGCTCTTCCTTCTACCTAATGGTTCAAATGAGCAGCAATATAAAAGTTCAACTGCAAGTCTCTTGTATAACCAAAAGCTCAAATGCAAAACCTTCTATTTTGGATAATCCCTTAAACCCCTGGCAAATCTTTATCATTGTTCTTTGTTGTGGTGATTTTTTTCAACAATATATTACAGGGCACAGTAATATCCATAGATAACTGTTGTTTTGGACACAAAGTCCTTGGTTTGTAGAACCAAAAAAAAGTGCTGTGCTTGTACCACTGTACAGTAACAGCATGAGAAGGTAATAACATGGTACGTAAATATTGTTATCATCAGTATAATGGTATGCATTCAAGTACCATGTTATTTACAATGTAACTCAACATAGTTCAAAGAAAGCTATGGCATTACCTCAGTCCAAAACATGGTATTGCCATGAAACCAGTTTATTGCCACAGCACTTTGTAAGGCTTGAGATTCTCAGTGATTTTTTTAAATTTGGCCATACCAGCAAACAAACGCAAAAGAGTTGGTAAGGGATTCATTTCCATGTATTGGTTCAATTTATCAGTTTACCTGATTTAAAATTGATTCAAACATTTGTTTTCACTTGTTCCCCAAGTGTTACCTAGATTTTTAAAGCATTTTTTATCTTAGAAATTATGGTTTGTCATTAAACAACCAAACAGATCAAGAAACAAGTTCATTAAGCAATTTCAGTGCAAATAAACATTTGGCTAAAAAACAAAGATATAATTTTTAATCTATTTAAAAAAAACAAACAAAAAAAAGCAAACAACAAAAAAAAACATGGTAGTACTGTTTTTTCCAGCACAATTTTGTCAGTGATTAAAAACAAAAGCTAAAGAGACAGGAGGAGTGAAATCAGCCATACCTACAACCTCCTCTGGGTCCTTCACCACTATGTGTGCGTTCAGTTCCTGAAGCTCCTGGTGCAGTTCCTCCACCTTCTTGTTGGACTTTTTAAGCATGTTGTCCACATAAGCCAAACTCTTCTTATCTGTGGTCACCTTCCTCAGGTTCTCAGCTCCTTCTTTGATCTTCAGCTCTTTGCGGATCTCTCGTTTTATCTGGTCCTTAATCTCATCCAGCTTTTGTTGGACCATGGTGTCTGAGAGGTCCAGATTTTGGCCAAGACCAAGACGTTCTGAAACCATCTGACCCCGAGTATCACTCTGAGGAGCAGGAGAGAGAAAGAGATAGCAGAAATGTTTACAATTATCCGAGGCATTCAGAGACATGGAATGCATCCTGGAATGAAGTATCATTCTCAAGATGCAACGCAATGGCAAGTTCTCAGAATAAGTGCTCTGCATTGTGAGAGTAATATCCTTTGTATGCTGCAGACTGATGGGAATTCACTTTCACATGCAAGGTAGAGTGTATGATCCGGTTCAGATTGTTATGCAATGGAATAAAGCACCAGCTAATCAGCTTGAGGAGGCCCAGAGATCTCGCAAGAACAATGCAACACCTTCAGCCAAGCACAAGGGTCAGGAAAAACAGAGTGAACACAATGAAGAAAAGAAAAGAAAATCTAGTTAAAATTTTCTAGAAATATACCCTGTAAACCAGGAATTGGTTTTATTTGACAGCACATTTATAACTATAAAAAATAACAAACATGTAAAATAATACTAATACTACTACTAATAATAAATATATAGGAAACATTTGGAGAAAAGTGAGGGGAACTGTATCATGAAAGGATCAGGAACAGGACTTAATTATAGGTGCAAGCGTAATTGTGCCATATGTTTGCCCAAAAGGCTATGGTGTCGGCCCAACAAATAGCTATTTTTTTTTTAATATTAAGCAACTTATTGTTTCTGACAAACAGTCAAGAAGGTTTGCTAGGGTCCTCTGTAAGAAATCGTTTTTGTATTTATTTATTTTTTCCCACCACATGACGTTGATTTGAAGTAATTTTTTTGTATTAAAATGTGAAATTATGTGGTTTAAAAGACAACTATTCAGAAAATATTGTCAATCTCACTGTACTGACGCTATTGGATAAGAACTCAAAAACTTGAACTGAACAGAGCTTGATAAGGAACAATGTCTTCTGTAGACCTGCATTTGAAGTGGTTTCATCATAATTAATGACCTTAGCCATACTGACAATGACACGATTATTGAACTGAACTGACTCCACAGTGAATAAGAATTGAGCTAAATAACGTCACTATTGTCTTCTGCAGAACTGCTTTACAGCTGAAAATGAAGTGTATCAAAATAGATGAATTTTGCAATATTAATACTGTTATTGTCCTGTTTATTACTGGAAAGCTGCTGTGAAACAATCTGTATTGTATAAAGCGCTATTACAGAAATAAATGTGAATTGACTTGTTGAAATGAAATAATGCCAAGCATCAGGCATCAAAAATGAACATGTCACCGACAGAAAAAAATCCCAAGTGGTCAAACAATGTCAAGCAACGCTGCTACACTAAATCTCATGTTGTCAAAAAGGTTGTGTGTTGCAGAATTACATTAATGGAACAGTTCCCAAAAAATGAAAACTGTGTCATTATTTACTCACCATCGTGTTGTTCCAAACCTGCAGGAAATTCGGTAACACTTTATTTAACGGTGTCCTTATTACATGCTATTATAACAACAATAAACTATGGATAATTACATGCAAGTGACCCTAAGACAAACCCTAATCCTAACCCTAAGCATATAGTAAGTGCATTTAGTTAATTAATATTACTCCATACTTGAATATATAATTACACTGTAACGAGGACACCTTTGAACTGTAACCTGAAATTCTTTCTTCTGCTGAACATGAAAGAAGATATTTGAAAGAAGAATGATGGGGTAAGCAAATAGATGTTGGTACCCATTGACTTCCATATTATCTTTTCAATACTATGGAAGCCAACGGCCACCCGCAACTGTTAGGTTACCAACATTATTCAAAATATCTTCTTTTATGTTCAATAGAAGAAAGAAACTCATCAACGTGAGGGTGATAAATGATGATAAAATATCCGTATGCGGTGCATACTTTTTCCGCGCTCATCATAATGGAGTAGAGCGTTCACACTGCACACGGCTGCGGTCAGTTCCAGGAGCCTTGCGTCCGCAGCAGTGCAGAGATCATTTCCACTGCACGCGCTGAATTAAAGTAACAGTGCATTGTTTGCAGTAAATATGAACATGGATTGACAAAAATTTAGTAATAACACCATAAATGCATTAGGGCGGTCAAAATGGCTGAAAAACTAAATTTGAATTTTGTACTTAAATATTATCAAACTTCGAATTATATTCAAATTTAAAAAGGCATAATTTCAGTTAGGGGAAAAAAGCTTTTGGCTTCTCTCCTGAGGCCACAAGAGGGCGCATAGAGCAAAACATTACTAATCCACGGTTCTTCAAAGCATAAAATAACACGACTATCTTTGAAAAATGTGCATAATGTTTAAAATAATGTTTAACCATATATAATTAAGTTGCTTAAACAATTAGAAACAAAACAGCATCATGTATACACAGTTTAATGCAAAGCACGAAAAAAAAAAAAAAAAATATCACAAAGAGTAACGTTAATTTTTTCATTTAAAAACATGAGATGACCCGTCCCGCCATAAAGTTGAGACATGTTTTTTCAAAGTTGAACTTACAATAATTTTAAATGGCTTTCTAAATATCAGACTCTTTTGTGAGCAACGGTAATAGATGTCCCTCTAGAAAATGTGCAAAATATGCGTACTGTGTGAACGGCTTGGTTCCAGTTTTGACGTAAACAACATCTCTGCATTGATGTTCTAGTATTTTGAAATGCAACGTTTTGCATTCGAATGTGGATTTTTATTTTAAATTCGACGAATATTCAAAATTCGATTTTTTTTTTGACAGCCCTAAAATGCATATAATTAAAATCTACTGTGTTTCACAGTCAACGCATATGGCTTTTTGGCTAGGTTTAAAAGGAAAGAGCACTTTTAAGGCAATAATTAATGGTACGCTTCAAGTTTTTAATCCTTAGGTACGCAGGATTGCTTGTAATAAATATTTAAATGCAAAAGGAAAGGCAGTAGAGCTGACTGTTTCGGTCAATGGTAAGTTTGTGATAATGTAAGAAAAGTAGTTTAAATGTTTTGCCACTTGAGCAACTTAATATATAAATATAGAAGTAAATGCAGAAGTAAAAAAAGCATTGAATCGTGTGTTGCTTTGCTTATATTTATTGTGTTTAAACATGTCTATGAACGATTGCATTACTTTACGGTGTAAAAAAAAAAAATCACAATGCTGAAAAAGCATTTTCAGTGACAATGTTTGGATTTGAAATAAAAATAATGGATAAATGTTTGCCACAGATCAGTTGCAGACTCCTGTGTGAAAGCACAGTTAGTGCTGCTTATGTACCGCACATAGACTGCATACACACAGCAAATGGAGTAGGCCTGTATGAAACTGGCATAAAAGGCCACCTCATATACAGCTCACAAAATCAGGCTTGTGCTGTGTGTAAGCTATTGCATGATTGTAAAATCAAAAATGCACTGCATGATCAAACATTTAGGTGAGATAAATATATATTTTGAAATGTGTCAAAAAAAATGCCCCCTCCACCCACGCTTGTTTATTTACAATATCTGCAGACATTCTGATGATTCGGCTGTGCAGGTTTGGCTGGCCGCTGGCCTAGAACATGGGCGGGTATATGCAAATGATGGGCGCGTAGTGATCCCGACTTTTACGTCACAGTCTGTGTTATGTTCTGATTCGCCTATTTTTCAGTGTTTTTTTTTTTTTTATTTACGATATTTACATAAGGAGGAGGAAACTATGGTGTTTGAGGCTCACGGTATGTCATTCCCATGTACAGAACTATTATTATTTAACTATGCCAAGGTAAATACAGTTTAAGATATCTGCACCAATTCACCATTTATAAGACATTTAGGACAGTTTGTCCTCATCCATCCAACAACCTCTCGGATGATGCAAGTGTTCGTTTTGTAAGATTAAATCATACAACAAAAAAAGTTCAACTGAGAACCTTTTTCCACCTTAGGTCAGTTCAGTGCACAGCCTTCTCACTACAACATGGTTCTCAAAGTTCACACAAGCATGCCTGTGTGGTGAATGAGAAGACCCCTCCTGAGAAAGATTTATAGACATACAGCAGACACGGGGTTTGGCATTCAGAGCGCGTGTTATCAGCAGGGTGGGGTCAGCACACACAGATCACTGACTGAGCAGGCCACCTGCTTCAAATCAACTAGATGTGACCACACAGAGAGAAAAAAACTCAAGTGGTGTGATTTAAAACTAGAGGCTTCCTGAAAAAAAGAGAAGAACCAACATCTAGGTCGTCACCACAAGCTTTAAAGTGCAACAGTCCATAAGCTATAGCCTATATCCAGAAGAAATCATATCAGTTTTAGTGGCGGTGAAAGAAACAACAAACAAAGACATTCACCAATGCATCACAATTCTTCTACTGTTTATTTTGATAATTGATTTTGATTATATATTTGATTAGTCGAATAATCAAGTTTATAAAAAGCAAAATTTTATCCTCAGAATTTTTGGAAGTTATTATTAAATGTTCAATATTATCCCCAAAAAATGCTATGAATACAAATACACTAATGTATGTATGTGTGCCATCTATGCTGTTTGCTATACATGCTGTGAGAAAATTGGGTTAAAATAAACATTACATTTTAAAATGTACCATAGTAAAGAAAAACAAAAGCATAGACTAAACACACACATTCACTATTAAGACAGTGATCAGATTACATTTAAATCCCATTACAGCAATTCCTTTAGAGTTAGTACTGCTCTCATAAAAAAATAGAACTGCTTGTTACATTTTTAAACCTACACTTAAATGTAAAAAATTATTTGCATATTTAAATGTAACAAAACATGTAACTGCTCTCCCTTTCTACTGTGGGAAGCCTGTGAAGTTTAATGAAGACTTGCCTGCTGTCAAGACAAGCCTTTATGCAAAAAGGAAAACACTTGCGCAGTTGTAGATTGTTTTTCATCAATGTTTTCGATTCATTAAAATATTTTCATGAGAGTCAACTAAAAAGTAAGTTCTAATAGAGATCAAGGCATAATAACAAATGTTAAAACTATGCAATTTCACAAGCACATCGCCTCATGACAGTCATTATATGATGTTCAGTATATGGAAACATTCTGACACTTGCCCAGAAAGAAATAATCTGATTCTAGGTTAATATGCATGCATACACCATTTTATTTTAGGCTTCCATGTATAATATTTAACAGAATATGACTGACTATTTGCACCCATACTGTAGCTGTTAAAAAAAAAAAAGTGAGATTCATTGTGATTTGTGACCGTTTGGATCAAGACAATCAATTTTGATAAAGAAGGGTTGTTAAAAATGTGTGTATAATAAAAAGACTATGTTCCACATAATATAGAACTGGTTCTTACCAAGAAATGGACAATTCTGGCTGTGCATACAGACCCCAACATTGTTTTCTCTTAATAGCACAAAACCCTCAAGCTATCTTAGAGATCCAGAACTCTCCAAAAATATACATTCCCAAACTAAATGTAAAACTATAAAGCAGCACAAAGCTATTCTAACAAGTGGAGCCTGTTAAAGTGTGGAAATCAGTCCAGCGCTTAAGCTAGTTTTGGCAGGGAAGAGTTCCATTCAAGGTAAGCTTGACGTCGGATAAGCCATTTGTAAATCTATTGCTGAATGACGGCGACTCAGACTAAGGTCATGGTGAGGGTCAAAGACATCAAGCATACTGCAATTCCAGCTGCCTTCCTCAAATTCAACCAATCAGAACCATACATCAAATTATTACTAATTTAATCCATTCACATGCTAGAAAAAAGCAAGAGACACCAACAATTCCTCATTCAGTTTGCGGTGTTATTTAAAAACCTCCAGGAGTCAGGGCTCCATGCATTAGCATAAAGGTGCTGTCACATTATCAGAATTTAGCACAGGTTACACAGAAGTCACTTTAAAACCAAACAGCATTCTGTTGGTCAACATTGCGAATTTGTGTGACTAGGGCTGGGTATCGAGTTTGATACTTTTTAGACACTGACCGAATTGCCTCAAATACCATGGAGTATCGAAAAATCAAGTGCTGGTGATTAGCTCTGGTGAGGCATCAAGGAAAAACACTAGTTTACACCTGTTAAAGGGTTACTCCACCTCAAAATGAAAATTGTGTCATTAATCACTTATCTCCATGTCGTTCCAAACCCGTAAAAGCTTTGATCATCTTCGGAACACAAATTAAGATATTTTGGATGAAAACCGGGAGGCTTGTGACTGTCCCATTGACTGCCAAGTAAATAACACTGTCAAGGCTCAGAAAAGTGTGAAAGACATCGACAAAATAGTCCATCTGCCATCAGTGGTTCAATCTGAATTTTATGAAGCAACGAGAATACTTTTTGTATGTAAAGAAAACAAAAAATAACAAATGTATTCAACAATTCCTCTGCATCACCGTAGCGCCATTTTGGAGAGTGTCCACCAAACACAAATTTTCCTCAAATTTTCATTTTGGGGTGGAGTAACCCTTTAAGCCAAGAGACGTGGCTCACACGTGACGCTGTAGAGTGTAAGCGTCACAACCCCATAAATGTAAGGCTGTTCACGCTAGTGCATTTAGTTTTAAAAGTGTATTAAAATAAAAAGCATCCTCGTCCATACTGGCATTTCAGAAAAGATCTCCGTTCACACTACACGACCGAAAACATGTGTTGCATGACCATTCATGCGCACTCAGGGCTCTAGACTTAGTTTTCCCACTAGTTGCTCTTTTGTGACTAAACTTTCTCAGTTGGTCGCATGAGCACATAATTTGGTCACGTTTTTTTCTGGTACAACATTGGATTAATCAATGCACGCTCATGAACTTTTATCATGGTTTATAGTTATATGGTAATGAAAGTGGTTAACATTCAACCCATTCTTTGGGTTGCATGGCTGTATTATTTACAGACTAATAAATTACAGAACACTGAGGAATCAAATAAAAGAAAAAGAAAAGAAAGCCTCCATAGCGTAACATGAGGTATACAGCAACAAGCTTTTTAAAATGAAAACAAAAAGTAAAAATAAACTGGCTGTCGTGACAGTTCTTGCAGGTTTTGTTTTTTTTTTCCCCACAAAAAAACCAACATATTCACCTTCTCTGGTTTAAGAATCAGTCTTTTACTTTACTATCGCTTAAAAACCATCAATTCCTAAATATTCGCACCATTTTTGCTGTGCGCACCTTCGCGCTTGTGCTGATGCGGAAAAACCAGGCTCTACACCCAAAGCACCCACACTGAAAGCCCCTCTCTTCATGTGATCAGTGAAATCTGACTCCTGCTACAATGAGCCTGACTCCTGCTATGTAACGCACGCTGTATGGAGACGAGCAGGCCCTTTGGAGCAGCTCAGACACCTGCTTAGAATCTGTCATTTAAACACCCTGTATCGTTATGAAAATAGGCAGAATCTCATGAAAATCACATACAAACCATATACTGTCATAATAATGCGTTTATTAGCTTCATGTTTCATCCGTGGAAATGTTTTTGTTCCTTTGTGTAGTGGCTCAAAGACGAAAAAATAAAACCAAATTTGCGGTAGTGTGTAATGTAATTTTGTTAAAACAGATTTTATCAAATTGGTAATCGTTCAGAAACCAGTATCGAAGTCAAGGTATTGATACTGAATTTTTTTTAACAATACCCAGCCCTGCGTGTGAGCCTGTTGAGATATTCACCTGGGGAAATGTTTTGCCTTCATGCAAAATTTGTGATTTATTGGATTTCTATTGAAATTATTAGATTTTGCCAAACAGTGGTAAATGGGGGAAGTTGTGGCCTAATGGTTAGAGAGTTGGACTCGTAATCCAAAGGTTGCGGGTTCGAGTCTCGAGCTGGCAGGGATTGTAGGTGGGGGGAGTGAATGTCCAGCACTCTCGAGCAAGGCACCGAACCCCCAACTGCTCCCCGGGCGCCGCAGCATAAATGGCTGCCCACTGCTCCGGGTGTGTGTTGACAGTGTGTGTGCGTGTCCACTTTGGATGGGTTAAATGCAGAGCACGAATTCCGAGTATGAGTCACCATACTTGGCCGTATGTCACTTCACTCACTCACTCACCCAAACAGTGGTAAATGTGACACCACCTTAAGGGTCATAAGGAGGTAATGGAAGATGTAAACGAGTTTTAAGAGCCAAGAACCTTGTGTGGCTGGAGAACAACCTCACTTTCCTCCTCAGCTTTCTGATATATAGCAGTGAGAGACAGGGAAACGTCTGAGGAGTGTCCTGTAAACGCTTTGGCTGACTGAACACGGAAAGTAATGCAGCTAACAGAGAAGCCAGGAACTGACGCTGAAGACAATGCCAAGAACATGAGTCAGTGACAGGGTGGGGGATTTGAACATATACAACTGTACATAGGTGGAAAGAAAGTAATTAAGAACAAAAAGACATTGGCCAAGACTCTTGGTTGGGTTTTTCTCCCATAATAAATGCCCCACCCTGAGAGAAGGACCTGGCTGTGGAACAAATCCACTCACAGGGAACACAGTGGCCACATTGCATAAACTAACTCCCACACAGCAGACAACAGGTTGCCAAATGGCTTGTAGCACACTGAGATTAGAAAGACCTTCTGATCATTTAGGGCTACCTGTACAAGATATCAGATGACCAAAGCAAACTGCAAAACTTAAAAAAAAACGTACCTAGACTTCACTGCGGTTTCCAGCTGAAATTAACATTAGAGGCACTAAAACACCAACAACTTTAAATTAATTCCTTTTCACACTTCTGTGATTACAGGGTCAGATTATAGATTAATAAAGCATTTTTAGTGTGGTTTCTTGCACAATGCTATGACCTCAAAACACTTCTACAGTTGTGAATGATTAGTCAGCAAATACATATAATTTGCATGACAGATCTTTATGTAGAGCTTATCTGATGGAGTAAACTTGCTCAGTAGCTCACCTGGTACAGCATTGCGTGAAACAGTCACGACACTCGACGATAGAGTGCAAATTCTTGCAGAAGCAAGTTGAAATTGTATTTTTAATTGCCAAATTGAAATGCCTTTTTATTATGTTTGCTTTGTTCAAACTATATTGGTTAGGCTTAGGGTAGGGTTTAGTGTACATTATTTTCAACCTTTTAACTTTTTAAACTGCACAAGAGATATTTAAATAAGAGGAATCTCTGAAACTGGTGTTCACACTTGTTTCAGGGTTTCTCCTTGTTTAGTGATGCATCCATTTAAATTGCATTATAAACAAAAAAAACTTTGATTCATAACTTTAAATCAATCAATCAAAACTCTGAAGTCTAATCAACTGAATATTTTGCATTACATGCTCAGGTTAATACTGCTAATAATGCAGATTAATATGTATATTAATATCATTGTTATATATTATTGCATATAACTGGAATTTATTAAATATAAATAACGAACCATTAAAAAAATATATATAAAAATTTAAATTACATTTCATAAACCATTATTGCTATATTATTATTTGCTATATCTCTAAGTTCTAGCATCCATGTGTTTAGATTTACTTTTGTGAGTTAAAGAGTTCAAAATGGTTAGGGAGAGGAATTCCAATATTGGCTCGTTTCCACTGAGCGGTACAGTTCGGTACAGTTCGGTACGCAATTATGTCCGTTTACATTGTCAGAAGTTGTGAATGGTACCTAAATAGCGAACCGTATCACTTTTTTGGTACCCTTTCGTTGGGGTACCTAGCACAGCAAAGGGTACCAAAAGGGTGGAGCTAAACTCATAGCAGAATGCTGATTGGTTTACTGGAATTGTCACTTTTGCGTGATATAAGGGGATAAAGCTTCTCCTTCACTCATTCCGCTCTGCTGTGTTCTGCTTATTACATCAGAGTGCGCAAGCACACACACACACACAAAACAAATATAACTGTGTATTTTATACTCTTATATTTTCACACACATAATAGCCGTTTCTCAATGTGTTTTTGTCTGTTCTTGTGGACTTGTGAAACGTCATTGTCCAAAATCTCCCATAATTTTAAAAATATTACTGTTATTGTGTCATTAAATGTAGATTTAAGAGTTTTTCAGGCGAGAATGTAGTTGTTTAAAACTCAAATCTGCAGTTTATTTATAAAGAAACAGCACCTATTTGAAAATTTGCTATGCCTATTTTGAAGCTCCACGCGAAGCTATTATTTTGAAGGTGCTCAGTGCTCATGTATCCGCCTCGAGCAGCCTTGCGCTCGGCTAGTCCTTCCAACATTTGCCGCTGGCTCTGTAGCGATTAAACAATATTTAACAGGCATTCTAGGTCTCATGAATCTATTATTTGTTCTTGGTCATATCGTTTTGACTCAGCACAAAGTTTAACTTTTTATTTATTTTGAACTTTAAGGTATTACAGCGCTGACTTTGTAGCAAACGTTTGAATGTGAATTGTTTGCTTTTGTCTTTATTTCCTCTTATACTTTGTACTTATACTTTTATAATGGCTATTATTGTTCATAAAAACTGACATAAAAGAGGCAGAGTTGTGCTTATTGTCACGCTTTATTGTCGATCGCTTCTTTCCGGCATACACCACGCCTATCAAGTAAAGGGTACTGTTGGCAGTGGAAACGCAAGCCTGATCAGGGTTACCCGTACCGAATCGTACTGTACTGAACTGTACCGAACTGTACCGTACCGAGAGGTGGAAACGAGGCATATGTGAAGCCCTCCATAGAGCTATGCTGGGCCTCCATGACATCAGTGACTGGCCAGTTCTGTGAAACTCCACCCACTGAAGAGAGTCATGAATGACCTTAGAGCCAATGAGGGTTCGAGCATCATCCTGTGAGTTTTATCTCAGATCTCATCCTATTATGGTGTTACCATGACCCCCAGCACCCACGCCAGTGAAAAGACTTTCCTCTAACCCACTATCTTATTTGTTCCATTACCATTCTGCAGTTAACTCGCACTCACAGCAAACACATAAGCCAATAGACCTTGTGCTCTGGCACAGATCACTCAGGAAACGTCTTGCATAGGATTCTTTATAGAACTACATTTAATGGGAACATATATCAGGTGACCTGCCAAGCAAAAAAGAAGATTAACAGAAAGACAGATTCTCCACCTTAATGCCACATTTAAAAATAAACTAACAATAACAACTTAAAAATCAGATTTGTCATTCTACATGTTGGTCAAGCTGCCCTATCCTGTTTGACTGGGAGTTTCTTGACAGGTTTGTGACTAATTGATGGATGGGATGTATGCTTTCATAGCAATAATAGTAATTACATTACTAGTAGCAGTAATAGTTGTAATTAAATTTAATTACTTCAAATATTCTAAACAAATATTGATCCATAATTATTAAATAATTAATTTATTTTTATTCACTATTCACATGAGATATTCACTCTCCATGGGGGAAAAAAAAATGCCTACAGATTGACTCATAAAGCCATTAAATATTTTTCAGTATTTGACATTTTTGAAAACAGATTTTTTACATGAGCTTTTTAGCCTTGGAATTATTACAAAAAAAAAAAAAAAGACGGTTGTTATATACTGGTACTTGGTTCAGCAATATAAATGAACTAGTACCAATGTTGAGATGCAACATTACCCTTTCCTGTTACTTTCAGCTGATTATTTATCAGTATAGAAGTCCATTTCATGTACTTCTTTATTATAACTTCCTATAGCATATGCATTCTGCAAACTGCTATGTACAGCTATAGGCCCTGTTTTTTGTTTTTTTTTGATTGGCTACAATAGCATATTGGACAGGAGTACCCAGTAGAAAATACCCAGTAGAATTGGAACTGCAACATTAATGCATGTATGCTGTGAGTTTAGTGTGTGTGTATGTTATAAAGTCTGCATACAGCCAGAGCACAATGGATTGAAACCCAAACCAAAGGTTTTACACAGAGACGTGATGGCCAAAGACATATGAACATGTTTAACATAGTTCAGTCGGTAAAAACATAACATGTTTTATGTAAACCACTGACACAACAATGAGCGCACAGCTTGTTTTCTGTTGTTATCTCAAGAAATACAAAACTTGTATTTAAAAGAAATTTAAAACAAAATTTATTATAGTTAAATAAATTACAAAAAGAAAGAAAGAAAAGAAAAGAACAAAGCACCATTCAGAGTAACAAGAAAGGAAGAAACCAAAACTTGCAGTGAAATTCCTTTCCAAGGAAGTGAGCCCTCAACTTCAGCAAACAAACTGAAATATTTTGTGGACTGCTTATGCCAGTGTGTTTGACAATGATCTAAACTAATCTTTAAAGAAAATACAATTAGCTTATTGCTTATCCTTACATCCTCTTCCCTTAGCTACACAAATCACTTCCTACCCAAAGACTGTGGCATTTCTGAGCTAATGACTCCCTCTCCTTCAGTGATTTGGCTGCAGATAAGGGCTAGAGGATACCTGTCCGACCCTCCAGCCAAAAAAACCAACCTGTCGGGAGTCCCTCTGAACATTCAAACTGAGAGTATCAGTTAACTTGTTGGGTTTCAGTTGAGCCTCACAGCAATTAGGTGAGGAGGAGACAACCCAAACAAAGCAATCAAACTACTCCCTCTCAAAGCAACAAAATGACACGATTTTAGAAATGATCCTATTCACAAAGGCCTGATTCACAACCATTTAGGTCTACTCTTTCTACTACACTACTTCTTTACTTTGTATTGTTTTCACATGAATAACATTTAAAAAAAAAAAAACATTTTGTTTCTTGAGAACAACTAAAATAAAGGGTTTAACTAGTTAAAAAAGCCAACAGCACATTATAACCTCATATTTGAGGAAACGTGCCTTTTACGAAATACACATGCAAACCAGATACAATGTTTCATTACATGACTAATGATGCAAAGACCATCAAATTAGGCAACAGCTGGACTAAAACCCTTAAATAAGTCAAAATATCCATTTATGACCTTCAGTTTGCAAAAAGCCAATTATACTTCTCTAAATTAATTCCAAATCAAGTCAAAACTTGCATATTCTTAAGTGCTGGCGTTTGAAGTCAGTTGTTTGTAAAGTTAAGTAAGTTACTACATTTTCTTAATAAACTGTAACTTGCAATATAATTTTAAACGGAAGTTTATTCATTTTAAGAAACGTGTTTGATAAAAAGCAGGCAAACAAACACTGACATTGCCTCATACAGTATTCAGCAGTGTTTCAGGGAGCTGCCAGGGTGGAATCCTTCAGGATTTGTTACTAATAATAGATTTTACTCCAGATTTTCCCTCACGACACAGGCACGAAAGAGTGCTTCTGCTCCACTGTTTCTACATTTATTTCATGTGCACATATACACTCATTTTTAAAATATTAATGTCCTTCATGAAAACAGCTCACAGGGTTTTTGAGACAACGAAAGGACATTATTAGTGCATTTTAGGCCGTATATACAAAAAGGAAATGTTTTGTTTTCAAATAGGCTAACATATAATGTAAATATTACGTTGAAAAGACAGCATATTAACATTAAGCTACATTATGCGAACAAGCACAAAGAGGTACAAATCATTAAGTAACCGCTGTTCTGAATGCTACTGCAGTTATGTAAATTCAATATTATTATAGCCTATATATAATACGCTTCGTTTGCTGTGAAAATGCATAGTCTATGTGCTGGGATTGAAGCAACAGTTGGTCTATGTGTCAATATTTCTAGGCCACATTTAACCCTTTCAGACACAGTTAAAAGTCACTATCTAATGCTTAAGAACGGCGTTGAAATTGTAAAGCAGTGATTAGATGAAAACAAAGGTAATGCGATCAAAGTGAGTTGACAGTGTTGAAGCGCGCGGTTAGTAAATAAGAGATTAAATAATTCTCTCACCTGCACGGGATCGGCCGCCATCTTGCCTCTTAATAACTTTGAATCAAACTCAAGGGAGCAAAAAGGAGGAATGTCAGTAAGAAGTTAAACCTCTCCACTTCTCTCCTGGTTAGCTCGTATTTCTTCCTGATTCTGAAGAAAACACATCGGATCCACGACTTGGGCTATTCCATAGCGCAGCCGGTAAACTTCCCAATTCCCATGACGCTGCCGAAATATCCTTGTTTGATATATAAAAAGCAATTGCATAAAAGCTCTAAAAGTTTCAGGAAACCAATGCAATAGTTTTCCGTGACAGATCCACGCACACGGTCGTGGAAAGGCGAGTGTATTGTTGAACACGCTCCTCTTCTCTGCTCTCCCAGCTGGAGTCAAATCCTACACTTCCAGTCATGTGATCAGAAACTCTATGCAAGCATTTTCCCATGAGTGTCCGTGCACGCTGCCAAATATAGTTTAAATCATTCTTGTATATTTACTAGAGCCTAGTATCAGATTACATCAGCGCCTAATGTTTGAAAATTACAGAAATACATCAGAGAGTATCTCCTCTGCATTTGTGGAATTACATTTTTTACACAAAACTGATATTAGGTGGGGCTCAGTGTTTTCTGTATATAGCCTTCAACCTGTCAAACATGTAGGAATAGGTGTTTTATAGGCTGTATTGTTTATTTATGGCATTTATACAGGGATTTATGTAAAGCACAATGTATTAATGTAAATAATAATAATAATAATAATACAGTACCATATATTGCATTGCATAAGCTATTATAATATAATTACATTATTATTAATTATAAAGATATATAGCATATTTACATGCGAATTGGAATTAGGCATATTTATCACCCTATTTTTTAAATTTTAAACAGTAGGCTACTTCTGTTCTGCATCTTTTTTTAAATTAAGCTTAGACACAAATATAGTATGTATGTAAATCATTTCTTTTTGACAACTACATGATGAAATAAGAACAAAGCATAATACACTCATTGTAAGGACTGTAATCTTGATGCATTAATCTTGCCGTTTTCTCAGATTTCATCATGTTTTCTTCTCTCCTCTTTATTAATGAACAATATTTAATTTGAAATGATATTTTAGTTTAGATTATTATGATATCTCAATATATTGTTCATAAATCTGTTCGGCCTGCTTTTTGTTCTATCTTTGGTTTGAATTTGGTTGATGGGGTGTCATCTCCTGTTTGAAACCTCTGAAACCACCATTGGCTTTCTGACTTCCCAGCTCCCAAGGAGCTAAGAGCTAGACACTTCCTGTGGTAACAATTGAGCTTCCTGTGTAAGACCATGTGTTTCTCTATCATCCATGATAATCTGCTGTTGCTTTTATAATAGATTGCACCAATATACTCAGTACAGGGGTTAAGATATTGGACTAAAGTATGAAATGGCAATATAGCATCAGGAGTTCCTCATTTAGAATGACAGAGTATTATATATTTCTATGGCCCAGTTAACATAAAAACTCACTGTTTTGCTATATGAGGAATCATGCATTACAGTTTTAATGAATTTACTGTTCGAATCAATATGTAATAAGATGCTTTTAACAACTTTATGGCGAAGCGAGTACCATAAAAGCATAAATGCAATATTAGCTTTGTACATTCACAAGGGAAAACCAGTAAAACCAGTCTCTGGAGCAATAGGGATAATAATAGCAATTGATTTTTTTCTGTTGCAATGTGAGCAGGTTGGCCATGATTCATGACTCATGACTAGTGATCAAGCAAGTTCAGAGATGCGTCATACTGCGTGTGAAGGAGGGATTCTCTCACTGTCATAACTAAGAGAGATGTGTGTGGTCATCAGATAGGGTTAACATTCAATGCAGGGTTTTAGATTTGTACAGTTTTTACATATTTTTCCCTCCACACTTCTTTAGTTACACATAAAGGCACATTGAAGAGCCACATAATTTAGTATGATTCAAAAATGAACTGAGAGCTGTCATTCTCAACGGTTGTTTGAGAGACTGATTGAAACATTGCATCATGCACACATTCACACACACAATATTATCAGACTCTTATTAAACTGTGCTGCAGCACATACATTGAGTATAAACACTGCTGAATACAAGGCTATATTAATTTCAGTGTTGGGAATAGCAGTCCTATCTCAGATACAACATTCCCAATGGAGGACTAAATACTTCCATCTTGCTTTTAACATGTATTTTACGCCATCTAGTGGTAAATTGTACACTAAAAAAATTTCATAGACCTGTTTGGGTTATATTTTAGCTGTATTAAAAGACATTATGAAATATAAACTATTATTATTATTATTATTATGAATGAAGAGAGCCGTAAGCCTTAATAGTTTTTCATAATCTTTTAATTATTTCGTTGTATTTTTCTTTATATTTCTTTATATTCATATAAATATTATGAAAATGCACTCAAAATTGATATTTATGAATGAATAATTCTTGATTTTTAATTGTTATTGTTTATAAACATTATTATTATTATCATTATACAAAGCTTTTTGCCTTGAATTTTCATGGTATAAACGTCTACAGCTACAGGTACATCTAATAAATTAGAATATCGCGAAAAACTGCATTTTTTTGTAACTTATTTCGAAAAGTGAAACTTTCATATATATTTTAGATTCATTACATGTAAAGTAAGACATTTCAAAAGTTTTTTTTTTTTTTTAATTTTGATGATTAGAGTTTACAGCTCATGAAAGTCAAAATCCAGTATCTCAAAATATTAGAATATTTCCTAAGATCAAAAAAAAAAAAAAGGATTTGCAAAGCAGAAAAGTTCAAGTTCTTTAAAAGTATGTTCATTTATGCACTCAATACTTGGTCGTGGCTCCTTTAGCACAAACTCCAGCATCAGTGAGGAATGGCATGGAAGCGATCAGCCTGTGGCTCTGCTGAGCCACTATTAAGCCTTCAGCTCATCTGTATTGTTGGATCGATTGTTTCTCATCTTTCTCTTGAAAATATCCCATAGATTCCATATGGGGTTCAGGTCAGGCATGTTGGCTGGCCAATCAAGCACAGTAATATCATGGTCAGCAAACCACTTGGATGTTTTGGCACTGTGGGCAGGTGCTAAAATCCTGCTGTAAAAGCAAATCAGCATCTCCATAAAGCTTGTCACCAGATGGAAGCATAAAGTGCTCCAAAACCTCCTGGTAGACGGCTGCATTGATTCTGGACTTGATAAAACACAATGGACCAACACCAGCAGACACGGCACCCCAAATTATCACTGACTGTGGAAACTTCAAACTGGACTTCAAGCAGCTTGGGTTCTGTGCCTCTCCAGTCTTCCTCCAGACTCTAGACCTTTATTTCCAAATGAAACGCAAAATTTAAATTAAGAGGACTTTGGACCACTGAGCAACAGTCCAGTTCTTTTTCTCCTTAGCCCAGGTAAGATGCTTCTGACGTTGTTTCTGGTTCAGAAGTGGCTTGGTAGCCCTTTTCCTGAAGAGGTCTGAGCGTGGTGACTCTTGATGCACTGACTCCAGCTTCAATCCACTCCTTGAGAAGCTCTCACAAGTGTTTGCATCGGCTTTGCTTGACAGTATTCTCAAGCTTGAGGTCATCCCTGTTGCTTGTGCACCTTTTCCTACCCAAATTCTTCCTTCCAGTCAACTTTGCATTTAATATGCTTTGATACAGCACTCTGTGAACAACCACACCTTTCAGTAATGACCTTCTATGACTTACCCTCTTTGTGGAGGGCGTCAATGATTGTCTTCTGGACCATTGCCAAGTCAGCAGTCTTCCCCATTATTGTGGTTTCAAAGAACAAGAGATACCCAGAATTTATACTGTAGAGATGGTCATTAATTGAAACTCAAATATAAATATTCTAATATATTGAGATACTGGATTTTGACTTTCATGGTATAAAATTATACCATGAAAGTATAATTTTATACTTATGCTTTTGTAAGCTCTAATCATCAAAATTAAAACAAAAAAACTTTTGAAAAATATTTTACATGTTATGAATGTAAAATATGTATGAAAGTTTCACTTTTAGAAATGTTACAAAAAAATTCAGTTTTTCACGATATTCTAATTTTTTGAGATGTACCTGCATTTTCCCATTACCATTACCTTGTATTTTACGCCATCTAGGGGTAATATGTGATATTAGAATTAAGATTTAGTTGGTTGGTACAGTGGGGAAAAAAATATTTGATTCCCTGCTGATTTTGTACGTTTGTCCACTGACAAAGAAATGATCAGCCTATAATTTTAATGGTTGGTTTATTTGAACAGTGAGAGACAGAGTAACAACAACAACAAAAAAACACAGAAAAACACAGTTCAAAAAAGTTATAAATTGATTTGCATTTTAATGAGTCAAATAACTATTTGATCCCCCATCAATCAGCAAGATTTCTGGCTCCCAGGTGTCTTTTATACAGCTAAGATTAGGAGCACTCTCTTAAAGTTTGTTACCTGTATAAAAGACACCTGTCCACAGAAGCAATCAATCAATCAGATTCCAAACTCTCCACCATGGCCAAGACCAAAGAGCTGCCCAAGGATGTCAGGGACAAGACTGTATACCTATTCAAGGCTGGAATGGGCTACAAGACCATCACCAAGCAGCTTGGTGAGAAGGTGACAACAGTTGGTGTGAATATTCGCAAATGGAAGAAACAAAATACCTGTCTATCTCCCTTGAAATGGGGCTCCATGCAAGATCTCATGTTTCAATGATCATGAGAACGGTGAGGAATCAGCCCAGAACTACACGGGAGGATCTTGTCAATGGTCTCAAGGCAGCTGGGACCATACAAAACAATGGTAACACACTACGCCGTGAAGGACTGAAATCTTGCAGCACCCGCAAGGTCCCCATGCTCAAGAAAGCACATGTACAGGCCCGTCTGAAGTTTTCCAATGAGCATCTGAATGATTCAGAGGAGAACTGGTTGAAAGTGTTATGGTCAGATGAGACCAAAATCCAGCTCTTTGGCATTCACTCAACTCGCCGTGTTTGGAGGAGGAGGAATGCTGCCTGACCCCAAGAACACCATCCCCACTGTCAAACATGGAGGTGGAAACATTATGCTTGGGGGTGATTTTCTGATAAGGTGGACAGGACAACTGCACCGCACCAAAGGGACGATGGATAGGGCCACGTACCGTCAGGGCCAGGGCATTAAAGCCAACCAGGGCATTGAAAATTGGGTCGTGGATGGGTATTCCAGCATGACAATGACCCAAAACACACGGCCAAGTCAACACGGAATAGCTCAAGAAGAAGCACATTAAGGTCCTGCAGTGGCCTAGCCAGACCTTAATCCCATAACAAATCTGTGGAGGGAGCTGACGTTTCGAGTTGCCAAACGTGGAGGATCTGCAAAGAGGAGTGGGACAAAATCCCTCCTGAGATGTGTGCAAACCTGGTGGCCAACTACTAGAAACGTCTGACCTCTGTGATTGCCAACAAGGGTTTTGCCACCAAATACTAAGTCATGTTTTGCGAAGGGGTCAAATACTTATCTGACTCATTGAAATGCAAATCAATTTATAACTTTTTTTTTAAATGCATTTTTCTTGATTTTTTTGTTGTTATTCTGTCTCTCACGGTTCAAATAAACCTACCATTAAAATGATAGACTGATAATTTCTTTGTCAGTGGATAAACGTACAAAATCAGCAGGGGATCAAATAATGTTTTTTCCCCCACTATAGTTTGAGCTGTTTTAAATCACACCATGATATCTAAAATTATTATATTAATATAAAGTAATAAAACAATAAATTCTTCAATTTGTATTTATACTGTTACACATATCATTTACCTCTATTAAATTAAAATATTGGTAATACTCATAGTATTGCAGGTATTCATTTAGTATTAATATTCAGTTGAACATAACAGACAATAAAGACTTAAATTATTTATCAACATATAATTAATTATTATTGTTTTTAATTGTCTTAAATATTTTTGTGGCTGTGAAATTTAAAGGAGTAGGCATAGTTCACCCAAAAATTAAAATTCTTTAGTGACCCCCTTGTCATTTCAAACCTATATGACTTTCATTCTTCTGCAGAACACAATAGAAGATATTCTGAACAATGTTAGTAATCAAACCCTTTTGGTGACCTTTGACTTCTGTTATGTGGACTTCCGTTTTTGGGCGCTCCATTTTTATTCCTTTAAATCTATTTGTGGGCAGATCACACACTTTGTGACATAAAGCACACAATGTGTAGATTTGATGCCCTGGCTCAGGGTTGTATGCTTATTCCATTTCTCTTCTCTCAGTATATTAATGTCAACAATGAATCTATCTACTGTAAATTTGGTTTTCAGGACCAGAGTTATTATAATAAACTAAAACCAAAACCAAAATCATAAAAAAAAAAAATCATAAATTATATTAACTATATCGAAACACTATTAAATTATATACCCTTTACAGAGTCGAAACAGAAACATAATCATAACAGATAAAATAATTTCCTCTGTAAGATCTTTCAGATACATGAACTCTACTTAACTCTACTCTACTACATTTACCTTCAGAACTGTTACACTAGCCCAGATTATCTGAACCAAATCCACTCCATCCCCCCATTTGAAATTTATGCACACATAGACATTTAATTAAGACAAAGTTGCCCCAGCAGATGTACACACAGCCTGCTTGTATAGAATGATGACGGTTTCTACACCAAACAATTAAAGGCATTCATCATGATCAATTACAGTATGCAGGAAGAGCATGAGATGTATTTATGCTCTCTCGGGTCACATATATCACATTTGGTAATGTTTTAATGTATTAGAGTTTGCATGATTTTTGCATATGTAATGGGCCTTCTGCAAACACCATGTGAAGTACAATCTGTTTTATGTTTCTAAACTTTTGAATTTAGGCTGTCATTTTATAAAGCATCCGAAACGCTATTTTAATTTAGCTTTTATATAAAATAGTTTTTTTTTGTTATACACCTTTCTGGTTTATTTTAACATTCTTCAACATATTGCAAATGAAAGTGATTCTAATTTGTTTCGGAGTAATGTTGCATCTGGCAAAGTGCTTAAGCAAAATAACCACCAATAGGAAAAAAGCCATTCAAACCGCAGCAGATGTTGACCATTCATCCAGAGGTTTTCATAACCATTTTCCCAGCTCATTTATCCATAGCTTATCCCAGATATCAATTTTTATACACATTCAAACCATTTGCCATTTCCAATCCTTAATCTCCTGTGAATGTGAGTGAGGGATCTACTTTAAAACAGCACAGCTGTCAATGTCAGGGTTAAAGGGAGCAGCACCTAATTTAATCTCCATATTAACCAGAGCAAATAACAAATGTAAATAATTTCCCGTGTCACCTCAGATGCTCATAAATAAGGTAAGCAAACCCTGGCTTACCAGATAAAGCTCCTTGTTCATGTTTCTTTTTACCTGTAAGTTGAGATATTTCTGATTTGAATGCATTAATAACATGAATTAAATCCCACAAATGATTACAACATGCAATACCTGTCGCTTTGCAACGTGTTTATAAGCTAAAAAAGAAAAACTGAGGTGAAACTTTTTTTATTAAAAAACATTTTAATGTTTTAGTTGCATAAAGTCAAGAATTTCAAGATACAACTGTCTCTGTGAAGAAAAAAAAAGTATAAAATATCTAATATATTATTGATATTATAAAACATAAAAAATATTATGGATATTATTATTATTATTATAAGTCATAGACAGATGTTGTTACGGGGTTGACGAGACGTGAGATGTGCGGATCCATTCGCAAGGCTTTATTAGCAAACATGGTCGTGATACAGGCAGGGTCAGACAGGGGCAAACAGGTATGGCAAGGGCAAGACACAAGAGCAATCCTAGAGCAAGTGTGGGTCGACGATCGGCGTACAATATCCAGACAGGGCAAGGCAGAGAGAATAATCCAGGAACACGGGCAGGAATCAAAACAAAGGAAAACTAACTAGGAAAACGCTTTGTAATGTAGCTAGGCTAGACAAAACTCGGCAGTGAGCAAGAGCAAGTCCCAGGCTTAAATAGTGAGTGATGTGATAGTGAAATGATAATCAGGTGTAGGCGAGATAGTGAACAGCTGTGCATGTCGTCAGTGCAATGGGTTGTGGGAAATGGAGTCCAATGTGTTGTGAGTGAAAGTCAATGTGGTGAACGGGTGACCTCTAGTGGTGGTTGACCGGAAGAGCATGGACCAGATTCGTGACATAGCCCCCCCCCCAAAGAGCGGCTTCCAGACGCTCCTAAACAATCCAGGAGGGCGGTGGAGCGGAGGCGGAACAGGGGGAGGGACGGAGGGCCAGGTCCGTGAGGAAGTGGGAAGACCGGGGACTGAGGCAGAACCGGCAGAGCAGGAAACCAGAGCGGAGCCAGAGGCCAGGTCAGGACCGACAGAGCAGAGGCCCACCAGGGCGAAGCAGACGGGACCGGAGCCCACCAGGGCGGAGCAAGCGAGAGCCCACCAGGGCGGAACAGGCGAGAGCCCACCAGGGCGGAACAGGCGACCACCAGACCGGAGCAGAGGACCACCAGACCCGAGCAGAAGACCCTAGCCAGGAAGCAGACTGGGCAGGAAACCACGGCAGAGTCTGAGATCTGGGGGAAACAGAGACAGACACCACAGAGAGAGTCCCCATGGTCTCAAGAGCCGTGGCAGGGCAGGACGGAACCAGAGCCCACCTGGGCAGAGCAGGAGACCCCCAGAGCCATACAGCTAACCACCACCGCGGAGCAGACAGAGCCAGAGCCCACCAGTGCGGAATAGACAGGGCAGAGGATCTCCACGGTGGAGCAGGCTGTTCAGGAAGCCATGGCAGGATCAGGGATCTGGGGAGAACAGAGACAGACACCACAGAGAGAGTCCCTATTGTCACAGGGGCCGTGACCGGGCAGGTCGAGAGTTCACGGACGGCCTCCATGGCCGTGACAGGACAAGGTGAAGCTTCACAGACGGCCTCCTTGGCCGTGACAGGACAGGGCGTGAGTTCACAGGCGGCCTCTTTGGGGCGCTCTGGAGGAGCGGGCACTTGAGGGCGCTCTGGAGAAGCGGGCACTTGAGGGTCTGGAACGGCACTCCTGGCCGTGACTTGAGAACTGGATTCTCGGGGTTCGGGATCGGCACTCCTGGTCGTAGTTTGAGAACTGGATTCTCGAGGTTCGGGATCGGCACCCCTGGCCGTAGTTTAAGAACTGGATTCTCGAGGTTCGGGATCGGCACTCCTGGCCGTGACTTGAGAACTGGATTCTCGGGGTTCAGGATCGGCACTCCTGGCGGTGACTTGAGAACTGGATTCTTGGGATACGGGATCGGCACTCCTGGCCGTGACTTGAGCTACAGGAAGTTCTGGAGTGGCCTCTGTGGCCGTGACAGGGCAGACAGTGAGTTCAGGAACGGCCTCCATGGCCGTGACAGGGTAGACAGTGAGTTCAGGAATGGGCGCCACCAATTCGGGAGGTTCTGCAGCGGAAGCCGCCACCTCTGGAGGCACTGGAGCAGACTCGTGAACAGAAGAGGCCTCAGGAGCAGACTCGTGGACAGGAGAGGCCTCAGGAGCACAGTGTGCAGCCCACACACTCAAAATGGCGACCGCCATAACGGGAAGCACTGAGGTCAGGGGAACAGTCTCTGTAACAGCCAGGGTTGAGGCCCTGGGAATGCCAGCTACTCGCACCGACATCAGTGGTGGGTCCATCACACTGGATATCAGAACTCGAAGGACTGACCTTGAATCTGTGGTAACAGCCTCTGGCAGTTCGGCGGAGGTGTGAAGAGACTCTGGCTGGAGCACCGAGACGTGGTGTGACTCTGGCTGGAGCACCGAGACGTGGTGTGACTCTGGCTGGAGCACCGAGACGTGGTGTGACTCTGGCTGGAGCACCGAGACGTGGTGTGACTCTGGCTGGAGCACCGAGACGTGGTGTGACTCTGGTTCTTTGACATAGGCTGGGACTTGACTTGGCTCTTTGACATAGGTTGGGACTTGACTTGGCTCTTTGACATAGGCTGGGACTTGACTTGGCTCTTTGACATAGGCTGGGACTTGACTTGGCTCTTTACCAGCAGCAATGACGCTATAAGGTGGTGGTATAAAAGAAGAAATTCTAAACAATGTTGGTAATTATATTTTTGAAAAGAAAACCTTGAGTTGGAGTTGACAATCAGTTCTGCTTTTTTTCTCTGCCAAGGGTCATGCGGTGTGACCACCATAAAACAAGAAAATGATATCATAAAGAAGGCCCCTACAGACCCTCCTGAATGTTTCAGGCTCAATAAATCATAAAATATCAGATAATTTGGCCTTTTTATCCTGTCACAAGGCAAGGGTAGTTCAGGTTGTAAAATGTTATGAGGTGTGAATTCCCAAAAAACATAACAAACAAAACGTTTAACAAAACGTCTAAATGTTTAAATGTTTCTTGAAAAAATCAGATAAAAGTTGTTCAAAAGCATATGAAACTAACAAGAGTCCAATACATTTCTACTTAGCACATGTGTTTTAAAATAGACTTTTCTTTTTCTGTTTTGTGCATACTCTTGTTTGTCACTGACCCATCTGCTATTCAACAGGATGATTACTTCCTTGGGTAGGCTGAATAAGCTATTGTTGTTCTGATCTAGTCTTTTTCCAGTTTTGTATGTGCCATTTTTTGAAATGGTTGAGAACACAATGTGTAATCACAGATTTCTCTTCCATTTCCTTTTGCAGTCTGAAGCAGATGGCAGTAGTTATGTTTATCAAGCACAGTACGGGCCGGTGTACGAACAAGGATGTTGTGACATTCATGAGTTCTAGCTTACAAATCCGCCACCTGAGCCATGACACACAGAATACACCTCGTGTTTATACACACTGAGTCAACTCAGACCACCAACACCAAAAAAAATGCATCAAATATTTAGACTAAGGCAGATGTATTTCAGTGCATTCAGCTGCCAGGGGAATTAATGCATTTTTGATGTTTTCCATGCTGAGACAAAGCTCTGAAAAGCCTCGTCTCTTGAAAAATATTTGTTTGGTCTGTTTAATTTGGCCTCAATGGATGCACATTGATTTTATAATAAAAAAATAACACCTTGTCCAGCCTTAAGGTTTCATACTTTAGAGATTCCTTTTATGCAAACTTCAGCTTTGGCTGTTTTTCAAAGTTTAAATAAAATTCAGATTATTAAGATGAATAGAATATGTTTTATATGTTTATAGAATGTTTTTTTTTTTAAATTCTACTTCGACTTCTCTACCTCATTTTTTAAAGTTTGTTTAATTAATGTGTTACTTGTGATTACTTTGTAATTAATTGTGAAATTTACTAGCAATTCCGGAGTGAAAATGTTTTCTCCAACAAATGTTTTTCAATGAACTACAAAAAATGTGCAGCCAGACCATTAGAGTTAAAAGCAAATAACAAAAGCAAAGCAAACAAATCAAATCAAATCAAAACAAAACAGAAGCAAAGCAAAGCAAAGCAAAACAAAACAAAACAAAACATGAAAAAAAACAATAAAAGCAAAGCAAAAGACACACACACACACACACACACACACACACACACAAGAAATACTGATTGAAGCAAAGAAAAATGTTTTGGAACATTCTTAATTTAATCTCTAGAGGGCGATATTGCACAATGAGTCACACGCCGATTGTGTTGAAATGTTTGTACTGCAGAAAGAGAATTTTGGAAGGACATATGAGAACTAACAATATAATTGTATCCAGATTTTGAAAAGCTTTCATAATTGCTTACAACTTTCACAGTCTCTCCACACAAACAACATATAATGTTGCTCTTCTTTAAAGAGACAAAGCAATTCTGCATGTAGTCCAATCGAAAGTGAGAAATCCAAGTGAGAAGATCTGCTAGACATCAAGGGGGTTCACTGTTGCACCCCGAATGATGTCCGTTCTCACACAAGCCATATGGCACAGACACAGACACACACACACACACACACACTCGCCTCCAATGGCAGCTCAGTATGGCGCTCGCTGGCTAACATCTTGCAGGACACATAATTAATTTGCCCCAGCGTCTGCCATTTATTTTCCAACCAACATTTTGTTAATTGAACAAAGGAGGTTAAAATCAAATGATGTCTCCGGCTATGCAAGAGGCCACTAATTGTTCAGAATTTACAAGTAAGGCTACAAGGCTAACTGGCTGGCTTGCAGAATATTAAGTCATGAGTGATCTTTGTTGGGTGCTTGAGGGAGACTGTTGTCATTAAATAAGGGAACGTGTCATTCATACATGTGCTTTGTGTGCAGATGAACATCACTAATGTTCATAGCTTTTATTAATACACTTATGAGAATTAGCAGATTAGGGTTAGGGTTAGGTTATTAGGTTATTAGTTAATGTTGATAAAGTGCTAATTGTCGGAGATTTTAATATTCACGTTGATAATACAAATGATGCGTTAGGACTTGCGTTTACTGACCTAATAAACTCTCTTGGAGTCAAGCAAAACGTCACCAAGCCCACTCATCGTTTTAATCATACGCTAGATTTAATTATATCACATGGAATTGATCTTACTGATTTAGATATCGTACCTCAAGGTAATGATGTTACTGATCATTTCCTTGTATCGTGCATGCTGCATATTACTGATATTAATTATATGGCTCCGCGTTATCGTCCAGGCAGAACTATTGTTCCAGCCACCAAAGACAGATTCACAAATAACCTGCCTGATTTATCTCAACTGCTCTGTGTACTCATAAATACACATGAACTAGATGAAATGACTAGCAACATGGGCACTATCTTCTCTAATACATTAGAAGCTGTTGCCCCCCTCAAATTGAAAAAGGTTAGAGAAAAACGTACTGCGCCATGGTACAACAGTTATACCCATTCTCTCAAGAAAGAAACTTGTAATCTTGAGCACAAATGGAGAAAAACTAACTTGGAAGTTTTTAGAATTGTGTGGAAAAACAGTATGTCCAGCTATAGACAGGCTCTAAAAGCTGCCAGAGCAAAGCATATCCACAAACTCATAGATAATAACCAAAACAATTCAAGGTTCTTATTTAGCACAGTGGCTAGATTAACAAATAAACAGACGCCACCTGATCTAAATATTCCCTCACAGTTTAATAGTAATGTCTTTATGAATTTTTTTACTGATAAAATAGATAACATCAGAAATACAATAACAAATGTAGATTCTACTGCGTCTAGTATTTCAGCTTCATTCATCGCACCCAAAGAAAAACTGCAGTGCTTTACAACTAGGACAGGAAGAGCTAAATAAACTTATCAGTGCATCTAAACCAACAATGTGTTTATTAGATCCTGTAGCCACTAAACTGGTAAATTACAGACCCATTTCAAATCTTCCGTTTATGTCTAAATCTTTTGAAAAAGTTGTGTCTGCTCAGTTGTGCTCCCTCTTGCAAAAAAATGATCTCTATGAAGAATTTCAGTCAGGTTTCAGGCCTCACCATAGTACAGAAACTGCACTTGTTAAAATTACAAATGACTTGCTTCTTGCTTCAGACCAAGGCTGCATCTCATTGCTAGTATTACTTGATCTTAGTGCTGCGTTCGACACTATAGACCATGACATACTCATAGATCGATTACAAATCTATACTGGTATTCAAGGGCAGGCTTTAAGATGGTTTAGATCCTACCTGTCCGATCGCTACCACTTTGTTCATTTAAATGGAGAGTCAGCTCAATTATCACCAGTAAAGTATGGAGTACCACAAGGATCTGTCCTAGGTCCTCTGCTATTTTCAATATACATGTTGCCCCTTGGTAATATCATTAGAAAATACGGGATTAGTTTTCATTGTTATGCTGATGATACTCAACTATATCTCAACAAGACCAGATGAAACTTCTAAACTATCTAAGCTAATAGATTGTGGAAAAATGTAAAAGATTGGATGACCAATAATTTCCTCCTATTAAATTCAGATAAGACAGAGATATTACTTATTGGACCAAAAAGCAGTACACAGAATCTCTTGGATTACAATTTACAACTAGACGGATGCACTGTTACGTCCTCTAAAGTAAAAAATCTGGGTGTTATATTAGACAGCATCTTGTCATATTTCCATATTTCCCATGTTACAAAAACAGCATTCTTCCATCTTAGAAACACTGCCAAGCTAGACTGGACTATTGTAATGCACTGCTAGGTGGTTGTCCTGCATCTTCAATAAACAAGCTACAGATAGTCCAAAATGCAGCGGTTAGAGTTCTTACCAGGTCAAGAAAATATGAAAATATTACCCCAATTTTACAGTCTCTGCACTGGCTACCTATTAAGTTCAGTATCATTTACAAAATATTATTACTTGCCGTTAAGGCCCTAAATGGTTTAGCTCCTGCGTACCTAACTCGTCTTCTACCACGCTACAATCCAACCCGCTCCCTAAGGTCGCAGAACTCTGGACTTTTGGTAGTACCTAGGATAACAAAGTCCACTAAAGGAGGAAGAGCTTTTTCACCTTTGGCTCTCAAACTCTGGAATAGCCTTCCTGATAACGTTCGGGATTCAGACACACTCTCTCCGTTTAAATCTAGATGAAAGACACATCTCTTTAGCCAAGCATTCACATAATGCATCTTATAATCTTGTACTGCAGTTATATCTGATCAAATGTACATTATTATTATTCTTTAGCTTGGGTTGAACAAATCATTTTTTGCTTAGATGGAACAGCAGCTACGCTAATTATGTCTCTATTTGTTTCTCTGTTTCTGCCATGGGATTAACATCCCGTGGTAACTAGGAATTACAGAAGCTTCAGTCTGGATCCAACCCTTAAATGATCTGAGATGACTGAACACCTGAGAAAAGATAATACCAACCCCTCAGAGGACCTCAGAGGATGCCAACGCTCAGACAACATACAGAATTACCAAATTTTGCCATAAGTTAAATATATTAAGGTTCTGCAATATATAAATATATTGTGGAAACTTAATTTCCTGTAGAGCTGCTTTGTAACGATTTGTATCGTAAAAAACGCTATACAAATAAGCTTGAACTTGAAACTTGAATTTATGAGTGGAGGAATTATAGTGCTAATGATGTCAAATGTGTTAATGCCACAATTGAGAGGCATGAGGTCAGATACGCCTGCAGAAATAACAGCACAGAGAAACCTGGAGGTCCAACGGTTACTGACACTGAGATTGTTCTGCACAGCTCTGAGCTCTGAGTTACTTTCAGTATTTTCATATAAAAAAAAAAACTAAAAAAACTATATATCTAGCCAAATATGCAAAGATCTTTTAAATGATTCCCTTTATAGTAACATTTATCTGATCAAAACAATACATATTGTGAAATGTTATTTAAAATTGTATAATAGCTGTTTTCTGTAAATGTAAAATGTAATATTTTTGTGAAAAGCTGAATTTTTAGCAGACATTACTCCAGTATTCAGTGTCATATGATCATTCAGAAATCATTATATACTGATATGGTGTTGAAACATTTTTTTTGTATTAATATTAATGTTGAAAACACTTTTTCTAAAAAAAACAAAAAAAAAAAAACAAAGAAATTCTGCAAAGTGATTCATTTTTTTTTTTTAGAAAGGATGAATAGACAGCTCAAAAGAACAGCATTTATTTGAAATATAAATATTTTGTAACATTATAAATGTGTGTCACCTTTGATCAATTTGATGCATCTTTAATGCATTTAATGCCATTTCTTTCTTCTTTCTTAAAAAAAATTGAATGATAGCATATGTCCAAATGATTAGAAATGTATTACAAATTCTGTCAGACGAGATTTTTACTTGTTGGAATCCTATTTCTTAACATACTCACTGTTCAGAAGTTAATCGAATAGCTCATCTTTTTCCTGAATTAAACACTGAATGATTGTTTTACTATTTCAGCAATTCATTTCCATTAGTATTTTATCTCTAGAGTGCAAAAGAAAGAGCTGAGTGACATTACAATATCACCTGGAATGTCTTTTATGTAACCGGAGATTCATTTCCCTCTGAACCTCTGTGTTTTAGAAGAGACTTGGGTGTAATTGTCATACCTATATCTTTATTAATATCTCAAGGAACTGATGTGGGATGAATTGAACATCTGAAATGCTTTTAAATATTTTGTCATAGTAAATCGCAGACTGACAATCAGTGGGAGGGAGAAACAGAGTGAAAGTGATTTAGCATTTTTCTTCTGAAGTCTCATTCCCATATCTGACTCATAGAGTTGCTTTGAATGTGTTTTCTATGTTAATCACATAGAATGTGTGTTTAAGCACTTGGGCGAATGGCAACTGAGAACTCGCACATTGAGAGTGCTCTCATCGCCCATCTGTTGTTTTTTCATTTGTTGTCTTTTTGATTATGGGGTGGAGAGTGAGGAGGGGGGCTTGGATCTATCTGATACTAAATGCATAACTCAACCTTATTGCTACTGCAATTATCAACTAACCATTAACAATAATTTCAGCACTTAATCACAAAAATGTCACTAATATAAAATGATGATGAATAAAAATGATGCTAGAATATAAATGTCCTTGTAAAGTGGGGTAATTAAAAATAAATACATTAAAAATATGGGGCAATATGCAAATAGTTTTACAGGTGATGGACAATGGCGCTTTGTTGAGTTTCAATTCAGCCACATTAAACTGTATTCCACAGTTATGAATTTAATCAAGCTAATTGACTATTAAAGATGAAACTCAATTAGGAGTATAAAAGAGAAAATATACGACTTTGCTTGCTTTTCATTTCTGATAAACATTAGTAAATGAGCACAGTTATTATCTAAATGATGGCAGTAGTGTCAGCTTCTTGACCAAGAGAGAGGGGAGGGAGAGAAACACTTGTCGAGTCATATTTCCTTTAGCATTCACACAGGAGGTCTGTGTAGCCTATGGCTTCATGCTGTGTTTACTCATCAAATTAAATGGCAGGGATATACCTATGCTTTATTACACTCAAACAGTGTTTCATACAGCCTCCATGATTTGAAGGACACAGCAGCCTGTGTAAGCACTTTTAAATCAACGAGAGCGCGGTAATAACATAATCTTTAATGCCAACAAAACATCATAAGAATTGTAATCCAGTTTCTAATAAACTAAATTAGTTTGCATTTCATCACGCACTGAATCATTTAAAGAACCAGCCTCGAGTTGGGGGACAATATCTACCGCAAGCCCCCACATAAACACAGAGAGAGAGAGAGAGAGAGAGAGAGAGAGAGAAGCCTCGGGCTTCCTCATTTGTTTCCAAGGTAGGCTACACCGCGGCTAATTTAAGCGAGAGGTGCGCTCGAGGTGGAATACGAAACGGGAAAGGGCCTAATGAGGCTTTAAACCACGGACCGATACGCGAGGGGTTAACGACATTACAAATTACGGCAGCGGAAAGTTGGTCGTGTTCCTCCGGGCGGCGGCACCGCCAGACAGCGCGAGCGCAGCAGCTGCGCGCGGAGGGGCGGCTCGCGCGCAGGGCATCGTGCCCAGCGCAACGGTCCCCGGCGTTGTTAATCACGCGCTTCCCGCCCTCTCTCTCCTCACTGTGCTGATTTGCAAGAGCAGATTAATCAGAGCGCGGGGGCCTTGATGAAATTTTGCTGTTATTGTGCCCAATTTTAGCAACATCTTTTATTATCTTCATTATTCATTTATGGGGGGAGGGGGTGTGCTGCATGGGGATGACGGTATGGTGAGGGGGGACCAGTGTCAATTATGCAAATGACATTTGCGTGTTTTTTTGCAGATTACTTTATTCGCTCGACATTGTTTGTGCGAATTTAATTATTAAATATTATTACGGTCACGTTTCCGTCAATTTTCCAAGGCTTGGTTTCAACTTGATTTCTCCTCCAGCTGCTCTTCTCTTCGATCTGTGCCAAAATCAAAGTGGCTCGGCTACAATAGGGCCAAATAAACTCCCCTCTATTTAATAAGGATGAAGTTATTCCCTTGTTCTCATCTGCGAGCTCAAAGCAATGATGGGGAGAAACGCACCGCATATTCATTTTAATGAGCATAAATTGAATTTAAGTTTGCTCAGATCTGACTGCAATTGGGCTCTGCCTTAATGACAGATTAATCTTTTTCTCTTTTATTCACTGGAATTTGTTTTTCAAAGGCTCTCTGTGGCAGCAACAGAAGGGTGCCCAACAAAGAATACCAGTTTCAGCTAGATCCTAGAGATGATAGTGAAATTAAAGCTTTATAGTATAGCATACTCAAATTAAATAACTAGACTGTTTGAATTTTTTTTTGCCTTCACCACATTTTCATGGACACAGACAAATCGTACCGATCTAAATACCATCAACTGATAGTGATAATACATTTAAAAAATGAATTCCTAATTGAACCTACATTCACAGTTTGAAAGTGTGTGAAATCCAAAGGTTGTGGGAGGGATTTGCTTTGCCTCATTACTGTTCTTCCAGAGAGAGAGATAAAGAGAGAGAGAGAGAGAGAGAGCAGGAATGCAGGAATCATCTAGTTTGATTACTATACCAGCTTCTAAAAATGGAGGTTGGTAGTGCTGATTGGCATTCAGAGCAGCAGACGGAAGTGAGTGAAAGAGAGTTCTTCCCAGATTTGGTGGGATTTTGGCGAGGGAACATAGAGCTACTTTCTAATATACCCTGCCTTTGCTGTCTGCAGTGGAGTAGAGGATAATACGTATGTTCTCACCTAAGGTTAATGAAAAGGTTAATGGGTAGGCATAGAATGCTTCTCTGATGAGCTAATCAAGAGCATGTTCTGCCAGAATCTATTGCTGCCTTTCAGTGCACCTGGGAAGATGCTGCTGCCAAGATGAGCATTTGTTGTTGATTAATAATAATAATTATTATTATTATTAAAAAAGTGGTTTACTATAATTTGAATCAACAATATTTTATTTAAATGTTTTATATTTTACATAGATTGATATTGTCATTTCTCTATTTCTTATTTGTGCATGCTTTAAAACTTTTTTCACATTGGAAGGGGAGTGAATATATCAATTGTCATGTGCATTGCTCATGGACTATTGTAATGTTTTTACAGTATCAGCTGGTTGGTATTCGCATTCATGTTCCATTGGTGAGCAAGTGATGTGATAATACATTTCTGCAAGTCTGTTCAGATGGAAATACAAACCTACAGCTTGGATTGCCTGAGGTAAGTACATTTTTAGCAAATTTTCATTGTTGGGTGAACTATTCTTTTAAATGTATTTTGTTGTTCGTGAGCTCATTCCTACATAGCATCTTGATATTATTAAAATATATCAAGAAAAAAAAAAGAAAAAAGAAAAAACTTTGCATCACTAATTTTCCTTAAAGGGGCTATGTGTAGGTTTTTACTTAAAAAAATCTTTAGGATAGAGTTTTCATTTGTCCATTTATGAGCCAACCATAATGTAATAGGAAGAATGACACCTTGACTGTCCACCACGGTTGCCTCTATCAGCCTGTAGGCTCAGTTGTGTCTGGAGGAGTCGGGTCCGAATTGACGTGAAAATTTCCAAAATGTGACGTCATGCGTGTTCTCGTCTACAGCGGCAATCGCTAGCGGTAGTGTTTGAAATGGACTCTGCGGACAGAAAGAAGCGACCAGCCTCCAGCACAACCCAGACACCCACGGAAACTCCTTGTAAGCTTAAAAAAAAAAAAAAAAAGCCTTATCTAGTGCGCACCGAGAACGAGCATGAGACTGGCTGCAGTTCCTCTAATGGCCACTGGTGTCAGCAACTGTTAGAAATTTCAGAACTTACGCAGTGCTCCTTTAACAAGACTTCTTTGCCAGCATGATTAACATCATCATGCCCCGTCCAAAGTCATTACTTAGGTATCATCTAGGATTCCAAGTAGTAAATACACACTCTTAAAAATAGTTTTTTTTATGGTTCCATGAAGTATCTTCAACATTCAGGGAACCTTTCCATTGCAATTTTACATGGTGAAAAAAGGGTTCTTTGGATTATTAAAATGCTCTGCATTCTAAGAAAGCACATTTTTGGTGATTATTTGGGGAACCCAAAATGGTTCTGTGGCATCGCTCCAGAAACCATAGTTTGGAACCTTTATTTTTAAGAATGCAAACTTCGCTTGATCATTCATGTGCTTGGATCTCATAAATATAATATTTCAGGCTATGCCTGAAGGTAGCGTATGTGCATATTTGTGTGTGAGATACAAATTCCGCTGCTGATGCTTCTGGCATCAATCCTCAATTCTGGTAGCATGCATGTTTGCTTTAGGAAAGGGTGAGGGTCTGTGGGAGCCCACCACATGGACTTAGTAAGCGGGTATCTTGGGAAAAGGATGGGGGTTGTGCGAATGATGTGTCCTAGGGCACCCTCTTCCTATTCCTCTTCCTCTGATTACTCATTAACAATAGCTCGCCTAGTGGCATGCTTCTATTTCTGCTGCAGAGGGGGCACATGCTTGCATGTCCTCTTCTTTCCCGAGTTGCCTAACCCAATGGAGCCTGCCCTTGCTGCCACGGCCTTGTCTTTGGCTGGGAGGAACAGCTGTCTACACTATCGAGGCCATCGTCGTCGTGATGAACAAAATGACACGGTGGCATACGAGTGAGCAAGACCGCCACTTGGACTCCACGAGGCCCCGGGACACGTAAACAATGTCTTAATGAGAATGTGTGTGTGCCATTACAGTAATTAACACAGCTCAACATCAAGCCACTGTCAGATCTCCAGACTTTCAGGAAGGTTTTGAGTTACAGAAGCAGACAGAGTTGAAACTCCACCGAGAGGCCTCTTTTGAACCGTCAGTATGGACAATACATTTTTTTTTTTCATGAAACAGAGCCTGGGAAGTGAGTGTTGTTTGAACAAGGTGTATTGAACGCTTTTAATTATGTGACATGTATATTGTGAGCTGATATGAACCAGCTATATTTTTTTAATTAGCATTGTGCCAGTAGTAATGAAAGCAATGAATCATAGGTTAAGTATATGTGTATGTTAAACCACAGCAGTACAAACTTAGAATTACACTTGTGTTTTCACAGTAATACTTCTTACATCGGTTGGTGTCGGCAAGAGTTAGTGAGAGGAGAAAAAGTTTCTCCATGGAGACTATTCTGCTATAAATGTAGTATAAGTTGCCTTTGGTGTGAAGCATCAGTTAAATAATTTCCATACATATTTTTTATCATGTTTTAATGGTTAAAATATATAAAAAATACTTAAAATATAAATTTACTTGAGAAGCAACATTGCATAAGATATTAAGACTTCATACAAGTGTATTTTGTTTTTAATCTGTATATATATACTGTATAATATATATATATATATATATGTATATATATATATATATATATATACCGTATTTACACTGAACAAAATTATAAACGCAACACTTTTGTTTTTGCCCCCATTTTTTATGAGCTGAACTAAAAGATCTAAGACTTTTCTATGTACACAAAAGGCCTATTTCTCTCAAATATTGTTCGCAAATCTGTCTAAATCTGTGTTAGTGAGCACTTTTCCTTTGCCGAGATAATCCATCCACCTCACAGGTGTGGCATATCAACATGCTGATTAGACAGCATGATTATTACACAGGTGTGCCTTAGGCTGGCCACAGGTTTATTGAGTAGTAACAGAGGGAAATGAGATGAGCAGAATGTCCAGCTAAGCAGGCGGGGAATGGAAATGTCTCTAGGGGCTTATCTGAGTGTGAATATCCTTTTTCCTTTTCCAGGGGATCCGGAGGTAACAGTGGAGCGTTGAGACGGTGGAGAACTGAAGCGGTGGAGAACAGGGATAGGAACACTGGAGCAACTGGTAAGTAGACAAAAGGTAAGTGGGTCAGGTTAGTCAACATGGAATGTTTGAGACCAGACAGTGAGTGAACGGGAGGAGTGCAGGGATATAGTGCTGCTGATGAGTGCTGACAGGTGGCGGTGATTAGTAATCAGGGGATTGGGATCTGGTGAGAGTCATTAGTGGAGACTGCGGTGACTGTGGTGACTATCTGACAGTACCCCCTCCTCCAGGGGCCCCTCCTGACGCACTATTACGGCGACGGGGTCGGCCACGGCTTCTGGGTGTGGGACGGTCAGGGTGGTTCTGGTGAAACTCGGCCAGGAGAGGGGGATCCAGCACATCGTCCCGGGCCACCCAGGATCTTTCCTCCGGCCCGTATCCCTCCCAGTCAATAAGATATTCCAGGCAACCACCCCGTTGCCGAGAGTCCAAGATGTCCTGCACCCTGTAGACTAGGGGCTCCTCGAAGATCTCGGAAGGAGGAGGTACTGCAGGCTCGTCAGGTTCTGTGACAGAGGGAGAGTCAGGCTTGAGGAGTAAGACATGGAATGCTGGATGGATACGATACCGTGCAGGGATTTGGAGACCGAAGGTGACCTAATTTATCTGCCTCTCTATGGTAAAGGGGCCGATATAGTGGGGACTCAGCTTCCGGCAGGGCAGGCGGAGACGCAGATCCTGGGTGGAGAGCCAGACCTTATCTCCAGGACGATAGACGGGGGTGGAAGAATGAAGGGCATCTGCAGAGGTCTTGTGTCTGCACACTGCCTACTGGAGTTTGACATGAGCTGAGTCCCAAACTCCCTCGCTCGCTTGGAACAAGTGGTCAACAGCTGGAATGTCGAAGGGCTCTTCTGTCCAGGGAAACAGAGGGGGTTGGTAGCCGAGTATGCACTGGAAAGGGGTGAGGCCGGTGGTGGTTTGCTTGAGAGAATTTTGTGCATACTTGGCCCACGGGAGGAAGCGATTCCAGCTGTGCTGGTTGTCATGACAGTAGGCCCGGAGATATCTCCCAATCTCCTGAATCTTCCGCTCAGTCTGGCCGTTAGTCTGGGGGTGATACCCTGAGGAGAAACTGACGGTGACATCGAGGAGCTTGAAGAAAGCCTTCCAGACACGGGAGACAAACTGTGGCCCATGGTAAGAGACGACATCTTCCGGGATGCCGAAGGTGCGGAAGAGATTATGGAAGAGGGCCTCTGCTGTTTCGAGGGCTGTGGGTAAACCCCGGAGGGGAATTAACTTGCAGGCTTTGGAGAATCTGTCAGCTGCAACAAGTATGCAGGTAATACCTTCTGACTTGTGTGATCTGTGACGAAGTCGACTCCAACGTGGGACCAGGGGTGACGTGGAATGGGTAATGGGACAAATTTTCCGGTAAGTGATGTGGAGTCTTGGAGATGGCACAGACTGAGAATCCATGAACGTACTGGGAGACATACTGGGCCACCAGTACCGAGCTTGGAGGAGCAAGAAGGTACGCTGGGTGCCTGGGTGTCCAGAGCCCGGGGAAGCATACAGGGAGCCCAGAAGGGAAGTCCTCAAGGAAATGGGCATGTAGGTTTTGCCCTCTGGGCCTCCCAGCGGAGCGGGTTCGATGATGGAGGCTATGCGGATCTGTTCATCCAGGGCCCACCGGATGGGGCTCACAAGGACTGCTGAAGGGAGTATGGTTTCAGGTGTGGAGGGTTCATCGGGGGCATGGATACGTGAGAGGGAATCCGCCTTGACATTCTTATCTCCGGGTCGATACGTGATGGAAAACTGGAACCGGGTGAAGAAGAGGGCCCAGCGAGCCTGCCGGGGGTTTAACCTCTTAGCACTTTGGAGTTATTCCAAGTTTTTGTGGTCAGTGATGAACGTAAAGGGGTGTTGAGCTCCCTCCAGCCAGTGTCTCCATTTCTCAAGCGCCAGTTTAATGGCGAGCAGCTCCCGATTTCCAATATCGTAGTTCCGCTCCACTGGGGAAAGCTTCCTGGAGAAGTAAGCACGAGTGTGGAGTCGGGGAGGCTCTCCGTGGTATTGAGACAGCACGGCTCCCATGCCGGTGGTGGAGGCATCCACTTCCACTATGAATGGGAGTTGGGGTTCGGGATGTGAGAGGATGGGAGCAGTGCAAAAGGCCTCTTGGAGCTTCTTGTAGACGGCTCAAGCTTCGGAGTTCCAGGACAGAGACTTGGGTTTCTGACGGAGTATGAAAGTGAGGGGGGCTGAGAGGAGACTGAATTTCAGAATGAACCTCCGGTAGAAATTGCGAAGCGAGGAATTGTTGAAGTTCCTTTGCTGACTGAGGCTGGGGCCAGTCCCGGATGGCTTGGACCTTCCCCTGGTCCATCTGGATTCCATCCGCACTGAGGATGTAGCCGAGGAACTGGACCGTGGGGCTGTGGAACTCACACTTCTCGAGCTTCAGGTAGAGGTGGTGTTTCCTGAGTTGGCGTAGGACCTGCGTCACGTGATAGCGATTTTCGGCCAGGTTCCGGGAGTAGATCAGGATATCGTCTATGCACACGATGACAAACCGGTGGAGGAACTCAAGGAACAACCTCGTTCATAAACACCTGGAAGATGGACGGAGAGTTGGAAAGGCCATACGGCATGACCCGATATTCATAGTGGCCTGAGTGGGTAATGAACGCCGTCTTCCACTCGTCGCCTTCCCGGATACAAATGAGGTTACTAACCAGGGGTACAGGGACGTTGGAGAGACAGTTTTGGATGCGGGTTTTACTCCATCTGAGGATCTTACTGGTATCCCATCTGAATTCGAGGGAATGTTGAGATAGCCAGAGGCATCCCAGGATGATATCGACGGTGGGTCCCTCTAGTACCAGAAAGGAAATTCTCTCCTGATGAAGACAGCCTACTTGCAGAGTGATCGGTGGAGTCCGGAACTTGATGTTCCCACGCCCGAGTGGTTTTCCCTGTATGGTCTCGATCTTCAGCTCGGTCTGTCTCTGGTGGGGCAAATCAAGCTGTTTTAGGAGGGCTTGTGAGATGAAATTGCCTGAGGATCCCGAGTCCACGAGAGCGGGTACTGAAATGAGATTTCAGTGGGGTGAGCAGTTGTACCGTTAGCAGTGGTAGGGTAGAGATAGCAGGAGGGTACTCACCTTTGGGCGTAGGGGACGAGAGGGGCACACCTGAATGAAGTGCCCAGGAACTCCGCAGTAGAGGCACAGCCCCGTGGCGAGACATTGAGCACGCTCAGTGCATGAGAGGCGATTAGCATCCATTTGCATAGGTTCTGGTACCGGAGGACAGGCCGCCAGAGTCCGGAACTGCAGGGTATATTCACTAGCCGAAGAATCTCCCTGACGGAGACGGATGAGTTGGTTGTCAATGGAGATCGAGCTGGTGGATAGGCCGAAGACCTCCTTGAAGTGGGAAGAGAGAGCATGGAAAGAGTTAATTATAGTGGTCTGTGAGTTCCAGATGGCTTGTGCCCAGAGCAATGTCCGTCCGGTTAGCAGGGAGATCAGGAAGGCAACTTTAAAAAAAATATGGGATTGCATCTCTATGTAGAGTGAAACTTGGAGTAAAAAACTGCTACATTCAGCCACCTCACTCGAATAGTTAGCAGGGATGGCCATGGGACTGGCAGAGGCAGACTAAGGGTGTGTGACCGGAGAGAGAGCTGTTCGAAGAGCGCTGACCAGCTCTTTGAGGGTATCTGCAATGGCGGGGTTCGGGAACTCCATCTCCGGTCGTCGGTTCTGGTCTGGTCTTCTGCAGATAGACACGGGACACAGAGGTAAGTGCAATACAAACAACAGATTTATTGAGTAGTAGCAGAGGGGAATGAGATGAGCAGAATGTCCAGATAAGCAGGCAGGGAATGGAAATGTCTCTAGGGGCTTATCTGTGTGTGAATGTCCTTTTTCCTTTTCCAGGGGATCCGGAGGTAACAGTGGAGCGTGGAGACGATGGAGAACTGGAGCGGTGGAGAACAGGGATAGGAACACTGGAGCAACTGGTAAGTAGACAAAAGGTAAGTGGGTCAGGTTAGTCAACATGGACTGTTTGAGACCAGAAAGTGAGTGAACGGGAGGAGTGCAGGGATATAGGCTGTGTCCAAATTCAGGGTCTGCATCCTTCGGAGTACTCATTTGAAGGATGTTACATCACAGCGCCGCGACGAAGGCTCTCCAAATTCGTAGGATCCTTCAAATGCGGCCCACAAATACGTCCTCCTTTTCCCCGAATTGGAAGGATGGGTGTGGTGGATCCTTTCCCGTCCTACCTATCCCATAATTCTTTTCGGCAGAGCGTAATGGCGGACGAAGCGAGCGGTAGCGGAGTGGGAGAGGAGTATGCTTTTCGATGTAAGTTTTTTAAAAACTGGCTTTTCAAAAAAATATTTTTTTTTCAGTGGTTGTCTAGTTAGGCATTTTGTTTTAGCGTTAAGCATTTTTTTTTAATTTGTACGTTTATATGTAAAAAAAAACATTACTTTTGTAAACTAGCTTCTTCCTTACTGCCTGTGTGAATATCCCCTCACACACAGCTAACGTTAATTTGTTAGTGATTGAAGCTGTTTTTAACGCTTCTAGGGATGAAAGAGCAGACAGAAGAGTTTATAAAGCTCCGGGGAGAGAACGATGAGCTCTTCACCGGAGCAAAGAACTCTGCCACTGTGGGATGGAGGTACAGGAATAAATCTATTTAGAAATCCCATTGTAATATCAAGCCAGTTTTGTTTCTTTTTTGTTTTTTTGAAGTACAGATAGCATATCCTGCAGTCATTAAACAGCTGAAACATTTTCTTACTTCTCTTGTTTTGTCCTTTTGTAGTATAATTCTGTACAGTATTGTTCCACAATTGTCGTTTTGATATCTGTGATTAACACAATTCCAATATTTTCTCTTTTTCTCCTAAATTAGGATAGTTTTGGAGAAGATGGGCCTGTCTGGTAAAGTGACACCAGCCCAAGCAAAGAAAAAGTGGGACAATTTAAAAAAGAAATATAAAGTATGTCCATATATAGAAAATAATATTTTTGTTAGTAACAGTTAAAAAAAAATCCTAGGTTTAAGCTTACATGTTTTGTGAACAGTTTAGATTTTTACTTGTCTTTAGGAATGCAAGTATCCAGGGTCAGGAGAGGGAGTGAGTGGGAAGCCCACTGCTGCTACTTGGCCCTGGTTTGTCCAAATGGATGAGGTTTTAGGACAAAGGCCTTCAATTTGCCCCCCTGTCCTTATTGCCTCCATCCCTATGGACACTCCAGGGCCAAGTGCAGCAGTGAGTGACCAAGAGGAGAGAGAGGAAGAAGAGAGGGAAGGAGATAGGCAGCCAGCAGCGAAGAAGAGGAGAAGGGACAGTGACCAGGAGCTGTTGGATCTCATCAAGGAGGACATGAGGCAGCAGAGAGAGGCTGAAGAGAGGAGAGCACAGGCTGAAGAGAGGAGGGCACAGGAGAGCAGGGAGAGGATGGACAGGCTCTTCTCCATTCTGGAGCGTTGGGTCCCCAAATAATTTTTTTTTTTTTTTCTTGGGGTGGGAGGGATTACATTTTTTCCATTGTTAGCTTCAGTTGTTTGAAATAAATTGTTTGAAATAAATACTTCTTATTCATTGTATTTCTTTTTTATTTTCCATACTTTTCAAAGTAAAAGGAACATTTGTGAAGAAAATTAAGTGTATAATTATTTAATAACATTCAGAAAACAAAATTGAGGTAACAAAATTCAAGAACATACAGAAACTATTTACAGGACAACATATTTTAACAAATCACTGCAGGATTAATCTGAGTGACCAGGTATTGGACCATTTTTATGTTTAATTACAACGGGAGTCCCTGGCAGTGTTGCTGGAGCCGCTGAAAGGATGAGAGACATGGATGGAGTGCAGCAGGGATCCGTGGCTGGTCCTCTGGTTGGTGAGTGAAACATCACAGGGTGGTCTGCAGAGAGCTTCAGGATGTCTCCTCCCATTGTCCACTACATCGTCCACCAGCAGGGTTTGCAGAGCGACTCAATCAACGGCTGTCACATCTGTAACATGCATTAATAAATATGTAAACAGGAGAAATTGAATCAAATCCTTTCATGACAAAGTACTTTTTAAATAAGATATTAAAGTTATTGTTTACTTGCTTGTTAAAGGTAGTCATGACCTGGTGGTACAACCTCCAGGGCAGACACCTCAGCACAGAGTTGGTCCCGCCACTGAGCACCGCTGACGGCCTCCATGTCAGCCTCCCCCTCATCTTCCTCCACATCGTCCTCAGGCTCATCCTCAGGTGCCAACACGTCTCCGGCACTGAGGCAGATGTTGTGAAGGATGGTGCATGCTGTCACAACCTGCAATTGCATATATAAATTTAGTATATTGTGATATTGAAAAAAAAAAATTAATATAACACTGGCTGGTAACTTACATGAGGAACAAAGGGGCAGTGCACCTCCAGCGCTTGCAGGAAGATGGACCGGAACCTTGTCTTCATCATTCCAAAAGCACGCTCTATAATGGAGCGTGCCCTGGAATGATGGCTGTTAAAGCGCTGGGCTCCCACACCTTGCACCTGCCTCTTGTAAGGAGTGATGAGGGGGAGAGGCCGTTGGAGGCATGGATATCTTCCATCGGCTAAGATGAAATGCCCTGGAGGAGGGTAGGATGACTGAGCGTACAGTGGGCTGTGGCGGAGCACCCTGGAGTCGTGCACCGATCCAGGCCAGCCCACGTACGTATCGATGAAGCGGCCCTGATGGTCACAAACAGCCTGAAGGATTATGGATGGAAACAGTTTCCTGTTTCTGTATCACTGACCATCAGGGCCGCTCGGAGGCTTGATGCAGATGTGACAGCCGTCGATGGCACCTGCAGCTTTGATAAAAGCTCTGTGGCGTGCCAGCCCTGCAAACCCGCGGGACACTTCTTCCAGGTGCTCCGGGGTCTTCGGAAGGAAGATGACCTTGTGGCGAATGGCCACCACCTCCTCAGTCACTCGGTGGACAATGTAGTGGACGGTGGACCGGGGCATCCCAAACACTCTTGAGACCACCCTGTAGGATGCTCCACAGGCCAACCAGAAGAGAAACACCAGGGTCTCTATTGTAGCACCCCACCCATGTCTTCTCTCCTGGTTCAGGAGGTTCTGCAACACTGCCAGAGACTCCCTGCTCAGCCGAAAGTCTGGTCGGGGATCTTCCTGGCTGAAAAAACGGTCCAAAACTGGGACACTCAGGGACACTCAGGTTAATCCTGCAGTAACGGGGTCTATATATATATATATATATATATGAAGACTTCAGATGCAAAAGCCTCTAAATGCCATCTGAAATTTTCTTCTAGAATGATCATTTTTATCAAGCTCGAATATATGTTCAATAATTTCACTTAAATGGCAATTAATAGGTAAGTTTCATTGCCATTTAAGTGAAATTACTGAACTTAAATATACAAGCTTCATAAAAATGATCATTCTAGGAGGAAATTTCAGATGGCATTTAGAGGCTTTTGCATCTGAACTCTTCATATATATATATATCATATATCATTATTTAGATAGATAGATAGATAGATAGATAGATAGATAGATGATAGAGTTTCTCTGACAAAATGGGGAAATTAGTAGAATACTTAAAAACAAATAAAAATAGGCTATAATGGCTTACCTGGATGTGACTGTCTTGTAGTCTGATATAAAAAACTCTCCGACAACGAGCAAAGAAAGTATTTAATTTATTTAATTCCAAATGAATTAAAATGAGGAGAATAACTCTTTTTTGTTTGTCCATTTTCCCGCTTCTTGCTTAGCGCTGTCACGGTTGCTAGGCGACAGGATATGAGCAACGGGTAAGGGAGGGAACTGAAAGAAGGGTAGGCTGTCCAAATTCACAAACACCGACTTCCGGGTTTTGCGGACGTCGGAGGATCCCTCCTCCTTCAACCGGGTAGGAAGGATCCTAAGGAGGATGCAGACCCTGAATTTGGACACAGCCATAGTGCTGTTGATGAGTGCTGACAGGTGGCGGTGATTAGTAATCAGGGGATTGGGATCTGGTGAGTGTCGTTAGTGGAGACTGCGGTGACTGTGGTAACTCTCTGACAGTCAGTAAATGATGACAAAATTGTCTTTTTTTGGGCAAAAAATTGTCTGCCAGAGCTGTAAGACAAATTCAGACAAGCATGATATTGATTTTATACAACTATAAAGTTAATATTGAGTAAATGTAGGCACAGTATTGCAGGGCTAATTTTGCTCTGCAATTAAAACAGTTCCAAATGAAGTCAAAACATGATAAACTGGCCAGTATATATGAGCAACACATCATTTACAATGAATCAATGTATTTGAAATGATTGGTTGAATGAATGATTCAATGACTGACTCATAAAGACAGCCACTTGTCACCAACTGGTAGCATAATGGCTGACTGTCTTTGTGCCCACAAACACACACTGCTAGTGGAATAAAGTGTTACATTTAGAGTGTTCAATTGATGACTTCCCCTTCTCTTGGAGCATGTGTGTATTCTGGAGCGTTTCTAATTAGCAATGAATTATGGGGCTTAGTGATGGTATAAAGTGTGTGTTTGTATAGGAAGGAGAAAGTTGGAACTTGTGTGATTGAGATTCAGTAGAGTGGCCTGGATAGTTTTCCAATCTCTTTTGTTTTGTCCTACATTATTATAATTACAATATCCAAACTATGATTTGCAGTGAATTTGATTATGAGTCTCTTGAAGAACAGATGTGTAGTGCATTCACAACCAAGGCTGCACAAATTCACTGAATGTGAACTGAAACCATAACAGGTGCACCTGGTGAAGAAAAATGGCAGGTGGATTAAAAAAAAAACAATAAAACGGATTGAGAAAAAGGTGTTGAGCTCTCTATTAGTATTCTTAATAACATTGTTTGCTGAAATATAGAGATGCATTGAAATGCTAAAGTCATAGCGGTTATGTACAGGAGCCGTGTATTAATGAGTCATTGCAGGGCTATATTATGTTTAATTAGCTGCTTTGTATAATGAGGTGTTCATTTCTAATGAAGGGAATTCGCTGTGAGTGGCACATCTGCAAGAATAACTCATGCAATCAGCAGTGCTCGGACCCATGCAACTGCAAATGAGACTCGCTTACCCCGAAATGAATTACATCTCTGCGCTTTCTGAGAAAGTCCATTAATTAACTCTCCTGACATCAAGGTCTTTTTCTTAATTTCATGTACCATTAGCATAATAAACACAATTTGAGTTAGCACAATGCGATCAGTTTAATGGATGCTATTTATTTTACTCTATTATTTAAAGGTCTGATAATAGGAGGAAGAAACATAAATTTAGTCTATATGGCCCCTTTATGAGGAATTCCCCTCAGAGCCCCGTACCATCACAGATGTTCGTTAAAGCTTGGTCGCATGCATTTGGCCAGTGTTTGTCGACTTCATTAATTTGCACAGTGGAAAGGCTGTAATTTCAGACCGTATTGGGCAGTGTAACCCTACTTCTGTACTCTGACTGGCTTTCACATTCATTACAAATAGATACTTAGTTTCAAGAAAATAGCATGTTTTAGTATTTGAGAGTCAAAAGGTTTCGTAAACTAGAAAGTGTACAGTTGCATTTTTTTACAGTGCATGGGAAAGTCTTGGAATGTAGATAAGGGTTGTCCAAGAAATTGATTTTGGTGCTAGGCTTTTGAAAAAAGTCTCTAAAGGGATGAGGAAGTCACTAAATCTAGTGACAAAATCACTAAATTGGCAACATTGGCACACTGACTACAACATAAGTTATTTACATTTCATTGGTCCTCTTGTTTTTGCATGTGTTCATAATTTATTTGTATGACAGCATGGCCAAAAATTATGACCTCACAATTTGGTATGTTTCATTGCATTATTATCACAAATAAAACAACTGACTCTAAGCAACTATGCAATATGCTTACAAAATATTGCACTGTTGTTTTTTTAATTAAGGGTGAAGATGTCAAATTTCCTAGGCCGGACATCACTTTGGGCACTACAATATTCATTCACTCATTCATTTTTTATTTATAAAGCACATTTAAAAACAACCCAGGGTTGACCAAAGTGTTGTACAGATCAGAGTCATCGAGTAAAAATACAAATTACAGTCTCTCAAACAGCAAACAAAAACACTAGAATAATAAATTAGAAACCCACGCTAAGAAAATGAGTTTTAAGTTTTGATTTGAAAGAGGAGAGTGATGAAACCATTCGGGATTGATACTGGCAGGCTATTCCAGAGTTTGGGGCCTACGTTTGGGGACTACTGGCAGTTTATTGACTTTCCAACTGATCGCCAAATCATATTGCAAAAACAATAGTCGTTGAAGCCATTGATGAAACTCATGTTCACATCATTGCTCTACCTGTAAACGAGTAATAATCAGTAATAATCAACATCAGTAATAATTTGTGATAATTTTGCACAATGCAAAGCATTTAAAAAAATACATTTAAATATTAAAATATTTCAGTGTCTTAAATGATTTTATTTTAGTTACATTAAATGTGTGGTGTTGTGCTGCTGTGACTTCACATGAGCAGGCTCACTGTTGGCTGATTCAGAGGTTGAGGTCAGCCATTTTGTGTTGACATCATTGTAGTCCTTAGTTCACAACACTTAAGTGTCACCTCAGTCAACACGTAAGAATCAGTCCAGACTTTACTGAAAGTTGCTTTTAGCTTCTTTATAAAAGTCTTCTACTCTTAGAAAATTCAAAGCTTAAGAATATTCTTAAGAGCATTTCTGAGAAGTTTTATACATACAGGCCCATATGTGGAAAATATCAGGTTGTCATGTGATGTGTGTTTCCAGGTAAACAATGATATTTGTAAAAAATAAAATAAAAAATAAAACCCTGTTCATTCAAATCGTCAGGAAAAAATATTTACTACTTTATTATTATTATTATTATTATTACTTTTTATTTAATATCTTTAATGATATTTTAAACATTTATTTAATTTATGTGTACACTTAACATTCATTCAAAGTGTATGGAAAATATATTATTGCCTTTTACTTCATAGCACCCCCAAGTGACATTTTTAGACATTAAAATTAAATTTGACATTTGATACAAGGAGTACATTTCTAAAAACATGGCATTTGTATATATTTTTAAAGTTTTTTCTTTCTTTATCATGGAGACTCTTCTTTGTCATTGGCCCCCATATAGTTAGACATGTTAGCTTACATGAAAAAAAAAAAGTTGTGGTAGATAATTGTGCTCCGCCTATAGCACGCTTCTTTCCATCCTCCTTTTATCTTCCTCTTCTTTCTTCTTAAAAAAGCACCCTTCATTAAAACAATACAGGATATTTAATTCCTTGCAGCAAATTAGTTGTGACCTTATAAAGGCCTGATTTGGAGGTGAGACATGATTAGAGTTATAGTGGAGGACAGGTACATCATTATCTCATTGAGTCTTCTGCACTGCCTGCTTGCACAAGCATGTTCCAGCTCGGGCTGGCTGTTCAGCACTTACTCTCCTCTTAGGACCCAGGACAGACTTAATCATCAGTATTCCACAAGCGGGAACTGCCCTCCAGTTCTCTTCCCGTCTATTAGAGATCCGGCTTCTGCCCCATGGTAATGTTCCAGTCCTCACTAGTCTCCTACTGTAAATGAACTGCACTAATGTGGAGGAGGACTCACTAACTCCATGCAGAAAATGGAATAAATTAGGCTAGGCGAGGACAAGACACAACTTGTATTTATAGAATACTTTATGATTTCCAATTTGGTCTGACAGTTTGTTCTGTGTGCCTCCTCATTGCCATTCAGGGTTTATTAGTAGACAGTACGTCCGTGTGCTCTACATAGTCAGGCAAAGACAAGCCGAGAGTTATGGGTATGGTGGAGCGCTAATGGGAATATATTCTAGCCAAGTTTCTTTATGAATGATGTATGTCACACTGAAATTACTTCAAGTGTTACCTTTGCTACCGAGAAGAGTGATTCACCTAACTTCACAATGCATAAAATGTTTTCTGTCCAGTAATTTTAGATAGAAAAAAAGTATTTTTTCACCACATATTCCAGGAATGTCAGCACAGAGGGATGAATAATAGATTATGTCCTGTCCTAAGCTCTTATCAGTTTGCTCTAAATCTTTGCGTCCATCTTGGCCTCCAGATTTTGTCTCGTTTCCTGTGACACAAAGCCTTTTTGACCAGAATCAATTATCTGTGGCTTGCTGGGGTGCTGTATCATTAGGGGCAGGTTGGGTTACCCCTAAGCTCTGCTGGTCATCCAGTGGCGCCACACGCACATGGCTAATGACTGGAGATCAATTGGCCTGTAACCCGAATGCTGTTTGTTTTGGTATAACGTTTGCCATGCTCACAATGGCTCATACATCGCAGCAGACTAACACACGGCTCACAGGGGAGAGCAAGTCACAGTGCATCATACTGTATGCCAATGTTGTTTTGAATTGACACAATTTCATTCTTTCTGAATTTAATCATATGTTATGTCTTTGAGCATAACATTTGAACAAATGTCACTCTCTGGTCATGTTATAATAAAGCAAAGAGTCTTATATTCTTAATTGTTAAATTGAAATAGTTCAAGAACTGGTCTAAAATATATACATAAAACAATTCACCTTTTTTGGACGTGCTGATATGAGCATTTAGAATGGGTACCTGTCACGGTACGGCGAAGAAGCGCCGCGAAAAGATGAAGTCAGGGTCCAAGTGCAGGGAAGGTGTTCTTTAATTAGAAAACAAAAGGCCAACACGGCACAAAAAACAAAACATAAAAGGACTGGGATACAAAAACGGCAATGAGGTGCGTGTATCCCAGCCCAGAGCCAACACTAGAAACATTACAATGCCAAATAACAATTATCCAATAACGCAACCAGGCAGAGTGGTGGGAGAGGGGAGACTAAATAGTCCGTGGCAATTGGGAACAGCTGTGGGTGTAATGAGTGGGACAGGTGTGTGTAATGTGACAGGTGTACGTGATGTGGCAGGTGTACGTGATTACGTGAGGTGAGTCCGGGTGGAAGGGAGATGGTGACCTCTGGTGGCGACAGGGAGAAGCGCAGGGCCCGGACTCGTGACATGACCCCTCCTTTAAGGAACGGCTTCCAGACGTTCCACAAGATCCCCCCAAAAGTCCAGAGGGAGGTGGAACAGGGGGAGGGATGGTGGGCCAGGCCCGTGTAGAGGAAGGGAACCTGGGCTCTGAGGCAGCGCCGGCGGGATGGAGACCCAGGGCAGAACCGGCGGCCACCACCGCGGTGAGTGTGGAGCTGCCACCCTGGAGTGGGCAATGGTGGGCTCCACCGCTTCAGGGGGCACATCAGGGTGAGGAACATCAGCAAACACCGCTCTCACGGGGGCTTCGTGAGCGAACACCGCTCTCTCGGGGGCCTCGTGAGCGAGCACAGCTGTCTCGGGAGCCTCGTGAGCGAGCACAGCTGTCTCGGGAGGAACGTGAGCGGTCACCATCGCCTCGGGAACCTCGTGAGCGAACACCATCGCCTCGGGAGGAACGTGAGCGAACACCGCTCTCTCGGGGGCTTCGTGGGGGAGCACAGCTGTCTCGGGAGGAACGTGAGCGAGCACAGCTGTTTCGGGAAGAACGTGAGCGAGCACAGCTGTCTCGGGAAGAACGTGAGCGGGCACAGCTGTCTCGGGAGCCTCGTGAGCGAACACAGCTGTCTCGGGAGGAACGTGAGCGAGCACAGCTGTCTCGGGAAGAACGTGAGCGAGCACAGCGGTCTCGGGAAGAACGTGAGCGAGCACAGCTGTCTCGGGAGGAACGTGAGCGAGCACAGCTGTCTCGGGAGGAACGTGAGCGGTCACCATCGCCTCGGGAACCTCGTGAGCGAACACCATCGCCTCGGAAGGAACGGGAGCGAACACCGCTCTCTCGGGGGCTTCGTGGGGGAGCACAGCTGTCTCGGGAGCCTCGTGAGCGAACACCGCTCTCTCGGGAGCCTCGTGAGCGAGCACAGCTGTCTCGGGAGGAATGTGGGCGAACACCGCCGCTTTGGAAGCCTTGTGAGCGGGCACCGCCGCCTCGGAAGCCTTGTGAGCGGGCACCGCCGCCTCGGAAGCCTTGTGAGCGGGCACCGCCGCTTCGGAAGCCTTGTGAGCGGGCACCGGCGCCTCGGAAGCCTTGTGAGCGGGCACCGCCGCTTCGGAAGCCTTGTGAGCGGGCACCGCCGCTTCGGAAGCCTTGTGAGCGTGCACCGCCGCCTCGAGAGGATCGTGAGCGGGCACCGCCGCTTCGGAAGCCTTGTGAGCGGGCACCGGCGCCTCGGAAGCCTTGTGAGCGTGCACTGCCCCTTCAGGAGGATCGTGAGCAGGCACCGCCGCTTCGGAAGCCTTGTGAGCGTGCACCGCCGCCTCGGAAGCCTTGTGAGAGTGCACCGCCACCTCGAGAGGATCGTGAGCGGACACCGCCGCTTCGGAAGCCTTGTGAGCGTGCACTGCCGCCTCGGAAGCCTTGTGAGCGTGCACCGCCGCCTCGAGAGCCTTGAGAGCGGGCACCGCCGCCCTGGAAAGACCACGAGCAGACCACGCTGCTCGCACCGACATCAGCGAGGGTTCCCGCACGCTGCACATCAGACCAGGACGCTCTGGAAGCGGGCGCGAGGCACTGGGCGCAGCCACCGCCGTCCCCCGGATCGCCGCCTCAGAAGAACTGTGAACGGGCTCCGCCGCTAACCCCAACCTGAAGGCTGAGCCGCTCACCTGCAGAGCCAGGTTAATGTAGTCCTCCAGCGACTCCCCGGGGTCCCAGTATGGTACCAGGGACTTGAAGGGCTCAGCCAGGCCTCCCCAGAAGAAGACCATGAGGCAGGTCTTCTCCGTCGCCGACTGACGAGCTCCTCTAATGAAGTCCCTGGCATAATCCTCCATGCTCCGGTCTCCCTGGCGGATGTGGAGGCACCTCCCTGCTGGACCCATCTTGCTGGTTGCGTTCTGTCACGGTACGGCGAAGAAGCGCCGCGAAAAGATGAAGTCAGGGTCCAAGTGCAGGGAAGGTGTTCTTTAATTAGAAAACAAAAGGCCAACACGGCACAAAAAACAAAACATAAAAGGACTGGGATACAAAAACGGCAATGAGGTGCGTGTATCCCAGCCCAGAGCCAACACTAGAAACATTACAATGCCAAATAACAATTATCCAATAACGCAACCAGGCAGAGTGGTGGGAGAGGGGAGACTAAATAGTCCGTGGCAATTGGGAACAGCTGTGGGTGTAATGAGTGGGACAGGTGTGTGTAATGTGACAGGTGTACGTGATGTGGCAGGTGTACGTGATTACGTGAGGTGAGTCCGGGTGGAAGGGAGATGGTGACCTCTGGTGGCGACAGGGAGAAGCGCAGGGCCCGGACTCGTGACAGTACCAAGCTAAAAATAATCTAGCATAAATGTTCAAATAAAACATATATAGGCCTACTGAGATTTTAAGAACATCTTTTGCTTTATGAGCTGAACAAAATCTACTTGGACGCATTTATTATAATAACTTATTATTGATAAAAAAAATGTGTTCCTACATGTATGCATAAGTATACAGCTACATAGCAGCCTACTTACCATGCTGGGCTTAAACGCCTGCTTTGGGACCGAATATGGTTAGCTTAAAAGAATGTAATACCTGCTTTTGTTAATCACATTGTTAAGTTTGGCGTTTATTTATTTATTTTTTATTTAGACAAATGTAGATTTTTGAAAAGTTGCATTTCTTTTCTTTTTCTGTGGGTTTCATCAAGCCAATGTTAATTTATTTACTCAACCGATTCTTTCAAAAACTATGATTCATTCAGGAATGCCATGCCACTGTAGTGATGAGAAAATCTGTCTTAATTCCACAACTCGGTTCTTCTGAACAGTAAAAAAAATGGTTAAAAAAGAGTCAAGGATTCTTTTACGCCGTGAAGTATGCCAATTATATGTACGAAACATCTTAGGCAACATCTTATCTCTCACATTATACGATTTGCTTTATGCCAGTGATACTCAAATCTGGCTCGCGAGATCCATTTTCCTGCAGAGTTTAGCTCCAACCCTGATCAAACTCACCTACCTGTGATTTTCTAATGATCCTGAAGACATTGATTAGCATGCTCAGGTGTGTTTGGTTAGGGCTAGAACTAAACTCTGCAGCAAAGTGGATCTCGCGAGCCAGATTTGAGTATCCCTGCTTTATGCAGATGTTTTGATAGACCATGCATAAATAAGTCACAAAGTGAAAATGAAAATTATATAAAATAAATGTAATGGCTTATTTTTAATTAACTTTTTTTTTTTTTTTTTTTTTTTTTATGAATGCATGACGTGCGCTTGATGATATACACACTTTTAGCACCTTGACCAATCGAAAATGAGATCCAGAACTTACTGTTGTATTACTAATTACACATTAAACTAGGTTGTATTATATGCATGCATAGAAAGGAGACTGTAGGCTATACTGTAAGTTTCTATAATAGGCTTTGCAAATCTGGCTGAATGGTCAGCGTTGGTTGCAGTTAAGTTAGTTTTGTGTAGTACGGTGAAACCTTTTTATGTAATGCACTAATTGTTTTCTTTCTTTTTTTTCTTTTTGTCTTTTAGAGAAGCGAGGATTGTGGAGGCTGTCCGTCTGTACCAGTGAAAAAAAACTGTAAACTTGTGGTTGTGAAATGAGTCCTACACTTTTGCTGGCATAAATTTGGTAAGTGCTCTAAAGAAATGTTGGGCTGATCCAGTATTCTCATGGGAAGCCCAAACTTTACTCTTGTTTGGATTTTACAAACTTCACAAGTAGAAATCGGTTGACAGTAAACAAAATTAGGATGAGCTGTGTGTTGTAGGAGGAAATGAAAATGCAATAACACAAAGTATCTGAAATCTAAATATTGTTTCTGGGCAGTGTGCAAGAAATGTCCAAAATGTTCTATCCAACATCTTCGGTCTAATAGTCAACCTCTTTCCACTGTCCTTTTTTATTTACAGTAGATCAGAGGAGTCCAACTGGTTGTACATTAAAATGCAGGGATGCAGATGGAATCTGCTACTGGCTGCAATGGTCAGTCATCTCAACTGTATACTTTTGACCTGAATAACAGTCGTAAACTGTAATTAAAGCTGAATGAAGACAGGGAGACTCCAAAGGGTGAGTTACCCCTCGAGTGTGCTTCCCCTCATTTTGTGTGATAGTCCTTAATTATCAGGAAAAATCTGCAGATACTCTGGTTTTAATGGACTCAATACCCAGATCTCATCTCCCACATCCAACACAGATCCAAAAAACTGATAGTAAGCTGTGTTTTTCTGCTTTCCTCAGTTTTCTTTTTTTTTCCGTGTAGAATCAGTTTGCCCAAGGAACTCAAGTCTTTTCCTCATTACTAACAGGCTTCTTCTGGTTTGTCTGAGTGTACAGTGGTGTGAAAAAGTGTTGGCCCCCTTCCTGATTTTTTATTTTATTGCATGTTTGTCACACTTTAATGTTTCAGATCATCAAACAAATTTAAATATTAATCAAAAGATAACACAAGTAAACATAACATGCATTTTTTAAATGAAGGGTTTTTTTTATGAAGGGAAAACAAAATCCAAACCCACATGGCCCTGTGTGAAAAAGTGTTTGCCCCCCCTCTGTTAAAACATAACTGTGGTTTATCACACCTGAGTTCAGTTTCTCTTGCCACACCCAGGCCTGATTACTGCCACACCTGTTCGCAATCAAGAAATCACTTAAATAGGACCTGCCTGACAAAGTGAAGTAGACCAAAAGATCCTCAAAAGCTACACATCATGTTGAGATCCAAAGAAATTCAGGAACAAATGAGAAAGAAAGTAATTGAGATCTATCAGTCTGGAAAAGGTTATAAAGCCATTTCTAAAGCTTTGGGACTCCAGCGAACCACAGTGAGAGCCATTATCCACAAATGGCGAAAACATGGAACAGGGGTGAACCTTCCCAGGAGTGGCCGGCCGACCACAATTACCCCAAGAGCGCAACGATGACTCATCCAAGAGGTCACAAAAGACCCCACAACAACATCTAAAGAACTGCAGGCCTCACTTGCCTCAGTTAAGGTCAGTGTTCATGACTCCACCATAAGAAAGAGATGGGGCAAAAATGGCCTGCATGGAGTTCCAAGACGAAAACCGCTGCTGAGCAAAAAGAACATAAAGGCTCATCTCAGTTTTGCCAGAAAACATCTTGATGATCCCCAAGACTTTTGGGAAAATACTCTGTGGACTGACGAGACAAAAGTTGAACTTTTTGGAAGATGTGTGTCCCATTACATCTGGCGTAAAAGTAACACAGCATTTCAGAAAAAGAACATCATACCAACAGTATACTGTATATATATATATATATATATATATTATATATAACGCGTTAATATAAGTAATAAATTAGGTAATCTATTATTCTAATATGGTTATTTTATTTATTTTATTGGCATATATAACAGTTATCTGTATAAATTATAAAACACTGCGACAAGGTAATGTTTAATTTATTATATTATATATTTATTACATTTTATATTATCATCTCACACATGGATCGGCATTTTCTATAATGTATTTATATAATAAAAATACATATCTGATATGACTTAATATAATTAGCATCAAACAAAAAATATAAGTCATATTCTCAAGGATTAAAGATTAAACGGGAAAAAAAAAATGATTGCACAATCATCAGTTGATTGAAGAGTTTGCTATTGCAGCAATTAGAGATCCATCCGTGGTTGCAGTCTGGGTCGCTAAAGACCTGAGTATGTAATGACTGGCGAAATATTCATGCAGTTTAAAGTCTTAAAATGTCTTAAATTTTACAACATTAAGCCTTAAATGTCAAACGGTCAACAATTTCAATGATGGGGTCTTATTTACAACAATAAACGTTAGCATGTTATCTCCGCCATACTGATCTAAAGAGAAAGCCATTTTACCTGTCCCGCTTTTTGTGGAATAAAGTCCTGGTCAGATGGATTAGAGTTGCTGCCTTAACTGTTCCTGCAATAATATGTTTAATTACCCATTATAATCATAGCTAAAATTAACATTAGCACTGGACAAAATATTTAGTATTGCCTTTTGTGCCTAACTTAACCAAGAAAAAAATATTTGTCCTAAAATATGGAATAAATGTGATAAAGAAAGCATTAAATTTACCTTTCTCATACATGTTGACACATTGTTACAACACTAATTTTATGTTTTAAAACAAATTATAAAAAACTATTTGTATTTCTTGAAAACTGTTGCTTCGATTAATGTTTTGCAAGATAGAACCTTATAATCCGAGCGGAAAATGACTTTTTACAATTAGAAGGTTCTATCTGCATTTGACCTGTTCCAAAAATCCCCATTTAAAAATTAGAGAGTATTTTGATATTGTACATTTAGAATACATTTAGGGTCTCTGTCATTTTCAAGTAGGAAAGAGACTTGTTCCCCATATAATTTTTGCTATATGTAATGCAAAAACTTTGAAGCTCAATATCTCAAAACCACTCAAAATGCAGATAGAACCTTATAATTCCAAGGCGACGCTGTGTATATTTATTATGTATATATAAATACACACATATGCATGTACTTATTTAAGAAGAATGTTACGTTTATATTTTGAAAAAAAAAAAAAAAAAAAAAAAATATATATATATATATATATATATATATATATATATATAATTTTAAATTACATCAATATAAATATATACATGTAAATATTTTTGAAATATATGTTGTATGTGTGTGTATTTATATATACATAATAAATGTACACAGTACACACACATACAGTATATTATGTAAATAAAAACGTTTATTTCAGATGCGATTAATCACGATTAATCGTTTAACAGCACTATAATAAATATAATAAAATACATTTATATCAATATAATATAATGAATACATTTTAAAATACAATTAATTATATTATTATATTCATGCATTTGATCATATATGGTGTTTTAGGAAGGGAATCATCTTAGTTAGGGGACCTTGGCATCAAAATATGAAAACCTTCGCAATAAAGGACAATATGAAATAATAGATTGTAAAAGTTTTGTTTGAGTTCAGCTCTAAATTAAAGCTTCAAGGTCATATCCAACATATTTTCAAGTGGGCGCTCAAAAGTGATTGAGAAATAAACTGTATATGTTCTTAAGTTCATACTCAACAGTAAGTTTTGTCTTTTCATTTCATCTCATTGGAAAAAAAAATTAAAAATTAAAATAAACATTAATGACGCTTATGGGATTAAAGTCACAGAGAAACTTTTGTATTTATTATACTGTGTTGAAACACGTATTTAGTTGAAGAACTACTCTTACTGTATACTATATCTTGCAACTTGGATACTTGCTATTCATTCAAATGGATACAGTACTATCTGTAACCTTCCTTCTGCACAGTGAATGTCATGAACTTTCCTCTGCCTCCTTCTACCTGCTATGTCATAGCCAATGAAGGTGCTCGTCTAGGCTAGTGATGGAAAGCGACACAAACAACACAACCGTCAACCGCTGAGGTTTCAGACCAGCAGCCCACAGTGGAACCGAGTCCCATGAAACTCACTTTGCAAATCCAGAATTATTAGTACCTGGCCACAACATATCGTTGCGGTGGAGAGATGGGACCATGCTTTGCTATTACTGATCGGCATCTCGGATATCGTTTGGACAATGCAAAGTAGAGAGCCTGCAGATCAATGCGGCCCTCCGCAAACACCATTAGTACACAACAGCGTATGATCAGTTTACTGAACAAAAAACATTGTGCGGCGTCCCTGCACTCAGCATCCCTTTACTGGAAACAATTGATGCCTTGTTGCAGTGAAATTAATCCTCCGAATTCATTAGCCGAATCAGATATTCAATCGACGCGACCCAAAATAATTATGTGGCGGAAAACTAATGACAAATGACTCCTCTGCCTTAGCTTTCCATTCGCTAGACAAGACGGCCTTATTTCAGATGTGGAAAATATGATACTGGCCAACCTCATCATAATAACAAAACACCAGCCACATCTGAATCAAATTTATCTCTCATTTTAGATTTGTCAGTGTCTTCCTTTCTTTCCAAGGCTCCAGAGAGAGGAAATGAGACGTGAAAGGTGCCAGCGTGATCGGCTGTTTGGGTATCTGTCTGCGCTATTGCCATCTACAGAGCAGTTATTAATCCCTCAACGATATTCTTGTATGTTAATGCTTACTAATTGGGAGGTGAGAGAGACAAAACGAGCGAAATTTCGAATTGCACTCTGTGGATGTTCACTTTCTGCACAAATATATCAAGTTGCTTTCTCTCCAAACATGATCGACATGTTGGGACTCCAGTCTGCTGTGAAGAAAATACTCTCCACACATGATCGACACAGTGAAACTCAAGTCTCTCTCGTTAAAAATACGATCCAGAGGGTAAATTGCCAACAATTAAACAATGGGCCTCTATGGAGAGGGTGAGAAGCGAACACGCAGCTCTTTCACGCTGTCTGGATAAAGTGTGGCCCAAATGCATCTAATTAATGGGCTTCTTATGAACCATGTACAAAAACACCTCTTTAAAATGTGCATTATTTTAGGCAACATAAATTGGCTAGAAGTTCTGTGTCTCCAGAATGAGCACCGCACAGTCAATTAGTTTAAAATCCCCCTGCACTCCAGAATAGGTTTGTGTGAACTTTTGAGGAATCGGAGCCGTTGGAAATAAATGACGCTGCAGTTATCCCAGACACTGCGAAATGTACAGCAAATCCTCTTTGGGGATGAAGATGATGCAATGACTGATGCAATCGCAAATATTTCCAAGCCATATTCAATGACGATTAACGTTGTTTTGGCTTTCCATTCAAATCAGTGGCGTGCTAGAAAATCTCAGAATCATCAGACAGTTTTTGGCACAATGCGTTCTGATGAAGGAGAGGCATGTCTAGTCTGTATTTGTCATATTGGATGGTAGATTGTAAATGAACCCAGCTGACATGTGGTGTTATGAAATGAGGTTATTGATCGCACATCCTTTATCTTGTGCCAGCCGCATCCCACACTAAGCCACGGCACAGCTGTTCTCCACCATTTCACGCCTTTTTGCTAATTGCACAAGCACACTAATGATGACCTATTTCCATGGGTAATTTTAATCCCACAGAAACAATGCATGGCTTCATAATGTTATCAGGAAATGAGAGGGTATTCAGAGGAAAGGGGTTAGTACGAAAAATCCCTTAATATTATCTTTTCAAATGTTAAAAAGCGTATTTTAGCCTACATTCAGTAATTCTTCATGTCTCGTGGTTCAGGATGATTTGAAATGTTCTGTTATGTTTCGCACTCTAGCTCTCTTCATTTCCAAATGATTTGACTGTGACCCTGACCCAAGAGAGGAAATTAGATTGTTCCCCTCTTGTTTCTGTAGATCAGAGTGTGTTGAGAAAGATCAATGGTCATTAGCCTTCCATAATGAGGTAGATGATGTGACACAGATGGTGGTCAATTTCTATTTACTGATGATTTTGGACTTCCCCTCTTCCCTCTTGTAACATTCTATCAATGCATTGTTGCACACATTACACGTTTGGCACCACAATGCAGGAATAACCCCGCAAAAGTGCATGCTAACTCCCCTTCTAAATTATGTAAGTGTGAAATGTTAAAGTATGCATGAACACGAAGTGGCTTGACTTCTGTATTGGGACATATTTCAGTTTAAAACTGAAATATTGAAATATTGAATAGGTGGGGTTTTATTGTAGCACTCCTCCTCCATCTCTCATTTGCAGCAAATTAATGATTGGAGGGGAGTCTGTCCAAGATGTCAAACGGATGTAATCAGAGACGGAATGCCGTTCCAAAGCAGAAGCAAATTTTCAGATTTTGATTAAAGATTACAAAGACAAACTACTTTTTTTAAAAAACATTTTCTGTGTATTAACTTAACACTGATTAATTGTTCACCTGAGGCTTAGGAATGTGCTCTAACAAAGTCTATTATATACATTTAGATTGTATATGGACTTTAAAGTCTTTCCTTTATGCTTAGGGAATTCTCATTTACAGATTTGCTATCCACAGTAAGTAATTACACAAAAACGTATTGTGTGACATCAAATAGGTTTTAGTTATTGCTTAGATTTCAAGTTTGAAGTTTCTGTGTAGTGCCTTAAAGTGATAGTACACCATAATAAATACATAAATACAATATTTTATTTACTCATCCTAATGTTGTTTCAAACCTAAAAGAACCAAAAACATAAAATACGATATTTGGAAGAATGTTGATAACCAAACCATTTTGGTTTCCATTGACAAAAAATACAATGGAAGTCAATGGGAATCAAAATGTTCTGGACTGTCCCTTTAAGCAGCTACCCACAATTCATATGTCTTATGCAAACATCTAGAATCTGTGTCAATAGTAAATGTATTGCATTGTTGTTCATACACATCTTAAATACTATTTACATGGAAAAGTGGGGGCACTAACATCAAGTGAATGCCAGCTTGCAAATCGTAAAGCACACCAACTGTTTATTATTTCACCAAAGCCTATAATTTGTGGAACAGAAATTACCACATTTTCACCCAAATTCCCCACATCACATGGCATCTTGTCCAGTGTGAGGTCAGGGGCCATAAATATTTCAGAGAGGTTGTTTGGGCCCGGTGACAGGGCCAGCAGCCCACATTGGCCTCACTGCCTGAATTAAAGATGTGTTCTGTTCAAACGCTGTGACTGCCTCAGATTAGCCACAAACAGTAATCTGTCACTTAGCTGCAGCCTGGCTGGCCGTTTGAACTGATGTAAACTGGCCCTGTCTTGATGCTCCACCGGCCAGTGTAATGGGGATTCATTGATCCACTGGTCTCTCGCTGATTGAGTTAGATAATTAAAAAGCCGTGTATCTGTTCCATTAAGGATTGTTTGTGTAGCTCTTTCATGTGCCTTGTACTTATTCCTCTGTTGGAAAGCAAAAGCTTTGAGGATCCTGTGAGCTTTTGTCTTTTTTGTCCCCTTTCTCTCTTTTTCAAGCATTTAATAAAATAATTTTGCTTATAAAGGACAATGATTTGTTAATTAAACAGCTTTAAATGTAAACTTTAAATCTACTATAAATCTACAACTAAACTACTATAAATTTGACTATAAGAAAAATAGAAAGAGTTTGTATTTACCACGACTGGGGTGCCCTTGAGCAAGGCACCGAACCCCCAACTGCTCCCCGGGCGCTGCAACATAAAATGGCTGCCCACTGCTCCGGGTGTATGTTCACGGTGTGTGTGTGTGTTCACTGCTGTGTGTGTGCGCGTTGGATGGGTTAAATACAGAGCACGAATTCAGAGTATGGGTCACCATACTTGGCTGAATGTCACTTCACTTCACTTCACTTCACTTCATCTTGAATTAGTTGATAAAACATCTATTGATCACAAGTACAAGTAAAAAAGGATGCAAAGAGTTAGAAAAATTAAATAGATTCTGGGCATCGCTCTGAAGAGACAGTTTAGCAGAGAGACTTCTTGAGTGTGTGAACAGGAGTGTGTGGGCTGAGATGTGGCACTTGTTTACTTAAGCTGTCCTCTTTTATAGCAAAAATCATTGAAATAAATTACTTCAGTGGTGCAACTTGCCCTATATTAGGGATTGTAGAATCATTGCAAAATATTTGCATGATTTAAATGTCAGTATATTAATAAATTATAAATGAAAATACATTTAATACAATAATAATATAATAATACATTTACTCACCCTCATTCTAAACTTTTTTTTGACTTTCTTTTGCAGAAAACAAAAATTTATTTTGAAGAAAATTAGTTTTGGTTGCAATTGACTTGCTGTCAGACTTAGTCTCTCTGTGTCTTGTGTTTCCCCTCTTCTTGTGCCCATATTTGGTTAGTTCCTGTTCCTGTTTAGTTCATTAGTTCCCTTGATTAGTCCCCAGCTGTGTGTTATTTATTATCTAGTTTACTCCTCGTTTAGTTTTAGTATTTAAGCCCTGTGCTTCCCTGCCTCTGTGTCCGGTCTTATTGCCAGCTATTGTCATTGTATTGTCTTAATGTGGTTTTCAGTGTCTCCTGTGATTCCTGAGTTTTGGTCAATAAAAGTCTGAGTTTTTTAAAGCGTTCCTACGCCTCCTCGTTCCCTTCTCCTAAGTTTGTTGTAACACTTGCAATATATGGGGAAAAAAAATAAAACACTAAGACTTGTCTCAAAATAATTAATTTTTATGTATCACAGAAAAAGGGAAAATAAATTTGGGACAGCACGATTACAGAATTTAGATTTTTGAGTCTTAATATCAACTTTTTTTTTCTCATTTTTTAAAAACATTTCTGATAGAAAAAAACACAAAAAAACACTTTATCTGTTGGCATGTTTAAGACATTATTACAACCATCAAATCGAAATAGAAAAATGAAATGTTGCTATCCAGTTTTTCACAGTTTTGTGGGGCATCTTTAGTGCTTAACTTTGTTAGGAAATTATTGATCACTATCTTTGAAATGTAGATCTATCTTTGTCAGATTTTCTTCAGACGTAATTTGGCCCCTATATTTTCCTTATCCTCAAGTCTTTCCTAGTCCTCTCAGTATCTTAATAAAACCAATGTACTAGTATTTTTTGGCCTATACTGGATGCAAAGTTTATTATCACTATTAGTCAAGTCACACATAACTTACGTTAAAGATTCTGTACAACTTTGTTGCTTTGAGGTAAAAATACATGAACAATTTACTGAACACAATATAGATATATTTGGACCAGGATAAATATCAGTAATTAAAAAAATATATGGCCCCTTCCTAAATATAAAAATTGTACACTGTTCCTAGATCAAGACACACGTCTTATCTTGTGTGAGAGGCGCTGATCAAACCTGATGACGAGAGTGGGTTTATGCGCTGGATGCTGCATTTCTCAGCAGCATCGGTCCTCTTGTCCTCTGCTGTCACCGTTAGCCGTGTGGGCCCTTCCTCCTCCTCCTCCTCTTCGACGGCAGTGATGGCGTCTCTGTCTGCGGTGGGGCTGAAAATAGCAGAGCGGCTCTCATTAACAGATTAGGTGTTGCAAGCAATCCGTGCGGTCAGAGCTCCAAGGCTTGATATTGTTCCTCCAGGATAGCAATTATGGCTGATTGACACGTTGGCACGCGGGGGAGAGGCCGGAAGACAGTTCTGGGATGAAGGACAAAATGCTCTTCCTCATGGGCTCAGACCAGTGCAGTTGTGGCATCTTGGCCCACCATGCCTCGCCAATCCAATCACAGCAATTTGTATCAAACAGTGCAGATGTACAGGAAGTGTGAGGAGGTAGTTTATTTGTCCCTGGAACACACTCTCGCACATATATTCTGCAACACAAACACACTCGCACAGTTCCTGCAATTTGTTGAGCATGAGGTTCTGCATTAATAATAGATGAACTTTGTGTCATTGTCAGTGGTAGTGGAATGATGAACATGATAGCCTGATGTCAGCTCCTGACTGTATTACTCACTCAGGGTTTGCTGTTTGCAGTTCCAGGAAGCCACAAATTAAACTCTGTCCAGACACTGATAACCTATGTGTCTCTCCACGTCCCTCACCTCTCTGTCAGGGCGGGATAATGATGCCTTTTACAGTCTCACCTGTATGAGGCAGGATTTTACTTATCAGTGGAAGACTGGAAGAGTCATTATTGCAACAGCTCAGGTCACACTCTCAAACTTGGAAATAACAACTTGAAAATGTTCACATCTGTGTCTCTGAGAGCGGGAAAGTATAAGGCTTGAAATATACTCTTCAAGAGTAATGTGAAAACAGAGCTTGAATTCGTATTTTCATAATTCAAGAATTGCATTAGCGTAGCTTTCTGCCTCTATGCTCAGCTTTCTCTTTAAGGTGAGCTGATGTCATGACAGAGCAACAGTTCTGAACAAATCAACTATGGGAATTTTTTGAAAATTATTATTTTTTTAATCACTATTTAATTTATCCACTAACAGTGTCTAATAGGTTATATGTAAATATATATGTATATTAGGGGTGTCCCCGACTAAGGATTTTCATAGTCGAATCGGGATTTTCGAATCATGCCGATAGTCGACTGCACGTTCAGGCTCACACCGGTGCCCTACGTTTTGCTCTGGTTTCCGGGTTGAACGACATGTTTCCTGGAAATGGTGTGCAATGGAGTTTGAGATACGTTTTCTCTTGTTTGGTGGGTGTGTCAAAAATGTCAGCCCAATCAGCAGCAACGTGTATATAAACCACGCGGTATTAAAGAGACAGATCGCACAATGGGTCCAAGTGAAGTCATTTAATATGTTTCCGCTGCAGCTCGGTATGCACAACAATTGAAGATATTAGAAAACATGTTTGTCGTAAGAGTTTTATAGTAACATAGCATATCAACATGATGATGATAAATTTGTAAGTAAATATAATTAACATCTAAATAAATTCACAAGAGCAAGTATATTGTTGGCACATGTTTATTTACATTACAGGCAAAATAACTGAAATAATAAGAGCACAAGTATAGATCTGGAACTTCTTTAAGTCTGTCTAAATATGTAGTAATTGCAATGTCTTCTGGTCCATATCCTTTCCTCAGGAAGGTGTGCTAGACTCTGATTAATGTAACATAAAAATACTATACATATTTATATATTGTGGAGTGACTTTCATAAACTTTTCTATGCTCCTCTGATTATATAATGGTAAATATTACAATATCATAGCACAACAACAGTGATCAGCAATAATGATAAGCCTAATACTCACAATAAAAATAATAAGGTCATATAGATCATAACACAGCCTCAGAGGTAAGAAGTGGATTATCCTTCACCTGAAATTTCTTTTCATCCTGAAATGCGAGGTAAATGTTGGATCACAATAATTAGGAACCACAGTTTCCACAAATCCGTGGAACCGGTAGTTCTATGTGAAATCAGACATTGAGCACCCCCGTATAGCCAAAATGGCATGATCACAACACTCCGCGAATATTCGACTGTGAGATTGGGAGTCGAATCAGGCTCCTCCTATCGAAGCATGGAATCGTCGACTATTCGGGGTCACCTCTAATGTATATACAGGTCCTTTTAAACAAATTAGCATATTGTGATAAAGTTCATTATTTTCTGTAATGTACTGATAAACATTAGACTTTCATATATTTTAGATTCATTACAACACAACTGAAGTAGTTCAAGCCTGTTATTGTTTTAATATTGATGATTTTGGCATACAGCTCATGAAAACCCAAAATTCCTATCTCAAAAAATTAGCATATTTCATCCGACCAATAAAAGAAAAGCGTTTTTAATACAAAAAAAGTCAACCTTCAAATAATTATGTTCAGTTATGCACTCAATACTTGGTCGGGAATCCTTTTGCAGAAATGACTGCTTCAATGCGGCGTGGCATGGAGGCAATCAGCCTGTGGCACTGCTGAGCTGTTATGGAGGCCCAGGATGCTTCGATAGCGGCCTTAAGCTCATCCAGAGTGTTGGGTCTTGCGTCTCTCAACTTTCTCTTCACAATATCCCACAGATTCTCTATGGGGTTCAGGTCAGGAGAGTTGGCAGGCCAATTGAGCACAGTAATACCATGGTCAGTAAACCATTTACCAGTGGTTTTGGCACTGTGAGCAGGTGCCAGGTCGTGCTGAAAAATGAAATCATCTCCATAAAGCTTTTCAGCAGATGGAAGCATGAAGTGCTCCAAAATCTCCTGATAGCTAGCTGCATTGACCCTGCCCTTGATAAAACACAGTGAACCAACACCAGCAGCTGACATGGCACCCCAGACCATCACTGACTGTGGGTACTTGACACTGGACTTCAGGCATTTTGGCATTTCCCTCTCCCCAGTCTTCCTCCAGACTCTGGCACCTTGATTTCCGAATGACATGCAAAATTTGCTTTCATCCGAAAAAACTACTTTGGACCACTGAGCAACAGTCCAGTGCTGCTTCTCTGTTCAAAAGCGGCTTGACCTGGGGAATGCGGCACCTGTAGCCCATTTCCTGCACACGCCTGTACACGGTGGCTCTGGATGTTTCTACTCCAGACTCAGTCCACTGCTTCCGCAGGTCCCCTAAGGTCTGGAATCGGTCCTTCTCCACAATCTTCCTCAGGGTCCGGTCACCTCTTCTCGTTGTGCTGCGTTTTCTGCCACACTTTTTCCTTCCCACAGACTTCCCACTGAGGTGCCTTGATACAGCACTCTGGGAACAGCCTATTCGTTCAGAAATTTCTTTCTGTGTCTTACCCTCTTGCTTGAGGGTGTCAATGATGGCCTTCTGGACAGCAGTCAGGTCGGCAGTCTTACCCATGATTGCGGTTTTGAGTAATGAACCAGGCTGGGAGTTTTTAAAAGCCTCAGGAATCTTTTGCAGGTGTTTAGAGTTAATTAGTTGATTCAGATGATTAGGTTAATAGCTCGTTTAGAGAACCTTTTCATGATATGCTAATTTTTTGAGATAGGAATTTTGGGTTTTCATGAGCTGTATGCCAAAATCATCAATATTAAAACAATAAAAGGCTTGAACTACTTCAGTTGTGTTGTAATGAATCTAAAATATATGAAAGTCTAATGTTTATCAGTACATTACAGAAAATAATGAACTTTATCACAATATGCTAATTTTTTGAAAAGGACCTGTATAAGTGAATTTAATTGAGCTAAATAACGACTGTCTCCTAAATACTGTCTCCTTTCATTTTTTATTTTTTTTTGTTTCTGTTTTGAAAAATATTGCAACACTGACAGTGTAATTTTTCTGTTTACTACTTTAAAACTGCTTTGAAGGTATTGTATAAAGCACTATAAATCTATGTGACTTGACTTAATATACATACATCACAGGTGATTTTCTTTGTCTTTTCTACCATATTGTAGTGTCTATTGTGGTGGACATGAAATTCTTGTAATAAAATGGTTGATATTTTTTCTTGCTATTTCACATTTAGCATTTTATATATTTTAAATACATACTGTATTTTTAAGATAATAATACAATAATGTATTGTAATAATATAATAATATATTTTTTAATAAAATAATTGTACAACTTTAGAATAATGGCAAAATTAGCTTGATTGGAAATGCAAGACTAATAATGGTTAACAATTGAAAATATTCCTATGGAAACACATCAATGTAGTAAAAACTCCCATATATTGCAAAAAAGTTTTTACACTGGCATGAGGTGTTTTTTTTTGCAGGCAATTCAAAAAAGGAATATATCGTAAAACTGCAATGGTATTTTTTTTTTCGCATTTACAGGTCACCTGGCATACTTAAAATTCACAAGATCATTGTTTAATGTACTATAACCTCCAAGAAACACCTCATTTGTGGCCGCTCTCAAGTATAAGGGGCTTGCCTTTCCATTAATGCTTGCATGGTCTTACATCTATGATCTGACCTAGTTTGTTTCAATGGTTTTTGATTAGTTACACACCTGTTTTCTGTTCCTCCCTGATTACGTTTAGTATTTTAAGCCTGTGTTCTCTCATGTTCCTTTGTCTACTATTATTTTGGATTTATGTTTGGTTGTGTCAAGTTCCTTCTGTGGATTATTAAAGAACTCCTTTTGTACCCCTTCGTCGTGCTCTTTGTTTTTACACACCAGACTACCCCATAACAGAATAGCAGACCCTCAAGTGAGTAATTTAGTTTTTCTTTCTGTTTACTTTTATTTTTCTCGGTCCTCTCCCGGAATGGAGTTCGCAGCCGTCCAACTCCTATGCCTGGAGCAACAGGACCGTTCGCTGGAGGAGCATACCAGGGACTTTTTAGATCTGCTGTGCCTTACACACTTCCCGGAACGCTCGCTCTGCGTATTCTACATCACCAGCCTGAGCGAGCGGTGTAAGGCACGCCTGCCAGCGAACGGTCCCGAGGAGGATTTTGCCGCTTTCGTGGAGTGGGTGCTGGAGAGTAATGGACTGTATTTCTCCGTCTGCCCCGCTGAGAAAAACATCTCCAGCCCCACTCACGAACCAGAGACCAGTCAGCCGTCATCCCGCTGCACGGAGCTACTGCCTGAGCCCACTGCAGACAGAGAGCCTGAGCCCACTTCGACTGAGCCGACCATCGCCACAGAGCCTGAGCCTCATGTATCGTCTAACCAAGTGCGTGAGCTGGCAACATCGTCCGTCCCCGAGGGAGTTTTGGTGGTGATCGACGGCTTGGAGGGAAACCCCGCCCACACTCCCGCGACTGAGGGTGAGCTGCAACTGGTGTCTGGGAACTATACTGAGGAGCTTATGAACATCTTTGAAATGGACCTGATTGACTGGTTTGGAGAAGTACAACCCTCTGCTCCTGAATCTCCTGTGTCTCCGCTGGTTCCGTCCAGCCTTGAATCTCCTGTGTCTCCGCTGGTTCCATCCAGCCCTGAATCTCCTGCATCTCTGCTGGTTCCGTCCAGCTCAAATCCTCCTGTGTTCCCTCCCAGCCTCCCTCTCCTGCCTCCTTTCAAACCAGTCAGTTCCTTAGCCCAAGTCCCGCTGGTGCCTGTCAGCCCCTCAGCTCATCCTCAGTCTGCGCCAGCTGGGTGCTCAGATCCTTCGCCTCGGGACTTCCAGCCTCCAGCTCTGCCAAGGTGCGAGGATCCCCTGTCTCCACCTCCAGCCTTCGAGCCCTGGACTCCATCTCGGTCCTCCGAACCATTGGCTAAACCTTGGCTCATAGCTCCCTCGTCTCCACCGTGGCCCGTCCTCCCACCAGCTCCACCGGGCTCCCTCGTCCCTCCGGCTCCGCCTTGGTCAGTCGTCGACCATCCACCGCCTTGGGACTCCACTCCTCTGGTTACGCCTCGTCACTCCGCCCCTCCGGCTCTGTCAGGCTCCTCCTTCCCTTCAGCTCCACCTCCGTGACTCCGTGACTCCGGCTCCGGACTTTTGTCGGTGCAAGGACGCACCATTCCGGGAGGGGGGCGATATGTTGCATGTATGATCTGACCTAGTTTGTTTCCATGGTTTTTGATTAGTTACACACCTGTTTTCTGTTCCTCCCTGATTACGTTTAGTATTTTAAGCCTGTGTTCGCCCATGTTCCTTTGTCTGCTATTATTTTGGATTTATGTTTGGTTGTGTCAAGTTCCTTCTGTGGATTATTAAAGAACTCCTTTTGTACCCATTCGTCGTGCTCTTTGTTTTTATACACCAGACTACCCCATAACAGATGGATTGGACTCCTTATTTACAAAGCACATGGCATAGCATAGCATGGAAACGCCGCCATTTTGCAATAGTTTTTAATCGACATTTATAAAGTATCACAAAAGTTTTGCGCAAATCTGTAATGGGAATGCATCAACTGCCAGTGTTGGTTCCATGGCAAACAAGTATACTAAAAAAACAAAACAAAAGAAAAACTAATTGGGCTAAAAAAAAAACTGATGTGGTGGATGATGCCACAACTGTGGAATTTTTGGAAGGGAAGGAAAATTAACTAACTTACTAACTAAACATTGACATTGTTTACTTTTATTAAACTTTTTTTATTTCATCATCTTTTGACCCTTGTAAAAAATTATTAGCATAGTTTAAAGGCCCGTTCATCCAAGAACGATAACAATAAAGATAACTGTGAAGATAACTGGCGTCCACACCAGCTAGTGTTATTTTTGGCGGCCTGTTTTAATTTTAGTTTTAGTCTAGTCTTTGTGTGAAGCTGTCATTTTAGTTTTTATTAGTTTTAGTCACGTTCATACTCTTTTTGGTCTAGTCAAGTTTCAGTCAACTAAAAGTCTGAGAATTTTAGTCAGGATTGTCCATGACTATTTTCGTCTAGTTTTAGTCAACGAAAACTGATGACATTTTCGTCTAGTTTAGTCAATGAAAATGGCATTTTAGTCTCTTTTTAGTAATTCTATTTAACCCAGTCAATATAGTATAAGTACCTAGTAGCAGTGGCATACCGTGGGGTTTTAGTCAGGGCCTTCAGTAAGCTAGGTTAGTTGAGTATAGGTTTATAGTGTTTTTTTACTTCATTGTTGTATGTCTGTATTTATGTAGCACCGTGGTCCTGCGAGGCACGACATTTCGTTCCACTGTATGTCCCCACATGTAGCGGAATGACAATAAAGCTCAACTTCAACTGTGAACATCTTACACATCTCTGTTACAGCTAATGCAGCTATATGCATATAATACACATATTATGCTGCACACAGGCTCTCAACAACAATGACGGCTGATCAACTATGTTAATAGTAGGCTAGATTGGGGTGGGTTAAATGCAGCAAGTGCATGCAAATCCATGCCACTTTACTTGGATTTAAAAGTAAACACAGCCAGCAAAATAACTTGTGCTCGGTGCTAGCTGTTAACCACTGATAGCACTCATAGTTCACTTTGGGTGTAAGTCTTCCTTTCTCAGTTATTCTCTTTTGTCTGCAAAAGAGCGCCTTGAAAAAGGCGATTTTAGTAGATCTGGCGATTTTAGTAGAACATGATCTGGTGTAGCCGCCGATGACTGCAGCTGTCATTTTCTTTTCGTTTACTTTCATGTTAGAAATCCCTGATTAAAGGGGCGGTCTAACGCTGGGGGTAGCACTGGGCACGTAGCTGCACCCAGAGGGTGGGCTGTCATTGAAAGTCAAAATTTGATTGGCTGATGATTCTGTCACTAATGCTTGTAACAAATCATATGTGACGTCTTTCAACAAAAGGGTATCACTATCTGTAGTGCTGGCCTATGACTTTTTTTATGTAGGATATTCCAGTTCAACCTCAACTAAACTAACCATAGGCAATTTAGTGGACATTACACAAATTAAAATGATACCTAAATAATCAATGAAAACATTTTTCACACAATTTTTTTTTATTTTTTATAGGGCCAGCAGAGAAGTCCCTGCTTCCCCTGACGGCCCACCACTGCGCTAGTAGTATAGACGAAACCTAAATTTTATTTTAGCCAAACCCATTTCAAACAATGTTATCTTATTACCAAGTCCTCAAGACCCTGTTCTGGCTCGGGATCACATACCATCATCGCACGAAGCTCCCAGACACCTCCAACCTAAATTGGAAGGAGACGGTCATCCGGTGTCTGGAGAGTCTTTGATCCCTAGTCGGAGTTGCTCCAAGCCCGCCGTCAAAGAATGTGGCAGCGTTCCAGCCACCCCCCGTGGCAATGATGATTCCGCCCGCGGCGATGAAGATTCCGCCACCCACGCAAAGGCCACCTTTCGCTGGGAATTCCAGCCCGCCGCCGTTCGCGGCCAACACAAACCTGCGTCTCCGCTGGTTCTGTCCAGCTCCGTGCTGTCCGAGCTCCCCCCAATTGTCTGCGCGCCCTCAATTGCCTGCTCTGCCAGAGCGCCCCACAGAGCCCGCTCCTCCAGAGCGCCCCACAGAACCCGCTTCTCCAGAGCGCCCCACAGAGCCCGCTCCTCCTCAATGGCTTCCAGAGGGTAACTTCCCCAGTAAATTTTTTTGGGTGGGGGTCATATAGTCACGCCCTGTGTGGCCAGGCCAAGGGCCAAGGCCACGGAGCTCCCTGATCCGCCATGGCCATCCAAGTCTCCAGTTCCGCCATGGTCTCCCGAGTCTCCAGTCCCGCCATGGTTCCCCGAGTCTCCAGTCCCGCCATGGTCTCCCGAGTCTCCAGTCCCGCCTTGGCCTCACAAGTCTCCTAATCCAACCTGGAGGCTTCCCTTGTCTCCTCCCTGTCCTGGCCCTCCTCCCCGATGTGACTGTTACGGTGCGGGACGCACTTTCCGGGAGGGGGGCGATATCTGTCACGGTTTGGTTTCTGTTTAGTTTCCTTTTTGCCCTTATTTGGTATTTCCTGTTCTAGTTTCCAGTCATCAGTTAATCATTCATTCTATTCACCTGTTTTGTGTTAATTATCTCGTTTACTCCTTTGTCCTGTTCCTTTATAAGCACTCAGTTTGATTTGTATCTTCGTCCTGTCTACACGTTAATAAATGGAAATAGTGAGTTGATGCTTCGTCGTCTTCCGTATCCTCATTTAGTTTATCTACAACCACATATTCCGTAACAATTATATTATTGTTACCTTATAGACTTAAGAATACATCCATATCAGACAAGGAAGACGCTCTGATTTGAATTTACAACATTTATTTTACCAACCAAACATGTTAACATATTTGTTGTCGTCTTCTAAATAATGCCGGGAGTGGGGCTTGAGGAAGTGACGTCGCCTGCATCTGCGCAGTGCAACCTGATGTAGCTCCAGAAGTGACACAGGAAACAGAAATACTACAAAATAATAATAATAACGCGACTAAACGAGATGAAATAACGTTATAACATTTCGTTTCGTCTCGTTTTAGTCAACGAAAATGAAGAGACATTTTAGCATAGTTTTTAATTTTGCAAAACACATTTAGTCTCATTTTTATTCTTCAACAATATTGCATTATATATTTAATTATCGTCATTGTCACATGGCCAGCATTTATGTCTCGTCTCGTTTTCGTCACGTGATAAAGGTTCGTTGATGATGATATTTAGCCACAATTTTCATGACGAAAGCAACACTAACACCAGCGGAAGATATCGTCTGTTTATTCTCAGCGCATGCATACCTCTTTAAATTCTTGAGCTCGTGACAGAAGGATTGATTAGGATTGGCTGTCAATATTTTTATCGTTCATCAGCTGGAAAAAATCATTCTGAAAGTGATTCCAACAATATCGTTTCTTTGTGCTTTTATCGTTATAGTTGTGGTTTGGACTCTGCTATTCTTTAATATTGAGAACGATTTTTACAACTATATCTTTAACGTTATCTTTATAATTATCGTTCCTGGTGTGAACGGGCCTTTAGTTTAAAAATGTAGGATATACATTAAAGACCTTTTGAAAAATAATTAAATGTAAATTACTTCATGTTTTCAAGTCAGTTTAAATGTGAACAAAATTGTAAAATAAATATATATATAAAAGATTGTAATGAAATAAATGTTTGTAATAAAATAGCCAGAAGAAACTCAAACATGTTCTACCTAAATAGCAACATCTAGTTCAATGCAATACATTTAAAGGTAACTCATTTGCCTCCTTGAGCACTCGGGTTCACCATAGTAATGCAAGAGTGTGTGTTAAGTATGTACAGCGGGACCCTTGGGTGGTGAGGCATTTGTGTCTTTGTACGTGTGCTAGAGTAGAGTAGGTTTCCTGGTGGATATGTTTGCACATGCGATCCGTATCAAACCTGAATCCCTTACGGCAGGGAATTACGAATCTCCTTGCAATGTTGTAGTGGCAGGTCTCGTTTGGTCTTGTGCTTAATTAGTGCCTCAGTCTTTCTCTCCTGTTGTTGCCAGGGTGTCACCTGAGAAAAGAGAAGAGAAGAGAGACCTTGCGCAGTAATTATTGCCCCATCCCTCCCCTTTTGATCAGGGCCGGCTCTCTCTCTCCGGGGCTTCACTACATGGCTGCTAATCAAATAAATGTGCCTTTAAATGAATGTTGTGTGTGATTCCTCCCTTTGCCCTTCCCTAGCTGTTAAAGAGAAACATTGTGAGGTCCCTGTAGTTGCCCTGACTCCATGTCTTTTAGTGAAGTGACCCATACTCGGAATTCGTGCTCTGCATTGAACCCATCCAACGTGCACACACACAGCAGTGAACACACACACACACCGTGAACACACACCCGGAGCAGTGGGCAGCCATTTATGCTCCGGCGCCTGGGGAGCAGTTGGGGGTTCGGTGCCTTGCTCAACTCAAGGGCACCTCAGTCGTGGTATTGAGGGTGGAGAGAGTGCTGGACATTCACTCCCCCCACCTACAATCCCTGCCGGCCCGAGACTCAAACCCGCAACCTTTGGATTACGAGTCCGACTCTCTAACCATTAGGCCACGACTTCCCCTTAAAAAGCTAGATTTAAAGCTAGATGTTTGAAGTTCATTCAGATTTGTTTCACTCCCTGATCTTTTTTCGTGGTTTTCAAAGAAAAAAAGATACCTCTGAGTTTCAAAACATCAAAAAATCTATCAGCAGAATCAAGGGAATTTGATTATTTAACTCCAAAGTCTTCAAGTCTTCACTTGCATATGAAGAACATTTTCACTAAGTTAGGGTTCTAATCAGGAGATGCTCTGAAGGGGGCAAAAACTTGCCAGCACTCCAAATCACCATTTTCATTAGAAGACTGCGAGAAGAGACTAAAAGACTAAAAGAGTTAAAAAAGAGTTAGAAGACTAAAGAGTTTCTCATAAGACTTCTGCAGGTATTTTTCTGAAAGTTAATGTGAAACTGGGGCCGTTTTAAAGCCGGCATTAAATTAAATTTAAGAAAGAAAGGTACAAAAGCTGTCACTGGAGTGTTACCCTTTCAAAAGGTTTACTAATATGTAACATTTGCAACTAATATGCACACTTAAGGTAATAATATGTGCTTATGGAACATGAATTCTGTACACTTTCAGAAATGCTGGGTTAAAAACAACCCAACTTGGTTTATTTAGCAACCCAGCGCTGGGTAGATATTGGACAGAACACATGCTGGGTTATTTTGATCCAGCAGGTTGGGCTAATATTTTTACCCAACATGCTGGGTTGTTTTATTTAAGTCAACTATTGTTTAAAAATGATTATATTGCTGCCTTAAAATGGGCTGGAAAAAAATAATAAAAAAAAATTAAAATCACACACATTACTACAGGCAACAGCAATAATCAAAAGATGAACATTTACACTCTAAAAAATTATGAGTTAAATACAACCCAGTGCTGGGTGAAATATGGACAAACCCAGGAATTGGGTTGTTTTAACCCAGCGGTTGGATTAAATGTTTAACCCAACCTTATCGGTAGTAACCCAACTGCTGGGTCAAGGAATCTTGTTGGTCAAGTAATCAAGGAATTTTGCAGCAGGCGCAATGATATCACACAGCACCTGAAAGTAGTCCCCAGCTAGGTAACTAGTTATGATATAGCTGGGGACTACTTTCAGGCTAATATCATTCAGGTAATATCATTGCGCCTGCTGCACCCATGATACGGCAGCAAAGTTTCTTGATTATTACGCCAGAATGAGAGTATAGTTCCTAGCCATATCGGCCTAGAAAATTGCAACTTTTAATTTTCCGTCGGTCTTAGTACATGATGTATCTACAGAAGGGTCAAGCTTTAAATAGGAAAATTATTGAAACTCTTTGGTCATTTTTGAGCGAGATGCTAATGGTCTAATCCGATTCAATGATCTATGCTAAGCTAAGCTAAAAGTGCTACTGCCAGACCCGAAGATTGGCTGAATGGATTCAAAAACAGTAAAACTCAACCGTTTAACTCATGGGGAGTTGTAAAATGAGCCTATTTCCAAATAAAGTGGACTGGAGCAGCTCATCTTACAGTACAGACTGCTACACTTAGAGGACAAAAGGCGGACATTGAAAGTGATCACTCAAAAAGAGTTGAGCTTTACTGTTTTGTCAATGTTTTAGCAGATATAGCATGCCCACTGTGGTCTGGAGGGATATGAAGCAAGATACCAACTCACTTTACGGAAATCAACCAGACGCACAGTTTCAGCTCTCAAGCTGTTTTTGAGTACAGCTCAAAAAGCTGTGGTTTGTAAAAATGGGAAGCATTTGTATCAATTTAGTGTGTGCCTTCTCTTAAATATCCCTAAAGGCTGAAAAAAATGTGACCACCCCTAGTAGTTTGTTCAGCCTCAGACCATTTCATGTATATTGCATGTAAGAGTGTCAAGACATTTCCAAAATCCCCAGAATAACAAGCTCTAGTTTATAGCTTCTACGATATTACAGGAAGAGAGAAACAAAGCTGTGTTGACAAGGTGCCGGTTTGCTAGATAAGTGCTTCCCAAGTCTGGTTTTGTGAGGTTCATGGCATTAAATATTTGAAAGAATATTTGAAGAGCTTTGTTGTCAGCCACTTAGTAGCAAGTTAAAAACATAATAAAAAGATATAATTAAGCATGATTTCCTCCCCTATAGTTTATTAAACACTAAAACACGTTAAAATGCAATTCATACTGACAATAACTTGAATATATACCCCTTCTATCATGAACATTAAAAGTCATTAATATATTTTTAAGTCAACGCATGTCAAATAATAGTAAATAATAAAGGTCTCACAAAACTGGAAATCATCACAAAGAGATGACCCTACTTTAAAAAAAATAATTAACTACCTTATTAAAAAAAATTTAAATACCTAAATAATTGTATTGATTATTTAGATTTTTATACGAAGTGTACTACTATATGCACACATACTTTGATTCAGTAGACTTTTGTAAGGACTTCTACAATTGTTTTTCAAATATGTAATGAAATCATTAATATGTATTGGTACATATTTCTGGAATTCAATTCATATAATAAAGAACACTTCTTTCTTTGCTGCTGCCTGTACAACTTTTCACTGTGACTATCATGCCATAATTTGAATCTGCACATGAGCTTTGCTGTGCACTATTATTTTAGCATAATCAAATTTAACTTAAGTTAAAATGCGAACTGTTGTGATTTTAAATATATGTTTATTTGCTGTATTACCATGCTTTAATCAAGGGAGAGTTTATATACTGTTTGTAGAATGCATGAAAATGTCAGAGATCATTAACAGCAGTAGAGTGAGTCAATGAGTTCATTTACCAGCAGGTGGTGCTTGCTGCAATGTTCGCTGATCTCTCAGTATTCTCATCTTTTGATCATTGTGAATCATCTTCTTTTGAACTTTTCTTTTCTTGCACATTTGATCACGTTCACACTATACTATGTCCTTGTTACTAATTACACCAATAAGTGCTGAGTAATATTAATTACTTACTGTTTACTTTTATTACTATAGTAAATACATGTGTAACAAGGGCACACTAATATAAAATCTTGTTCACAGAGAGGTCAAGCATTCATAGTGCTGTTCATGTTTTAAAACATTTATCTTCTATTAACATGTTTCATATTGGACCACAGGCACCAGGAATACATTCTGGAGTTATGCAAATTAAACGTCAGAATTATGTACATTCTGACACTTGGATTTAAAAAAGCACACAAAAGCTGGAATTACCATTCTGAATATACAGTAATGGTGTTTGCTTTGGGCATTGGCTTGATAATTTACTCTAAATCAATGAATGAGATTTCCACTGAGGATGCATTAGCAGCATTTTAAAGAAATTTCCCCTTTGGAATGAATGTAAAAGCTGTGACATGGTAAAATCGAGAATAGTGAAATTAAATAAGTGTAAATATGTCAACTCAACAAAGACTTTTGTTGTGTTGTCTTCTCTAAAATGGTAACGTAAGTTTATGCTTGCAGTGACCTTTGAATTAACTCGCTGTTGATTTTAGCTGTCAAAGTTGCATTAGTTGTCATGCACACAATCACTATTAGCCTCTGATGGGAAGTGGATTTCAGTGAAAGAGATGCTTCAGCTTTCTCTCTTTTGCTTTATCTTTATCTTTCTCTCTTTCTGTGGCTGAAAACATTGGCTTTTTGAGAACGTTAGGTGTGAGAGATTTATTTCAACAGGGTGGGTAAAATAATCACATGACTGACTGAGGTGTACTGGTGTGTCTTGGACACGTGATAACCTTTAGGGATCCATGGTGGCTCGTATCTGATGTGTTGAAAAAGTACTGGGTGAGTTCTGGGACAAACTTTATTCTGTCTTTTATCGCTGAAATAAAACAGTGGCCTCAGTGTTGATGGTACAAGGACTTTATAATCCGCTCTTTCAGATCCTTTTAAACAAAGTCTCTTTAGAAATCCCCATCACTGAATTTTAGAGATTCACTGCTTAGATAAACACTCTATGTATAAACACAAACTACATACACCGTTCTAAAGTTTGGGGACAGTAAGATTTTTTTTCTTTAAAGAAAATTAATACTTTAATTCAGGAAGGACACCTTAAAAAGATCGAAAATGACAGTAAAGACATTTTTAATGTTACAAAAACTTCTGTTTTATATCAATTCTGAAATGAAACTAAATTCAGATTTCTTTCTATTTATCAAAGAATCCTGAAGATGCAGTTTCCACAAAAATATTAATCAGCATATTAGAATGATTTCTGATCGATCATGTGACTGCAGTAATGGCTGCTGAAAATTCAGATTTATTCAATTAAAGGAATAGATTACATTTAAAAATATATAAAAATAGAAATAAGTTCTTTTGTTATGAACACTTTTGGGCCATTACTTTCTGCCTATTTCTTCTTTGATAAGTTTTTCCAATTTCTGGAGCACCTAAAACAATCTTCCTTATTTTCACCTACATACTGAAAAATATATTTTATTATATTTAATTGTTTTATTTATTTATTTGATATTCTTATTCTTATTTTTATTCAGACTTTGAGCCTTTTCAGACAGAAAGTTAGTGTGTGGTTCCATGTATTGATCATTAATCTTTTGAAAATCGATTTTTTTGAAAATCTGCATTTTTATTTAATTTTATTTTATTTTATGCCAATTTCTTCTTTGATAAGCTCATCCAATTTCTGGAGCACCTAACAATCTTTCTTATTTGTGCCTGCAAAGGCAGGCCATGGCACAACTTGCACACTAAGTACGAGGCAAAAACAGAAGTCTAGTTTACCTTGAATGTGGCCCTTATGGTCCTCTGTCAGGCTCCTTTCTAAGTAGGTTCTGTGTGTTCTTCTTCACCCATCAAGTCTGGACTGTCCTGCTGTTTTAAGTGGACGCGCTGTCATATTTCTACAGGGATATGATAATCACTGATATTACTAGTGCTCTACATGGCTGTAAAGGACAGACTTGCTTCTATATAAGGACTTCTCTGCTCTGCAAACCTTTTTGTCTGCCTCAACGGGAGGTCAAATAATGGCCTTTGAAACCGAAATGTGTTGTGGCATTGTCTCCTTTAATCTTTTGTCCCTGTTTTGATATACCATGCAAATTCTACATTTGCTAGGCTGGTAGGTGATGATAGATAAGAACATTGTGTTCAGATGTCCACAGGTGAAGACGTGACCAAACTGTGAACTGTAAAAGAGGGCATAGTAATTGACAAACCCTGTGACAAACTGTTCATAAAGCCTGACGTAGAAAGGCAAGTTTTTTTTAGTTTTTTTTTTTTTGATCATCACTATTTTATTTTATTTTATTTTATTTTTCCATTCAGACTTTGAGCCAAAAGTTAGTGTGTGGTCCCAAATATTGATCGTTAATCTTTTTAAAGTCGACTCACATTTTTTTATTTATTTTATTTTTAAAGTGCCATAGATTGGAAAACTGTATGTACCTTGGCATAGTTGAATAATAAGAGTTCTGTACATGGTAATTACATACCGTGAGCCTCAAACACCATTGTTTCCTCCTCCTTATGCAAATCTTGTGCGTGCAAAAGACCGCTGAAAAAGAGGCGAATCCCACCATAACACCGACTATGACGTTACAGATGGGATCATTAGTGTTTACACCCCCATCATTTGCATAACGTATACCAGCCCATGTTCTAGGCCAGCCGGACCTGCACAGCTGAATCATCGATGCAGTGTTGCCAGATATTGCTATTAAAACAAACAAAAACTGATAAATAAATACAAATAAACCAAAATTATCTCATTCTGCGGGCCACCAGACTTCATGTCCCGGTGAAAACTTCCGACGGAGCAATGCTGTCTTTCTTTCCAGATTTTGCTCCAGTCACCGCAAAAAGAAGTGCATTTGCGCCAATTAGGAAGGAGATGAGAGATGCTGACATCCAGAATTTTCTCCTTTATCCTGCAATGCTGAAGGTCATTCTCAATCAAGGTGAACCTAAAATGCTATATTCCCCAGAAGAAGCAAGAGTTTTTCTCAGATCCCTTTCATCCACCAACTCTCAGTGAACTTCAGCTGGAACTTTTGCTATCTAATCAAAGACGAGATGCTCTAAATCAGGGGTCAGAAAGTAAGTTTGGCATCGGGCCAAAAAAAATATTTGACCACTAGATGGCGGGCCAGAACATAGTCAAAGGATAGTTTAAAATATGAATTAATGAAAAATGCAACCAGAATTGCAGAGTATTACATACTGTATATGCAGAGTTACAGTGTATTTTGTAACTGGTAGTGAGCTGTTACTCTGTCTAAAATCCTGCGACAGTCATTAACAAAAAGCCACATTTGTGTGGCGGTGTCCGATCAGAGTATGTGAGAGGAGTGGAGCGTCAACAATTTCCCCTCCTCGCTCCAAGTATTTATTAATATTCACTCTGCTCCTGCTCACTGATATCAGAAACACCGCTCCACGTCTAAAGTATTTCAGTAGACTATGTTTGAAATATCACAGTTCTATGGAAGCCCGTTTCCGCCACTGAATAATAAAAAAAAAAAAGGTTATTGCGACTTTTTATCTCACAATTCTGACTTTTTTTCACAGAATTGTGGGATATAAACTCGCAATTGTGAGTTATAAAGTCAGAATTGCGAGTTAAAGTCCAGTTTTGAGGGGGAAAAAAGACTGATATGAGATTCTGTGAAAAAAGACATTGCGAGTTTATATGACGCAATTCTGAGAAAAAAAAGTCAGCTGTCAGCTGAAAATATTCAGAAGGAACAAATAAATTCCTTGAGAACTATCCCACTCATGTCCACTGCAGTCATCATAGCCTTCACATTCTTTCTGATTTGAGTGATCCTTTTCTATCTAGCTAGCTAAATATATTTAACATGTGAATTCTTGCTAAATATGCAGATACATTACGGGCTGTTGGCATTAATTGTGCTCGGCATGGAGCAGTGGTGGAGTGCTCTTGGAGTGAGTGAAAACCACGACGCTCCGACTGTTAAAAAATCCATTCCTCGCTCCATTCAAAATCACACCACTCCACTCCACGCTCCGCTCCACTCACATACTCTGATTGTGAGTAACTGTTGCTTCTTAAAAACCACAACAAATTCCTTGTGTGTTTGCGCACACTTGGCGAATAAAGCTGATTCTGATTTGATTCTGATTCTGTCATGACAGATCTATTTTAGAACCAGCTGCTATCAAAATAATCTGGCTGCGGGTAAATAATCTGCCAGATATTACTGATATTACAGATATTGCCAGTTTTGGCTCGCGGGCCGCCTGTTGCCAACCACTGCTCTAAATGGTTAGGTGACTGTGTCTGTCACTGTTCACTTTATGTTCAATTCTTAATTCATAGTTCATTGTGCATACAGTATCGCTTACTGATTATCATATTTTATTTGTTTTAGTTGTATTCTTTATCTCTCTTTTCTTTCTTTCTTTTTTTTTAAATATAAATACTACATAGTCAATATGTCACTATGGGGCCAAATGTTGGCCTACAGTAATGTGCAGGGTTTTGTTGACGCCACAGACCATATTAAGGGGTGCTGGCAGATCAAGGTTTGTTCTTGGTTTGATCTGCCATAGTTCATGGGAATGTGTTTATGTTTTTTTTAATGGTAACGGGGAGGGTGGGGGGTGGTTTAATGGTAGACTCAACTGGTTTTATTTTCAAACTTATATTTTGTCTTATTATGCAGTAATTCTATTTCATACCTATGACTGACCTTAATATTCTGAGTTGTAATATTAATGGCCCAAATGGCCCTCACAATGGCCCTCACTGGTTTTCTGGATTTGTTTGCGAAGAAGAACGATTGATATAGTGTTAGTTCAAGAATCCCATTTGAAAGAGGAGGATATACACAGGTGTAATAATAAGTTTTATGAAGTGGTATTTCACTCATCTTCTGATACTAAAACCAAGGGTGTCCTAATATTGGTCCGGAGGACTTTAAATATTACTATTTTAGATAAAGGTTGTGATACAGATGGTAGAATAACACATATAAAAACAATAGTGGAGAATAGGAAAATTGTATTTCTCTCAGTTTATGCCCCTTGTACTCCTGACCCTACTTTTTTCTCTGTTTTGTCAACCTATCTCTTGAAATTTTCAGATTTTGAAATTGTATTGGGTGCAGAAATTAATTTTGTAATGTCTCATATCCTAGATGGATCTGGACAAAAGGAAACACACTCTCAAGCTTTGTGTTTTAACAAATTTCGGCAATGTGTAACCTTATCTTCGTTGGTAGATAGTTGGTGTTTATTAAACCCTTCTGCTAAGTCTTTCACTTTCTTTTCTGCTACTCATAAATCCTATTCACGAATTGACTATATTTTCATTTCTACTTCTTTATCTTCAGCTGTTCGCGATGCCGATATCTGTTCCTTATCTTTGTCGGATTATGATGGAAATGTGTGCAGATTATCTTTGATCCCTCGGCCATCTCGTGCCACTAGATGGCGATTTAACCCTAAATTGTTACAGGATGAAAATTTTTGCAGTCAATTCAGAAATAAATTTGCTGAGTTTATTGAAATTAACCAAGGTTCAGTGGACGATCCTCGAACACTTTGGAATGCAGTTAAAGGGTTTATAAGGAATAACTAAATTTAATATGCCTCTTTCCTTCAGAAAAACCGACACAAAAAGATAGTTGAACTGGTCCAGAATCTGACTAGAGATAATCAGCGTTGTTTCTCAGACAATACACTCAGTAAAATCATGGCGGTTAGGTCCGAACTCAATTCATTACTGAGATCCAGGGCAGAATTCCTGATCCAAAGATCCAGGGCAGAATTCTTGATACAAAGATCCAGGCAGAATTATTATTTTCAAGGGAGTAGACCAAGCCACCTTTTAGCCCTAAAATATTTCAGCTGTGAAATTCCAATCTTGGCTCATTATGACAGACCCAAAAGACATTAATATAGTCTTTCACTCTTTTTACTCTAACCTCTGTACTTCTTCTGCTGATGGTGACCCTGACTCTTTTGCATCTTTTTTTGTCCAGCCTTGATTTACCTAGGCTGTCAGATTCAGATTCGGAATACCTGGCTGAACTGATCACTCTTCAGGAGCTGGAGTCAGCAATTCGATCTATGAACAAGGGGAAATCCCCAGGCATAGATGGCATTCCAATCGAATTGTATACGACCTTTTAGTCGGATTTAGACCCCCTCATGTTAGATATGATACATTTTCAGTTACTCAAGGCTCATTTTACCCATCTATATAGCTGTTATTTCTCTCTTGTTAAAAAAAGATAAAGATCCGACTTCCTGTTCTAGTTACCGGCCACTTTCTTTGATAGGGACTGATGTTAAATTATATGCTAAAGTACTCTCTCGTCGTCTAGAGAAATTTATGAATAGGCTAGTTCATCATGACCAAACATGATTCATTAAATCTCGCTCAGCTTTGGATAACTTAGGCAGGTTATATCATATTATTAATTCAAATAATAGTTTGTCCTCCCCTTGTGCAGTATTATCTCTAGATGCGATGAAAGCTTTTGACCAGCTAGAATGGAACTATTTATGGGCGGTTCTACAGCATCTGGGTCTGGGATCGAGTTTCATAAATATGATAAAAGTTCTGTATGCCAATCCAGCAGCCACTGTTCTCAAAGGTGCTGTTCGCTCTAACCCATTCTTTATACATTGAGGTACTTGTCAGGGTTGCCCGCTGTCTCCTCTGTTATTAGCGCTATCCTTGGAACCCTTAGCTCAAGCGGTCCGACAATCTGAAACTATTTCTCCCATAAATATACGGAATACTCATCATCATATTTATTTGTTTACTGATAATATCTTATTGTTTTTGGAGAAGCCGTCACATTCTATTCCTCATGTGTTGAATTTATTTGACCCTTTTGGATTTCTCTCTGGGTTTAAAATTAATTGGAGTAAGTCATGTTTACTTCCCCTCAATTCTAAAATTGATTCCATGTCCCTTTCTATTCTATTGGTTCAAAACTTGGATAGATGTTTCTCCTTCCCTGCAGGAAATCGTCTCAAAAAACTATAATTGTATTCTAGCCAAAGTATCCTCAGAATTTGGAAAATTGGTCTCGTCTTCCTACTTCTTTTCAGGCCCGTATGTCGGTGATTAAAATTAATGTTCTCCCACGTATTAATTTCTGTTCTTCCATGATTCCTCTCGCTCCACCGGTTGGCTACTGTAATAAACTAGATGCATGTGTTTCACGGTATATATGGGATGGGAAACATCCTCATATTAAACTGACTACCTTAGTTCTTTCTTTCCCTAATTTTAGACGGTATGCTCAAGCCTTTTTCCTCCGCTCTTTATCAGTTTGGTTTGATCCTGACGCTTCTGTGTCTTGGAGAGCAATTGAGGAATCTATTGTTTATCCGTATAAATTGAAGCATCTTGTTTTTTTGGGAGTTCCGCTTAGGCAGTGTAAATCTCGGGTTAGTCCCATTGTAACCCATCTCCTCTCCACATGGAGGGATGTTGAAAGAAGTTCACAACTAGTTACAAAATGGCATAGGCATTCGCCTATTTTCCACAATAATAACCTTTTGTCAGGCAGTACTCCATTTCATTGTCCGCAATGGACTCATAATAAAGTAAACACTCTGGGAGACATCTATAATGATAATGGTTTAAAATCCTCCCAGAATCTTAGTACTCAATATAATCTGCCAGGCACCTCCTTTTTTATGTATTTGCGTATTAGATCGGCCCTACGGGCGTATGGGCGTATGCCTTGGAACTCTCAACTGCTTGTTTACCCTTTGCGCAAACCAATCCTTCCTTCTGAGGAATCTCCCTCCTCAGCTTCAGTCATCTATCTCTTTCTCCTTGAGCATTTATACAAACCTTTATCTATTACAACAGTTTGGGCTAAGGATCTTAATGAGGATGTGCATGTTTTATTTTCCGATCAGGTATGGGGTATGTTTAAATTGTCTTCTAAAAACCCTAATCACCAAATGATTCATTGGAAATTGCTGCATAGGGTTTACTTGACTCCAATGAAACATTTTTAGATGAATCTGTCGTCTTCTTTGCCCTAAACTGCAACGTCCTACTTTATTAACTTCCTAAAGTGTCAAAAAAAAAGTGGAAAAGGCAAGTCCAAAATGCTTATAACAACTGGATCTGGCAACACAGAGGCTGCATCCACGCCCTCACTCACAACTCTCTCTCAAGCCTCGTTCACTCCACCAGCGTCTCGCAGCGATCATGTTCATACTACGGACGCTAAACATGCTTGTAAAATCTCTCAAAATCTGTATCTTCGTCTGATACAGGCTCAAACATGTAAGGTTGGATGCCTAATCTCTCCATCATTCAAGCCGGACAGTAGAGATCTGTTTGCTGTGTGAGCTACTGAAATAAGCCGTGCTGTGAAACAGCCAAATGTAGCAGAGCTCAACATTATTATTCATGACCCTTCCAAATAAGGTAATAACAGACCATTTCATTCTAGGGACAAATCCTAGGGTTGTAAACAGACATGCAAAACCGTTTTCAGCAAAAAGTTTTGCCCTTACCCAAGCCACATACCTTCTATGTAGATATCAGAGAACAATTTAAAATATTGTATCAGTGCATTTTATGGCACCTTTAAAGTTTTGTGCTCTATCAGCCATGTCAGCCATTATTGTCTATTCTGACCTCTGGAAGACAGATAGTGGGAAAAAAAAAAAACTAATTTTATTTTCTCATTGTGCGCATCACGTCATTTGGTCTAATTTTCTGGCCTGGTAAGAGGAATGATGTCATATATTTATGAGAAATCAGACCATTTGGCCAATGCTTGCCCAAATAATGTTAATATTGATTGTTATTATCAAGGCAGATCATTTATTTTAGCTGTTGTTTCCAAGAAATACTGTAGATTTTCTATGCTACCATATACAAGCTGATTCAATTTTTTTTATAGTGCACACTCAGTGTCAATTTTTTCCTGTTTAGACCAAAAGACAGGAGTCCTCATTGCCTTGTTCCATCAGTTTCAGGTAGAAAAATTGTAAAAATTGCGTTAGTACAAAAACACAGCAAAGATGAACAACTTTGTCACCATGTCAGAACCCATAGAGCTAAACCAGTGCTGAAAAGAAGCTATTTCACAGACATCTACCTCAAGAGTGTCTTTACGCCTTTAAAAGGTATGATTGCACATGACGTTCACTTCTTACATGCATAACAGCGTCTGGTTTCATCTCAGCCTTGATCGTCAAATACACCGTTCCTCAGAGGGTATGAATTCACTTTAGGCTGACAGCAATTCTGTGGCTGTTACCAAAAAGCGCTGGCCTGGGATATAATTTGATAATAAATAGACCAACAGTTTCTGCAGCATACATTTTGCGCACCTAATGGAGGCACCGGAGTGGCAGGCGCTTAGATCTGTCCGGATAGGACGATAACAAAGAATACACTTCCATTCATTTCATCACAGTCCTTTCTGTTCTCAAAGACGGAAAGGGTTGAGACTAATGACTCGTGAGCAATAAGCAAGTGTTTAAGTAAATGTACTTGCAGGGGGAAAAGCTTTTTCCAAGTGGCATATCAATATTTTAAATAGAGTTTCCATCGCTGTCTCTACCTAACTTGATTAGCTGTGTGATGTGTTCTGACAGGCCTGTTGTTTGAAATACCCCATTAACTGTGTCTGTCAGCTTATTTTCCCTTGGTAGGCCGCATAACACCCATATATTTCATAATTTGTTTTGCTATCAGGGATGATTTGTAAATGCGCAAATTCTAATTAGTAGCAGCCACTGTTTCTAATTTATTGAATATTAAATGAATCCTGCGGTGGATGCTTTTCTCTTCCCGAGATGGAAGTTTATGCTATGCAAATTCTTCGGCCTTTAAGGTTGTCAGCACTTTTTAAATGCACCAAAATGCTTTTTCCTGGTTTGTTTGTTTTCCCTCTCCAGTCGTCCTCGAGTTAATATTTATTTATCTTAGATCTCCGGCTTTCTTTTTCATCCAATAAAGGCGTCACAGTCTGTTGGGCTTCAATCCTGCCGCTTTGTTTAACTTCATTAATGCGGTCTTAATCTAAGGCCTAGTCGCTTGTTTCAGAGGCTGCATAATACATCTTCTGAAGTCACTTTGTCACCTACATACTAACAATTGTTTGTCCATTTTTTTCCCTCCATGGATTCCTAACCCTTCGAGATGGAGCTGATATTACATGCTCATAGGTTGTTCCAGAATAAACCGCAAGCATGACCCTGTTTATTTTTAAAGCGCCATGTATAATGACCGCTAGCAATAGCGTAAAAACCCAAGTCTCCCGTGCCGCATGCGATATTAATTCTGTTGTTTAGTTAAGATTTTGCTCTGACCGTAGACATCGGATCGCTTTGTTTTCTCAGTGTGACAGCTGCCTGCGAACTGGACGCGATTTGAAATATGTCATTTGTATTGAATTACCAGACATTTATCGAACACCCACTTATCCCAAGTGAACTTCAGTCTAATTAAGTTTCAAGAAACACATCCATCAAGCTATTGAGGCAGTTAATTTGCCATTGCCTCCTGGATCTGTATTCCCTTTCCGAATCACTGGAATTCACATGAGCATCGTTTCAGCGATGTCATTCGCTTTTCCTTCCTACTGGGCTGCAGCTGGCATGGCCACACTTGACGCACGCTCACCCCACATGCTATTAAAACATGCTTCCAGAAAAATCCCCCCGTCTTGAACAATTGTGAAAGAAGTTCCCCAGCACTTCCCTTTGTGTGACTGTTTCTGTTGGGGTAATTTCATTAGAGTGCTGCTGTTTGATACTATATAATGAAGTGTGAGACTGAAGGGGGAATGAGGGTATCATGGTTTACGTTCCAAGGTCATTTCAGCCACCAGGACAAATCAGAAGGTATTACACTAGTAATACAAGGAACTTCTTACTGTACAATAAATATGATTATATTTCATTCTTTCTTTGTCATTTATGCCACCCATGTTCATTGAAAAAACGTGCCTGTTGTGATATTTCAGCAAAATGATATTACGATGCTTCTTGCTTATTGTGCGGCAATTTTTAAAGTGAAATGTTTGATGAGTGGCACACTTTTCTCAGAAACAGATGAATGTGAATAGAACAACACTTCATTGTGTTGGTTGTTGTATGTAGTTTGGAAACAAAATGCCAGATGATTGGAACTTATTTTAGCCAAAAGGGAAAATTATGTCATCACTTACTCACCCTAATGTCATTTCAAACCCAAATAAGTAAAAAGCCTCAATGAAAACTGCTCATCATATTAAGAAATTGTTTCTCTTCACAAGATAGGGGTTCCTTTTCCAACACCGTTATTAACTTTTTGGATCTTTTATGTTTTGGTTATCTGGACAGAACTCTCTCAGGTTTCATTAAAATATAATTTGTGTTTTAAAGACCTTGGAAGATCTTATGGATTTGGAAGGCCATGAGGGTGAGAAATGATTTTTGGGTGAACTATCCCTTTAATGCTCTTTAATGTTAGAAGATAACATACCTACATTAAATGCTACCCTAAACCTAACTGATAATGTTAACAAAATTAAATGTAAGATAAAAATGCATTTGCTAATTCAACCATCTAATTTTAGCTTACTTCTACAAGTCTTTGAGCTGTTTTATCGAGTGCATTAGATAAGCCATAAATATGAGGATGGATATATGACGCAAACATTAAAATGTATTTGTCTAGAAGTCATGCTTTATGGTAGAAGTGTCTAGAGGTTATATTGTAGAGTTGTGCAAGGCACAATGAAAAATAAGTCTTTATGAATTGATGATCTGCTCCTATAATCATAATTTGTGTGCAAAATAATAAAAGTTGTTGGTGATTTATGGGCACTAGTGTTCATTTAAGATGGAAACTACAGTGAATTATATGTGCATATACAGTAAGTTTTTGGAGTTGAATTGGAGTAAAAATGTAGAGGCATGTTGCATTTATTGTTTAGTTAAGTGTTTAGTTCAGCAAATTTACAGTTAAAAATGCAGTTTTGAGTGTCTGAATGGGGCAGTTAAATGGGAACATAATTATAGTGTGCCAAATCCATGTGGCGAATGAGAAAACACTGATATTAATTATAGAAGAATGAGAAATTATGTGCAGTCTAATTGGTAATCAGTTTGTTTTGTACTTCAGGTTACTTGCATATGAAAATGAATGATGGGCTATTTAACAGTTTTTACAGACATTTACTGGGCAGAACACATTTACATAGTAATCAGTAAAATTACAGATTACAATCACAAATATTAAAGACAAGTAATAAATTGCTTCAACCCTTTTCTTTTCATACTGCTCATAAATTAAAGCTGTATAACACAATGCTCTTGTTATACTTTATTTGAGACAATTATATTTAACATACGAATAGAGAGTAGAGAGCACTCAAAATGAATATTGCGGTTCATAAATAATAAAATAAAACCAACCAAACAAACAATAACAGCACCAAAACATGTTTTTGGGGTATGTCAGCCATGCAAACTGTTTGTTTCATTATTGTGTATGTGTAGCTAGTCTTCTTGGCGCGCTAACTGGAGTTAGCAGAGTCTTCTCTCATTAGTGCAATTATCCGTATGAGGAAAGCCTGTTTCTCTTTGCTTCTTTTACGCTCTGTCCTTTCTCTTGGCCCCTGCATGATTCTCTCTTTTCTGCATAGAGACAATACCCCTCACACTATTTGTCATAAAATCCCTCATTTGCTGGATCCTGAGGAAAGCAGATTGTGCTTATTTTTCATTTGGACAGAGGGAGATGGAGCCAGGTGTTTGGCAGCAGTGGAGTGTTCAGGTGTAACCGGGCCGGCGATGGGACATGATGAGTTGGGGCTGATGAAGGATGAGGCGTAGAAGATTTCAGGGAGAGCGGCACCCTGCTGGCCGCCACCTCAAGAGCACCCCCACTGATCAGGAAGAGGAGAAACTTTCCTTTCTAATCCGCTTGTGCCATGATCACTTTCTGCTGCCTTAATTAGCTCGTTACGGCCTTGATGAAAATGCAAGGTTTGCAAGCGCTATTCTGCTAAACTCATCAAGATCACTTGTCTTGAGTCTCAAGGTGATCTTTTATCTCACTTCTACAGGTGGAGCTTCTTCTTAACTCTTAAAGATCCATTCTCAGCACTTTGATAATATAATAGTTGAGGCATTTTCTTTACGGCCTTATGCAGGGGGTTTCAAACTTTTGAATGTCGAAGAACCCCAAATAGGGCGATCTCGCTCAAGGACCAGTAGTAAAATATAAAAAGTGTACTATTGTAAAGAAAAGATATATTCATAATTAAATAAGTGGCCTTTATGTTGTCATTGGACTAAGTCAAATTATTAACATTTTTTACATTTATGCATTTAGCTTTTTTATTCGAAGCGACTTACAAAAGCGATTTGTCAAAGAGCCAACAATAACCATAATATGGAGTGGCAATAAGGAAATTTTAATATTTTAAAATATACTTTTTCTAAAGTTTATAAAGTTTTTCTATTTCAGATAAATGTTAGATGTATACATCTAAAAAAGAAAGATTTTCTATTTAAATGCATATTTCAGTATATGCATATTTGTATATTATGCAGATATATTTCTGTTTCTACAAACTAGGACTGTCAATAGAATAAAATAACTCCAAATAAATATCATGATTATTATTATTATTAAATAAAAGCAATATTTAAAACAGAATAAAACCATAATATAATAAAATTCTGTAAATGTGTTAAAAATTGTTTTAAACATATTAATTTAATATCTTGAGTTAAAATGTTTCTTCTATTTCTTAGCATGTTCTGATTTTCTTATATTTTTCAGACCCCCAGCATGTTCTTCATTTGACCCTGATCTAATATGTCAGTTATTAAATATTTAAAATCTGTCTTATTTTTCAGTAAAATATTGAAACATTTCATTTTTAAAACATAAACACAACACGCAATATGCAACTTTGCTATCCAAGTAAGTTATGCTATTCAAGTAATGATAATAAAATAAAAAATAAAACAAACATTTTGCATCGACCTAAATATAAAATAAATGACTACTCAGATAGTAGATCACTGTTGAAAATATTGACCACGACCCAAAATTGTGGGAAGTAGCACTTCCAGTCAAATCCATATTCCGTCCTTATAAACTATCAGTTCTAACTCAGAATCTTCAACGCAGGCAAGCAAAACCAACACATAGGCTAAGTTGTTCTTTTTGAAGATGGTCATTGTCCAACTCCATTCTCGCTCATTATACCACAGCTTGATGCTGAGTCATGCATGTCTAATGGGGCAGGCAGACTGCAGAGTGTCTCTGTCTTCAGCCGGTCCCTCAGACACACACCACGACAGCCTTTCCCTGGGGAGAATCACACGGAGGCAGCTAAAACATGCCTAAGCACTGTCTCCCTGTATCAGAGGAAGCGGCACGCATGACGACGCCCAGCGGAACCTAGTGAGGACCATTATTCCCAGCCTCAGAGATCCACCTGTACCCAGCCTTGAGGGAAAAATGCTCTTCACAAAGTCTTCGGTTTATGCTGGATGGAGGACTGATGGAATAAGGTATAAACCGCACTTGTTTATAAAGACGGTGAAGGGGGCTTGACGCAAAAACCCATAAACCTTTATAAAACCTAGACACTACGTGAGCTTTCTCTCTCTCTTTGATGCCTTGAAAATGTCCTACAGTGAAATAAAATACTAGGCCTTGAGCAAACCGCTGGGACTTGTCAGTAGACTTCTCCCATGTCCTAATTACTGTCAGCAGGCTTGATGGACAGCCAAACCATCTGAAATCAAGCCTCAAGAGGATGCTGCTCAGTTAACTAATAAAGGCCTAGCGGTTAATACTCTCCTGAGAGGCCTGACAGACCTGTAAATCAGTCCTTCTACATCCTTTTATCTGTGTAGTCCACAGTCTGGTCTTTACCTGGAGAAACTCCATGCACTTTGTGCTGCAGAGACCTTTAAGAGTTGCCCTGATCCAATAACTGCCATTTGTCAAATGGAAACCTCTTGGTTTGATTTTCTCCCCCCCCATCCCTTATTTTCCCTCCACTGAATTCATTATAATTTCCAGGGCACAACTAATGTGGCTTTGTCTGCACGTTCTCAGTGCAAATGCTCCTTGCATTATTGTGTAAGCATCTCGAATTGAAACATCCGCCTTGTGAAATATTGACTTTAATATCTCATTTGAAAAATTCATGAAACCTTTGATGTTAAATCCATACTCAATTTAGCAAAATGCCACTAAAATATGCAGAGGGGGGCAGAAAACATTATTGTCTGTGCTTCTGTGAAGAAATTAAATTTTATGGCTGTTACACCGATCTTTCCCATGTTTTCTTTTACTTTTTTTTCTTCGACGTCTGGGGGAAAAAGTGGAGGCGACCCATTAGAGGCGAAATGAAAAGCGCTATTGATTGGTCTCTTATTCCTCCACTCTTTGCCTCATTTCCTAAATGCATGGTAATAAGGGCTTAGCCGTGGTGACACAATAAGCTTTAATGAATGCAACTTAGAATTAGTGAGTGTATATGCGTGTCTGTGATGTTACCATCGGTGGATCCTTTGCATTTGGGTTTGTTGTGTTTTCATAAGACCGTTTCCATTTAATAAAGCACATCCATGCCAATAATGTTACAATACAATAAAGACAATGAATGATACAAATATATATGTTTGAAAAAGAGGAGCTGTGTGTTTCTGCGTGGTTGGCTGAAAGTGCTGTAGGCAGGGTCGAGATTTTTAAAAGGCATCATATTAGAATTAGATTTCCTGAGGCTAATTATGATCAAACACAGCCTTTTGAAATGGTCCGAGGTTATGATAGGTAGAAAAAAAGAGCCTTTTAGCAAATGGATTTCCATGGAGAAGAAAGAGTGTGAAAGGGAGTGCAAAGGAGAGAGTGCAAAAAGAGAGAGTGAGTGGTGCAAGAGAAATGAAAAGACTGACGAATGTTGTGAAATCCACTTGCGTGCTAATAGAGTTGCATTCGCCTTGGACAATTTGTAAGCACTTTACCCCTGCCTATCGATCAAGCTGAGGGAGGGAAGGAGAAAAAATTACACTGCATTAACATGTCCCACTCTCTGCTGCTCTCTCTCTCTCTCTCTCACTCACTCACTCACACACACATACACATCTTTCATGATTGTCCTGTTCCTCTGTTCCACTCATATTTTTGAGAAGAAATACCCCATTTCATCATCCCACTGCAAAACAAAGACACATTCTTCCTTATTTTCAAAACCCTCCTTCCTTTCATGGTGATGAGCTGTTTTATAGGTCTCTATAGGATGGGATTTGGCGGCTGTTTAAGAGTTGTATCAAGACACTTTGATTAAAATGAATTCCCCATGTTCAGTTGTAGCTTAAAGATTGTCACGTGTGTGTTCCTGTTGAGTTCTGTTTTGCCCTTTTTTGGTTTGTTTCCTGTCATTAGTTAATTATCGTTTATTCTTTTCACCTGTCTTGTATTAGTTATCTCGTTTGCTCCTTTCGTTCCTGTCCTTTATAAACCTTCAGTTTGTGTATGCCCTTTGTCTCGGTTTAATGTTCATTTTGAATGGTCTACGTGTGTTGATTCATATTAAATACTCCTTACTTCTACTCCTTTCTTTGTGCGCCTTATTCTACAACCACGACCGTGTAACAGAAACCGAGACCTTAAAAAAATGGATGAAAGAACCAAGTTCATCGCCTTGGCTCAGGTGAACCACGACCCGCTCACCTTCACGAGGCCATTTGTGCCGCTCGCCTTCACCAGCACACTCGACGGTGAGGTCCTCAAGACCCTGTTCCGGCTCGGGATCTCTTACCACCAGCCAATGGAGCTCACGGACACCTCCAACCTTAATTTGAAGGAGGCGGTCATCCAGTGTCTGGAGAGTCTCCGATCCCGAGTCGGAATCCCGTCCGCAGCATCCCCAAGCCCGCCGCCATCCGTGGCCAACGTAAGACAGCTGCCCGTAGCCAACGTAAGCCCGCCGCTATCTGCGGTCAACACAAGTCAGCTGCCCGAGGCTCTCCCAAGCCCGCTGTCCGCAAGGAAATTAACGCCACCATCCGCGGCTCTCCTAAGCCCGCCGACAGAGAGTATGGCAAGCCCTCCGGCAAAGAGTATGTCAGGCCCACCGGCACTTGTTCCAGCGCTCCTGGATATGGCGCTACCTCTGGAGTTTGCTGCGCCCATTCTAACCCAGAATCTCCCTCACCTCCGCTGGTTCTGTCCAGACTTTCTCCATCTCCTTTGCCTCTGCTGGTCCCGCCTACCCCTCTGTCTCCTGAGTTCCTCAAGTTGGCCAGCTCCACTCCTCGCAAGTGCCCTCCAGTGCCAGCTCCTCAACAGTGCCCTCCTTCGTTTCCTATGTCTCCTCTGGTCCTGTCCAGCCCTCCTTCGTCTCCTACGTCTCCGCTGGTCCCGTCCAGCCCTCCATCGTCTCCTACGTCTCCGCTGGTTCCATCCAGCTCCGAGCCTTCCGAGCCCTCAAGTGCGCGCTCCTCCAGAACGCCCCCCTATATTCCTAAGTCACCCCAAGCATTTTTTTGGGGGGGGCATATAGCCATGGGCGTTGTGGCCGGCCCAAAGGCCAAGGACACGGACCCTGATCCGCAATGGCTCTCTGAGACTCCTGACCCACCATGACCCCAGATCCCTGATCCGCCATGGCCGCCTGAGACCCCTGATCCGCCATGGCTCCCTCAGACCCCTGATCCGCCATGGCTGCCTGAAACCCCTGATCCGCCATGGCCGCCTGAGACCCCTAACCCACCATCGAGTCTCCTATTCCTCCCTGGAGGCCTCTCCAGTATCCTGCTCTGTACCAGCCTGCAGGGCGTCTGCCCCTGTCGATCCGTCACGTGTGTGTTCCTGTTGAGTTCCGTTTTGCCCTTTTTTGGTTTGTTTCCTGTCATTAGTTAATCATCGTTTATTCTTTTCACCTGTCTTGTATTAGTTATCTCGTTTGCTCCTTTCGTTCCTGTCCTTTATAAGCCTTCAGTTTGTGTATGCCCTCTGTCTCGGTTTAATGTTAATTTTGAATGGTCTACGTGTGTTGATGCATATTAAATATTCCTTACGTCTACTCCTGTCTTCGTGCACCTTATTCTACAACCACGACCGTGAAACAGATATAATGTGGGTCCTGAAATTCTCAGGGTGGTGGTAGTGAGAGTGCAATATATATTTTGTATTATTAAGGCTATTTTTGGATGATACCAATGATTAGTTATATTATGAATTTGACAAATGTTATATTGTCCAGTATGTTATGAATAATCTGCTACTGGCTGTACATTTATCCTACTTACTACTTAGCTGTTTACCAAAAAAATTACTGTAAAGCTTGAGTTGAAATGATTTTGTATCTTTATACTTCCACCAGCGTTATGTTCAAAATAATCAGCCTAGAAAAAAGATGAACTCTACAACAATATTACAGTAGTAGTACAACAATATAGTAGTAATAATATAGTAGTAAAAGAATTGGAAGAAACAAACAAACAAAGAAGGAAGGAAAGAAAAAACTGCTCTAAGGCAATTTTCATTACAATTGATAAACGAGGCACAAGATGATGCCAATTTAATTTGTATGAAATCTGTGGTGGGATACAATAGACTTACAGTAAAAGTAATACCAGTGTCACTTGCCCGAATGAGTGGTTGGATATACAGAGAAACTCTCAGAGTGAACATTTAGAGTGCATAAGTTGTACTTATGACCACATTTTACAAGTTGAATCTTGTACTTATGGTAACTTATGGTAATAAATTAATTTGATGGCTTTTGCAAATAGGCCATTCTTACACAATAAGTAGGATTGGCGACAATTCAAGTGTCTCTCTGATCTTGTTCATGTTGGCTCAGGTTAGCCAATGACAGTCATCAGAAGGTTTTCTGATTCAAAATGATACTGCGATTGTTTTTTGGAACAACAGAGAGCAAACAGCTTTACTGTCTCAGCAATCAACAATTTTACCGGTGTGTTGGCCTGCATTTCTATTAGCGTTTATGATTTCATTGATAGAGATGTTGTGGACACATGTAAAAACTCACATGTGGAGTGAAGTGTATCTAGATTTGGAAAACTAAAGGGCTGAGTGTTGTTTTTGTGGTGTGCACATGGAAAGCGCGAGAGAAGGATTGTTGGTTATCTATCTATCTATCTATCTATCTATCTATCTATCTATCTATCTATCTATCTATCTATCTATCTATCTATCTATCTATCTATCTATCTATCTGTCTATCTGTCTGTCTGTCTGTCTGTCTATCTATAAATGCTCCCATTAAGTCAGATAATGAGGAAGAACCAAATTGCCTATCACAGCTATGCTGATGATACCCAGATTTACCTAGCCTTATCTCCAAATGACTATAGCCCCATTGACTCCCTCTGCCAATGCATTGATGAAATTAACAGTTGGATGTGCCAAAACTTTCTTCAGTTAAACAAGGAGAAAACTGAAGTCATTACATTTGGAAACAAAGATGAAGTTCTCAAGGTGAATTCATACCTTGACTCTAGGGGTCAAACAACTAAAAATCAAGTCAAAAATCTTGGGGTGATTCTGGAGACAGACCTTAGTTTTAGTAGTCATGTCAAAGCAGTAACTAAATCAGCATACTATCATCTAAAAAACATTGCAAGAATTAGATGTTTTGTTTCCAGTCAAGACTTGGAGAAACTTTTTCATGCCTTTATCACCAGCAGGGTGGATTACTGTAATGGTCTCCTCACCGGCCTTCCCAAGAAGACCATTAGACAGCTCCAGCTCATCCAGAATGCTGCTGCCAGGATTCTGACTAGAACCAGAAAATCTGAGCATATCACACCAGTCCTCAGGTCCTTACACTAGCTTCCAGATACATTTAGGATTGATTTTAAAGTACTTTTACTTGTTTATAAGTCACTCAATGGCCTAGGACCACTCAGATCATTAGGATTGAGTCAGTTAGAAATACCATGGGTTCACACAAAACAAGGGGAGTCTGCTTTTAGCTATTATGCCGCCCACAGTTGGAACCAGCTTCCAGAAGAGATCAGATGTGCTAAAACATTAGCCACATTTAAATCCAGACTCAAAACTCATCTGTTTAGCTGTGCATTTGTTGAATGAGCACTGTGCTATGTCCGAATGGACTGCAATGAATTTTATGTATAATCATTTTCTCTTAACTGTTTTAAATTAATTTTGAATTAATTTCTATATCATTTAAAAAATCCTTGTTTTTATTATTATTTTTAATTACTTGTTTTTATTGCTGTGATTATTATTTTTAATGACTATTTCACTTTCTTTTATGTAAAGCACTTTGAATTAACACGGTGTATGAAATGTGCTATATAAATAAACTTGCCTATCTATCTATCTATCTATCTATCTATCTATCTATCTATCTATCTATCTATCTATCTATCTATCTATCTATCTATCTATCTATCTATCTATCTATCTATCTATCTATCTATCTATCTATCTATTGTTCTGTCTGTCTGTCTGTCTGTATACTATACATTGGTTATTGGGATTGTTGGTAATTGACACTAGCATGCTCACTCTTTTCCTGCTTTAAGGAGACAGATAATTTTATTTTTCACTACAAGCTATTTCTAAACCTGCATTCCAACTCCAGCCACACTTTACTTATATCAGGATCACATGCCTAATGGTTTCATTTAATCTAAATATATAATGTATCAACGGAGCCGTTGTGCAGTTGAGAAGATTCAGCTTTCTCCAGCCACTCAACGTCATGGCCATCAAGCAATTTACACTTTAGAAAAAGTGTTTTTGTGCCACTAAGAATCATTCTAAATATATAATTTCAAGCAACGTAACTCTGTGATTTATGTCAGAGGACTGACCTATTGCCAAGTAATTGGTGACATTTTCAGTCAAGTGATTCAGTGAAGGGGTAATCATAGTGGATATGGTCAGCTGTGTGTGTTGTTGAGAGCTGTTGGCTTCAGGGTGCTCATCTTGCTGAGGCATGAGTACTGCACCAATTAGTCAGTGCCGGGAGCTGTATGGGACATATACACCTGCACTACCTCTTTCTCTCTCTGCTTATGTGGATCCTCTGTCCTGTAGTCCATCTTGCTAATATTCCACAGTGGTATCTAAGTGAAACATATTCATTAAAGTTGAACTACGGAAGGGTTTTTGTTGTTGTTGTAAAAATGGACAGAATTGTATTAATAAAGAGGTCATATATAACGCAATTTCATGTTTTCCTTTGTCTTTGGAGTGTTACAAGCTGTTTGTACATATATACGATCCATAAAGTCGCAAATATTAAAGACTCAAACCCAAAGAGATGTTCTTTATAAAAGCTAAGACTCGTCCACGCCTTCCTAAAACGCCTCATTCAAACACGCCCCCACAAATCTACGTCACTGTGTGGGAATATTTACATAACAGCTCAAATGTATAGCCTATGCATAGGCGTTCCTTTTATTCTCGTTGTAGTATTGTTGCCACTGCCATATCGTGGAGACGCTGTGAGATTCCAAATATGGTAAGGGGCGTAACATTTCCATCACACGCTTGAGGTATTTGGCCAATCACAACGCACTTGATATCTGGCCAATTAGAGGACACCGCACTTTTCCGAACAATGAGCTTTGTAAAAATTGACGTGTTTCAAAAAGGTTGGGAAGAGAGGAGCAACAATAATGTAAGGTATGAGGAAAATAATATGTTGTTTGAATGTTAAACCACGTAAACACATTGCATTACACACCAAATACACAAAATAATGTTCTTTTTAGCAACGTTATATGACCCCTTTAAGTAAAATGGATTGTCAATTCACCACGATAAGGCTACAATAGCGTTTAACCTCATTTGTCCTTATGACTTTACATCATGACAACAAACATTAAAAGATAAAGTACCTCTGACCATCTGATTCATCCATGAAAAAGCAGTGCCAAAGCACAAATGTCCATCTCTACAAGTAACTTTAATACAATAATACAAGTAATATTACGTTTTGACCACAGATGGGGATAGAGAGGCCAAAGTTCCAGAGTGAACCTTTAAAGTGTGTGTTCCCTTCCAGGAACTTCGAGCTACGTCCGAAGACGCTATGGGAACGCCATCAGCGTAACCGGCACTCTGAATATTGTATACAACCAGTCTAATGAATGGGCGAGGCGTCACGGGCGGGGTGACGTCACGACCAGGTATATAAGCACGTGCGGCGGAGCCGGCATCAGCTTTTTGTCATTCAGCAAGCGCTCTGTGTATTGTCAGTCTGATTTGTGTCTTGTGAGTCTTATTTGGTGTTGTCTGTCTTAGAAACCCAAGAGATTATGCCTAAAGCCAAGGCAAAGACTAGGGGCGATCCCAGATCGCGTTTCAGGTTGTGTGTTAGTCCCTGCCCTCGTTACATAACGAGTGGACACACACACAACCTGTGCGTGGTCTGTTTGGGTGCGGAGCATGCGGCATCAGCTCTCGAGGGAGCCGATTGCCTGCACTGTGAGCGGCTCTCGCTGCGCACACTCCGCACCCGGAAGGCTCTCTTCGAGAAGGGAGCCTTCGCGAGCCTCCCACGCGGTGCTGGCCCCGCTGCTGCCGAGGCAGAGCGGCGGCTGCACGCGTGGGGCTCGCAGGCTGATCTGGCTGGCGCGAGTCAGACGGGCATCTCCTCCCGTATCCGCCAGATCTGGCGCCCCGTCTCTCGGTGCGGAAGCGGTTCTCTTTCCCCAGAGACGAGGGCTCGACGCTTCATCTCTCTTCCTCCGAGGAGGTTGATGAGACGAGCGTTGACGAGGTTTCGCCGCCTCCGTCGCTCCAATGTAATAGCGAGCTCTCCAAGCGCGCTGTCGGTCCCGCTTTGCAAATCAGAGCGGCGGCTGGGCTCGCGCAGCTCGCATATGGATCATCAGATCCAGCGCGCGCTCTCTGTGCTTGGAAGCGGTTCTCTTCCCCCAGAGAGAGGGCGCGACGCCCCGCCTATCTTCCTCCGAGGAGGTGGATGAGGAAGGCATCGATGAGCTTTGTAAACTCCAGTGTTTTGTACAGACACAAATAAAGCCGGTCCCGCTCTGCTGAGGCAGAGCGGCAGCTGCGCTCGTGGGGCTCGTAGAGAAAAAAGGCTGATCTGGCTGGCGGGCATATAGAAGAGAAGAGAAAAGAATTATCTTCTCCCGTATCCACCAGATCTGGCGCCCCGTCTCGCGGTTCGGAAGCGGTACTCTTCCCCCCGAGACGAGTGCTTGACGCTGCGTCCTCCGAGGAAGTTGATGTGACGAGCGTTGACGAGGTTTCGCCGCCTCTCTCGCCCCAGTGTGAGGAGCCACAAGAGCCTTCAGTTTCCCCCGATCTCCACCGAGGTGTTGAGATCGCGGGTGGAATCTTTGAGGGCAGATGGTATGCGCGGAATTCAGGTGGCTGCTGGGCGGGCGCAGCCTCCTCCGCATACCAGCTCTTCGCGCAACAGGTCCTGACGGGCGAGCCCCAGGACCGCGGAGGGCGACCCCTACTGGGGTGGAGCGGCTTACACCGCGGCACACGGTGACCGTTTCCCCTCAGGTGCTCTCCGGGGATTTGTCTGTCAACCCTGCAGTTCCAGGGCACAGCAGGTCCCAGCGAGTGTTGCTCTCAGGTTCTTCCGCCTGTGATTTCAGCGGGCCTGAGAAACTCGCCTCAGCCGCCAGATTACGCGTCTCCTGTCGGTGCGCCGCAGCGAGACAGCGGTCTGGCCGCTTCTCTGACACCAGAGGTCAGTCTCGAGAGACTGATTCCCTTAGTAGCTCGTTGGACAGCGAGCTGCCGAATGTGTCCCTCTGGTTCGTTCAGATGTCCTGACGGGCGAGCCCCAGGACCGCGGAGGGCGACCCCTACTGGGGTGGAGCGACTCACACCGCAGCTCACGGTGACCGTCTCCCCTCGGTGCCCTCCGGGGATCTGTCTGCCAACCCTGCAGTTCCAGGGCACAGCAGGTCCCAGCGAGTACTATCCTCAGGTTCTACCGCCTGTGATCTCAGCGGGCCTGAGAGACTCGCCCCAGCCGCCAGACTACGCGTCCCCTGCCGGTACGCTCCAGCAAGACAGCGGTCTGGCCGCTTCTCTAACACCAGAGGTCAGTCTCGAGAGACTGATTCCCTTAGTAGATCGTTTGGCGGCCTGGCAACGGCTGCCGAACGTGTCTCTCTGGGTCCTGCGCACGGTAGAGGCTGGCTATTCCATCCAGTTCGATGGGCCGCCCCCGCGGTTCAACGGGGTCTGCGTGACTACGGTCCGCCCCGAGCAGGCTCTGGTCCTGGAACAGGAAGTCAACACTTTGCTGAAAAAGGAAGCTATAGAGTTGGTTCCACTTCACGAAGTGCACACCGGCTTCTACAGCCGGTACTTCATTGTTCCGAAGAGGGATGGAGGGCTCAGGCCCATACTGGACTTGCGTCTCTTGAACCTCTCAGTCAGACCGCTGAAGTTCAAGATGTTGACGGTCAAGCAGATCGTGTCCCAAATCAGGTCCGAGGACTGGTTTATCACGATAGACCTCAAAGACGCCTATTTCCATGTGTCCATCATTCCCTCTCACAGGAAGTTCCTGAGGTTCGCTTTCGGGGGCAAAGCGTACCAGTATCGGGTTCTTCCCTTCGGCCTAGCACTCTCACCCCGCACTTTCACCAAGTGTGTGGATGCGGCACTGGTCCCGTTGCGACTGCAAGGCATCCGCATACTAAATTATATCGACGATTGGTTGATTCTTGCTCAGACAGAGCAGTTGGCGGTTCGGCATCGAGATGTCGTTCTCGCCCACATGAAAGATCTGGGGTTAAGACTAAACGCCAAGGAGAGTGTGCTTTCTCCAGTTCAGAGAACCACTTATCTAGGCGTGGTGTGGGATTCGACCACGACGCAGGCGCGGTTATCCCCTGCTCGGATCGAGTCGATCCTCGTGGCAGTCGAGAGAGTGCGAGAAGGCCAGCCATTCACTGTTAAGCAGAGACAGCTTGGGTTCATGGCAGCTGCGTCCAGTGTGATTCCCTCTGGCCTGCTGTACATGAGGCCCCTACAGTGGTGGCTCAAGACCCAAGGGGGTCTCCCTGAGGGGAGACTCGCTTCGCATTGTCAAGGATCACGCCATTGTATGGAGAAACCTTGGTTTTTGTCCTAGGGCCTGGTGCCGGGAGCTCCTGGTCGCCGTGTTTCCTTAGCGACGGACGTCTCCCTCACCAGTTGGGGTGCGGTCATGAGTGGCCACCCTGCCCGCGGTCTGTGGAGTGGTCGCCACTTGACGTGGCATATCAACCAGCTAGAGATCCTAGCTGTGTTCCGTGCGTTCAAGCACTTCCTCCCGGACCTGAGAGATCACCACGTGCTGGTCCGCACCGACAGCACGGCAGTGGTCTCTTACATCTCAATGTAGGAGCAGACGTTCTGTCGAGACAGAGGCTGAGGCCCGGGGAATGGATGCTTCACCTCGAGGGGTGAAGCAGATTTCGAAGGTTGGACCAGGCACGGGTAGACCTGTTCGCGACTCCAGAGTCAGCGTAATGTCCCCTCTGGTTTTCTTTAGTTCCTCCAGCTCCTCTGGGACTGGATACTATGGCCATGCCCCGTCTGTACGCCTTCCCTCCCCGATCGCTCTGCTCCCGGGAGTTCTGGCGAGAGTGCGCCAGGACGCGGTCAGTCTACTGTTAGTAGCACCGTTCTGGCCGGGCCGAGTTTGGTTCTCGGACCCGATTTCTCTCCTTGACGGCACTCCGTGGCCGGTACTGATCAGGAGAGATCTCCTCTCACAGGCCGGGGGCACCTATGTGCACCCTCGCCCGGAGCTATGGAAGCTGTGGGTTTGGCCTCTGAGCAGGCGCAACTTATAGCTTCCGGTCTATCGACTAGGTTGTCGAGACCCTCCTTTAATCCAGAGCTTCCTCCACGAGGGAACTGTACGTTGAAGTGCGGAGACCGCCACCTTGACCCAGTCAACTGCCCAGTTTGTGCAGTTCTGGAGTTCCTGCAGGCCTGATTCTCCGCAGGGTTAACCCACTCCACTACTAAGGTCTACGTGGCAGTTATTCGTCATACCACGCCCTTATCGGTGGCCTGTCAGTGGGCAGACACCCCCTGGTTACACGTTTCCTCCGCGGTGCGCTGAGGCTGAGGCCGCCTGTACGACCCCGTGTCCCCACGTGGGACCTGGCTGTGGTACTAGAGGCTCTGTGCAGAGCACCCTTTGAGCCTCTCGGGGAGATAACTGATAGACTCCTCACCATCAAGACCGTCTTCTGCTGGCTATCACCTCTCTGAGGAGGGTGAGTGACCTCCAGGCCCTATCTGTGGCCCCTTCGCATATTGACTTTGCGCCCGGTTCGGCGAAAGTCTTCCTCTACCCCCGTGTGGGGTACATACCGAAGGTTCTGACGGTCGTACCACAGCCGGTCGTACTCCAGGCCTTCTGTCCTCCTCCCTTCAGGGAGCCCGACCAGGAAAGGCACAACTGTGTGTGTCCAGTGCGAGCAGTGGACGCATATATCCACAGAATGGCTGTGGAGAAAGACGGACCAGCTGCTCGAGTGCTTTGGTCCGCCTAAGAGGGGTCTTCCTATTACGAAGCCCACTCTTACTAGGTGGATAGTGGATGCCATCAATCTGGCGTACGAGACCTCTGACCTTCCCCCGCCGCTGGGAGTCAGAGCGCACTCGACCCGAGGTGTGGCGGCCTCCAAGGCCTTCTGGGCAGGTGTCTCCATGCAAGACATCTGCAACGCTGCTGGGTGGTCCACGCCCCTGACATTCGCCAGGTTTTACAACCTCGACATCAGAGCCACTCCAGGCTCATCCATCCTTTCAGCCTGACACCAGGCAGGGACTTGTCAGTCTGGCGGCGTTGGTATTGCGTTCCCATAGCGTCTTCGGACGTAGCTCGAAGTTCCTGGAAGGGAACGTACCAGGTTACGTATGTAACCCAGGTTCCCTGAAGGGAACGAGAGCTACGTCCCGAGCCACACTTCCGGCATCCCTGCCAGCGCTTGCTTCATGACTTGAAGCTGATGCCGGCTCCGCCGCACGTGCTTATATACCTGGTCGTGACGTCACCCCGCCCGTGACGCCTCGCCCATTCATTAGACTGGTTGTATACAATATTCAGAGTGCCGGTTACGCTGATGGCGTTCCCATAGCGTCTTCGGACGTAGCTCTCGTTCCCTTCAGGGAACCTGGGTTACATACGTAACCTGGTACGTTTTTTTTTAGACTAGACCAGACTAGAAGAATTTGTTTTGTTTAAAATTTCTAAATCATTGTTTCATTAACTTCAATTAGGTATTGATTTAGTAGCAATTAATAGATAGATTTTTGTTCACAAGGAAAATGGATTAATAAACATTGTCTCCAGCATCAGTATTAATACAAGGGGATCTGTATTTGGTCTTGATGAGAGGCACACAAATTACCTGGAACTTTTACAAAAGTATGTTTCTAAGATTCACTCATTTTTGAACCTGTGCTTGAATGAGATAGAGGAAGTGAGATAAAGTGCTGGAGCTAAAATCAGCTTCTTGCAGCAGTGTGTTTTGGCTTTGATCAAGGCGTACCTGAACGTCATTAGATCAGCTTTAAAATAAGATGTTAATTTTCTCTCCTTTTTTCCCCTCAGGAATAGTTATTGTCTCATTTGCGCAGGGGTGTGTTCATTCTCCATTACCTCCAGCCACCAATTTGCATAATTATCATTCTGAGATGAAGCTATTTTAACATGGGTAACGGCAAGCATCAGCAGAGCCTGGGTGAAAAGGATGTATTTGGAGGAAAAGTTCTCAGATGTTCTTAAATTAACACCGATCAAATCTTAATCTAATTAATATGCCTTTTAGCACTGATAGCACAACCCAATGATAAATGTATACATTTTTGAAGAATTTTTACTTGCATTTAACCTTTTTTACCTCCACATCCTTTTCAGCATTTTCACTTCATTTCTTTTGTTCCAGATTATCTGGAAATATCAAGCCAGGGGAGGTCAGATTCTGTATAACACCTTCAAGCTAAATGTCGACTTATTCTATTTAACAGAACAGGAAAAATAATAAAATAGCTGCTACAATGAAGATTAATTATATTAAAAAGCATGAACATCTTACATTAGTGACCTTAAACCTTAAAGAAAACCTATTATTTAATTTAGACTTTTAGTAGCTGAATTTACTGGCTTTTCAGAATATATGATATTTTTATGATCATTTTAATAATGTCTCTTGTTGTAAATTTAAGCAGTATCTTTTTGATCTACGGTATCTCCATCACATCTGCTTTCTAATTTTTGTAGCTACATCCAATAACTCCAAAATGGGATTTTCCATGATAAATTATGAAATTGTCCTAAAATATTTGAACAGGTGATCACATTTTGGCTTTTGATATCTTGAATAAAACACATGAATACAATAATTTACTAAAATAATTACTTTTTACTCCCATATTAAAAATGATAATATATTTGCCCTTTCAGTGACAGATCAAAATTAACAAGAACAATGCTTAAATGTTTGCCTCAGTTGTGGAATCTTTGTGTTAAACGTACAAAATATGGCCAGAAGTTTCCTCTTGCCAGAGCATTTGAATTTGTGGTGAACTCCTATTTCATTATTTCCTTACACTAATTACTGTTTTTCTTCTTCTTCTTCTTCTCTCTCTCTCTCTCTCTCTCTTCGGCTGGCCAACAGCTGCCAGTTCAGCTGTCAGTTTCACAGCCAGATGACTCAATTATATTGTGGGAGCAGCAGCTTTTCAGGGAGGAAAGTGTGATCTTCAGCGGCGGTATGGCTTTGAGACCATTTGGTAAGAAATGCAGGGGAAAATGGCCGCAGCGCATTAAAGGGCCCTTCATTAGTTAAGGTACATTAAGGTTCCTAGAGGCTCACCACTCTCCTGAGCATAGACGATAACATTTACACACACACACACACAGTCTCCACACAAAGTTAATGAAAACGCTTGCCATTGACTTGTGTGTGTGTGTGTGCCGAGAAGAAATAAGGGGCTAGAGTCCTGGCAGAAGCAATATCAAGCATGAGTAATTTACAGGGTTTGGGCTGTGTGGTATTTCTGTTCTCAGGCCTGTTAGAGATTTGTCCAGTAGATAGAGCACATATAACTGATAGAGAGGAAGAGAGAGGGAGGCAGAAACTCAAAGCCTGCAGATAAAAGTCAATGTGCTCTTTGTTCAAGTGGTGACTGATCTAATGTCTGTCCATCATTTAAGGAAGAGATGTGAGGCACTGTTAAAGCCCAAATGTAATAGTAGCTTTTAGTCCATGCACGTTAGCTTTGAGGTAAGCTATATTCTAGCTTAAACTAGTGGTCACTTGTTGCAGATACGTATATTCAAACATCATCTAGGTATACTACTTCTGTAACATTTTATTCATTCATTCATTCATTCATTATTTCGTACAAGGTCTAACAGTTGAGCAAAAATGCAAAGCAAAATAAGTAATTATTAACTGTATTTTTTTTTTTTTTTGGTTTGTTTTGAAAATCTACCATGTTGTCATTTGGTTCACTATACAAAAATTCCACTTATCTAAACTTAAATATTTCAGTTGCTGCCTTCAATTTTTATGTATAATAAAATTGGCTGTATACGCCATTGATACTAAACTGACTTAAAACAGTTAGTTGTATTTAGTTGAATTTAACTAAATTTAGTCAAACTTAAATGCCATTATCATGACTTACTGGTATAGTGTATAGTGTTTTATCAGTAGAAGCTCAGGAAAAAATACTTGCAATGTCAAAGTTCAGAGTTAGAAGATGCTGTGCAAATGTGCAGATGGTGCTCTTCCCACAGTTTTCAAAAAATGATTAATTTACTTTTTACCCCCATCTGGCTCATTTAAATATCCCATTGGTGTTTAATGTTTATGTGAAAGATTTTATTTTTGAAAACCAAACAAACAAAAACATTATTTTCTGTTCTAATTCATTTATTATAGTCGGATGTTATTGTCAGAAGTATTCTGAGATAATATTTTAATGACAGAATGTTAATAAATACTTCACAGCTTTTATGGAAGAAAACTTAACTGAAATGAATTCAAAACTTCAAAATTTTGTTATTTAGAAAATCAACAGTTTTTGAGAATGTCTCTGACTCATGTTCCTGTCCGTAATACAATCAGCAGCAGGCTAGCTAGGTCCTTTTCCAACCAGCACACTTTATGAGAACCTGTGGTCATGGTGACTTGCCATAAGCATTGCTTTAATGTGCCTGTAAAGTCTGTAAGACTTTAGGGTGTCCCACTTGTTGTTTTATGATTCTTACAGGTGCTCACACCCCATTTATGGTCACTATGTGCCCATGAAGCATCCATTTGGGTAACCTGCACCGATACAGACTCCTGACAGTCTATGATATCGTCACCAAAGTGTGGCAGTGTTTAAGACAAGTCCCATGTACTATAGCAAAACATGTTTTATAGCTGTGGTATTACTTATGTTTATTGAAAAAAAGAGCCTTTCAATGTGTCCTACCCAAAAAATAGTCAATTACCTGACCTTAAATTATTTCATGGGGTTGATAAGAATCAATGAAGATTGTCTGTCTGTATGTACTCTAAATGTAATTACAGTTGACCATATCTAGCAGGGATGAAATTTCATGAACTGACTTACTGCAAAGGTGGAATCCTGCCACGGTGCCATGCTTGAAATTCACTGTGCTCTGCATAATGACACTTTTTTCCACAAATGTTTGTGAATGCAGAGAGCGTGGTTCGGTGCTTCATTTTATACACCTGTGGAAATGGGTTGGATTGAAACACCTGAATTCAATGATCATGAGGTGTGTTCCTATACTTGTCCATATAGTATGTGTACGTGTGTATGCATGTGTGTGTGTGTGTGTGTGTGTGTGTGTGCATTAACACCACTTTGCCTGGCATTATGGCTGCTCCACAGGACAGTTACCCTGGCTCTCTCTTCCGTTGTATCAGCTCAAAGCCATCCTCTTTCCCTGGGACAGCCTCCCACAGAGGGACAGATGCTCTCATTTTACCCACCTGGAGTACCAATCCCCCCACCCCCAAACACCCACCCGACCAACCACATGCGCTCATCTATAAAACACACTTATTATCATGAAGTCACCTATTGCACGCATTGATAGATAACCGCATATTGGATGAATAAGATACTGAAAACGAAAACTGAAGCTTTCATCTCTTTTCTACGGTGGCAGAGAGAGCTCACCTGCAAAAAACACCTGCAAATTAAGAAAACAACTTCGTAAATTTCACAACATGCGCTGCAAATGCTCACAACACAAACAAACCAAGAAACGCGCTGCAAATCAAATTATTTATTTGGTAGTTTTGTGAGCATTTGCAGTGTGTTTCTTTATTTGTTTGTGTTGTGAGCATTTGCAGCACCTGCTGTCAAATTGATGAAGATGTTTTTTTATTTGATTTTTGATTCAAAACTATCTACAATCTGCCAAAGTAAAAAAAAAAAAAAACAGCAATGCAATGTAAAAAATGGCAGAATTTTTTTTTTCCTGTGAACTACATTCAAACTCCTGATCTTCATATATAAGTTATTAGCAGCACTGAGATCTACAGGGGATGATTTGCTCTACACACTGTGTGTTTCAACACTTTATTAATACTGCATGCCTCTATTGTCCCATCACCCTGCGTTCTCAGCTCAGAGGTCGAGGATCAAACACAGGGTCAGGCCTCTGCAGCCGGCTCAGCATTGCCTGAGATCTGCAGAAAACCCAAGTAGGGGTGGATCACCTACAGATTATCACCCTTCTTTCACCGAGAATCATTATCTGCAAGTCAAAAGAAGTTAAATTGCCGCCTTTTCTCTCTCACTTACTCCCTTCTACTGTGGAAAATGCATTTTATGTATAATTCTTGGACTAAATGAGCCACGGTTCAGATGGATAGGTTCTTGACAGTTATGAATGAGGGTCTGGCTACATTAAGGCAATGAAGTGGGAATGGGAGGAGAGTGGGGTGGGGGGGAAGTAGGGGATTGCAGATTTGAACTAAGTTTGAATAAATCATCATCAGAGGCATTCTGGCTACTCACCTGGAAGCCCTGGACCTTTGTGACCATGTGACCTCTGGTTTCCCTGGCAACTGTAGTACTCTACATTCTTCAGAATATTAAAAGAATTTTGGTGGCAGTAAGTTTGCCTGAGAGCAGTGAACTGGTGCCCGGCGTGATGAGTCTACCCCTCATTAGAGCATCCAGCCTCAGTGGGCTTAACAGAGCTATGTCTATATCTTGTAGTAATGAAGACCCCGCAGAGGCCGAGAGGAGAGCGAGAGAGAGAGAGGGAAGCAGAGAGCAGAGGGCAGAGGAAGAGAAAGTCAATACTAAAACCCGTGCAGTGAGAGGTAGTATCAATTTTCTGGATTATTAATTCAAATTCGCATCCGCAGACTGCTTCAAATTAAGAGAGCCACAGACGCCCTCTCATGCTCCAACAAAATTATAATTTAAAGTATTCCGTTTCGGACGCTCAAATTAGACAGCCCAGTCAGCATGCCGGGGTTCTTCCCATCCTGCTAATGAAGGCACATATGCAATGAGTGGGAACAGAGAGAGAGCCAAACTACACCTGTTTCACCACATAGCTGCTTATAGAACTCGGTTTTCTGTCTGGCAGCAGAACAAGGGCTCTTTGTTTTGAACCGGCGAGAGGAGGGGAAAAAAGTTGACTGTTGAAAGGTGGGATTTGCAGCTAGGTGTGAAATGAGGGTCCCACATTAACTGCTGAGGTAATTATTTTTCTTCTTTTGCATAAACAGCCTTCTTCGGGAAGTCATTGATGGCTTTGGAAAGTAATTTTTGTGATTAAAAACTGGGTCTCAGACCCACATCATCAAGTGGAACTAAGTCCTCTCAATTACAGAATCCAGCGGTGGAATGAGAAGCAGGATTGTGTTCTTGCAAATGACCAGCATTAGATTCTAAATGGGCATGAGAAGTTTCATCCCTGGGTTTGATACTTTTGTCAGGAAAGAACTCATTTGAGAGATGAAGCCATGAGCTTGAAGGGCAGGCTGGTGTCCAAGGATTGTTAATTTTGGGGTCAAGCAGGGTCATGTCAATTTCATTTCGGTATCATGAGCATTATTGTTTTCCCTTGTGCGCGGGGATTTGAGCCGGTGCCCTTAGCACTCAAGAGATTACGTTTTATTAGAGTTATGCGTCCATTATCCTTCAGCCTGAACATGAAATGATCACAACCTCATTAGGCATTTCAGAAGTGGCTCATCCAGTCAGATGATGATGATTTTAATAACCGTATGAATCTCTTACACTGATGTTGGGATGATATTAGCTCTGGCATCAAATAAAACAACACAGAGAGTGGTTTCCCATTCAAAATAATAATTGGTATTTGAGGTCAGCTGACTATTTGTTGTATTGGATGCACTTTTTGGAATATCCTGAAGTTTGATTGATTTATTCAAGGCCAGCATTTCTGATCCGTCCTGTCTGCCCTAATGACTTCAGAGGACACATTTGCTTGGGCTTGGAGTGAGTCAGTATCAATAAACGACAAGCAGGTGGAGCTGTGAGCAAAGTTAAACCTGTGGAAAACAGCACAACAGCTCAGTCCACTTTGATATACTGTACAGGGTGAAGATGAAAGGCAGATGAAAACGGGATCGAGGAACGAATCGCTCTAGGAATATCTGGTGGTAGAGACGGCGCTGGTCAGGTTTGGTGCTTTTTCCATGATTTCTGTAGCACGTGTCACTTTGAGGCATTTACCACAATCTAAATACTCTCTCTAAGCTCCCTGTGCACCACAGTCTGATTCAATTTGCTTGATTCGAATCTGTATCCCTATCTAACGGGCCCTCTTCGTTTTTATCCCCTGCAATAGAAGGAGATGAAAGAAATTGGTTGAAAGAGAGGATTGACGGCAATCAGGAGATGGCAATAATCAGAATAATTTGCAGCTAGCACTGTACAAGTGCGTGATTGTGTAGTGCTGCGCTGTGCCATGTTTGTACGGCTTGTCATTTCTTCAATTACTCTGGCTGTGGTTAAATGCTCATTTTCAGTTGCCCTGCCTGAAGCTAGAACACTGAGGCCTATTAGGGCCCGTGCTCCAGCCTCTCTCTCATTAGTTTCCCCCCGACGAGTGGCGTTTGGGAGAAGAGCCTGAGACCAGTGCTCTGGAAGGAGGTCAGCATGGAGCTGTGGAAACAGGACACCGCAGACATGAGTGGTTAGATTGCCGAGGAGTTGCTGACCCCACGGCGTCCCATCCATGCACTGGCACCAAGGACACATCATTAGAGAGCAGGGTGACCTTCAGGGCCAACATAGCACAAAGCTCTTAATGACCGGGCCAAGCCTCCCTCTTCTCTCTCACAGCCCGCCTGACTGCACGATCCTCTAAACAAGTCACATAGCAATAAACATTACGGAGACCCAAAACCAGTGAAACCAGCCATGATGACAAGACCATCTCACAGCCCAATTTATCATATTTTTTCATGTTTGGTCATTGAAGGGAATTGCTCTAATTCAGTGGTTTTCAGTGGTGGGGCCCACCACGGGGCCTGAACAAACTTCCATGTGGGCTGAAAATGACTTAATAATTACATGACTTTAATAGTGTAACGGGGCAAACAAGACAGGAGACGTGCGGATCCAAGTGCAAACTTTTATTTATAAACAGTCAATAAACAGGCAGGGTCAAACAACGGCAAACAGGTATGGTATGGACAAGACACAGAGCAATCCTAGGGCTATCCAGAGTCGACGATCGGCGAACAATATCCAACAGGGCAAGGCAGAGAGATAATCCAGGTATATGAGCAGTGGTCCAAGAGAGGTGCAAACAGAGTCCGAACGGCAAGGCAACGGGTTAATCCAGGAAAAACGGGCAAGAATCGAAACACTAGAAAACACACAAGGCAAGGCAAGACTAAGACAACAAAGAGGGTTCTGTATCGCAGCTAAAACTAGGACAGTTCTAAATGCAGAACAATACTGGAACTAAACAGAAAAACACAGACTGGCTCGGTAAGGCAGCTAACACTAGGGGAGTGATAAACGCAATACAATACTTGGCCGAGAGGAAGTCCATGGTTTATGTAGGGTGTGTGATCAGTGCAATCAGCTGTGTGTGTCGTCAGTGCAATGGATGATGGGAATTGTAGTCTGAGGTGGCGTGCAACAGTTAGTGTGGTGCAAGAGTCCATGTGGTGAGCGAGTGACCTCTGGTGGTGAGTTAACGGAAGTTCATAGACCAGATTCATGACAAATAGTTAATATTACCATTTTAAATAGTCATATATGATTATAATTTAAAACAAACTCAACTTTATTAAAATAATATAAAACACTTCAAATATATATATATAACAAATAAAACACTTAGAAGGCACTTAAATATTAAAATAATTAAAATAATAACTGTAGGACTGTAGATATTGGGTGCTGGGTGAACCATAATGAAGACTTGTATTGTGCAGCAGGGTTGTGCCATTCAGAGTTTAATTGATAATGTATTTTAAATTCCAGTTCAACAGGTAGCAAATAACAAAATGAACTGAAATTTGTAACTTCGTAACTGCAATGTTTAATACAAGTTTAATTGAAAATGGAAGGTTGTTTGAGACAAACTTTGAATGATAGCTTGACAAAACACTATCAAAATGTGCTTTGTTGAAAATATCACCTATAAATATATATATATATACTTTTTATACTTAAAAATATTAAGGGGACTGTTTACCCAAAACAGAAAATTATGTCATTAATTACTCACCCTCATGTCATTCCAAACCTGTAAGATCTTTCTTTCATCTTCGGAACACAAATTAAGATATTTTTTAATGAAATACGAAAGCTTTCTGACCCTGCATAGACAGCAATGCAACTGACATGTTCAAGGCCCAAAGGTAGTAAGGACATTGTTAAAATAGTCCATGTGACATCAGTGGTTCAATCATAACTTTATAAAGCTATGAGAATACTTTTTGTGCGAAAAGAAAACAAAAACAACAAACTTATTCTAGCATAGAACATCCATCTCTCTTAGTTCATCGTCTGTATATTCTGGTTAAAATACAGTAAGGCTGGGTAACAGATTTCAAGCTATCCTCTATGTCAAAACATGTTTACAAAGACTTTTTTAAATGCTTGTAAACAAGCCACAGTGCAGTTGCATTGCTGTCTATGGAGGGTCAGAAAGCTCTCGGATTTCATCAAAAATAACTTAATTTGTGTTCCAAAGATCTTACGGGTTTTGGAATGACATGAGGGAATTTTCACTTACATTTAGCTGACGCTTTTATCCAAAGCGACTTACAATTGCTATGTCAGAGGTCGCACGCCTCTGGAGCAACTAGGGGTTAAGTGTCTTGCTCAGGGACACATTGGTGTCTCACAGTGGATTCGAACCCGGGTCTCTCACACCAAAGGCATGTGTCTTATCCACTGCGCCATCATTTCTGGGTGAACTAGCCCTTTAACCAGTTCTTTTCTTAGAATGCCATTACTACTCCACAGACCTGTAAATCAGTAAAGTCTACTTTCTCTCATTCCAAATTAAAATGAATTAAAATTTGAAGTCTGAATAAAAAAAAAATTAAATACTAAATTATTGTTTTGAATTTGTTTATTTTGAGGAAATGAGAACCACTGCTCTAATTGATTGACAACGTAATTTAAACTCCTCATCATATGTTCCCATACTTTCATGTCTGCTTCCCCCTGTCTCAAATCCTCTACTCAATAGCGTAAACTTGCAAATACCATGACGTGATGTCCTCTCCTTGCATGTGACCTGACCAAAAAAAGCATTGCTGGTACAGCTCCTCCAGCTAAATGGAGGTCAGTGGAAGATGGCATCCATTACGATAGCATTCAATTCAAATGTCACCTGGCTGGCATGCTTTTCCTATTCCCTAATGTGTGTGTTTCAGGATGAGAGAAGAGAATGGGAGGGGCATGCTGGGATATTGTGTGTTTTGTCTCTAAGTATACAGTTTCTTTTTAAATGCTTAATTTCAAATAGGTTTGTGTAAAGCTGCCCACCGGCTGCCCATGGGGAAGGGGGGCTATTCATCAATGGAGACAGGAAGAGGCAAGGTGACACTGCATTAAGTTGACAACCTCACCTTGGATTTGGGCGAAACCACCAACAAACACTCTCTCTGCTATCCTCTGGAGCTCCAGCTGCTAAAACAAGACTGATTGTAACTATTCATCATTTCACCTCAGCGCTACTCTAAGCAGAGTCGGAGCGGGCCGGAGGACTGGATGTGAGAATGCACGCCAAAGCCAGAACTTGGCTCTTTCATAGAATATAAACACTCACACACTGTCACACATGCGTTGCCACAAGCAGCCAATGCCAAGGCCTGCTGAATTTTGATTGCCAGGCTTCTTCTAGAGAACAATGCAGTCCTGTCTTCACAAGAGGACCGAAAGACAGTAGTCTGCAGGTTACGAGGCAAAATGGCAGTTGAGCATGGGCGCGTTTAACGAAGACGGCTGGGATTCTTGGACACGACAGACCTAATTGTCACTCCTTGAGTTCCTGTTCTGTCACAGCAGCTCAGTGCTGTCATCCCTCACCTCAGTTGAAATTAACAGGTAATTTGTAAATGTCACTATGGGTTAGACGGCTCATTTTGTTTTTTTGTGACCAAACCAGGGGACAGTGGCTAATTTTTCTTGTCTTCTTTTAATAAGATGTTCATTTATAAATAGAATTACACACTGCAAAATAAATGAGGGGAAGTGATGTGGAGAAAGAAGCAGGTTTAGTAGCATCTCATCATCTCCTGCAATTAATAACACACATCAGAACTGATGGATTGGACTTTGCGGTGTTCTGGTAATGTGTCTTTTCAATATATGAGATTATGACCAGAAATGTAATTTCAAATATCTAAATTCATTTAGGCTTACAGAGTCTCTCTCTCTCTCTCTCTCTCTCACACACACACACACACACAAACATGCATACACACACATATTCTCCTTTTAATGAGTTCTGAGTTTAAAGAGTGTGAGTAATTAATGGAAAAGCTAAGGTAATGAATTCAAGGTAATTTTTCTTGCCTTTCATTTGTGGGTGATCAAAGGTAATTGAAAGCAATTTAAGCATGATCTACTTTTATTTCTTTCAACCGCTTTAATTTGATCTTTGACTGGATGTTCCTCCACAGAAGAGAGCTTTAATTGTGAAGGCATAACCCTCATACTCAACCTCGTTGATTTAATGGGTGTACTGTTTTAAGCCTTGCATGTTTTTTGTTTGATTTTTAAACAAAAATCACTGTGAATCAGACAATTTAATTGTAGTATTTATTTATTTATTTTCAACACAAATTGTTCAAGTACAAATAAATGATAAAGAAAAGGAAAACCTTACCTAAACCCTTAATTCCACCGGCGCCGTTTGGCGCATAGGGCGGCAAGCGTTATCCATCGGCTTCGATCCACAACAGTGACTTCAGCCTTGTCCCATGGAATGTCGACTGCTCGCAGATCTTCCATAAAAGTTCTTTGCCAGGTGATTTTTGGGCATCCTTGTTTTCATTTCATCCTTGTGCAGGCCACCAGGATATTGCCATCTTAAGTATCCGATGGTCAGGAAGTCGTAAGATGTGCCCGGCGAAACGAAAACGGCGTTCGGTAACTGTCGTGGAGAAGGGCTGTGTGTAGGCACGACGGTATACTTCCATGTTTGTGACATGGTCCCGATAAGTGATCTTAAGGACGCATTGCAAACAATGGAGGTGGAAAATGTCCAACTTTCGAGCAATGGTTTATAGCTAGGGCCACAGTGAGGTCTCGTAGGGCTGTTTGAGTCAGGCCGAGAATAACAAGATCATCGGCAAAATCGAGATCGGCAAGGAAGAGATTACCAACTGTCCAAGGTATGCCAATGTGTAGGTGGTCGATGGAGTGGGGGGCCAGTTTCAATCACAAAGAAATCAGTTATTCCTTCTTCCATCCGTACACAGCATCGAGAGCCTTGATAAAGGTTGCAAAAGATGTTGACAAATCGAGATGGAATTCCGTAAGCTCGGGCTATCTTCCATAGCGTTTCTCGGTGCACTGAGTCAAAGGCCTTGACGAAGTCCATAAAGATCAGTGAGATCCGTTGTTGGTATTCCAGTGATTGTTCAATTACTTGTCGCAGAACAAAAATTTGCTCAGTGCAGGATCTGCCCCTTCAGAAGCCCGCTTGTTAATAAGAAAGAAAAGGAAAAAAAAATTCAGAAATCTAAAAGCCTGGAATGTGGTTTAGAAGCTTTGCGTGGTTTTGAGAAAATGTTTCTTTTTTTTTTTAATGGAAAAATTAAAATTTAATGACTATTAAAAATATCATTTGGTATGATCACCAAATATAATGTACATAGAAAAAAATCCTTACACACCCTGAGTATACACATTTTGCAAAAGAAAATAAATAAATAATGATAATACGTATACAGGTCCTTCTCAAAAAATTTGCATATTGTGATAAAGTTCATTATTTTCTGTAATGTACTGATAAACATTAGACTTTCATATATTTTAGATTCATTACACACAACTGAAGTAGTTCAAGCCTTTTATTGTTTTAATATTGATGATTTTGGCATACAGCTCATGAAAACCCAAAATTCCTATCTCAAAAAATTACCATATTTCATCCGACCAATAAAAGAAGTGTTTTTAATACAAAAAAAGTCAACCTTCAAATAATTATGTTCAGTTATGCACTCAATACTTGGTCGGGAATCCTTTTGCAGAAATGACTGCTTCAATGCGGCGTGGCATGGAGGCAATCAGCCTGTGGCACTGCTGAGGTGTTATGGAGGCCCAGGATGCTTCGATAGCAGCCTTAAGCTCATCCAGAGTGTTGGGTCTTGCGTCTCTCAACTTTCTCTTCACAATATCCCACAGATTCTCTATGGGGTTCAGGTCAGGAGAGTTGGCAGGCCAATTGAGCACAGTAATACCATGGTCAGTAAACCATTTACCAGTGGTTTTGGCACTGTGAGCAGGTGCCAGGTCGTGCTGAAAAATGAAATCTTCATCTCCATAAAGCTTTTCAGCAGATGGAAGCATGAAGTGCTCCAAAATCTCCTGATAGCTAGCTGCATTGACCCTGCCCTTGATAAAACACAGTGGACCCACACCAGCAGCTGACATGGCACCCCAGACCATCACTGACTGTGGGTACTTGACACTGGACTTCAGGCATTTTGGCATTTCCCTCTCCCCAGTCTTCCTCCAGACTCTGGCACCTTGATTTCCGAATGACATGCAAAATTTGCTTTCATCCGAAAAAAGTACTTTGGACCACTGAGCAACAGTCCAGTGCTGCTTCTCTGTAGCCCAGGTCAGGCGCTTCTGCCGCTGTTTCTGGTTCAAAAGTTGCTTGACCTGGGGAATGCGGCACCTGTAGCCCATTTCCTGCACACGCCTGTACACGGTGGCTCTGGATGTTTCTACTCCAGACTCAGTCCACTGCTTCCGCAGGTCCCCCAAGGTCTGGAATCGGTCCTTCTCCACAATCTTCCTCAGGGTCCGGTCACCTCTTCTCGTTGTGCTGCGTTTTCTGCCACACTTTTTCCTTCCCACAGACTTCCCACTGAGGTGCCTTGATACAGCACTCTGGGAACAGCCTATTCGTTCAGAAATTTCTTTCTGTGTCTTACCCTCTTGCTTGAGGGTGTCAATGATGGCCTTCTGGACAGCAGTCAGGTCGGCAGTCTTACCCATGATTGCGGTTTTGAGTAATGAACCAGGCTGGGAGTTTTTAAAAGCCTCAGAAATCTTTTGCAGGTGTTTAGAGTTAATTAATTGATTCAGATGATTAGGTTAATAGCTCGTTTAGAGAACCTTTTCATGATATGCTAATTTTTTGAGATAGGAATTTTGGGTTTTCATGAGCTGTATGCCAAAATCATCAATATTAAAACAATAAAAGGCTTGAACTACTTCAGTTGTGTTGTAATGAATCTAAAATATATGAAAGTCTAATGTTTATCAGTACATTACAGAAAATAATGAACTTTATCACAATATGCTAATTTTTTGAGAAGGACCTGTATATATTATTATATATTATAATAATTATACAGGTACATCTAAAAAAAATAGAATATCATGAAAAAGTTATTTTTTTCTTGTAACTTATTCCAAAAAGTTCAACTTTCATATATTTTAGATTCATTACATGTAAAGTAAAACATTTCAAAAGTTTTTTTTTATTTTTATTTTGATGATTAGAGCTTACAGCTCATGAAAGTCAAAAATCAGTATCTCAAAATATTAGAATATTTACATTTGAGTTTCAATTAATGACCATCCCTACAGTATAAATTCTGGGTATCTCTTGTTCTTTGAAACCACAATAATGGGGAAGAGTGCTGACTTGGCAATGATCCAGAAGACGAACATTGACGCCTTCCGCAAAGAGTCTAAGTCACAGAGGGTCATTACTGAAAGTTGTAGCTGTTCACAGAGTGCTGTATCAAAGCATATTAAATGCAAAGTTGACTGGAAGGAAGAATTTGGGTAGGAAAAAGTGCACAAACAACAGGGATGACCGCAAGCTTGAGAATACTATCAAGCAAAGCTGATTCAAACACTTGTGAGAGCTTCACAAGGAGTGGACTGAAGCTGGATTCAGTGCATCAAGAGTCACCACGCTCAGACCTCTTCAGGAAAAGGGCTACCAAGCCACTTCTGAACCAGAGACAATGTCAGAAGCGTCTTACCTGGGCTGTGGAGAAAAAGAACTGGACTGTTGCTCAGTGGTCCAAAGTCATCTTTTCAGATGAAAGTAAATTTTGCATTTCATTTGGAAATCAAGGTCCCAGAGTCTGGAGGAAGAGTGGAGAGGCACATAATCCATGTTGCTTGAAGTCCAATGTGAATTTCCACAGTCGGTGATGATTTGGGCTGCCATGTCATCTGCTGGTGTTGGTCCACTGTGTTTTCTGAAGTCCACAGTCAACGCAGCCATCTACCAGGAAATTTTAGAGCACTTCATGCTTCCTTCTGCTGACAAGCTTTATGGAGATGCTGATTTCATTTTCCAGTAGGACTTGGCACCTGCCCACACTGCCAAAGGTACCAAAAGCTGGTTCAATGACCATGGTGTTACTGTGCTTGATTGGCCAGCAAACTCACCTGACCTGAACCCCATAGAGAATCTATAGGGTATTGTCAAGAGGAAGATGAGAGACACCAGACCCAACAATGCAGATGACCTGAAGGCCGCTATCAAAGCAACCTGGGCTTCCATTACACCTGAGCAGTGCCACAGGCTGATTGCCTCCATGCCACACCGCATTGATGCAGTAATTCATGCAAAAGGAGGCCCAACCAAGTATTGAGTTCATAGAAATGAACATACTTTTCAGAAGCCTGACATTTATGTTTAAAATATCCTTTTTTTATTGATCTTATGTAATATTCTATTTTTTCTGAGACACAGAATTTTGGGTTTTCATTATCTGTAAGCCATAATCATCAAATTTTCAAGAAATAAAGGCTTGAAATATTTCACTCTATGTGTAATGAATCTGTATAATATACAGGTTTCACTTTCTGAAATGAGTGACAAAAACTATTGACCTTTTTCATGATATTCAAATTTTTTGAGATATACCTGTATATATAATCCTAATCTGAATTTTATTATATATATTTTATCAATTATTAATTTTTTTTTTTTTTTTTTTTAAATGTTACTGAACTTTCATTGTTTTACTTGTTGGATGCACCACATCATGGAAAAGTTCAGATATTATTAAGCAATACAAAAATTTCTGGCTGTTAATTAGGCTTTTAGTCTTAAAAAAAAAAATATGGCCATCATAAAATATGTATATAAACTCACAGTATGTTTAGAAATTGCATTTAATATACAGTATTTTAGAGTAGATTAAGAGATCTGGAAATAATGTGCATATGAATTCTGATAAAGCATTATTATAAAATTAAGCATTATAGCATCACATTAAAAGATCTAACCTAAGAAGACTTTACTCCAAAGCAGCACAAATTATAAAGCAGTGCCAACAATCATCCACCAAGCATACTAAAGAGACTTAACCAGTTACAACGGGATTACTGTAAATAGTATAATATTTACGCTTTATAGTCATCCTAATGAGCTCTACAGTTCTGATGGTGCACACACATACAGCGCCAACAGAGAGTGATTATACAGCTTTAGCAAAAGAATCCTTCATAAACCGCATTATTTTAAACCATCTAAATAATCCATCTCCAATCCACTGCCAATAGCCGATCACACTACCCTTGCATCACGTATAAATCTATATCACTTAGAGACACTCGCAGAGACATCTTGCTTTCACTTGCAGTCAGATATGATGTTTCTTTGTTTATTTGCACCATCTGAGGATGCTTATCACCAAACACTCTTTATCTCTGGAAAAAAGTTTCTATTAATTTCTATGGAAGTGAATGTGTTGTTCCCTATCTGTCGGTCACTACGAGTTATGTCGTGACGACATTAGGGGATTTACTTGAGAGCCCCGACTGCCTCTGATAAGAGAAAACGCCAATGAAATTTGGCTAGTGGATTTTGCATACCTGAGCCACTCCCCGTGCATACGGGTATAAAAGGGCGACAGGTGCTTCCACTCATCAGATTTTTGCTTCGGAGCCGAGTGGATGAGAAATCTTCAAAGCAGATCAGATCTCCACAAAGCCGTCTGCCTCGAAGTTTGTTCCTGGGTGGCGTTACGGTGCAGACAGCGGTGTCCCTGCAGCAGCGATTCCCCTGGGCACTTCACCTGAAAGAGCAAATTTCTAAAACACTGGGCGGTTCGCGTCTTTTTAAAGATGCCGTTCCGTCCGTGTTCTCTTGGTTGCGGTCGCTTCCTGTCCTCGGATGACGGTCACGAGCGTTGTCTTCAGTGTCTGGGCATCCAGCACGCTGAAGATGCGTTTGTGGATGAGTCATGCGCCTGTTGTGGGCGTATGAACATGGCAACGCTGCGTTCTCGCCTTTCCTTTCTGAAAGGATTGGCACCCTCTGCCGCCACCCGTCCCGGTCTCTCTGGCTCGAGCAGAGGACCGCCGGCTGGCGCTCTGGGAGATCTGAGGGTGACGGTAAGAGCTTCTCCGCCGGGCACGCCCCCGCGGACCTCTTACTCCTCCCGCAGCGCTTGTTCCGTCCGGTTCCCGAGTGATTTCGCTGGTTCGCCTCACGGGGCCGCCAGCATTTCATTCGGTGCGCCGCCCGAGGATCAGATGTCGATCGCGGCATCGGGGGATGGGCTTTCGTCCTCTGAGGATGAACGATCGGCGGGGCTGCCCCCCTCGGGTGTTGTCGCCACTGCCGATCCGGACCCAGAGCTGACGGCCATGCTTGCCCGGGCAGCCGTGAGTATCGGGCTGGAGGTCAACAGACCGCCCAGTCCCGAGCCCTCGCGGCTGGATGATTGGTTCATCGGCGCAAAACGCGACCAGCGGCCGCACTTTGCCCCGGTGCCTTTCTTCCCGGAGGTGCATGAGGAGCTGACGAAGTCGTGGACGGCCCCTTTCTCGGCCAGAAACCGCTCGTCTCCCTCCTCCGTTCTCACTACCCTCGATGGCGGGGCGGCCAGGGGGTACGTGGATATTCCCCAGGTGGAGAGAGCGGTTGCGGTGCACCTGTGCCCGCAAAACGCCGCCACCTGGAGGAATCGTCCGCGTCTCCCGTCCAAAGCCTGTAAGCTGACGGCCGCACTCGCCGCCAAGGCCTACAGCGCTGCGGGCCAGGCCGCCTCTGCCCTGCATGCCATGGCCATCCTGCAAGTTCACCAGGCCAAGGCACTAAAACAAATGCACGAGGGTAGTCCCGACCCGGGGTTGATGCAGGAGCTGCGCACGGCGACTGACTTCGCTCTCCGGGCGACGAAAGTCACGGCGCGGTCCCTCGGGAAGGCGATGTCCACGTTAGTGGTCCAAGAGCGCCATCTCTGGCTCAATCTGGCCGAGATGAAGGACGTCGACAAAGTACGCTTTCTCGACGCCTCCATCTCCCAGACGGGGCTATTTGGCGACACTGTCGAGGGTTTTGCCCAGCAATTCTCAGCAGTACAAAAGCAGACGGAGGCAATTCAGCACATCCTCCCTAAACGGCGGGATGCTCCAGCTGCCACCGCTGGCCCAAGGGCCAGGCCCCAGTCTGCTGGTCGCCGTGGGCGCCCTCCTGCGTCCTCCAGAGCTGCTCCGCCCCGTGCTGAGTCGTCACCTAGGCCGGTGCGTCGAGCCTCTCGCAGGAGTGCGGCGCCCCCTGCGCCTCAGCCGGCCGCCAAGTCCTCCAGGAAGACGACAAAGCGGCCCTGACGCGCACAACCCGGAGATGGAGGAATTTGCTCTTTCCCAGGAGACGACGAGGCTAGCGTCGCTCCTTCCCCCGGAGGAGGGCCGGGTGGAGAATCCTGTGTTTTCTTTTCTTTCTGTTCCGCCACTGGCTCAAGGGCCAGTGGTACCCACATTGTCAAAGAAAGAGCAATTTCCCTTCCCTCCGGGTTCCCAGGTCTGCGGGCTGACAGTGTGCGACGCAATGCCTCCTCACTCTCACCCGAGACCCATATTGCCAGTGGCCAAGAGAGTGCGGTCTGGGGACGCGATGCCTCCCCGCGCACCTCTAGCCAGTCCCCCCGGGGACTTAGGGAGTTTTGTGGGGATGAGTCAGAACGCACTGCCTTCTGTTCCATCCAACCTTACTCCCCCTCGCTGCACCACTGCGGGCACGTCGATTGGGCCTTTGGTGCCGCTTGCACGGTATCTGGGGGCGTGGCTTGCGCTACCCAGCCCGTCTCGCTGGCTCATTCGCACAGTTCGACTCGGCTATGCGATTCAGTTCGCCAGGCGGCCGCCCAGGTTCAGCGGCATCCTCGAGACTTCGGTGGCAGTCCGAGATGCACCTGTCCTGCGCGAGGAGATTGCTGTCCTTCTGGCAAAGGGTGCAATCGAGCCGGTCCCTCCAGCCGAGATGAGGCAGGGGTTTTACAGCCCCTACTTCATCGTGCCCAAGAAAGGCGGTGGCCTTCGGCCAATCCTGGACCTGCGAGTCTTGAATCGGGCCCTACACAAGCTCCCGTTCAAGATGTTGACGCAGATGAGTTCACTCCGTGGATTGGTTTGCAGCGATCGACCTGAAGGACGCTTACTCTCATGTCTCGATTCGCCCTCGACACAGGCCGTTCCTACGGTTTGCGTTCGAGGGGCGGGCATGGCAGTACAGGGTCCTCCCCTTCGGGCTCTCCCTGTCTCCCCGTGCCTTCACGAAGGTGGCGGAGGGCGCCCTTGCCCCGTTACGGGAAGTGGGCGTCAGGATCCTCAACTATCTCAATGATTGGCTCATCCTGGCCCGATCGCGAGAACAGTTGGGTGGTCACAGGGACCTGGTGCTCCGGCACCTCAGCCAGTTGGGGCTTCGGGTCAACTGGGAAAAGAGCAAGCTCTCCCCCGTGCAGAGAATCTCTTTTCTCGGTGTGGAGTTAGACTCTGTGAGTATGATGGCACGTCTCTCGGACGAGCGTGCCCAATCAGTGCTGAACTGCCTGAGTTCCTTCAGAGGCAGGACAGTGGTTCCGCTGAAACAGTTTCAGCAGCTCCTGGGGCATATGGCATCCGTAGCCGCAGTCACGCCGCTCGGGTTGCTTCATATGAGACCACTTCAGCACTGGTTACACTCACGGGTCCCGAGATGGGCATGGCGCCGCGGGACACGTCGTGTCACCATCACGCTATCGTGTCGCCGCTCTTTCAGCCCCTGGTCGGACCTTGCCTTCCTACGGGCCGGGGTGCCCTTAGGACAAGTGTCCCGGCATGTTGTTGTCACAACAGATGCCTCCAGCATGGGCTGGGGCGCTATATGCAACGGGCAGGCAGCCTCGGGGCTCTGGATGGGGCCTCGACTGCTTTGGCACTTCAACTGCCTAGAGCTGTTGGCAGTGCATCTGGCCTTAAAGCAGTTCCGGCCACTGCTCCTAGGCCAGCACGTGTTGGTCCGCACGGACAACACTGCGGCTGTTTCGTACATCAACCGGCAGGGAGGTCTACGATCACGCCGCATGTCACAGCTCGCCCGCCATCTCCTCCTCTGGAGTCAGTCACAGCTCAAATCGCTGCGCGCCGTCCACATTCCGGGGGAGCTCAATCGTGCAGCCGACGCGCTCTCACGACAGCTCACTTCCCCGGAGAATGGCGACTCCATCCCGAGACGATCCGGCTGATTGGAGTCGATTCGGGGAAGCTCAGGTAGACCTGTTTGCTTCCCGCAAGTCCTCCCACTGCCAGCTGTATTCCCCCTGGCCGAGGCCCCCCCCCGGCACGGACGCGCTGGCACACAGCTGGCCTCGGGCTCTGCGCAAGTATGCGTTTCCCCCAGTGAGCCTGATCGCACAGACACTGTGCAAGGTCAGGGAGGACGAGGAGCAGGTCTTGTTGGTTGCGCCATATTGGCCCACCCGGACCTGATTTCCGGAACTCACCCTCCTCGCGACAGCCCCTCCCTGGCGCATCCCTCTGAGGAAGGACCTTCTTTCTCAGGGGCTCGGCACCATACGGCACCCGCGTCCGGCTCTGTGGAACCGCCATGTGCGGCTCCTGGATGGGACGCGGCAGACTTGAGTGGCCTGCCACAGGCTGAAGTGGAGTTTGTTCGCGGACTGGTGTTCTTCTCGGCGGGAGGACCCCCGAAGATGCACGATTGGAGTGGTGCTTTCTTTCCTGCAAGAGAGGTTGGAGCGCGGGCTGTCGCCCTCCACCTTGAAAGTGTACGTGGCTGCTATTGCGGCCCATCACGATGCAGTGGACGGCCGGTCCCTGGGGAAGCACGATCTCATCGTGAGGTTCCTGAGGGGTGCCAGAAGGTTAAATCCTCCTAGGCCACCCCTGATGCCCTCCCGGGATCTCTCTATTGTCCTGGCTGGACTTCAGAGAGGTCCCTTTGAGCCGCTGGACTCAGTCGAGCTGAAATTCCTGTCGGCCAAGACAGCGCTCCTGACCGCGCTCACTTCCATCAAGAGGGTCGGGGACCTTCAAGCATTTTCGGTAAGCGAAGAGTGCCTTGTGTTTGGGCCGGCCTACTCTCACGTTGTCCTGAGACCCCGGCCTGGATACGTGCCTAAGGTTCCCACCACGCCTTTCCGCGATCAGGTGGTGAACCTGCAAGCACTGCCCTCGGAGGAGGCAGACCCAGCCTTGGCGTTGCTGTGTCCCGTAAGAGCGCTGCGCATATACGTGGACCGCACCCGGAGCTTCAGAAGCTCTGAGCAGCTCTTTGTCTGCCACGGAGGTCAGCAGAAAGGGAAGGCTGTCTCCAAGCAGAGGTTGGCCCACTGGATAGTGGATGCCATCGCCTTGGCGTACCAATCCCAAGGCGAGCCGTGCCCCCTCGGGGTGAGGGCTCACTCCACACGGAGTGTTGCCTCCTCCTATGCGCTGGCGCACGGCGCCTCTTTGGCAGACATCTGTAGAGCTGCGGGCTGGGCGACACCGAACACCTTCGCGAGATTTTACAGTCTCCGCGTTGAGCCAGTCTCTTCCCGTGTGTTGGGTAACAGGTAAGTGGCGGGAAGAGTTGGCCGGTGTCACGCTTGCTGCGCCATTCCCCCTTACCCGGGGATACGAGCGCCTATTCTCTCCTCCAGTTAGTTCCCCGAACGGCGAACCCTGGCGGAGTTCCTCCAGCACCCCCGGCAGTCAGGCTGGGCGGAGCAGTCTGACGCCAGGCCCAGTACCGGTGTTAGCTTGCCCGGGTCTCCGGTCAGCCCCTGTACTCGGCTAGGTGCCCGTGCGGCCTGATTCCCTTCGGGTGATCCCACACGTGTATTCATCCACGGTACGGTTTCCCTCATGGTAAACCCGTGTCTTCCCTTTGACAGAGCTCTGTCAGGCCCTGCTGGCAGCCTTCCTCCCTTCTCCTAGGTAGGATCTGCCCCAGGGTCCAGGCGTATGTAGCACTGCCCCAGGCTTGGGCCAGTCCATACCAGTGTCTCCACACGTTACCTCCCTTCGGGCAGGGTGTGGCCTCCGTAGCGCCCTTCTCCGGAAGGCTCGCTTCCCCGTCGTTACTGCCGGGCTGTAACAACAAACAGGAAAGACTTGAAGCAATCTTTCATAGAAGGTCGAAATCCCTTCCGATTTCTGGGGAAAGGAACAGCGGCTTGGCTATCTCCAGCAGCAATGTACTCAGTGGTCCCTGCGGGCACCAAGGTTAGCGAATTTGCGCTGGGGCGACGGGAAGGTTGCGACCTTCGCATCGCATTTGTCTGTCACGCGCTAGCTTGTCAACATCTGCATGCCACAAGGTCGTGACGGGGTTCAGGTTGTGGCGCTTTCCATAGACCCCTAATGTCGTCACGACATAACTCGTAGTGACCGACAGATAGGGAACGTCTCGGTTACGTACGTAACCCTCGTTCCCTGATGGAGGGAACGGAGACGTTATGTCCCCATGCCACAATCTTGAACCATCGCTGGTTGCCAGGGACACGTTCTCGGCTCCTCAGCGGAAAACCTGATGAGTGGATGCACCTGTCGCCCTTTTATACCCGTATGCACGGGGAGTGGCTCAGGTATGCAAAATCCACTAGCCAAATTTCATTGGCGTTTTCTCTTATCAGAGGCAGTCGGGGCTCTCAAGTAAATCCCCTAATGTCGTCACGACATAACGTCTCCGTTCCCTCCATCAGGGAACGAGGGTTACGTACGTAACCGAGACGATATTATTAGACAATCATTTTGTGGACAACAGACCCATGTTTTGGATTCATTTTTACCAAATGTTAACTTTATGTTAACATTTGTTAAATGTTAACTTTGTTAAATGTTAACTTTATGTTAACATTTAACAAAGTTAACATTTAACAAATGTTAACAAAGTTAACATTTGGTAAAAATGAATCCAAAACATGGGTCTGTTGTCCACAGTTGGTACCCAGTGTGTACAATATATAGGAAACTGGTATTGTAACCCTAGAATGTAAGTGAATAATAATAATATAGAAAATTAATGATAATAAAATGGACAAGATGACGATATAGATAATAAAATAAATACAAATAAATGTGTTTTTCCCCCATTCCCGTAAGCAATATTTCAATAGCATATTTCTGGTCATATTTTATAAATTGCACTGTGTAGGCCTTTCTGGCACACTCAAAGCATGACTTATTGACACACATGCAAAGATAAATGTTGCCCTTTCCACAGCTGTGTACAGAATGTACAAAAGGCAAACCTCACTGCTCTAGAAATGAAAGGAAAATACACATAAATAACATTTCTCTTTAGATTTCCCTTCAGGTGCCCCAGTTTCCCCTCCTGCTCACAGGAAACCTATGCTCCGCTTTTCCTTTCTGCTTGGGGTGTAATTAGTATATGTGTGTTCTGTTGGGTATGATAGCTTGTCTCCGCTCAGGAGGTGGACCGATAAATATTTATATATATTACAAAGGGAGACACCACACCAAGCCTATTAATGAAGACACCATATACGGCCATCTTAGCCATGTATGCACATAGGTATCAGCCCATTTGTCAAGCCATGAGAGCTAATTATCTCGTACCAGACAATGTTTTCCTCATCCGGAGAGTCTCAATTCCTTGTATTAGGACATGCATGGTCAATCCAGCTCCAAATATCACCTCCATGCTCATGAATGCATTAAAAAATTTTGGGTTGCTGGTAATATTATTAAAATGAGGGGGAGGCTGAATCCTGAATCCGAATTCTCTGACATCTTATTCAGACTGGATGGAAAGGACACTCGTGTTTATTGATGCAATTAGTGAAAGGAGAAGATTCATTTAGCTACTTTGGCACACAGTCTAATGGGAACTTTGATTGCGTGGAGTGACCGGTGTAAGGGTGGCTCATGTTGGCTTTATCCTCTTGTACTTCCTCTGGGATGTGACAGAGAAAGCAAGTTTCTGATTCTGCTTATAAGTGAACCATCCAATCTGGATGGAGTGTTGGTCTCTCTTCCAACTCTTTTTCTCTTCCTTGAGATGTTTGCAGTGGTAGCGCTGGGTCTTCGTCACAGCATGTGATGAGAGGCCATTTTGTTGGCATCATCAAGCTCATTACTGCTAGACAAACACAGAATGCAGATCTCTGCTAACTTAATAACATCGTCATGGTTTCACAGCTGGGAGATTAATTAAATTTGAGCCCAGCAGTAATTAAAGAAAATAACACTCCAAAGACGACTTTACATTGCCGAGTTTAGTGATACTGCACCTCCAAATTTGAGTGCATTTTAATACCTAATTCATGAAATTCCTAAACTTTGGGGTCAAATGATTTTGAAAGTGCTCACCATGGCTGCATTTATTTGGTCAAAAATACTGTAAAAAATTTAAATATTGTGAAATATTATCATTTAAAATAACCGTTTTTTTTTACTTAATTTATTCTTGAGATGGCAAAGCTGAATTTTTCAGCAGCCATTGCTCCACATTCTTGAAAACAAAGGTTCTTAATAACTGGCATATTTGATTCCATGAAGAAGCTTTAACCTTTTTTTTTTTAGGGAAAAGGGTTATTTAGATTATTAAAATGTTCTTCATATAATAAAAAATGTTCTATTGACTGAAACGGTTTAACAAAAACCCATTTTGGAATCTCTATTTTTAATTAATGCAGTCTTCAGTGTCACATGATCCTTCAGAAATCATTCTAATATGCTGATTAGCGATTAAGAAACATATCTTGTTATTATCACAGCTGACAATGTTTGTTCTGGATATACGTATATTTTTTGAAAACATGTTATTATTTTTTTTGTAGGATTGTTTGATGCGATTAGAAAGTTGTAGCTTATTTGAACAAGCTACTGTATATTTTAGTTTGTTACAAACCAGGTCAGATTAGTTTTAAAAATATATGTAATTGGGAATGTCTTTGCTTTTTTGATTCTGATTATTATTGGTCTACCATATTATTAAAATTTTACATTATTATATATCTGACAGTATTAATTAGTTGTATATATCCAGGATACATAATATAGTAATGAAACTGTCCTTAGGAAGGGCTCAACCATTTTGTTCCAACAATGTTTTAAACTTCATTTCTACAGAAGGCTATTAAACAAAGTACCTAATTTAAAGGCAGGGTAGGTGATTTGGTTCCAAACATTTTTTTTGTTATGATGGTAGAAAGTCTCTTCACATCCCAATAGCAATCACTAAGTTAAATGATAGAAATGCATTTATGTATTTATATTGTCTGTGGATAAAATGTTTGTCCAATCATATTCTTTCATAGTCCAAGGGTTACGATAGGCCGTCCTAACTGCATGTCAGCTTACATATTTGCACCCTGTTCGCGCAGACGTGATACGTCATCAGCGGTTTTCATTGCGCTATTGCAGACCGAGCAAGAATGGAAAGTGTTATAATTGTAATATTATTCACTTTGTACTGCAATGTTTCCTCATCAGTGAATGAGACATGAGGACAGCATTCAACCCTCCACCAACGCCGTCTCTCATCATGTTGCTGGTTAGTCTCTGGTCTGCCTGTGTGCATTAATGTGTTTTAAAGGAGGCTTTACACATAAGCACATAAAACACATCTTATGCTTTCAAAGCTAGTTAGCTATTGCTAGCTTCTCCGAAATAACATACTCTGTCTTTAACTCTCTCCCATATAATTAACTTATACCACTGAACACACAGTTTCTCGTTTTTACAAATCTCACAATGAGCATTTATACTGTACCTGTCTTCCTTTTGATCTAGATTAAATGTAGGACAAAATCATCAGTTGCTTTACCAAAGAGTCAGTCAGAGTGATGGAGTAGCATTACAGTCATTGATTTAATGCCCTTACACTGTAACCCTCATATTACTATCACTCACCACAAAGAAATTTCCTCAAAAATGTATATCATCCATCACAAAGAGGTTTGTAATGAGGTTGCGATATATATGTTCTTGACCTCACAGCCCAGTGAGAAACTTATTTAAGACACCCAAGCGTTATTTTAATTGAAGGGCTCAGGTAGAGTGGTGGCAGCCTGTCCATGTTTAATGAACAGATTTCTGTTCAGCGCTGTCCATTTCAATCCATGGATCAGCAGCTGACAGTAAAGCTGCCTTTTGTTCATTTAAGGACTGACACCAAGCAAATGAAACAATGTGTGATGTGTGCTGTAAATCAGAGCACATCAGAGACCAGGGTATACAAATAGAAAACAAGACTAAACAATGTTAGTTTTATAAGCCTGGCCTTGAGAATATAACTAAAACTGATGTCTGCATTAAAAGTAAATGTAGGCTTATGATTTAGCATGAAAATGACAAGAGTGAGTCGCAAATTGTAGGAATGAAGTAATGAAAAATAGTCTGTGTGTATGTTTGAGTGTTTCTGAGCTGATTGATGACGTACGGGCCTATGAATCTAAACTTTTCTGCGAGTTACTTAGGCTGAGAGTAAGTAGTGTCTGTGCTGGCTCTTTATTGATGACTGGAGGTATATATCTTTCAGGCTGTCATCTCCTGGCCAGTGGAAGAGCTGCTCTCTCCTCTCTGCCATGGAGCTCATAGTAATAGAGTTCTTATTACACTGCTGGCTTTGCCAGCAATATGTTGTCTATATAATATTGTGAGACGTCGGTTTCATCCTGAATCAGAATCTTTTTCCCCACAGTACAATCTCTATTTTTGTGATCTTAATATTATCTTATAATATTAAATAATACATTTTAATATGCTTTTGATATATTTGTACACACAAATATTAATAGTAATATATGTTTATATTTGAATAACTGTTTTCTATTATAATATTATAATAATACAATTATAGAATTTTCAGTAGCCATTACTCCAGTCTTCAGTGTTACCTGATCCATCATCCGTCATTCTAATATGCTGATTTGATGCTCAAGAAAAAACACAAAAAAAACAAAAAACAATTATTATTATCAATGTTGAAATCAGTTGTGCTGATTAATATTTTTGTGGAAACTTTGATACACCCTACCGGAGTCTTTTATGAATACAAAATTCTAAATAACATTGAAATATTTTGCAACAGCTTTGCAAATTATGCATATTTTGCAATGTCTTTACTGTCACTTTGTTATTTGTGAAGTTGCTAAATTTTTGTCAGGCATACTTTCAAAGTTCATAGTACATGTAAAATAAGGATATTTTAATTGCCTTCTTTTTATTTCTTTGCTGCTTTTGAAATGCTTTTTGTGCATAAATTTATGTCCCATTGTATAAATAGAAAAGTTTTTCATAAACATTTTGCATTTGATGCATTACAATAATTTAAACAAGGATGAATGTACTGATTTATTTCTTTCTAACTTGAAAATATGGTTTTCATTTCCAGATAATTCATAATTTTGTTACATTTTTTAACTATTTAACTATTAAAATAATACTAATTATAACTGTTATGTGATAAAAGAGTGAATAAATAAAACTAAAATACACTGTTGTGTGAAAAGTGTCTCTTAAGTAAATTTTTCTGAACATTCACAGGGCTAAAGTTGTTCATCATTGAAGAAACACTTTCTGTGACGTGAGGAATATATATTAAAGTATTCTTTGCGGAGTATGGGAGGTGAGTGTGTTAACGTAAGATGTGTGTTATTGCGTTTGCAAAGTGTGATATTCCCACACTCGCTCCTGAGATCACACCTCCCACCCCCCTGGAAACTTGTTACAGATGTATCCTCAAATTTGTCTTGTCTAGGTCTTGACACCTGCTCACCTCCGAGTGGAAGTCTTGCTCCTTATATTGATGGTTGGAGGGCAGTCTAATAGTGTCTGTCCCATTCTGTGAGATGCTCTCCTCTGTGGCTTGATTGCTTAGCTGTGGGTGCACACCGAAGTCTGTAGAAAATCAATAAAGGGCGAGAGGCCTTGGCTTCCTTTTCTTAATAAAAGTTAGATATTATTTGTCACATGGTATGGCATGGATTTTATGACTTAGCCTGCAGTGTTGTTTCTCATAGTAGTGGTTGAAATAAGAGAGGTGTAGAGGGATGTTGTGAACAGATCATGTTGCGTCATCTTATCTTCATGAAGGACTCTGAGCAGAAGCGTTGTGACTGTTCAAACATGAGTTCCCCCCACAATATTTGAGCCAATCGAATTGTGAAAGCAACTTCCAAAGTGGTTAATTGTGGAAAAAATATTTTATAGTTGAACTAGTATTATTCTATAGGTAAAAATGTAGATCTATCTATCTATCTATCTATCTATCTATCTATCTATCTATCTATCTATCTATCTATCTATCTATCTATCTATCTATCTATCTATCTATCTATCTATCTATCTATCTATCTATCTATCATGTAAGTGCTAAGCTTTTATTTCATAATAAGAGCATTTCATTGTGTCATTCCATAGTTGAGATGGTGTTGTGCTTTTGAAATGCTACTGGCAAATATCATCATAAATTTGTCAATTTACTGCCATGACATTTTACTCACTCTGCTCCAAAGTTTGCCTGTGCATAATTGGGTTTTCTATCTACTAAATTAAATTACAATCAGCAATATGCATCAAATTATGTTAATAGGGCTGCTTTAAGTGGATCATTATCTAAAAGCCTTTTTTCCCATATTATTGGCTGGATTCTGAATCTAAATGAATCCTCTCCACCAAAGCAAGGAAAAACAAATTACACTGAATTGAGAAGTTAGCTAGAGAGAGTGAGAAGAAATACATTTAATAACATACTTAAAATTATTATACAGCATGCAAATGTAGAGTCAGAATAAATTTTACAATAGTCAAAATACATATATTTTAATAAGAAATATTATTAAATTAATAACAATAATAATAATAATAATAATAATTATTATTATTATTATTATATTGCATTTCATAATTTATAAAACGTAAACAATTAACAAAACTGTCCGCTGGTACTAAACATAATAATAATAATAATAATAATAATTGTTGTTATTTTTTTAATACTAAACATAATAAAATTAATACAATTATTATTATTATTATTCAATTTAATTGATTTAAAATGTGCAAATGTTGCACAAAACTGTTCACTGGTATTCAACAACACTGTTTTAGGTTTTATGTGCTATACAATAATGTAATATGAAACGTAATATGACATAAATCTCAAGATCCAATTTATGCTGCTGATTTTCTTGTCAAAACCCAACATGAGAATTTATGTAGACACAGCAGTGGGGATTTCTTTAAGACTGCAAGGGAAGCTCGGCTTCCCCTATAATGTCAAAAAATTAATGGTCAAATATGTACTATTGTGTTAACATTTTATTGACTAAAAATGCGTTAGAACACGTTCATCTCGAAGACGAGTTCATTCAGAATCAGCTACATATAGCAGGTCGACTGACTCGATTTCCTTCTCATACACTTCCGTCACGTCACAGTGTATTTCTCTGTTGAAGCCTAGCGTCCATTGACTTTAATGGGGCTGCTTTGAACAGATTTTTTTCAGTGCTTCGAAACTAGACGGTCATTGGATAAATGCTGCAATTATGTCCCGGGCCTGGACTCCGGGCTTCTGTGTGATGATTGGAGGGTCTTTTGATTGACAGCGATTTTGTACTATAAGAAGTCGCTGGCACTGAAGCTATTCGAGCTCAGTCCCATAGCGGATTTTGCAAGTGTAGTCGAAAGACAAACTGCAGCAACCTATTTCTTGGTATTTGCTTGGCGAAATTGCTAGCCAATTTTCATCATAACAGCGGAAAGCTGTATATATATATATATATATATATATATATATATTTTTTTTTTTTTTTTTAAAGCAAACCAGAATATTATAATGATTTCTGAAGGATCATGTGACTGCATTAATGATGCTAAAAAGTCACCTTTGAAAGACAGCTTTGATTGATCCTAATAAAATGTTTAACTGCACTCACAAGTGAATCTCAAGTTATTTTGTGTGACAGCTAAATATATTCTTAATAAACTACAAACAAAAAATATATATATTTTTTTTCTTGTAAAAAAAAATTCAAGTTATAATTACAAGAAGTTATATTCCTTCTTGTAACTCTTCCGTCTCAGTCACATACCTGACTGAATGGCTTATTATGAAGCTCATTATGCAGGCCTTTGTCTTCTCAGGTGTGAATGTGAAGGTTGATGCCTTCTCGCATAGACCCTTTTTACTCAAGTGTCTTAGAAAATTTAAATCAATATATTGTTTTTCACTAACCACGCATAAATGTTGCTTTTTCAAAACAAAATCAAGTACATAAATACTGCTAACATATTATTATAGCCCAGTTTGTGCTGTTATTAGACTTTAGCCATTTATATATTTATAAGCAACTGAAAAAAGCACAAATGTAAGGGCATGCCAAAACTTCTCCAGGCCCCCAAAACACCTTCAGACCCCAGAGGGTTAAAGACATGGATTTGGACAGTGCAATGCCTCAGCTTTACAAACTGTTCTCATTAGTGGCAACAATTGGAGCTACATCTGCAGGTGTAAAGGAGCTTCTCCTATTTAAAGCGGCTCAAGTCCTACACCCGTAACACAATGCGCCAAGGCCGTTTAAGCAACCTAGCTCTGCTGGCCATTGAGAGGACACTGGTCAAGTCACTGGAAAAGACGCCTAGTTGGTACAACAGGGTCACAGAGCATTTTCTTGAAAAGGAACGTAGGGCAGAATTTACGTATAACTAAATGGACAATTTTTATGATGTAGGCCGAAAATGAGCTTCCCCTCTTTGAAAGGCCACTGAGACACAGTTATACAAACTTTTATCTGCTTCTCAGTTACATGATATGTACATACTTTGTTCATAACCTTGAGTATGGAAAAATGCAATCATATAAATACGCCTGAGCATTGTGATTTTTCCCATTTGCGAGGGTCACCTCCTTGGAGTGGGTCACAGTTTGTTATTCAGCTCAGAGACGTAGCATTACGCAAGCAGGCATGTAACACAATGAAACATACTACAGGGGCCATTATATATGGCGCAGCGATGTACCTTGAGAAAGGCCATGTTTATATTTACCAAGCTTTATAGTGCACGGGTGAGAAGAACACTAGAACACTTATCACATATATTCGTGTAAAAGCGTTTGGTTGATAAATCAGGGGGAATAACTTCGGAAAGCATTTCAAAGGAAAGAGGTTTTTCCTTGCAGCAATCTCATGTGCGATACATAATGCCTTTGCATACAGAACAGCACCTATGTGCTCACACAACTGAGTTTTTGTTAGACTTCCCTATTTTTATTAAACGCCTCTGGCTGTAAGGGCAGGGGAGTCTCTCCATTTATCCACTTCCTGCCACGGGTTGCCAGGTTTGGTAGTGAGGCGCAGGAGTCCATGGGGAAATTAATGGGTGAGGAGTACTCTGAAGTGTAATGAAGTAAGAGGGAACAGGCAACATGGATTGAGAGATTAAACGTGTACCACAGGGCCAGCTCTGAATGACAGAGAGAGTTCAACATGTTCCTCTGAAGCATCAGGCCACACGAGCGAGACTGTGTGTGTGAATGTGAGTGTGTCTAATATTCTTAGATTTAAGGCCATATATGTACTCTTTTTGTTTTATTGTAAAGTACCATCGGCTATAACAAATGTGAGATTTAGCTGCAATGAAAGTTAAGGTAATTGAGTGGGGATTCCACAAATAAAGTTCTTTATTTTTTGTCACATCATGCACTACTCAATACTGCATTACTTTTATCTTCAAGCTATGTTTGTGCACTGTAAAACAATGATTTAGATCAACTAAATGGGTCATTTTATTAACATATTTATTTTTCCAGTTTGAAAAAGAAATGTTAAACATTCAATTAGACTAATATAATGTAGTAATAAATTGCTTTGTGTACCTCTAGCTAAATGAATAATTATAATACATTTTTATAATATATTAGGATATAATTATATATGGATAACATATATAATTAATAAATATGGTATATATAAATATGAAACTTGATTTTGACAAGTTCACTTCTTAAAAGGATGATGTCATTGTGACATTATGAAATACTCTAAAAGAATTTGATTTGTGGAGTAGCTCATTACTTTAAAAGGGGGGAAATGATCTTGACAAGGTGGACACAAATTCATGGCTTTTTAATACATTAAATCAACTAATACATCAACTAAGATCTAACAATATACTAAATAAAAGGATTAAAAACAATATCTTAGCATTTAGGGGACAGGGCAGAAAAGCATCCTCATAAAGAAGAAGAAAATTTGGTCTGTGAAAAGGTGTTTCATTAATTAATTGTTGCTGAAATCAAAACAAGTTTTAAATCAAATTTTACTTTCATGTTCACTCAATACATTTACTGAAGTTCATTTACTTATTATTTTAACTCAAACGGATGCCTTTTTAAATGTTTTTTGAGCACAAATATATATATATATATATATATTTTATAATTTTTTTTTTTTTTTTACAACACTTACTGAGACTGACATCAGACCAAATGTGACTTAATCAACAGCGAGGGTCTTTATCAAGAACCCCACCAGCTTTCACCTTTGACCTCTTAACATGCTGAATTCCCCTGAATTTAGGGGTTAAGCAACTATAGGCACTGAGGAGGACATCACAGTCAAAATAGCGAATAATCTTGCCCACTGATATTTCAATCTTGACAAATCCACAAAAGTAACATTGTATCTAGTAAGGAGTGCTAAGTCCTGTCCTGGAGATTTACATTTATTAATTTAGCAGATGCCATTATTCAAAACAAGTTACAACTGAAGAATACTACAACAAAGTGTTTCATCCTAGGGAGACAGAAACATGTGAAATGCCTCAATGCAAAGTTTCAGAATTGCTCAGAAAAGTACAAAAGATTTAGATGAGACACTCTGAAACAACAAAACAATCTTTCTTTCTTTCTTTTTTTTTACTTGATTTAATTGGTTTAGAAAGTGTAATTGATGCACACAACCGTTCACTGGTATTAAACAACTCTGTTTTAGGCTTTATGTGTAATATAGGTGTGGTCACATTTTTGTGGGCAAAATTCAGTCAACAGGAATCTATGCCGAAATGATTCTTCAGATTTCTGTGTCTCATATACCCCCATATTATTGACAATAGACAACTGACCTTTTTTTCTGCCAAACGTTTGCTAATGTGACCACATCTTCAGAAAGAGTTGTTTCCGAAAGTAGAGAGGAACTCTAGCGAAACTGAACTCTAACGAAAATTATTCCATCATTGAGGAACAGTAAATATGAAGGTTGAGGAAAGTTAAAATCAACCTGCAAAGTAGATCTCCAGGAGCACATATCCTGAAAACCCTCTCTGGCTCCTGCAAATCACATCGAAGCATCTGGCTATCTTAGGGTCCTGAGGAAGGACCCCAATGGCTCCATTATCTGCCGTGAAAGCCAGAGTCCACTTCTGAAAATGACTCATTAAGATTTTGATCAATCTTATGTTTCTCTGTGCGGCACAGTAAGGAAATGCCATCAAGAAATTGCATTTCCCAATGAAATTAGGCGTCCAGCCGGGCCATCCAATCCCATGTGTTTCTTTTGAGACATTAAGATCTGATATGATTTTGGGCTGAAAACCACTTTTTTTTTACCCTTCTCTAAATGAAGCAATTGAATTTCCTTGATGGTCTCAGGGAGCACTTAGCTTAAGAGAATACACTTCCAAATCAAAAACCTTTCAATCATCTCAAATCACATTTGGATGAGATACGCTCCCAAGTGTAACGTCTCGTTGAATGCAATTGTTCGTTTGAGTGGCTTGCGCACACATTGGACATGTTAGGAAACATTAGGTTTGACTTTCTGCAAGGTCTGCCGATTGCCAGTGACATCTTGGCCGTTTGAGGTACAGATGGCATGTCAAAGGAGAGGATGATGGGAGAGCGGGACAGAGCGCTTTTCATTACCACACTGCTCTGATTGATTACAAATAGACTTGGCAGGCAGGATAGAGGACTGAATAAGATACATATTTAAAGATTTAGCAAACAATGGAGTTGCTCCACATTAAAGCAGCAGTCCGTAACTTTTTTTTGGTTAAAAATGATCCAAAATCAATATTTGAGCAAATACATAACCAGCCAGTGTTCAAAACTATCGCCTTACTTTAGCCCGATTCACAAAGGTTATCTTATTATACTGTTTTCTAATTTGAGTGGTATGGGTAGGTTTTCTTGGGAAATTGGAGCATGTTGCTGCATCATTATGTCACGTCTGTAAACATAAAGAAGTTGTCCCGGCTAGTAGGCTATCGCATGTGATGATCCTGCAGGTGGCGGATCGTTTTGGCCTTTTCTCACAGCAGCTAGAATAATTAAATGTATAATTTTGATGGTGGATTGTAATCCAGAAAGGATTATGTGTTTATGTGAATGAAATTAAATTATATTCCAGTTTTATAAGTGCTTCTGATTACAGATAGCCTGGGATTACACAAGATTTGTAGTTTAAAGACAACCAGTTCGAAGGGAGCATAGTTTGCTTTTTGGGTTAAAATAATTTCTTAATATGAATAATTTCTTAATATTCGAATGGTATGACAATTAGATATTACACTGTACAGATATTGAAATCCACATGCTAAATCACACTATACCCATAGTCACGCAATGCTGATGTTTTTGCCATTAATAATTTGAGAATAAAGTATAACAATAATAATAATTTGCACGGTTTGATGTGATATGAGCTAACCGATCTTTAGATTAAATCACCATTGGTAGCGTGATTTATTGTAATGCTTTTTTCCTCAAAAAAAGAAAAAGAAAATTCTTATTTGGGTCAAATATTCCAAGACATAGGCTAGAATCTGTGATTGCAAAGTACAGTAAATATCCACACCAGTGTGGTGACTGACAGTCACACATACTCCTCAAAACATTAGATTCATCCGTGCTGGAGCCGTGCCGGCACACAACCCACGTAAAGAAGATAATTCCACACACAGCTGCAATTTCAGGTTTTCAAACAGAGATGGCGACAAAGAGGCAAAACTTACGGACTGCAGCTTTAAAATAGGGAATAGTTCATCCCAAAAATGAAAATGTACTCACCCTCAGGCCATCTAAGATGTAGATGTAGATTTGTTTCTTCATCGGAACAGATTTGGAGAAATGTAGCATTACATTATTTGCTCACCAATGGATCTTCTGCAGTGAATGGGTGCCATCAGAATAAGAGTTCAAACAGCTGATTAAATCATCATAATAATCCACAAGTAATTCACATATCTCTATTTCAGCCTCTATTAGCATCTTGTGAAGTGAAATGCTGCATGTTTGTAAAAAACAAATCCATCAAAGCTTTTAAACTTTAAGCCGTCACTTCTGGCCAAAATATGACTCCGTAAATATAACGCTTCTAACAATGAAAATATCCATCCCCTGTTTTCAGTTGTAAACAGTGCTTGATCTGTGCATATTTCTCTCCTTATTCAGACAAGACCACTTTTTCACTGGAAAAAGCAATATTATGGATAGAAAAGAAAACATCTTGATGGATCTCCCTATAGTGAAAAATAAATCTACTAAAATGCTAAGTATACTACAAATAAATTTACATATTTACACTGCAATTGTACCTGGTATACTTAAAGTCTGTTAAATTGGAACCACTAATTTTGTGCTTAATGCACATTAATTGTGCGCAAATAGTGTTGAAGTGCAACAAAAAATTAACTGAAGTATATTTGATTGTGCTAAAGTGCAAGTATACTTTAGGTACACTTTAAATATCTTGCATTTAATGGCGGATATTATCCAAAGATCATACAATCCTCACCAAAAGTGACACTAAAACACATTTTAGGCTTAATATTAAGAAAGAAGTACTCCAAATATGTATTTTTTTTATTATTTTTTTATCAACTGTTTAGACACTCATTCTGGCGGCACCCATTCACTGCAGAGGATCCATTGGTGAGCAAGTCATGTAATGCTAAATATCTCCAAATCTATTCCCATGAAGAAACAAACTCATCTAAATATTGGTACCCTGAGGGTGAGTACATCTCCAGCCAATTTTCAGTTTTGGGTGAACTATTCTTTGTGACTGCGTGTTTTGAGTTTGAGCTCCATCAAGTTGATTCTTTATCGTCTATTTTCTATCTTAAAAACAATTTTATACACTATCATTTTCGTTTCTATAACATGTGAATATATCCCCTATAGACCAATCAGAGCGCCTTGTTATCACTAGTTTTATTTTGATTTCTCGAGTCTGCTATTAGCTTAAAGCCCGTTAGCATCGGCAGCGTGGCTGCCGCTAATCTCACTTACACTGCTAATACTCTATTCACACATTACCATTGTTTCACTGTTACTTGCTTAAATTGCAGATTTGTGTCTACCTTTGAGTGCAGGTGGTGGAGAAGCAGGCCCAGCTGAGAGAGTGGCTATCCTGAAGGGCGACGATAGCATCGGTGCTGTCATGCTGCACACGGGGGTTAACGACACCAAGCTGCGGCAGACGGAGACACTGAAGAGGGACTTCAGGAGCCTGATCGAGATGGTATGCAGCACATCACTCGCGACGACGATCATCGTGTCAGGACCGGTTCCTACGTATCGACGAGGACACGAAAGGTTCAGTAGACTTTTTGCTTTAAAGAAAGGTTATTGTCATGGTGTAAAGAACAGAAACTGCTCTTTGTTAATAATTGGAATATTTTCTGAGAGTGTCCTAGGCTTTTCCGTGCTGATGGCCTGCACCCCAGCAGAGTCGGAGCGGAACTCCTGTCGGACAACATCTCCAGGATGCTAGGCTCCATATGACTAGTAAACCAATTCTCAAATAACTACTATGATGACTTTTGTTCTACCCACTTCAAAGATAGAAATACTTGTGTTGTCCAATCTATACAGACTGTGTCTGTTCCCCGAATAGCGAGGTCAAAATATAAATTTAATTCAGGATCTAGAAAAAATCTGATCGTGATTAAACCAGAAAAACGCAAAATAAGTGAACAAAAACTATTTTTAAAGCTTGGGCTCCGAAACATTAGATCACTCGCACCCAAAGCAGTTATTGTAAATTAAATGATCACAGATAATAATTTTGATGTACTCTGCCTGACTGAAACCTGGCTTAAACCAAATGAATATTTTGGTCTAAATGAGTCTACTCCACCAAGCTACTGTTATAAACATGAGCCCTGTCAGACTGGTCGTGGCGGCGGTGTTGCAACAATATATAGTGATATTCTCAATGTTATTCAGAAAACAGGATACAGGAGGTTTAACTCATTCGAACTACTTCTGCTTAATGTTAAACTGTTAGATATGCAAAATAAATCTCTCCTATCTCTTGCTCTGGCTACTGTGTATAGACCGCCAGGGCCATATACAGATTTCCTAAAAGAATTTGCAGATTTCCTCTCACATCTATTGGTCAATGTTAGTGCTAATTGTCGGAGATTTTAACATTCACGTTGATAATACAAATGATGCGTTAGGACTTGCGTTTACTGACCTAATAAACTCTTTTGGAGTCAAGCAAAACGTCACCGGGCCCACTCATCGTTTTAATCGTACGCTAGATTTAATTATATCGCATGGAATTGATCTTACCGATATAGATATCGTACCTCAAAGTGATGATGTTACTGATCATTTCCTTGTATCGTGCATGCTGCGTATTACTGATATTAGTTACATGGCTCCGCGTTATCGTCCGGGCAGAACTATTGTTCCAGCCACCAAAGACAGATTCACAAATAACCTGCCTGATTTATCTCAACTGCTCTGTGTACTCATAAATACACATAAACTAGACGAAATGACTAGCAACATGGGCACTATCTTCTCTAATACATTAGAAGCTGTTGCCCCCCTCAAATTGAAAAAGGTTAGAGAAAAACGTACTGCGCCATGGTACAACAGTTATACCCATTCTCTCAAGAAAGAAACTCGTAATCTTGAGCGCAAATGGAGAAAAACTAACTTAGAAGTTTTTAGAATTGCGTGGAAAAACAGTATGTCCAACTATAGACAGGCTCTAAAAGCTGCCAGGGCAGAGCATATCCGCAAACTCATAGATAATAACCAAAACAATCCAACAAAACAATCCAATTATTTAGCACCGTGGCTAGATTATCAAATAAACACACGCCACCCGATCTAAATATTCCCTCACAGTTCAATAGTAATGACTTTATGAATTTCTTTACTGATAAAATAGATAACATCAGAAATACAATATCAAATGTAGATTCTACTCCGTCTAGTATTTCAGCTTCATTCATCGCACCCAAAGAAAAACTGCAGTGCTTTACAACTATAGGACAGGAAGAGCTAAATAAACTTATCAGTGCATCTAAACCAACAACGTGTTTATTAGATTCTGTACCCACTAAACTACTGAAAGAGTTGTTACCTGTAGAAGTAGAACTGCTATTCAATATTATTAACTCATCGTTATCTTTAGGTCACATCCCAAAACCGTTCAAGTTGGCGGTTATTAAGCCTCTTATTAAGAAACCACAACTAGATTCTAATGAACTGGCAAATTACAGATCCATTTCAAATCTTCCGTTTATGTCTAAAATTTTAGAAAAAGTTGTGTCTGCTCAATACTTGCAAAAAAAGGATCTCTATGAAGAATTTCAGTCAGGTTTCAGGCCTCACCATAGCACAGAAACTGCACTTATTAAAATGACAAATGACTTGCTTCTTGCTTCAGACCAAGGCTGCATCTCATTGTTAGTATTACTTGATCTTAGTGCTGCGTTTGACACTATAGACCATGACACACTCATAGATCGATTACAAAACTATACTGGTATTCAAGGGCAGGCTTTAAGATGGTTTAGATCCTACCTATTCGATCGCTACCACTTTTTTCATTTAAATGGGGAGTCATCTCAATTATCACCAGTAAAGTATGGAGTACCACAAGGATCTGTCCTAGGTCCTCTGCTGTTTTCAATATACAGGTCCTTTTCAAAAAATTAGCGTATTGTGATAAAGTTCATTATTTTCTGTAATGTACTGATAAACATTAGACTTTCATATATTTTAGATTCATTACAACACAACTGAAGTAGTTCAAGCCTTTTATTGTTTTAATATTGATGATTTTGGCATACAGCTCATGAAAACCCAAAATTCCTATCTCAAAAAATTAGCATATCATGAAAAGGTTCTCTAAACGAGCTATTAACCTAATCATCTGAATCAACTAATTAACTCTAAACACCTGCAAAAGATTCCTGAGGCTTTTAAAAACTCCCGGCCTGGTTCATTACTCAAAACCGCAATCATGGGTAAGACTGCCGACCTGACTGCTGTCCAGAAGGCCATCATTGACACCCTCAAGCAAGAGGGTAAGACACAGAAAGAAATTTCTGAACGAATAGGCTGTTCCCAGAGTGCTGTATCAAGGCACCTCAGTGGGAAGTCTGTGGGAAGGAAAAAGTGTGGCAGAAAACGCAGCACAACGAGAAGAGGTGACCGGACCCTGAGGAAGATTGTGGAGAAGGACCGATTCCAGACCTTGGGGGACCTGCGGAAGCAGTGGACTGAGTCTGGAGTAGAAACATCCAGAGCCACCGTGTACAGGCGTGTGCAGGAAATGGGCTACAGGTGCCGCATTCCCCAGGTCAAGCCACTTTTGAACCAGAAACAGCGGCAGAAGCGCCTGACCTGGGCTACAGAGAAGCAGCACTGGACTGTTGCTCAGTGGTCCAAAGTACTTTTTTCGGATGAAAGCAAATTTTGCATGTCATTCGGAAATCAAGGTGCCAGAGTCTGGAGGAAGACTGGGGAGAGGGAAATGCCAAAATGCCTGAAGTCCAGTGTCAAGTACCCACAGTCAGTGATGCTGGTGTTGGTCCACTGTGTTTTATCAAGGGCAGGGTCAATGCAGCTAGCTATCAGGAGATTTTGGAGCACTTCATGCTTCCATCTGCTGAAAAGCTTTATGGAGATGAAGATTTCATTTTTCAGCACGACCTGGCACCTGCTCACAGTGCCAAAACCACTGGTAAATGGTTTACTGACCATGGTATTACTGTGCTCAATTGGCCTGCCAACTCTCCTGACCTGAACCCCATAGAGAATCTGTGGGATATTGTGAAGAGAAAGTTGAGAGACGCAAGACCCAACACTCTGGATGAGCTTAAGGCCGCTATCGAAGCATCCTGGGCCTCCATAACACCTCAGCAGTGCCACAGGCTGATTGCCTCCATGCCACGCCGCATTGAAGCAGTCATTTCTGCAAAAGGATTCCAGACCAAGTATTGAGTGCATAAATGAACATAATGGCCATTCTTTTATTGGTCGGATGAAATATGCAAATTTTTTGAGATATGAATTTTGGGTTTTCATGAGCTGTATGCCAAAATCATCAATATTAAAACAATAAAAGGCTTGAACTACTTCAGTTGTGTTGTAATGAATCTAAAATATATGAAAATCTATCAGTACATTACAGAAAATAATGAACTTTATCACAATATGCTAATTTTTTTAAAAGGACCTGTACATGTTGCCCCTTGGTAATATTATTAGAAAATACAGGATTAGTTTTCATTGTTATGCTGATGATACTCAACTATACTGTATATCTCAACAAGACCAGATGAAACTTCTAAACTATCTAAGCTAATAGATTGTGTAAAAAAATATAAAAGACTGGATGACCAATAATTTCCTCCTATTAAATTCAGATAAGACAGAGATATTACTCATTGGACCAAAAAACAGTACACAGAATCTCTTGGATTACAATTTGCAACTAGACGGATGTACTGTTACATCCTCTAAAGTCAAAAATCTGGGTGTTATATTAGACAGCAACTTGTCCTTTGAAAATCATATTTCCCATGTTACAAAAACAGCATTCTTCCATCTTAGAAACATTGCCAAGCTTCGAAACATGCTACCTGTTTCTGATGCAGAAAAGCTAGTTCATGCATTCATGACCTCTAGACTGGACTATTGTAATGCACTGCTAGGTGGCTGTCCTGCATCTTCAATAAACAAGCTACAGATAGTCCAAAATGTAGCGGCTAGATTTCTTACCAGGTCAAGAAAATATGATCATATTACCCCAATTTTAAAGTCTCTGCACTGGCTACCTATTAAGTTCCGTATCATTTACAAAATATTATTACTTGCCTATAAGGCCCTAAATGGTTTAGCTCCTGCGTACCTAACTCGTCTTCTACCACGCTGCAATCCAACCCGCTCCCTAAGGTCGCAAAACTCTGGACTTTTGGTAGTACCTAGGATAACAAAGTCCACTAAAGGAGGTAGAGCTTTTTCACATTTGGCTCTCAAACTCTGGAATAGCCTTCCTGATAACGTTCGGGGTTCAGACACACTCTCTCTGTTTAAATCTAGATTAAAGACACATCTCTTTAGCCAAGCATTCACATAATGCATTTTATAATCTTGTACTGCAGTTATATCTGATCAAATGTACATTATTATTATTCTTTAGCTTGGGTTGAACAAATCATTTTTGCTTAGATGGAACAGCAGCTACGCTAATTATGTCTCTATTTGTTTCTCTGTTTCTGCCATGGGACTAACATCCCGTGGTAACTAGGAATTACAGAAGCTTCAGTCTGGATCCAACCCTTAAATGATCTGAGATGACTGAACATCTGAGAAAAGATGATGCCAACCCCTCAGAGGACCTCAGAGGATGCCAATGTAACATGCCAACAGACAACATACAGAATTACCAAATTTTGCCATAAGTTAAATATATTAAGGTTCTGCAATATATACAGTAAATATATTGTGTAAACTTAATTTCCTGTAGAGCTGCTTTGCAACGATTTGTATCGTGAAAAGTGCTATACAAATAAACTTGAACTTGAACTTGTTTTTATTTTTGGCAGAGAATGGTTTATGCTCGGACATGTTGGGCTCAGGTGCCAAAACCTTTTAAACAGTTTCAAATGTCTTATTATTGTGCTTAAAGCTACTGATGTAAAATAAAAGTATCACATGAGAGGAAATGCTTGCTTTAATGTGGTGGCTGTCAAAATGTAATTGCTCATTTGAGAACATGAGGTAAGAGAATAGTGTTATAATCACATTTATATGAATAATATAGCTCATAGACGTGTGCAGATATATAAAAAACAAAGCCCCAAATAAAGAATGGCTGTTGCTGAGGGCAGTTTTATCTGACAGGTGCCAGACTTGGCATTTAATGCACAGGGATTGAAGAGCGGGGCAATCCAGGATGATTCAGGCTGAGAGAAGCGTAATGCAATTCTCTTGTGCTACTAATAGGAGACAGATCTCCTTTCCATGCCAAAGCATCATATCTCTAATGCTCATGTAGGGGAAACATATGCTAATGGAACCCAATCCCTATCCCCTCGTATTTATACTATAATGACTTTAAATTTGTGCATTAGAATGAAATAATGAATAAATCCAATGGAAAGGCAAAGCAGCTGAGGCCAGGACTGGTCTTGACAGCCACGCTGAGAATGATTTGAAAGGGGAAGAGTTGAGGTGTCATCACTCTTTAGTCTATGTCCTCGCTTGGTTAATATCAGGCTTGGATTTAAGAACATCAAGTGGTATGTGTGTAGGCCCTGTGTAGTGTACCTCTAGTGTGTCCACTTCAACCTCAAGTGTGCGAGATAATAAGTGTTCAAACCTGTAGTATGTTAAAGACTAATGAATCTAGGAACAGAGTCTACTGACCTGCTTTCATGTTTTATCGATGAAATAATACAGATGCGAGAGGAAATAAGGCCAAAGCACTGAATAGCCAGATGTTAAATATTGACACTAAAACGTGTAAAATGGTTTTTATTTGAATCTTTTCATCTTAACCCTCTGATGGTTTAGATCTCTGTACCCTATAGTTTTTTTTGGGGTCTCCAGAGACCCCAGACAATAACATTTAATTTTGTAACAAGATAATAGTTATTTTTTTTTACAAATGTAATTTTACTCTGTTTGTTAATGTTTTTACTCAACATTTGTGCAGTTTTTGGAGGATTTATGATATCTTTTAAATTTCTATAAATAAATAAATAAATATTTATTTAAATTACAAATTTACAAAAAAACAGCATTTCATGTAAAATTCACTTTATAAAAGGCCCAGATTTCTAACTTTCATTCATGGGGATAACATGGATCATTTTAAATGATTTAATGTAACATTTATACCCATTTTTTTGCAGTTTGCAGTTTTAAAATAAAAAAATATCACTTTAACCACTAGATGGCTATAGAGCTCCACTATATGCTATTTGCTATTTGAGAGACCTGAAAGATATCTTTTCACAAGTTGGATTCAGTTGGATTCATATCTAAATATTATAAAATCACAATTATAACAAAAATAAAATATTTTTTGTCAAAGTTTAGTATTTTTTGTACTGAAAAACCCCCAGTTTTTCAAGTGAGCAAATAAAGCAGTAAAAAGATAAAATTTAGTAAAAGAAATCAAACAACGAGGAACAATAAGTGTGTGTGTGTGTGTGTGTGTGTGTGAGAGAGAGTGTGTGAGTACACATTGTCGGTGTCAGTGTCACCACTTTATATTTGTGTTGGTTCTGCATTTTGGATGATTTTATTTGACAAATTATAGCCTTACAAATGTGTGTGTGTGTGTGTTTGTGTGTGTGTGTGTGTGTGTGTGTGTGTGTGTGTGTGTGAGTGTGCACATTTTCAATGTGTCAGTGTCACCAATTTATTTTTGTGGTGGTACTGCATTTTGGATGATTTTATTTTACAAATGATAAGAGAACAGTTTTTATAGTCTCAAAAATGTGTTCCTCTATGTGTGTGTGTGTGTGTTGTGAGCAATATAATTTAGCATTGTGGATGTTTTTTGCATTGGTGGAAGTGTGCCACTTTATTTGTGCCATTTCTGTCGATGTGTTCTGCGTTGTTTCTGATTTTGATGATGAATTTTGTCTATTTTGATTGCGGGGTCTCCAGAGACCCCGAAAGCCACGAGTGTCACAAATTTTGTCACGCTAACATAAAAACAGATATCATTCCAATTTATTTATTTTTTTGTAGATCTAGAAAGTGTTGAGAGCCGTAGAAGGTTTCATACCATTTGGACAAAGGGAACATTTTTTAAAAATTGAGCAAAAGTCATTTGGGGTCAAAAAGACCCCGTAAACCATCAGAGTAAGTGATAGTTGATGCAAAAATAAAAAATTTACTTACCTTCATGTTAGGTTTCTTTTAATTAGTTCACTTGTATCTAAGTGCCTCAAACTAAATGTTTAATATATTTCATCAGTGTTATTATTGTTAACAAAACAAAACAAAAAATCATGCAAAATAAAATGTAACTATTAGATGAAAATTTAAAAACTTTAAAATTGAAAAGAAATAAAATAAAATAAAAAACTCGCTATGGGTGGTCCATGGGTGTGTCGTCTGAGTCCGAGACTACATCACTTGTGACTAAGCTTGAAAATTTTGTTTTTCTCTTTGCATTGTATTGGGTATCATCTTTCCTAAAAACCATGCACAAAGTTACTTAAGACATTCCATACCTGGCTGTCCCTACCTATGACACTCTGAAAACATCTACTGCATAAAGCTCAAAGAGGGCCAGGCAGTATAACTATAGGTTTGCAGTGTAGGCCACCAATATGAAATACCACTTCCATAGCCCGACAGGAGGTGGCACGTAATTGTGTCTTTTCATACCCTGAAAGTGCATGGTACAGCTTTGGCCCTGCTACTCTCAATGGATTTTTCATTTGCTGGTATTTGGGCGACAAGGCCACTCAAGATAGATTTTACCTCATCTCTCTAACCATTTGTACAGCATGACTTTGATGAAAGTGCAAAAAAACCCCTCTAGCAGCTAAACCGCCACTGTGTTTAGCTAAAGGGGCAGATTTTGAGAGCAAAGAAAACTTTCATATTTGTGTGTATTATTTTTTTTTTTTGTATTTATTCACTTTTTGTCCAACAATAGTTCCCATATAAATGAATACTATATCATATAGCAGGGGTCTTCAACAGGGGTCACAGCAGTACTGTAAGGGGTCCACCATGTGCTGCTTGATTTCAAACTAATATTTGTGAAAAATAAAAATATGCATAAACTAAACAAAAATATAATTTTACATTAACTAAAGCTAAAAGAATATGACACTGTACATAATTATTATTTGAATAGCTTTGCCATGGAAGTGTAATAACAAATTATTATTATTATTATTAAATTACTAAATGCAAAGCCATCCTAATAATAATTTTATAACAAAAACAACAACAATACAATAATAATAATAATAATAACAACTTATTCTTATTATGATAATAATTATAACATATACTTATTTTGGACACAAAAGGTAAGAATTATTATATCATTTACAGTGACAATCTTTATTTATTTATTTGTTTGTTTGTCTGTCTGTTTGTTTGTAATTACAAAGAACACACCCCTTTATAATTTGTTATGAAAAACAGTAAAAGTCCTTCTCTGATCCATAATATTGTATTACTTTGTTTCAGTTTTGCATTTTAGGGTGTTTTGGGTTGTTTTATGTTATTTAGTTACTGTATATAACACTATTTTTATGTTATGTTTTATTATGGTTGTTACAGTACAATTAAAGGAGCAGTGCAGGTATTTTTTGTAGATCATAAGTTCCTTGTTACATTAGCATTATATAAGTTAATAACATATATGTTTCTAAATATACAGGAAAAGACAACATCCCATATTGCCTAAAACATTGACAAGTTGTTGTTTTTTTACGCTAAATGTCTGGCAACCACAGCTGGCGTTGTCACTTTTTTTTTTTTTTTTTTTTACACTGTTTTTTAATTTTTTATTTATTTATAAAGGCTGTTTCTGTTATTCAGGCATAAAATACATGCTCTGTCAGTTGGCTCGTGAGTGCAGTCCATTTCATTCACTTACATTTTTGTTCTTTTACTCATTTATTTAAAGAGAACTGTGGACGTCTTAGACGCAGAAACATATTTCATAATTAGGGGAGTCATATTATTTAGGAATAGTGTGGAGGCATCAAAGAGAAGCCATTGCTTCTCAGATGAAATGCTATTCATATATGTCAGCTTTCATTAACTAATACTGCAGTGGTTCAGTGGCTAAGCTTCAAAAACCAAGTCTAACTGTTCACATGTACATTGGTTCAGTTTTACTAGCTCTGACTCCTCATCATATTTGCAAAATATCTTAAAAAGTAATATGCCCATAACTATGTAACATTGTTGTTATAATATGATCATAAATGCGTTTAAAGAGACAACAGGGGGAAGATGTTCCTGACACTGATTTGTTATTCTGAAAGTAATCTTAAATGAAAAATAATGCTTAAAATTTAATTAAACATTACAAATATTAATTGGCTTTTCATAAACATATTGACACTATAAATTAATTTTTAAAGGCACATTTGGTTATGAATATTTCTTTAATTATAGTTTGTGTACTCAACAAGATCTTTGTAATTTCTTATACTTTCTGCATAATTCATGTTTATTCTTATAATGCATAAACCAACATTACATTTCCAGTATTGTTCAGTTAAGCACTTGCAACTTTGATGTAACAACCTTTCAACGTCTCACATTTTTGTTAAAGGGATAGTTCATCTAAACTTGAAAATTCTGTCTTTAACGCACCTTATGCCGTTACAAATCTGAATAAAGATTTTTTTTTTTAGTCTGTGGAACACAAAAGAAGACATTCAGCAGAATGACTAGGCTGCTCTTTTCCATTCATTGTAAATTAATGGTGGCCAGGACTGTCCCTGATACATGTAGAAAAACCTTACAATAGAAAAACAGAAAGAGGTGAATAAATGATATCGAAATTTTGGAGTGAACTGTTCCTTTAACTAAAAGCTTTTGTTAATGAGACATTTACCATCGCTGAAAGGTTCATTTGTTTGAAATAGCCTTCGGAAATGCCAGAGCGCCTAAAATCATATCACAAATTCCTCACCTTTAAAGCTTCTTTGATATGGCTTTTAATTAGCGTCTGGTCCTTTCAAATGAAGCCAAAAACCCAAGTGCGGCCTACTTACCGTCGCCACTCGACAAGACAGCGGGAAAAAAGTACGGAGGTGGTGAGGTGGAGGGTGACAGCTTCCTCTTCCCTTAGTAAGCCATATAAATAAATCTCCTGCTTCTCTGTTTGACTTCTTGATGAGAAAGTGTTGTGCAATAACGCAATTCTGAAAGGAAAAGTCACTTAGGAGGCTGAGAGGTAGATTAGCAATTTGTAAGAGCTATTTATAACCATAAATTGCAGCCAATCAAACCGCCCTTGTCTCTTATAGAAGTATGTTTGAGTTCCAGAGAGGCGGTTCAGCCTGAAATGCAATATCCTGAAAGAAACAGCTGTTCCAACATACAGATGGGAAATGAATGAGGGAGGTGGGGGTAGGAAAATGAAAGACATGCTCAGATGTGACCTTATCAAAGCGACTTGAATCTTGTACTTATTGGCCAGGACTGGTTTGAGTGAACTAAACGCGGTGACGTGATCACAGTGGAAGTAAAGGACAGTTCTCTCTCCTCTCTCCTTTACAAACCATCCCTCTCCCTTTCTTACGGTCGGCCTGAAGAGGCTGGAGATTAGCATATGACATGACAGATTACATTAAATCACATCGTTGCAGTACTTTATGGCATTAGCCTCTTAGCCTAGGCAGCTAGACGCATGCAAATGCCCCTCTAAAACCCTCTTATTTAAATCTGCTGAGTGACATGGCACCTTTGATATGATTATTAGTCATCTGACTGACTGAGTTCACCAGCAGCAGGACACACAGATGCCACAGGAACGTGTGAGATATTCACACTTTTCAGCATCGCTTTCTAAAACTGACACGCTGCAGATTTATTTTATTTTTTATTTTAGTGGGAGTTTTTCTTCATAGCAACATTACCATTATAATTAACTAGGTTATGTTTATTTTTACACGCAATTATATATAATTAGGTTTTAGTTATTGGTGGTGTTATTGGCAAAAGTGTCTTAATTAATCCATATGTTCTTAATTAATCTGTTGTTCCAGTGTGCTTACATTTGAAGTGTTGTGACATATTTCAAAGTTTTTATTTTGCTAATAAATTAAGATCACGCATGACTCAAACTGCACAAGAATGAGCAGCAGCAATAACAGCAACAACAATAATAACAGTAATAATACTATTTATTATTGTTATTGTTGTAGTTTTTGCTGCTGCTGTTGGTATTGGAGTTGTTGTAATGTGTAATTATGTAATGATAATATTATTTACAGGAATATTGTTATTATTCATGACAATACATTTTTTAATAACATTTTAACTATATATTTTATTTTAATAATAAATTGAGATAACCACACATATCTCCAACTGTTACGGTTTGCTCCACGAAGGAATGCAGGAACTCGCGGGTGAGTCGAAAATAGAATCTTTAATAAAATAAGAGTTTCAGGATACAAGAAAACAATCTTTAAACAACATTAACATAACTTTACATAACATTAAGACACGACAGCGACATGAGGAGAACTGAGGAACTTTAAAGGGAACAGGACAAAGGAACAAACAAGATAATTAATTCAGCACAGGTGATGAGAATGATTGATACTTAACTAATGACAGGAAAAACCAAATATGGGCAAAAGGGAAACTAGACAGAAACTAAACTGTGACAGATATCGCCCCCCTCCCGGAAGGTGCATCCCGCACCGTAACATACACATAACGGGCGGGGGGCGGGCGCTCTGGAGGCTGGAGCCGGGCCAGGACAGGGAGGAGACCAGGAAAGCCTCCTGGGCGGATCAGGGGCCTTGGGAGGCCATGTCGGATCAGGAGACACGGGAGGTCATGGCGGATCAGCAGACACGGGAGGCCATGGCGGATCTGGGGACACGGGAGGCCATGGCGGATCAGGAGACACGGGAGGCCATGGCGGATCAGGAGATATGGGAAGCCCTGGAGGGACTATTTTTTGGGTTGGCCGAGATAGCACAGGGAGTTCCGTGGCCTTTGCCTTCGGCCCGGTCATGCAGGCCAGGGGTATATAGCCCCCCCAAAAACACTGGAGGGCGCTCTGGAGGAGCGGGTTCTAGGGGGCGCTCTGGAGGAGCGGGCTCTTGAGGACGCTCGGGAGGAGCGGACATTTGGGGGCACACTTGCAGCACGGATACTTGAGGGCGCACTCACAGCGCGAATACTTGAGGGTGCTCTTGCAGCGCGGACATTTGGGGGTGCTCTTGCAGCGCAGATACTTGAGGGCGCTCTTGCAGCGCTGACATTTGGGGGGCGCTCTTGCAGCGCGGATACTTGAGGGCGGGACGGGACGGGACCAGCGGAGATGCAGGAGGGCTGGACGGGACCAGCGGAGACGCAGGAGGGTGCTCTTGCAGCGCGGACTCTCGGCGGCGCTCTGACAGCGCAAATTCTCGGGGGTGCTCTGGAAGTGCGACTTCTCGGGGGTACTCTGGGAGCGCGGATCTGTACGGGATCAGAGGGGACGCAGGAGAGCTGGGCGGAAGCAGCGGGGACGCAGGAGAGCTGGGCGGAACCAGCGAAGACGCAGGAGAGCTGGGCGGAACCAGCGGAGACGAAGGAGGGTACTTGCGAGGAGCAGGCACTGGAGGGCACTTGCGAGGCGCAGGCACTGGAGGGCACTGGCGAGGAGCAGGCACTAGAGGGCACTGGCGAGGAGCAGGCACTGGAGGGCAATGGCGAAGAGCAGGCACTGGAGAGAGTACGGGAGCCGAGAACTCTGGGGGCAGAGCCTCATCTAGTAGCCCTGCGTTTTGTGTCGGCAGAACTGTCTTCACTGCGGGCGTAACCATCGCCTCGGACGGCGACACAATCATCGCCGTGGACGGCGGAACCATCTTCGCCGCGGGCGGAAACATCATAGTCGCGGGGGGCGGCATCATCATCTCCTTGCGGGGAACTAAAATTAGCCGCCTCTTCATCATCTGTTCGGTCGTGTCTTCTGTTACTGTTACAGACAACGACATGAGGAGAACTGAGGAACTTTAAAGGGAACAGGACAAAGGAACAAACAAGATAATTAATTCAACACAGGTGATGAGAATGATTGATACTTAACTAATGACAGGAAAAACCAAATACAGGCAAAAGGGAAACTAGACAGAAACTAAACCGTGACACCAACAGTGCAACAGCAGCAACAATAACATTTATGCAATAATAATAATAATAATAATTATTATTATTATTGGGTATTGCTGTTCTTTATTATTGTATAGTTGTTGTTGTCTTGGTTGTTGTGTGAGTGTGTAATTGTCACGGTTTATGAATCCATTGTGTTCCTTGTGTAGGTCTGTGTGTTACATGTCTCCTTGTGTTTCTGATATTTGTCATTGTTCTGATTTGGTTTCTTCCATTGTCTCCCCCCATCGATCTGTCTGATTTGGTTTAGCCCTCATTATTTTGTATCCCCGTCACCTGTTCTCATTACCCTCTCCAGCTGCTGCTCATCTTCTCTTGGCTACTTAAACTCACTGCAATCTCTCCTGTTTGTCAGATCGTTGTTTGATGTCAGTGGATTGTTTCATCGTGTGTTCGTCCTTGGAAACTCTGGTTTGTCTTGGTTATCGTGTCTTTGGATGTTCTACGTTGGATCACTCTTCACCATTCATCACCTCGCTGACCATCAAAAGTCCCTGCACCACCTACCCATCCGAGAGACTTCATTCATCCTTTCTGTTAATTTCTGCCATTTCACCGTCTGTCAATAAACTGGTTACTTGCATCTTTGTTTCCATCATCCTTGTGTTTCATAACAGTAATAACATTATTTACATAAATTTAATTTTTTTATTCATAACAATACATATCTTTAATAACATTTTAATGTTATATAATAATAATAATAGTAATAATAATATATATTGCTATTCTTCATTATTGTTGTCACGAATCTGGTCCATGCTCTCCCGGTCAACCACCACTAGAGGTCACCCGTTCACCACATTGACTTTTTCACTCCCAACACATTGGACTCCATTTCCCACAACCCATTGCACTGACGACATGCACAGCTGTTCACTATCTCGCCCACACCTGATTATCATTTCACTATCACCATCACTCACTATTTAAGCCTGGGACTTGCGCTTGCTCACTTCCGAGTAGTTGCTAGCCTGTCTACTCTACAAAGCGTTTTCCTAGTTCTGTTTCCTGTGTTCTGATCCCTACTCGTGTTCCTGGTTTATTCTCTCTGCCTTGCCCTGTCTGGATATTGTACGCCGATCGTCGACCCACGCTTTCCCAAGGATTACTCTTGTCTCTTGCCTTTGCCATACCAGTTTGCTGTCTCCCGACCCTGCCTGTATGACCATGTCCTATAATAAAGCTTTGCAAATGGATCCGCACGTCTCACGTCTCGTCACCCCTGTAACAATTGTATAGTTGTTGTGTGAGTGTGTAATAATATTATTTACAGATATGTTGTTACTATTCATAAAATTTCACAACTTTTAATAACATTTTGACTATTTTAGTTTTATGTAATAAAATATTTAATGTTGTTTAGTTTATTATTACTAGTAGTAGTATTAATATTGGATACTACTATTGTTCATTATTGTATATTTGTTGTTGCTTTGGTTATGTGAGTGTGTAATATAATTTACTGAAATTGTTACTATTCATAAAAATACATATTCTTAAATACATTTTAAGAATGTTATTTTTATATAATTAAATATTTAAAATACCTGTTTCCCATGTCATGTACCATCGTGCGTATCATTGCAACATCAAGATTGATATTTATAAATGAATTTATATTTCAGACTCTTTTCTCTAATTATTCAGAGTGTCACAGTAGAAGCCCCCTGCCTTTCTGCGGTGTCTTCCTCATGTTCGGTGGTCTTTAATCTTAATTATAAAGCTATCATTACCACATGAACCCGAGGCTGCGGCCGTCCACGCTCAGAATCAATCACGCGATGGTCTGTTCTGCTGCAGAGCTCCTCTCCCCTCGTTCCACACTAGAGCTTTTTCATTTATTCTCTTTTCAATTTTCATAATTGCTGTTGTCCTCACACTCACTAAGAGCACAGCCCGTTGCCCTCCCTGCTGAAGTTCAACATTTTGGATATTGAATATTGGTTTCACATACTTCAGTGCATCGATCTGATTGGATTTTGCAAGAATAAAAGGATGGGTCCCCTCTGATTTAGGAAGATAAAGTGCTTTTCTTGCAAATACACCTTGACCAATTAGTCTCTCATTCCGCTGTGTTGCTTGATGCATGATTTATGGGAGGTTGGGTTTGTCGCGGTACTGATGTTCACTAGAACGGTACATTTTGATAAAGGAGGTTGTGTCTCGTTACAAATTTTAAAAAGAAAAAGTACTGCGCCGGGCCAGAAATCAACAGAGAGCTATTTATCCAGTTATTATGCTGTTTTATCACTGTTTATTTCTTATGTGTACTAGTCATTCTCCGACAGGCTGTTGGCAACCGCTGATGAAATATCCCAACATGTAGAGTAGAGATCCTAACAGGACTTTCACACTCTATTAGATGTGAGAAGGCGTTAGATGAAAAACAGGACAAAAGCTCGCCAAATGCTCATCGTGCAGCTGAATTCTCAATAATCCAAGATGCTCGAGCAGAGCTCTCCAGGTCTGTGATTGGGATATGCGAGGCCGCCGCGAGGACTAATTTCTTGAAAGCCTGCTTGCTAACCGAAGCGGTGAAATTTAGGAGCAGTGAAGATGTCAGGACTGCATTAGACCGCCTGATCAAAGGCCTCCAGCAGGCCTCCCTCCGCCAGTCCTTTCATGAATCCAGTCACTCTGCCAACAGACTTGTTTTAGCGTTAAGGCAGCTTTATGTTTGAATTTTATGTGCCAATTAATTAGGTGCTTTCTAATATATGTTGGGAGAACTGTAAACTATTTAGAGAGGGGTAAGGAGAGAGCGATCTGTGCTAAGGTTCTTTTGATTTATAACGGTCAGTGTTCACGTTCAGTAAGCAGAAGAGACAGCTGAGAGTGCACGGCCGCCACTCCGGCCCTCTCTGAACCAGGAAGAAGGATTTAAATGTCTTCCCTTGAAGTCTAAATATTTAATTTCTTAATAGAGGACATTGCAGCCAACATTAATTTTGAAGGAACAGTGAGGACATTAATGAGGCTAACACAGAGTGGCATGTCTTGTGACATTCATTTGATAAAAAAGGTGAGGCTCTTTTTTCTTCATCTTCCTGCACTTTCACCCCTTTTAGAAAGCAGGCGGTAAAAGGCATCTCCGTCATTGATCTGTCTTCCCTACCACGGCAATTATTAAATTAAATGTAGAAATTCACACTGTTTGTAATTACTTTCACTCTACAGTATTCTTCTGTTACACATGCCATAGGCCTATACAAATCTGCATCTTAGCAGTAAATATCCTTTCTTTCTAATTATAACTTGGCCTCAAAACAAAAAAGGTAAATTGGCTTGATTTTTATAGGTGACACTGAACATTCAAACCCACTGTTTGGTAGATTGACACTCATGTTGGTGACATAAGCCAAACTATATAAGATTCTAGTGCAAATAACCAGGAAAACATCACCTCAGATGGTGTGAGTGGGATTTGATTCCGAATATGGCACAACACCTTCACCTCAATCAATTTTTTCATACTCACTTGATGAGAAATAGTCAGAGAAAGGATGTTGCTTAATAAGATCTAGAAAGATAAAATAGAAAAAAGGTGCCACCATACCATTGGGATTTGTTTATAAGACAGTCATTTATTATTTCGAGTTTAAGAACAGCTCTCTTTAAAAGCCTGTTTTTGCCTCAGAGCAAAAAAAAAAAAGAAAAAAAAGAAGAAAAGGTAAATGTGGATAAAGTTAAAATAAGAAATAAAGACACAGTGTGAGAAATTAAATTGCACTGTAAGATATATAACGTCACAGTTATGGGAAATAAAGTCACATTGTAAGATATAAAGTTCAACTGAGATAAAGGTCAACAGATATTGTCAGCAGATAGACACGGGACACAGAGGTAAGTGCAATACAAACAACAGGTTTATAGAAAAACAGCAGAGGGGAATGAGATGAGCAGTAAGTCCGGGTAAGCAGGTGGGGAATAGGAATGTCTCTAGGGGCTTATCTGAGTGTGAATGTCTTTTTCCTTTTCCAGTTGATGCGGAGGTAACAGTGGAGCGTGGAGACGGTGGAGAACTGGAGCGGTGGAGAACAGGAATAGGAACACTGGAGCAACTGGTAAGTAGACAACAGGTAAGTGGGTCAGGCAACATAAAAAGTTTGAGACCAGACAGTTAGTGAACGGGAGGAGTGCAGGGATATAATGCTGCTGATTAGTGTTGACAGGTGGTGGTGATCAGAAATCAGGGGATTCGGATCTGGTGAGTGTCATTGGTGGAGACTGCAGTGACTCTCCGACTGTACTCCCTCCTCCAGGGGCGGCTCCTGATGCCCTTTTACGGCGATGGAGTTGGCCACGGCCTCTGGGTGTGGGACGGTCAGGGTGGTTCTGGTGAAACTCGGCCAGGAGAGAGGGATCCAGCACATCGTCCCGGCCCGTATCCCTCCCAGTCAATAAGATATTCAAGGCAACCACCCCATCGCCGAGAGTCCAAGATGTCCTGCACCCTATAGACTAGGGGCTCTTCGATGATCTCGGGGGGAGGAGGTACTGCAGGCTCGTCGGGTTCTGTGACAGAGGGAGAGACAGGCTTGAGAAGTGAGACATGGAATACTGGATGGATACGATGCCGTGCAGGGAGTTGGAGACGGAAGGTGACCTCATTTATCTGCCTCTCGATGGAATAGCGGGGACTCAGCTTCCGGCAGGGCAGGCGGAGATGCAGATCCCGGGTGGAGAGCCAGACCTTATGTCCAGGACGATAGATGGGGGTGGCAGGCCGACAGGCATCTGCATAGGTCTTGTGTCGCTGCACTGCCAGCTGGAACGTTGGAGGGCTCTTCTGTCCAAGGAAACAGAGGGGGTTGGTAGCCGAGTATGCACTGGAAAGGGGTGAGGCCGGTGGTGGTTTGCTTGAGAGAATGGCGCAGACTGAGCATCCACGAACATACTGGGAGACATCCCGGGCCATACTGGGCCACCAGTACCGAGCATCGAGGAGCGAGAGAGTACGCTGGCTGCCTGGGTGTCCAGAGCCGGGGAAGCATGCAGGGAGCCCAGAAGGGAAGTCCTCAAGGAAGTGGCCACGTAGGTTTTACCCTCTGGGCCTCCCAGCGGAGAGGGTTCGGTGATGGAGGTGATGCGGATCTGTTCATCCAGGGCCCACGGGATGGGGATCACAAAGACGGCTGAAGGGAGTATGGGTTCAGGTGTGGAGGGTTCGTCTGGGGAATGGATACGTGAGAGGGAATCTGCCTTGACATTCTTATCTCCGGGTCGATACGTAATGGAAGACTGGAACCGGGTGAAGAAGAGGGCCCAGCGAGTCTTCCGGGGGTTTAACCTCTTAGCACTTTGGAGATATTCCAGGTTGTTGTGGTCAGTGATGACCGTAAAGGGGTGTTGAGCTCCCTCCAGCCAGTGTCTCCATTCCTCCAGCGCCAGTTTAATGGCGAGCAGCTCCCGTTTTCCAATATCGTAGTTCTGCTCCACTGGGGAAAGCTTACTGGAGAAGTAAGCGCAAGGGTGGAGTTGGGGAGGCTCTCCGTGGTATTGAGACAGCACTGCTCCCACGCCGGTGGTGGAGGCATCCACTTCCACTATGAATGGGAGTTGGGGTTCGGGATGTGAGAGGATGGGAGCAGTGCAGAAGGCCTCCTGGAGCTTCTTGTAGGCGGCTCGAGCTTCGGAGTTCCAGGACAGAGACTTGGGTTTCTGACGGAGCATGGAAGTGAGGGGGGCTGAGAGGAAACTGAAGTTCAGAATGAACCTCCGGTAGAAAGTTGGAAAGGCCATATGGCATGACCCGACATTCATAGTGGCCTGAGGGGGTAATGAACGACGAGTCTTCCACAGTGTGATCATTGAGGGTCCGGCAGTCGATGCAGGGCCACAAGCCTCCGTCATTCTTGCCCATGAAGAAGAAGCTCGAGGCCGCCGGAGAGGTGGAAGGGCAAATGAACTGTTGTTGGAGAGCTTCCTTGATGTAATCCTCCATCGCCTTGCACTCCGGGATGGACAGGCGGGTATACTCGACCCTTGGGGAGTATAGCTCCAGACAGCAGGTTGATGGCACAATCCCATGACCGGTACAGTGGTAACTTCGTGGCTGCCTGTTTGCTGAACACATCCTGGAACGCCAGGTAGTCAGATGGGATCGTCGGAACCTCACAAGGTTCGGGGCTCTCCACTAGGGTGGAATGAACTTGGAGCTTCAGGTTACTAACCAGGGGCACAGGGACATTGGAGAGACAGTTTTGGATGCAGGTTTTACTCCATCGGAGGATCTCGCTGGTATCCCACCTGACTTCGGGGAAATGTTGAGATAGCCAGGGGCGTCCCAGGATTATATCGATGGTGGGTCCCTCCAGTATCAGAAAAAAAATCCTCTCCTGATGAAGACAGACTACTTGCAGAGTGATCGGCGGAGACCGGAACTTGATGTGCCCACGCCCGAGCGGTTTTCCCTGTATGGCTCGATCTTCAGCTCGGCCTGTCTCTGGCAGGGTAAATTAAGCTGTTTTAGGAGGGCTTGTGAGATGAAATTGTCTGAGGATCCTGAGTCCACGAGGGCGGGTACTAAAATGAAATGACGTAGGGTGAGCAGTTGCACCATTAGCAATGGTAGGGTAGAGATAGCAGGCTCCAATTGGAGGGTACTCATCCCTGGGCGTTGGGGGCGAGAGGGGCACACCTGATTGAAGTGCCCCGGAACTCCGCAGTAGAGGCACAGCTCTGTGGCGAGACGTCGAGCACGCTCAGTGCATGAGAGGCGATTATTATCCATTTGCATAGCTTCTGGTACCGGAGGACATGCAGCTGGTGAGGACAGAGAATGAGTGGTTATGTCCGGCTGACAAGCCGTGAGACGTTGGGAGATCTTAACGGCCTTCTGCATAAAGCTCTACAGACTGACAGTGTAATCATAGATCGCCATCTGGGCTCTGATCTGTGGATCCAAGCCCTGACGGTAAGCAGTGAGTAGCGCTGCCTCGTTCCATCCACACAAGGCCGCCAGAGTCCAGAACTGCAGAGTATAGTCACTGGCCTCCCTGACGGAGGCGGATGAGTTGGTCGGCAATGGAGAGTGAACCGGTGGATTGGTCGAAGACTTCCTTGAAGTGGAAAAAGAAAGCATCGAAATAGTTAATTATAGTGATCTGTGAGTTCCAGATGTCTCGTGCCCAGAGCAAAGCCCATCCGGTTAGCAGGGAGATCAGGAAGGCAACTTTAGCCCATTCGCTGGAAAATGTATGGGATTGCATCTCAATGTAGAGTGAAACTTGGAGTAAAAAACTGCTACATTCAACTGCCTCACCCGACTAGTTTGCAGGGATGGCCATGGGACTGGCAGAGGCAGACTGAGGGTGTGTGACCGGAGAGAGAACTGTTCGAAGATCGCTGACCATCTCTTCAAGGGAATCCGATATAGAGTCACAATTACAAGAAATAACAAAATGTTGTCATATATATTGCAAAATGTGTCTTTGTCACATTGTGAAATATCGTCACAATTAAAAAAAGTTGCAGCTGCAAAATATAATGTGAGATGTGAGTTATGTAGTCAGAAAAATAAAAAAAAAATGTTGCAAATATGAGAAATAAAGTTACATTTACAAACTAAAATGTTAGACTGCAAGATTTAAAGTCACATTGTGAGATGTAAAATAACAACAGGGAGATATCAAGTCATAATTGTGAGATGTATTGTACTGTAAAGTTACACCATGAGAGATCTGTGAGGTCACAATTTAAATAAAAAAATAAAGTTGGACTTGCGAGATGTAAAGTCACATGGTAAAGTCGCAAAAATGAAATAAAGTCAGAAAAATAAAGCTACAATTACATTCATTCATTTACTTTCTATAAAGTGTAAATAGGTTTCCATAGATTTGGGAGCTCATGAAGGACAGAAACACAGACTTGATCTATTCATTTATACTAAAAACACATTTTTGACCTACACCAATATAGGTCCTCTGTACTTGACTTCTGAATTAATGTGCACAACTGCAAACTATGATTCAACACCTGAATGTCTGTTCTCACCTTTTATCTACAGCACATATTTCCTTTTGAAGTATTTGCCTAAGAAGATAAATGAATCAGAGTAGATCTATAATGCTTATCCCTGTCTGCATGATTTATTCCTTTAAAATATTAATCCCACATGAAGGAAGCTGTCATTTTTATAAAAGATTGCAGGATAGCAATGAAATCTTCCATTACCATTTTTGAAGGTAAAGAATATCTTAAACCGCAAATGCAACATCGTCTTAAGACTGAATGAGAGAGTAAAGTCTCTCGAGAGGGAATCAGAGGTGTCGACTAAGCTGGAAACTCTGTCAAGTACATGGGTCAATTGTTAAGCACACAAAACCACAGGACAAGCAGGCCTTCCCTTTGTCCCTGTAGGGTAGAAATTCAAAGCTTGGCTTTAACGTGCTGGAAAGAGAGCTATAATACTCTTTAAAATATGTAAAGAAGCACATGATTACGTACATACTTAATGCGAGCTAGTATCAATCCGTGAAAGCAGAAGAGGCCTGGGATATTTATGCTGCTCAGAAGCTTTTTATTTAGTCCCTCCTCCATTCCTGACACACTACAGTTAGAATGGAATGAGCCTCTGCTACTTTTTAGAGTCCAACATCCTCTTAGTGTGAATAATCTACAGTCATTTTCCATTGTAACCCATACTTTTAGACAGCACAGAAACATACTTTAAGAGTCAAATTTATTATTAGTCATATAAATATCAAAATACTCTCAGAGATCACATCAGTGCTCGTTCTTGTCCATGTATTAGGACAGACTTCCAAATAAATGCCTAGTATTTTTAGTCATCACTCACAATGGCATCACATATAAAATGCTTAGTAAAAAAGGTTATTAAATAATTGATTAAATAAATAGAAATTTGGTGCAGCATTAGCTAAAGTGGTTATTTTGAATAATAATGTACTTAAATGTTATGTAAAGATAAAAAATGTGACATTTTGCTAAATCATTTTTTGCCCCTCTTTGCATGATTTACATGATTTATTCCAAATAAATTCCTTTTATCATTCCTTATAACACAAATTATGTAAGTCTATGTGTATTCATTAAAAACAAAATATATTTTTGAGTCATACATTTTAGCATTTAGAATTTTTTGTATATAGAAATAACATTTTGGAGACATTTTGCAGGCAGCTGTCCATTTCAAATAATGTATTGATGTATGAAGCACAGCTCATGCAGACGTCACTTTTAAACCAAGCAGCTTACTGTTTGGTCAGCACAGCAAATTTGTATAACCAACTTGAACCCGATGCAAAATTGGCATAGGCAAATGATTCGCCGTCACACAGAATTTCCATTCCAGTGGATTCCAATTGAAATTACTGAATTTTGCCTGTGTATATTTGCATAACATTGTCCACGCACATGTGCTGATATACAGAAAAGTATTGCTTGTGCAATGAATATAAAAATGTAAAAACACATACATGGGTATTTTTTGTTTCATTGCTGAAATTATAAGGGCATTGTTAACTGTATTCCAATGAGCTGCATCGCGCAGTGAATGATTTTGGACTCTTGAGACGTTTTTTTGTTGTTTTTTTTCGAAAACTTTGGATAATATCTCCTATTGTCTCTCAGTCCCTCACAGTCACACATACATTATGTCAGGAGAATGTCTTTAAATTCTAATCAAGAAAAAAATCACACCTTCTGTTGTCTTCTTTTTAAAGAACTTAAAAATTTGCCCTTAAACCATTTTTGTTTTTTTTTTGAAAAGGGACCATGCACAATTTTAACATAATGTTTACATTTCATGCATTGTGCTGAATTTAGCCAGTGGCTAGTTTTCATTCGCAGTCCCTTGGCAGGTAATCAAACACAAATGAACATAAAAAACAGGACACCAAACACATTCAGTACAGTGATACTTATACACATCCTATCAGAGCCAAGAAAGAACAGTAAAAATTATTTTCAATTAGATGAAGGCCGTATCAGTGTTTTCAGATTTGAATTGACTTTAAATAAGATTTTAGTTTTAGCTTAAACATTTAAATAGATGTGCACATCCTTACGTCTTCTGGTAGAATAATAGCTTTCACTGAGAAAGATGATAACCCAAAAGCAGAATGATGAAAAGGAACAACACAGTCGCTAACTGATGATGATCTAGTAGATCTCATCGAGACTGTAGAGCAAAAATGCACAAAACCACAAAGTACTGAATGGGCCAAACCATTTTAAAATGTTATATACCATACACAAATTTGAAAAAACACCAAAATGATCAAAGCTCCAAAAATTGTATTTCTCCAAGACCCTACAGTGGTGATATTGCTTAGGCTTTTTGTCCAGAGTTTTTAAAGTCTGTTTGTAAAGAGATTTTAAAGGTTTACTAACAGTTTCACCTGCTTGAACCCAACATGTCAGACAATAAGACAGATTAGAAAGGATTGTAGCATGCGTAAAAATTGCCAATTGCCATTATTTAGTTCGTGAATGATCATAAGTAGAGAATATTAACATTTAACGTGCATGATCCTTTTTATGTAATACACAAAATTAACAATGCAAAGGGGATGGTTAGGGGGGATTGTGGTTTTACAGAGGGGAGGCTTTTTGTCATTTTTTTCACCAGGGGGATGCCATCCCCCCGCGTCCCCCCTCAATTCAAGCCCTGCCAGCTGCCTATAATGATAAAAATCCCACAGTTTTTTTTTTTATCCCTTTATTTAATCTGAATGTGTAATAGCTATTGGAGAACTGGAAGACTCAAGACAGCGATGAAGGTGGTCATCATTTTATCATGATCTGTACTGACTGAAGATCCTCTTACTTTTATGTTCATCAGCTCTTATGGCTGAAACAGGAACTTCAAAGGAGAGATACATAATGAATCTTTATATATTTGATAAAAGGTACCAGCCGATTTGCTTATCACCATTTGCCTTCTTTTAGGTTTTCATGGACATCTTTGTTGACTTGGGAAACAATGTTTAATGCATACATCACTCTAAAAAGGAGTAGGGCTAATGCTAGCTGACCTCTTCAGGGGGGTTGTCTTGTTTTGTTGCCTTTCTCGGTCCATTTCGGCGGTGCAAGAAATGAGGTCTTTATGTACAAAGAGAAAGAGGCTAAAAGCTTTCAGAGAGGTATAAACATGCTGAATCTCATTTTGTGTGTTCCAGAGAAACACAACTTTGCTAAATATTTTCTTCCAATTTTCCTCCCTAATAGGCATTACAAAACCGGTGCTGGTATGTAACTGCTAATTTATCATTTCAGTGTATGATATCCTGTCATCTCCTCATTTGTCTATGGGTGTTTCTAATCGGAGATAATCCTGGTCAAATCCTTTGATTGTGAGTTTGGATGTGATCCATCTCTAAAGAAGCGATTTAATGGGCTTCATGGCACTTGGCGTTAAGTCATTTATCTAGCGGAATGACTGGAGATGCTTGTTTTAATAAGAGTGTACTTCATGAAAACCAAGGAGACTCGCCATTTAATTATCCAAAGGGAAGGCCGTTCTCAACCCTCGATCAAGCAAATTGCTGCGGGTTGGAAAAATTTTCCTCAAACTCACTCTTCCCTCACCTTCTTTGGAAGAGTTGGTGTGCCATCTCTTCTTGGATGAAGTCCACCCACTGCAGCTTCAGTGCCTCACTTTTTTTGCATTTTGAAAGCTTCACAACAGGCTGGATTAGTTATTCTTACATCACAGGAGAATGATTATGTAAGCGAAGCAGTTTAGGCGTTGGCAGTGGCTTTGTGTTGCAAGCCTGCAGACATTCCACAGATGGTAAAGTAAACTAATGGGCACAGAAACACTGCCTCCATTTTGTCTCTCGGTCTGTTGTTTGATCCATTCTGAAGTTATTTCTCCAAGGGAACAGGAATCAGTGTGTTTAAACATAAAAATGACAAATTATCTTATGACAGAATAATCTTCTCTTACACTTGAAGGAAAAATGCTTACACAGATTTGACTTGAAAAGTTTTGGACATCATAACTGCCATTGCTTTGTACTCAAATTCACTTAAAATAAACAGAAGAGGGTTTTATTGGCTAAACCAATGCATTAGCTAAAGTAGTTCATGGTAATGTAGTTCCTTCTGTCTTTAGAGCAAATTTTTAACTAAGGTTTAAGCACCACTCTGACCCCAGTTATTTGAAGCAGGTTAGGACAGGGGAAAGTGTCTGACTTGGATAGCTTTGCACCACAATTTCTATGACATTGTATTATGTTGAATATCAAAGGGTTTGTCTGTTATCAATATATCAAATGAATATCACATGTCTGTTTGTTAATGAGTGATTTATAGAGTAAAAAGTGTTATTTTTCATTTAATATTTATTGCAATTTTATGAATTAGATGTAGAGTTAATAAAAAAAAAAAAACTTTGCTTTCCCTGTAAACTAGAGGGAAATTGAGTGAAATCCTTCAAAATGAATAATTGGTGTTGCTATTTGGACAAATATTCCAATAGAATATGAGCAATTAAATATGTAAATATTTGCATGCCTGTATGTAAGTCACAGAATACATTTATCTTTCAGACAAATCACTTTTACTGGGATTCTGCTTTGACTTTAGCAAAGAACCCTCTTCTTATCAAAAAATTATTTTGGTCGTGTAAGGTCCCTGGGTTGGTTAAATGGCTTTATGCTGATTAAAACAGCTCTTTATTTTGCAGTAGAGTTTCATTATACTGTAGTTGCATTTTATTTTAAAATGTAGAGAACAGGATGTTGTGGAGCTAAAAAACGTTTCCTTTGGCATCAGTATACAATCTCTGTCGAGTGGTCATCAAACTATTTGGGGCATCTTTAGACTTATTTAAATATGATCACAGACCACAGACTTACTGCACTTTCAGTGAATACACTGGGATGATATCCTGCAGGCATCAGCAAAGCAGTATGCAGCAAACAAATCCATAAATATCACATAATTTACTGTTCATTTACTGAAGCCATCACAAGTGATGAATGTTTTTTTTTTCTGAATGCAAACAAATGACTATACGTAAATTAGGCATGTACAGATAAAAATATGCGTTGCTTGAAGATAAATTATAAACTCATTTTCTCTGCTTTTCATCATTGTTTTTTGTCAGATCATTTACAATGCATTTCCAGTGTTAAATTAAAACAAATAGCCTGTTTTTAATGTATCAAACATATACCTGTTTGCTATTTATACTGTATCTTAACTCAGCGTCCATGTGAACGACTGTTTCAGATGTCCACACTAAAGCACACATCCTGAACCTGTCCACCTAAATCACATTTCAGCTCATGTTTTGGGAGATGTAATCTGTCACATAACCTTGAAATTGGAGGAGAGGCACCATCAGTCAAAACCTAATGTTTATCAAGAGGCTCTTCAGTAAGTCTCAACATTAAACTCTTTTGGTCCTCATGTGAGGTTTTTATTTATTATTGTATTGTAAATATTATGTATTATGTATTCATTTGATTCACTTTGATTGTAATATTTGGCTAACAAGGCAAAATCAATCTGATATATTAGTTAATGATTTATTAATTTTAAAGAGGGGAGGCTTTTTACTTGTAATATAAATAAAATTATATAAAGATGTTCTCAGGTACTCATTGGGCTTTGCATCACATTTAACATATAATAAACAACTAGATCTGCCATATAGGTCATGAATCATTCAAAAAGTTAGTCAGAAATGTTAATTTACCAGAAAACCACATGGGTTCTGATAAACAGTAGTGGTGCAAGTATAAAAACACCATGGCATCCTCTTTGCCAAACCACAACAAGCCTCTTTTTTACCTGACAATAGCAGGACAGGGGAATGTCAGACAAGGTAAAAACCAATGTATGCAGTGGAATTTAAAAACAAATGCAGATTGAAAAGAAAAGTAGGCGGGATCATTTAAAGAGAGAGCAGTGCTGGGATTGGCTCCTGTTTGGGCAACTTCCTGAATAAACCAAAACAGAGGAGAACAGCTGGGCAGGTTTTGGTCCAGAGCTGAACTGAAGAAGAAGCTGTTAAAAGACACCTCAGTGGGATTCCACTGTCTGTGTTTGTCCTGGACAGAGCGTCTGGATGTAATCTGCCGCGTGAGGGAGGAAGGGGCATTTCAGAAAGGAAGAGAGAAAGTGAAACTGTTAGGAAATTCAAAAGTTCTTGGGAGGAGTCACAAGAAACAACAACTTCACTGAGAAGAATGATGGAGAAAGGATATGAGATTCTCTCAAATAACACGCATACTAATACTGTCAGTGTTAATATCACAGGTATGTAGAGTCTTCATGGTTCATTAGTTTTTTACTTTTTCCCATCTGTTCTAAAGTTTTACTGTCTGTTCTGGGAAAAACTAAGATTTAAACTTTATATGAGTTTAAATGAGCATTCTGGGCAGAACATCATGTTAATTCAACTTGCAGGTAAAACAGCACCACTGAATTCTCTGTACGAATATATGTCCAAAGTCAAAACACAGAGGCATTTGCAGGAAATGCAATGACCTCACTGCTAAACAAAAGTGCAGATGTACATAGTGTGAACAAGCATCCTGTGTCATTCAGCAAACTTAGCACATACTTGTGCCTTGTGCCTGGACTACTTTTCATTTTCTAGGGTGTGAAGAGACCAACATTTTTGTGTTTTTGTCATTAGCTGAAACTTAAAATATACATAAAAAATGTTTTCAGTAATTGAAATAAACCTGAAATAACAAGGTAAAAATATTGGTTGAAGAATTTAACTTGACAGAGAGACAGGGAGACAGAGGTAAATAAAATGTTGATTTGGTAGCTAACTGAAATAAAGAAATTTAAGTTGAAGTACTGAAAATGCAAAACTAAAACTGAAATGAATTAATCTATATAAAATATTTTACAATTAGAAATATATTGTTAAAAATATTAAAAAAAAAAAGATATATGACTAGAAAACAAAATACCTAAAACTTGAACTAAAATGAAAACTGAATAAATGTATATAAAAAAAAAAAATTAACTGCCTACGCACAAAATCTTTACCTGTCACACAATTTCTGAAACCAGAAACTCAAGCACCAGAACCACACACCAAAACTGCAAAACATAACACACAATTCTCTATGTAACGCAAAAAATCTAACATGAATTAATATTATGGCAAAGGTGTTTGGAAATGTTTGCTTTTGAGATGTGTTTGTGATATTTTGAATGAAGTGATTCATTTTGCAAGAGGTGTGAGGCATTTTGCTTTTTTTGTGTGCAATTCTTGGATTTGTGTGTAAAGTTTAAAAAAAAAGAGGCAAAGTTTTGAAAATGTGTGTAGGCAGCTGAAAAAAAAGGATTGTATATAAATAATGCTGCAATAATACTGCACCGCTCACAATACAAAATTATGAAAATTTCATACCTTCATTAGGATTTCCATTTAAAATAACTTTTCACAAGGTGTCAAATTTAATTATTTTGCATTTCCTTCTGTCAGTGATAGCTATGCTCATGGTAGCAAACGTCTAATTATATTTGTGTTTAATAATATTTTTTTAAAGTGTAATATGTACAAAGAGTGAAAACATTTTATTTTACAAATCACTAGGTGAAGCAGAAAAGGTTGTCTTGGCACCAGCAGAAAGCTTCTATAACTACAAAACCAAATTATTATGTGTAATAGATCCCCACATGCTCAAAAATCACAGCTTTGGGGTGTGAAATATGATGAAATTTCGAACATCATGAATATCATTAATGTTAATGCTTAGACTGATTGCGCTAGCTTATCTAAGCCTGCTAATCCATAGCCAGTGAAAACCATATCAATTGCAAATCAAATCAATTCTCTAATTATTAGCTTGACTGCTAAACATTGTAATGAAAGCCTTAATTAAGAGAAACATTGAAAGATGACTGAGACTCTTCCACTCATGCAAGGGGAAATTACAGATGCATCCATATCATTTTGTCTATTTATTTATTTTTATTCAAGAGCCTGTATTTGATTCTCCTCATTTAAATATGTTTTCTTTTAAGGTGAAGTAAACTAGCTGGAACTTTCAGAATCTTGTGTATTTTCCTCACCTCAAATTTGACTTGAATGTGATGTGAAATTATGTTTTTATCATAGATTACTCAAACAGAACTCACTTGAGCAACAACCTTCCTTTTGAGATTTTACGTTCTCTTTGCCCTGGGGTCAAATATTTTATTGTTTGCAAATATATCTCTTGTGCTCTGGCTCAGAGCTTCCTGAACTAATGTCCTGGGACTATCACTCAATGATGCTCCACCATTTTTGTTACAATGTTCTTCCTGTGTAGGTTGTTCCCTATTGAAAGCGTAACTGGAAATTACATTCTTTGGCAATGTGTTGTCTACATTTTGCAACTCGCGTTGTTCTTGATCCATGACGCTGTGGTTTTATTCTCCAAGATTTGAAATAAATGAACAGGATTGCTAAATCTGTGTTGCAAGAAAAAGTTCTCTTGTAAATTGAAAGCTCAACTTTTTTTCTAACAGAGTGACCTCTAAAGTCATTTATTATGAAACGAACATGCTGTTTGACCAAAATGTCATTGTCTGATGTCACCACTGTGAGAGTCGCAAATAGTAGGCCTTTGAAAAGGGTACATTTCACTTTTAAGATGTATAAGAGGCATTTTTCAGAGGCTGATTTTGTGTCAGCACAGAGAGGGAATTTTGACAGAGATGGCACATTTTTAGACACAAGATGAATGTAGCCATATGGTGGAGGTCCGGACCCGTGTTTGGGAGGTTTTGCTGGCCATGGTGTTTTTTTTCTTTTTGTGCTTTTTTGCCTCCTGCTCTCGCCAGATGGGCTGTCACACAAGCAATTCCTCACCCACGGTCGCCTAATTTGCCATTATTCTTTCTCTAATGGGGCCATTAACAACATCACTGATAATTGAATCGAAAGTTTCCCTCGATTGGGCCGTTTTGGGGTTTTAATGGCGAATAGGGCACATCTGAGACTGTTTTTGCAAGTTTCAATCTCAAGGTGCTTCCTTTCGATTTGACCAAATCGATAACACAAACGATTGCAGACTGTTGGGCTACTGGTCTTCAGTAGTTCATATATTTGAAAGAATGAAAATATACCATCACACAGTGAAAATACATACAGTATGCAACAGAATGACATATAATTGTAGAATGTTGAACGTTAAAAGAATCAGAACTTTTTTGTCAAATCAATGCAGGGAACATAATATAAATATGACATAGACTTGTTTATCATTTAAAAACTTTAAAATCAATATGTAAATTATGTTTTTAAATGAACAGCATTTAAATGCAAATGTCAATAAAATAGTAGCCAACTGAAGATAATTCTAAGATGTTTCAAGCTAAAGATAATTTATTTGATGAATAATCGGTTTAACATTTATTAGTTTTAAAATTAATTTATAAAATCAATATCTGCCGATATTGTAATATCTGCCCAATGGAGATGTTTCAGTTTAGGTTATTCAAGATAGTTCAGTTGATGATTAATTTATTTAACATTTTTAGTTTTAAAAGTAGTTATAAAACTATATACATTCTGCATAGTTAATCAGAAATTAACAGGCTAACTTACAGCTTCTTAAATTATTTATTTGTTTAATTATTTTTTTAATTGTTCAGTGGCTGAAAATCTAAAAACTCTCTACTGTCAAAACGACACCTACCCTGCAAGTGGAAAATATGTTTATGCGTAAGCTTAAGGAGGGGGTGACGTCTTTTGACAGTTTGCTTGGGTAGTCCAAAACCTTCCAACCACAGAAAGCTCTAGCTGTATCTACTTAGAAACTTACACTGTTTGTTTTTCCCTTTCCATTGGTAACAAATTGTCACTGGCCTAAAAGAAACACCAAAATGCTTGAAAGAGTTGTCTCTTTGCAGTCATGAATATTCGACACTTTTGACAAAACGTATCGCGGTTCTTTCAGCTGGGCACATAAAGTATGGAAAGGAACATCAAAACGGAGTGTTCAACATGGTAGCATATCTCTTTCTCCCTCTCTGCTCGTGTAATACAAACAGAGTAACAGCACTGACATTCATCGGGAAGTTTTGTTCCCTGTCACAAGGTGTTTGGAGACTGACTTCATCCAGTTAGTTCATTGCTAACCTTGTATTATGAGGCTACACATACAGAGACTGAGACAGTTGACAGTTAATTATAGGAGCCATGGATCGCTGTAGACATGTTTGTCAGCTGTATGCCGATTGACTCGCAACTTGTTTATTTTTCAATGCTGCTCCATTGTTTTCTGGAGCTGCTTAGATGAGTCTATTTTGCAACGTGTGAGAAGGGCCCCGGGGCTTGCCATAATGATGGTAATAAGAGAATGCATCCTGAACTGTGGGGTGGAAGAGAGACAGAGAGAGAGAGAGAGAGAGAGTGAGGGAGGATAACTGCATTGTTTGGGGAGAGGAAATAATTGGTGAAGGTGACCTGATATGTTCATGAGTGAATTACCCACAGTCCTCCTCTCATTTAACCTGCGATGTTGTACCACCTCTGCACTTCATTCTGTTCTGTATCTGCAGTTTTACTGTGACATGCAGCATTGGCTTGAGAATTCACCATAGCATATAGAAAAAAGTGCTGGGCATTTGTTTTCAAACATACAGCAAATGTTCTATTCACATTTAGTGCAGCTGAATAGGGCAGTGGAAAGCGAACAAACTGAAGCGCTCATCACATGTGAAAATGTATTTTTAATTCGGAATTCAATACAGAGGCCCTTAAAATCAATTTTAATTTAATTTTAATTATTCTAACTAATTCGTATACAAGCATCACTGCAATTTGTGAAATACAGAGAGTGAGAGAAGAATGTGTTTAATTCAAACAGAGTGATAGAGACAAACTGAGAGGCAGATAGAGGTAATGAAGGAGACAGAGTGTGATGGTTGTAAATGCTGAGACAGACAGAGGAGTGTCAGTCAACTCTGCTGTGATGGAGACCAGGGAGACTTTTTAAACACCGTATGTACTCAAACTTCTGCTGGTTTGGAGCCGTTGCTGCATTTTTTTTTTTCGTACTCTCAGAATTCTTGGATGGAGTTAAATAACGTTTTGTACATCTGAAATATAAATATATAATCAAATGACCCTGGACCACAAAACCAGTCATAAGTCGCATGGATATATTTGAAACAATAACCAAAAATACATATGGGTCAAAATTATCGATTTTTCTTTTAAGCAAAAAAATCATTAGGATATTAACTAAATATCATGTCCCATGAAGATAATTTGTAAATGTCCTACCGTAATTATATCAAAACTTAATTTTTGGTTAGTAATTTGCATTGCTAAGAACTTCATTTGGACATAATTTGTATTATATATGGATATATAACCATTATATAATATTTTAAATTAAAAATAGGGCTTTTATTTTAATACAAACAAATTTTACACTAAAATAGTTTATATTTATTTATATGAACTTTTATTAAATAATTGTTTTTATTTTTCTTTTTTTTATTAAAATTGTATAGTATAGTGTAGAATAAGCATATTAATCTATATACATTGATATACAGTGATATTAGAGGCTGTAATTGCTGCCAAATGTGCTTCAACTAAATACTGAGTCTGAATACGCATGCAATATGATATTTCAGTGTTATTACAGATATGGTTTGTATTTCCCAAACGCCAACTATGGTCGCAAGTTCTGTTGGACTCTGTCGGTAACGATGGAACTTGCGACTATATTTGCTTTTGGGAAACTCACCCCTGGTTTTTGCCTTGTCATTATGTTATATATTATACATTATGGAGTGATGGAATGTAGATTGATGTGGGGAAGAAATACACATTTTGCAACATAATATAAATCTAAAAACTGAATCCACTGAATATTGATTAAAAAATAAAATAAAATATATACAAATAAATAAATAAAACTATTATTCATTAATTAGTCACAATCCAGTTTAACCAGGCTCTATCTGTTCTGGTATTGCACTCCTCGGTGCATATTTAAATTATGTCTTTGTCATTATTTTCAGCACAGACATCCTGTCACGGTTCATAGAATCACGGTCTCATCCTTGCTTGTCAGTTGTGGTGTGTGGCGTGAGTGGGTGTGTCCAAGCTCGTGATCACTGGCTGATCTGCCCCAGCTGTGGCTCATTATTGGGTCTATTTCAAGTCAAGTCAAGTCTGCGTTATTGTCAATTCTTCCACATGTACGGCACATACATACAGAGAATTGAAATTGCGTTACTCTCAGACCCTTGGTGGATACAGTTAACATTAAACACGTTCAAATACAGATAATACAGTTTAAACATATGTACATACAACTATACAGCTATACAAATAAGGACATTGTAGAAAAAAATAAAGAAATAGATAAAGTGGCATAAGGCGCATGGCAGTTAAATAAAACAAAAACTGTGCAGATATATGTGTAGTGCAAAAAGAGCTTGTCAGTCTGTTAAACTGACAGGAGAACAGTCTTTTTTGAGACTATCCGAGGAGGTAGTTTGCAGTCAATGCTGGATGAGGTAGTGATCAGTCCAATGCTGCACAAGTAACAGGTGCTGGTCACAGTTTGTAAGTTAGTGGGGGTGGCAGGTCCTGGGGGTGTGGGGTCTCATAGTGTCAGAGTTCAGTGTTGTATGGGGTAAAAAGAGGGGAGCGGGGGCAACGATGGGAGGGAGTTCAGCTTCCTGACAGCCTGATGTATGAAGCTGTCCTTCAGTCTGCTGGTCCTCGCCTGGAGACACCGCAGTCTCCTCCCTGATGGCAGCAGACTGAAGAAGCTGTGTGTCGGGTGGGTGGGATCACCTGCAATGCGGAGGGCTTTGCGGGTGAGACAGGTGCTGTAAATGTCCTGGAGGGAGGGGAGAGAGCAACAGCTGAGGATGCCCGCTGCGCCACTTCCCCCGTCTGCTCCCCCAGTTCCTCTTAACAGCGTGACTCAATGCGAGCCGCGGCTGCCAACACCGGAGGCATACAACGGTGAGCCTAACCTGTGTCGAGCTGTTCTTGTAAAATGTTCAATGTTTTTCTCCCTGCAACCGCTGACTTTTGCCACAGAGGAGTCCAAGGTGGCATTAGTTTTCACCCTGCTGTCTGGGAAGGCGGCTTTATGGGGGACGGCGTTGTGGGAGAATCATCATTCTCGCTGTTCCTCGTTCCACGCACTTTCTGAGGAGATGATGAGAGTCTTCGATCGCGCGGTAGTTGGGCGTGATGCGCGACTGGCGTCCGAGTGCAAGTGGAACGAGGAGGCGCAGATCTATGGCTGCATAGATCCTGCATGGGTTGGCTGACTGGGTCCAGAGGGAGATATTCGTCATGGGATTGCCTAACAGCTTGGATGGACTGATTGACTTAGCTCTCCGTGTAGATTCACGGTTACAGCAACGTGACCAGCGATCTCATCATCAGCTGTTGCCAGTATTTCCTGAATATTCTCCTGTCGAGTCTGGACGTACGGTCAACCAATTTTCCAACAGCGAACCCATGCAGGTTGGTAGAGCTCGGCTTTCTTGGGAGGAGAGAGAGCGTCGACGAGCTAGAGGATTGTGTTTATACTGTGGTGCGTTGGTGCACTTCCTGGCAGAATGCCCAGTAAAAGCGCAAGCCTGACAGTAGAATTGAGGTTACTGTCAGGTGGAGTATCGTTGAATCAATCCTCAACCACCACGCTCCTCCCGATAAGACTGCAATGGGCGGTCGGAAGACATGACGGTTCGGCTTTGCTGGATTCGGGGGCAGAAGGAAACCTTATGGACCGAACTCTGGTGCATCGGCTTCATATTCCTACAATCTCGCTCCGTCACAAGATCTCTGTCAGTGCACTAATGGACAATCTCTTCCCAACATCACTCACTCCAGTATACCAGTTACACTCGTCACGTCAGGTAATCATACAAAGACTATTGAGTTTTTATTGACTGACTCACCTATGGCTCCAGTGGTGCTGGGACATCCCTGGCTCATCCGACACAACCCTACAGTGAATTGGAGCCAGAGTTCTGTCTCTGCGTGGAGCGAGAACTGTTATGCTTGTCTTGTGACTGCCTGTTCTCCTGTGTCTTTTGTTTCGTTGCGGGATGAGGCGGTGAATCTGGCAAATGTGCCCGAGGAGTATCTTGACCTGAAGGAAGTGTTTAGTAAGTCCAGGGCTGCTTCTCTTCCTCCACATCGTCCCTATGACTGTGCCATAGATCTAGTTCCAGGTACGTCTCCGCCTAAGGGCAGGTTATACTCGCTTTCGGTTCCTGAAAGGGAGGCCATAGAGAAATATATTTCTGATTCTCTAGCAGCGGGGATCATTTGCGCTTCTTCTCCAGCGGGGGCAGGTTTTTTCTTTGTTGCGAAGAAGGATGGCTCTCTGCGACCTTGTATTGATTACCGGGGCTTGAACAACATCACGGTAAAGAATACTTATCCTTTGCCACTGATGTCTTCTGCGTTCGAAGAGTTTGCAGGGAGCATCCATCTTCACCAAATTAGATTTACGTAACGCCTATCATTTGGATCTCATAAGGAAGGGGGGGTGAGTGGAAAACTGCTTTTAAGGCGAGACACGGCAGGCAAAAACATCGTTTTTTTTTTATTGGTCAATTTTGAGATTTTTGGATATTTGTCTTCAATAACATGTCTTCTTTCAGACTTGTGGTGAAAAAAAGTCCGAAATACACATTTAGGTCTTTATTTTACTGCACTTTGTCTGTTTGCGTCTGTAGATTTCTCATAAATTCAACAAAAGTTGGCGTTCTTAATCAACATGCTGCTCCACGATCTCTGCCTGCACCCAGTCATCACATATACTGCTGGAAAGCTCTCTCTCTTCTCTACAATGCTGTCGGATCCAAATATGGTCATTTCCTTTTTATTAGCAACCAATCGTGAAAGTAAAAGAGGGGATTTAACTCTAAATGCGCGATCTCATTGGCTGAAGACAATTTCTGACAACGTGATTCGTTCAGAATCGTCACATGACATGGTATGCGTTGACGCTTCCTTGTTTGGTTAAGCTTTCCGCGGGATCTTTTGAGTGAATTAATGAAAATGACTTCGCGTCAATCATCGAAAAGAGTACAGCAGTAGTCACTTGCAAGGGGGAAAAGGAAAATTAGTGATGGATTACCCAGTGAAATGCCCGCCTCGGGAAGCGCATCTGAACGTAAGCTGTCGATGGGACGTTTAGAATTTCTAATGTCAGAAATAGCCCAATACGTGTGGCTGTTACCACCTTCTAACATATTATAACATTACTGTAACAATATTTGTTTGTATGGATTAAATATTTATTTATAAGATTTATAAGAATAGAATAAAGTGCCATCTCATTCATTATGTTGTGGTGGTCAGTTTTACTTTTACAGTACAGATTTCTGTGTGCTGTATCTATAAAAACAAAACAAATGAACAGTTATTGATACAATACACATTTCATTTTAGCGGCATAAATTGAGAGAGGTCTTGAGTCACTTCACAGGACCAGGGAGCAGGTCAGGCAGGCCTATGCAGATATTGATGCAGATGTGGCAGAGTTGCTGAGAGAGGATGCAGATGCGGTGATAAATATCAGTGTGTCTTTTGATGGCACTTGGCAGAAAAGAGGGTTCACATCACACTATGGGATAGGGGTGTGCATCGATATTTTTACGGGACTGGTGATCGACTTTGAGGTTATATCCTCCTATTGCCATGCTTGTGCCCTTAAAGAAGCTGCCAGGCATGAGGGAAAGATTACAGATGAGGAAATTGACAGCTGGAGAGAAACGCATGACTGTGCACAAAATTTGAGGGGCTCAAGCAAGGCAATGGAGCAGGAGGCAGCGAAGAGGATGTGGGCCAGGTCTGTGAGTCGCCACCAGCTGAGATGCATTCAGATGCTGTCAGATGGGGACAGTGCTGCATTCAGGGAGGTGGTATCCCTCAACCCATACCCTGGGCATGAGGTAGTAAAATTAGAATGTATCAACCATGCCCATAAGCGTATGGGCACAGCACTATGAAAATTAAGTGCTGAACGCAAATTGGGGGGGGAGGGTCTGGGAAAATTAACGGCCAAAAAATGTAAAACATTACAAAATTATTACAGGGGGGCAATTTTAAATAACCAGGGTTCCATAGAGAAAATGAAAAATGAGATATGGGCTGGTCTCCTCCATAGCATGTCCTGTGACGAAGTCCCCTTGCACACCAGGTGCAACCTGTCCAGGTGTTGGTATAGGAGAGCGGAGGAAAATGGAGAAACTCCAGAGAGCCACAGGCTCCATGCAGGAAACTTTTTGTCTCGGGAGGTGGGCCAGAAGCTGATACCTGTATACCACCGCATGTCAAGTGACAGCCTGCTGCAGCGCATGCAGCATGGTGGCACTCAAAATGCGAATGAGTGCCTCAACTCCGTCATTTGGGCCCGCTGTCCAAAAACAGTGTTTGTAGGTAAGAGTAGAGTTGAGGCAGCTGCAAGTATGGCCATTTCAACTTTTAATGAGGGGGCCTCTGCCATGCTTGCCATTATGGATAAGCTTTGGCTGGAAAGCACTGCCGTTACCGTCACCACCATCAGGGAAACCGACATGCTCAGGATCACAAAAGCTGAATCCATCCAGTCTGAGAGTGTAAAACGTTGCAGAAAGACTCTGAGCACAGCTAAAAAGCTGAAAAGGCATCAGCTAGAGAGAGGTGAGGGGCCTACATATGGTGCAGGCATGGAGAGCTAGGCTTTCACCCCTCATGGGTGAACTTTGTGTTCCGATGGACATAGATGACTAGAGTTGCAGTTCTGATGATAAGTTTGTGTCTGTATTTGTGCTTCTCTGTGGTTAGTTGAAGGTCTTATTTGGCAATGTTGTTTTATTCAGTTGTCATTGTTCATGGTCTACATTGTTATAAACAATTACTTGGCCAGTTGTTTTGCTTGTTAGCAATGTTTTCATATAAAAATGTGTGGATTTTTACAATATAAATCTTTAAAGCCTGTTTTCTCAAAATGACTTTTCTCTCATACTCCAAGTCCGAAATCTCCACTTCAGTAGCACCTGTATACACCAAACTTTCCAGTCTTGTACCTAGTTATATTATGAAGACAATTACAGAGGGATTTGTAAATATATTATTCCTAGCCTGATTTATATAACATTTTATTCCAAAAAACATGGCGAAAATACATTTTTTAAGGCTATTGACAGTATATTCTGATTTACAGGATAACAAAAGTAGATATCCATAAATCCCTCTGTAATTTTTTTCCCATCTAATATGTGAACACAATGAAAAAAGAATTTTGAACCTGGCTTTATCCAATTCTGAGATTTCGGTTTTTAAAATATATGCAAATTAGCGCATATTTAATTAGATAATGACTAATTTGCATATTTAAACATAAAATTACAGAAACTTTGTAATACATTTTTTTCTCATCTTAATGTAGGTAATCAACTGGGAAAGTTTCATGGTGATATCTGCTAGTTAAAAAATTTACCCTATTCACCTGTAGTGTCTCGCCTTAATACCCCCAGGGGGCACTTTGAGTATCGGGTCATGCCGTTTAGGTTGTCCAACTTTCCCGCAGTTTTCCAAGCACTCGTCAATGACGTGTTGATAGACATGGTAGATCAGTTCATATATGTTTACCTGGATGACATATATATATTTTTTTTCTTCGTCTCTTCAGGAACATGTGCAGCACGTTAGGCGAGTGCTCCAGAGGCTGCTTGAGAATGGGCTTTTTGTCAAGGCGGAGAAGTGCGCGTTTCATGCACATTCGGTTCCTTTTTTAGGGTACATTGTCTCGGTCGAGGGAGTTCGCATGGACCCCGATAAGGTTAAGGCTGTGGTGGATTGGCCAATTCTTGATTCCCGTAAGGCCCTGCAGAGGTTTCTGGGGGTCGCCAATTTCTACCGACGTTTCATTCGTAATTTCAGCCAACTAGTCGCTCCTCTGAAGACGTTCAGGTGGTCCAGTGCAGCTGAGGCTGCATTTGCCAAATTGAAACGCCTCTTTGTTTTGGCGTCCATTCTGATTGCCCCTGATTCCACACGTCAGTTTGGGGTGGAGGTCAACGCGTCAGAGGCGGGGGTAGGCGTGGTGCTGTCCCATCGTGCTTCCTCGGACGATAAAGTGCATCCCTGCGCTTTTTTCTCCCATTGATTGTCCTCTGCAGAACGTAACTACGACATTGGTAACAGAGTTGTTAGCGGTGAAGTTAGCATTGGAGGAATGGCGTCACTGGTTAGAAGGGTCGGGGGTACCTTTTGTTGTCTGGACCGATCATAAGAACTTAGAATACATCAGATCCGCTAAACGCCTCAACTCCTGGCAGGCTCGGTGGGCACTTTTTTTCGGTCGTTTTGATTTTTCACTGTCGTACCGCCCAGGCTCCAAGAACATCAAACCTGATGCGCTGTCTCGTATTTTTGATCTTTCCGAGCGCCCGTTGTCTCCCGAGTGCATACTACCTGAGAGACTCTTTGTCTCCATGCTCATTCGTGCTGGAGGGGTTATGGTCCGATGTTACTCAGTGGGGCCATGGTTCCAATGTGGCTTGCCATCCAGGAATTGGGCACACTAGGTTTCTAGTTAAACAACGGTTCAGGTGGCCCTCCATGGCTCGCGACATTCGGGATTTTGATTTGGCCTGCTCGGTCTTTGCTCGTGGACTTCCAATCGAACCGCAGAGGGGTTACTTCAACCGCTGTCTGTCCCTTCGAGACCCTGGTCCCACATTGCGTTAGATTTCGTTACAATCGGAGGGGACGCGGATTCCAGTATTTGGTGGACTGGGAAGGTTACGGTCCGGAGGAGAGAAGTTGGGTTCCTGCCAGGGACATTCTGGATCACTCCCTTATTGATGATTGCAATCTACGGGTAAGGTTGGCTGGGAGCGCCAGGGGGCACTCCTAGGAGGTGGGGTACTGTCACGGTTCATAGAATCACGGTCTCATCCTTGCTTGTCTGTTGTGGTGTGTGGCGTGAGTGGGTGTGTCCAAGCTCGTGATCACGGGCTGATCTGCCCTAGCTGTGGCTCATTATTGGGTCTATTTAAGATCAGCTAACATTCCTCTCATTGTCAGATCCTCAGAGATTCTCGGTGTTCCTATTCTGCCACTATATCTGTTTTCTGGTGTGTTCCGGTCTCTGCCCTGGAAGATTCCACTGCTGGACTTGGCTGCCCATTGCGTCCCTGCATCCGGTTTCCATCCACAATGTGCACGAGCTCCGCCCTGACTAGTGACTTTGTTTGTTCTCTCAATAAACTGTTGTATATCCGCAATTGAATCCTTTCTCTTGATTTCATAACACATCCCTCCTTTCTGTGTGAATTATTATAGACTGTACCATATTCACAAAACTCTTTGCATTTTCTTAGCAAAATTAATGCGGTGATATTATGGTAAATGTATTTGTATCCAGATGACAATATAGTCAAGACACTTTCTGTACAGTCCCAGTAATGTATGGCATATTATGGTAGTCGGCAGATTCCTCTAAATGATTTATAAATTTAAATGAACATTTTTTTTGGTTTTATGGGCATGTTTGTGCTGTTAGCTGATTTACATAATTCCTTTAGTCAATGGTGTGCTAAAACACACAGAGGAAATAAACCATGCCAACAGTGCAATTCATTCTTTGTCAATATCCTCCTCGCACTGTCACACACTTAAAATCTCCTATCATCCTTTCATAAAGGCTGCTGTGGCATCTCATGTTTAACACACACACACACACACACACACATATATACACACAATCAACCACAAATGACCACCATAAGGGAAATAACAGTCTAAAATGTAATTAAATGGATCTGGTGCCCAGCAAGGGTCTATATGCAGGACCTGAGGCTAAAGTGCTCATCTAGAACTGAGCTGAGAGAGACAGCAGGCCCTGAGACAGCGCTTTATGAGAGCTTGAGACGAGTGCTCTGATGACAGGTTGTCTCCCACGGAGGTAACAGAGCCATGGGTTCAGGTTTGGGCTTCAAAGCTCCTGGTTTAAGCTGATAATCGAAAGGCATGTGAGCTGGAAAATGTACGTCTGAATCAAAGACTTGATTACTATTATAGCAGAGGCCCTTCAGGCTAGAGGTGAAGATGATGGTAGCTTGCTTTCTGACACCTTTTATGCCCATTAGATGTTCGGTTACATCAGAGTCAGGGCTGTGGGCAGTCATTTGGCGAACACTCCAGGGGCGTATATTGTGTGTGTGTGTGTCTTTTTACAGTATAATGCATTTAAATTGTGGAATAAATAGCATATTTGTATTATAATTAGCAATAATTTTAATACAAATGAGCATGAAAACTATGTAAACTACCATGCAAATTCATGTGTGTTTTAAAGAAAGTAATACTTTTATTCAGCATCAAATTCAAAATAAGTGACAGTAAAGAATTTTACAATGTTACAAAAAATTTCAAAAACGGTTCTCTACAAAAATAAAAGCAAAAATGTTTTCAGCATTGATAATAAGAAATGTTTCTTGAGCACCAAATCAGCATATTTTTGTTATATATATACATATATTTATTTAGTATTAAGTAGTGCTTCAAAATGGTACATTTCAAAATGAAAAAAAAAACTAAGAAAGCTTTATAAACCCTTCACATAGCATTTCATTTCACTTCTATACCCATTAAGTTGTCTCAAAAGGCACATATCAGACCACCCCATCACTGTGAGGTAATTTAATTTTACAAATTTAGATTTGCTTCTCATATTTGCTAAGGACCCACCAGGCCTCCATTTCGCCCTAAATTCTGTTCCATCTCCTGTCACATTCAGTGTTATAAAACAGCTGAAAAACAAACCTCAAATATTTACTCTGAGCTCAGTTATGTTCATTTCTGTCCTCACCATATATTATATGATCATACCACGGAAAATACGCTCAAATTTCAAGAAAGGCTTTGTTGGTAATTTTGAGGATTAAAGTGATGATAGAAGACAGCAAAGAAGAAATATAGAGCATATTGGTCGCACACAATCATGATTCCCTGAGGGACAATCTTTGCCTTTATTACATCTCTGGACTCTCTATGTTATTTTCTCTCTCATTCTCTCTCTCACACACACTCAATCTCTGTGTTACTTAATCTGTGCCACAACACACATGGAATTTGTGAGACATGGACAGGGCTTTGCAAGGGCCTTCTTTTTCTCTCTCTCACCGTGTGTGTGTTTGTATGTTTATTTTCTTGAAAAGCTGATGAAAAACCTATAGCTCTTCCCTGGCCTTGTTGCTGTGTAGTCACATTTTAGTTGAAGTGAATTGGTATGGAGAGCCAATAAAGAAAACATGTTTTTCTGCACACTCATTTGAGGACAGGAAATGAGAAGAAATGACTGGAAAAAAACAGAGTGCTAAAAAGCAGCAGTTCTGCCCAGTCTGTTTCAGAGTATGTGTAGAAACTTCTTTTAGACACCATGATGAGATCAGTTTAAGGCGGCGAGGGGAGGAGGGGTTGAAGGAATATTTCGCAATCAAGGAATCCCCAGGCTGGAACTGCCTGAGGAGAATTGAACCCTGCTGCTTCCCTCAAACACCACTTTAATATTAGCAGGATAAATTATATCTGAATGCTATAACAATTTATAACAATATCCTATTTTTTTTGCACGTTTGCATGTATATATACACAGTATATATATAATCTGAAAGGATATATGCAAAAATAGGATACATATATATAAACTTAGGGGCTGATGAAGCTGATGAAAAACCTATTATGGTTAGAGAGTCGGACTCGTAATCCAAAGGTTCCGAGTTTGAGTCTCAGGTCCGGCAGGAATTGTAGGTGGGGTGAGTGAATGTCCAGCGCTCTCTCCACCCTCAATACCACGACTGAGGTGCCCTTGAGCAAGGCACCGAACCCCCAATAGCTCCCTGGGATCTGCAGCATAAATGGCTGCCCACTGCTCTGGGTGTGTGTTCACGGTGTGTGTGTGTATTCACTGCTGTGTGTGTGCACTTTGGATGGGTTAAATGCAGAGCACAAATTCTGAGTATGGGTCACCATACTTGGCTGTATGTCACGTCACTTTCATATATATATATATATATATACGGTGAGAGTGTGTGTGTGTTTGTGTATATTTATATATATATATATATATATATATACGATGAGTGTGTGTGTGTGTGCATGTTTATGTGGTTTATGAGGACACAAATTTGTATATTGACATGGGTATGACAGAGGTATTACAATATGAAGGTGCTTTATGAGGACACTGCCTATGTCCCCGTAATTCAAAAGGCTTAAAAAACATACTAAATGGTGTTTTTTTGAAAATCTAAATATGCACAAAGTTTCCTGTGAGGGCTACGTTTAGGTGTAGGGTTGGTGTAGGGCAATAGCACACACAGTTTGTTCAGTATAAAAACCATTACGCCTATGGAGAGTCCCCATAAACCACAAAAACCAACATGTGTGTGTGTGTGTGTGTGTGTGTGTATATATATATATATATATATATATATATATATATATATATATATATATATATATATATATACGTATACATACATACACTCACCGCCCACTTTATTAGGTACACCTGTTCAATTGCTTGGTAACACGCACAACCATCTCTAGAGTTTACAGAGAATGGTCCGAAAAAGAGAAAATATCCAGTGAGCGGCAGTTGTGTGGATGAAAATGCCTTGTTGATGTCAGAGGTCAGAGGAGAATGGGCAGACTGGTTAGAGATGATAGAAAGGCAACAGTAACTCAAATAACCACTCGTTACAACCAAGGTATGCAGAATACCATCTCTGAACCCAGAAGCAGATGGGCTACAGCAGCAGAAGATCACACCGGGTGCTGCTCCTGTCAGCTAAGAACAGGAAACGGAGGCTACAATTCGCACAGGCTCACCAAAATTGGACAATAGAAGATTGGAAAAACGTTGCCTGGTCTGATGAGTCTCGATTTCTGCTGCGACATTCAGATGCTGGGGTCAGAATACATGAAAGCATGGATCCATCCTGCCTTGTCTCAACGGTTCAGGCTGGTGGTGGTGGTGTAATGGTGTGGGGGATATTTTCTTGGCACACTTTGGACCCCTTAGTAACAATTGAGCATCGTTTAAACGCCACAGCCTACCTGAGTATTGTTGCTGACCATGTCCATCCCTTTATGACTACATTGTACCCATCTTCTGATGGCTACTTCCAGCAGGATAATGCACCATGTCACAAAGAGTGATCTCTCAATCATCTCAGACTGGTTTCTTGAACATGACAATGAGTTCACTTTACTCAGATGGCCTCCACAGTCACCAGATCTCAATCCAATAGAGCACCTTTGGGATGTGGTGGAACGGGAGATTCGCATCATTGACGTGCAGCCGACAAATCTGAAGCAACTGCGTGATGCTATCATGTCAATATGGACCAAAATCTCTGAGGAATTTTCCAACACCTTGTTGAATCTATGCCATGAAGAATTAAGGCACTTCTGAAGGCAAAAGGGGGTCCAACCCGGTACAAGGTGTACCTAATAAAGTGGCCGGTGAGTGTGTGTGTGTACATATATATATATATATATATATATATATATATATATATATATATATATATATATATATATATATATTTTAACGTCTAATTTAGCCCACAAGGTAATTTTTTACAATAGCCAACTTTAATATGTGTCCAAATGATGCTGCTCCACAGCCAAGAGAGCAGGTTATGACACATGATAAGATTAATACAGGAAATGACATCACCCAAGACTCCATATTTAATTTATGTTTTAGGGAGGGACATGAATTGCTCAGAGCCGACTAGATGATGCTTCTCTCTGTGAAAGTATAAGTAAATATATACAGTATGCATACGCTCACATACGTATATATGTCAATATATTTAAATAAACTGATATATGTACAAATATTTTTCTTTCTTTCTTTCTATCTATCTATCTATCTATCTATCTATCTATCTATCTATCTATCTATCTATCTATCTATCTATCTATCTATCTATCTATCTATCTATCTATCTATCTATCTATCTATCTATCTATCTATCTATCCAATTGTTGAGCCGAGTATAAAATTTAGTTGAGAACAATTATGAGAACTGAGTACATGAATCTAGTTGTCACTAGTGTACATTTGAAATATTAATGTGGAAATTGTGTTATGTGATTCTATGAAAAATCTTATACTGGATTGTATGAAATAACTGTTTTATTTATAATGTATTTGTGGCATATGTGAAGGCTTGCATATTTGTTTCCAAAAGTTGGCTTTGGTTGAGACACTGTCCCATTTATTGATGGGAAGTGATATAGAAAGGTCATAAGATGCCAAGATTCTGTATATTTTTGTAAAAGGTTAGAGGGAATTTGCCAATTTGTTGAGGTTAACTACCAAATCTGTGGTTATTTGATATATTGGTTTTGGCTTTGAATGTATTGTAGGTACTACTGCAGCACTGAACTTTTGGCTCAAATAGTAAAAGTAATTTATCCATTTCAAAGAGGTGCTGCAAGTGAGTGATACGTTTTACTTTCAATTTATTTCCTTTTATCTGTAATTTGTTGATTAAAAAGTCAGGATTGTAACAGATGGGTGTGTACGCAGGGTGCCAGGGTGAATTCTGTGATTTTATCATTCCACCAGTCTGTCAGAGTTGTAGATATTATAACATTTTGGAAGCAACTGTGATTCTTGGCGGATTTACTGAGGAAAGATAAGTCTTGAATTGAGATTTTTTTGCATTTACATTTTCTTTTATGTCAAGCCAAGGTTGACAGAAGTAGGTGGGATGAATCCATTTTACTTTTTTAACACAACTGATTGGCTATGTAATAGCAGCAACAGTTGGGGGCCTATGATCCTCCCAGATTTTTTGGGCTTCTGAAGAGCTATTAATTTAGCCTAACTTATTTATATATATATATATATATATATATATATATATATATATATATATATATATATATATATATATATATATATATATATACATATATACAGTATAGTTTATAGTTTAATAACAGTATAGTATTATAGTAATATAGTTTAATGTAATATGCAAAACTTATAATAATTTATGATATTTTTAGACAATTTCTAATGACTTAAGTTCAAAGCTGTTGTAAACTGATGATAAAACACACACCTGTGACCATACAGTCTAATAATTATTAAAACTCTTTATTGAATATAGTGCTGTCATAATGCTGCCATTTATTAATGCCACTTAAGTTTAGTGCTGTCCAAAATAAAAGTTTTTGTTTACATAATATATGGGTGTGTACTGTGTATATTTATTTTGTATATATAAATAGACACACACAAATGCATGTAAAAAATTTATATTTTGCATAAAATATTTTAACTAATGTATAATATGAATTATATATAAATATATGTGTAAGTATATACATGTATGTGATTGCATATATATATATATATGTATGTATATATACATAATAAATAAACACAGTACACACACATCTTTTATGTAAACACAAACATTTATTTTGGATGTGATTAATCACGATTAATTGTTTGACAGCACTACTTAAAGGAGCACTGCGTAAGTTCTGAAATTTCTAACAGTTACTGACACCAGTGGCCGTTAGAGGAACTGCAGCCAGTCTCATGCTCGTTCTCGGTGCGCACGCTCGTACAAGCCTTGCCTTACTAGCCAATAAATACATTTAGCAAAAAAGCCAACATATATAACCACCCAACCAGTAATTCTTTGGCCATTTTAATACTTCTATGGAGTAACAATCTTAATGCACTCGTGCTCTGAATAAAGATAATTCATAAAAGACAGTAACTTTTGAAACGGTCATGTGGCTGGCTACCTAGCATCCACATTTGGCTAGCATGCTATCGTTAGCATTACACCACAAAAACAATAAAATAATATATTGCAAATGGCCTGTAACTATGTCTTACCTTTTGAAGTAAAAAGAAAGCCAGCTCAGGGTCTGTTTTCATACCCAGCGCTAACCGGAGCTCCCTCCAAGAATCAAATGCCGCTCCGATGTTGACTCTTGTCTTTGCCCAACGCTGGTCACTCTCTCTTTTGGCCGCACTAGATAAGGCTTTTTTTTTTTTTTTTTTTTTCTTTACTTACGAGGAGTTTCCATGGGTGTCTGGATTGTGCTGGAGGCTGGTCGCTTCTTTCCATCCGCAGAGTCCATTTGAAACACTACCGCTAGCGATTGCCGCTGCTTACTAATGGCTGCCGTACGGATGTAAGCCCAAGTAGACGAGAACGCGCATGACGTCACATTTTGTGAAATTTCGCGCCAATTCGGACCCGACTCCTCCAGACACAATTGAGCCTACAGGCTGATAGAGGCAAACGTAGTGGACAGTCAAGGTGTCATTCTTCCTATTAAATTATGGTTGGCTCATAAATGGACAAATTAAAACTTAATATAAAAAATCTTAAAGATTTTTTAAGTAAAAACCTACACATAGGGGGGTGTTTTTTTGGGGGGGGGATTCAAAATGTCCAATAATTGATAATGACAATACTGTCCAATGGGTCTGACCTTGCATTTACTTTCTCATCTCTTTTCTTTATCGAGTAATAATATGGTGAATAAAAAAAAATAAAAAAAATGTTTATTTTGTTATATGTTCATCGTGTTTTTGGGTTAGTTAGACTAAGCAAATCTGTCAGAGCTTGTGTGTCTCCACAATTAACATACGAGTGCCATCATTAGCACTTCTCTGTCTGTATTCATTAGCGTGTGTGTGCGCGGCCCCTCTCTGATGGGGGTAAGGGGAGGACCTGTGATTGCTAAGTGTGGAGTCTGATCAAGGCTGACAGTATTTAACATAATTAAGAAAAGCTTCAGTCACAGTGGCATTAAATAAACACCTCACTGAGTGAGGGAGGATCTGATGAGAGGGAAAGAGGAAGAGAAAGGGAGGGAAGGGTCATTTCTCAGTCATGGGATGAGACGTGCGTGTTAGTCTTCTCATTACTGCACAGCTTGAGTGGCACACACTTCCTCTCTCTCGCTGCAATGTGAGCACACGCCTACGCACACACACACACACACACACACACACACACACACTCGTACTGTCAAGGTAGAGCATTAACTTTTTTTTTATATGACTTAAACTTTCCTGCTTGGCAAACAACACTGTGCTTATTGAAAAAAGGAAAAGTGTTTAAAATGCTCTAGAATGATAAAAGTCACAGTTCAGTCTACAAATGCATGTGCCACCATTGGCAAGCGAAGGGGAAATCAATAGTGCACGACAAGATTTAACAAAAAGCTACATGATGAAGGGGAGATAGTTAAATTGCGTATACTCTCTGAGTAGGTACTACATTTGATTACAAAAGTATATAGTAGGGATTTGTGTACTGTAGTATGAACGAAATGCAGACATAATATGTACAATCACCATGTTGCCATTGTCACATGACTTACGCTGTCAGTTGGATTGCTTTATTGCTATCGACAACTCCACTTTTGTTGCCTCATTCCATTAGATGCATACTTCAGAATGTCGACAGAAGTAATAGGACATCCAGGTACTTTTTTACAGTACAAATTCTATGAATTCGGATTCTATTCACATGCTGTTTTTAATCTACTATATATTACGGAAGTAGGTATATTTGGACACAGAAAATATATTTTTACATAGCTAAATTTTAAGTAACTATATATCTGTATATAAAATATTTGAATTGGAGTTAAAAAAAATCTAGTCTAAAATATAACAATGAAAAGCAGAATTTAGAAACATACAGCCTAAAATGCTTTGTTGAATCATCTGAACTGAATGAATCAGACTTTACAGTTGTTCAGGACCTAGTAGGACTAATCAATTCATTAGAATGAATCAGACTGAAGATGCTTCATAAGGACAGTTTAGGACAAACTGACTCATGAAAAAGAATTAGACTTCCCTACGCTACAAATGAGAGAGGAGACAGTAGAGACGGACAAAGTACACAACTGAAAGTACAGATACTGCTGGTTAAATATTACTCCATTACAAGTGAAAGTTGTAAAGACAGATATTTACTTAAATGCTTTTAAAAGCAAGTACTTCAGTGCTTTTACTTAAGTATCAAAAGTAAACGTCCTTATGTCAATCCACTGTTTTATTATTATTGTATGTAATACTTGCGATACCTTATGCCTCTGAAGCAACTTGCAATATTTTACACCTACTGAATACACCGACTATTTTGTTGTATCTTTGGAGTAAAGAGCTTTTAGAATGTTAAAAACTTATAGAAATGAAACAAGTGAGTTGACAAAAAAACAATTTTAGTTACACCCCTCCACAAAAGCAGCATGGTAGTGATCTCGCCCAGTTCTGGCAGTGTATGCACATATCTACGTGTAGCCATACATCCACATTTGAACCGAGTAGACAGTGAAATTGCTGTAAATACAGACTGAAAAAAAAAAAAAAATCAAACCTGCTTTGAAACCTGTAGCTGTAGCTGAACACACCTGTAGCTGTATAATTTTACAGTGGGGAAAAAAAAATTGATCCCTTGCTGATTTTGTACGTTTGCCCTCTGACAAACAAATGATCAGTCTATCATTTTAATGGTAGGTTTATTTGAACAGTGAAAGACAATCCTTGTTGGCAATCACAGAGGTCAAAAGTTTCTTGTAGTTGGCCACCAGGTTTGCACAGGTCTCAGGAGGGATTTTGTCCCACTCCTCTTTGCAGATCCTCTCCAAGTAATTAAGGTTTCGAGGATGACGTTTGGAAAACTCGAACCTTCAGCTCCCTCCACAGATTTTCTATGGGGTTAAAGTCTGGAGACTGGCTAGGCCACTCCAGGTCCTTAATGTGCTTCTTCTTGAGCCACTCCTTTGTTGCCTTCGCCATGTGTTTTGAGTCATTGTCATGCTGGAATACCCATCCATGACCCATATTCAATGCCCTGGCCCTGACGGTACATGGCCCCATCCATCGTCCCTTTGAATGCGGTGCATTTGTCCTGTCCCCTTAGCAGAAAAACACCCCTAAAGCATAATGTTTCCACCTCCATGTTTGACAGTGGGGATGGTGTTCTTGGGGTCAGCATTCCTCCTCTTCCAAACACAGCGAGTTGAGTTGATGCCAAAGCTGGATTTTGGTCTCATCTGACCACAACACTTTCACCCAGTTCTCCTTGGTATAAGTACCAAAAATATATTTTTATCTCAATATATTTTTACAGCTCTTCTCTCAGGAGCTCTGTTAAGAACAGGTCCATTTTGGCCTGTCTAATTAATATTCATGAGCCTCTCTTCTGATTGGCCTGTTGTTTTCTGAGTGATGCACGGTTAGGCGAACCACAGGTAACTAGGGTCATGTAGGCCCGACGTCACATTTTTGTCAACTTTTAGTCATTACTTTTAGTCAAACTACAGTTACCAACATTTATTTTGGTAGCTATTTTATATGTAGTATTCAAACAAAAATAGTCATCAATTCTTCTCTTTAGACCAAATCAATTAAGCTTAGTTATGAGAAATTTGAATCAAGGATTGAATTTGGAAAAACTGGAATAAATTGTTATTTTTTGGTAGAGATACAAATTAAACTCATTTTTCAGATACAGTAGGTTTACTTAACAAGTATACATTTATTTAACATCTTTTGTTGGTTAACATTGATGACACAGATAATTAGGTATGCTGTCCATTTAAGACGTAAGGTATGCATGTAATAGCCTACTGACACACATTCCGTTTTCACCCACCTGTTTACACTCACTTAAACCATAACCGACTGTATTTACGTGAGATACTCTGACTCTACACGATAGACATGTGGACTGCTGTGTGTGTATTTGAGCGCTGAGAACTGATCGCGTGCTGTATGAGAACTGAAGAAGTGGAGCAGGCGCGAGAGAGAGCACTTCTATCAGCGCGATTCCACCTATCCCGTCTTCACTAAATTTAAGTTAATCAACAACTAATTGTAACTCCCGGGAAAAAGGGAGGAGCGTCTCGCTGCAGCCCACAAGATCCAGGGGGCGTGGTTGGATCCAGATCCAACTCCTCCCACCTTACATATACCTAAACCTACCCATCTCCACCCCCTGATCCCTAAAGCCACCCCATCTCCACCCCTAAACCTACCAATCTCCACCCCCTAGATGTGGATCCAGCCACGCCCCCTGCATCTTGTGGACTGAAGCGAGCCCTACTTGGAAAAAGGGGATGTCTGGTCACCCTATCCCTAACACTTCGGGTGCTGAGGTCATTGTTTCAGATTGCTAGTTCGCGTTTTGGTAGCCTATCCATCCACTGCTACTGCCATACTGAGACTAGATATGCAAACGCCCCTTATCCAATGACAGAGATGCACATTTTGAAAGACAAGGCAGTTAACTTAGCCTATAGGATTTATTTTGAATGTCTGGTAGCCCTCAAATAACATTTTAGTCCCATATTGTCTTGTTAACAAAGACGCGGCATAAATTTCGTCATAGTTTTTATCATCAAATATTAGTTTTAGCTTGTCAACGTCTCGTCTTAGTCACAGAAAAAAGGTTCGTTGAGGAATATTTTTCGTCGTCATCTTCGTCGAAGAAATTAACACTGCCACAGCCAGACAAAAAACCAACGACAGCTGTAAACACAACAAAACGAGTGGACTGGACAGAAATTATCGGTAAAAATGCTCGAGTTTGCAGCGCACACTTCTTATCAGAAAAGGTTCAATAAAGTATTGTCTTTTGTTGTTATGGGCGCGTCTGAAGATTTCTTGGATCTCACGACTATGTGTATGAAAGAACGTTAGTGTGCATGTGTGTAAAACAACAAAATGACGATTTATATATAATCATTTGTAATTGTATATACATTGCTGTGATTAATGTGGCTGGAATAATAATGTAGCTGTAAAAATAGTTGCCTGCTGAAATTTAAATGTATTTACATCTTCATCATGACTAGATAGACACGGGGAAATGTAATTACTATACATGTTAGACGTGATCCACCTCCATAGTAACAATCCTGTCAGATCGTCCATCCTTTGAGTTAGTGTGTAACGTTACAGGTCAGCCGATCTGGTTTTGTCCGTTAAAGTTAACCTTTTCGACATGTTTCCGTGTTGTTGCTCAGCAATGGCATGGACGTGATGCTGTCTGGGGGTTTGGCAAAAGGACGGTGGGCGGTGCTCGGGATGGTGACTGAAGGTGGTGACTGAGTTCTTCGAATGTCACATTTTTACGGAAGTCACAAGGGCTCGTGAAAAGGCACAGCTGCTTTATGCAGGTTTTGTGCACTTTACTGTGGATTGACTGTTTTGATACTTATATGGTAGTTACATAGCCCCTAGACCTCTGTTATCATGAAAAAAGCCAGGGAATTTCAGTTTTGACAATATGGGACCTTTAAGAGAGTGCTCCTAATCTCAGCTCCTTACCCGTATAAAGGACACCTGGGAGCCAGAAATCTTGCTGATTGATAGGGGATCAAATACTTATTTCACTCATTAAAATGCAAATTAATTTATAACTTTTTTGAAATGCTTTTTTCTGTTTTTGTTGTTCTTGTTGTTGTTGTTATTCTGTCTCTCACTGTTGAAATAAACCTACCATAAATATGTTAGACTGATCATTTCTTTGTCAGTGGGCAAATGTACAAAATCATCAGGGGATCAAATCATTTTTCCCCACTGTACAACAGCAACACTTTAACAAAAAAGCAAAACAGCAAGATTTATTTGACATCATTGCTCTTTGCACTTTGATCATACACAGAATATTCTATGCAGTACTGCTTCAAGTCAAACACCTGTGTTTTTTTAGGAGATGCACAACAGTTGTTCAGTGGCTTTATAGGTAATATTTTTGTTTACACAATTTTGCAAAATCAGTACAATATTGGGTCTAACGTACCACAATATAAATTTCTTATTATTGAATTGTTGTAAATAAATATTACATTTGCAACTGGTCAGTGTTCAAAAAATGTTGGGAAATCACTTCAGGTAACCCTAGAAGAGTGATTACTGATAGGCTGTTTAAAAATAAAAAAATATCATCCACTAACTTTCAAAGCTGCTACATAGTAACGACTTTCTACTTCGAGGACCTTGATAGAAATGTAGTGGAATGAAAAGTACAATATTTGTCTTTCAAATGTAGTGCTGTTAAAGTCTTAAGGTTCCAGAAAAAAATAATACTCAAATAAAGTACAGATACTGAAAAAGTGTACTTAAGTACAATACTCAAGTAAATGTACTTCATTACTGTCCACCTCTGGGAGACAGTTAGGACAGTGCATTCAATTATGTCCTCAGTTTGATCAGTAAAGCTGCTTGCAAAATATACCCCCCCCCCCCCCCCCCCTCCTTTTTTTTTCTTTAAAACAATTTTTATAACTGAGATCGCAATCAGTGTTAGGAATGCAGAAGTTGGTATTTTTAAAGCATGCACATTTTAGTGATTTTAGTGATGTGTCACTCAGAACTATTCATTCAATTTGATAAGGAGATGTCTCAGAGTGATTTGATTATTTTACCATTATATACACAACATCCTTTCGTTTGTAGACTATGAAACAGAAATGATTCATTCACCTCCCGAGTCCATGTCTTTCGTTCATTTGTCATGTGAAAGTGGCATAGGTCATGTAACAACAAATTTTTCATCTCGAGTTCATTCTACGTCTTCTACTGGAATGGTAAAGTAATCACTTCTGTTTTTCATTATTAATCTTTGGCTGCATTATTCTGATTTCCTAATTTGGAGGACATGATCTGTGTTTCCCTATATAGGTCAAATGTAGCTTCCATTTTAATTTAACTCTGCTCTGAAATGAATAAAATTACTTAAATAAGATATATTGTGGTGGGCGATTTGGTCCAGTAAATTACTAGAAAAAAAGATTGCTGATCTACATTATCACAACATATCAAAAACTTGTTTCAAGGGACTTGTAAGTGTACATTGACTCACAGTATATATTGAGATTGTCCACTATGGACTCACAGATAGATTTGACTTCTCAACTTTACAAACATCCACTTTAATTGTTGGTGTCTTCGCCCAAGATTAAAGCTTTAGTAATCTGACTTCCCTCCTTCTCATAGATTCTGCTTGTAATGGTGGATGATTAGAACCACATGTTCTCCTGTCCTGTACAAGCCCTGTAAAGATAAGACTATCACTGATATGCTGATACTACAGACAGAATGACTTTCCCCTTCATGAATGACTCTTAATGCCATGGGATGTTTCGTTTCCCCATTTAAATCCTATTTGACAGATGGCTGGGGAATACTGCATTTAAACAAATTAAATAATGGCTTCATAGTCGTTTTCATAACGAAACCTTTGCTTTCTGTACTACCCTTGCATTAAGTACACTCGATACACTCACATTTTTCTTGGACGTTAACCTCCAGCATCTTGCAGAACTTTGATGTATATGGCGGTGAATACTGGGCAGCCCAGCAGTCTGGGGATGGATGAAGAAGTGTCTGCTAGTGTGACAAAAAGCAGACATCCAGACACGCACTCCTCCACTGCAGATACTAGAGGAACTTTCCTCTTCACCCACAGATACCCTGCAGACAAAGCAAAGAAGAAAAATGGAGAACAACATTATGAGATACATATATATTTAGTAAAATTAAGCATGGTGATATCTGGGGCGAGCCTTCATATAATGGCTCATGGGAAGTCTGGAATAGATATTTCTTTAGAAGTACTGAGACTTATCCTTCCTATGGTTCATGATTAATTTATTAATAAATACTTTGCACAACAAATTAAGCTGAGATAATTATTTTCCCTGCAAGCACTTAGGTGTTAATGGTTGATTAAGTCTTCATTACAGGTTAAGTATTGCTTTACGTGATTGCTTGTTTTGCCTCCACTTTGTTCCCTGTTTATGGAAGTTGTGAGTAATTTTCTGTTCAGATTGTACCTGCGGCAGCACTTTGAGAGAATGAGCGCATTAATGACTTGGAAAAAACTAATTCTGTCAATCACTGTTAGGTGTGACAAAGTGTCAAAGTGACAAGTAAATAAGCAGCTAGCATTAGGTGAGGCATTAAAGACAAACACCTTGATTTCGCTCTTGTCATCATCAAATAATTATCCAGAGCATGTCTAATGTTATGGAAATTTGTTATTACGCCCACACAAATTCAGTAATGGGCATACACTCAATATCTAAATTGTTTCGCAGCACACCGTTAAGCACTAGAGGTTCACATACACTTTTCAAGGAGGTTACTCTCTATATGTTCCAATCAAGTGTCAAGGTGCACTCAGGATTTTGTTTTTTTAATGTTGTGCTGGTCAATATGATTGTCATTTTGTACGTTTACTGAGACCTAGTGGCATGGATGAAGTATCATGTAAAAGCAAATATCATGTGATCTGAAAAAGTGACTCCACCCAAAAGTGAGAATTATATCATAATTTCCTCACCATTATGTGGTTCTTTCTTCTGAGAAACATAAAAGAATATATTCTGATGAATATTGGAAACTAAACAACATTGTAACCCACTAACTTCCATTGTATTGACAAAGACAATTTCCCAATATTTTTTCTTTTATGATCCTCAGAAGAAAGTTATAGTTTTGGAACAACATGAGGGTGAGTAAATGATGAAATCATTTTCTTTTTTGGGTGGAGTGTCCCTTTAATATAATGTCCTCCATTAGAGGACATGTCTTACACTGGAATAGATTTTGTGGTGAAAGCAAATACAGCAGCACACATCCAGTACTTGATTGAAGCAGGTAGACCTTAAAACTCTAACAATAACGTACATTTACCTTAGAATTGTTTATTATCTACAATATTCTCAATATCTTAAAGTAGAAAACATTGTAATATTTATTCAAGTAAATGTTAAAGTATCCACGTTATTATAAATGTCAGAATGAGACTTTTTGTGGAATACTTCTGGTCAGTCATTTCTAACTTATAAGTAGTTTTTAGTCAGGTAAATATCTGTATAATTTCAGTATTAAGCTTAAGTTTAAAGTATTTATGTATTTCACAGATTTTACACAGGTAGGAACTGAATGAATGAATGAATGAATGAATGAATGAATGTAAGAAGAACTACAATAAGATGAATAATAAATAAAATTATTAAATTAAAATAAGTAAATATTTTACTGCTTTAATTTGGCTACCATTTAATATTAGTTCCTTGTCTAATGTAAATGTATATTATAAAAAAAAATCTAATTTATGATTAACTTATTTGGATGTAAAGTGTTTGAAATTAGAGAGAGAGCGAGAGAGAGAGAGAGACATTTTTAATCAAAATGGAAACATATATCTAAAGCTCATAGAGCAACTCTCTGCTCTCATACTCTGTGTTAAAACTCTCTCGCTTCTTCTTTTGGCAGAGGAGTCTGAGTGCTTCATTTGCAGAGATGTTGGCCTGGTGGGTGAAGATCCTCTGAGAACCTTCTGCGACTGTAAGAACCTTGTGGCTCACCACAGCTGTCTGCTAACCTGGATCAAAAAGGTACCGTCAGCATTTTAAGCCAACCATACACTACAAAACCGTGGTTCATCACCCTTTCAAGTTGTCATTCTGTGACTAATCTGGACAAAAGGCCTGGACAAAAGGCTTTCAAGACTGTAGCAAACTTGAAGCATGTGCCTGCCTAGATGTGTTTAAATCAATAAACAAAAGTCCTTTTGTTTTCTTCATTTCATCACGCCCAGGCTGTTCTCCTTTCCCTCCCTAGTGCAGGCCATGTAACACACTATGCAGAAAGTTTTTCTGTTGCATCCTCACAATTTTTCTTGTTAATTAAGACTTCAGATGGCCTGGTTGGGTGAGCGTTCTGTCTTTTGCAGGGGTGTAGCTGGACATCTTTTGTCTTATAACGCGAACTGTGCATGTGCCCTCCTCTGGCTTTGCGCTACATTAAGTCCTGGAGTTGGAGGTGGTAGGGGGCCTCCCTAACCCCAGCCTCCCAGGGCAGACACAGTGTGAGTGGGCAAAGTGATAAATACACACGGCTCGTCGTACATCATCACTACACTACAGATATCAATAGCCCACTGGAATGATTAATAACAGCCAATACTTCCTGTAGTTAGTTCTTTTTAATTAAACCATGCTTTGTGCAAGTACAAATGGATCCTACAGCAGAGGAAAGGAAACATTCTTAGAGTTTATGCCATCACCTATTAAAGAGATAGTTCACCCAAAAATGAAAATTCTGTCATTTACTAACATTCATGCCATTACAATTATTTTATGAATGTCAGTCCAGAATAACAATGGACCAAACTTCCATTAATTAAAGTGAAAGAGAGAGAGAAACTATATTAATGGATATATATGAATATATGAATATAAATAAATAAAAATATAACACTGACTTAAAATATATATAAAATTTGTCATAGGTGTAACACTACTTTGGAAATTGTCACTAGGACCATTATTTTTCCATAAAAATTGTATATATTTTTATTGTACATTGTTATCGAACAGAACGAAAGATATTCTGATATAACTTTTCAAATTACAGTATATATATATATATATATATATATATATATATATATATATATATATACTGTAATTTGAAAAGTATATATATATATATATATATATATTTATTTTTATTTTATAAAAGCAAAAAAACATAAAAAATAAATCACAATATCTTTAACACTTTTTAAAATAATGATACATATGACAATACATACAGTTTAATTTAAACTTCATTTATGTAATTAAATACTGCATAAGTAAAAATTATATAACTGATGACAACACATCAAATTTAAATATGCACATGAATGAAATTTGAGAGCTGTGGAGGGGACACATTTTCAGGGAATAATGACTTCAATTTTGGTCTGTTTTTCAGCCAAAGCTATCATATAACTTCAAAAGACTTGGAATATAGAGCACAAATCATACCCTGTAAGGGTATTTTTATGGTGCTTTTGTCATTTTGAGAAGTTGACGGCCCTTGGTCACCATCCACTTTCATGCTATGAAAAAAAAAAAAAAAAAGCGAGAACGTCCTGCCTAACATCTCTCAAAAGAGAAATGGGTTTGTCGTTTTGTCCCTAATAATTTCTGGTCACCTCTTTATGATTTCTGAGGCATAATGACCAGGCGAATAATACTAACAAATCTAACACAATCTAATACTAACTAAAAAACTGTATTTCAAAGTAATGGTCATAATTAGCCGGACCTCCCAGCATGAAGCAACACAACAGCAAAGCTCATTTTGATTGTGTCAGTCTCTGTTTTGCGCAGTTTTGACTGCAAGCTGCCAGCAGTGTGATCACTTGCCCCAACAATGACAGTTAATGCTGTTTTTGTCTTCTCATGCTGGATGCACTGAAAATCCCACTAAGCCCTGTTTATTCAGCAGCCTTTCCATAAACACTGGATCTCTGAGTCCACCGCAGACCCCACCGCACTTTTCCAAAACAGCACACTGTACCAAGACGCCCACAGACATATGCACATACACATGAAAACACATACACGCATGCAAACACATAGAAGCCAAGCTTATTGTTTTCCAGGACGAAATTGAAACCAGCAGATTTCCCCTGCCGTCATGCCTAAAGTATTCCAAAATAGAGAGTCCAAATCCACAGTGAGATTATAGTGATCAAAAGACGCATTTTTCAAATGTGACAAAGACTGCTGAAGGATTTGTCTTCATTTTACAGTTCACCTACTCCACAGTGGAAGTCTGATCGTGTCTTGTTTTAGCTCTCCATTTTCCTATATGTCTAAAAGTGCATGTACGTTTGATTAAGTTGATTAAGAATAAATAGAATTACATGAATGAGAGAAATTGCTTTTTACATGACAGATTTTGTGTCTTTTATTGAAATATGTAATAGGTAGAATCCATTTAATTTCTACCCATTTCATTCTATGCACGATACCAGAAGCCAGTTTGTTTCTAAATATTTATGCATATTTATATGCATTGCAATATTTACAATAAACAGTTTTTGTACTGCATGCTTTTTCTGTTGAAAATAATCAGCAATTCCCTTGCAGCACATTAAAACATACTAAATAAAATAGTAGTGCAGATATTTGCATGTTTATACAACATTTAATGTACTATAAAACTATGCATTCCGTTTAGATAAGAATAAATATTATTTCATAGTAAAAAAGTTATGCACGTAATGCATTTGTACAGTAATACAGTGAACTGTTTATTTTTGCAACTGAATTCCACAAAAATAATATAAATTATAAATAACAAGCATAGTAATTTCACAGAAAAAAAACAACATTAATTTAGAATTTCTTAGTATTTGGTGTTTCTTTTTCTTTAATGACAATAGAACTCAAGCTGCATGAAACCCATAAATCATGTTACCTAGCACAATTGAATAATGATCCAAAGAGCATCCTGTGCTTCATTGGAAGCAAGAATTGATTGTGTACACAAAACATAATACATAATAGTAATAATTAAAAAAAAAAGTCTGGATCAGAAAACTATATCCTTATTCATTTTTTTCATCATAACAGATGCTTAAACTTGCTATTTATAATCAGGCTAAAATTAGATTTTAAATCTCAATTTGGCCTCAGACTTATGCACCCCGCTGTATAGACAATGTTTTTTACTCTGATATAATTGGTAGATGGCTGTATTATGATAAATACTGCATTCTTGTTTGATAATATTTTTACTCTCTTAAAAAGAGCAGTTATTCTGCTGCACAAGCCTTTTTTGACCAAGATTGGTGGGACAGTAGACCCTGTTCTGAAAATACACACACACACACACACACACAATGACTCACACTTCTTTTAAATGGAAGGAGAGGAGAGAAGGAAAGGAAAGAGGAGAGGAGACGTGGCGAGACGGTGTGCCTCTAACAGTGGAGCTGAAATCAGTGATCGACCTGTCACTTCTTGTCTGATTGCCATCTCACTGAAAGAAGGTCAGGCACATACGCCTAAAGTGCCTCTTAACCACATTTTATGAAGCCAGAAAATGTAATCCAATAACCGTTTGACTCATGAGTGCTTTACGCTCGGCGGCTGGGAACGATACTACTCTTAAAAGCAGCTTAGGTAAAAAAAGGAAAGGAAAGAGAACAAAGGCAAATTCCAGGTCCTTATCTAATTTCAGGAAGAGCATTTACAGTGCAACTGCAGTGGCTGAAGAAAACAAAATGCTCATAATTAATTTTCTCTTCCTGGCTAATATATACTTCAAATACAGTCTGGTTTGTAACAATGTAGCTGCGCCTATTGTCTGTGACAAGGCAGAGAAGAGGCTTTTCAGGACAGCAATTTTTAACACTGCCCTCTTCCTCTGTTCAAGCTCAGAGAGACAAATAACATGGCACAAAAACTAATTAGCGGGAGGGAACTAGTTAAGAGATGGCCTTTGAGAGAGGAAGCCGGGAGCCCGAGGCTTGATTTAAATATAGGGCCAGAGTCAGTGACTGAGTGTGCCTGGGAGATCCTGCCCCCTCAAGGCACAACGCTCACTGACCTTTGACCCTCATTAGGCAGAGGGCATTTCTGGTAAGATGAGGCCCTCAGTGGTGTACAAGGGCGTAAGAGGAATCGGAACGACCGCATCAGACCAGCCCAGCACCAGAACAGGGCCTGTTCTTACTCACAGCGCTTGCCCCACAAGAAAGAGAGAGAGAGAACAGTGGAAGAAAGTGGCTGTTGCGATACCACAGATCAAGGACAATGTCATCTATCACTGCTCCACGCAGAGCTCATGTCAAAACCACCGCAATCACTCGCTCCATATACCCACATAAATATGTTTTCTATTTTTTTTATGAAAGGCCACCATCTGGTTTCAGTCTTTTGCAGTTAATGGAAATGATCTTGCACAAAAAAAAAAAAAACGCTTTCAAAATATCTAATCTAATCCATATGAAATAACCTTAGGAGTTGTGGAGCAAATGACAGGAGAAAGTAGATATGATTATGGTTTACAGAGAGTCTTTAAAATACTAACAACTAGCTGCATTTAGACTGTTCTCAGTGCAGGTTGAAATATGGCTTTAAGGAAAAGAAAAGTTTACTTTTTAGTGACGAAAGCTGTTAGATTTGGGTGCATCATTAACCCTGTAAAGCCTGACATATCAAATAATAGTCAGACAAAAAACAATATTTTCTGAAAATAAATAGTTTATTGGCATTTAGGCAATATACAAAAAAGAAAAAAAATTGCATATGTTTTTTTGTTAAATATTATATTTGATACATCAGGGTTTTATGACTGCTATAATATATTGAGAATATGGAAAAATAAAAAGACCTCAATTTAATTTCAAAGCCCAAACTGAGCAAAAATATGCAGATTTATATGGCCAAAAAATAAGATGGAATTCTTCTTGTAAATCAGTGGGATCTTTATAACAGTATAGTAGACTACTTACATAAAATACATATGAGTTGTCACTCTGTATCTCCAGATATATTAGTAAAATTATATTTATGATATATATAATTTTATAATCAAAGCTCTGTAGCACTTATTTGAGACTCACATTTTAACATGATTTTAAAAAAAATGATATATGGATAACTTTAATAGTAAAACTAATGGAAATCTAACGAGTAAGTCTTCATCGTGGAATATAAATACGTTTTTCTTACATTTTCTTTATAAAAATCAATAAAGATTTCACAGATTCCACTATTTATATATGTTCACTATATATATATATATATATATATATATATATATATATATATATATATATACACTCACCTAAAGGATTATTAAGAACACCTGTTCAATTTCTCATTAATGCAATTATCTAATCAACCAATCACATGGCAGTTGCTTCAATGCATTTAGGGGTGTGGTCCTGGTCAAGACAATCTCCTGAACTCCAAACTGAATGTCAGAATGGGAAAGAAAGGTGATTTAAGCTATTTTGAGTGTGGCATGGTTGTTGGTGCCAGAATAAGTATTTCACAATCTGCTCAGTTACTGGGATTTTCACGCTAAACCATTTCTAGGGTTTACAAAGAATGGTGTGAAAAGGGAAAAACATCCAGTATGCGGCAGTCCTGTGGGTGAAAATGCCTTGTTGATGCTAGAGGTCAGAGGAGAATGGGCCGACTGATTCAAGCTGATAGAAGAGCAACTTTGACTGAAATAACCACTCGTTACAACCGAGGTATGCAGCAAAGCATTTGTGAAGCCACAACACGCACAACCTTGAGACGGATGGGCTACAACAGCAGAAGACCCCACCGGGTACCACTCATCTCCACTACAAATAGGAAAAAGAGGCTACAATTTGCACGAGCTCACCAAAATTGGACGGTTGAAGACTGGAAAAATGTTGCCTGGTCTGATGAGTCTCGATTTCTGTTGAGACATTCAGATGGTAGAGTCAGAATTTGACGTAAACAGAATGAGAACATGGATCCATCATGCCTTGTTACCACTGTGCAGGCTGGTGGTGGTGGTGTAATGGTGTGGGGGATGTTTTCTTGGCACACTTTAGGCCCCTTAGTGCCAATTGGGCATCGTTTAAATGCCACGGCCTACCTGAGCATTGTTTCTGACCATGTCCATCCCTTTATGACCACCATGTACCCATCCTCTGATAGCTACTTCCAGCAGGATAATGCACCATGTCACAAAGCTCGAATCATTTCAAATTGGTTTCTTGAACATGACAATGAGTTCACTGTACTAAAATGGCCCCCACAGTTACCAGATCTCAACCCAATAGAACATCTTTGGGATGTGGTGGAACGGGAGCTTCGTGCCCTGGATGTGCATCCCACAAATCTCCATCAACTACAAGATGCTATCCTATCAATATGGGCCAACATTTCTAAAGAATGCTTTCAGCACCTTGTTGAATCAATGCCATGTAGAATTAAGGCAGTTCTGAAGGCGAAAGGGGGTCAAACACAGTATTAGTATGGTGTTCCTAATAATCCTTTAGGCGAATGTGTATATATATATATATATACATGCATACATAGTAAAATTTAGTAAAAATGTGTTCCCTATCGACACTTCACTTATACTGAGTCGCTAGACGCTATGGGGAAAAACTCCTTTTTCTCCGAGGACTGAAGACTTTTTTAATCACGCAGTGTGGTTGCACGGCCATTGGTTCATGCAGTGATATAAAAACGAACCAATGGCTCGTCAGCGGTGCTGATGGCTCGCCGTTGACACGCCTCACAGCGGATTTGAAGCTGCCTTTTCTTCTGCACCTCTTCGCTGTTCCAGCCCGCTCCACCGAGCCGCTTCAGCGATCAACGCAGACGCCAGATCGTTTCCTGCTGCCATCTGGCGAGCCTAAAAGAGCTATTTCTATCTAAAAGAGCTTGCGGCGCTGTTGCTAATGCCGTGCCTTCATTGCGTGTCTTGCAGAATCTCTCTGCACGATGGTGACGGCCACTCAGAGTGTGTTTCCTGCTTGGGTAAACCTCACGCAGAAGCTGCTCTGACCGAGATGGAATGTTTACATTGCGTGAACATGAGTCTCGTCACTCTGCACGCTCGGATCGCTTTCTTTTCAGAGAGCAAAGCCGCTCCTTGCGCCCTCCCGTTTTCTTCCTCCAAGGGACCTGTAGGGCAAAAACGGCGGGGTAAAGGGATTAAACGCCCAGCGGCGAGCGAGCTCACGCCAGCTCAGACCCCGCATGCCTCGCCCCCGCCAAGCAGAGAGGATTCTCCCGTCCTCTTCGAGCACGCGGATCAACGTCCCTCGGCTGGTGTGAGTGACGTGGTCTCGTTCGGTGCTATCGAGGACGAGCTATTAGATGCATGTCTCTAATAGCATCAGATGCGGAGGAGATGTCGTGCTCTATTGTTGACCCCGCCCCTGCATCATCTGCCGAGCCCAGCAACTCGAGGCTAGGGATGGATGCTGAACTTTTCCGCATCCTCTCTAAGGCAGTCGACGAGCTGGGTTAGGAATGGTCTATATCGTAGTCGTCTGGACGAATGGCGCCGTTCGGCCCCTCGTCAGCGAGCCACTCCGTTTTTCCCAGAGGTCCATGACGAACTGACGAAGTCGTGGCGCGCTCCGTACTCGGCTCGCCTTCGCTCTAACTCTTCTTCTGCTCTCTCCTCAGTGAACGGCAGTGGCTGCGCACCTTTTCCCACCCTCCGCTATCGGATGGAAAGCAAAGGTCACTCACCCCTCCAAGCCCTGCAGGATGACTTCTGCCCTCACTGGACGAGCTTATTCCTCCGCCGGGCAAGCAGCCTCAGCGTTTCAGTCCATGGCTGTGCTCCAGGTCTTTCAGGCCAAATTCCTCCAGACCATGGATGAGTCAGGACCTGATGCCGTGGCTTTCAGAGAGCTGTGCAGCGCCACCGACCTGGCTCTGAGGGCCACCAAAGCCACAGCACAGGCCATAGGGAGGTCAATGGCCAACCTAGTGGTGTTGGAGCGCCACTTATGGCTAAAGCTCACCGAAATCAAGGAGGCTGACAAAGTCCCTTTCCTCGACTCCCCGGTCTCCCCTACGGGGCTCTTTGGACCTGCCGTCGAGGGATTTGCAGAGCGATTCACCGGGGCTCAGAAGTCGTCCCAGGCCATGCAACACTTCCTGCTGAAGCGGTCCAGCTCTGCAACGGCTGCTAGTCACCCCAAGCCTGCTCCAGCGCAGCAGCCAGCTAAACCTGTGCCGTCGCCCGCTCAGCCTGCTCAGAAGCCTGAGTCTCGATAGCGCTCCTGCTCTGCCAAGCGCTACCCGTTTCCGAAGCGTCAAGGACCCCGGCCCAAGCTGACCTTGGACCCTGCGCCCCCGGCGTCGTCCTGATCCACTGGAAAGGAAGAGGAGGAGGCAAAGTCTCGCAAATGCCGAACCAACCCCGAAACGCCCTCTGTTGTGCCTACAAGCACCCCGTTCGGTTCCGGGTGCCAAGGATGGTTTGTTTGTCACAAGAACTGTTGTGAATCACGGGCCCTTTCAACAAGCGCCCTTACACAAAGCCGCTGTTATAGCGAGAAAAATAAAAAACAAACATTTTCAAAAACAGACCAAATTTCCTCTTCCAGTTACCAAGTGTGTCGAGTCCCCGCAAGGCGACTCGCCACCTGAACTAATCCAACCCCTTGCCACACGGGCCGAGGCCTGGCGGGCCATCCCTAGAGTGTCTCATTTGGTTCTGGGGATTATAGAACAAGGTTATACACTTCAATTCGCTCAAAGACCCCCGCGGTTCAACGGTATGGTCTCTACCTCAGTGCTGAGCAGCAACACTCACGTTCTGCGAGCTGAAGTAAATAATTTTCTGGCAAAAGGAGCTATAGAGATAGTTCCTCCAGCTCAGAGCGAGTCAGGCTACTACAGTCGTTATTTCCTCGTCCCCAAAACGTATGACGGCCTCCGGCCCATCCTCGATCTCAGACGTCTGAACCGTGCCCTCATGAAATGGCCCATCAGAATGACCACACTGAAGCAGATCCTCTCACAAATTTGCCCAGAGGACTGGTTCTTTTCACTGGATCTGAAAGACGCTTACTCTCACATCCAGATAGCCCCCCAGTCACAGACGATTCTTGAGATTCGCCTTCGAGGGAGTGGGTTATCCATACACGGTCCTGCCTTTTGGGCTGGCTCTGGCTCCCCGGACATACGAAGTGCGACAGATGGGAGTCCTTGTCCTGAATTACCTCGATGACTGGCTCATTCTAGCCCAGTCGAAGGCCGAGCTAATAGCCCACAGGTCCCTCCTCCACAGTCACTTGGAGCGCCTGGGACTCAGGATCAATTTGGCCAAGAGCTCCCTGTCCCCCAGCCAACAAGCTTCGTTCCTGGGGACAGTTTTCGACTCAGCCCTCATGAAGGCAAAAGTCGTGCCAGATCGTGCTCTGGCTATACAACAGCTAGTGGCTTCCTTCAGAATTGGAGCCTCCTACCCACTCAAAGTGACTCAAAGGATGCTGGGCCTCATGGCCTCTGCATTGCCAGTTCTTTGGTTGGGCCTTCTCAAAATGAGACCCCTTCAGTACTGGTTGAAACCTCTAATTCCGCCCCATGCGTGGCATCATGGACGCATCCGCATCAGGGTGGACCAGGCCTGCGTGTCAGCCCTGGCAACCTGGAAGGACCTACAGTGGTTCGAACAGGGCGTGACAATGGGTTTGGTTTACAGAAGAAAGGTTGTTACAACAGATGCCTCCAACATAGGTTGGGGGGTTCTGTGAGATGGCAGACCGACCTTCGGCTCCTGGACGAACGCGGAAGGCCAGCTACACATCAACTGCCTCGGAATGACGGCAGTATGTCGAGCTCTTCAGATCTTCCTGCCAGTCCTGAAGGGACACCACGTGCTAGTCCGTTCAGACAGCATGACAGTGGTGTCATACATAAATGGCGGGCTCACCTCGAAACGCCTTTTTGAGATGGTGGAGCGCCTCTTGGTATGGGCACATCTCAACCTGCGTTCATTGAGAGCAGCTCATGTGCTCGGCATACTGAACCAAGGAGCAGATATGCTCTCTCGGAACAACATCTCCTCAGAGGAGTGGATGCTCCACCCACAGACGGTTCAGAAAATCTGGCAGATATTTGGCAGGGCAGAGGTCGACCCCTTTGCCTCCAAAGACAACCCTCACTGCCAAACATACTTTTCGAAGAGCGAGGACGCATTGGCCCACTAATGGCCCAACCTCCTACTGTATGCTTTCCCCCCGATCGCTCTGATTACCCAAGTAATCAGGTGAATCAGGGAACATAAACACAGAGTGCTTCTGGTGGCCCCACTCTGGAAGAACCATCATTGGATCTCTGCTAATAGTGGCTCCGTGGCCCATTCCCTTGAGACAGAACCTCCTCTCTAAGGCGAACAAAACAATCTGGCACCCCCAGCCCGAGCTGTGGGCCCTGCATCTATGGGCTCTTGATGGGAATCAATAGATCTCCCCGAGAATGTCCTAAATACCATCTCGCAGGGTAGAGCCCCGTCTACGAGACGCCTCTACGCCTGTAAGTGGTCGGTTTTCTCCGCCTGGTGTGAAGCCTACAGTGAGGAACCAACGACATGTGACATATCAGTGAGATTGTCCTATGTACAAGAGCTGTTGGATAAGGTCCGCTCCCCTTCCACGCTCAGAGTTTATGTGGCAGCTATAGAAGCTTCTCACGCTCCTATAGCCGGACAGTCGGTGGGCCGGAACAACCTGGTTGTCCGTTTCCTGAAGGGTTCTAGGAGGCTCCATCCGCCCCGACCCCTCACAGTCCCTACATGGGACATGCCCACGGTCCTGAGAGCCCTCAAAGGCGCCCCCTTTGAGCCACTACAATCTGCAAGCTTAAAAACACTGTCGCTCAAGACCACTCTGCTGCTGGCGCTAGCATCGGTGAAGTGAGGAGGTGACTTGCAGTCTCTCTCTGTAAGCCCCGCCTGTCTTGAGTTTGGGCCTAACGACTCTAAGGTCGTCCTAAAGCCAAGACATGGTTATGTCCCTAAGGCGCTCTACACTCCGTTTAGGGCCCAGGTTATTACACTCTCTGCACTCCCCCCTTCTGAGGAGGACCAGGAGTTTAACCTTCTCTGCCCGGTCAGGGCATTTAGAACTTACATCGAGCGTTCCGCGCTCTTTAGGCAATCGGAACAACTCTTTGTCTGCTTTGGCAGTTGCACCAAGGGGTCTCCGGTCACAAAGTAGAGGATATCTCAATGGTTAGTTGACACTATTGCACTAGCATACTCCTCCCTGGGCCTCCAGAGCCCCATTGGAGTGAGAGCCCATTCCACTAGAGGCGTGGCCTATTCCTGTGCGTGGTCTAGTGGTGTGTCCATGGCAGACATTTGTGCGGCGGCCGGCTGGGCCTCGCCGTCCACTTTTTTCAGGTTCTATAACTTGGCTGTTCCGGCCTTACAGGCCCGGGTTCTATCTAGCTTAAATGGCACACGCCTGTTTTAAGCGGTCTTTTCAGGCATTGCCTGATTCTTCAAGAATGCTCTTGGCCCTATTACTAGTGCTGAGGCTGTACTTATGACCGTTGGAACAATGATCTAGGATGGACTGACCTCTAGGAGTTCAGTCCTCTTGCCTCCTGCAGGATTCTTCCTGCTCATAATTGGTCCCTCTAAGCCTTATTGCCCAAGGCCAGTTTATATCGGTCGCTCCTCTTCATGGCATGGCGGGATTGTATTTGTTCCCCATAGCGTCTAGCGACGCAGTACGAGTGAAGTATCGATAGGGAACATACTCGGTTACTAAAGTATCCTCGGTTCCCTGAAATACGGGAACGAGTACAGTGTACCGTGCCATGCCATTCAGCTGCACAACTCAGGTCGTCACTTCAGTCGAATTGATCTGATTTCCTATGGCGAAGCACCCGCTTATATAGCCAGATGGCCCCGCCCCTTCTGGCGGGCTTTGCTGCCATAGGCTCGTGCAGCACCGATGACAAGCCATTAGTTCGTTTTTATATCACTGCACAAACCAATGGCCGTGCAGCCACACTGCATGATTAAAAAAGTCTTCAATCCTCTGAGAAATGTTTTTCCCCATAGCGTCTAGCGACGCAGTACTCGTTCCCGTATCGCAGGGAACGTCTCGGTTACGTACGTAACCCTCGTTCCCTGATGGAGGGAATGGAGACGTTATGTCGTGACGACATAGGGGATTTACTTGGAAGCCCCAATCATCTCTGACTAAAGAGAAAACGCCAATGAAATTGGCTAGTGGATTTTGCATACCTGAGCCACTCCCCGTACATACGGGTATAAAAGGGCGACAGGTGCATCCACTCATCAGGTTTCTACCCGCTGAGGAGCCAAGAACGAGTCCTCGGCAACCAGCGATGGTTCAAGATTGTGGCATGGGGACATAACGTCTCCGTTCCCTCCATCAGGGAACGAGGGTTACGTACGTAACCGAGACGTTCCCTATCTGTTGGTCACTACGAGTTATGTCGTGACGACATAGGGGTCATATGGAAAGCGCCACAACCTGAACCCCGTCACGACCTTGTGCATGCAGATGTTGACAAGCTAGTGCGTGACAGACAAATGCCATGCGAAGGTCGCAACCTTCCCATCGCCCCAGCGCAAATTCGCTAACCTTGGTGCCCGCAGGGACCACTGAGTACATTGCTGCTGGAGATAGCCAAGCCGCTGTTCCTTTCCCCAAGAAATCGGAAGGGATTTCGATCTTCTATGAAAGACTGCTTCAAGTCTTTCCTATTTGTTGTTACAGCCTGGCAGTAACGACGGGGAAGCGAGCCTTCCGGAGAAGGGCGCTACGGAGGCCACATCCTGCCCGAAGGGAGGTAACATGTGGAGACACTGATATGGACTGACCCAGGCCTGGGGCAGTACTACATACGACTGGACCCTGGGGCAGATCCTACCTAGGAGTAGGGAGGAGGGCTGCCAGCAGGGCCTGACAGAACTCTGCCAAAGGGAAGACACGGGTTTACCGTGAGGGAAACCGTACTGTGGACGAATACACGTGTGGGATTACCCGAAGGGAATCAGGCCATACGGACACCTAGCCGAGTACAGGGGCTGACCGGAGACCCGGGCGAGCTAGCACCAGTACTGGGCCTGGCGTCAGACTGCTCCGCCCAGTCTGAATGCCGGGGGTGCTGGAGGTCTCCACCAGGGTTCGCCGTCCGGGGAACTGAACTGGAGGAGGAAAACAGGCGCTCGTATCCCCGGGTGAGGGGGAATGGCGCAGCAAGCGTGACAGCGGCCAACTCTTCCCGCCACTTACCTGTTACCCAACACACGGGAAGAGACTGGCTCCACGCGGAGACTGTAAAATCTCGCGAAGGTGTTCGGTGTCGCCCAGCCCGCAGCTCTACAGATGTCTGCCAAAGAGGCGCCGTGCGCCAACGCATAGGAGGAGGCAACACTCCGTGTGGAGTGAGCCCTCACCCCAAGGGGGCACGGCTCGCCTTGGGATTGGTACGCCAAGGCGATGGCCTCCACTATCCAGTGGGCCAACCTCTGCTTGGAGACAGCCTTCCCTTTCTGCTGACCTCCGTGGCAGACAAAGAGCTGCTCAGAGCTTCTGAAGCTCCGGGTGCGGTCCACGTATATGCGCAATGCTCTTACGGGACACAGCAACGCCAAGACTGGATCTGCCTCCTCCGAAGGCAGTGCTTGCAGGTTCACCACCTGATCATGGAAGGGCGTGGTGGGAACCTTGGGCACGTATCCAGGCCGGGGTCTCAGGACAACGTGAGAGTAGTCCGGCCCGAACACAAGGCACTCTTCGCTCACCGAAAATGCTTGGAGGTCCCCGACCCTCTTGATGGAAGTGAGCGCGGTCAGGAGCGCTGTCTTAGCCGACAGGAATTTCAGCTCGACTGAGTCCAGCGGCTCAAAGGGACCCCTCTGAAGTCCCGCCAGGACGATAGAGAGGTCCCAGGAGGGCATCAGGGGTGACCTAGGCGGATTCAACCTCCTGGCACCCCTCAGGAACCTCACGATGAGATCATGCTTTCCCACGGACCGGCCGTCCACTGCATCGTGATGGGCCGCGATAGCAGCCACATACACCTTCAAGGTGGAGGGTGACAGCCTACGCTCCAACCTTTCTTGCAGGAAAGAAAGCACTACTCCAATCGTGCATCTTCGGGGGTCTTCCCGGCGAGAAGTTCGCGAACAGTTCGCGAACAGACTCCACTTCAGAGCATAGGCTTGCCTTGTTGAAAGAGCTCTAGCCTGAGTGATGGTGTCTACCACGGCCTGTGGTAGACCACTTAAGTCTGCCGCGTCCCGTCCAGGAGCCACACATGGAGGTTCCACAGATCTGGACGCGGGTGCCATATGGTGCCGAGCCCCTGAGAAAGGAGTTCCTTCCTCAGAGGGATACGCCAGGGAGGGGCTGTCGCAAGGAGAATGAGTTCCGGAAACCAGGTCCGGGTGGGCCAATACGGCGCGACCAGCAGGACCTGCTCCTCGTCCTCCCTGACCTTGCACAGTGTCTGTGCGAGTAGGCTCACTGGGGGAAATGCATACTTGCTTAAAGCCCGAGGCCAGCTGTGTGCCAGTGCGTCCGTGCCGAGGGGCCCCTCGGTCAGGGAGAAATATAGCTGGCAGTGGGAGGACTCGCGGGAAGCAAACAGGTCTACCCCGAAACTGCCGCAAGGCCAGATGCACTGCCAACAGCTCCAGGCAATTGATATGCCAAAGCAGTCGAGGCCCTGTCCAGAGCCCCGAGGCTGCCTGCCCGTTGCATGTAGCGCCCCAGCCCGTGCTGGAGGCATCTGTTGTGACAACAACATGCCGGGACACTTGTTCTAAGGGCACCCCGGCCCGTAGAAAGGCAAGGTCCGTCCAGGGGCTGAAGGAGCGGCGACACTCGCGTGTGATACTTACCCGAAGTGAACCGCGGCGCCATGCCCACCTCGGGACTCGGGAGTGCAACCAGTGCTGGAGTGGTCTCATATGAAGCAATCCGAGCGGCGTGACCGCAGCTGCGGATGCCATATGCCCCAGGAGCCTCTGAAACTGTTTCAGTGGCACCACAGTCCTGCCCCTGAAGGAACTCAGGCAGTTCAGCACTGATTGGGCGCGCTCGTCCGTGAGGCGCGCCGTCATACTCACCGAGTCTAACTCCACACCGAGAAAAGAGATTCTCTGCACAGGGGAGAGCTTGCTCTTTTCCCAGTTGACCCGAAGCCCCAACTGGCTGAGGTGCCGTAACACCCGCTCCCTGTGATCGCACAACTGCTCTCGGGACTGGGCCAGAATGAGCCAGTCGTCGAGGTAGTTGAGGATCCTGACGCCCACTTCCCGTAGCGGGGCAAGGGCGCCTTCTACGACCTTCGTGAAGACACGGGGAGACAGGGAGAGCCCGAAGGGGAGGACCTTGTACTGCCATGCCCGACCTTCGAACGCAAACCGTAGGAACGGTCTGTGTCGCGGAAGGACTGGATCGCCTCTGTCTGCCTCTGCACCGCCGAGAACTGCTGAGCAAATCCCTCGACGGTGTCGCCGAACAGCCCAACCGGGGAGATGGGAGCGTCGAGAAAGCGTGCTTTGTCGACATCCTTCATCTCCGCCAGGTTGAGCCAGAGATGGCGCTCTTGGACCACCATGGTAGACATCGCCTTCCCGAGGGACCGCGCCGTGACTTTCGTCGCTCGTAGAGCGAAGTCAGTCGCCGTGCGCAGCTCCTGCATCAACCCCGGGTCGGAACTACCCTCGTGCATTTGTTTGAGTGCCTTGGCTTGGTGAACCTGCAGGATAGCCATGGCATGCAGGGCAGAGGCTGCCTGGCCCGCAGCACTATAAGCCTTGGCCGCAAGAGCAGCCGTCAACTTACAGGCTTTGGACGGGAGACGCGGGCGATTCCTCCAAGTGGCGGCGTTTCGCGGGCACAAGTGCACCGCGACCGCTCTCTCCACCTGGGGAATGCCCACGTACCCCCTGGCAGCCCCGCCATCGAGGGTAGTGAGGACGGAGGAGGCAGACGAGCGGCTTCTGGCCGTGAAAGGGGCCATCCACGACTTCGTCAGCTCCTCATGCACCTCCGGGAAGAAAGGCACTGGAGTAGATCGCTGTTGTGAGCCGCGCCCCACTCCGAGAAACCAATCATCCAGCCGCGAGGGCTCGGGACTGGGCGGTCTGTTGACCTCCAGCCCGATGCTCGCGGCTGCCCGGGCAAGCATGGCCGTCAACTCTGGGTCCGGTGCAGGGGAGGCGACCACACCCGAAGGGGGCAGCCCCTCTGCACCTTCATCCTCAGAGGACGAAAGCCCGTCCCCCGATGCTGCGATCGACATCCTATCCTCGGGTGGCGCACCGAATGAAATGCTGGGCGCCCCGTGGGACGGACCAGCGAAATCACCCGGGAACCGGACGGGACATTCGCTGCGTGAGGAGTAAGAGGTCCGTGGGGACGTACCCGGCGGAGAGGCTCTTACTGTGACCCTCAGATCTCCCAGAGCGCCAACCGGCGGTCCTCTGCTCGAGCCAGAGAGACCGGGGCGGGTGGCGGCAGAGGGTGCCAATCCTTTCAAAAAGGAAAGGCGAGATCGCAGCGACGTCATGCTCATACGCCCACAACAGGCGCATGAGTCATCCACGAACGCAGCTTCAGCGTGCTGGAGACCCAGACACTGAAGACAACGATCATGTCCGTCATCCGCGGACAGGAAACGACCGCAACCAAGAGGACACGGACGAAACGGCATCTTGAAAAAGACGCGATCGTCCGTGATTTTGCTCTTTTAGAATTTGCTCTTTTAGTTGAAGTGCCCAGGGGAATCGCTGGAGAAGGGACTCCGCTGTTTGCACCGTGACGCCAACCAGGAACAAAAACAAAGATGAGGCTTGTGGAGAATGGCACAACCGTCTTCATCCACTTGGCTCCGAAGCAAAAATCTGATGAGTGGATGCACCTGTCGCCCTTTTATACCCGTATGTACGGGGAGTGGCTCAGGTATGCAAAATCCACTAGCCAATTTCATTGGCGTTTTCTCTTTAGTCAGAGATGATTGGGGCTTCCAAGTAAATCCCCTATGTCGTCACGACATAACTCGTAGTGACCGACAGATAGGGAACCGAGGTTACGTTAGTAACCGAGTATGTTTTCTTTACCAAGAAAGTGGCAAGATGAAAACCCACTATTTTCTGTTTCAAACTTTCACATAGCATATTTAGGTTATAATAACATAAAAATTTAAAATCCAGATTTTGATTTTCAAAGATTTATTATAAAAACTCATTTTTTTTCCCCAAAATGCAATAAATCCATGACATGTATTTTATTTTATTTTTTTCTTCAAAATGCACTAAATCCATTGAATCAATATAAAAGTTGTACACAATAAAATAAGTTGATCCTCATATGACAGCCTCTGAACTTGGTCAATACTAATCTGAATATATATATAGTGAACATATATACTGTATATAGTGAAATATGTGAAATCTTTATTGATTTTTATAAAGAAAATGTAAGAAAAATGTATTAATATTACACTATGAAGACTTACTCGTTAGATTTCCATTAGTTACTATTAAATTTATTCGCCGGTCGGTGCGGGTTAACAGGTTAAATGGCGTTTATCGCGTTTTGGAACCAAACTCTTCATATATATATATATATATATATATATATATATCAAATCAAATCAAATCAAATCAAATCACTTTTATTGTCACATCACCACAGCACGTGTGCCTTCGTGAGTGAAATTCTTGAGAGCGTGCTCCAGACACTGCAAAAACAATTTACATATAGACATTACCATACATACGTACAGACTTATACAGATGACAATGTGTAATATACACATACATATACTCAGTACACACAGTGTACTATTAGACAGACATACAGTTACCGATACACATTATACACAGTATGTAGTACACATTCTACGTTATATACACACAGTAATATGCGAAGATGCAGCAGATTATATATAAACCGGATGTGCAAATGTCATGGATGTGCATTGGATGGTATCCGGTGCTGGCAAAAAGATTGTTGTATTTGTGCAGTAGTGTACTGGTAGTCCAGTTTGAACTGTGTGGAATTAAAGTGCAGTGCGTGGTATATTGTAAAGTGGGAGTGTGCTGTAGGGTGTATTAGTTCTGACTGTTCATTAGCCTGATAGCCTGAGGAAAAAAGCTATCCCTCAGTCGGCTAGTGCGGGATCGGATGCTGCGGAGACGTCTTCCTGAGGGCAGCAGAGAGATCAGTCTGTGGGACGGGTGGCTGGAGTCATTGATGATCCTCCGGGCTTTCTTTATACATCGCCTGGTGTAGATGTCCTGGAGGGAGGGAAGCTCACCTCCAACAATGTGACGGGCAGTTCGCACGACCCTTTGCAGAGCTTTGCGGTTGCCAGCGGTGCTGTTTCCAAACCAGGCGGTGATGCAGCCTGTCAGGATGCTCTCCACAGTGCAGGTGTAGAATGATCTGAGGATGCTGGGGTTCATTCCAAACTTCCTCAGCCGTCTCAGGAAGAAGAGGCGTTGGTGTGTCTTCTTCAGCACTGCATCTGTGTGAGCGGACCATGTGAGATCCTCAGTGATGTGAACACCGAGGAATTTGAAACTGTTTACTCGCTCCACAGGTGTCATGTCGATGGTGATGGGTGTGTGTTCTCTGCTCTGTCTCCTGAAGTCCACCACCAGCTCCTTGGTCTTGTCGATGTTGAGTGAGAGGTGGTTCTCTTGACACCATTTAGTCAGGGTTCTCACCTCCTCTCTGTAGGCCGTCTCATCGTTGTCAGTGATCAGGCCTATCACCGTTGTGTCGTCAGCAAATTTGACGATGACGTTGGAGCTGTGTGTTGCTGTACAGTCGTGTGTGTACAGGGAGTACAGGAGTGGGCTGAGGACGCAGCCCTGAGGAGCACCAGTGTTGAGGGTCAGCGGGGATGAAGTGTTGTTGCCCATTCTGACCACCTGACATCTGCCTGTCAGGAAGTCCAGGATCCAGCTGCACAGAGATCCGTTTAGTCCCAGAGTCTGGAGCTTCTCAACCAGTGTGGCAGGCACTATGGTATTGAATGCTGAGCTGTAGTCCACAAACAGCATTCTCACATAGGTGTTCTTATTTTCCAGGTGGGAGAGAGCAGTGTGCAGGGTGAAGGCAATAGCATCGTCTGTGGAACGGTTTCTGCGATATGCAAATTGTAGGGGATCCAGTGAGTCAGGCAGCACAGAGCAGATGTAGTCTCTGATGAGTTTCTCAAAGCACTTGCTGAAGATGGGTGTCAGAGCAATGGGCCTCCAGTCATTCAAGCATGTGATTTTATTTTTCTTTGGTATGGGCACAATGGTGGATTTTTTGAAGCATGCGGGAACCACAGACAGAGAGAGGGAAAGGTTAAAAATGTCTGTGAAAACCCCGGCCAGTTGGAATGCGCATGCTCGGAGCACACGGCCTGGGATGCCATCGGGACCCACAGCCTTGCGGATGTTCACCCGTCGGAAGGATCGGGTTACATCTGCGACAGAAAAGGAAAGTGCGCTCGCCTCTTCTGCTACAGCCGCGGGAGCGCGCTCTGTGTGGGCGGTGTTGTGAGCCTCGAAACGAGCATAAAAGTTATTAAGTTCGTCCGGTACAGAGGCGGCAATGTTCACAGTAGCTGGTTTATTCCCTCTGAAATCTGTGATGTTGTTGATACCCTGCCACATGCTTCTTGCGTTGTTGGTTTTGAATTGTTCTTCAACTTTGTTTTTATATTGTCGTTTGGCAGCTTTGATTGATTTCCTGAGATCGTAACTGGCTTGTTTGCGATCGTCAGAGTTTCCGGATTTAAAGGCAGATGTCCGCGCTGACAAGGCTGCTCGAACATCGCTGTTAATCCACGGTTTTTGGTTGGGGTAGATGCGGATTGTTTTTGTCGGTACTACATCCTCTACACACTTCCTGATGAAACACGTTACAGTATCTGAGTACGCCTCTATGTCGTCATCAGACGCTGCCCGGAACATGTCCCAGTCCACGTGATCAAAACAGTCCTGTAGTATAGCGTCTGATTGGTCCGACCAGCATTGAATTGTCCTGAGGGCGGGTGCTTCTCGTTTCAGTTTCTGCCTATAAGCAGGCAGGAGCAGAACGGAAGTGTGGTCCGATTTGCCTATATATATATATATATATATATATATATTTATATATATATGCACATTAAATGTGATATGGTAGGCTGCATTTATTATGCATTATAAGGCAATTTGTTGCAGATTTGTGTCCGATTTATTCTCAAACCCAATACGGTTGATGTGTAACATCGCTATTCAAGGACTTGCCTGTTTCTTGGTGCGTGTGTGTGACATATGAGTGTAGTTAAGTGGGTTCTGTGTGTGTCAAAGTAATTTTAAGTGGTTGAGTTTAGATACCATTTCTCTCTCTCCCTCTCTCTCTCTCATGGTTTGATAATTCCCATCATTGCAAACAGACATGCATTTCCATTCATTAGCCAAACACTCTTAGCAATCAGGCCATAGCGCCAGGGGCACCAGGCCTCTTGTAAAATCACATCGCTTAATAGCACTGTTCTATAATTATATGCCATTAACATCTATCAAAATGAGCTCCCACATGTCATGCATATAAGCTCTGGATTTAGCAACTGTGTTCCCCCACTCTCTACATCTTTCCATTACGGAGACCAGCATCCACTGGGATAAAATAGGCTAATTGCTAATGTGTAATATTTGTACGATGGGCTCCTTAATTATTTAGATAATTAATTCTAGCTGTACTCCATTTTATGAACCAAGCACACTTAATTATCATATATGGAATAGCTGAGCAATATCAAATGCATGATACATAACGTGTTGATTATGAAAAGTGGCCGTTCACCGTTGAGAACATCTGTTGTTCCATTAGAGTTCATCTTTTTTAAATAAACATCTCTAACAGCTACTAAAGAATTGCTAAATCTATTTTACACACTGTAAAATGTTTTCTCTGGTAACCTAAAAAAAGAATTTTCATAAACTGGGATATATTCTTTTTTGTTTGTTTTGTTTTAATTAAAAAGTTGTTCCAAAGTTGAAAATTCTGTCAACATTTAACATAAAAGAATATATTTTGAGATATTATATATTATGTCTCAGTACTTTTTTGTCCATGTAATAGAAGTCAAACCAAAACTGTTCGTCTACCAACTAGTCAGAAGAAAAAAAAAAGTTGAATTATTACATCAGTTTGCATGAACGTAAGTAAGTTTTAATCATTTGAACAGGTAGAAATAGCTCAATAAGGTAACAGCATCTCTGCACAAGCTCAAACTTTATTCTTTTATAATAAAATCTGAAACTTTAATTTATATTAGATATTTTGCTTAGAATGATTTGCTCATTTAGATTATATTAAACTTTGTCACAAAGTAATTGTGTCACAAAGCCAATAAAATACAATTGGCATCCAATCAGAAGTTCAAATCATAATACAGTTTTTTTTTTAAATTGCAAAGTTTTGCAATTTGGCAATAAGCTTTAGACAAAAAAAATCTGTTTAAGGATTAAATGCAAACTAGTGTTATACTCTGTAGTTTAGTGTACTAAATGTAGTACAGTGTAATAAACACATATTTTGCATTTTTGTTTAGGGTCTTGGAAGAGAGGGGAGACTCAGATGTAGCGTTTGCAATGCTGAGGTAAGTGCATGCGTTATAGTTGTTATTATTAATATTATAGTATTTATTATGATTTCAAATTAGGTTTATGTTTACAGTTTTAATTAAAATTGTATTAATCTTTAGTGATTATTAGATGCTTTTTTTCATCTTCATTATTTTGTAAAATTTCTATTAAGCTTTCAGTTTTAGTTTTCAGTTTGTTTCAGCTTTATTTCAATATTAACTATTTTAACTTTTAGTTAACTAAACTGTTTGCAATTAGTTTCTTTGTAAGTGTACACCAAGTTTAAAATGAAGAGAACATCGTTTTCCAGCTCACACTTGGTTGCGTTGGGCTTTGTCATGCTCTGTAGTGCTCACTGTTAAGGCAGAAGTGCAGAGTTGTTTGCTATTTGTTTCCCTAATATGGCGATATTGATAGTGAAAGGACAGCAGCTGCACTGTTCCTTCTCATTGATGGGGTTCATACCTCATTACTGGAAAACAGTTCTGATGGAGAACAAACTCTACACTATAAACTCCTAAACCTCTAGTGTATGTCCGTGATTGTGTAAGTGTGTGTGCATGTGCAATAGGTTGTTGCCCTCTTGCTGCAGATAGTATTTAACTCATTAGAAGAACATCAGCTCCTGGAACAGATAGAAGCCCAAAGGATCCAGAACACAAATGCTACTAATGAGCAATCATCTCCCTCTCACTCTCTCTCTCTCTCAGTCTCTCTCTCTCTCCCCCCATCTCTCTCCCCATGTCATTGGTTTGGTCGATGAATATAAAAGCCTGTTTTTATTACATTAATAATATGCCAAGACACCCACTGTGGGAAAAATAAACGGTCATAATATTTGGCATGGGAGATGGACAACATAATATCCAAATCCATATTCAGTCTGCGAGCTCAAATTTAGCACGCTTTCTCCTCGATGTGTTCCCAATGCTAACTCTGTGTGGCCATCTTGCCCGGCGCGGCGGGAGCTCATTTGTGTGAAATGGTGGATGTTGATGTGGCATCACACAGGGGGTCAGCTCTCCGCTTAGACGTGCGCTTCAACTGTTCTCATGCGTTTAGGTGCTTGCTGTGTATTCATACAAATGCTATATCTCAACTTTAAATTTGATCGTGGGGAGAATAAACAGTCTGGTTTCTATTTTCTTGTGTCTTTATACTCATTTTCACTCCAATCTCCTTTGTTTTTCAGTCTTTTAACGGCTCTCATTTAAAACTGTACTCTTGACATCAAATCCTCTCCTTTTTAAATACTTTTTATGCTGTTTTTAGTACTTTTTCTTTGCCTCACGTAAGCAATCCCTGCCCCCCTTTTAGGCCTGTTTAATTTCATATTCCTCCATTTTCAATCTCTTTTCTGTCTTTTACTGAGCTACAAGGAGACTACATTTGCTGTAGATAACCTTAAGATGACTTAAATTGATTCTTGAGTAATGGGGCAAAACAGGCTGCAAACAAGAAAGAAAGAAAGAAAGAAATACACCTCCCAGCAATAAATAAATAAATACATAAAAAAGATATAAATAAACTTAATGCATATTAAATGTGAAAAGTGGGCCTTCAAGATGAAGGATGATTTTTGAAGTTTTCATCTGGTTGTAACACCAAACCGGTTAAGGGAGCTCTCACCAGAGTACTGACTGTTGCCACTCCCTCTGCTTCCTCTACTGCCACTTCCTGTTTGTTGCTTTATAAGCCAGAGACTGAGCACGTCAAACTGTGAAGTATTGCCAGTTTACCTGCCTTACCAAGCGTTTACCATTGTCTTTCTCATTGCCTTGCTATGTATGACTCTGCCTGTTGACCTCGACTCTGATTTCCTGGATTTGTCCCTCTGCCTGTGTTTGCTCGTTTGGACTGATGTTTGTGTACAAACTCTTTGCCTGCCTACTGATTTACACCTTCTGGATTGCCCCTGTGTGTATCAACGGACTCAACTGTGATACTGGTATAGACCTCTTACCTGACTTCACGTTTCTGTTTGTTGAAACCCCTTTTAATAAACTTCTGCGAATGGATTCTAACTCTGCCTCAGCACCATCATTACACTGGTATTATAATCAAAATTAAGCAAAACATTTATGAAAGATATATTTTTAAATGATTTTGATTTAAACGTAATTAACACCTAGAGATAACAGCCAGAGCATAGTAAATGTGTTAATTATAAAGATACATATATTTAACTTTTCTTTAATTTGTTATACTTTTTAATTGATATAAAGTATTATGTTTAGAGAACATGTGTTTTTAAGGAGAGGGAGAGAGAGAGGGAGAGAGAGAGAGAGAGAGAGAGAGAGAGAGAGAGAGAGAGAGAGAGAATGTAATGTCATAATTGTGACAAAATGAAAGGAAAAAAATAAACAGACGGATGAAATATATTTCTGTTAATGACATATTAGTTATCATCTCTGATTAATGTCAAAGTGGATAATGTGGATAATGAATAATGGCAGGTACTGTTGTATTGAAAATCAGTGGTATTCTATTTGAGTCAATAGCATTTAAAAAGCCAGCATATCTAGTCTTGACTGCACTGTAGTGTAGGTAGTATATATTAAAATTGATTATTTCCATATTTCGTGTCAGGATATATCAGCTGCCAGGCTTTAGTATTGAGGGCATCATCTGATTATCACGATTTAAACCTCTTTATCTGTTTGTGATTCCACAGCATTAACGGATGAGTGCATTAAAAGGTTACTTTTTGGTGCTTTTTATATAGGACCCAATAGGACAACATGATCCATCCAAACATTTTATCCCATTTCCCAGAACAGATGTAAATCTAGCTTATTGGGCAGTATACATGCAGCCTGAGTGATCATATAGACTCAAGCTCTCTCCTTGGCCTTTTTTTTTTTTTGTCTAGTTTTGCGCCTTGCAGCACCAAGTGGCCTCTGCCAACCTCCATAATGGCTTCCAGACTCTCCCACCTGACCATGGTAATGCAACCCAATACCGTTTAAATGGGAGTCATTTTCAGCTTTTGTTACCACGGTGAGCCTCGGGGCGACCGAGGGAAGCTGAGGACGCTGAGGAAAACAATTTAGTGGGAAGTGTAGCGGCACTTCTGTCTCTCTTGAGTGAGCACAGCTCCAGCCTGCCAATCCATGCCAGCCCGTTTAAAATCCTGTTAAACGGCAACTTATCCCTATGATTCCTCACCTGCCACGCAACAACACACCTTACCGACCCACTCTCACGAATATTTCGTTCTGTGCACTCATGTGCACAGTTGCTCTTGTTTTATGCTGTGTAAAAAACAACAAACACATGCTAAAAGTAATATGGTGGAGACTTCCCTTTGAGACTTCCCTTCCCAGTTGAATCGTTTGCACTTCACAGAAAACTTTCTGCTTTCTTTGGTTTTCGTGAAAGGAATGGTTCGACCCAAAATGAAAATTCAGTCATCATTTTTTCACCCGCAACCCTTTGATTGTTCTTTCTTCTCTGGAACACAAAAGACGATGTTTTGAAAAATGTTAAATGGTTTTTATGCAACAAAAAAGCTCCAAAAAGGATATAAAAGTTGTGTGAAATTAATATGATTCTGAAAAACGGATTGAAATTTAAGCCTTTATACACTTTATTTTAAATCGAATCAAAACATTGATCAATGCATGCATCAAATGTAGTAATATAAAATGTCACATGACCAAATATCATCACCTTTGAGGTTTGTGTCACAATATTTGATGTTTAAGTTTCTCACTATTTTGATTTCGTCATATGAATTAACTAAAAGCTATGTTTATGTTCTTTTTGGATCTTAAAAGTTTTGGGTTCCATTGACTTTTACATCAAAAACAGTTCATAACAACTCTTGGAAGATTTTAGCATGGTAATGGATATGATTATGTTAATGTATTTGATCTTGGCGGAATAGATCTGCTACACTGCTGCTGTTGGTTATTGTTGTAGTTGTAGATTATTGCTGCTGCTGCAATCAAGTACAGGAAGTTTGCTACTGCCAATGCATACGGTGATACAGTGCTGTGAGTATTTAAGACATACTGCTGCTACACAAATAGCATATAAAATATCGCGTAGCAGCTCTATACAGGTGGAGCTGGGGAAGGTGGAGGGTTTCAGAGGCACTCTGAAAGCATGCTGTAAAATGCTCAAGTGGATGCTAACCAGCCATTTAAATGTAAAGCAGCAAGCTCATTGGTTGTGTATATAACATAAACCAATCAGCTTGTGCCAAGTCGCTTAACGCTGTGAATATTGTCAGTTACTTTAAGAGCCCGTCATCCTGTGCCATCTAGAGTTTCACAAAAGAACTAGGCATTTCTTCTAAATTTATTATTTTGTGTTCCAGCAAAAGAAAGGAAAACATACAAATTTGGAACAAAATGAGAATTGGTATTTAGATCTAATTTAGCAAGTTTATTTACACTTTTTTTAAATGGACCCCACATTGCAGGGGATTTCATGTACCACACTTGCGAGGACATTAGGCCGAAACAATGCGTGAAATACAAGACCCACACATATACACTCACTACATCCATCATTTTGTGTCCAGTTTGGGTTAATGTCATCAAATATTAATAACGCCAGTCAGTGTGTTAAAAATCACGGTGGGCTGACATACAGTAGCACTGTGACAGGCATTGGGACAGTGTCTGTGCAGAGGAGACAGTTTCCTTCTCACTTACTGATGGAGTTTCAGCGGCGCCTGCTCTGAGATCACTTAATGCATCAGTCTAATAACCTTTTTAATGTCTGTATTATGGAGGTCATTTAATATTTTCTCTCAGAAAGATGCGCATGTAGATCAGCAATGACTGTAATGATGATAATGATAATCATGCGCTCATAAGCCACTATCTTAAAGCATTGCATTACTGTGCTCACCGGTGGTTAAAATGAAGAGCTTTTAGCCATTATGGCTACAGAAAAAAAATAACCACTTGCAATTCTGCTAATGCAATTTCTTCATTCCATGCATGTGCAATTTAATTTTGTTGACATTACTTTTTCTTATTATTTTCTTTCTCCCTTGTCTTTTTCCATCTTTGCAAGTGGGTCTAAAATGTGGGCCATTTGCATGAGTTATGCTAATTTGTTAGGGCAACGAATGCATTAATTTCATTAGCAAATGGCCTCAAAGCAATAATTACCAGAGTAGGTGTGTCACAAGCAATCATGTTAAATTTTGCCAGTTAATTATTAAGATTTTGTTCGGAGAGACCTAGATTTGACATGAGTAGCCGAAGGAGAGACAGACAGAGAGTGAGAGAAAGAAGAAGGGAAGAAAGTTAATGTTCTCCAGCAGCTAAGGTAAGGTGCGTGTTGTTGTGTTGAGGGGAGGAGGGAGCTGGCAGAAGGAAGGGCGGTAGGCTTGGGTTGGTTTGCATGTTGACAGCTTACATTCTGGACTAATTACTGCAAATAGCACAGGGCTAGCTGGTACTCAGTGAATCCAGAGGGGTATAATTATAAGAGAAAGGCGGGCAGGGGCTACTGAAGCAGTCTCTGCTCCCATTGATTGGAGTCCACTTGAGGAGGAGGGGAAATGCTTCTCTTTAGCTGTCATTGCCTTGCGCTTTGGCCAATGGAGACCGGGGAAAACATAGACAAGCAGCTAGGACTGTTGGTTTACAGCAAATAATATAAGTAAAAGAGGCTGTAAAAAAAGTTATTATAAACTATTTAAATTCATTTATTATTATTATTATTTACATTTAAAACGCAAATGGTAAGAACTAGGCACACTGTGAAATACAGTCACATATTATTATTATTATTATTATTATTTAAATTTAAAACTAGTCACACTGTGGCAAGTCATATTTCAAGAAATAAAGTTATAATTGTGAGAAATAATGTTTAAATTATGATAAATGGAATTTTAAGATAAATTCTTAAGAAATAAGTAAACTTTTATTATTATTTTACTTTATTTTTTTTACAACAAAGGCCATCCATATATGCTTAAAAACAACCAGCATATCAAAAATACAGTTTGCTCAAGATTTGTCGTCTAAGGGAGAGTCTTAAAAGCACAAGCAATTTTTGTGTTTTTTATTGAATAAAGAACGTTATTTATTTATTTACTGGAAAACAAGACACTAGTACCGATTAATCAATCATTTTCTAGTGTTTCTCATATTTTATATATCAAAATACAGTGAAATGACTTATCAAGTGTCAGCCATTTGATTATCGCTGAGCAACTTTATCATAGTAAATAATATATTCTGTCAGCTCAATACTTGCGCTTTTGACGTTCCTCAGGACTGTGTCTTCATCATCTTGGCGGCGGTCTTTGAATAAGAGGTTGGCACCTAGACTCATCCTCTTCCACTCAAGGCGTAAATCTCCAGGTCTTCCTCTAAAACTCTCTTTAGGGTTAATTCCTCTAATTCTTATCCACTGACACCCTTTAAAACGTTTCCCTCCTTCTGTCTCTCAAGTGTCTCCTTAAAAGTGAGCACGCTTTTCTCTCATCTCTCCTCCACTTTTGGGGAAAAAATGTTAATCATTACTTGAATTCAGATGGAAAGGAGCTTATCCTGTGATGTGGATGAGACCGGTGGCTGCTTGCCTCGTCATTTAACTAAAAGCAGTATGTGATGTTTCTACAATGAGTCTGTCCAATACATCCCTACACCTCTCTCCGTCTTAATAACTTAACAGAGGTTATTTGATGCTCTGAACATCAGATATTGGAGGATGCTACTGCTGTCTGTTTTTGTTAATTAGCTGTGTTCTCTTATCTAGTGAGCTGCCTACTGCCTATAGGCAGTTTCCTCATAAGGCAACATTCCAACCATCATGGAATCTCATAAGTGAACAATTTGGAGCACTCTACAAAGGCAGCACCACAATGCAAATACAGGAAAAATCAACTTGCAATGGATTTCAATAGTTTTACATTGGCATATTCCAAAGTTAACAGCGTGATACATAAAAAAAAAAAAACATTAAAGTACAGATGGAATATTGTGAATATTGCAATTTAAAATAACTCTTTACTATTTTAATACGGTTACACTTTATTTTAAAGTGTCCTTGTAACAGTGTAATTATACTTATTATATGGTTAGGTTTAGGATTAGGGTTTGATTTAGGGTTACTTGCATGTAAGTATGCATAATTAATTGTTATGATATTAGTAAGTACATGTAACGTGTAACAAGGACACCTTAAAATAAAGTGTTACCCAGTTTAAAATGTCATTTATTTCTGGAATTTTCCAGTCTTTAGGATTACATAAAGCTTTAGAAATGTTTCTAATATGCTGATTTGGTTTTTAAATAACAATTATTCTTAATATTAAAACAGTATTGCTAAATATTGTGTTGTAACACAATCTGTTGTAACATTATAAATGTTTATATAGTCATCATCATCATCAAAAAGTATTTGTATTATATAAAATAATAGTATTAATATAATAATAGCAAATAATAGTATTATACAAAATAATTATAAATAATCCTGCCGCTGAATTTAACAAATAGGAGATAATAATGATATGCTTATATGTGAAATATGCTTATCTTTGAGAACGTAGTGAGGTAGCAATGAAACACAGCAATTGTGTTTAAAGCCCATCCTTTTGTACACAGTATTGGATGGTTGCGAAATAAAGAGAACGAAAGTGCAAGAAAAAAGCGAAGGAATTTAATTTCTATCCGTTTAAGTGCATTTCATTGGCTAATTAAGCAGTCTGATGCAATTTGTATCGCTAAGACCTTCCACCGGTGCGATGCAGTCTGACTAGAGGAGGTCACGAGGTTACTGGTGGAATTCAAGCCTAACGAAGCCACTGGACTGAATGAATAAGTTGGGATAGTTGATTCAATTTACATCAGTACTGCAGCCAGCCATTGTTCCGTCCGCAGTCTGTTTGGGATTTGCTAGTTTAACTCCTCTTATTTAACCCCTGTGCCCCTCTTCCTCCATCTCTCCACTCCTCCCCACCTCAGGCTGAACTCATTTGGGTTCCTGCATGGGAAGGTCCTGGGGCGGATTCAATCAGCCGGAGCCTTAATTGGCTCTCAGGCATTCAAATTGAAACCGATGGAGAACTAATAACAATTGCCCTACTGGTTTGTAGCTGTAGAAACCGAGGGAAAATTAGTTGTGGTGCCAGAGCGCTGCACTTTTTAATTGTTGGCAGGATTTTGGTGGGTTTGGTTGAGAGAAACATTAAACACTCACACACACACACATACGCACACACGTACATGCACACACCCCGAAGGCTTCTCTTTGTTTCCACGACCTCAGAGTGATTTTGTAACATGACTGTGACTGGAATTTCTAGTGGCCTTATGAGTTTGTCTCTGTGTGTGTGTGTGTGTGTGTTGCCCTCCGGTCCATTCCGCCATGTCATCACCTTCCACCTCTCAGTCATGTAGACAAATGAAAACACACACTCACGAACACAAGCAGGTGTTCAGAAGGGCCTTCTCTCAGTTTTAACAGACAGTTCAGACACGTCCCACACACTGAGCTGTGGCTAATGTTTACTGAAAAGCAGTTCATCGAAAAGTCCTGAGCTCATCGCAGCCATTATTGCACTGTGTGTTTTGACAACTGCGGATGAAAGGGTGGTAGAGGCATGATGGTGAGAGGAAAACATTCTTACTAAATGCTGGTGGTGACCTCTTGATCTGTTTGGAAAGCTGCACCAGCAGATGGTAGAACTCACAGGATGCTTCTTAAGTTTATAGAGATAGTCCCATATCATTTATCCCATTAATCCTAATAGCAACAACAAACAATGATTCACAAAATAACTACAGTACCATGTTACACTGACTGTATCAAATTTTATTCCATGGTAATATAATATGATAGCACTTAATTGTTACCATATTTATATACCTACCATGGTTTCTTTTGTGAAACAGTGTGTTTAATTGTATTGAATGTGCACTTGTAGTGTGTTTTTATTTTCATGGTAAAAGTGTATTTGCAGATGCTATAATAATAATTAAATAAATTGAGTATACTTAAAGAGAGCACTTTAAAAAATGCACTTTGTAATAATGTGAAATTAACTTTATTTAACTGTGGTGTGTCATGCAGTGTTACATTTACAGTTAATATTTTTTTAACAGTAATACATTTGTAACTTCATTACAAATCTGTAATCACGCATAAATTGAAATAAAGGACAAATAAGTTTCAATTGAAATTACATCAAAATATATTTTAGTTTACCATAAATGTCAGTACATTCGGGAATACACTTGAAAGATATATCAGAGACAGTTCATGTATCCGTGAAAGGATATGTAAAGATAATATAATAAAAAAAATGATAATAATAATAAAAAAAGTAATAAAAAAAAAACACTGTAAAGTATTTGCATTTAACAATAATTTAAACTATTATGCATTTTTATTTAATTGCAATTAACATGCAGTTAATTGTCAGAAAACATTTAATTTAGTTCACACTGAACGGTATATTCTAAATGAGTATATTATTTTAATATTATTTACTCTTTTTAAAAGTATGCTAAAGTATACTTCCTTTTCACAAGGGATAGTTTTTTGTGAATATTATATTATATTACATTACATTATAATGTATAAAAATACTTATCTTTTATATGGCATACTTTTTATTTCTTCTTTTATTTTTTGCTAAATGTGTAAAGATACTATTAAATTGTGTGTATTTTGTGCACATTAAATAATAATTAAACACATTTCAAATGTCATTTCCACCACAGAAGGCTTTCGTACACAATAATTAATTTGAGATTTATCAGAAATGTTCATGACTTTCAGAAAAATTACAAAAATATATGGTGCAATACATGGTTTATGAACATGTCCAAAACAATAATAATACTATGATACTGTAATTACATATAATTCATTATATATACATGATTTAATTTGTCTTTTTCAGTGCTTTAATATTTTAAAGGGCTATAACAATATGCAAATGTTGGCTGATTTCATCCTATCGGTGGACAAGTTCAAGTTTAATTCTTCTCTTCCTAATTCGCTCTCAGTAGGAGTCTGTGCCCTTTATAGCCCTAACCGCACCTGACAGATCAGAGTCAGGGACCTGAAGGATGTGTGTGTGAGTGGATGTTCATATAAGTTGTGTTAATTTATATGTCCAGCCAGTGTCTGTCACTACAGTGTTGTTGGTGCAGATGCATTGTGGCACTCAGTCCTCATACGCTGGGGTCATTACACACACAACACAGATCCAAGTGTTGCTCTAAAACTAATAATAATAAAAAAAAATAAAAATAAGCAGGGTTTGTGAGAGAGCTTGCTTTAATAGTCAGGGATATGAATGTGGAAGACATCTACAAGCTACCTTTATTAGTTTCATTTTGTAGTATCCATCATTCACCTAACTAACGTAATGTTCTCACATTATCATTACAATGAGTGTTTGTGTGTTCTGAACAAACCACTGTTTTCTAAAAATACAATATAGCGCAAACCACAAAATTAGTTCAGTCATAAAAAGTGGAGTTTAATGTCCTTCATGGTCATAGCTGTGTGGGTCTCTGCAAATAAACGCTCTGTTTGTTGTAGACCATGTACTGTAATTCCCATGTGCTAAGATAAGACATTGACTAAACCATGCTGAGAAGCCACAGTTGCGGTGTTTGGGTGGAGGCTGGTGCTCCATGGGCTCTGCTGCTTTCTGTTTAGCCCAGCTGTGTTTTTAGAGCCCTGAAACAGGCTTTGATTTCTGTTTTCACTTAAATTCAAGACAAACTTTATCTTTTGCCATGACTGGAAAAAAGCACAAGTGTTTTATTTGCTCTGTTGTTTTTGTATTAAAGTAGAGTACAGGTTTAAATTACACCACCCAAGTTTGGGGTCAGTAAGATTTTATAGTGGTCTTGAAATAAGTCTTGTATTCTTATTTAATCAAAAATAAAGTAAATACAGTGCTATTGTGAAATATTATTACCATTTAAAATAATTAAAGTAATGATTATTTCTCAAAAAATTATTTATATTTTTTATGTTTTAAAATGTGTTTTATTCTTGTTATGGCAAATCTGAATTTTTAGCATCCATTACTATTTGTCACATGATCCTTCAGAAATCATTCGAATACGCTGATTTGGTGCTCAAAGCATTTATTATTATTAATTATTAATTATTTTTATTAGTACAGCAGTTATTTAAAATAGATTTGTTTTTGCGACAATAAAAATGTTTTATATATACATACATATATATATATATATATATATATGGTAAAACCATAAACCTGACATTAAACCTTGACACTATGTGTTGGCAGCTACAGGAAATCTGTAAATTTGAAATCTGAGTTTTGCAACATCTTATTTTATTGTTTTTAATTTTTGTGTGACTTACCAAATAAATAGGTGTGTTTTCAACTGCATCTCTTTCCCTCTCATATGGTTCCAGGCTTTATTGTGGTGAAGTGAAGATTACATTTTGCTACTGTGGTAACATGCTCCTTAATTAAAGGCAGAACTGATACATATGCATTGAGATTGCAAATTCCACTGGCAGATAAGCAGGACTTTATTTGATAAACTACAAAGAAAGCATCCATTCACATCGAAACAGCCTAGGCTACATGATGAACGGCACTAAAAGTCTTATGAATTATTCTGAATTCGCAGCAATCAGGTTTTAAAGTGGCAGTAAATCCAGTCTAAATAGGTTCATTCATTATTCTCTGCGGTGGGGCCGGGATACTTAAAGAGTGTTATGTCTGGATTGTCCCATGATCTTCTGTGTTCTAACGGACGGTGTTCTGGCTTGACCTGATATATGGTGCGACTCAAATTACGGAGACGGAAATGTCGTCGTCATCTTGTTAGTATTCTGATGTAAGCCTGGGGCACGGGTGTCAGATGCTCTCAAAATTTACAGCTCAATTTGGAAACCACAGATACAGCTGAGCATGGCTTTGGGGTGACTTATAATGAAAATACCAATCCACATTAGCTCCATTTGCCACAAGCAAAATGTTAATATCAGAGCAGAAAAAAAACAAAAAGTTAGAGAGGGAGAGAGATAGAGAAAGCGTATAGAGAAACATGAGAGAAAAGAAAGTTTGCTGTTCATGAAAGTCACACTTCCAACGTTACCAGCGACTTTGAAGCCAGCTGAATCTCTTCCCTGCTGGTTGGACAGAAATGTAACACATTCATGTTTGTTGATGAATTAACAATATCTAGCAACAAGGTTTAGGTGGAGGGGACTCAATTCAAAGCATCTGCGATTACGTTTTGTGAATTTTTTTATTATGAATGCGCAGGGTATGATCTACTTTATTAAGTTCACGTTCCAGGGGAAAGAGGCACATTTTGGGAAGCAATTTTTAACTTTAGGATGCCTCCGTTTGGTTCATCCTTACTCTTTGCCTTCTGGCACCAACTAAATTAAAGACTTTTTGTTCCATCCTGATTTTCCACTGGGCCTATAATGTCATGCTTATTTCAGAAGGATATTGTCAGTGATTCTTACAAATAATGAAGGGAAATGAATGTATTACTGTCTGAGCACAATGAAAACATATTTATCCTCAATCTCCATGTGAATTGCCCTAGCTCAAATAGTCTTCGATTGAATACCGCAAACATATTTGCATAAGCTTTGAATTTAGAGTCCTCCTCAGGCTCCGAGAATTGTGTCAAAGACTCTCTCTCTGTATCTCTCTCTATTGTCATTGTTTGATGGTGATGAAGTGGTACTGCTGATGTATATGATTATCTTAACTAAGACCCACAAATGAACAGAAATTGTGAACAGGCTCACCTTTTTATCTTATTGCACACTATTTTGTCTTTCAATGGCTTATCAATGATTTCAGGGGCACACAGTACCTCCATAAAAAATAAATAAATAAATACAACTTTTGAAATGTATTCTTTGGCCTACAACATGCAATTATATACACTCTAAAAATAGATTGTGTGCTATTGTTAACTCAACAATCTATTTCAATCTAACATGACCTTAAAAAACCTCTTTAATTTTATTGGTGTAAGTCAAAATTGTCAGCTTGATTTAGTCATATTAAATAATATGTTTGACTTGATGAAGTGCTTTTTTTTAACAGTGTTTGGAAGACTGGGGGTAGTTGCTGCACTTTTTTACCCTAGTGAATATTTTTTCCAGGGCATTTTTTTTTTTTCAATTAACTGTACAGCCATGCACATACCTCAAAATGTTGGCTAACTAAGTAAATAAAATAAATAAATAAATAATGTTGTCACACTATGAGGCAAGTTGTCACAGTGGAACCTGATATTAATAGGCTTTTCATTTATTTATTTATTTCCCAGCAAAATTATAACAGTAAACCAACTATGAAATGCAAAATATTCCATGAAACTGCAGAAAATGTACAAGGTGAATATACATAAATTATTGAATAAAAAAATGAAATGAATAAGCTTTATAGTAATAACACGCTTTGCTCTGGCATGTGACAACTTGCCCCAGCCTCCCTTATATTACATCTAAATATCAATAGCTTTTGCCTTCGTCACTTTGCTTTATCACAATCTCTCTCTCTATTTTTTTTTTATTATTATTATTAATTAGATACCCATTTTATGCTGCAACGGTCCATTTAGTAGGTTTTATGCCAGCTGAGTATGGCCAAGGGGTAATTACAAGGATTATTTACTTCTGTTAATTGAGGTCCCATCTTTGAATGGGGTGGTAAAGGTTAATGTCCTTTTGATATATATTTTCTTTCCGTTTCCTCTGACAGACTTACAGGCGAAAGAGAAGGGGATTCCTGAGGGTATACAAGTCTGATATGTTCAAATTCAGTTTGAGAAAAGGAGGAATATTCACCGTGTAAGTCGGTGGGTTTCAGTGGTGGGGTATATTTCAGGTTCCATTTCTAAGCTCGGCTCCTAAGATGGCCCACATTGATTTTCTTTACTTCTGCTTTTGCTTGGTCTCAGAGCTTTCATTAAACCCTAATCCGTCTCATTTGCTATGCTTCCAGGAGACATGGAACTAAAAGAGGGAGGTGGATAATGAATTGAAAAGAAAATGTGAAGTTACATATGTTTTTTTCTCTGCTCTTTAAATGATCCTTGTCTCCACATTCATGGTGAGGCTGTTTTAATAGTCTTCCTAATAGGAATTTTAAATCACAAAACTGCTAACCTGCAGGTTAATAAAAATGGTAATTTGGTAATCTTGTATCTGATTTAATTGGATTTCAAGAACCCCTTTAAAATGTGGGTTAGGGTTAGTAACCTCCTAATATTTCTTTGAGCTTGCATTTTTGTGATATTTTATTGTGTTAGTGGTCAACCAATATATAGCCAAAGCTGATATACCAGCTAACATCTGGCATTTTTAATTTAGAAAATTAGATTTTCTGTGTTTTTTCCCCATTTTTTTCTTCTTAATTTTTAATAATCTTTTCTGTGTGGCTGATAATTGCCGTGATTGCTACTTTTATTTTGACAGTGCCGAGAACTGCACAGGAGCTCTCAATCTGTCTTAATTAGTTTACAGTCTTTGTTTAACAATAGAAATGTAAACACTGTAATACCTTTTTAGTATACTGGCATTCAGAAAATATTTTAGTCTTGTAAAGTCTTTGAATACTGATAAACCTTGCAAACTTCAGTGAATCCAGTGAAAGAGTGCATTGTATCCTATATGAATGTACTCTGTGCGTTAAAGTATGTCTGTGCAAATGAAAAAATTAGCATTGCCCGGCCTTTCTTTTAAATTATTCCCTGGTTACAATGTCTTAAAATCTTGAATTTTGAAAATGACATCATTTGATCACAGAATCATCAAGTTTAAGTATAAATCTGTTTAATTTGCTGATTTTCTTTTTTTTTTTTTTAATTGATTAATTTCCAAAAAAAATAAAAAATCTAATTTATTTAATAAATATTCATTTAATTTAATTAGAGCAATTGTTATGCTTGTATTATTTACTATCTAGATGGTATTGTATGATATAGGACTGTCATAGTGGGATTCCCCCCGATGACGCTCCACAATCATTTAGTTTTTATGTGGACTTTTGGACAAGCTCGACAAAGTCTGTTGGAATTTCTATCAGGGCAGCAGTTTTGTCTGCTTTTTTACTCAGGTCACAGGCTTGAAGCATTAATAGCCTTAAGGATGTCTGTGTCAGCTAGGTTGGATAGCGAATTTCTGACACAATGCTCTTTCAAATGGATACTGTTACAGCTCAGCTTCTACTCAACCCCCTTTCCTTTCATTTCCACCTTTCATTCAGTATCGTCTCTCAACCGTCGAGGAGAAGCACTGCTCCTCACGAAGGTCCAGCGCATATCTGACATCAATTATGGGATTACTATGCTCTAATACTCAACTTTTTCTTACCTTGAATGTGTCAGAAGGAAGGAAGGTGCTTTTTTTTTCGATCGCTGCTCGGGTTTCAGGCACTCTCCCCAACCCGGAATGGGCCGTGTCAGGCAGACCAGTGTGGAGAGGACACAATCATCCAAATGACTTTGACAGATAGAGTACAATACACCTTGACACTAAGTGAGTCCAACTCTGGTCAACATTTAGCCCCTCGGTCTCGTCCGCTTAGCCGACGGAGGTCTGAAAGTGGAAGTGAACATACTGTGTGAGAGTGTGAGGAGTGTGTTAGCGCATGTAGGTTATGGAGAGCACTTTTGGTCTGGTGTTGTTAGCCTTAGGGCTTTAGCTAATGGGCCACCCAATTCCCAGCAGGCCCTGGGGCTCCAAGCAGCTTGGCATTAGTGGCCCCTCTTCGTTAATGATGAGTTCTGCTCTTGCTTATGCCCAAAGCCAACAGCCTTCATTCATCATGAGATAAACTCTTAATATCACACCATTCATCTTTACACACACATATACTGTTTAGGGCCCTATGTTTCCACGATGCAGGAAGCGAGGACTTAATTGAGGAATCCAGTCATAAAAACGGAATTTAATGTTTAACGTGAGTCGTTACACAATTTGGCAAAATTTGGATGAATAAATTAAACAATATGGACTAGTGTCTGTGAATATTAAACTGCAAAAAGACAGCTATTTGAATATGAAGTCTCCAAGTTTTTCATGTATCTGTCTGAATGAGTGGTGTAGTTTCGTCTCCTACACATTTAAGGACACAAAAGTTGCTCTGAAAATTCACTTTGCCATTTTATTTAATAAAACTAATATCAGATACACACAGGAACTTAAATGTTCTGTTAAACTTGAAATTATGACATAAAGAAATCATATAAATTGTTACATTTGATTGCATTTTAAATGAGTCATTAAATTGTTATGGTTTATGTATTCATACTTTTTTTGATAATAAAATTGTATTAAATAATTATTAAAAAGAAATAAAAAATCCCAGAATGCAGAAAAATTAAAACAGAGAACACAGAATTTCAGGATTTATTAATTTTAGTGTTATTATTAAAATTCTAATCAATTATTAAACTGTTAATCATTTATTAATTTAATTGAAAATGACATTCTTTCTGATTATGAAAATTTCATTAAATCAAACAAAATAAAGCAGGGCCCTATATAGAAAACACAGGAAAATTTTACATTTGCGACTTGAAAGAGGAGGTCATGGGGCTGTCAAGTTGAAAAATGATTCTGATCGTCACCTCAAATATCTGTGGGATGCGAATTTTAATTTCACCACAGCTTGTCCATCTATTGTATTTTGTATAAATCCATTTTAAAATTCATAGCTACTGTCTGTGTATCACGGAGTGGCTCACGGATCGGTCTGGGACACCAGTGGCGGCGATCTGCATGCTTTTATTCAGTGCACCCTACCAAGGGCACTCTGCTGACATCCATTATATCCGGACCTTTACCTAATGCATTCTTTTGTGAGTGACGCCCTTTTAAATGCTGCTCATAATCTCCTTTCACTCTTTGTATTGATATCTAGCTCTGGGCGTGTTATCTCTGCATATAAACACGGGTAATGACAATCTGCACGTTTACAGGAGCAAGGGGAAGTGGGGCAGCAGACACTCACTGCTCCATTAGCATGTGAACGTGACAGCAGGCCTGCACAGTATCGCTACGACTGCTGTCCCCTCTCAAGGTCGATGCTGATGGTCTCGTTCAGGGGCGGAAACTTCATGTTGCTTTTTGTTGTTGTAAACTGAGTGACAGTAAAGAACGTGTTGGCTCTTAGGCAAGCTACAGCACGCCTGAAGCATCAAGAAGTTGTCTGACCTCTCAACTGTAGAACAATGAAAGTTTTTTTTTTTCTGAGTACAGTATATGTGGCTATAAATGAGAATGTTTAGTTGAAGTATAAACGCAAACTAATTCATTGCATCAAAATTAATCATTAAAGGGATAGTTCACCCAAAAATGAAAATTCTGTCATTAATTACTCACCCTCATGTCATTCATTCATCTTCAGAACACAAATTAAGATATTTTTGTTGAAATCCGAGAGCTTTCTGACATAGACAGCAATGCAACTGACACATTCAAGGCCCAGAATGGTTGTAAGGACATCATAAAATAGTTAATGTGATATCAGTGGTCCAACTGTAATTTAATGCAGCTATGAGAATACGTTTTGTGCACAAAGAAAACAAAAATAATGACTTCATTAAACAATACTTCTCTTCTCTGTCAGTCTTCTCCGAAGTCACATGGGCCATTTAAACAATGTTCTTACTACCTTTTTGGGCCTTGAATGTGGTAGTTCCATTGCTGTCTATGCAGGGTCAGAAAGCTCTCTGATTTAAAAAATATGTTAATTTGCGTTCTGAGGATGAACAAAGGTCTTACAGGTTTGGAACAATATGAAGGTGATTAATTAATGACAGAATTTGCATTTTTGGGTGAACTATCCCTTTAATGATGAATTTTGATGCAAACTATCTCTTTAAATCTTTATCATAATTTTAAGTACCCTTTCAGACAGCTTTAAAGTTATCATGAAATTAAAAATAATCCTATTCACACTATAATCTCTTTTTTTTAATAATTTTTTTTATTGATCTTATTGGATCTTCCGGTTGAATCGACAGACTTCTCTATAGTGACGTATACCAGACTTTTTCAATCATTTACTCGCAGCCCTAGTAAGTTTGCATTCAGATGCCTCTATTTTGGAGTGCAACTCTCACATCTCAAAACTCAATCAACAACTGATCCAACCAAATTCCCTGCTCTACAATTTTTACTTTTTCAATAATGTTTTACAATTGGATGTACATCACACTATGGCAAAAGATTTCATCGCGACTTTTAATTTGTGACTTAATGAAAATAGTTGCTTTTCACCACATTAATAATTACAAGGACATATTGATTTCAGATAAACAGTTTTAAAATCGAACCTATTTTATAATTGTATAATCCATTACAATGTTAAAACTACTATTAAAACTGACGTTTTCCAAATTCATTTTATGACGCTATTAATAACTATAACAGAGATGCAATATGACAGGAGCTGAGTTTGTATGAAACAACAGACGCGAGTCGGTGGTGTGATATGAAAGATATGGAAGTAGCAATGCTTCAGATACTATCGACGATGCTCATTATCAGGGAACAACAGATTTCAAACATGAAATACATTACCAATGTCATTTTCAATCTAATTTTTTTATTTTTTTTTTGTCTTATGTACCAGCACAGTAAGGTTTAAATACCCCTTCATCAACACCAATCCAGAAATGCGTTATTCACTTTCAAAGGAAAAATAAATGTGAGTGAATATCAACACCGAACCAGAATTGTGTTACTTGTAACTCATATTACACTGGAAATTAAATTAAAATTATTCAAATTATTCACTTTCAAAGTAAAAATTAATGTGGTGAAAAAAGTAGATTCTGCTCTCTTTAATGAGAAACATGAGTGTCTTGTTTGTCCCTCACAGTTTTTCAAAGTAAGTTTTGACAGTACTAATCACTGAGAAACTTCCTGAAAAACATCTAATAGCAAATTGATTTATAATTTAAATCCAGACGAGATATTTAACTAAAGTGAAGTCATTAGTAGTTTTAGTACAGCAGAATCTAATTATCATCAAAGTTGAACAATTATGACATATCAGATATGAGTGAACCATACCCAAAATACTTTTTCATTAATGTGTTTACACATTACCTTTTTTAATTGCAGTTAATCGCTTGAAATGTTGTACTATAATACAGCTCTGCACTATTTCTGACAATTTGGATTTTGTCGTGAGCATGAGTTAATAAATGGAAACAGGCTTTAACAGAATAGCAGCACTCCGCACAGGTCCAAGATGAACTGGCCATGTTGACAGGTTCATTAGTCTGAGATCAGATCTATGAATTGACCTTCTTGAGCTATGGATGCCTATCTGACAATTACAACAGAGCAATGAATAGTCAATCAAAACACATGGGCAACACTACTACATTTCCAAATTCAAATGGCTTGCCAATAGCTCTGGATTTCGAGGTTATTTATATATGCTCGGCCTATAGATATAACCTTTCACCCAGTCAGACTCTGACAAACTTATCTATGACAGACATCATGAAATGTTGAGAACAATTCATCAGAGGAATCCTCGCTATGTTCCTGACACGAATGCAACACAATAAGCCAAGTTTGTCCGCTTAACAACAGCTGCAGCATCACTAACAGACGCACTGTTGTTTACCCCCCTCCACCTCCCTTTGTTTGGCCCTGTGTGTTTCCTCGTTAGGGTTGCATAAAGATTAAGGAAACGAGCCCGTCATAACTCAGTTCCTAGCCCGGGAGGCATCAGCAGCAGCCTGCACCAGAGCAGGGTAATCTCCTATCAGTGTGGCGTTCTCATTTGGCTTAAGAGATAGGATGTTTTTATAAGCAGCACCTCCGGTTACAGGCAAGATTTACATTCTGAAGATGATAAACTCATTCTGGCACCTGTGTAATTCGCTAATGACACATAATTTTAGCATGAACTGACTGTGAGAGAGAGAGACAGAGGGAGAAAGAGAGAAAATTCTGCAGCTTGACAGGAAAGAAGCCGCCATCCTTTCAGCGCGGTGTGTCTGCAAACGCTTGCACAGTCTTGACGGGTTGTTTTAACAGTGACTTTCTTTAATTAGGTGTGCTCACTTTCGGTTTTTTGTTTGCTAAGATCACGGAAATGCCTGAAGATGGGTAGATTTAATTAAAGGAGGTTGATGAAAGAACAAAGCCCTCGCCATCTTGCAAGTGTTTCCTCTGATAAAACTATGAATATCCTGCCAAAGACAGGCCTAGCAGGGTAACAACTGTCACAGAGACACAAAGATAAGATTCATTTTCTTTCCGCTATACATTTGGGTAAATATTTTTACCGTGGCATCACACAGCCTTGCGGGGTGTCTGTTGTTTCTACTTAAGTCAAATGCATTATTTTTGGATGATGATGTTGTTTATGTAACATTTAAGGAAGAGTTCACCTAAAAATACACATTCTGTCATCATTTATGCGCGCACATGTGTTTTGGAACACACAAAGAGTTATTTAGCAGAATGTCCAAGCTATTATTTTCCAGGACAGCAGAATTGAATGGTGACCACGGTGGTTAAGCAAAATTTTTAAGGTTTTAATCCGTTCACCTCTCAAACCTCTCACATGGTGTCAAAAGAACTGGAATATGGTGCATATTTTTTGTTCTGTTTGGAGCTTATTCCACTTGTATTGTTTGGAAGTGAGTAGCATCCAGTAAATATTCTCCAAAATTGTGGGTTCCTTTGAGTTTGGGATGACTTGAAGGCTAAAAAATTATTTGGGACGGTTCCAAAAAATGGTAACACTTTATTTCGATAGTCCACTTTAGACATTCTACTAATAGTATGTAACTTTGCAACTACATGTCAACTAGCAGTCATTAGAGTATTAGTAGACTGTCTGCTTAATATCTGCTAACATTTTATATTGATGGGTCCACAACATACAACGTACTGACTATCAGAAACTTTGCAAGTATATGTCAACTTATTCTACTAAGCCTAAACCTACCCTACTGAGAGTTAGTAGACATGTAGTTGCAAATGAATGAGAATTAGTTGACATGTAGTTACCAAAGTTACCCAAAGTGTAACCCAAAAAATTATAATTCTGTATTTATTTATTCACCCTCATGGCGTTCTAAACCTGTATGATTTACTTTCTTCATTGGAGCATGAAATAAGATAAAGTGTTTTTGTCCATTTACTGGTGTCCAAAACTGTTTGGTCACTAACATTCTTCAAAATGTCTTATATGTTATGCAGAAAAAGTCATTTAATTTTCATTTTTGAGTGCACTATCCCTTTAAACCATGTTTTTGTTGTTCAAGGATTGCAATATTTTTCACTCGATTCCTACTGTGAGCATTATTTCATGCTTGTGATCATTTATAAACATAGAATGCTATCATCTGTTTGCTGTTAGAACCAAGAGTTTGTTGGAGAAAAACATCATATTCTGTCAAAGCAGCTGTCAAAACCACAAAATGGGTTGCCAGCTAATCTCTTGAATTTTTTTAATTTTGAGTCCAACACAATAACATATGGTTATGTGTAACGGATAACTTTTACTTTTGGAAGCAAAGTGCAGGTTTTATTGTTATTGAGAATATGAGGATCTCATCTGCCTGTGTCCTCATTCCACTAACCACAATACACCTGTGATTCTGTGACTGTGTATTTGGGAGAGTCATCCACATCCTCATTACGCATTCTTATCTCCTTTCACTTGAACATTTGCCAGATGGCACATCCATATCAAAAGATAATAATGATGTGCTAAGGAAATTAAGACTTTATTAAACTCTATTTTATGTGGAGAAAAAAGGGGGAAATCAAAATACATGGAATCATTAGTTGATCCCTGATGATCCCATCTGTGTGTTGTAAGAGGTGAATCTCTCTGTTAGAGATAAGTACATTTACGAGCCGAACTATTTAACGCTTTAATACGAGATGTAGCCTAAGCATTCTAATCTAACGGGGTGCTTTCCAGGTCTAATAATGGAGAAAAATCAAAGATGAAAGAAGAAGAAAAAAATCTATTTGAGGTTTGGCATATTACTTTGCGTCCTTTGAAACGACACTGCTAATTGACTTGTTAGTTTTGTACTGGCTAGTAAACACGGCATGTTTCTAAATCTAAATGACAACAAACCATATTTGGTAGTAATTCTTATAGGAATCCTTTCTGAAAAAGAGATTAATATTGTACAATTATTACTATAATTATATAATAGCATAAGAACTCTGTGTGTCTTTACTATTATAGAATTATTAATATAATTGTATAAGAACAGTGTGTGTGTGTGTGTGTTCTTATACAATTATTTGCTTATATAATTATAAATACACTAATATCAATACAAATGATATAAACAAAAAAATAACTGCCTAAAATTATGAAGATGACAATAAGGCTTGCACAACTACTCACTTTTAATAGTTGATATTTGCCCATAAAAAGTACAGGTAGGTAACTAACTGACATAACTAACTGGTTTCAATCAAAATCATATTCAAGAATATGTTAGTTTAAAAATAAATGCATGTCAACACAATTATCCTTTTTTCAGCAATAGACAAGGGAAGTAATTGTGAAATTACATATAAAGATGTACTTCAGTTCTACTTAAGTTGGTCAAAAAACTCAATACTTATTTAATTTGTACTCTTTTTAAAAGTGTGCCAATTAGGGGTGGGAGTCGCAGGGTACCTCACGATACAATATAATCACGATACATGGCTCACGATAACGATAATATCACAATACAGTGATTCTACGATAATCAATATATTTCTAGAAAATCCTATAATGATACATCTCGATATCTGTCTAAACAAAATGCCTGTGAAAAGGTTAAGTGCAAGATATTTATAAACCTGGTACATTTCAAATTTTACCTGGAGTGCTTTCTCAACCTTTCTACTCCTCTCATAAAAACGGAGCCCCACATAAAAAAATAGCCGTTCACATCATGTCTTTTGCGTGCTCAGGTTCCTTGTTTCAAATGTAGATGCATGGCAAGCACACACACTGCACACTTCTGTGCCGCTTTGTGGCTCTGACAAGGTTTTGTTTCGTCCTCCATGCCATAGGTGCAGGTTTGTTTCGGCCGGTCGGTGCCCACTGTTCACACTGCATAATGCGCACGTGTAATATCTGAGAGTATCCAGTTTTGTTCACATAAAACTGCGAGCGGAGAGGTTCATGAACTGAATATGCTCTCTGCAATAATAACGTGAACGGTGACTATGGACCACGCTGATAGCTGTTCCGGGGCAGTTTTTTAGTTTTCATCTCCATAAACATATACTGTATATATATATAGCAGTAAAGCTAATTCAGTGGCTGGAAATCTGTTTATCCTTCGGTTCCTCGTGCTTCCCCATCTTCATAGAGAACGTGGTTCATGGTTGCTCAGAGTCAGAGTGTTTTTGGAAAGAAGCTGGAATTGGCGCGGTTGTGATTTCCACGCATTTTTAGACGCTGGGAGCAGGGAAATCTATTTAGAGCACGATATTAATTAAAATATCGATATTTTGCGCCAGATATCCATTGTCGTATCGCATGGAGAAGGATCACGATATATATTGCCCTATCGATTTATTGTCCCACCCCTAATGCTAATATATATATACAGGTGCATCTAAAAAAATTGAATATCGTGGAAAATCTTTTACTTATTTCAAAAAGTTAAACTCATATATTCTAGATTCATTTCATGTAAAGTAAAACATTTCAAAAGTTTTTTTAAATTAAAGTTTTAATTTTGATGATTAGAGTTTACAGCTCATGAAAGTCAAATATCCAGTATCTCAAAATATTAGAATATTTAGATTTGAGTTTTATTAAATGACCATCCCCACAGTATAAATTCCGGGTATATCTTGTTTTTTGAAACCACAATAATGCGGAAGACTGCTGACTTGGCATTGGTCCAGAAGACAATCATTGACGCCCTCCACAAAGAGGGTAAGTCATAGAAGGTCATTACTGAAAGGGGTGACTGTTCACAGAGTGCTGTATCAAAGCATATTAAATGCAAAGTTGATTGGAAGGAAGAAATTGGGTAGGAAAAGGTGCACAAGCAACAGGGATGACCACAAGCTTGAGAATACTGTCAAGCAAAGCCGATTCAAACACTTGTGAGAGCTTCTCAAGGAGTGGACTGATGCTGGAGTCAGTGCATCAAGAGTCACTACACTCAGACGTCTTCAGGAAAAGGGCTACCAAGCCGCTTCTGAAACAGAAACCACATCAGAAGCATCTTACCTGGGCTTAGTAGAAAAAGAACTGGACTGTTGCTTAGTGGTCCAAAGTCCTCTTTTCAGATAAAAGTAAATTTTGCATTTCAATTGGAAATCAAGGTCTGGAGTATGGAGGGGCACAGAATCCAAGCTGCTTGAAGTCCAGTGTGAAGTTTCCAAAGTCAGTGATGATTTGGGGTGCTGTGACGTATGCTGGTGTTGGTCCATTGTGTTTTATCAAGTCCAAAGTCAATGCAGCCGTCTACCAAGAGATTTTGGAGCACTTTATGCTTCCATCTGGTGACAAGCTTTATGGAGATGCTGATTTCCTTTTCCAGCAGGATTTTAACACCTGTCCACAGTGCCAAAACCACTTCCAAGTGGGTCGCTGACCATGATATTATGCTTGATTGGCCAGCCAACATGCCTGACCTGAACCCCATATGGAATCTATGGGATATTTCCAAGAGAAAGATGAGAAACAGTAGCTCCAGCAATACAGATGAGCTGAAGGCTTAATAGTGGCTCAGCAGAGCCACAGGCTGATCGCTTCCATGCCACACCTCACTGATGCTGGAGTTTGTGCTAAAGAAGACCCGACACACACACACACACACACACACACACACACACACACACACACACATACATATATATATATATATATATATATATATATATGTATATATATATGTATGTATCTCACAGCCCTTTTATACAATATGGACATCAGAGTTTCCTCTTTTGTAAATTAATTCTCAAACTTAAGGCACTTCAAAAATATGTCAGACATTTTCCAGCGGAAAGAAAAGGACAGTTATAATGAAGAATGTTGTTCTTTGGTATATTTTTCTTTCACTTAACAACCTGCACTCTAAGAGAACTCTGGGTTCTTGTTTCATCCAGCGATTATGGCTCTCGGCTCGCTGTCATTTTAAAAAGGCTGATTGATTGAGATGATTGGCAGTCACCACTCAAAGGTTCACTACTGAAAATATGCTTCAAGAAAGGCAAGTGCGCCATGTGTGAATTTGGGAGTCTGAAAACTCGACCCAAAGTAATTTCACAAGCGAGTGAAAGAAGAAAAAAAAGGCAGTATGTAAGTGTGAGCTGATAAGAGGGCAATCCAACAAGACAAGCTGTAGAGAAAGTTCAGCCCAATCACATTTGTGTGAATGCTGGGTGATTGAGATGCCTGCAGACTCTCTTTAAATAATGCAGTGAATTAGCTGAGACGATGCCCGCAAGCATTCTCCCAGCGTTTATTTAAATGAAGTTGGGTCAGGCGTGTCAACTACAGATTAGTCTCTGTTGTCCAATAACATGCACACTGCTTGGGAAAAGAACAGTTCGACAACATGTTTCTCTGGAGCTCTCTGACCCTGCAGGGAGTGGGAGGAGCACAGGGTGGAAGTAGGCTGTTGTTTCATGCAGGTTGAGTTCATGTTCGTTTGGGAGACAATAGATTGTAGATGCATAAATTAATGAAGCCCTTTATTTCAGGGCCTTTATTTATGTAGCTCTAATCAGTATGTAGAATGGTTTGTAATATCATTGAGTCTTGTTATCTATCTTTTCCATCCCAAGAATAATTCTGTTAACAACTGGACCAATAAATGGAATTAATTTTTAGATGTAAAATTAACATGACTCCAAATGTGGGTAAAAATCAGCATCCACAAGTATATGAGTATTACTCGCCTGCATGAGAACATGATATGTTTTAGCCCATTTAGCTCCACACAAACTTCATCTCTGCAAGTGCTGTAAATTTGAATCGCTTATAATGTGCTTTTGGAAATGCAACATGTGCCAAACATCTTCCTAAGGTTGTAATTTTTTATTTTGTCATTTTTAAAACTTTGTTGTTTTCTAACATTTCAAAGCAAAATAATAAAAAATAAAATAACCATAAAGTATTGTAATTGTAGTTGTAGTTGTTGTAATACAACCCTTCTGAAAATTCTGAAAATGTTGGGGCGTTTTTTTCAATTTGAATAAAATGAAGACTAAAAAACCTTCAAATCACAGGAGCCAATATTTTATTCACAATAGAACATAGAGAACATAACAAATGTGTAAACAGAGAAATATACACTTTTATCCACTAAATGAGCTAATTTCAAATTTGATGCCTGCCACAGGTCTCAAAAAAGTTGGCACAGGGGCAAGAAATGGCTGAAAAATCAAGACATTTTGAAAAGATTCAGCTGGGGGAACATCTAGCAACTAATTAAGTTAATTGACATCAGGTCTGTAACATGATTAGCTATAAAAGGGATGTCTTAGAGAGGCAGAGTTTCTCAGATGTAAAGATGGGCAGAGGCTCTCCAACCTGTGAAAAAGTGCGTAAAAAGATTGTGGAATACTTTAAAAACAACGTTTCTCAATCTGAAATTGCAAAGGCTTTGCAAATCTCATCATCTACAGTGCTTAACATCATCAAAAGATTCAGAGAAACTGGAGAAATCTCTGGGTAAATGACAAGGCCGAAGACCTTTATAGGATGCCCGTGGCCTTCGGGCCCTCAGTCGACATTGACATTGCTAAATGGGCCCAGGAATACTTCCAGAAACAACTGTTGGTAAACACAATCCGCTGTGCTATGACAGATGCACAGCGGATGCTATGCCAACTAAAGCTGTATCATGCAAAAAGGAAGCCATATGTGAACATGGTCCAGTAGCGCCATCGTTTCCTGTGGACCAAGGCTCATTTAAAATGGACTGTTTCAAAGTGGAAAAGTGTTCTATGGTCAGACGAGTCCAAATTTGACATTCTTGTTGGAAATCATGGACTCCATGTCCTCTGGGCTAAATTGGAGGGAGACCTTCCAGCGTGTTATCAGCGTTCAGTTCAAAATCAAGCATCTCTGATGGTATGGGGTTGCATAAGTGCATATGGTATGGGCAGCTTGCATGTTTTGCAAGGCACTATGAATGCTGAAAGTTATATAAAGGTTTTAGAGCAACATATGCTCCCCGTCAGACGTCTATATCAGAGAATGTCTTGTGTATTTCAGCAGGACAATACAAAACCACATTCTGCAGCTGTTACAACAGCATGGCTTCATAGTAGAAGAGTCTGGGTGCTGAATTGGCCTGCCTGCAGTCCAGATCTTTCACCTATAGAGAACAATAATAATAATAATTATTATTATTATTGTTGTTGTTATTGTTATTATTATAGTCTGTAGTCCGTAAGTTTTGCCTCTTTGTCTCCATCTCTGTTGAAAACCTGGTATTGCAGCCAGGTGCGGAATTATCTTTATTACATGGGTTGCACTCTGGCACGGCTCCAGCGCGGATGAATCTAATGTTTTGAGGTGAATGTGTAGCTGTCAGTCACCACACCGGTGTGAATCAAATACTTAGCAATCACAGATTCTAGCCTATGTCTTGGAATATATGACCCAAATCAGAATTTTCACCGTATATTGTCATCTGAACAAGTATGTAACAAGTCTGCCACGTTTGTTCTGCCCAACTGAGGAAAAAAGCATTACAATAAATTGTGCTACCAATTGTTACGGAGCCGACAAGAGGTGAGGCGTGCGGATCCAAATGCAAGCTTTTATTAATAGACATGGTCAAAACACAGGCAGGGTCAAACAAATGGCAAACAGGTATATAGAGGGCAAGACAGATGAGTACTCAAGTAAACAGGCATGGTCAATGGTCCAGGCAGGGGCAAACAGAGTCCAAACGACAAGACGAGAGAGCAATCCAAGGCAGGCTATAAACTTCAGGGCAGGCAGAGATCAGACAAGAAACGAGATACGCAGGCTAGGATCAATACACAAATGACAGGATAAACTAGACTAAAACTCAGACAATAAAGTGGCTCCGTAAAGTGCTATCACTTGGAGAGCGATAAACGCAGACAATACTCGGCAACTTGAGCAGGATCTGAGTGGGTGTTAAATAGTGTGTGTAATAGTTTTCATGTGAGCATGTGATTGGTACAGCTGTGTGTAATCAGGATGATGGGAAATGCAGTCCAGGGTCATGCGTAACAGTCTGTGTGGTGTGAAAGTCAATATAATGGAAGGGCGACCTCTGGTGGCAATCAGACAGAAGGTCATGGACCAAATTCGTTACAGAGCCCAATTCGTTACAGCCCCCCAAGGAGCGGCTTCCAGACGCTCCAGACAGTATATAATACAGAAGGGCGGTGGAGCGTAGGCGGAACAGGGGGAGGGATGGAGGGCCAGGTTCATGTGGAAGTATAGGATCTTGAGACCAAGGCAGGACCGGTAGAGAAGGGAAACAGGATGGAGACGGCAGTACTAGTGGAGTTGAGGACCACCACAGCAGAGCAGACAGGTCTGAAGATCCCCACGGTGGAGCAGAAGGAGCAGGAGCCTACCAGGGCGGGGCAGATGGAGCAGGTGCCCACCAGGATGTAGCAGACGGGACAGAAGACCTCCATGACGGAGCAGACGGAACAGGAGCCCACCAGGGCGGCGCAGACGGGGCAGAAGACCTCCACGGCGGAGCAGATGGAGCAGGAGCCCACCAGGGCGGAGCAGAAGACCACCAGACCGGAGTAGATGGCGCAGAAGACCACCAGAGCCAAGCCGAAGACCACCACAGTGGAGCAGACAGAGCAGAAGACCACCAGACCGGAGCAGATGGAGCAGAAGACCACCAGAGTCAAGCCAAAGACCACCAGAGCAGGGCAGAAGACCACCAGAGCCAAGCAGAAGACCACCAGAATGTAGCAAAAGACCACCACAACAGAGGAGAAGATCACCACGGCGAAGCAGAGACCCATGGCAAAGACTGGGACCTAGGGGAAAGTTAGACACAAGAGACAGCATATACGGCCTCAAGGACCGAGGGAACACAAAAAGTTAATCAATAGTTTCCCTGGCGACAACTGAACAGGCAGACAGTTCATAATCAGATTTGACTGCAGAATTTAAACCAACAGACAGATCACAATTGTGTAAATGAAGAGCCAACACACCACAGAGCATAGTCCAAAAACTGACTGAGTGAGGAACGTGGACCCTCACAAATAAACTTTAGAGGCTGACTAATGCTGTCACAAAAAAAAAAACGATCAAGATCTGAATAATTAGCAATGTCTAGATATTCTTGAATAAAGTCCTCGAGTGATCGCATACCCTGCTTGAGGGCTAATAATAGTCTTGCAGTGTACATACCTGGCCAGTATCGTTCATGAAAGCCGCTGGATCCTTGGGTGGCCGAGTATTCTGTTACGGAGCAGAAGGTCATGGACCAGATTCATTACACCAATGGTGATTTAAATCTAACAATCGATTAGCTCATATCACATGAAACCGTGCAAACTATTATTATTGTTATACTTTATTCTCAAATTATTAATGTTAACAACATCAGCATTGCATGACTATGGGTATAGTGTGTATTAACGTGTAGATTTCAATTTCTGTACAGTCTAATCTAATTGTCATGCCATTCGAATTTCATATTAAGAAATTCTTTTAACCCCAAAAGCAAACTATGCTCCCTTCAAAATGTTTTTTTCTTCATTATTTGTAATCAGAAGCATGTTTAAAACTGGAATATAATTTTATTTCATTCACACATGTTTCATAAACACATAATCCATTCTGGATTACAATCCACCATCGAAATGATACATTTAATTATTCTAGTTGATGTGAGAAAAGGCTATAAACAATCCGCCACCTGCTGGATCCTTACATGCGATAGCCTACTAGTCGGGAAAACTTCTTTATGTTTACAGACATGACGTAATGACGCAGTGCCATGCTCGAATTTCCCACGAAAACCTTCCCGTACCACTCAAATTAGAAAACATTATTATAAGATAACCGTTGTGAATCGGGCTAAAGTAAGGCGGGAGTTTTGAACACTGGCTGGTTATGTATTCTCTCAAATATTGATTTCGGATCATTTTTAACCAAAAAAAGTTACGGACTGCAGCTTTAAATTTTTACTTTGCAGTTACTTTTCAATAGTATTATGTGATATTTATTAATTTAAATGGATAAATAAATAAATAAATTAATTAATAATAATAATATTTACAAAAAAAAAACATCCCCAATTTGTCTGTTTTTAATGAAATATATAGGAATATATATATTGGATTTTATGGAATGGCTGTGCAGGAATTTAATGGAACATATAAGAAAATATAAAGATGAGTTGCTGGAACATTTTGAAATTGTATTTATTTAAATTAATATATTAAATAAATTAATCATGAACTATTCCACAGTAATGTTCCTGTAATATTTAACTTTTTTCATGTATTTTAACACATTATTTCATACAGAAAAAAATCTAAGTATATGTATTTCTTTCTATTATATTTTGTTTTTATAGATTAATATATTACTCACAACGTGAAAACTGAAAATGTGGTGTAGTTGATTGTTTCATATTTAAGTTTGCTATTGTTACTCTAACCTAGATTGCATTTCAAATATCTAGATAATGTCTGTGATTTATTTCCAATGTGAGAGCTTTTCAAGATACCGGAGGTGTTGAGCTGAGATAAAAATGGACCCTGCAATTGGAACAAGCTGGCCACAAATTGAGCTGTCTAAATCTCAAACATGCCATGATTAATCTGTTTGGTTAAAAAGGTGCAGATTTGCATGGCAGTAGAGACAGAGAATGAAGAGGACAAAAGTGCTCTTAGATTCCTTCGGTGGTCTGTACGAAAGTGTAGAACTGTGAGATGAAGAAATGGAAAATGAGGTGGAGCCATTAGCATTATTAGTTCTGTACAAGCTGTGTTCTGCTAGTCAGGTAGCAGGTGTTCACTGAGGACTGATGTCCTAATTTTTATGACCCCCTCAGTTGTGTTAATGACCTTGGTTTAAACTACAGTGGTGTTCTTGGGCATCTTGTACTGTTCTAAATAACAGATTAATCAGTAGAACTTTAGCCTTGAATTAGACAACATGTACTGCCCCACGTCTCATCAGCACCCCCTACCGAAGACACTGAAATCTGATCAAGTTTGGTATTTAATTGATCTAATTATCTCATCTTCCTTGCAACAACATCTGTTCTGTACATATCCAGCATCAAGAATATGATTTAGGGTCTTTTGGAACTTCATGGCGCATTCTGAATAGCTCATTTTATCACGCAGTCAGCAACACGCCCATATACTGAGATTGTTTTGCTCATCTATCACAGGTAAGGGAGTGGATTACACCTAATAAAGGTGCTGATGATAGCTGAGTCTCGGGTGCTGAAACAGGGTTGTGCTTCCTCAGCTGCGAGCGAGTCAGGCCATCTGGATCTGATCTGGATAAGGCTACAGGACTCTCAGTAATCGCTAGAGTAACTCAGGTAAACTATCACAGATGTGAGATAATTGCGAGGAGCGGGTTTTCAAAACAACATCATTTGGGGGAGTCGCAAACTTTCCACCCTCTGCACCATTGAGGCTTGTAGAGAAGTGAGAGTGGAAAACATTTTCTTAGTAGCTAATTTTCTTGATTTTCTTTTTTTTTTTGCTATTTGCTTTTGTTTGGAACTTTCAGAGGTTTGAAGGAAATTAAAATGTGTTTAGGTCTTAATACTTTGTTGAAAACAAAAAACAAAAAAAAAACATCTTAAACCTGAGCTGGTCTGGGCTGGCTAAGTTTTTCTTTTTTTCTTTTTTTGATGGCATAATTTGGTATTAGGCTTATGATTATTTGGCTACAAGCACAAGTGTGCAAGTTACATATGAATGAGATGTACTGATGAAATGTACTTTGAAATTAACTTTTGTAGAAATTTTGGCAGGATTGTTTAGCAATTCAGTAAAAACACACATTCATGCATTGAGATAAGCTAAATTACTTAATTCTCAATAACTTAAGGCACCCTTTTTTTCTTTTCTTTTTTTATAACCACTGTAAGTAACCAAGTAAAAAATTATAAAATAATAATAATAATAATAATAAAAACCGGAGTAGTAATAATAATAAATAAATGTAAAATAATGATAACATTAATAATAAAGTGCCTTAAAGTCTAATATAAACTTTTATAGAAATACTTCCTGAAAATGCACAAGTATAGCCTTTATTTATTACTTACTTACTTACTGAGTGAGTGAAAATGTATTAGATAAATGAACCAAACATTAAATTGAATTGTAAAGCACAATGCATCAAATCTAAAATATATGTGTAATTTATTAATCAAACTGCATGTTCAATTTAACCTTTATGTTTACATTTTATATAATGCTGGTATTAGGTACATTTGGTATTTGGTCCCCTAAAAATTGGAGCTGGGAAGGCCATATCACGGTTCTGACAGTCTCATGTCATAGGTATCAGCATGTGTTGGGCGTTAATCATAATTCAGGGAGATGGGTCTTGGTTCTGGGATTTCAAGAACAATTTGTCCCACCTATCAGTGCCAGGTATAAACAGTGAGCTCACCGAGTGATGAGAACAAACAGCTCGAGAACATTCCAGCACTGATGAAATATAGGTCAGGCCAGGTAAAACAAGCAGTCACACCTTGCTGCTTCTGCAACACTAATACAGAATTATGTTTTTAAACTTGTTATGAATTCAAGGGCAAAATAATCTTGTGAATATCTTCGTATTGTTTACAGAGCACTATAACATTATATGTTCATTTGACCTGCATAGCTTCTACAAGGCAATTAGACAGGAATGAGCCAAAGAAAGACCAGAACCAGATCTAAACAGGTGCTTAAAAAATAAAAGTCATTTTGATGAAATTGTGTTGCAATACAGCAATTACTGTCTCACTACCACTTTTTTTTTTTTTTGATTTCTCCCTAGAATATCCTCTTCCTATCAGCATGAGAGGGGTTTAGAGCATTTTCTCTGATCATGTTAAAGCAGACAGCATGTGACAGCAGGGGATGAAGATTCAATATGATCAGTGAGAAAACCAGTAGGAGAAACCAAGACAGTTGGATTCAACCCATGTGAATTAGAGAATATTTTCTATAATTGTAAATAATTGGTAGCTTTGCAGAGAAGTGACACCGATGCCAAGTAATACCAGGCTACATGGTTGGATATTCTAACTAATTGGCTCTTTAAAACAGGCTAGGCATTTTTAAGGTCCTTAAATTGGTCCTCTTCCCTTCAGAGAGCAGTTTGAGTGCCAAAACTAATTAGACCATTGCTGATTGTTTAGAAACCCAGAGCACACTAAGGCAAACCAGACGTCAGAGAGAGGAGCGGAGCCAGGAGCTGACTTACCACAGCTCAGCTGGGGAGGGAAGCAAAATGTTGCTTATTAGGTACGAACTTTGAAAAGGATTCGCAGCGAGGCCCGAAGAGCTGTTACAACATGTGCTGGGCAAGACTTAAAACTGAACACATAACTCTTTAATGTGTGCGTATGTGCCCTGCGTAGCCTTGATTTCTCTCTCTTGTCGTCTCGCTCTCTTGTTTCAGATCCAGACTGAGTAAATGTGGCCCTAACTCTGTAGAACAGTAATGAGACATAGTTGGAGTGGTTATAGTTGCTTACAGTCTCCACAGTCTTTAGCTGTGTGTCTCTGTATCTATGTTTACCTGACATTCTCACATTCAGCCTGGGCTTTAACAGTTTCCTGACCTTTGACCTCCGCTCTCAGAAGTGTCTCTGTTTCCATTTATTTCTAAAATTACCATACTTATTATTCACAGTCTTCTGCATTTGGAGTGAGGAAATTTTCCAGTGTTATTTTAACTAAATGTATTTCCCCTCACTAATTCCTCGCAGATGCCGTAGTAGGCGGCACACAGTTGACAGAACATTGATTCATTTTGAAGATTGCTCATCTTACATCTTGAGCCGAAAAACCCTGTTGAGCAGCGTTTTTGTTCTTCAAGTCATAAAACTGTTTCTGCCTCAGAGTAATAAACAAGACAGGTAATTGTAAGATACAGTTTTAAAAGAAGTAGATTTGCCATTGTTGGTTATAAAGTCACATTGTACGTTTTTCGGTTGCATTGTGAGTGAAAATCATGATAAATAAAGTTGTAGTGCAATCATGAAATAATATGTGAAATAATTGTTTAATTAGTTGAAATTACGGAAACAAAGGCGCAGTTGCAAGACATAAAGAGGCCATTACAAGAAAGTCAAAATTACAAGGAGTTAGATGTGTAATATTGTTAGATATTAAGTCACATTGCAAGACATAACATTTCTGTTGTGAGATAGAAATTCACAATTACAGGAGAAAAAGTAAAAATTAGGAGTAAAGTGGCAATTGTCAGATAAAGTAGCCATAATTGCAAGATTGCAAGATACAAAAATGCAATTATGAGAAATAAAGGTGACATTACAATAAATAGTTATATTGAGAAATATGAAGTTATATTGTGATATTTAAAGTTATTAGTCCTATTCGGACATTTTATTGTTTCTCATGGGGACGACAGGAGTTAGTCAGTGATTTTATTGCAGTCCGAATCCAGAACGTCTGTGCTTTTCTTCCACCACCCGTGTAAAAATCCCCAGCTGAATTACCTACTATTTTTTCCACATCTCTTGAGTTTACAAGAAGAAATCGATTCAGAATTCACTGTTTAAATCCTTTTTGACCACCGCCAAACCCTACACAGTAACTGTTGCACTTTTGCTGTAATTCGCATGCATATTTATTATTGAAATGCAGTATTTACAAAAACAATATTTCATTACACAAAGTTGCTGTTGTGAGACACAAATTCCCAATTATGAGATGAAAATTCATAATTATGAGTTAACAGGTGAGTAATAAAGTAGCAATTATGAAGTCATTATTAAGATACAATACAATTACAATACAGGTGAAATTACAATAAAATTATATTGTGCTATATGAAGTCATATTACGATATTTGAAGTCATATTGTGAGAAACAAAATTGCTGTTGCAAGATATAAAATCACAATTAAAAGAAAAAATCACAATTGTCATAATTATAAGAAATAATATTACATTTGTGAGATATAAAGTTGCAATTGTGAGAAATAAATTCAAAATGTACAAGTTTCTTTCTCATAATTTTATTTTGCATAATTAACTTGCATAAACTGCAGTAAGCTTACAGCTATAATTTGACATTCATTCATTCATTCATTCAACAACCAAAAAGATAAAAAGAAACAGGCTTCCATAAATATCAGCACTAAACAATCAGTAAGCAGAACAAACTAGTCTCAATAGAAATTCATGCTGGCTATTTTTTTTTTTTTTTTTCAGCAGGTCATTCAAAAAATGATTTTCCTTCATACATGTATTGCCGTTCTGTTTAGGCCCAAAATTCCCAAAATAAAATCCAATTTCCTGGTATACAGTTGGTCACAAGGTTCCGGTTTGATGCGTTGTGGTACAACCCAGACAGCACGTGACATTAAAAGGATTATTCTCAGGTAGGGAGGAAGAGAGCGAGAGAAAGAGAAAGAGAAGGATCAAATGAGAGAACAAGCCAGTGTCCTAGTAGCCTCATTCTCCCTACTAGTAGAGCATGTCCCAACTGTTGTCAATTTATCAATGTAACGTGCACTAGTGGGCACAGTTTGAGCCTCCATTAGGGCAGGTGCCTCCATCCATCTTCGCCTCACTCTCTTACTCTACCTTGCCAGAGGAACCTAAATGGGGCTTTTGAAGAAATGTAAACAACCCTCAGTGGACGATGATTGTGTCCATCCCTCAGCAGATGGGAGAAGTTCCGTTTGGTTGTGTCAGACTGCTGATGAAAGGATCTTTGGAGCCTACATATGTCTTTTGTCCTGTTAAATCATATTTCTTGGTGAAAATTTTGACATTTGTTTGCACCGTCATATTGCAAAGAAATTATACGTGCATTTGAAGTATGTAATGACTTCTTTGAGCCATTTTGAATGCTCGGTGATTATCTAGGTTGCTTTTCCCAGTGTGCTCTTCATACATGAAGTTGTAACATGTACATTAGATTACATTTTGTCCTCAGATGTCAAGACTGTTAGCAGGAGGGCATGGCAGTGTTCAAGGAAGACTGAGTCTACATCTCACATAGGCATGTTGAACAAAATCTTATCCTTTTATTATTAAGTTTCTTCTGAGGATTTTTAGCCTTGGGCTTTTCTCCATTCATTTTGCTACACTCAAAGCTGTGCAGTCAGGGGTAAATATAACAAGCTTTTAATTAAAACAGAAAGAAATTAAACTAGGACGAAGTAGATTCATTTGAATCTCTTGGATGACAATGATTATACTCGTCACCAGCACTGGGCCTTGTCAGGAGAATGAACCACATGTTTTGTTTTTATTTTGTTCTCCAAATTGACCCTTGTAGCAATGATGGCGGTTATGGTGAAAAAAATGGATGGCTATTTCTCTCGACAATCCAGCACGGTCCAGCTCGCTAACTGCGTGTGCGTCAACAGCCTGGAGAGGAAGTTGAGCTAATGATGATTTGAGGATCACAAAGTAAACCAACTGAAGGCGTCATCCCTCCCATGCCACTTAGCATGTCCTGGTTATTTCTATTTTTATATCATTCAGGCCTAAGTTCATGTTGTATTGATGTTGTATTGGGTTCATAGAGGGTTTACAGTTTATTCTGATTCTTCTTAAGAATTTACACTTCTGTAATCCCGATTCACCTACTTTCATCTTTTATTGAGAATAACTTGCCCATGCATGTTTTTTTTGTTTTTTTTTAGCTCATCATTTTTCATCTAAATGTCACAAGCTCAATCTTCCAGTACAATGTGGAAGATCAGGTGACATATGTCAGACTTCTCAAATCATTTAGTCTGCTTAAACCCCATACATTTCTTAAAATTTGCCTCAAGCTTGTATTGCCTCCATGTAATCAACAACCGACGAGTAGTTCCAAGTCCCCTCTATGCTTTTTTCCCATTTCACTTGGTTGTACATTACAATAAGAAAGGGAAGATCTGTTGCTTTCATTTGCAACTTTAGTTGTTCCATAAATTGTACTTTTCAAATTTGTACTTTTTTAAAAGAGTAAATATTCTGAAAAGTACTGTATTTTCAAGTCCAAATAATGAAGCAATTTTTTACTAATAATTAATTTACAAAATAAAATATTTGAAAAGGTGTTTACATATGTTGTGTTTATCAATGTTCACATTGTACTTATATTTAAATTATTTTATATAATATTTAATATAAAATACTTGCATGTAATTACATCTGTAATTAATTTCTGTAATTCATTGTTGAGCCATCCCTCACACTTTAACCCACCCTTAAACACCAAACCTGTCCCTAACCTTAACCATATCCCACCTCAATAGCAGCAAAAGTATTGTGGGTTACACTTTATTTTAAGGTGTCCTTCTTACAGTGTAACTATACATTTAAGTACTGAGTAATATTAGTTAACTACATGTACACCTTAAAACACCTTAAAATAAAGTGTTATCGTGTTTTGCAATACAAAAAAACACAATAAGTGCATTGTACAAATTTTTTTGATGCAAGTAGTGAAGGCCACCTAATATAAAGAGGGACCATTCATTTTATATTAAACAAAAATACTGAACACAAAATGTGGAAATATGTTTAAATATACAGTATAATACATATTTAATTTATTTTATTTATGTATAAACCATTACTGTTGACAGAATGACAGAATTTTTTTCTCAAACATAGTCTGTGGGGTAAAACACCCACCTGCCTCAAACAAAATCTAATAACATGAAAACTCTGAACATTGTCACTAAAACAATGATAACTTTTCTGAACACATTTAACTTTTGTTTCACTGACAAACACTTGTACAATCCTTAAGGGGGGCATTTTCCCCCACTCTACCCCTTACTGATTAAGGCCTCCAGTGGTTTGTAAACTGCACATGTGTCATTCAGTAAAATGAACCAGCTCCATAGAGACATTCATTTAGGAATCAGACTACACTATTTGCATTTAAAGTTTTGGATTCACTGAAAAGAACTGCCTGGGAGTTGGACTCCGCTGTTTGCCCAGTGTGTTTGTGATTCAGTAAAAAAGAACTGGTTGATTTTCATTCCATATCTGGACTACAATATAATTTTTTTGATTCACTACTAAATAAATTACTCAAGAATCATGCATTTGGGAATCAGACTGCAAGGTTGGGGCTGTAACGTCATTAGCAGTGTTGCGGTGCTACTGAAGTAGTGCAGGAATGTTTTTTCAGTATTTTTGAATGGTCTTCTGTTCTCATCAGCAGAAGAATGCAATTTTTTTAACAAAATTAATAGGTTCTCATCTATTAAAGAGGACTAATAATAATAATAACAGTGAGGGAAACAATATGAACTTTGTGTGCTTCAGTACTTTAATGTCCTCTTCCTGTCCCCTCAATCTGACATCGGCAAAGTTTTGACAGTAAAGACTGTTTCAGCTTTATAGCCTAAGAATATTCTGTGAGATGGAAATCTAATTATTCAGAACAAGACCATTGACTAATGAATTTATCAAGCTTCTGAAAGTAAGGTTTTGTCTGTCTCTCTTGATATTCAAGTACATGTTCTCTATGGTCAGCATCCATTGAAATGGGGTCTGCTGGCTCTGTACCGAAAGCCTGTGATGTTGGATTTCCTTCACTGGAGTTTAATGTAACCTGCTGCTCAATACTGGTTTATCTTCAAGGAGTTCCATCAAGTTTCTTCATGTAGGAGTTGGATTGATTAAAAGAGATTTTGATAAGCATGCAGGTATCTGCATGAGCAAACAGGAACGACACACTTACTGCTTCGCTGGGCAATGATGTGCGATGATTGATGCATCCTGCGTGCTGTAATTGGCAACAGGTGCAATTACAATAGTCATTTAAAAGTTTCTGATGTTATTCTCGCTGTTTTGCAAACAGGGCACGCAAATAATGACATAATGAATTAATGACATTAACCTCCCCAAACTGCTGTGCCTGTCAAACAGCTAATTTCACAAGTCTACGTTTGCCTGGTGCCGCTTATTTATGGAGCCATGTTTTTAGCAAAGACCTGGAAGTTTAAATTGTTAGTTTGTTGATGAATCTGTGAAGGAAAGCTGCCCAAACTGGACATTTTCATATAGCTGAACATGTTCTGTGCTATACTCTGGAAATGATTCGCCTGACATGAGACTTTGAGAGGTTAAATAGACAATATAATGAAGATTCTCTCATACCTTCTAATCATCTTAATGCTCCATGTCTTTATCCAACCTTTTTTTTTCAGAATATTCATTATTTCAATATCATCTTGCTTTATAATTCATGAGACCCAAATGCAAGTCAATTAGGTACTGCTGATTATGAGATTGATAATAGCACATTTATTGGATAATTTATGGAAATATGAAAGGTAAGGTGGGCCAGGGATTATGATGATCTTTTTCGCTCGACTAATCCGTTTAACCTGAGTTCCCTTTACATAGCTTTTAAAAAGTGAGTCATAACTCCTTCTGTATTAAACTTCTATATAAAACAAGTAAAAAGGCTCGAGTGTTGGTCGGTGAGGTGCTCTCTTTGAGCTACATGAATGTAGTTGAGGTTTAAAAGTGAGTTTGTGGTCAGTAAGATTTTTTTTATAATTATTATTATTATTATTATTCTTAAAAAAAACTGTAAAACAGTAACATTGTTAAATGTTATTACAATAACAGTTTTCTATTTGAAAATATATTTTAAAATGCACTTTATCCCTGTGATGGCAAATATTCAGCAGCAATTACTCCAGTCTTCAGTATCATATGATCCTTCAGAAATCATATGCTGCAATAATCATTATTTTTTTTTTTGTAACTTTGCAGTCACTTTTAACCAATTTAATACATCCTTACTGAATAAAAGTTTGGATTTATTTAAAAATCGATAAATAAATAAAATCTGTCTGATCTCAAACTTTTCAATGGTAGTGTATGTGATCAAATGACCTGAGAATAGATGACACATCTAATTTTATTCTATGTCAGGGTATCAAGAAAGATAACATCCTCCATTTATGGGCATTTTTGACGTTAAAAAGGCAGCATTCGCTCGGCTATGGCGAAAACAAAGCTCTCTCCTGGATACAATAATAAGAGAATGGATGTTGCTTTAGCCAGCGTTCCTTTTCAACACAGCACTTTGAGATAAACTACATAAAGCTGATGCACTCTAATGTGCATAGTCTGTAAATTAGCCTAATTTGGTCAAGCCCTGAAAAAAGGAAAGACTTGAAAGCACATGACTGTCATACTCATTTTAATCCAGATACATTTTATCTTCTCATTTAAATAATTTGCTCTGAAGTGAACTTGATTCAATATGAAAGTAATTACTATCTATTATATTCAAACAAGATGTTGTAAACCTTTGGTCATGCTAATCAAATCTTCTTTTATTCAAAATTAAGATTGTAGTTTTCTCACTGTTCCCTCCTTTTCACATTTGATGCTTATTATCTAATTTTCTTTTTGAGGCCTTGATTACACTTCGTCTGAAAATGGACAGTAATTACTGCCCCACTGCTTACAAAAGGTCTGCGGCAGAAAGAGGCCGAAATCATTCTTATTCAAGGAACAACAAAGCAGGCAAATGAATCTCTTTCTGCCGTGTCTCATTTCTGTGCTCCCAACACACATCTCTCCTCTGGATTAAACCCTTTTACCCTTTCCCTTACGCAGTGAATCATACATGCTCTATTCAGAGACATAATATGCACAACAAGCATAAAACAGAATTCAGAGGAGGCCTTGTGCTTTGAACAGGTTGGCCTGGAGCTCTGTTGCCGGAGTCACTTTGATGTGGATCTTAACTCATGAAAGACGGGTCCACTCTGGCCCGCAGGTACTTGCTGATATTTACACATTTTAATCGCACGCTCGCCTGCTCCGCCAGGTGTGTGTCAAGCACAAACCGCCCTGTTTAGTTTATCATTTCCAGGATGAGGAGTCTCCTAACTCGCCGCAACAGAATGGTGTGAAACGATTTCTTGCTCTAGAAAGGAGATTTCATTATCGCCGCGACACACCCTTCTCCCCCTCTGGTGCGGGTTTGTGTGAGCGCGAAGCGGAGAGATGAGCTGAAGGGGCTTTGTGGGGAAAATCTGAGGTGGTTTGTTGTTTTAATGCTTTATTAAAGCCAAAGATGGCAGAACCTGATTACCGTCAGCTTTAGAGAAGCAAAAGGTTAATGATGCCCCTTTTCTGATATAGTGAGAGTGAGGAGGAAGAAGAGAGCATCTATTTTGTACTGATAAGATTTCTGCTGGCCTCATACCACACCCAAAGCAATGCACAGTGGTTTGTTTTGCTCTGCCCTCGATAATGTCGGGCAGGTGAAGGACTGCTTTTCTCTGATGTATGAAACAAACTCATAAATGAACTTATGTCAGTTGAAGCTGGCCACTTCTCTGAATTACATAGATAAATCATTAAGAGAAGAGAGGATTGCGGAACAGCCTTGATGCCACAGGAACCTGAGCTCACTGAGCTGTCTGTTGTTTGGTCTTGAATGAAGCACTGTTAAGACATTTTCTCATTTTAGAACAATCCCCCTTAAAAACTACATTTTTGCAATGCCAGTTTTGATTCAATGTACTTAAAATGTCCCACCATTGTTCTAAAAAACTTATCCCACCTGTGGTCAAATGAAAGCCTCTCAATTCTTGATGGTTTTCACAGTAGGATTTTTATTATTATTATTTATATATATATATATATATATATATATATATATATTGCATCATGGTTTCCACAAAAAATATAAACCAGCACAACTGTTTTCAACATTGATAATAAAAATAAATGTTTTTTGTACCAAATCAGCATAAAATGATTTCTGATCATGTGACACTAAAGACTGGAATATAACGGCTGCTGAAAATCACAGGAATAAATTGCATTTTAAAATATATAGAAAACAGTTATTTTAATCAAATCAAATATAAATATAAAATTAAATTAAATAAAAAACCTTGATGAACACTGTAACGGGGTGAACGAGACATGAGACGTGTGGATTTTGCAAGCTTTTATTAATAAACAGTCAAATAACAGACAGGGTCAAAACACCAGCAAACGGGTATGGCACGGGCAAGACACAAGAGTAATCCTAGGGCATGCGTGGGTCCTCGATCGGTGAACAATATGCAGAGGGCTTGATAAGAGGGGTAGTCCGATAACCTAAGCAATAATCCAAACGAGGTAAACACAGAGTCCAAAACGGTGAGACAAGGGTAAATCCACGATACAAGGCCGGGAAACAGGAAACAAGACTATAAACAAAATAAACTAAACTTAGACTTAGAGAACACAGAATGGCTCAGTAAGGCAGCTAACACTTGGAGAGTGCTAAACGCAGAACAATACACGGCGATCTGTGAAAAGAAGTCCATGGTTTATAAAGGGTGTGTGATTGTGAGATGGTTCTCAGGTGTGAGCGTGTGATTGAGACAGCTGTGTGTACTTGTGTGCAATGAATGCTGGGAAATGCAGTCCTGGGTAATATATGACAGTCTGTGTGGTGTGAGAGCCAATATGATGGAGAGGCAACCTCTTGTGGCAGTTGGACAAAAGACCACGAACAGGATTTGTGACAAACACAAGAATTTTAAAAAGATTTTAAAAAACACAAACTTTTGAATGGTATATACAATTCATTGTTTATAATTAATATATTTTAAACACAACTTTCACTAAACCCTTTCAATGGTGCATAGATTTCACTTTTTGACATTGCATCACATCTTGTGTATTTTATAGCCACATTCTACATCCACACTCTACATATAATTTTACAATATTGTATTATTGTATTAAATTATCAATTACTGTGAGATTTGGGGGGGAAGGGAAGTGGTGTGTGGCCAAGTATGACCCATACTCAGAATTTGCACTCTGCATTTAACCCAACCAAGTGTACACACAGTAGTGAACATACACCCGGAGCAGTGGGCAGCCAATGCTGCAGCACCCAGGGAGCAGTTGGGGGTTCGGTGCCTTGCTCAAGTGTCTCACCTCAGTCGTGTTATTGAGGGTGGAGAGAATGTTGGTTATTCACTCCCCCACCTACAATCCCTGCCGGACCTGAGACTCGAACCCGCAACCTTCAGGTGACAAGTCCAACTCTCTATCCATTAGGCTACAGCTAATCGACGGCTTAGTCGTAGCCTAATGGATTGACTGGTAAAAGAAATTGATTTGACTGGTAAAAACTGAGTTTTATTGTGTTCAGATATTCTATGTCACAAAGCTTGTTTCCAATTTAAAATATGATATTTTATAGTATTTACAGTGCATTCTTTACAGAAAACAAGTCAAGTATGGCCTGAAGACATACAAAACAAAGCTAATGCTAATGCTGATCTACATATTGTTAATCGATGTACAAGGCTGTATTTATTTAAACCTCCTGAAACTATCTTTACATTATCCGACAGCAAGTTGAAGGTGTTCTGATACTCCTGAAACATATTGAGCAGCACTATGCAGTCAGCATGCAGCGAGCACATGCTGCTCCTCTAATCTACCAAGAATTTGTTTTGGTCATAATACATTGTGGACTTTCTCATTCGTCTGGTTGCATTGTGAAATTTTTTGACAGTTGTACGAAGCAGTATTTAATTTATGGCCATAGTAGATGACACACCGCAGTGTGGCCTCACCTGACTATCATATTAACTCCGGCCACACTTTCCCAGTTTGAGTCATATTACAGTCAGAAGGAGGGAAGAGACGAATAGGGTATCAAGCCAGAAACACAGAGCATATTACTCTCTTATCCCTCACCCTCTGAATACAAAGGCTTTACCTCATGTGCTATCGCAAAGAAAACAGCTTAGCAGCGGGGCATTTGTTTTCCATTCAGCTAGAGGCACTTTGTCTTTCCAATCGTTACCTGTCTCAGAATCAGTTCCTCCATTAAAGCCGGACTAAAGAGGGGAGGTGCTGTCTGGGGCTAAATTGCAATTAGCGGTCCGGCGAGTGAGTTTGCCACCGGTTAACTTGGGATATTGGAGTGCAAGGGCCCAGTAATCAGCCTTCGGTCATGTAGAACAATGCATAAAATTAAATTGACATTAATGAATAATTGTGTAATGAAAATGGAGGAGGCGAGCTAATTGTATGTTACAGCGAGTGTAATGCCCAGATAACCTTGTGTCTAATGCTATTCTTAGGGGCCGAGAGCCGGAGCTGCTCGCCAGGGCCTCTCTCGGCGGGAAGTCATTAGAGCAGAGGCGAGGAGATAATGCCGTGGAAAGAGAGAGAGAGAGAGAGAGAGAGAGAGAGAAAGCGAGAGTGGAGTGGCAAAAGTATCTTCGCCTATGCGTATGCGTTCTGAGAGAGCTTGACTGAAGTCATTTGTATACGGACTGAGTGGAATTAAAGGTCAGCGAGCGGAGCTAAGAGCTAGTGGGGCCTGTTAGCACGGGATGCACTTCTTGAGGAGGAGAACTGCAGTTAGTAGCACTGCAGCATCAAGTTTAATGTTTAACTGAACCACAGATTAGAGTGCTGCAGGTATGGTGTATTTTTTGTAGGCCTAAACCCTGAAATGAGTTGCCATTTAGCACTTCTGGATGGTTTTTGAAACAGTTTTTGGTTAAATGCCTGACATATGGTCTGTGGTTAACACAGGCTCAAGATCTTTTCAACTTTCACTAACATTTTTTAAAAGTTATAGATATGTTAGGACAAAATTTGGTAACACTTTATTTTAAGGTGTCCTTGTTACATGGTACATGTACTTACTATTATAATAACAATAAATTATGCATAATTGCATGCAAGTAACCCTAAACCAAACCCTAATCCTAACCTGGTAACACTTTATTTTAATGTGTCCTTGTTACACGTTGCATGTACTTTCTATTATAATAACAATAAATTATGCATAATTACATTCAAGTAACCCTTAACCAAACCCTAATCCTAACTCTAACCATATAGTAAGTACATGTAGTTAAGTAATATTACTCAGTACTTAAATGTATAATTACACTGTAACAAGGACACCTTAAAATAAAGTGTAACCCACAATTTTCTTAAAGTAATGTTTACATTCTCGTAACTTTTTATAACTAAAATTTGATATGCCTTCTCAATTTTGAGAGAAAATATTCTGAGATCAACATTCTTTGAATGTCCTTATATGTACTTAATGAGCATACTCATAATGTTGAAAGCAAACAGTTTTAGAACAGCATGTTCAAAGTGTCCTTATGATGTTATTTATACTCGAACATTCTAAAAAACATTTTTTGTAACCTTTGAATAATGTTATAATCACAACAAGAAAACTGGATATATTAAAGATTATATTTTGGGTGAAAATAAATTTAGCAGAACGTTGCAAGAAAAGTTTGTGTAACCTTTAAACAACATTATAATTATGACAAGTATACTGGATGTTTCAACATTTCAGAAACATTTCAAAACAAGGTTCCCACAACATGTTTATATCCTAATTTGTTATCTGGGTTGTATAATAATAATAATAAATAAAAAATCTCAAATCAATAAAATGAAAAGTTCTTTAGTAGAAAGTGTTGTTTGCGAATGATTTTGTCCCCACCAGTTTTTGAAATCTTCTTGCTTGCAGAACCCATACAGAATTTCTCAATTTCAGCAATTCCTCATTCTTCATTTTTATTTCATACATTTAACACAAAATACACTTTCATCGGACTTCAATGGGTGAATGGTTGGTCAGTTTAAACAGATTAGATGACAATGTAAAACTAGTGCCACGTGTCTGTAAGAAGAGACACCGATGAAGTTCTGATATGTGCATCTTAATGAACAAGGCTTTAAGTTATATATTTCATACTTCGAGCTATCTTTTCAACACTGTAAAGAATAAATCCGTAAAATAACAGAAAAAGTACTGGCAGCTCATTACACACAACATTATCCGTTAATTTTATGGACACTTCTGTTAACTCTAAAACACAATGCAATGGTGTGTAAAATTCAAAATACAGGTAAAACACCTGTAACAAATTCAATTAGATGTTGTGCCCTATTTTTACAGATTTGTTTTAGAGTGAAGGTAGCACTTACAGGAAATCAGCATGCAATGTATCTGATGTATTTGGTTGCTGTGACATCACACACTTGAAACTGCAATGGCTATTCAATAGCAATGCTTTCATTTACACTCATTCATTACACACTCAATAATGTGTTTAGAAAATTTATGTTATAATTTTAGTTGTTTATCTAAACTAGTGTACTGTCAAACAAAGAGTGACTGCATCTAACAAATACTTTCTCTTTGTTTAAATCTGTTATTTACTTTAAAGTCATTATCTAGGTATTCAGCTTTAGGCACATATTGCAACATATTGCGGAGTGGTAAAGATTTGTATTTATTTTTTTAATAAAAACACAACCACACATCCAACACTGCATCCAGCTGAGCAACACTGACTTCCATATTTCACTTCAATCTTAATTAACTTATACTAAACAAATTCTGTCATCATGATGTGGCTGCATATTTACAGTAAATATGAAATATAAATCACCTCAGCAGTAAACATTACACATCTCAACAGATGATTCGAGTGCACGGCTCTTATATCGCACAGAGCATTCAACTCAAGTGCCATCCACTTAAAGTTACATGGGCTCGAATTACATGTAGAGGTTATTCAGCCCTGTTGATAATTCAAATCAATTACTCGCTCTGTCAGTTAGTCCATTACTCATATTATAAGGGGTGTCTCAGCATGTGAGAGCTTTTGAGTGTGAGGATGAATATACAAACTTTCCCAAACAGTTGTGGGGCAACAGTTGATTTCCCATGTGTCCATGTTAATTTAAAAAATGAGAATGTGAAACTCAGCTGTAATTGTTCACAGACACTTTAGGGATGGAAGATGGCATGGACCAGAGTTAAGTATTTGCAGAACAGATTGTCAGTCATTTTCACAGTAAACTGAAGAGACCCTTTTATTAACTTTTACATTATGTAAGCCTACATTAGCTTTGTATGGTAATATGTATTGGTGAAAATATTATTATAGACCGATATCAGATGGCTACAAGTGTGATATTGCATTTATACAATAGTTCGATAGCACGATAGTAAGTGCATAAAAAGTTCGATAGTAAGTGCAAAAAAACAACAACCGCTGAGTATCTTAAAAAAACAAAAATACAATATTTGTGTGCAGAACTAGGCACGATGAAGACCTAATGGTTGAAACGTTACAATAATAAAAAAAAAAAATTATTGGGCAGTAATATTAGTGTGCAGACATTACTTTTTTTTTTTTGCTTTAGTTTGTCTGCTTTTTTCCTGCACCTGAGCCCTATGGGTTTGTGGCATGTGCACACCTTTTTTGCATTTTTGACTGGAAAGTATAATATAATATAATACAATACAATACAATACAATATATAATAAAATATAAAACATAATATAATATAACACAGCACAACATAATATAATATAATATAATATAATATAATATAATTGTCCAAAACAAAGGTGGTTTGCTGGTATTTGCTCATGTCTAAAAGCCAGTGTAGTTAGTATCTTTCTTGACTTCCTGCTTCCTGCTGGAGGGCTGTCTTTTTGAATGCAGTATGCTCCGTTTCATCTTCCCCCATTAATGTGCTCTTGATCTCGCTAAACAAAGGGCTTCACAGCCAGGACGATGCGGCTTATGCACTGCACTGGGTCAGTGTGACCATTTCAGAGGGATGGTGACCACCAATTACTGAAAAGAGGGGGCTCATCTGAGAGGCAGTTCAGTGTGGGAGGGGCTGCTTCCCCGCACATTAACAAGAATGAATTAGTTTGGTGGAAGGTAACGTTTGCTCATTAGCGTTGGCTGTAGGTGAAACACTAGTCCTGTCCTTGGAGTAATTAGGCAGACAAATGAATTATGCTAAGGCTTTTTCACACCTGCTCTGACTGTGAAGCAGTGTTTTCCCTTTATTCTGCAACTTTAAATGCTGCTAAAACCTGACACAGGCTTAAATCAACACAGCCCATAGTCTCTTTTCTTTCAATTTCTTCTTTCCTTTTTTTAATGCTTTCCAATCAACAGCCACTATTATTTCTGCAGTGAGAAAATCACTCTCTGGTGAAGCATTTTAAGTTAATCTCAGGATCTTATGAAACTGCTTGATGAGCACAGTTTTCTTTCAATGCTGATGCATTTTGAATTTAAACAGGAGGCCTGAGTCGACGTATTGAAGGTCTCATCTCTCCCTTCTTTCTTTCTTACTTTTTCTTGCTTGCTTTTTTAGCTGTGTCACAGCAGTGAACAAGGATTTGCTGCTTGCTATTTCAATGTGTAAAAGGAAGGACTTTCTAATTGTAGAGGGCATTTGATTGAAGAAAAAGAGACAATGAGAACAAAAAGTAACAAAATAACATCACTTAATGAATTAGTTATGAACTAACAATAAACAACACTTTAATCTAGGTTAATGTTAATAACATTAGCATGAACTAATGTAAATTTTTACAACTTTACAACTTTATAAGATGTATTTGTGAAAGCAGAACATCATTAGATTAGTACATTTTGTAAAACTATTATTCATTATTCATGATACCTAATGCAAACTAACAAATGTTAACAAATTGAACTGTGTATTACCAATATTTAAAATGAGTATATTTGCTAAAAGTGAATTTTGTTCATGTTTAGCCACGAAACACGTTTTTAAGAGTGAGCGTTGTACACACTCCTTGTGTGATGCAAACCCATCGGGCTCATAACCTATTGTGTAATTCAGATGGGAACTGAAAGATTTAACTCTGTCCCGCTGGTCTGGTTTAAGTTGTAAGCTTCAGCTGTTATGCGCTCATCATATAAGGCTTGATAAAATTGGTGGGCTGCTCTGAGCGAGAGGATTACAGCGAGTGAAGGAGGGAAGATGGAGGCACTATTTTGATAGGAGTCAAGGTGCAGCCGCTTTGGCATTTGGCCTGAATGATTTGGGAAAATGCATTTGGGCAGAAATGATATGGGGATTGAGATAAGGTTAGGATTTCTATTAGAACTTTGAATCAGACTTGATCATATGAGCAAAGTCACTGGCCTGAACACTTCATTAGCATTTGAAGTAGGAACGGAAAAACACTCTCCTGTGGGTGGCACAAAATGACATCCAACAACAAAAGAGAGGGATGACGACAAGATGCGAACACTCCAAATGCCAAAATTCCACCTGCAAATCTCCTCTGCCTTGCTCCTTGTCCAGTCAAACTTCTGTCTCATGTTCCTTCATTGGGTAGTGCTGGGTTATCTGACAGATACATCATAGAGCCGCGCAGAGGTGTGTGGACCGACTGCCTGCTGCTTCCCTTGTTGTTTTTAATGGGGTCTTCACAGCAGGCAGCCACAGAACCATTTGTGTTTCACCGGTCCCCCTTACTTCGCTTTATCCCGCCCCCTCTCTCTCCCTTTAGAATCATCTTTGGTGCCCCATTCTCTGCTGCAGTCTTTTACTTGGCGCTTCAGTTCACGGTCTGGTTTTTCAGACTGTCATCTTCAACGGTAGAATGTAATATCAAACACATTTATATATATATATATATATATATATATATATATAAACAATATAAAACAGATGTCCTGTCAGAAAATTACCAGTAGGTTTTCCGTTAAGTTTATGGAATGCAATGCAAATTCCAAAATATGGGTAAATCACTGAAAATTCACACAGAAATTCTTTCATATAACATAGTATTTCTAACAAATTTTTATCCAATCAAATGGACTTTAGAATGATTAAGTCCCTCCCCTAATACTATAACTGGCTAGCAAGTAGCAAATCATGTTCATAGCTATGATGTTAATCTTAAAATAAGTACATTATACACAAATATATGGTATGTTCTGGCCAAATTATGATACGTGTTAAAGCAGAAAGGAAAACTACACTCGTCAAACATATGGCATGGGAGTCTTTAAAAGCTAAAGAAAAACAAGCAAAAAGACTATCTTTCTTATTCTGCCATTAACATGTTATTGTTTCAACTTTGAGGCCCTCACTAACACCTGTCTGAACTTTCCTTCTGTTCTCCTCTCTATTCGTCTGCTTTATTTGAACATGCTTCAGTAGAGGCCTGGAATGTTCTGGATGCTGGTGTGTGGAAAAGCTTCTCTGTTTATAGGGTGGAAAATGTTACTCATGAAGATGGTAACCTCACACCTCACTCAAACATCTAGAGATGTTTCCTTGTTTGCTCAATTTGTGGAAGAGCTGTGTGGTCAGTTCAGATCTTGAGAATTCTGCTGCCTTACCAACCAAGAAACAAACTTGCGGTGAAGTTTTCAAGAAAATGTGACTGATTCTAACTGAATGAAAGTACATATAAAAGAAAGAATAAAAAGCTCAGAAATAAAGAAACATTTTATTAAACAAATAGCTCTTTTTCAGTTTGATAAGGTGATTTTTAAAGAACCTTTTCATACATTACTTCTGGGCTGACAATAAAAGGGTTGACAGTTTTACAGTTTAATTCTAAGCTACATCTTGGAAAAGATTTTTTTTTTTTTTTTTTTTTTTTTACAAGTATCTATATTTTTCAAATATTATTTAGGGAACACTTCAGAATAGGGAACACTTATTCACTATTAACTAGCACTTTTCCCTCAATAAAGTCCTAATTTGCTGCTTATTAATAGCTAGTAAGGTAGTTTAGGTATTGGGTAGGATTATGTATGTAGAATAAGGTCATGTAGAATAAGGCATTAATATGTGCTTGATTTGTACTAATAAATTGCTAATATTCTAGTAATATGCAAGCTAATAAGCAACTAGTTAAGAGACCCTAAGTATTTAAAATGCAACATCATGGTGATATGACTGACATTTTAAAAGAGTGACAAACATACGCTACCATTCAAAAGTTTGTGCCTGGTAATATTTTTTAATATTTTTAAGAGACGTTTCCTATTAATCAAGGCTGCATTTATTAAAAATGACTGTTTTCCAATTTTAATGCATGTTGAAAACATTTGCAAGAGTTGGGGCCTCTTGAAGAAATTAAAAAATAACAGAATAAAAAAATTACTGTCTAATTGTATACGTATGTATTTGAGGGATCCTGAAAATTATGTGTTGATACGTTTAGTTACGTCCATGCTAATAACAGTTATGTATGCTTTTAATCATTGCGCTTCTGACACAGATTTTTGTTTTACCTAAAAAAAGGTATCTTTGTTTGAAGTAATTTTAAAACTGCAGATGTGCACATGAAAGTGATGAGAAAGAGGGAGAAATAAAACTATAAAACCAAGCCCCAAGGTGTTCATAAGCTTCGCTGAAAACTTTGCAGAGTTCCTGTGCATATTGACGCTTGAGGGTATGCAGGCTTACCTGTCTAAAAAGAGCATTAGTGAATAATTTGAATGCATTTTTCATTTCACACGGTGTGCTGAACAAACAGGAATCTGTGATTAACAGTTTTAATTAGGATTTTAACGTGACAAATTCCGACAGCCTCGCAACATGCCTTAGCAGAATAAATCACGAGCTGGAGTTTGTCAAGCTGCCGCTGCTAATGGCCGAGGAGCACTCTTAAAGCGTGACACGCTAAGACCTGTCAGGACATACATGCCCCACCCCCCTCCCTCCCTCCCTCCCTCATTCCCTCCATCTCTTTCTCTCCCCTTTCCTCATTCACCCATATTCCACATTTATCTTTTTATTCTCTTCCATTCCTCAAGTCTCTCTAGCTCTCCTCACCTCCCTCTCCTTTTCTCCTTCATCCATCCTGCTGCTCAGAGTACATATGTTGAGGCATATGGCCCGTTGTATTGGTTCCGCCTGCTCTCTCCAGCGCTCACCATTCGCTGTCTTTGCCAAGGTGTGGCCAGTGCTGATAGCGGATGCAAGCACTATGAATCTCAACATGGACACAAACTAAGACAGAAACACACAAAAGAACCAAAAGATCAGCAAAATGAAACCGAAAAAAAAGATTGATTCGCAAAGTGAGATCTGTTTACTTTTTTTTCAGCTCATTAAAGGTTTGTGTTGATGAAGTGCAAGGAGGAGTTTGCTTACAGGGGGGACAAAGTGAGTCACAGGGTGTTTAAATAAATCACATGCCCATTGTGTGTGGTCATGATTTGCCCTGGTATTTTTGTGCTTTCAGCATAACACTCTGCCCTGACATGGCAGAGCGAGAACTATGAAGTGGTCAGGGTGGTTTTTCCCGAAAGAGAAATGGAGAAATAAAAGGATTTTATCTGGAATGCTTTCTTTCTGTCTGTCTTTTTTCTCCCATTCCCGCTCTGCCTCTCTCTCCTCAAATAATGCTTTGGTGGCTTGCAGTGTTGACAAATATAAAAAGAAGGCCGCAGTGCCTCTTCAAGTTAGAATAAATAAGTTTGACATTTTGAATGGCTTGGGGAGAGTAAACAAGTTCTACAAAGGCACAGACTCTGGGACGGCGCTCTATTTGATGTTCCTGCCTTTCACGCGCGTTCCCAGCCCTCCGCCTGCCGTTGATTAATTTTAGCAAAGGCAGATCTAATGGAGTGTTGTTCTGATAGTTGTCATATTCGATTCTCCTTGTCAGGATATTTCAGCAATGGTAAAACAAGTCAGCCTTTACAAAGCAGTATGTTATCACAGGCTAAAGACTGTGCTGCTCACTTCTCCCAAACAGATGGGCTTGAATGCATGAGAAAACTTACTGCAAAATCACTTCTGTAGGTACATGTATACCGTCTTCAGTTGCGGAGATATACGTTCCAGTTTGCCTGTGCTTAGACAACATCTGTTTTTTTCTGGTAAATGTGCCACTTGTGTCCATTTCAGCTGAAATCAAACTTAACAATGATATAATTGATATTGTAACTACAATTGGTCATTCATGGAGGTCCAGTAAGTTTTAGCGTGCACTTTTGAGTGCCAATGGTTGCTGCCTTACTGGAGAAAAGGAGACGAGGTCATTAGTTGAAATTCAGGGATCAGTTTTCTGTTACAGAAGCAACCAAATTACCTTGCTATTTTGTCAGAAGACACAGTAATGTTATGTGCTAATGAATATGTGGACCTCTGAAAGCTCACAGCTTTACTGAGGAGAAGAGAATTCCTCTTTTCAGAATGTTAAAAGACTTTTTTCTAGCTCGTTTAATGAAGCTCCTCTCATTGCAAGAATAGGCTATTTAAATCCGCAAAATCTCAAGGACGTTCCTCATCCACTTGAATGCAGAGATGTTTTCAGTCGGCATCTCCAGATACTGATTAAAACATTTTGTGTGTGTGTGCATACATGCAAGTATACTGATCATGAGTGGCTGTGTTTAAAAAGACGGCATATATTATGACTAGCTTTGCTAACTGCATGCATCTTGTTTTCTGAAGTTTATCTAATTAGTAAAACAAACACAAAGCAAAGCCTTGACCATTTTATATTTTAATATTTACATCTACATGACAGCAATGAATCTTACCAGCATGCGATTTATGCTCAGCATCTTTGAGTACAGCCATTTGTATGGACTTATGTCATATCAATTAACTTCAAATTCAAAAATAAACTATAAATTAAATTCATACATACAGCTGCTTGAATACTTAATTTCTATGACTAGCATGTTTTTAATTTAAATAGGCGATTCAACGGTTCTCATATCACAGTGAACATAAAAGCCTCGCAAAATGAATAACATTCTTAGAAAGCAGACTTTATTAACTATAGTTTAATCTTTTTTTATATTTTTTATTTTCATTTTTTCATTATTCATTATTTTCATTTTTTTTCCTCCATGCAGACAACATTTGTTAATTGTTACTCTGAAAATTGTATTTAAAAAAAATAAAAATACAAAGAGTGCATGTCTAAGAACTTGGTAAGATTTTTATTTTTATTTTTCTTTATCGCAGCCATTCTTATTTGTCACTGACCATGGAGCAGCAATGAGGAATTGTAGAAGAGTGGGCAACAATTTGTAATGAGCCCATTGAGAACTAGTGCTCCTGGGGCTTTTCTTCTTAGTGATTAGTTGAGTAAATGGGTTTATTAAGCTTGCAATTGTGCTGATATTTTGAGCTGAACAGATATGCACTCAATGTGAGGGCTTGCTCTCGAGTTTATGGAAATGACACAACATCTCAGGCTACTTTTCACATTGACCTGTTGGCTTGAGAAAGAGGACCACAACAGGAAGTGCCACCCCACCCCCTACTTTTTTATCCTGTCATTCTTGTGTGTAAATGAATAAACATGCCATTTGCCTGGGTGAAGAGCAAAAGGCCCTTCACTGTTTGAAGTAAGCACAAGCTTGAACTATTTCATCAAAAAATGGTAATTAATTTGTTGAGTAGTACTTTCAAGGCCATGGGGGACGGATGACTTTTCTGCCCTAAAGCTTGCATGAACGTACAAGACACACCCAACAAGAGAACCGTTAAAAGCTTCACTCAGTATTTCCATTTTTCATGTGGGGGTTGACGGTTTAACTGGTTTGAAGAAATTCAGGCTGAAATTAATTTTTGATTTTTCTTAAAAAAATCAATATTGCAAATCAATATTCTGCATTTTATCTTATAATCAATATTGCTGCACAGTGTACCCACAAAAGTAGCCCACCAAATTTTATTAATTTAACATTTTAGAAAAAGGAATAGGCTTTAGTTTAAGTTTTCTTTTTTGGGAAAGAGGGAAAAAAACTCCCCATGGCTTCTTTTGACAGAATTAATCAACCTACGTACAGCTTTTGAAATGAGCAATGATTTTGCTGATTGAAACACCTTCAAGTCAACCGGAAAAGCCACTAATGACCAACAACCTGGGCTAAATTAAATGGGGGAATGTTGGATAAAAATTTTGATGATATGCATCATAAGCATTGTAATTATAGATCTTGGTTCATTCCTCCATTATTAATTGTCCAAAGCGTAATGATTCATTGTGGTGTTAGAAAATGATTATTAATTTTCTGGATGATTATACTTATGGAAGACTAAAGCAGGGCTCTGGTTTGAAGAGAATGTGTTAAAAGAGAGAGAGAACAGAAGAGGCTGCCTCGTATGAAAACACATCCCTGAGGACAAAACAGTTCATTTTTACTTTAATCAACACATACTTAAAAGAGTTGATTACGCTCGCTGACAGTCTTTAGGGAAATTTGTGCTAAACATTATTTGCTTTGTTATTTATTAATGTGATCACTGATCTGTGTAGTCTGTGGTGAAGAATACGCTGTGTTTAGAGCGATAACTATTATTGTTAGTGGTGCTTAAGTATTGCTGAAATGATAATGCATTTTAGTTCCAGGTTGGAAATTTCACTCTGAACTACACAGTGTGATTATTATATGATTTATACAATACTCTTTAAATAAGATTCCATTTGTTAACATGAACTAACAATGAAAAATGCTTCTAAAGCATTTATGCTAACATTAGTTATTAACTAGTTGCTTATTAGCATGCATATTACTAGCATATTGTAGCACTATTTATTTGTACATCTAAAGCACATTAATGCATGACCATATTTTAGATCCCTTATTGCTACCTAATGCCTAATCTACAACAATTACCTTACTTAATATCAATCAAGTAGAAAATCAGGAGTTTATTGAGGGAAAACTCTTAGTTAGTAGTAAATATGCATTCCCTAATCTAAAGTGTTACCATTTCTTTAAGATAAAGTAACAAAAAGGGCCTGTTTAATATTAAAGGTCAGAAAGAGGGTGGGCAGTAGTGAGGTAATGTATAACCTGCAATTGTTTGTCAGGCAAGAAACCATGACTAACATTAAAAGTGGACCTATAGGGGGAAAAATTAAATGATAAAAAATATTAATGCAAGAATGACTTTTTAGATCATGGCGCCAACCAATCCCTCCTTATTTGTATTAATCATTTAAATTACCATTCCATCATGAGTTATCTGCCTAATCATTTGCAAAATTACTGCCATAAGGTATTTAAAGGCACTCATCCAAAGTCAAACACAAGGGATTGGTTTAATTTTACATAATTGATGTCCCACTTACTTGTGTAAATGTCAGATGTAAGTTCTATTTTACGAACGCGAATTAACTCAAGTCTGGCAGACTATATTTTTGAGAAGTTTCTGGGCCAGAAGTGTAGCCTATTCTGTATTCTGGGTATAGATGTTTAAATCTAGACACTGCATGTACAATAATACATTCTACAATACTGTAGGGCTATACTATAGAAACAGCACTTCACAAAGGCCTTTTGTTTGTTTTTTTTTTGCTTTTGATTTAGGACTCGATATGGACATATCAATCCCTTCCAAATTTATAGAATTCCTATTTAGAGTTACGTGTCGCCAGGTGTTGTTCAAACTCACAAATTTGTGGCTTAATATTGGTGACTTAATACAGTATATGAACAGTTAAACTATAATTAAGATCATGCAACAAAAAAAAAAAAAAAAATTCATAATTTAAGCACTCTTTCTTTCTTCTGTGGAATATAAAAGAGATGTTTTAAGAAATGTCTCAATGTTTTATTTTTTCCCAGTACAGTTGATTTTAATGGTGAAAGCCATAGCTAAGCTATTCACAGAACAGACACAAGGACCAATCGAATAAACCAGAGTTTTGGAACAACCTGATCCACTCTGTTACTGAATTCACACACACACACACATACACGCACGCACACACACACACACACACACACACAAACAGTACATCTCTCGTTCTCTCTGCACCTTTCATTTCACTAACTCTGATGTTTTTACCACAGCTTAAGGTTGTGTAATAGCTCTCATTTCACCAGAGTTGATAAGCTCAGTCTGTGCCAAACATACCATACTGACGCATATTAATTAATGGATCTCTGATGTGTCTGTCCTGTTCCATTTGTTATGAGGGCATTCCTTTTTAATTAAAAAATCCCAGCGCTTACAATCTGACACAGGTGTCAGACTAACCTTGAGTAAATACTAGTCCTTTTCATCTTTGTGTGTTTATACATATCAGTTCAACTGAGGTCAATTGACTTTTGCATTTAGTATAAAACTATAAAACTTCCTTTATACGCGAGCAGTACATTTCCATGGATAATTTTTCCATGTATTAATTAGCCTTTATGAGTCATTTGTGGTACGTTTTTGCCAAAGAGAGGAGCTTTCGGGTCCTTTTGGGTGGCTGCCACTTGGGGCCTATGAGTGCAGCCCTCTTCCTCATGCCACCTGCAAATGCAATTTGTGTAAAGATGTAAAAGCCGGATAAAAATAGTGTTTTTTCATACCATCTAGAAGTATTTTAGATAGATTTTAATAGGCATTTTTGTGGTGGGACCATGTATCTAAGCTGAGCCATTGATGTACTAACTGTGGGTGTTGCCAGTACATTAACAGAGTCATGTTGTCATGCACTCAGGTAAAGACATAATAGACTATATTTGTATCATAATAGACTAGCTGGTTTTATGTCAACATTAATATTTTGTATATGTGGCAGCTCAGCATTACAGCTTGATTCATATGAATTATTTTTATAATGTTCTTATGTACTTTTTAAAACTTGAAAATTTGGGTATAATGGACTTTCAAAAGGGACAGAAATCTCTGAAGTTTCATTAAAAATATCACATTTTATTAATTCTCACCATTCACGAACCATTAACTACAACTTTTGCCTAAAAAAGCTCACAATTTACAGCTTATTAATAGTTAGTAAGATAGTTGTTAAGTTTAGGTATTGGTAGGATTAGGGATGTTGAATATGTTCATGCAGAATATGTGCTTTATAAGTACTATATAAACAGCCAATATGTTAATAATAGACATTCTAATAAGCAACTAGTTAATAGTCAGAATTGGTCCCTATACTAAAGTGTTACCAAATTATCTTCTTTTGTGCTTTGAAGATTAATTAAAGTGTAATGACTTTGGAATGACACAAAGGTTAGCTACTATTCCTTTAATGCAGCAAATTAATGTTTGTTATTAAATAAATACAATGTTTTTCACAGGACTCGGTGAGCCCCTGAGAGACAGCGTTCCCAGTACAACAGTATACGTTACAAACTTCCATCTGTATCCTCAAAGTATATATTTTTTTCCTTTTTCGCTCCAGTCCCTGATGTGGAAATACTCACATAACAAAAAAACAGAGCTGAGTCACCGCAATCCAACACTCTCATCCTGTAAATGTGACACAGTCTGTGAATCTGCCTATCGATCATGACTATTGATTCTGTTTCCCAGCCTTAAAATAATAGTTTCTCTTTTGTTGCCGTATTAATGATTAGACAGAAGAGAATCTCTAAAGTGCTGCAGCTGCTCCTTGATTGATCACTGGAGATATCACTGTCCCCAAGACAAAGTTTCCCTCAGATTTCATTATCTGAATTGAGTAACTTATCCGATTATAGAGGTTCACTTGATTGCGATGCACTATCTGTCATTAATTTAATAGGGAGCACAAGCAGATTGTAAGGGTTGTGATGGGGCTTTGGTAATAGGTCCCGCACTTCCACAAGCCTCCTGTTTCAGCTTCTGCTTGACATTTGGACGATATGCGATGAACAGATTTGTTTGGAGTGGCGCTGTTGACCTCTGCAATTTGGTCACCTGGGCACAGATAGGAGAGGGGAGGGCAGGCTTGAATATTAATAGTTATACGGCCGAGATGGAAGGTTAGTGGGGCTTTTTTTGAGCCATTTTGCCATTTTATCCTGAACGACCAGCCGCTAAACCTGTGAGTGCGCTGAATAGACGCACTCATGTAGCCAATGAAGACAGGTGGCAATAATCCTGCTAAGAGACAGATCTGAAAGCACTCATACAAAACCAATTTTGGCATCTCTCCATTTGTCAAAAGCTCATCAGAGTGAGGTACGAGAGCACTGAGGCCGCGTGGCTGCAGAGTCACTTCGCTCCTGATTGCCTTGTCAGGGCACCTTATCCTCCTGAGAATGACATAACCGCCCCTCTCAAACACACACACTTCTATCAAGGTGCCTCCATCTCCATCTCGGACTGCTTTTTCCAGAAATCTTCCATCTTGTGGACTCTTTGAGGACCTTATAGGATCTAAAAGTCAAGTCTTGTGGTCCAGGAACTCCGTCACGTCCGGCCCCGCTCATGAGAGAACCTGCACAAAGAGGATGATGACATATAGGTGGAGTTCTTTCATGTCAGAATAGATCACATCAGGTGGCAGAAATGACCCTTCGGTGCACAGAACCCTTATAGTGCTCATGCTAAAGTGCTGCCACTTATCTGCTCTAGACCTCTCCATCTGTTTACTTCCCTCTTCCCCCACTGAGACGGACGGAGGTATAGCGAAGCGGATGGAGGGATGGGTGGATGGAAAGAGGGAAGGAGGCAGGGAAACCTTAATGAAAGCGGAGATTCCATGCAGCCTGCTGGTTTTCATCAATCAGCCGTGTGCTTTGGAAGTGTAATCCGAGGGAGGGGGAGAGGCATCAGGCTTTTAATCTCTATTAGTTAATGGACTCTACTCTCATGCTTCAGAAACTGTTGGTCTGCAAACGACACATAAGCCTGTTTCAGAGGCTCTGTCGGAGCCCCTGTTCCTGAGCACAACTGAGGAAAATGCCCTAAAATCTTAAATTAGTAATGTGACTATGAAGCTTCCTTTGTTCGCAAGCAGTACATTTTTGGGGATATTTTTGTATTAATTAGCTTTTATGGGTAATTTGTGGTAGGTTTTTGCCAAAGGGAGGAGCTTTCGGTTGCTTTTGGGTGGCTTAGCAAGACATTGCCAGATGTTGAATTAATTTGACTAAAGGTTTATTTCTATTTTTATGACAGGCTGCTTGTGAGTGAACCAAAGAGGCAAAGCTGTCATGAAACTTGCCATTTCTGGATCCCAGTAGTATTTTACAGTACTCGGGTACGTTCCATTAGCGCTATTTGTTTTGCAGAACAACTTACACTCGGAACAGCGCGGTGCGCTCTGGGGTCGTTTTTCTATAGGCCCCTGGTGTTAATGAAACTGTTTGAACGTGCTCTCATCCTTGGGAGACAGGGAGTTAGACAGAGCCACAACCATCCGATTCAATTATAAATTAAATTGACTAACGAACCGTAAATCATTATGGAAAGCAATTGCTTAGAACAGTTTATTTTTCTTTTCTTTTTTTTCAAAGTGGGAAATAAAAACAAAATTGACACTTCAGTGCTTAAATGGAAAGAATCTTTTAAAAATCGCTTCTTTCCGCTTATTGAGCTCTATCTACATTTTCTGCCTTATTATTGTAGCATCATTTTTATTAAATCTGTCATTTGACATTGTTTTTATTACTGCACTGCTGAATCAGATGTCAAGTGTATATTTGTGAAATAACTCTCGTATAACTGTGACGGTTCGAGGAGAACAGAGGACTCAAATGCAGAGGGTAGAGGTAACCAGCAGGTTTATTCTCCGAAAAGGTGAACAAAACAAATAACACAAACAAAACAGTGCGCAAGTCTCTGGGGTAATCCAGCTCAGAGAGGAGCGAGGCAGAGATCGGCAGTCCTTCTCTCTACGCGTCCTGGGGTACAGACAAAATAGACGTGAGTAACTCCAGTGCACAACACAATCACAGAACACAAAACAATCTACTGACAATAAGGGCTGGTCAGAAGAGAAATATAAAGGAGAGGGAAAATGAGCGACAGGTGGAATAGAATCAGCTTGTGACACGCGCAGCCCCACCGCCGGATCAGTGCTGATTGCGCCCGTCACGAGCTGCTGAAAAAGACATGACAACACAGACGGCATAGGGAGCCAGGAAGGCACCCTGACCCGTGACAGTACCCCTCCCCTCAGGAACGCCTCCTGGCATCCCCGGAGGACTCACCATGACGCCGATGGAACTGGTCGATGAGAGCGAGATCCAGAATGTCGCGAGCCGGAACCCAGCATCTCTCCTCCGGACCATAACCCTCCCAGTCTACCAGGTATTGGTGACCTCTACCCCTACGCCTGACATCAATCAGCCGCCGTACCGTATAAGCCGGTGACCCTTCAATGAGTCTGGGGGGCGGGGGGGCAGAGGTCTGGGGCTGAAGGGGGGAGCGAATGACGGGCTTGATCTTAGATACATGAAAAACCGGATGAATCTTCTTAAAGGGGGGGGTTAACTTGAGTCGCACCGTCACCGGACTGAGCACCTTAGAAATGATGAATGGTCCAACGAATTTGGGTCCCAGTTTACGTGAGGGGAGTCTGAAGTGGAGGTCCTGAGAAGACAACCAAACCTTCTGACCGCACACGTAAAGTGGGGGCTTAGTACGGCGACGGTCCGCCGACGCTTTGTTCCTCTCGCCAGTCCGGATGAGGGCTTCTCTGGCGGTCCTCCAAGTACGGAGGCATCTCTGAATAAACGCATGCGCGGACGGAACAACAGCGTCGGATTCCTGGGAGGGGAATAATGGTGGCTGGTAGCCTAAACAGCACTGGAAGGGAGACAAACCCGTAGACGAGACCGGAAGGGAGTTATGCGCGTACTCGACCATGGTTAATCTGGAACTCCAAGATGACGGTTCGGCAGACGCCACACAGCGCAGAACTCTCTCCAAGTCCTGGTTAGCACGCTCAGCCTGCCCGTTAGTCTGCGGGTGATAACCTGAGGATAAACTCGCAGTCGCCCCCAGCTGTCGACAGAATTCTGTCCAAAACCTAGACACAAACTGGGGACCCCTGTCAGAAACCACGTTCACCGGGAGGCCATGAATACGGAAAACGTGATCCAAGACAACAGTCGCTGTCTCCCTCGCTGAAGGTAATTTGGGGAGGGGAATGAAATGAGCCGCCTTAGAGAACCTGTCCACCACAGTGAGGACTACCGTCATGCCACTAGACGGGGGTAGGCCAGTGACGAAGTCCATCGCTATGTGTGACCAGGGCCGCGAAGGAACCGACAGTGGCTGGAGTAGCCCTGCTGGAGGTCGATTGGAGCCCTTCCCCGCAGCGCAAACCGGACAGGCAGACACGAACAAGCGGGCATCCCGCGCCATGGACGGCCACCAAAACCGCTGCTTGATTAATATGCTGGTACGAGTAGCTCCTGGGTGGCAAGCTAGCTTGGACGAGTGGCCCCACTGTAGGACGCTAGTTCGGACTGACTCGGGCACAAATAACAGACCCTCTGGGCATCCCGCGGGAATAGTGGTGCCACGAAGCGCCGTGCAGACCTTGGATTCCACCCCCCAAGTGACCGCCGCCACCACCCGTTCGGGAGGCAGAATGGGCACAGGGAGGATGGAACTAGCCTCAGTCTCAAAAATCCGCGACAATGCATCGGGTTTGCCATTCTTGGACCCCGGGCGGTAAGAGATGGTAAATCTAAACCTTCCGAAAAACAATGCCCAGCGAGCCTGCCGAGAATTTAGTCTCTTAGCGGTGCGGATGTATTCGAGGTTCTTGTGATCAGTCCAAACAATAAAAGGAACCCCCGTGCCCTCTAACCAGTGACGCCACTCCTCCAGTGCCAACTTGACAGCAAGTAACTCCCTATTCCCGATGTCGTAATTCCGTTCCGAGGGGGTTAAACGATGAGAAAAGAAGGCGCAGGGATGTATTCTCTCGTCCGAGAGTGATCTTTGGGATAAAATACCTCCGACCCCCACCTCTGACGCATCCACCTCCACAATGAACTGACGAGACGGGTCTGGTGTAGTTAAAATGGGAGCCGAAATGAAGCCACTCTTAAGATTCTCGAACGCAGTCTGAGCCTGCGACGACCAACTGAAAGCGTCCTAGTGGAGGTGAGATCAGTCAGAGGCAGGGCGACCTGACTAAAGTTCCGAATGAACCGCCTGTAAAAATTGGCAAACCCCAGAAATCGCTGGACCGCTCTACGACTATCTGGGGTGGGCCAATCAGCAACTGCTTCTACTTTGGCAGGATCCATCCGGATACCCTCGGGAGAGAGGATAAATCCCAGGAACGGAACCGACCGTGCGTGAAACTCGCACTTCTCAATCTTGATGAACAAACGATTCTCAAGTAGCCGCTGGAGCACTCGCCTGACGTGCTGGACATGATCGCGCTCGTTCTGGGAGAAGATCAGGATATCGTCGAGATAGACAAAAACAAACCGGTCGACCATGTCTCTGAGCACGTCATTGACGAGTGCCTGGAAAACCGCCGGGGAGTTGGAAAGCCCAAACGGCATGACCAAATACTCAAAGTGTCCCGTAGGGGTGTTAAAGGCGGTCTTCCATTCGTCCCCCTCCCTAATCCGAACTAAGTGATAAGCGTTGCGGAGGTCCAACTTCGTAAAGATGGCTGCCCCCTGCAAGAGCTCGAACGCGGATGACATCAACGGCAAAGGATAATGATTCTTCACCGTGATGTCATTCAACCCCCGATAGTCTATGCAGGGGCGCAACGAACCATCCTTCTTCTCCACGAAGAAGAACCCCGCCCCAGCAGGAGAGGAAGAGGGTCGAATGATGCCTGCTACCTGAGAATCGTGGATATATCTCTCCATGGCCTCCCTCTCAGGCCTAGACAGAGAGTATAGACGCCCCTTGGGCGGAGAAGTGCCAGGCAACAGGTCTATCGCACAGTCGTACGGGCGGTGCGGAGGCAGAGATGAAGCTCGGGACTTACTGAACACCGCTCTCAAGTCATGGTAAGCCTCCGGTACATCCGCCAGACTCACCGGCTCCTCCTGCAACACAGAACAAGACATTAAAGGGGGAAAAGCAGCCCCCAAACACTGAGATAAACAGAAAGGGCTCCAACCCAACACGGAGTTAAGAGCCCAATCAATGTGGGGGTTGTGCTTAACCAGCCAGGTGTGTCCCAAAACCACAGGCGCGGTGGGTGAATGGATGAGGAGGAAACGAATCTCCTCAGCATGATTGCCAGAAAGTGTGAGTGTGACAAAATAGGTGACATGAGTAATCCTGGTGAGGAGGGTGCCGCAAAGTGTTCTAGCCGATATAGGCTCAGCCAGGGCCACAGACGGAAGTCTCAAGCGTGTGGCCAGCCCATAATCCATGAAATCACCCTCTGCTCCAGAGTCAATCAAAGCCACAACCTGATAAGCTGTCTCTTTAACCAGTATAGAGGCTTGAAACTCACAACGGCCGCCAGAGGGCAATTGAGTGCTAGTAACGCTCACCGTACGTGCTCCCTTGAGCGGTGAACGCCGTCTAGCTGCCGTGCACGATGCTGCCACGTGACCTGCCTCCCCGCAGTAGAGACATAGCTGGTTGTCAAGGCGATAACGCCGCTCTCTGACGGTCAACCGTGCTCTTCCGACCTGCATCGGCTCCTCCTCGGAAAAAACGAGATGTTGGAGGGTCGTGTCATTCGCCGCTCCTGACGCGACTCTAGTGACCAGCTCTGGGGAAAACCCGCTCCTCCGATGACGAGAACGGAGAGAAATCCGATTCTCTACTCTGATGGCGAGGTCGATGAGCCCATCCAGGCTCGAGGGTAATTCAAGGGAATAGATCTCATCCTTGATGTTTTCGGCCAGACCGTGAAGAAAGTGATCCCAAAGAGCTTTGTCGTTCCAGCCACAGGATGCCGCGAGTGTACGAAACTCGATAGAATAACTGGATACTGAACCCTCTCTCTGTCGTAGCAGCGTCAAGGCTCGTGCCGCCTCAGTTCCCTGAACCGAGCGATCAAACACCTTGCGTAGTTCCTCCGAGAAATTGTTAAAGGAGTAACAGCAGTCCTGCTCTTTATCCCACATCGCCGTTCCCCATTCTCACGCTTGCCCCACCAAGAGCGTGATGGTGAAGGCCACCTTAGACCGCTCCGTGGGAAAACAGGATGGCTGCAGTGAGAAAATCAGAGAGCATTGGGACAAAAAGGAGCGACATGTGTTGGGCTCACCCGAGTAAGAGTCAGGAGGATTGAGCCGTGGTTCGGCGTAACGGTTACTCCTTCCATCGGGATCGGGAGGAGGAATTGCCAAAGGAGTCGCGGGAGGGCTGGCGTGCAGCTGATCAAACCGCTCAACCAGCTGCTCGAGCTGGAGAGAGATCTCGGAATAAGCGTGGCGGGAAGCCGCAATCTCCTCCTGATGACGACCCAGAAGAACGCCCTGCTGCATCAGGGCTCGGCGCATCTCATCCTCCTCTGCTGTGTCCATAATTAGTCAGTAGATTCTGTGACGGTTCGAGGAGAACAGAGGACTCAAATGCAGAGGGTAGAGGTAACCAGCAGGTTTATTCTCCGAAAAGGTGAACAAAACAAATAACACAAACAAAACAGTGCGCAAGTCTCTGGGGTAATCCAGCTCAGAGAGGAGCGAGGCAGAGATCGGCAGTCCTTCTCTCTACGCGTCCTGGGGTACAGACAAAATAGACGTAAGTAACTCCAGTGCACAACACAATCACAGAACACAAAACAATCTACTGACAACAAGGGCTGGTCAGAAGAGAAATATAAAGGAGAGGGAAAATGAGCGACAGGTGGAATAGAATCAGCTTGTGACACGCGCAGCCCCACCGCCGGATCAGTGCTGATTGCGCCCGTCACGAGCTGCTAAAAAAGACATGACAACACAGACGGCAGAGGGAGCCAGGAAGGCACCCTGACCCGTGACAATAACGTTTTAAAGGAATAGCTGACCAGAAACTGAAAATTCTGTTATTATTTACCGTCATGTAATTTTTTTTTTGAAGAACATCCTGGTCATTGCTTTTCAGTGAAAGTAAATGAGAACTGGGGCTGTCAATCTCCAAAAAGAACCATAAAAATATCAAAAAATGGTCCATAAGACGGTTTCCCAAGTCTTCTGAAGCCATATAACGTCTTTGGGAATAGAACAAAATCATTATTCACTAAAAACCGGTTCTTGTGCATTCATGTGAGTTTTGTGAATGAATCATTTATTTGAATTGGATCTTTTCAGTGGAATGTTTGATCTACAGTAGTTCATAAAACCAGCCTGAATGATTTGAAATCCAGTGGAATATTATCAGTGAATAATGACTAAAATTTGGATGTTTTTGTTATGCAAAGCTATTGTATTTCTTCAGAAGACATTATTATATTTTTTATGATAATGTTCTGTTTCTTTCTGTCCACCACCAACTTTGTAAAACAGCTGGAAGCTCTAAGCAAGCTGTCAGTATTCACTTAGCTACAGGAAATGAGCATAAGTCTTTGATGCTATAGTAAAGTTGTCTCTCTGCATCTCATAGTGGTCACAAAATGTTCACTTCAGGGCCCATCCTCTTTCCTGTCAGATTCAGACAGACCCTCTGATCAACTTATGCTAATGCTTGTCTAACAGAGTCCGCCACTGCAACGCCAACACAGCAATGTCTATGCAAAACAGCAGCCGGAGGGAGAGGACAAAATATATTCATGCCTTTTTTCCTCCACCCCCCCAACTCTGTCCTTTCTCTCCAGGGTGTTTTTTATCTTTCCTTTCACTTGACCGTTTGTGCTTTTTGTTTCCTTTCTTCAGCTGATGTCATTTACAGCATGTTAAAGATGAACTGTGCCCCTCTCGTAGATTTGATCAGTCATTATGGCTTCCCCAGAGAGAAATGTTATTATGATTGTTTCCGTAGACTCTGTATCCCAGTGTTCCTAGATTGCCAATGGATCTGTGCTCTTTGCACCACATCAATAAGAAAGGGGAAAGGGAAGTGGTGTGTGGCCAAGTATGGTGACCCATACTCAGAATTTAACCCATCCAAGTGTACACACAGTAGTGAACATACACCCGGAGCAGTGGACAGCCAATGCAGGGGCTGCCGGGGGAGCAGTTGGGGGTTCTGTGCCTTGCTCAAGTGTCTCACCTCAGTCGTGGTATTGAGGGTGGAGAGAGTGTTGGTTAATCACTCCCCCCACCTACAATCCCTGCCGGACCTCAGACTTGAACCCACAACAGGCATATAATATAATATAATATAATATTCAATAGTGAAGCTTGTGCACAGTTTTATTTGTTTGCGTGCTTGATTTTGTATGCCCTAGTGCAAAGAGGACGTCTTGTAAATATAGAAACAAATTTATAATAGATAAAGTGTAGTTAGGCCCTCAGATGAAATGATGTCATATATACGTAATGCACAAATGTAGAAAATGTATTTGGGTTGCCTTATTAATATGGATTGTAGAAGAATGTGTAGTGTCCTACTTCCAAGATGTTGGCTTTTAAATAATCCCAATAGGCCTTGTGTCGTCTAATTGATTGATTGGAATGGCTCCTAAAGGTCATTTTCATAAAACATTAGGAGGTGATGAACACAACGCTGTCTGTGATTGTTAGCCAAGAGTTAATTTATTACAACAAGCATACTAACTATGTAGTTATACTGGATTACCTGCTAAAGATGTTTCAAATTCGCTCCATTTGGGATAATACAATGTTTAATTATCCACCACTGTTTTGAATACCTAATTACATATAAAGCATCACTTTTATCAAAATAGATGCCTGACCCAGTTAATTTGTCCTTTACATCCACTTTATTGCACATATGCATTCAAAACATGTAAAGAGGTCATGTATCAAAAGCTGGGAGAACAATTTTCACATTCATTACCCATTAAAGAGCTAATCTATATCAATTTATATATGGTTTGAATTTGTCCTATTTGGATATAAAGCACACAGGCTTTATTAATTGCTTTATTAAGGTTAAGCATGTATGAGGCTCCAGCTGTTGTAACAGAAGGGGGATGTTTATTGTTGTGGTGACTGTATGAGGATATCCCACTCGCAGTCAAGTGTTTTGATTGATTTATTTTATTTTTTTGCATTTTCATTCAACAAAAGTTAATAAGATTGCATTTTTATAATCTGTCTAATAAATAGCTACAGTATTTTTCTACAAAAAAATCTTGTTTACATCCAATACTTCTATTCAGAAGAAACAGAAAAACATGGAAACCCACAAACTCATCTTTTCCACTGCATGTCTCAATAATGCTGCTTCTTTTCTTTGGGTCTTCCAGGGTAATCAAATTTTCCTGCTGTACTTTGTGACCCTTTTGTGGTGCTTTTAACCCAAACCGCATCTCCTTAGCCTTAATAGAGGTATTGTTTAAATACAAATATGACAGGGGCCCAGGGGCATATACTGAGGACAGAGATATTACGCTAACAGCTGCACAGTAGTGCTCCATTTCAGTGCTCACCCATTAAAAAACTTTTAACAGGCTCTGCCATCTTGCCTGTGATTATTTAAGACAAAGGGACTGAACAATTCTCTCTACCCTTATCTTCCTCTGTGCGGCCCTTTTCTTTTACTGTCCCTCCATTAGAAGTCTCACATTGTTCAACAACATATTAGCCCTCAAAAGCTTTTACCTTGGGAATTGTGTCCATTATCTTTAGATGATGGAAAACTGTTTCATTTTTAACAAATAGCATCTCAGCTCTTGGTATCTATTCAGCTCAAGCACAAAGGCAGAATTTTTCCTTCAATAAGCTAGAGTTTATAAATAAAAGCAGGACTGTTTTGGTCTATAATACTTTAGAATGACAATACCATCATGCTAGTGCATTAGCAAAGTGGAACGTTTTTTCTTTTAAATGCTTCATAGCTGCAATATCTTGGTTACTTCAAGTTAGGGTTGGGTAATATAATGGTATGGCATGCAAAGTTAGAATAATATTTAAAATATACAGCATGTAAGATATTTTTTGTTGTTTTTTTAAGAGAAACAAATTAATACTTTATTCAGCAAGTATGTATTACTTTTATAAAACGCAACTGTGAAGACAATTATAATGAAATTTAAAATGCAGCACAACTTTTTTCAACATTAATAATAATAAGAAATGTTTCTTGTGCACCAAATCAGCATGTTAGAATGATTTCTGAAGAATGATGGGACATTGAACACTGGTGTAAAGGCTGCTGAAAATTTAGTTTTACCATCACATAACAATTTATTAATTATGAACCTAAGGTTTTACCAGAATTTATTATATTTTGAGCATAAGATTTTTATTTTATTTTTTTTTTAATTAAAAAATGTTAGCGACCCCAAACTTTTGAACGGTCCAGTATAATAAATATATTTTAAAGTTGTTAATTTCATGTGAGACTAAACAAGAAATGTGAATGAAAACTTGCAGGCAATTATTTTTTTATTTTTTATTAATAGAAACACTCTGACCACCTTGACATTTAAGAAAAGAAAAGAAAAACATTTGGGTATGACATGTAGAAACTGAACCCGAGTTTGGCTTAGGGAAAGAGGTACATGAGGGTGAAGGAAATCAGCTAAATTAAAACTCCAGAGCATATTAGCAAGCATGACGGTCCACACAGGCCCCGTACTTTTCAATGCCCCCTATTCTTGGGTTATGTAAACACCCCCTTAAATGCACTCAAAACACACAGCCCCCATTAAAAACACCAGCTTAAAACCATCATCAAGTCAAACCTAAATCCATTTATCCATCAGTACTCTTGTGGGAATACTAGGCAATCATGCATCCACATATAGAAACCCGTTTAAGTGTGCTACTAATGTCACATGCCTTACTTGACTAAATAAACCCTAATATTGCACCTGGAGCACAGCAATGCAAAACACCCAGAGGAGCAAAGGCTGCTCATGATGTACAGACATTTTAGTGTTTACATTTTGGATGAAGATTAGGCTGGCATGGGAGGTGTATAGGTACACTGTGTAGTTCGAACCACAGGGAGGTAGAAAAGGCCATTCAGGAAGTATCTGTGTGCTAGTGGGACAGCTTCTCCTCTCACGGCCCGTATCTGTTTGCCGTAGGAATTTGGCCTGTTTATATTTGTCCGACTTTGATGTTGATTTTTTCCCAGCGAGATCCTGAAAAGCTCCACATGTTGGTTTGTACCTGTTGCCGCATGTGCCTCAGATCATGGCAGCTCTCGTATGCCTCCACAAGTGGGCACCCACTTTACCTTTGTAAATTAATTAGCTTCGGTGTGGAAATAAAAGCAGGTGAAAGTTCAGGGTCTGTCTGGGATGAATCGTATCAGGTCCCTCTGAAGCGCTCTTTCATTCTCTCCTATCTCTCTCTCTCTGGCTGAAGGGCAGAGTCAAACATAGAGGCTGAGAAATGAAGATGGATGCGTCCCACTATCAGGAAAGCACTTACTGCGGCTTGATGCAACCTTAAACATTGCAGATAGTTCAGTGGCACTTGCCACAGAGAATCTAATTAATGAATAGCTGTTCTAACACAAGTGAGGCGGCGGTATGCATTTGCAGATGAGGCAGGGACACTAATTAAACGCTGTTCCAGATATCACACCAGGAGTGGTTAGCTTGTCAGGCTTTTTTTCTTTTTCTCAAGTTTCTTCTTTTCTTGGCAAATTTTTTACTCATCCACAAAAGCACATGAGGACCGAGATTTGAAGTTGTAGGAGGAATGGCCTGTGCTTATTCATTGAAAAAGAACCATTTTCACTCAGAAATTGTTTCACAATGCACACTGAATTAAATATGACATTTTGAAGTAGAAAGACTGAAATTGTATGTTGTTGTAAATCGGAATCCAACAATCTTTTCAATTTTTTCATTTACAACTTTGAAACTGTAATATATATATATATATATATATATATATATATATATATATAATTATTATTATTTTTTATTTTTTTTAACAGTGTACTCTGTAGGTTAGGATTCTGTGTGGCCTACAAAAATCCACTGGAAAAAATAATAGCTGTTTGGTTTATTTTCTGAGATGAATTGAGGATGTGGCGATCTATTCATCTACTTCCTCAGAGTAAATACTTTCCTGTAAAATATTTTGTGGTTATTAAATTTCTCACCAACTCGGATATTAATTTGGTAAGTGGCAAGAATATTAATAAAACAGGCTATAAAACAAAATGTCAGCGACAAAGTGCCTGAGTGTACACACACACATAAACATGCAATGTGTGGCCGTGACAGAGTTCTCCATGCCTGAAGCCAAGGAGAGAGAGAACAGGTGTGAAGCCACAAGCTGTAGTCAGGAGGGATGTTTAGCCTCACAAAGTCTGCTTGTTTGTTTTCTGTGGAGCCCTAATGACTAGGCCTCAGGATACAGAATGAAAACAACATACTTTTATACAAGCTTTTCTGATATGCTATCAGAAATATTTTGATTGCTGAAATTATTTGAATTTCTTGTATTACAATTACCTGTAATTATTGTTTAAATAGACGTTGAATGTTTTGACCTAATTTTCTGAAACAAGCAATGGTTTACACTGTAAACAGTAAATACGTGTACTTGTTTTCTTATGGATAAGGGCCTGATCTGACCTTTAACCCAAGGAGATCTGTAATACTTGGAGAAAACTGTTCCCTCTTATCTCAATGGCAGTTGCTTGGTTGGCACAGGACCCACGGGAGTATGCGATTTGAAATCTGCCATCTTTGTGCTTCAGTACTCAAACACATTTTTTATTTTTTTCTGGCAATTGTAAATGCCATGTTATTAATCACTCTGGTGCTGCAAGACAGCTGACAACAATTTTTGACCGATGACATCACATAAACATGTAAACGCACCTTAAAACCTTTATTTTTTATTGTCATATATAGGGAGTAACAGGGTGCACAGTCAGTAGACAGGAAACCATGTAAGTTAATTTGGCATGTTTTCATATTCAGTGTGGGTAAAATTAAAAACATTTCTGAAAAAAAGCATTCTTGATAAAAAAATTATAATAAAATAACAGTAATGTTGTGTGAGTGCAATTTAAAATACGTTTTTATGTCATTTAAATCTGTGATGGCAAAGCTGAAGTTTTAGCAACCATTACTCTTCAGTGTCACATGATCCTTCAAAAATCATTCTAATATGCTGATGTAGTGCTTGATGTTTTTTTGTTTTTGTTTTGTTTTTTGTTAAATAAGCAGTTATCTTGCTTATTATTTTTGTGGGAACTGTGATACTTTTTTGCAGGATTCTTTTCAGGAACATTATAAGACCATTTCAAGGACGTAAACAATAACAAAGGCGTTGGAACGCTACTGCGCATGTGTGGTCCTGAAGCATTTCCGGTAGCGCCATCTTTAAAGTCCGTGTAAAGTGATATTAAAATATGTGTTCTGAGTTTGTCACACAACAGAAAAATGTGTTATTAACCACCCAGCCAAATTTGAATGATAATAAAAACCGCCAAGTAACTAAAATAAGTTATCAAAATCTTTCGCTGTCCGCTGTCGGTGCTGAAACCACGCCCAATTGTGGGAAAGCGGCCGTCTCTCTCAACTGTCAAAAACCCCTACAACCTGAATGGATGCTACTGATACTACCTCTAGTAACTTAAAAACAAAGATGCCACTTCCTTATACCGCCAAATATCCGTTGAAATGGTCCACTGAGATTAATTTCTTTCAAAAAACAAAACAGCGAATTCTTACTGACCTCACTGACCTCACTACACTGACCTTACTAACTTTTTGAACGTTAGTTTATACATAGCATTCTTTTTTGTGGTCATCATCGAAGATGCTTTTTTAGTCCAGATGGTATAATTACAGCATCTACCAGCAGGGGCTAACAGGGTCATGTTAACCAGCCAAACCTTGACCCCTTTAGCATTCACAATTGTTACACTACTCTACTCTACCGATACAAAATAATGTCTGTTTTTAAACAGATTTTCTGAACACTTCACTTGTCCTGTTCCTGTTAGTTCAAGATGCTCAAACTAGGAGGGCAATATTTCGAAAGTGCCCTAAAGTGACAATATTTATCATTTTCAGGGGAATCAGCCTACATATATTAAGCTGGCATAGCAAAAAGAACATCCATAAATTACACGTTTATGACAAATCCACTCTCTAAACTAGATAAAGCATCTCCTCTTTTGATTGCCCCTTTCCTGTTTATCCTTCATTAATTCGTTTTCTTCTCTGTGTCTCCCTCAGTATCAGCTGCAGAGATGTGCACCCTGGCGGACCGTGGCCTCTCAGTGGCAGACCTGGCCCATTCTAGCCATCACTGTTCTCCTGCTGGCTCTGGTGCCATACGTGGTGTACCGAATGATGACTGCTTTTGACAATCCCCCTCCACACTCGCTCTTCAAGTCAGCAGCAATCGGCTTTGGCCTGCTTAGTGAAGCCCTGTTGATCAAGTGAGTACCGCCTGGGAATTGTTGATACCTGTCTTGTGGCTAAACACCTGAGTGATAATGTTCTCATTAAAAAAAAAAAACGACCCTCCCTATTCCGGTTCAACCTGTTTTAGAGATGAATAGGGAGACTAAAATTAATTTAGGAATTGAGGCTCAGAGTTGGCAAGAGGTGCGCATATCTGTGGCTGTCTAATTATAGAAATAACAATAAACCATGTGACACCATTTTCAAACTCTAACTACCTTGTGACATCAGAGAATGAGAAGGGGAGATCGAGACCACCGCTGTTTTATTTGTTCCAGCTAACACTTCTCAAACAATTCATATATCTCTGTGTGTGTGTGTGTTTCATATTTCATCATGACCAGATGGCTCCTCAGACTGTTATATGAATGTGTGCATGTATACTTGCGCGTGTGTACGCCGTATTTGTTACAGGCCACTGCTGCCTCAAGTCATTACTAATGCTTGATTAAAGTTGAGATCAATTTGATTAGTTTTCAATCAGCCCTTTACTATCTCACTCTTAATTTACTTCTCTATGTTTACCATTATATTCAGTAAAGCAATAAGCCAACTGTAAGGAAAATGAGATCACAAGAGGTCCCTGAGTGTGTTTTCAGCTGTTGTCTATTAGCATTATAGAGCCAAATTATTATTGCATGAGCGGTGAGCATACAAGCTTCATTTCTTTTAAAGGAGATATGCATTCTCAGAGGTTCTACACAGTCAGCTTGGAAATCTAGATGGGAAAAAGTCAGTTTTCCTACTGATTGCTGAAGGTGTGTGAGATATTGACATGATCAATGAGGTGTAAAATTAAAAGCTATATTGATCGCATTTCCCCTTCATTCATTTGTTATACATATATATGGAAACTCGATAGCCAAGCTTTACTAATTCTCCTGTATTTTCCAATGAGTGTAGCATTTGAAGTTAATAGGTAACTCATTTAGATGTTATCAGTAATGACAAGGCATAAGATGAAGAACATGACACGTGCAGCTCACAAGAAATCTGAGGCTGTTCGATAAACGCTTTAAAAAAAAAAGCCTATAAATATGTCACAAATTGGGAAACACGAATACAACATTTTGATAATAATGCATTACAGTATTGCTTTCCATAACTATTTGAAAATGTCACAAAAAGAAAAAACAACAAATAGGAGTGTTTCCTGTCCACATGGGATGTGTCACATCTAGTGTATCATAAACTGGCATTATTAAAGGATTGGTCTGAAAATAATGATGGGAAATGAACTTTCTCATTGCATAAGGTCTTTTGAAATCTTTTAGGAATGACTCACTTTGAACGAGGAGCGTGTTGTGTTGCTTTCTCTTGAAAACCTCAGAGCTAGAGAGAAATGAAACCGATGTTTTATTCTTTTGAAGAATAAAAAGAGGAAAAAAAGAACAATCCATACAATCAATCAAACCTATGAGAGTAGCATCCATTACTATAAAAGCTGCAACGATAATAAAAATGCCTTTGTTATGTTTCAGCCAATTGGACAGTATGGCTGCAAAACTGTTCACATGCTTCCCCTCTGATTCCAAAAACATGTGACAAATCCATAATACAATAACGGTGGATAGCTTTTTCATGTCGGATTATCTGACTATCCACTATTTGTGTTTCTGTAATGTCTTTCATTTTCCCTGAAAAAATTACTGTAATTTATATCGAAGCCCATTTTCAGATCGAACTGTAATAAGTTGCTGGGCTCGTCCTGTCAACAACTGACAAGAAAACAAATTTAATCTGAAGTGTTATTTTCCTTAGAGAACAGGTTCATAAAATACATTCATTTCTAACTTATGACAACTGCTCTCTTGCCTGTTTCTGAATTGCTTTATAAAGATCTGAAATGAACAGGTCATAAAGAGAGGCCGGGTGTTTGTGAAAAGAACCAGCTTCATCCTGTTGCTCCTGAGCGTCGCTGTTCATTTCACCTTTATTTGAAGACAAGCCTTCATTTATCACATTTGTATTCAATTCCTTCAGGTTTGTCTGTTTAATACAGTGAAATAGTCTTTGAACTGTTTCAATTAAAGAGAAAAACAGGATACACATGCTTTCTCCCCCTCTCTCCTTCTCTCTCTCTTTATCCTGCTAGGTTTTATAAGAGTGTTTTTCAGTTTTAATATAAGTAATTGGAAAAATGCTCCGGGTGCTTCAAGTCATTAGTAAATGAGCAGTCTGCTTTTATTAGCATCCGACTTGTAAGCAATGCATTAAACTCCTGAAATAAACATGATCAACACTGCTCTGTACTCATAATGGAAAAAATAATGTTACTTGACTTCCACGACTGAGTCAAGTCATTGAGCGAAATGTGTACATTTAAGATGATATTTGTGGAAACAGTGATGCAAATACAAAATCACCTCAGGTGTCTTTTTTAGAATAATGAGGTATATACAATTTTCTGATATGTACAGTAATTGTTCCAACACACACCCCCCCCCCCCCCCCTCTTTATTGTTTGGGGAAAAAAAGAAAGAAAATTCGGGGCTGTTTGTAATCAAGGAAATAATGCTCATAGGTTTTCTTATTAAACACTTTTTCAGAGTGGAATGTGCCTTGTGAACTGGTAATTAATATTGTGGCTGGGTTGGTAATTTGCTCTCGCGCCATTATACTGTTGTTCCAGCCGTTATCCACACTAGTAATGAGCTGTAATTTTACAACGGGAAATTGGTTTATATTTAAACAACACATTAAATTGTTAGAGAGAAGCATCAGGCTGAAGTGCTGCATTGCTTTACATATCTCACCTTATGTTTTAGCCCAGAAAATCTTTTTAAAAATAGATTATGATGTTGTTTTAAGTTCAGGTTTACCAAAGGGACAACATGATGTATCTTGGTGTTATCAAACATTTGTCCTAAGTACAAGGCTGGCAAAAAACCTTTTGCACACATTACTGGTAATTTGTTCTACAGCATATATTTGCAAATACCCCATTTACATTTTATAGTGCCTCTATACACTTTCCCATGTTAGATGAATATTACTACAATAATAATAAAACCGATAGCTATACCTTAGAGATGTATTGTTTTTTTCTTGTGTATTATCAACAGCCTGTCTGAAAATTACTAACAGCAAAATCAAACCCTAGGAAAATATAAAGAATAAAGAGCCAGCATATGTACATTCTCAGAAAAAAAAAGGACAAAAGCTGTCACTGGGTAGTACACTTTTGTACCTTTTTGCTTACTTATACAGCATGCACCTTTAAGGTAAAAATATACACTCTTTAGGTACAAAGGTACCATCCCAATGACAGCTTTTGTACCTGTTTTTGTGTGTAATAGTGTATAACATTAGTTAGTGTGGATATGTGGATAACGGCGGGAACGACAGTATAATTGGGACAGTCGTGCCCTAATGGATAGAGAATCAGACTTGTAACCCAAAGGTTGCTGGTTCGAATCTCAGGTCCGGCAGGGGATATACACTCATTTCAAGATGGCGCCGCTGAGTTCGGATGCTGTCCAGGCCGCTCCGCTAAGATTGATCATAATCCTCCTCTTCCGAGCATTCTGCTCACAAATGTCCAATCCTTGGAGAATAAGATGGACGATCTTAGAGCCAGGATTAGTTTCCAACGGGACATAAGGGACTGCAACATCCTTTGTTTGTCTGAAACATGGCTTACGCCCTCGGTCCCCGACACTGCTGTTATGCCGAGTGAGAACTTTTCTGTTTTTCGGATGGACAGAACAGCAGAGGCCGGTAAATCCAGGGGTGGAGGAGTGTGTTTCATGATCAACAAGAAATGGTGTGATCCCAGGCATATCTCCATTCTGTCGAGTTCCTGCTCGCCTCATCTGGAACATCTTTCTATTATTTGCCGCCCATTTTATCTGCCCCGGGAGTTTTCATCGATCATTGTTAGGGCTGTTTACATTCCACCACAGGCAGACACCGGCTTGGCTTTGTCTAAGCTTCACGATGTGCTCAGCGGCTACATTAACAAACATCCTGACGCTGCCTTTATCATCGCGGGAGACTTTAACAAAGCTAGCCTCAGGTAGGCTAGAACTTTTATCAACATGTATCCTGTCCAACTAGAGGACCGAATACACTGGATCACTGCTACTCTCAGTTTAAGAATTCTACAAAGCCCGCTCTCTACCGGCTTTTGGCAAATCGGACCATACCGCCATTTTCCTCACACTGGAATATAAACAAAGGCTCGTTCAGGATCCCCCAGTGCAGTGAGTAGTGATCCGCTGGTCCTCCCCCTCAGAAGCTATGCTACAGGCGGCTCTTGATGACGTCGACTGGGACATGTTCCGGGCAAGTTCATCTGACGTCAGCGAGTTCACGGATGTAGCATTAAGCTTTGTAAACACGCTAACCGAGCAAGCTACAGAAACTGTAAGGAACTGTAATAACTGTAAGGACCTTCTCCAATCAGAAACCGTGGGTGGACAGAACAATCCGTGCTGCGGTTAACAAACGCACTGCCGCTTACAATGAGGCTCTTCTGACCGGGAATATGAGCGAGTACAAAGCATCGTGCAATGCACTCCGACACGCAGTAAGATTCGCCAAACACCGATATAGAGAGAGAATTGAGTCTCATTTCCAACTCAAGGACTCTCGACGGATGTGGCAGGGACTGAGGACCATCTGTGCCTTCGGAAACAAATCCTCCGCAGAGGTGAGAGCAGATCCGTTGCTGGCCGACAAGTTAAACATCTTCTACGGCCGCTTCGATTGCAATGGCGGCGGCGCGACTGCCGTCCAGCGCGTCAGGAAGCAGCAGGCAGAGCAGCGATAATCCTGTAATCACCGTGTCGGAGGATGAGGTTCGGAGGGCGCTAAAGAAAGTGAACGTCAGGAAAGCAGCCGGACCTGATGAGATAACCGGCCGTGTTCTGAGGTCCTGCGCTGATCAGCTTGCTGGTTTGTTCACTTCCATCTTTAATGAGTCCCTTGCTACCTCCGTGGTTCCCACCTCATTCAAAAAATCCATCATTATCCCTGTGACAAAGAACAATAAACCCTCTTGCCTGAATGACTATCGCCCAGTTGCCCTCACATCAATAGTCATGAAGGTTTTTGAGAGGACTTATAAAGAGCCACATTTGCTCCTCCATGCCTGTTACTTTGGACCCTCTTCAGTTTGCATATCGCCCAAAAAGATCTACTGACGATGCCATCTCTCATGCTTCACTCTTCCCTCACACACATAGACAGCAACAATGGGAATTATGTAAGGCTGCTATTCATTGACTATAGCTCAGCTTTCAACACTATAGTCCCCATCAAGCTGGCTTCTAAACTCACAGACCTCGGCCTAAACCCCTCACTCTGTGACTGGATTCAAGACTTCCTCACCGGCAGACCTCAAGTGGTGAAAGTTGGCCAGTTCACCTCAAACTCCATCACTCTGAACGTAGGAGCCCCACAGGGCTGTGTCCTGAGTCCCCTGCTCTACTCTCTCTACACGCATGACTGCGTGTCCTCTCACAGCTCCACATCTATTATCAAATTCGCTGACAATACTGTGGTTCTGGGCCTCATTTCCAACAAAGATGAGACCGCATACTTGGATGAGGTAGAGAGACTCACATCATGGTGCCAGGACAACTGTCTCTCTCTGAATGTGAGGATAACTAAAGAGCTGATCATCGACTTTAGGAAGAGACAGCAGCGGCCCTACACTCCTCTTATGATCAGTGGGACCCCTGTTGAGAGGGTGAGTAGCTTCAAGTACCTCGGTGTAAACATCTCCGAGAACCTGACTTGGACTACACACATCCAAACACAGGTTAAGAAAGCCAGGCAAAGACTGTACCATCTGCGACAGCTGAGGAAATTCAGGGACTCACCAGCTATCCTGAAAACTTTCTATTCAGGGACCATAGAAAGTGTATTGACTCAGTGCATCTCAGTGTAGTATGGATACAGCTCCAATCAGGACTGCAAAGCACTACAGAGAGTTGTGCGCTTAGCTGAGCGCATCTCAGGGTCTGCTCTCCCCTCTATGCAGGACATCTTCCTCGAACGCTGCAAAAGTAGAGCTGTCAAAATCATCAAGGACTCAAATCACCCTGGTAACCATCTATTCACTCTGCTACCATCTGGTAATCGCTTCTGTTGCCTGATGGCAAAAACCAGAGAGACTTAGGAGGAGCTTCTTCCCCCAGGCCATCAGGCTCCTAAACTCTAACTCTGTGTCATAACATCTCACGACTCCATTTAAATACCACTATATCAATAAGTTATTCATATTTTTTCTACCTTGTATTGCTATGTACATACAACTTTTTGCACATTCTTTTGCACATTCCTTCTTATAGTACTATTTAAGTCAACAAACATACTGACCTGCACATTTATATTTTTATCGTTTATTTTATTTTATTCTTTTTATTTTTTCTAATTTTCTTTTTCTTAATGAAAGACTTACATTTCACTGCTGGCTATACTCTGTATAATTGTGTATGTGACAAATAAAAGTCTTGAATCTTGAATACACTGAACAAAATTATAAACGCATCACTTTTGTTTTTGCCCCCATTTTTCATGAGCTGAACTCAAAGATCTAAGACGTTTTCTATGTACACAAAAGATTTCTCTCAAATATTGTTCACAAATCTGTCTAAATCTGTGTTAGTGAGCACTTCTCCTTTTCCGAGATAATCCATCCACCTCACAGGTGTGGCATTTCAAGATGCTGATTAGACACCATGATTATTGCACAGGTGTGCCTTAGGCTGGCCACAATAAAAGGCCACTCTAAAATGTGCAGTTTTACTTTATTGGGGCGGGGGTCCGAAAACAAGTAAGTATCTGGTGTGACCACCATTTGCCTCACGCAGTGCAACACATCTCCTTCGCATAGAGTTGATCAAGTTGTTGATTGTGGCCTGTGGAATGTTGGTCCACTCCTCTTCAATGGCTGTGAGTATGCTGGCCATGCAAGAACTGGGATGTTTTCAGCTTCTAGGAATCCTTGCAACATGGGGCCGTGCATTATCATGCTGCAACTATACATTATTATTATAACATTATCATACTGCAAATAAAATGCACCTGTGTTCGTTGTCCATAACATACGCCTGCCCATACCATAACCCTACCTCCACCATGGGCCACTCGATCCACAACGTTGACATCAGCAAACAGCTCACCCACACAACGCCATACACGCTGTCTGCCATCTGCCCTGTACAGTAGAAAACGGGGATTCATCTGTGAAGAGAACACCTCTCCAAAGTGCCAGACGCCATCGAATGTGAGCATTTGCCCACTCAAGTTGGTTACGACGACGAACTGCTGTCAGGTCGAGACCCCGATGAGGACGACGAGCATGCAGATGAGCTTTCTGAGACGGTCTCTGACAGTTTGTGCAGAAATTCTTTGGTTATGCAAACCGATTGTTGCAGCAGCTGTCCGGGTGGCTGGTCTCAGATGATCTTGGAGGTGAAGATGCTGGATGTGGAGGTCCTGGGCTTGTGTGGTTACACGTGGTTTGCGGTTGTGAGGCCAGTTGGATGTACTGCCAAATTCTCTGAAATGCCTTTGGAGATGGCTTATGGTAGAGAAATGAACATTCAATTCACGGGCAACAGCTCTGATGGACATTCCTGCAGTCAGCATGCCAATTGCACACTCCTTCAAAACTTGCAACATCTGTGGCATTGTGCTGTGTGATAAAACTGCACAATTTAGAGTGGCCTTTTATTGTGGCCAGCCTAAGGCACACCTTTGCAATAATCATGGTGTCTAATCAGCATCTTGATATGCCACACCTGTGAGGTGGATGGATTATCTCGGCAAAAGAGAAGTGCTCACTAACACAGATTTAGACAGATTTGTGAACAATATTTGAGAGAAACAGGCCTTTTGAGTACATAGAAAAAGTCTTAGATCTTTGAGTTCAGCTCGTGAAAAATGGGGGCAAAAACAAAAGTGTTGTGTTTATCATTTTGTTCAGTATATATATATATATATATATATATATATATATATATAAACTGTTTTCATTGATAAAGGATTATGTCACATTGAAGGCTGGAACTTCAGCTGTGCCATCACAGGAATAAATTACATTTTAAATATATATTACCAGTCATCTATTTATCCACGCTGAAGAGCTGAGAAAAACGCAGGTAACTTGCCGTTGCTTAACTTCTAAAGAGGCAAATTTTCCACTTTTAAACTGATATTTTAATAATTATGTACATGAAATTATTTAAAATATTACAATTAATACAATAAGCATTGTTATATAATTTTATCATTTCATCTCAATGATATTAAATAAATAAATAAATAAAATACATATATACATACTTTTCCTAAATTTCCTGTTATGTCAGCTTGGACACATTTCAAAAGGAAAACTGATTTGTGCCTTTGTACCGGTACAGTATGTAAAACACAACATGCGTAAGTGTATAATGTTTCTCTTGCAATCATATTTATATATGTATGCACCAATCTGCATGTGCATATGTACGTGATTACCAGCAGGGCAGAAGGAGTGCCATTTTGATGCATTGGACCCCAGGTGCAATCTATGCAAATGAGCAGACAATTATAGCATGTTCGTATAACGAATTCCACCTCTTAATAATTGCATGGGAGTTATTTATTACCAAACATCTATCAAATATCTTGTGTAAGATCAGCCTTGTGTAACAAGTTGACATCCCATCTCATTAAGTGCAGCTTGCATAAAGGATCTTGTATGGAGCAAGAGCCACCTATTTTGGGAACTTGAAATGTCCACAGATCTTTCTACTGGCTGAGCGTGCAGTGTTTTCTGGATACATATTATTCTCACTTATACTGTCTTGGGGCTGTAGTAAATTGAAACCAACCAAATAAAACTTTAGCCCATATTGAATACAGTCTAGGTTTGTTTGTTTGTTTGTTCATTCCTTCCATAGTTTTGTTCATGATTTTTAGAATGAGGGGATGTCAAGCAACTTTTGGCATATTGACATACTGTATAAGTGTGTCTATGTTAAAGAAAAGGAAACATCTTTTTAAAAAATCTAGTTTAAAACACAAATGCCACATTCTTAGACATGTAGTCTGTGTATCCAAGTTGTTTTTTTGTACCATTTCAAGACATTTCTAAAGAAAATATTCAATTTAATGACTCTAAAGAAGTCATGAGATGCAACCAAGTATAAAAATAATACTTAGAAATTTAGTACATGTGAGTGTTCACAACTTTCTAGTTTAAAATGTAGATTTAAAAACAAAATCATGAATTATCTATTTTTATATATTCAACCTTTTTTTTTATTCTATGAGATTTTATTGTATTTTATTTTTATTAATTTTGTGTGGTTGCGCCGCATGCCTTTGAAAGCATTTTGTTCTAAAAAAAAAAAGAAAAAGAAAAAAAAAGTTACTTATTTACTTAAGTTAATTAATTTATTAAGATAAAAAAAATCTTTCATAATTATAATATCAGAATAGTTGTATAACCTTAAAATTTCAGTTCAAAAAGAGAACAAAAAAATAATAATAGATCACATACAGTAGCTTTACATCATTGACCCATTTACCTAAATTGTTGAAGTGACAGATGCACTGTAGAGTTTTATCAGACATATGGCCTTCAGTGTCGACAACAAAAGGTACCGGAAACATGTTCTCGTCCTTTTTAAAACCCCATAAGCCTGTCCTAATTATACACAATTATATGGTTAGTTGCTTTTTATTATTTGCATTTATCATTGTTTTTTTTTTTTTTCCTGCTGCCCTGCAATTCCTTTTTGGATCACAACCCACTGCTCTAGAGCAGTTCCATTTCTAGGAAACTCCACCATGAGTTTAAGCTCTCTCTTGCGGTATGAAAATAAAACTCCAGTCAACTAATCATCATCAAACAATCGCGTTGAATTAGACATCAGAATGTGTGCTGCAAGCAGGAAGGCACTGGAACAGGCCTCATAATGTTCCCAATGGCTGTGTAATGGCACTCTTTTATTGGGTTATACACTGTCACAATCTGTTTCTCTCCTTAACTTTCACTCATTGGCACTCTTCCCGTCTTGGTCATTTCAGATTTTTATGCCATTCCCCTACAATTATCCTCTCATTTTCAGTCTTGTTTTTCCGTACTGTGTCTACAGTTGGGAGATGTGTTGTGCGTGCGTGTGTGTGTGTGTTTGTGTGTGTGTGTGTGTGCAAATGAGGCACAGAGAAGGGGATTTGCCCCATGGTGCCCATGCTGCCTGCGGTGTGCCAGTGTCCTGCTGCCTACTGTCAGGGTGCGTCTCAGTCAGCGAGGACCCTTGGGGGACTGGAGGCCCCGCTTAGGGACCGGCCCCTCCTACCCACTCTCAGCGTCTCTTCTGAGCTTCTGTCATCTTAACCTTTGTAAAAGCGCTCGGAGACAACCGTTTAGGAAAACAAAAGAAGAAAAAAAAACTCCCTCTTCTCTGGATGTCTCTTGACCTTTCCCTGTTATGCTCATCTCATTTTAGGAAACTACTTATTTATATTATCACAATAGCTTATTAATGTAGGGAGACATAGTGGTAATATGCACATTTTGTTCCAAGGCAGAATAAAATTGCAGTGACATTAAAGACATCTAGAAAGACATTATGTGGGGATGTGACAGTCAGGATTGTTTGACCCTCACACTTCTGTTCAGGTACTTCAGGTTGAAGACAATGAATGATCTACTGTAATCTCTTGTCTAGGATCAACGGTGTCTTGGCCTTTCTGAATAACAAAGGTTGTTTGATTCTATTGTCCTAACTGATACAGATTCACTCCAGGCTTGAGGCCACTCCTCTGTTTGATCTTTCAACAAGTAATAAAGACCTTATGTATGATAAAAGAAAATATCCTGAGATCTGGGTGATTAAATTCCACCTCATAAAACTGAACAAACACAGCATTGCACTGTATCTACATGTTGTTTGAGTAAAGCCTGTAATTGTAATGCTTTTGCTGATTTTTTGCTAGGATCAGGCAGCACTGAGAGATAAACAATAAGGTTCTTGTGAGTCCCTAGGCTGTGATCAAGTAGAGTCAGATCTTTATCACGACCAATTACTCAGGGTTATGGTCAGGGTCCGGTTGAAGGCGCTGAGGCTTTTCCAACCCTCTCTTCACTCTTTGAACCCACGTCCATCTTCAAGAAAAAACAAGGCTGGCAACAATCAATTACTGGGAAAAAATAATTAGTTCATTTTGTGAAAACCTTAGTTGGAGTGTGTAATCTGGATTTTTGTCACCTAATAGAACTGTACATGTATTGACTGTTTTCCAACAAGTTTCCCTGAACACTGTTCTATAGCCACTATTTGAAAATTTGGTACAGGCTCTAGTTTTCTGTGTAGGGTTGATGGGGATTCTTAAACAGAGTATTGCACACTTACGCTTTTCACAATGTAGTCAGTATACAAATGGATTACATATAGCAACATTATATGTCATTTTTGGTTGCTATAAATATATAGCATCAGAGATAGTAAAATCATTGCTTAGTACCTACTACTTACATTGGGTATTGATAATACTCATGTGAACTTAAAAATGTACAGTATAAATGGGAATATATAATATTTACTCATGTGAACTTAAAAATGTACAGTATAAATGGGAATATATAATATTTATTTCACTTATTTAATACTTCTTTCTATAGTTTTACTTGAATTAAAGTTTTTTTTTGTGAATATTTTGAATAAAAGTTGAGGGCTCTAATATTTTATATAATATTTTAGTGAAGGGCACTGCATTTTAAAACACATTTTAGGGTTAAGTATAAATTAGATATGATATATCAATAGTATTGTAGTATTAGTTCTGTAGTGGCACACACACATATACACACGCAGATAGATAGATAGATAGATAGATAGATAGATAGATAGATAGATAGATAGATAGATAGATAGATAGATAGATAGATAGATAGATAGATAGATAGATAGATAGATAGATAGATAGATAGATAGAATTTAATACTTCTTTCTATAGTTTTACTTGAATTAAAGTTTTTTTTTGTGAATATTTTGAATAAAAGTTGAGGGCTCTAATATTTTATATAATATTTTAGTGAAGGGCACTGCATTTTAAAACACATTTTAGGGTTAAGTATAAATTAGATATGATATATCAATAGTATTGTAGTATTAGTTCTGTAGTGGCACACACACATATACACACGCAGATAGATAGATAGATAGATAGATAGATAGATAGATAGATAGATAGATAGATAGATAGATAGATAGATAGATAGATAGATAGATAGATAGATAGATAGATAGATAGATAGATAGATAGATAGATAGATAGATAGATAGATAGATAGATCATTTGTGTACACACTACATTAATTTCAAAGTGAAGTCACTCCAGATTTGTTTTGAATGCATTTGTATAGGATATTTGTTGACAACTATACTTGCATGGGAGTGTTTCTGACAGCTGTCAGTCCTCCACAGTGGAAAATATAGATAATTCAGCACAAACTGTTTAGATGAGCTCAAATACTATTACACCAAGACAGAAATTATGGTGCTTGAGGTGTGGTGATGCAGGTTTTACTTCACATGAGGGAGGCCTCTGTGTCAGCCGTGATGAGTGAGGACAGGGTGCTGCCACAGGTTTCTCATCTTGCACAGACAGCAAGTCTGATGACACTGGCCTTGAGCTCTGCTCATGTGCCCCCCCTCTCATTCCCACTGTCTCACTGTCATGCAGGAAAACTCCTCCGACCGCTCCAAACCGGCGCTGCACATTTTCATACTCAGAGCCTGGAGGTTAAAATCGCTCATTACGCCGCCTGAGATTTATTAAAATAGATTATAGAAATGTTAATTAAGTCATTAATTACATTATTTAATCAGCATTGACAGATAATGCGGTGAGCATTTGTGGTTTGGAGGGGGGAGCTGACAAACCAGGGGGAGGGTTGGTGTCGGATCTGCGTGTGTGCAAGCATGTTTGCTCGGGGGTAGGAGTGGGGGGAATTGATGTTGTTTACTTGAATGAATTACTCTTAAGGTATTATATTTGACAGGATGGTGCCTGATATACAGAATGATACAGAAATTTATTTTAAGTTTATTCCAAGTCTACCACTATTGATCATGCAAGCCATATGGACATAAACAAGCTAGGTGTAGTTTATTTATGTCCTCCTTAAAGCATGTAAATATTTTATGGAATCATTTGACAATGCACAATGTCACAGATTTACAGGAAATCATGATGTAAAAGGGATAGTTCACCCAAAAAATTAAAATTCTGTCATTAATTACTCACCCGTATGTCGTTCCAAATCCGTAAGATGTTTGTTCATCTTCAAAACACAAATTAAGATATTTTGGTATTTAAGATATTAAGATATTTCTGACCCTGCACAGTCAGCAACGCAACTGACACATTCAAGGCTTAGGAAGGTAGTAAGGACATTGTTAAAATACTGTAGTCCATATGACATCTGTGGTTCTATCGTAATGTTTTGAAGCTACTACTAGAATACTTTTTGTGTGCGAAGAAAACTAAAATAATGACTTTATCCAACAATTTCTTCTGTTCCGTGTCAGTCTTCAACGCATATTTGGGAGTGTACCACGCATGCATGCATGTAGTGCTGCTGACGAAATGAAATGAAATATGACATAGTATTCATTTTTGGGTGAACTATCCCCTTAATGATTAAAGTATCTTATTATCATCATGCTTTACAGTCGAATTTAGCAGAATAAAGCTGGGTGATACTACAGTTTACATTTTGCGAATATATAAACAATCAAGCAGCTGAGATTTTGCTACTGTATAATAGTACAGTATCTTTTTGTGAGTACTATGCATATGTATTTGTATATATGTATGTATGTATGCATAAAGTTTGATGTTCTATCTATCCAACTTTATATAGAGAGCTATGCAATAATATAGTGCAACAGTATAAACAATCAAACAGCTGAATATATTTGTTATATAATATGTTTATATGAGAGTAAACGCAGATGATGTTGGATGTACTATATACAGTCTCCAACTTTATATATACAGCAGTACAATAATATAGTTTACATCTTGTGACGATGTAAACAGTCATGTACTGTAGCTAAGATCTATTATATCACATATATATGTGTGTACTGTATATATGTAGATAAAGTTAGATATACTTTTATATCCAACTTTACATAGAGAGCTGTGCAATAATATGGTTTAAATTTTGCAATATATATAAACAATTATGCAGCCTAAATTTTATATATAGTATATAATACTTTCCATGGGTATACATATGCAGATAAAGTTATGTAGTCCTACAGAAACCAACAATATGTTTCTGGTTAATAATGCAGTTTACATTTACATTTTGTGACTATATAAATAATCAAGCAGTTGGGATTTGCTATATACAGTAGGAGCAAGTTTGTTGGGAGCAGTTGAGATATCTTTGGGACAAATGTGACAACATGGGCATGGTGTCCATTAGCATATAGTTACATTGTGTTCCTTTGCTCCTTCTGTGTGCTCCAGTTTTCCTTCCACAATTTTAAATCTTTCATTGTGGGAGCATTTGGAGGAAGCATTTGGAGTGACATTTGGCAAAGGCCTCAAACCATATTTCCAAGCTGTTTAGAAAGAAAATACAAGGGGAGCGATCACGAGATGGATTACCAGGGAGGCGATACTGTGAACTTCCTTATCTGTTGACAGCTTAGTTACCGTTAAGAACAAGAAATGTGTTTTTCAATTCAGTGCGAATGGAGCTCTTCTTTGTCCCCATAGACCTGCATTACGGGATTGTGCGATCGGACCTGATAACTCTCAAATAACTGGCCTTGAAAATGAGTTTGGAAGAACGCTTGATTTGGTCCGTGATTCGGATTATTTATTGGCTACAAAGTTTGCAGGGTACTTTTCAACAGAAATGTGCCAAACAATTAAAGTTCCGTTCCTGAGCTTCAATGTCGCCTTTTAAAGGACAAATCTCTGCATACACAGATGGACGTTCAAATGCAGCAACATATTGCTTCGTTTTTTATCTTATTTTGCCAGGGTGAATTAATGTGTGCTAATTATGATCTGACATCTGTAGATTCTATTCAAATGTGGTTTGCCATTTGTAAATTTCCCTGTGAATTTCATTACTCAAGGGCCGGGTACGGGAAAAGAGACATTCTAATGCAATGGCGATGTTTTTCAGGGTCAAGAGTGATCGAATAACAAATTGACACTCCATTAATTACAATTTCAGATGGAGTAAACACTTTATCAAAGCTTTTGAAGTGCACTGTAAACCTGGGAGTGATCGTGTCTAAATGACACTTCTCGATTGTGACACTTCCACTCCTTCTTTGAGGTTGCCTGGCAACATGTGAGTGGCCCGGCTCTTCAGGTGGAGAGGCCCTTGATTGTTGAGCTGAGTGACTGTTGAAATGAATCTCAGAATGCTTCTCTGAATGTTTTTTAGTTGTCACCACCCTTGAGGCCTCAGAGACTGCAAGGTGACTTGTTTTACGACAATTCGTGACATGGCGATCCCATATGTTTAGTACAAGTTCTTTTTTTGCCCGAGAAGTTAGCTTGATCAGATCACATTTGTTATGTCCAAAGGCGTATATTTTTGTAATGGCTTCATGGTTCTGTGTTTTCTTCTGTAATTGTGCATGTTTCCTGCTCTCCTCTGGCTCCTCCCACTCTCCACTCTGGCAGGTAGCCTGATTGCTCCCCCAGCTGTACCTACTTACCACCTAGGAGGGAAGCAGCATAAAAGCAGAGCACAGCTCTCAACAGACGAGAATCCTTCTCCAGAGCATGGGCTGTGTCCTGCCCAGTCCAATTGTTGAAGCTGTGGTGCATTGCCCCTTCTGAAGTCTTTAGTTCCCTCTCCATATTGTACTTTTGTTTCAAAGAAACCCGGCTATGCTTTGCTAGCCTCTAATGAACCTGTTAAAACTGAGATCTTGTTATTGTGGTGCTGTGTCAGGGCCCGGACAAATGCTCTTCAAACATTTAATTTGTTACGTTCTGGTAAGACAACCCCTAGACACTCGTAGGACGTAACACATTGAAAATACGAGAGGTATAACATGAAAGAAACAGCCTCGCACGTACCGTTCACTTATCACACTTTCAAATATTTGAGTTTGCAGGGTAACTGAAGTCATCCAAGCATTGTAATAATTGGCACTTTGATAGCACTTCATAAATGTGTCTCACTTTGAAGGTGTTCTGAACAGATTCTTTCAGCTTTGATACCTTTCTTATTATCTCTCCTCAACACTTTCTAAACTGTTTCTGTAATTATACAGCTACTTAAAAGTGGCAAAGTGACAGTTTGGGTGATATTTCACTTAGAGGTCCGCAATATGTCTTTTGAAGAGGATTGCTTGCCTAAATCCAATATGCTACGTTCTGCCTGAGGTAAGAAAGCAGAGAATAAATTGTTGTAGAAAAGCATATCTGGTCATTTATGGGTCTCAAGAGGGTTTTTCAGGGCTCCCATGGGACCTGTAAGAGAGAGGGAAGGCAAATTGGGCAATAATGAGATTAAGGTTGCTTAAACATGCAAGACCAGTTACTGTATATGTTACAGAGTCATGTCCTTTCTGCATTATCACTAGTTTTAACTTCATGCAATCAGTATGAACATTTATTTCTACATCTTCTCGCCTCTTAGTAGTAGGCCCTAGTCGAGTCGAGTCTAGTCGGACCAAAGTCTAATCCTCATTACAACAATTTTGGTTTAGAACCACTCGAGGAAGGATGAGACCATCTCTGACATGCAAAGCAATCAACTAATTGTATTTTTATTTATTTTTTACATGCCATTTTGCAGTGTTTTTATCTGAAAAAGTTTACACCACAATAATATAAAAATTAATTTAATTTTAAAAAATATGTATTTTAAAACAAATCTGTTGCAGCAATCTCCGCAAAAGAAAGGACACTGAAATATAGCATTATTTATTTATTTTAAAGAAATTAATACTTACATAAAGGATGCATTAAATTGAGCAAAAGTGACAGTAAAGACATTTATAATGTTAAAAAATATTTATATTTATAATAAATGCCTTTCTTTTGAACCTTCTATTCATAATATTATTTTCCACAAAAATCTGTATAATTGATGATAAGAAGTGTTTTGTTGTTGTTTGGTTTTTGAAAGCCAAATTACAATGATTTCTAATGATTTTTAAAATATATTAAAATATATTAGAAAGTGGGTATTTGAAATTGTAATATTATTTCACAGTATTGCTAGTTTTACTGTATTTTTGAAGTATACATGTTGCTTTATTAAGCAAAAGAGGCATCTTACCAATCCCAAACTTTTAAACAGTAGTGCATAGAAATGTTACGTTTCACTTGTGGATATCTAGTTAACTTGTTAAATGCTCGTCCACATACTGACACTCTTATTTTCCTTTTTCTTTTTTCCAAAGGTGCTTGTGCAGTTACTTCAGCCACCGACTCCAGCGAGCAGAGCAAAGCTCCTTTAGCCTCCAGCCTCGCAGATCTGAGGAGCATGAAGTCCAAACCAATCTGAGGCAGTGTGGGGTCAAAGGTTAGGACTCGCAGACATCGGCGGGAGAGAGGAACCACTTGGTTGTAAGCTCTGATACCCCTTTTCTACCAAGGCAGTTCCAGTGCTGGTTCGGAGCCAGAGCCTAGTTTCAAACCGGTTCTTTGTTTTTCGACACCCAAAGCACCAGCTCCGAACCAGTAAAAGCGGTTCGTAAGTAGCACCAAAACATTGCTGGGCTAGAAGGAGGAACCGCTTGCGTCAGGGGCTGGGGGCGGGGTTACCGTGACCAACAAGACGAACAGAAACTTGGACCGCCATATTTGAAATAGCAGCTAAACGCTAACACGTTTGATTCGCCGTGTTTGGATGCCGATGTAGGTTCGCAAAGCCATGAACATCAATAGCAATGCAACGTCTGCCATTGCTGATAGTTTGTTTAGGCTTGTCCGGGATAGATTGGCGCTGCGTGGACCGTTCGGTGAGAGGCATATCGGGGTGCTGCGGGAGTGACTGGAAAGCAGACGGCTCTTTATGCTTTTGGATTGCTCTCGCGGTGCTTTAGTATGTTGTGTGCCGATCGATCGATCTGCGTGGCGCTGATGCACCTCGAACAAGCATGTTGTGTAAGACCTGGCTCTGTATTGGCTCTCTAGCCTGTGGAAAAGCAACCGGTTCTTAAAGCGCTCGCCAGTCGAACCAACTAAGAACCGGCAATAGCACTGGCTCTGAACTAGCACCTGGAACTGCTTTGGTGGAAAGGGGGTATGAGAGGACAGGATCAGGGATTCCACTGTTAAATATGACCAGAGAGAATAAGACCTGTGGTGCAAGAAGAGGAAAAAAAAAAAAGACTGACTTATTTAAACGTCTGGGGAGATCCTGCTGCCGACACAGGCAGAGTTTGAGCAGATGAAACCCAGCGTAAGCGGCAGAAAAACTGAAATAGATGATGCTGCAGCTCTGTTTTGCTGGGTTGAAAATGAATGGATGCTCTATTGCTCTTGGATGGATTTTGATGTTATGATCAAAACAGTGTTTAATCAGTACAGTTGAGTTGGTACAAAGCTTTATCAATTGACTTTGTCAATATCCTAAAGCACTTTTGCCATATAATAGTTTTATATAATTCATTGCACATGTCACTTTTTAATACTTTTTATTAAAGTCTGAAAAAGTCTTTTTTATAAAAGTTTTTATAAAAAGTCATAAAAGTCTGACTTTTTCAAAGGATTTTCCAAACTTCTGAGCCCATTTGTCAAGGACTTCCAGAAACAGTGCTGATACAATCAAAAAACAAAAGTATTTTTTACTCAGTAAACATTTTTACACTTTTTTAAGTAATACATTTATTTTTGTTCTCTTGGATTTCTTTTGTATTTCTTCAATCAGCTTATAGGTATGAAAATATCTCTTTTTTTTCACCTTTCCAGAGACAAACTTAATGAATTGCCAGTGTAAGCAGTGCTTATGTCTTTATAACAAATTTTATTTTTATGTGTAATTTTAAGTAAATGTATAAAGATTTTTTTCCTTCCATCTCTTGTCTGTTTTTCATCTTTGCACTCAGAACAAGTGTAACATTCTCAAACTACGCTTGCAGCACTGAATAATGTAGCGATATTCTACTGACATGATTATTGAGGATTGAGACCATGGTAACAGGTGTTGAGCTTGTTCATAAAAGGAAAGGTGGAGCGCTGTACTTCAGTTACTGTAGTGGGAACAGTTAGTGATCTCTTTTCTTTATCTGCAGAGCGTGTACATGTATCACAGTGTGTGTATTTTAAATGGATGCTCTTTATTTGATATCGTTCAGTACTTCCTATCGCACAGGGCTTTCTCCTGTGCTTAGCCCCCAAAGACCAGTGTAATGTGACTCACCAAAGTTCCAGCGTGTGTCTTTGTACTTAGTTTTACTCGAAGTGCTTTATTGGACTGATATGCTACCGTTCAAAAGTTTGCAATCAGTATGTTTTATTTTTTGAATGCTCACCATGAATACATGCATTTGATCAAAATTACGGTAATACTGTAAAAAAAAAATAATGATACAAATTATTACAATTAAAAATATTTTTTTATTTTTAAATTCTATATATTTTAAAACATACTTTAGCTGTATTTTCAGCAGACATTACTCCAGTCTTCAGTGTCGCATGATACTTCAAAAATCATTATTAATATGTGACCCTGGACCACAAAACCAGTCTTAAGTCGCACAGGTATATTTGTAAAAAATTATAGATTTTTCTTTTATGCCAAAAATCATTAGGATATTAAGTAAAGATGTTCCATGGAGATACTTTGTAAATTTCCTACTGTAAATATATCAAAACTTAATTTTTGATTGGTAATATGCATTGCTAAGGACTTCATTATGAAGCCAGTATTTATAATACATTATATGGGTATTCTTAAGGCATTATAATGAATGCATAATGCATTATAAAAAACCTTATAATGTGTTATAAAATCTAATGAATAATCATAACAACAATTATAATACATTATAGTACTTATGTATTTGTGGTTATAACTTTTAAGAGTATGATTATTTATAACATATAATGAACGCCATATTAAATCTACTTAATTTATAATGGGCTATATCATAGCTTGACATTGTTTATTTAAGATCTGCACAGTATCTTACGACATCTCTTGAGTGCATGAATGTTTATATAAAACTAACTGCATTAGTAGACTTAGGTAGAATGTTCACATACTTGCAAAGTATCCTATACTCAGTATGTCTGTTGAGGAAACATCAAAATAAAGTGTTAGCATACAGTATATTCAGCAGACACACTATTAATACTCTCATGACTGCCAGTTGACATGTAGTTGCAGAGTTACTTATCAACAGCTGTTTAAAGGGTGCCATCAAAATAATCAAACTGATATTACAATAGAAATGGTTCAAAGCAAATGTGTCATATTACACATTCATCTGACCTGATATCTGATCTTATGACTGTTTGAGAAAAATATATATATATATTATTGTTATTATTATTACTTATAAGTGGTCTTTTTCTGCTTTAAGTAAAGTAACATAAGTAACGTGGCAAGATATGAGACTTATAATACATTATAACTATGAGAAATATAATCCATTGTAACTTAAATGGATGGATCATGTTCATTGTGTGTTATAAATCATCATACTCTTAAAAGCTATAACCACAAATAAGGAACTATTATAATGCATTAAAACTGTTCTTATGAATGGTCTTGAGATGATATGACATATTATAAAGTTATTTATAATGCATTATGCATTCATTATAATGCCTTAAGAATACCTTTATAATGTATTATAAATACGGGCTTCATAGAAAGTGTTACCGCAATTTTCTCAATATTTAGATGTTTTTGCACCCTCAGATTCCAGATTTTAGTTGTATCTCAGCCAAATATTGTAACAAACCATACATCAATGGAAAGCTTATTTATTCAGCTTTCAGGTGATGTATTAATTACAATTTGAAAAAATGTACCCTTATGGTCACATATGCTGATTTGATGTTCAAGAAAAATGAATTTCTTATTATTAATGTTGAAAACTACTGCTTAATGATTTTTTTTCAAAATTCTTTGATGTATAGAAAGTTCAAAATAATTATATTTATTTAAAATAGACAGTTTTGTAACTATGTATAACTGTCAATTTTGATCAATTTAATGCATCCTAGCTGAATAAAAATATAAAATATAAATTTCTTTCAAAAACGAAACTTTTGAATGGCAGTGTACATACAAATGCCAAAGCACTTACACATACAGCAAAAGCAGTAATTAATATATATATAATAACAATAGTAATAATGTGCCAATAATTCATGTAAAATAGAATAGAATTTACACTCGAGACAATAATGAACGTATTAGCCAAAAAAATAAAGGACAACCCTTGAATCTATACTCACACACTTGTTTTAACTGCATACACTTTACAAGACCACAAGTATGTCAGTGTTCCCTCCTATTTAACAGATTTATCTAGACCCCTTAATTACGGTGGCTGAGAGAGCTCAACGCATTGCAAATAGAAAAAAACACCTGCAAATTAAGAAAACAACTTCCTCAATTTTACAACACACGCGCTGCAAATGCTCACAACACAACCAAACAAAGAAACGCAGTGCAAATAGAAAAAAAACACCTGCAAATTAAGAAAACAACTTCCTCAATTTTACAACACACGCGCTGCAAATGCTCACAAAACAACCAAACAAAGAAACGCACTGCAAATAAAAATTTTATTTGGTAGTGTTGTGAGCATTTGCAGTACGTTTCTTTATTTGTTTGTGTTGTGAGCATTTGTAGCACATGCTGTCAAATTGATGAAGATATTTTCTTGATTTGCTGGTGATTTTTCTATTTGCATGTGTTTTCTGAAGTTGCAGCGCATTGGGCTCTCTCAGCCACCGTACTTAATTCCCATTATAAGAAACTTCAATTCTACTGCAAACTGTGACATTCTAGAAAATGTTTTGCTTTTAATGTTGTGGCAACGTTTTCTCCTCCAGCATTACCGCAGCTGGTGTGGGACTTGACATACTGTAGATAAAGCCCAGACCTGAACACCTTTGGGATGAATTGGAATGCCGAATGCAAGCCAGACCCCATCGCCTGACCTCACTGATCCTTATGTCTGGAGCATATCTCCACATTCATGTTCCAGCATCCAGTGGAATGCTGGATGCACCATCCTTTCCAGAAGCATGGAATCTTCTAGGGAGGGGTCTACATATTTTTGGCCATGTACAGTCTTATTTTGTATGAAATAATGCACATATGTATGTATATGTAGACTTGCATCAGAAAGTCATCTTACAGAGGTCAGTAAATGCCACTGGATACCCACTAATATCATGGTGGTCTCCCGTCCGCCCATGCTTTGCGTGTGTGTACTCCCAGGGCTTAGTGTGCACGTACAGGGCCAGATGGGCACTTTCATGAGTGTGTGAGTGTGGATTACTCTGCCTGCTACATCTGGGTCTCCACATGGCACAGCAGACTACGGCAGGAGAGAGAGGCAGGCGGGCGGGCGCTGCCACCCCCTCTTCAAGGATGCCTATATGACAGCCGTGTTCTCCAGCAGGGCACTGGCACAAATGCCAAATGAAAAGGTCACATGTCCCCACTACAGCCGCAGGACCGTTGCAAAGCACTCTGCCATTTATATAGAGGTAACCTAACAATTTTTGAGTTAAACAAACAGGCCTTCGACCTCCTTAATGTTCTGAGATAAAGGAACAGTATTTTCATGTTTCTTTGAAGTGATGTGTTAATTTTTGAGATTACAGGCACATTCCTTTTTTAATGTCCTAAAGCAGTAAATCATAATCAGAGGTATGTTTACTCTATAGGATATTTGGAAAGATTTAGATTCTGTTTTAGATTGTGAAACAGAACTTTGAAACAGAAATGATGAGCTATGGTGAAAGAAATATATCCACACATACACAGTTATTTCTAGTACTTGAATTTGATTGGCTTAGAGGTCTTATAGCCATGCAATATTCTACGAATATCAGTATGGGAAAATTTTCTGCTTACAGAGTCAAGGAGAAGAAGCAAACCCACTAATATTTTACAAACATAATCGTTGTTGAGTTACAGAATGTAATTTTTAAGTGAAAATATTATGTTTAGATTTCGGAATTTGAAAATTTGCTTGTGTATATATATATATATATATATATATATATATATATATAGAGAGAGAGAGTAAATAATTGAACACTGATTGTTTAGTGTTGATATGGAGTCTTAACTGACAGGACTGTGGGGAGTCCATTAGACAAGAAGTTCAAGAACGCTATAAAGTTCTTAAATTATTACAATACAATACATTCACTTTAATACACCATATAATTTAATTTTGTGCTATCAACTAAATAAGCCAAAACTGCCTCTGGTGGAGTGTGTACTACAACAGCTAATGTGATTTGTAGGAATCATAATTAAATAGAACATGTGCAGCATACAGCTTGTTTGTGTCCAGGATGAAGCATGCTTGATATGTATTGTCTCTTGGCCAATTCTGCGGGATGACCTGCATTGTCATTCCCCTCCATTACTGGTGAGATAAACTGGTCATGTGGCTCAAGTGCTTTTCAATTTCCATGGAGTGCAGACTCTCCTCTTGGAAATGTAACAAAAATGCTCTCACCATTAAACTGCAGGTCAAATATGTAATCAGCTTGGGTCTTGGATGGGCTCAGACATCATAACTAGCTGTTAACCCACAGATGACAATCTCTTGCACGACGAGCAGAGAACCTCTTGTTTTTCCTTCTCTCTTCCTCTCTTTATTTTCTTATCTTTATCATCTCCAACAACTCAATCAAATTAAAAACTCACAGTTATTATAAGAAAAATTCTGATTATAGGGATAGTCCACTCCAAAAGAAAATCTGTCATTATTTAGTCCATTACATTTAATCTCAAACCCCCATGAACTTAGTTTTTTCATAAAACACAAAAGAAGAATTCTTGATAACATTTACATTTATTCATTTAGCTGACGCTTTTATCCAAAGCGACTTACAATTGCTATATATGTCAGAGGTCGCACGCCTCTGGAGCAACTAGGGGGTTAAGTGTCTTGCTCAGGGACACATTGGTGTCTCACAGTGGATTCGAACCCAGGTCTCTCACACCAAAGGCATGTGTCTTATCCACTGCGCCATCACCACCACCAGTATGATAAGCATACTGGTCACTCTTTTACATATAATTACAATAAATTCCACTACAAATTTGTTATTTAAAAGAAGATCAATGATATGGACAACTATTCAAAGTAACTTAGCTCTTAGCAGTGTGCAAACTTTAGTCTTTTAAGACTAATTAGCTGGGTTTATCAGTGATAAACAGTCACCTCGGCACAGCCTGTGAGGTCCAGGTGGACAAACACTGTGCTTAAACCACAGGTGACATAGCAGGTTGCTTTGAAGCTCCAGTGCAGATTTGGCAGAGGGGTCCTCGGTGCCAAATGTCCAGGGCAGTGGGGGAGTTTTGATCTGCACTGTGCTCAGCTACCTGATGAGGCGGATTAAACAAAAGCCAGATAGCATTTGCATTTGATGTGTAAAACCCTGTGGCTATCTCAGTCAAATGACCTGCCACTTGGCTTGATGGCAAAAACCTCCTCACAGCACTAAAATAAAGTGAGTGATTTTCTAAAGAACATCCCATCATTCTGTTTGACGTGTTTGAAGATCCTCTCAGACAAGCTCCCCAGATCTACGAAAAACAAAGTAGGAAGGATGAAAGATCTGCTAAGGTATTAGTAAAACCCACACAAGGGTTTATAGTTAAAAAAAGAAAGTCTGTTTTCATGCCCTCCATTTACAATGTCAGTTCACAACAAAAAGGTTTGGATAATTAAGTTTCACGGGATGATGAATGAAAGGGTCTTATTGACACATGACAAATGAACACATCTTTTTAATACAGTCCTTATGAGGAAGAACCAGGTCTAGTTCTAATTTTTTTGTGATGAATATTTCTCAGGGCAGATCTTTTTTTTTTAAAGTAATATAATAATAATAATAATAATAATAATAACAATTTATGAATATATGATGTAATAATAATTATATATATATATATATATATATATATATATATATATACATACATACATATATTATATAAATCATATCTTGCCTCAGATAAAAATACAGTACATGCAAGGAATTACCAAAATATGGTGATATTAGAGATATGTTTTAAAGCTTTAGAGGATAAGATTTAAAAAATATATATATATATGTATATGTATATATATATATATATATATATGTGTGTGTGTGTGTGTGTGTGTGTGTGTGTGTAATTTTCTGTAATATAAGTTCTCTCTATAAATTAAGGGAAAAAAAATATCCAACACTACAAAAGTGGAAGAGGATCACTGCTATAACTGGGCTTGCCATCCAAAACTATTTATTGTAATAGAGTTAAATGTGTATCATTATCTCAGTTAATGTGTTCATGTATGAGTGGCCACAAAATCATCATTATTGACCTTTTACTGTGACGTGCATGGCATATTGTTGCGTGATATATGCAAATGGAAGACAATGTGATATTTCCAGCAGTCTGTTCTCGGCCCTCTGTTCAGTATGAGTAAATTAAACAAATTACCCAGTGTCTGTTTGAGTACAGAGTCATATGAGGTTGTGTGGCCATGCTATTACTACAATGATAGCATGTCTGCATGGCCCAGCGTTAAAGGAATTACAGATTTGATCTGAGCACTATAAAATATGTGGTCAGATTAGTTTACTGGATTGACTTGCTGTAATATGAAAGAGACGATGGCTGTGCACAAAGGTTAGAATAGGTTGTAATGATCCAGAATGGTGTCTAGCTTTTATATTTAAAAATAAAAAAGAGTAAACATTACTTTCTAGTTTTTTTATTATTATTATTATTTTTATTTATTATTATTATTGAATGTTTTTTAAATAAGTCTCTGATATTCAACAATTCTGAATTTATTGGATTAAAAATACAGTTAAAAACAGTATTGTAAATAAAAAAACAAAACTTCCTATTTTAATTTAGTTTAGTATTACCAAAGTATATTATTATGAAAAAAAAGTATTTTTAACCAAGGAGTGACCAAAATAACCAGAAGTCAGATTTTAGGGTCCACCACCTCCAAAATCCTAAATTTAATTACCTGACCTCTCATTGCTTACCAGATGAACTCAAGAGCACACTGTTGTTTTATTGTGATGCAAATAGATGCGCCATTGCGATTTAAACTGTTCTAAAATGATGCACGGCTTGCCCTGATACCATCAGGAGATCCACAGTAACAGGGGCTGATGTCCGTAGAGGTCATTTAAAGCAATATGACACTGAGGCCTGACGTTGCAGAAAGTCCTTGCAGCCTGTCCCCTTGGTTTTGTCTCCCAGTTTGATAAAAACAGATGAAGCTCTGAGGGCACGCATGTCATTGAATCATTGCAGACGCAAAAATCCTCCTCAGCTCAGCGCATTTTTATATATTTGTATCTAAATAAAAAAAAACTTGATGGATTGCAATTCAATACAGTTTTTCACTGCATATTTGTACGTTAAATATTACCAAGTCACCTCTTGGGTGTTGTGGGTTAGGCATGGCTGCATGAGCCAGAGAAGAGAACTTTGTCTTTCACCTGTAATCTGATGCAGAGAGCTGCAGTTGGCTGCAGCCCCTGCTGGTGATTTATGATTGAGGACATGTTAATAAAAGTATCAAAACAATCAGAGCTCTGCTGGGGGAAGATACGGCCGTGTTACGTACATCATGCAGGACAGGCCTGGATGGGGAATCGCTATATGCTGGTAATGTGATGCGCTAAGATCGCTCCTTTATCCCATTTTAAAACCATGTGTGTTTTTTTCTTTGGTTTACCCTCCATGGAATGTGATGTCTTGTCTTTAACTCGTTGCTGAAGCAGGCCAGCACTCAGGGTTGGGCCATAATTAATGAGCACATTATAACTTAAGATTCATATACAACATGTACTCACAGCGAGCATTGCAACAGGGCAAAACGAGGGTCAAATTGTTTCACTATTATTACACCTCTACTAGCTTGATGCTCATTTAAACAAACTATAATAACAGTGACAATCAGAGAACAGTAAAGGATTAGTTCACCCAAAGAAAATTCCATACCATACAATTGAATTTACTTTAATTTGGGTCTCTTCCTTCACACAAAGCTATTATATAGCTTTAGTAAATTACATTTACATTTAGTCATTTGGCAGACGCTTTTATCCAACGCGACTTACAATTGGGGAATACAAAAAGCGATTCATCTTGAAGAGGAAATCAGACAGAGGAAGTGCTTGTAACACCAAGTCTCAGTCATTGTTCAAATAAGTACAAGCTAGTAAGGGAGGGAGAGAAAGAGAGGGAAAGAGTGAGTTTTTTTTTTTTTTTTTTTTGAGTTTAGGATGAAGTCAAGTACTGCCGAAAGAGATGAGTTTTCAGTTGATGCTTGAAGATTGACAGGGATCCGGCATTCCGGATAGGGGTGGGAAGATTATTCCACCAGCCAGGAATGGTGAACGAGAATGTTCTGGAGAGTGATTTTGAGCCTCTCTGTGATGGTACCACAAGGCGTCGCTCACTAGCAGATCTCAGACTTCTGGAGGGGATGTAGGTTCGTAATAGTGAGTGGAAGTAGGAGGGTGCTGAGTCTGTGGTAGTTCTGTATGCAAGCATCAGTGTCTTGAACTTGATGCGAGCTGCCACTGGTAGCCAGTGCAAGGAGATGAAGAGAGGTGTAACATGCGCTCTTTTGGGCTCGTTGAAGATAAGTCGTGCCGCTGCATTCTGAATCATTTGTAGAGCAGCCTGAGATCCGTGCAGCTACCGTTGGGTCATCTGGTTGAAAAGAGAGATAGAGCTGCGTGTCATCGGCGTAGCAGTGATAGGAGAAGCCATGTGCATGTATTATGGGACCCAGCGATGTAGTGTATGTGGAGAAGAGGAGGGGTCCAAGAACCGATCCCTGAGAAACTTAACACATAATATTATGCATAAATTTTGACACTGAGTAATTTCAGTCACCAATTATTGTCGCTGAATGGAAAACAGCTGCCAAGACATTCTTTAAAATTGACATGAAATTTAAAGCAATTCTGGAATTTATTCCTTAATATATAAAACACACACGCACATACACAGACAGAAACATGAAATATGTGAAAATTACATTTGGGTCTATTCCTCACACAAAGATATCACTTCAGTCGACGTGTATACATTTTTTAATTATTAAATTATTAATTAAATTATATTATTTAATTATATTTTATGTGTTAATTATGATTTCATAGAGGTTTTGCATAGTGTAATTCTGCATAATTTCACCATGTGCACAGTCAACATTCATTGTCAGTTAATGGAAAAGAATGACCAAAAAATATTAAATTAAATTAAATTAAATTAAATTAAATTAAATTAAATTAAATTAAATTAAATTAAATTAAATTAAATTAAATTAAATTAAATTAAACTTTAATTCAATAAAATAAAATAATAAAATAAAATTAAGTAAAATAAAATAAAATTACAAACAGTGTTGTGCAGTGTTACCTGAAATTAATTTCCTTATATATATCGGCACCCTTGGCAAATATGATCAAAGAAGGCTGTGAAAATAAATATGCATTGTTAATTCTTTTGATCTTTTATTTAAAAAATTCACAAAAATCTAACCTTTCATTGAATAATAATCATTTAAAATGGGGGGAAATGTCATTATGAAATAAATGTTTTTTTCTCAAATACATGTTGGACACAATTATTAGCACCCCTAGTAAAATATCTCTGAAGTATATTCCCATTCATATTCACAATTTTGAGCACTCCAGGGTGATTATGAACATTAAATTATCAAGCCATGGCTTCCTGTTTCACAGAAATATAAATAGGAGGGAAAACCAAGCCCAAATTCCCTTAATCATCCATCACAATGAGAAAAAACAAAGAATATATTTCTGATGTGCAGCAAAAGATAATTGAGCTTCACAAATTAGTGAAGTGGATTTTAAAAAAGAGCTAGAGCAGCGAAATGACCATTTCCACCATCAGGGCAATAATTAAGAATTTCCAATCAACAGAAAATGTTACGAAACTGCCTGGAAGAGGACATGTGTCTTTATCATCTTAATACACGGTGAGAAGGAGAGTTTGAGTGGCTAAAGACTCTCCGAGGATCACAGCTAGAGAACTGCAGAAAATAGTTTAGTCTGGGGGTCAGAAAACCTTAAAAAAAAAAAAGTCAAACAGCACCTACATCACCACATGTTGTTTGGGAGGGTTTCAAGAAAAAGTATCCTAGCTCATCCAAAAACAAACAACAGCATATTCAGTTATCAGACACGACTGGAACTTCAAATGGGAAACTAAAAAAAAAAGAGCTTTTTAGCAGCAAACAGATAGGTTTGGTGAACGCAGGGATAAAAAGTACCCCATGTGTACAATGAAATATACTGCTGTATTTTTGATGTTGTGGGCCTATATTTCTGCTGGAGGTCCTGGACATCTTGTTTAGACACATAGCATCATGGATTCTATCAAATACCAAAAGATAAAAAATCAATAAGTGACTGACTCTGTTAGAAATCTTATAATGGGCCATGTGTTTGGATCAACCGTACAATAATCCAAACACAAACCTCAAAAACAACACAAAAATGGGTCACTGAGCACAAAACCAAGCTTCTGCTGTGGCCATTCCAGTGCTCTGACCTGAACCCTATAGAAAATGAGTGAGGTGAACTGAAGAGAAGAAGCACCAACATGGAGCTGTGAATCTAAAGGGTCTGGAGTGATTCTGGATGAAGGAATGGTCTCTGATCTCTTGTCAGGTGTTCTCTAACCTCATCAGGTATTATAGGAGAACATTTAGAGCTGTTAAACTGGCAAATGGAGGTTTCAAAAAGACATTTATTTCAAAATAATATTTCCCCCCATTTTAAATTCTTATTATCCAATGAAAGGTTAGATTTTTGTGATTTTTTAAAATAAAAGATCCAAAGGGATTAACAATGCAGATTAATTTTCACAGCCTTATATATATAAGGAAATTAATTTCAGGTAACACTGCGCAACACTGCTTGTAATTTTATTTTATTTTACTTAATTTTATGATTTTATTTTACTGAATTAAAATTTAATTTAATTTAATTTAATTTAATTTAATTTAATTTAATTTAATTTAATTTAATTTAATTTAATTTAATTTAATTTAATTTAATTTAATTTTTTTCGGTCATTCTTTTCCATTAAATGACAATGAATATGTATATAATAAGTATATATGAAGAGTTCAGATGCAAAAGCCTCTAAGTGCCATTTTAAATTTTCCTCTAAAATGATATATATATATATATATATCTGTGTCTCCACAAGGATATTAAAAGCTGAAATTGCTAATGAATCATCCTTTAATATTATTATTTTTATATATAAACTGTTCAAACACAGTATGTTTTCTGTGAGGGCTAGGTTTAGGCATAGGGGATATAGAGTATATTTTCTACAATGTAAAAATCATTGTGTATTTTACAATATTATATATTTTACAACATTTTTTACATCATAAAAATCATTGTAGGTGTGTGGATGTGTGAAAAATAGTGTTACAAATTAAATGAATTAAGATAAAAGTTTATATTATTACTTTTTTAATGTCTCTTACAAAAGCTCTTCACAATTACAGTGGTCTCATGTATTCTTTTAAGCAATAATTTTTATACTTGTGGGATCCTTTCCAGGCTCCACAAATCCAGAGAGCTGGCTTTGGAAGCACCTTAAAAGCATCCAGCCTGTTTTATTTTGATTTTTGTACCTTTAGCAGCATGGTCTAGTTTTTCAGGGGCTTTGCTGTGTGGGCCATTTGACAAAAACATGTGTCTGAGGGACTGAAACTAAATGTCACTCTCATTCCAGCATGGAGCTCAACTGCCCTTTCAAAACACATTAGAGGGAAAGAGGATCAGACTATTGGTCCTACGGCTTCTACCCCTATATCGTCACTAACACAGACACATGATGGGTTTAAACCCTGAAAATGCTTTTACGCTGACTTTGAGTGGCGATATTTCTCATCTGCTATTATATCACCCCTGAAACAACAACGATTTGGACCACTGCAGGGTGCTGCACCTTCTGGATGAATCCTTTAAAAAGCGGAGGTGATTGTAAAATTGTGGTTTCTTTGATTTTTTTTTTTTCTCTTTTTTCTGTCTTCACAAACTCAGTGTCATTTTGCAGGCAGCTTTGATGGATTTAAAAGAGCGGGTGGATGGATGAAGAGCAATTTATATGTTAAAAGTATCTCAAAGTGCTGGGATGTAGTATCCAACACCCCTCGCTTAATTCTGCTTCCAGCATTATTATTCCCGAAATCTCAAAGATTTTCTGTCAAGTTGTCTCACCCAAACACAGAAATCATCTCAATGTAACACGGTGTTCTTGCGAGACAAATTTCACCCGACATGAACGATTGCACGCCGACACCGGCAAATTTAGAGTTGTGTGAATGTCAAGAGAGATGTGTAGAGCTTTTGTTCACTGCTTGGAAAAAGAAAAAAAAGGAAGAAAAGAGAAAAATAGCTAGCAGCTCAATCCCTTTAGGAATGCATTAACAAGTTAAAATAATTCTACAATTAATTAAAAAAACAGAATCACAATCCAGCAAGCTTCAAATTAATCTTAAGAGATTTGCACTCACACATTTGACACTTTTTTCACCTCTTTTGTCAACCGAAGCAGAACGCTTCTCAGTTCTTTTTCTTCTTTCTAAATTCTTCCAAATTTAATCTCTTCAGTAATGGTGCAGCAACGACTTTGGACTGTGTGTTTGTGGACGTTCTGGACTGACAGAGATGCAGCTGGTCTCATTATGTCACCAATGTAATTCATAGTGCTGCAAATTAAACAGACTGTGTGTGAGAGATCTTAAGCTCAGTTAGTCAGCGCGTTTAGAAAAAAAACAACCCTATCATGAGCAAAATAGTTGGACAGACAAAGGAACATTTGTTTGGCCATGCTTCGGGGTGTGAACAGAGTTGTATTATTTACTTTCAGGAAGTAATTGTTGCTAAGGGGGAAGGTGCTATGAGAAAGTGTGTCTTTGGTGTGATTTTAATTGGCTCTGGTGTAGAGCAAATGCTCTAGGTGAGGGAGGTCAAAGCAAATCTGCTCTCCCCTAAAACAGCGATTCTCATTAGAGATTGAGAAGAATAAAATACTTGAATTTGTTGAGTACTTGATCGAAATCTTCTTTTAATTATGTTGTCTTCCTGTGAAGATGGTTTAGTTTTCTTCTGTACATTTGATATGGCAGAGCACTTCATTGTCTTGCCTATAGCAATAATTCAATAGTACCTTTAAACATGTTTTCACTCAATGTTTTTAAAAGGATATTCCAGGTTTAATACAAGTTAAGCTCAATCAACAGGACTTGTGGCATAATATTGATTACCACAAAATATATTTTTACTTTTCCCTCTATTAAAAAAGTCAGTGAGGCAATTATGGAAGTGGCCAATCTATAAATATTCTCACTGTATCAAATGTATATAGCCACAAGATGTAAACAATGTGCATGTCAATATGATTTTTATGTAAAAAATTGCTTGTATAAAGTTCTATCCAATTTTACTTCATTGTCATTTTAACGTATTGCCTAAAACTCTAAAACAACTATAAAACTTTAACAAAAAAAATAAATAAATTACAGCTCAAATAATACACGTTTACATGAACTTGTCAATACATGTATATGCATTGGTATATATATATTGTGACGAGTCGGCTGCCTCCCCCCTGTCCATCATCACCACCCCCTTTCCGTATTCGCCGCCCTTCACCAGGCTCCCGACGGGAGTGGGTGTTTGAGAGAGGAGGGGCGCTGAACACCTAGGGCTGGCGGCGTGTGATGAGGCGCACCTGATGTGAATAGAGCCTCATCACCGCCCCTGTTTAAACGCCGAGCGCGCCTCTCCTCGGGAGACCGGTCTCTACCCCGTGCATGCACGCTGGTGTCCTCGTGGGTCCAGGAAGGGAGCGTCGAGGAGGACTGCCGCACCCGTTAGGCGGCTGACGGGCCAGGACGTCGAGTCCCCCAGAGACGCCGGGACCATAGCAGATGGAAGGAGCCGCGCAAGAGACGCCGCCGCCACTAGCTCGCCCAGCCCCAGGAGGGGAGCGCGTGCGGCCACCGGACTCCGCCCCTTCCCTGGACCCTTCCCTGACGAACACTACCCTCCTTCACTAGCCCCGCGGCACAGCGAGGACACCAGGTTCCCCATTCCTTTGGACACTTTATTTTCCCTGGACACTTTATTTTTCCCCTTTATTTGTTTAATAAAATCCTCTCCGAGGCTTGACGCCACACCCACTGTGTCTGTCGTTTGCTCCTCCCGCCACAATATATATATATATATATATATATATATATATATATACTGTCTATCCATCCATCCATCTTCTTCCGCTTATCCGGGGCCGGGTCGCGGGGGCAGCAGTCTAAGCAGAGATGCCCAGACTTCCCTCTCCCTAGACACTTCCTCCAGCTCTTCCGGGGGGACACCGAGGCGTTCCCAGGCCAGCCGGGAGACATAGTCTCTCCAGCGTGTCCTAGGTCTTCCCCGGGGTCTCCTCCCAGTGGGACGCGCCCGGAACACCTTCCCAGGAAGGCGTCCAGGAGGCATCCGCAACAGATGCCCGAGCCACCTCAGCTGACCCCTCTCAATGTGAAGGAGCAGCGGCTCTACTCTGAGCTCCTCCCGAGTGACCGAGCTTCTCACCCTATCTCTAAGGGATCGCCCAGCCACCCTGCGGAGAAAGCTCATTTCAGCCGCCTGTATCCGGGATCTTGTCCTTTCGGTCATGACCCAAAGCTCATGACCATAGGTGAGAGTAGGAACATAGATTGACCGGTAAATCGAGAGCTTCGCCTTGCGGCTCAGCTCTTTCTTCACCACGACAGACCGGTACATCGACCGCATTACTGCAGAAGATGCACCGATCCGTCTGTCAATCTCCCGTTCCATCCTTCCCTCACTCGTGAACAAAACCCCAAGATACTTAAACTCCTCCACTTGAGGCAGGAACTCTCCACCAACCTGAAGTGGGCAAACCACCCTTTTCCGACTGAGGACCATGGCCTCGGATTTGGAGGTGCTGATTCTCATCCCAGCCACTTCACACTCGGCTGCAAACCGTCCCAATGCCTGCTGAAGGTCCTGGCTTGATGAAGCCAACACGACAACGTCATCTGCAAAAAGCAGAGATGAAATCGTGTGGTCACCAAACCTGACACCCTCCGGCCCCTGGCTGCGCCTAGAAATTCTGTCCATAAAACTTATGAACAGAACCGGTGACAAAGGGCAGCCCTGCCGGAGTCCAACATGCACCGGGAACAAGTCTGACTTACTGCCGGCAATGCGAACCAAGCTCCTGCTTCGGTCATACAGGGACCGGACAGCCCTTAGTAAAGGACCCCGGACCCCATACTCCCGGAGCACCCTCCACAGGCCGCCGCGAGGGACACAGTCGAATGCCTTCTCCAAATCCACAAAACACATGTGGACTGGTTGGGCAAACTCCCATGAACCCTCCAGCACCCTGTAGAGGGTATAGAGCTGGTCCAGTGTTCCACGGCCCGGACGAAAACCACACTGTTCCTCCTGAATCCGAGATTCTACTATCGGCCGTATTCTCCTCTCCAGTACCCTGGCATAGACTTTCCCAGGGAGGCTGAGAAGTGTGATCCCCCTGTAGTTGGAACACACCCTCCGGTCCCCCTTCTTAAAAAGAGGGACCACCACCCCGGTCTGCCACCCCAGAGGCACTGTCCCCGACTGCCACGCGATGCTGCAGAGGTGTGTCAGCCAAGACAGCCCCACAACATCCAGAGACTTGAGGTACTCAGGGAGGATCACATCCACCCCCGGTGCCCTGCCACCGAGGAGTTTCTTGACTACCTCGGTGACTTCAGCTTGGGTGATGGACGAGTCAACCTCTGAGCCCCCAGCCTCTGCTTCCTCAATGGAAGACGTGACGGCGGGATTGAGGAGATCCTCGACGTATTCCTTCCACCGCCCAACGATATCCCCAGTCGAGGTCAGCAGCTCCCCACCTCTACTGTAAACAGCATTGGTAGGGCACTGCTTCCCTCTCCTGAGGCGCCGGACGGTTTGCCAGAATCTCTTCGAGGCCAGCCGATAGTCCTTCTCCATGGCCTCACCGAACTCCTCCCAGGCCCGAGTTTTTGCCTCCACAACCACCCGGGCTGCAGTTCGCTTGGCCTGTCGGTACCCGTCAGCTGCCTCAGGAGTCCCACAAGCCAGCCAGGCCCGATAGGACTCCTTCTTCAGCTTGACGGCATCCCTTACTTCCGGTGTCCACCACCTGGTTCGGGGATTGCCGCCTCGACAGGCACCGGAGACCTTACGGCCACAGCTCCGAGCGGCCGCTTCAACAATGGAGGTGGAGAACATGGTCCACTCGGACTCAATATCTCCAGCCTCCCTCGGGATCCGGTCGAAGCTCCGCCGGAGGTGGGAGTTGAAGATCTCTCTGACAGGAGACTCGGCCAAACGTTCCCAGCAGACCCTCACTGTACGCTTGGGTCTGCCGAGTCTGTCCAGCTTCCTCCCCCGCCATCGGATCCAACTCACCACCAGGTGGTGATCAGTTGACAGCTCCGCCCCTCTCTTTACCCGAGTGTCCAAGACATACGGCCGCAGGTCAGATGAAACGACCACAAAGTCGATCATCGACCTACGGCCTAGGGTGTCCTGGTGCCACGTGCACTGATGGACACCCTTATGCTTGAACATGGTGTTCGTTATGGACAAACTGTAACTAGCACAGAAGTCCAATAACTGAACACCACTCGGGTTCAGATCAGGGGGGCCGTTCCTCCCAATCACGCCCCTCCAGGTGTCACTGTCGCTACCCACGTGGGCATTGAAGTCCCCCAGTAGAACGACAGAGTCCCTGGTTGGAGCACTTTCCAGCACCCCTCCCAGAGACCCCAAGAAGGCCGGGTACTCGGCCCGTAGGCACACACGACAGTGAGAGACCTATCCCCTACCCGTAGGCGCAGGGAAACGACCCTCTCGTTCACCGGGGTGAACTCTAACACATGGCGGCTGAGCTGGGGGGCTATAAGCAAACCCACACCAGCCCGCCGCCTCTCACCATGGGCAACTCCAGAGTGGTGAAGAGTCCATCCTCTCTCGAGGAGTGTGGTTCCAGAGCCCAAGCCGTGCGTAGAGGTGATCCCGACTATCTCTAGTCGGAACCTCTCAACCTCACGCACAATCTCAGGCTCCTTCCCCGCCAGCGAGGTGACATTCCACGTCCCTAGAGCTAGCTTCTGTGTCCAGGGATCGGGTCGTCGAGGCCCCCGCCTTCGACTGCTGCCCAATCCTCTTTGCACCGGCCCCTTACGGTCCCTCCTGTAGGTGGTGAGCCCACGGGAAGGTGGCCCCACGTCGCTCCTTCGGGCTGAGCCCGGCCGGACCCCATGGGGGGAGGCCCGGCCACCAGGCGCTCGCATACGAGCCCCAACCCCGGGCCTGGGTCCAGGGTGGGGCCCCGGCTGCGCCATACCGGGCGACGTCACGGTCTTTTGATTTTTGTTCATCATAAGGGGTTTTTGAAAAAACCCCTATACTGTCTATAAGCTTCACATTTCTGTATTTAAAGCCACCAAAAAGTGTCCATATTTAACTCTGTTCTAAGTGCCTCACTGTAATTGTATTTATTTATTCATTTATTTTTTAATAAGATAACGAAGGAACGATTCGATTTTTTGGTTATACTTTATTTTGATTGTCCACTTTAGACATTCTACTAACTGTAAGTAACTTTGTAATTACATGTGAACTACATGTCAACTAATTCTCAGTAATTTGCAATGACATGTCTACTAACTCTCAGAGTAGACTGTTATGGTAGGTTTAGGGTTAGTAGAATAAGTTGACAAATACTTGCAAAGTTTCTCATAGTCATTATGCTGTAAGTTGTGGACCCATCAAAATTAAGTGTTAGAAGATATTAAGCAGACAGTCTACTAATACTCTAATGACTGCTAGTTGACATGTAGTTGCAGAGTTACTTACTGCTAGCTGAATGTCTAAAGCGGACTATCGAAATAAAGTGTTACCGATTTAAATGTTTTTATAATCAACATTATTCCACAAATGCTTTTGACTGATACATTCAATCTGGAAAATTTGTTTGGCTAAGGGTTTTCAGGGGTGTAAACTACCACAATGTGCACCACAATTCTCATTACCCCACAAAATATGGCACAGGCTGAACACTTTCTGAAGACTCTTAATGTTCTGTCACAGGAGCAACATTATAAATACTCTAACTGGCCGGTCCTGTCTGTGGCGCACAGCTATTTGGCGTGTGATGAGGTGCTAATTAGTGGCTCTTAGCAGGAATACCACTTGCAAGGACGCAACTCACATTGGCGTTGTCGCCAAACGTTCGAAGGGCCAACGTACTCCGCCTCCTCCCAACCATAACCCTCGCGAACCATCTCCAAGACTTAAAAGATGTCCCTATTAACACTGGCAACCAGTAACCTGTTTTTCTCTCCTCCTCACCAAGTCCAGTCTGACGAATTAAGCTAGTGGAGTCAGTAGATTAAGATAAGAACTTATCTTCTGCTTTGAGAAAGACTTTTTTATATGCCGTATATTTCCTCACACCACATTCTCGCTCCATTTGTGCAGTCACTCCTTTAGTAATTATAGTGGTGCGAGGTTGGAATAGGAAGAGAGGGTTTTTAACCCCGTCATGTACTGACCTTTGCTTCCTGAGGGCGGGAAGGTTTCACAGAAAGACTAACACAAATATTAATTTAGCCTACGCCCCAAAGAGCTGCATCAGGAACCTCTCTCCCATCAGGTTTGTGCGATGATGGTTCTGGAGAATGAGCGCTTTGTGCTATCTGATCTTATTAAAGCAAAGGATGGATTCACAGGGCTAGCGAGTGAGAGCTGATGTAGCTCTTCCATTTCTAAAAGCATCACTTAGAAATATTCAACAAGGCTTCACCACAGGAGAGCCCCAAGCCATTTTTAATGCCCTTTTAAAGTTCAACGCAAGCACATGCTCTATTGAACTGTCTTAAAAGGAATCGCTGGAGAAATGCACTGCCGTGATCCATTCCACCTGATCTTAGTCATACTTAAAAGTGTTAGGGCAGAGAACATCATAAAGGAACGGCACCACCAAGCCTCAGATCTAAACATCAACACAGCCGAAAGCCACACAAACAGTGTGTATGAATCAGGCTTTTAATTTGGACTCCATAATTTCACGGGTTGTTTCTCACCCCACCCCCTTTAACTTGAGCCAAGCTAAATATTTGATTGAACGAGCCGGACTGTGATGCCTCTAATCTATTTTTCTTTCTCTAACATTGCATTAATGTGCAAGTAGCCTCTGTTCACTCCCAGCAGGAATCTGCGAACACTGGCATTGGTTCTGATTAATCCTTTGTGCCTTTGTGGAGTTGACGCAGATCCGCAGAGGCCTAAACATACCCTGAGTGATGACCAAAGATCACTGGAAATGTCACACTGTAAAACAGAAACATAATCAAAAGCCCTTTCGCTTTTTCAGGGCTTTTGTCTGGAAGTCTGAAAAAACACCTTGTTGACATTCAGAGCCCATTTGGCCCCGATAATTATGGTGGATACTCTTTTTTTCTCAAGTAAAGTGAAGCTCTTGTTTACCAAGTTCTGAGACCAGCAAACCACCCCTCTCTGGTTTTAGTGTGCAAGTCTCTTAAATAATGAAAACTGAACAGAGAGGGCATCTAGATGATATTTTCCATTTTAATGGTTTTTAAGCAGGGGAAACTACATGAGAGTGAGCAGAGGAGATGTGAGAGGGACTGGCTCCCTGGGACCTAAATGGCTTTTGGGCATGCACATGTCTTTGATGTGGGGCCTAACAAGCATCAAACTCGCTTCCAATGGCACTTCACATGCAGCCTGATTGATGTAAGTATTCTATTTGTGTGGGGCACATAGCAAGTTGTGCCAGCTGTACCTTTAATTTGAAATTCACTAATGTCTCGCACTAGATAACATAAAGGGTGAACTTATTAGCTTGTTGTAAGTCTCAACCCGCGCATGTTCTTGGTTTCACAGTGCTCAGCGTGAACACGAGTTCTCGGATTGTCACTACGCTTGTCAACATGCAGCATAATGGTATTTGAAATTATTTGCACAGCGGATCAAATTTGCCACCAGAATGCATTAAATATTTAAAATCACAAACTCAAACAGCGGTCGCTCTTCAAAAATGTTTGATGCTTGTGTTGACTGAGCAGTGGTGGAAGATCCAGTAAACACAATTATTTCAATTTCGTTAATGTCTTAGGGTCAATGACGCACAAGAGTGTCCACGATAAAGAAAAGGAAAAATCTTTTTTCTAATTTAAAACACATGTGCCATGTACTCTTCATAATCATGTTGGTTTCGTACAGTTTTGAAAAACTTTTACACTAAAATGTTTCAATGTAATGAATCTAAAAATGTGATGTGGTGTATCTTTCAATTCAAAAGTATTTATTTCCAACACTTTGAATACGCATGTGTGTACACCTCTTAATTATTGTTTAAAAACGGATTTAAAGTATTTTTTTTTCTTTTTACAGTTATTAATTCATAAATATCAAAGTTTTTGAAGAGTCACACCTCATAAAAAGGTCAAATTATTTGATATTTTAAGAGACTTATTGACACAAGTCGTGATCTACAGGGTTAATGTTGGTTGCAATATTAAGAACCCATTACTTGGATTACAGTTAAATTCATTTTGCTGCTTTCATCACAGATATAAATTTCACATTTTGTCAAATATATAAACAAAACAAATTAGCAAAAAATAATCAAATAAATTAATAGATAGAACAAGAAAATCTGCATCACATCATTAACTCCTTAAAGGTCCATGAGCAAGAGATAAAACATTTTTACCTCTCTGATCCAAATCATGTTTCTAAGTCATACAGTTCCTGTGGTCAGTAGAGCTACAAAATAAGGTCTCCCAGTAGGTTGTCCCTAGATAACATTTCAAAGGATGGATAAGCAGGTCTCCATTATTTCGAGGCTGATTGCTTTGACAAAAGACATTAAGGAGGTCACGCTCTTTGTGTTGGGCACTGCAATTGTGTGTCTGCCACAGTGATGAATAACACCTAGATGAGCTGGCTCACAATTGGCCAAGAATATAGACAATTATTAGACATAAGCTTAGGTGAAAAACACAAAGGCCTTTCATAAATCATGCACCATCTCGAGTAAATATTGTCTTGTCATCTAGCTATTTGCTTAGCAGCTGGGTGTGAGCATTGTGTCGCTAAATTGATTCACGGTTCAACTGATGGCAAATGTAATAAAACAACACTCAAAAAAGGGTGATAAATTCAAAGGAATCCTTGAGAGGCATCCACTTTGTCCTCTCGGAGCCTCGGCGCAGAGATAAGCAATGCCAGATACAGTGACTGCTTTCCGGAATGAGTCTAAATTGTAATTTGAATCTGGAGATTGTATCTATGCAAATCTGTGGTCTGAAGCTGTGAAAGAGGCAAGAAACATAGCAGCTGATGCCTTGCGCTGGAATATGGCGCCATCAAATAGTTTATTCATGCCTGCACTTGTAAAAGTCACCCCTTCACAAACAGGAGCATTTGCATTTGATGATGCCCTTCCAAAGGAGACGTCTCGAGCTTGATGGCTTCTTCACATGCTGCTTTATTTTTTAAAGATAGGAAGAGCCCAGAGAACAATGCATTGTGTTTAATTAGCTCCTTTATTGGTGAGCTAATGAAGTTTGTTTTACAGATATGCCAGAGTATTTAAATTGAGTGCACGGAAACGACAGGCAGATAAAGGAGATTTTATAAAACACCTTTTTATTGCCTTGTCGTGTGTGTCTTAGCATTCCGACGGGCCTCTCATATACATAGACGTGACACAGTACATCTGGTGCACATGCACATTCACGACGCGAGAGGAAAGAGCTTCTTAAAAAAAGCGATTTTAACTAACTGCTACCACCGCTCTGGCACAACACAAGGATGCCCTTGGCATAAATAGATCTACATGTTCATTTGGTATATTAAGAGAGGCATAGTTAAAGAGTGTTCATTACAATTGTAAATTTCCGCCCTGGGGCCCGTAGCCCAGTACTTGATTACACGGGGTCTGCGCTCATGGACACAGCCTGAGTCGGATTGAAAGTCCAGTGCACCTAATTAATTTCATTAGAAAGTGAAGTCATCTTCTAGCAGGAATTAATATTTGGAGCGTCATGTTGCTAATTCATTTCCAGATTTAATTAGCTCAGAGAAGAAATGTTGCTTGGGCAAGAGGACTTTTTAATTATCAGCTTGGATAAATTTGAAAATGTTGATGCCTAAGGGTTGAGTTAATTAAAACCTGCATTATTTTAACTTTAATTAGCTCCCATCTTTGTTTTGCTCCACCATATGGCCATGTCCTGTAGTCAAATTTAGTTAATTAAGCTAATTAAGCTAATCATTTTAATTACTCAAGACAATGTGATTGGATAGAGGATGACTACAAGTTTATGGCCTAGTACTTGTTATTCATTAAGTTGAAGGGACAGAGCTATTTCTGATTGCAGTTGGCGAGCATCGTCAGGCTGTGACAAGCGCTGAGATATTAAGGCTGAAGTATAATTGCATTCCTTGATAAAAACAACATGTCACAAGCACAACTCTTTTAAAGAGGAAAATAATTTAGAGCTACATCTATTAGCATTCTGTGGCCCTCTTGCCGATATCTGATTAAATGCTGCAGAATCGCTCAAGTGAGAGGAGCCCCTTTCTCTCCCCCCGACCCGCTGACCACACTCTCAAACCTGCAATCGGTCGCTCGGGTAATGACACACACGCAGTTTTGAGATTAAACGTTATTAAATTCAGTCATGTATGTCTGGACGGTGCTCTCCGAAAGGTATGTTTACGCTCCTCTGTGCTTTCTCTCTTGGTCATGTAGAATCACACGTGTTCTTAGCAGAAGAAAGTGCTCCGATCTCGCGTTCTAATGTAGTAGAGTAGCATTTTTCATCAATTCGTATAATACGTCAACAGAAGAAAAGTTCAAGACTCTGGCACTTTTGGTGTCGGAGAACCAAGAGCCAGCAAATTCCTCAACAGAAGCTGCCAATAAACAGACGCCTGGAGTCCCTCAGGGGGGTCCGAATGTCCACCCTCGCTCCCACCCCCCATCAGGACCTGGATCTGACTGGCTAATTGAGGATCTTCGCAGGCCTGTTTGCTTCTGGGAAGAGCCATTTGTCCCTCTGGGCCAACAACTGCATGTTGAGCTACACATCATGTCCGTTTGGTAACCGCCCAACAGATGCAGAAGCCAAGTGCGGTAATGAAATAATACGGCCAGACATCATGTCCATGGTTTCCATTATTGTTAAAGATTTCAGTTGCCCAATAGCACCACTTAGGTAATTTGTTTCTGTGTATAATCCTGTTGGCTGCTATTAAATTAAACCAACTGGTCATTTGGGTTTGGGGGACTATAAATAAATTCTGTTGCCACGAGGCACAGGCAGTATGTGTTGCGTGTCATTTGAAGAAGGTGGAAGCACTTTATAATTTCATCTCAAACAATGTGACCTCACTGGGTCAGCCACCATCAGATGATCCCAACTAATGGCTAAAGTAGTTAATTACTGTTACTAATGTAGTCACAGTCTCACTCATATCCATAACCAGTGATTTTTTTCTCTAATACTAGAAAATCGAAATCATAATTAGGCACATTTTCAGATTTAATCACAAGTTTGGGATTATTATACCTGTATGAGATGTTTGGTAATCATTGTAATTGCCTCTCATCTATGTAAGTGTTGGCCGTGTAGTTTGGTGTGAGTTGGGCAGGGCGGGATTGAGTTGTGCTCTGGCATGAAGCCAGAGGGAAGCAAAGGCCCAGCAGCGCTGCTGCGTCTCTCTCTCAGAACTCTTTGTGATGGACTTATTAGGCAATTTATGCTGAATTAACACCTGGGGGATGTATGGGTGCGCACCATGGTATGCTTAAACACTTGTCCTGGCTTTTGTCAAAGTCACATTTTAGCGGTTGCACGATCAATGTGCAACTGAACACTGCATTAATTAAATAAAATTATTTTGCATATAAATATCTATATAGGTGTTTCTGTAATATAGCACATAGGTGTTTCTTCAACTCCAGGCACTTTATGTCCCTGGGGTTGATTTTTATTAAAACGACCAGATTTCAACTTTTTTAGTTACACGAAGGTCACATTTAAATTTCTATTTAGTTTTCAATGCCTTTAGTGTATAGATTTTACTGGTTTGCCCTTTTTGCAGCCAGATGTTCAACATCAAACTCTTAAAATTCCTTATATTACATTTTAAAAGCTATAATAATCTGAAATGATAAGAGTCAAATAATTGTTCTCCATTTATTGTGAATGTACACAAATTATATAGCTGAGTTCCTCAGCATCATTTCCACCATGACAAATAATTGTTCATAATAATTGAATCAGTGCTTGAGATGAAAAAACACAGGTGATGAAAAATCAAGGTAATTATCACCTGTGAACAGATCATTTTCAAAGCTATAATTTGTTAAATAATGCAAAAGTCTGAATGTGTTAAGTGTGTGCATTTATAGGATACATCAAATGTTAACTTTCAAATTAGGAAAAGTTAACATAATTTAAGGGAATAAGGGATAATTCAACCAAAAATGAAAATTCTGTCATTAATTACTCACCCTCATGACGTTCAAAACCCATAAGACCTTCGTAGATCTTCGGAACACAAATTAAGAAATTTTTGATGAAATATGAGAGCTTTCTGACCGTGCTTAGACTGCAACGCAGCTACCAGAAAGGCCCAGAAATGTAGTAAGGACATTGTTAAAATAGTCTATGTGACATCAGTGGTCCAACCGTAATGGTATGAAGCTACAAGAATACTTTTTGTGTCCTTACTACATTTCTGGGCCTTGAACATGGAAGTTGCGTTGCTGTCTATGCAGGGTCAGAAAGCGCTCGGATTTCATTAAAACATCTTGATTTGTGTACCGAAGAAGAACGAAGGGCTTACGTGTTTGGAACAACATGAGGGTGAATAATTAATAACAGAAGTTTAATTTTTGGGTGAACTATCCCTTTAAGGTGCTTAACTTAAACTTCAGTGAGCAAAAAATTTGATTTTATTCTAAATATGTAATTTCTACCACAGAATGTTATCAAACACAATACATAAATGTCACAGAGATGACACTGTGGTAGAAATGATTTTCATATGTTAGCGGACAAATTAATTAATATAAATAAGTGAGAATGTGAAAAGTGTTTTAAGAAAGTTTATTTCCAAACGTCTACAGGGCTAAAAGCACAAGTAGTTTAAGAAACACCCACACGATCCATTATACTTTGCATTAACTGTATAACAAAACAGCTGCCTCTTGACCCCAAATACAATTTAACTGATGTTCAACAAATAAAAAATGTTTACAATACAGAGAAACAATTGATAAAGCTTGGCTTATTGAATATCAGGTCCCTTTCTACAAAAGCACTTTTTGTAAATGATTTGATCAATGATAATAATCTAGATTCGCTCTGTTTGACAGAAACATGGCTAAAACCAGATGAATACATTACTTTAAATGAGTCCACCCCCCAAGATTACTGCTATAAAAATGAGCCACGTCCGAAAGGTAAATAAGGAGGTGTTGCTACAATTTATAGAAATATTCTTAGTATTTCTCTGGCTTTAAGTATAACTCGTTTGAAGTTATGGTGGTGCGTATAACATTATCTAGAGAAACACGTGTTAGTGATAAATCCCCTGTGATGTTTGTACTGGCTACTGTATACAGGGCACCAGGGCACCACACAGACTTTATTAAATAATTTGCTGATTTTCTATCTGAGTTAGTACTGGCTGCAGATGAAGTCTAAATTGTTGGCGATTTTAATATCCATGACGATAATGAAAAAGATGCATTAGGATAAGCATTCATAGACATTCTGAACTCTATTGGAGTTAGACAACACGTTTCCGGACCTACTCATTGTCGAAATCATACTCTAGATTTAATATTGTCACATGGAATTGATGTTAGTGGTGTTGAAATTCTGCAGCAAAGCGATGATATCTCAGATCATTATCTAGTCTTGTGTAAACTCCATATAGCTAAAACTGAAAATTCTACTCCTTGTTACAAGTATGGTAGAACCATCACCTCTACCACAAAAGACTGCTTTGTAAGTAATCTTCCTGATTTATCTAAATTCCTCAGCATATCCAATAGCGCAGAAAAACTTGATGTAACAGAAACTAAGTACTCTCTCTTTTCTAGCACTTTAGATACAGTTGCTCCTTTACGCTTAAGGAAGATCAAAGAAAACAGTCCGACTCCGTGGTATAATGAGCACACCTTAAAGAGAGCAGCCCGGAAAATGGAGCACAGATGGAGGAAAACAAAACTAGGGGTATTTTGTATAGCCTGGCAGGAAAATACCCTATCCTACAGAAAAGCATTAAAAACTGCTATATCTGATTACTTTTCGTCTCTTCTAGAAGAAAACAAATATAACCCCCAGTATTTATTCAATACAGTCACTAAATTAACGAAAAATAAAGCATCAACAGGTGTTGGCATTTCCCAAAAGCACAGCAGTAATGACTTTATGAACTACTTTACTTCCAAGATTGATTCTATCAGAGATAAAATTGTAACCAGGCAGCCGTCAGCTACAATATCGCATCAGATAGTGCACTATAGATCCCCTGAGGAACAATTCCACTCATTCTCTACTATAGGAGAGGAAGAATTGTAAAAATTTGTTAAATCATCTAAACCAACAACATGTATGTTAGACCCTATTCCATTCAAACTACTAAAAGAGCTGCTTCCAGAAGTCATAGATCCTCTTTTGGCTATTATTAATTCATCACTGTCATTAGGATATGTCCCCAAAACCTTCAAATTGGCTGTTATTAAGCCTCTCGTTAAAAAACCACAACTTGACCCCAAAGATTTAGTTAATTACAGACCGATCTCAAATCTCCCTTTTCTGTCAAAGATACTAGAAAAGGTAGTATCCTCACAATTATATTCCTTCTTAGAGAAAAATAGTATTTGTGAGGAATTCCAGTCAGGATTTAGACCGTATCATAGTACTGAGACTGCTCTCATTAGAGTTACAAATGACCTGCTTCTATCATATGATCGTGGTTGTATCTCTTAGCACTGCGTTCGTCACTATCGACCACAACATTCTTTTAAATAGACTAGAACACTTTGTTGGCATTAGAGGAAGTTCATTAGCATGGTTCAAATCGTACTTATCTGAACGCCATCAGTTCGTAGCAGTGAATGAAGGGGTATCATATCGATCACAAGTCCAGTACGGAGTACCTCAAGGCTCAGTACTAGGACCGTTACTTTTCACGCTTTACATGTTACCCTTTGGTGATATTATCAAGAGACATGGTGTTAGCTTTCACTGTTATGCTGATGATACTCAGCTCTATATTTCTTCGCGGCCCAGTGAAACACACCAAATTGAGAAACTAACGGAATTCATAGTCGATATAAAAAACTGGATGACGAGTAACTTCTTACTGCTAAATTCTGAAAAAACAGAGGTGTTAATTATCAGACCTAAAAACCCCACATGTAATAACCTAGAACACTATCTAACACTTGACGGCTGCTCTGGCAATTCTTCTTCATCAGTTAGGAACCTAGGTGTGCTGTTTGATAGCAATCTTTCATTTGAAAGCCATGTTTCTAGCATCTGTAAAACTGCGTTTTTCCATCTCAAAAACATATCTAAATTGCGACCTATGCTCTCAACATCAAATGCAGAAATACTAATTCATCCATTTATGACCTCAAGGTTAGAATATTGTAATGCTTTATTGGGTGGTTGTTCTGCACGCTTGATCAACAAATTACAGTTGGTCCAAAATGCAGCAGCTAGAGTCCTTACTAGAACCAGTAAGTACGACCATATTAGCCCAGTTCTGTCAACACTGCATTGGCTCCCCATCAAACATCGTATAGATTTTAAAATCTTGTTAATTACTTATAAAGCCCTGAATGGCTTAGCTCCTCAGTACTTGAGCGAGCTCTTATCACATTATAGTCCTCCACGTCTGCTGCGTTCTCAAAACTCTGACCATTTGATAATACCTAGGATATCAAAATCGACTGCGGGCGGCAGATCCTTTTCCTATTTAGCACCCAAACTCTGGAACAATCTACCTAATACTGTTCGGGAGACAGACACACTCTGTCAGTTTAAATCTAGATTAAAGACATATTTCTTTAACCTGGCTTACACATAACACAATAATACACTTCTATTATTCAAATCCGTTAAAGGATTGTTAGGCTGCAGTAATTAGATCAACCGGAACCAGGAACACTCCCCATAACACATGATGTACTCGTTACATCAAAAGAAGAATGGCATCTATGCTAATATTTGTCTGTTTCTATTCTGTTTCTCAGTCCGTGTCCGGATCAGATAGTGGATCGGCGCTGGGAGATGATGTATGTGGCCCTGATCGTCGGGGGAGGCCGGACACCTGGATGAGCCCCGGGGACATATCCCCAGTCACCGTAGTCACTCGATCCGGTCTGTATCTAGCCCAGATGGTCACTGCAGTCACCAGATCCAGTCCGTATCCAGATCAGATGGTGGATCAGCACCCAGAGACAACCTCCACAGCCCTGAACGTCAGCGGAGACCAGGACACCAAGATGAGCACCAGAGACAGATCCCCAGTGAGGACCCCGCCACTTAGACAGCCATCGGGAAAGACCACTGGAACCAGTTGAGCCCTTACAATCTGACTTTGCTGCAGCTGGAATTAACCTGCTGGTTCGTTTGGCCGGAGGAGAACTGGACCCCAGACTGAGCCTGGTTTCTCCCAAGGTTTTTTTTCTCCATTCTGTCACCGATGGAGTTTTGGTTCCTTGCCGCTGTCGCCTCTGGCTTGCTTAGTTGGGGACACTTCATTTCCACCGATATCTGATTGCATCGTTGACCTGATTGCAAAGACATGATGATGACATCACTGAATTCAATAATGAAATGCTTTTAACTGAAAATCTTTTTTAATCTTTTCATTTTACATTATTGACACAGTATTTCCCTTTTTGATATTGTGCAGTTGCTTTTTTTTTACATTGTTAAAAGCGCTATATAAATAAAGGTGACTTGACTTGACTTGACTTACCAGAGCTCAAAATAAGTTATATAAGTAATAAATAAATTCATTAATGTCTGTGTCAAATACAGTTAAAAAACAGATGGGTAATAATATCATGTCTCTATGAAGTTTGCTAATTATTATTTTTTAGGCCGACCCTGTCGATCCCGTGCCCAGCAGGCCCCAGCGAGACATGGCTTAATAGATTAACTAACAGAAGGCTGCCGATCAGGGCCCAGCCAGTTGACACCAGGAGTAGCATCTGCTCAAAGGCCATCTCCCTCCACCCAGGGCCAGCGCTGCCTCACAAACCCCGGCATGGAAGCTCCATCCTGGGCCTCTTGCTAATTCTGCCTCCCCCTCCTGTCCTCCTACCACCGGCGGCATCGCCAGACCCTCTATGACATAGTGGCTAATTAGAGGCATGCATATATTTATGACTGCGTTCATTACAAGAGAGAGGCTGCAGTCTGCCTTTGTGCACCTAAACAAACCTGCTTCCCAGCTTCCAGCTCACGCTCTGCCGTTCTGACTTCTCTGCAAAACAGTTACCGCAGTTAACCAGAGAGCCAGCTTGCAAACTCTCACAGAAGAAAATAAATATATAAGCGTGAGCTCTAAGGGGATAAGCCACAGGCAAAAGAGAAACCTCTTTGGGATCCATTTGAGGCTGCTTGAACTACATGTTTAATTATATGTAAAGGTCAGGAGGAGTGAAAGAGAAGAAATGCCAGACAGAGGGGCTGTGGTTAAGGCTCTGTTTTCTGCCTAATGACGGTCTCTTCTTTTAGTGCACACTCAGCTAACATCCATCACCCACAGCTGCATCCCACAGAATTAAAAGCACTTGGTAACTCAGACAGACAATCAACCTGAGATAGCTCCTTGTGCATTTACAGCCTGAAAGTCCTTAAAGGTAGTGTGTGATTTTTTTCATTTTAAAATACTTTCTGTCTTTAATATGCAGAGATGCCTATAAGCAATTTTCTCTGAGAATTGTGAACAATGTGGCTCTGTGTCCCAGAGCGCTGCAGTGATGATGTATTTTTGTAGGCCAAACCGGAAGTTAGCATAACCTTGGTTCCCTCAACAAAAGCACAGAAGTGAAAAGACATGCATTAGCATAACATAATCCATAAACCACGTCAGATGACTTCAACATCACTAAGCTTTCAACAACTCTTTATTTCAAAAATATTTTCCCTGAAAGTTTGAGTTAAGAAAATAGTTTTCAAGAGTGTGATTAGCAACACAATGAGGCTATAAACGTGGACTAGTGAATAGATGAGTTTATATTAAGTCCCACTTTTTTTTAAAGACAAGTAAAAGCTTAGTCACAAGACAGTATTGATGATATAATAAAGCATGAAAATTGAGCTTTGAGCTTAAGTCAACCACAGACTTTATTTGGGCATTTCATCAAAAACTCATGCAAAAAAATTATTGTTTTTTGCTGCTGTCACACACTGCAGACGTCAGCTGAACTTTCAGCTAGACTAGATCCTGTCTTTCCTCTGTTGAAGGAAATTATGAATATTTGCTGCACAGATGCACCTTAAATCAGGTCATGTCTTTCTGTAACCTGTGACTTGCACTGACATACAACAACCCCACATTTTTAACTCCTAAAACACATACACCATCAAAAACAAAGGTCTGGAAACACTTGACTTAATTCATGTTTCTAACAATCGTAACCTTTTGATCTAAAGACTTTTGCTGAAATGTTTGAAATGTGTTGTGTAAATAATGTCGATTATGACAGTCATTACAAATCATTGTTTTGTTTTCTATGCAACCCTAAAAAGGACAAGCAGTCTGGAGAAAGGATTGTGTGTGTGTGTGTGTGTGTGTGTGTGTGTGTGTGTGTGTGTGTGTGTGTGTGTGTGTGTGTGTTTGTTTTGTTTTGTTTTGTTTTGTTTTGTTTTGTTTTGTTTTGTTTTGTTTTGTTTTGTTTGCAACCCTAAATTGGACAAGCAGTTTGAAAAATAGATGGATGAGTGTTTTTTATTCATTTATTTATAATTTTTTTATTATTATTATTTTGTCAACACTAAACAGCGTGGATATAACATAGAACTGAAGAAACTAAAATATAAGATGGTTTCAACTGGAGTCACTACGATTGTTTCATTTTATGTTTCAGTGACATTTTTATTATTATAAAATGTAGAAAATAGTAATTAAAAAGAAAAATAAATGGGTAGGTGTATCCAAACATTTGACTGTTACCGTAAACATCTCAGGAAACAATCATTATGATTATTGTAGTGCTGTCAAGTTAACGCGTTAACGCAAATTCATTTTAACAGCACTAATTTTATTAACGCGCAATCAACTTGACCCATGGCAAAGCCCGTAGTTGGAGAAATGGAGATGCACGGTGTTACCGACTTTGCAGAGCGACCCCCCCCCCCCCCCCCCTCCTTGAAAAGCATCTATGACGTTTGAAACATGTCTAGTCTTCATGCTCTGTGTTGACTGGTTTCGATATTAATAAACATATTTGCATAAAGCATCCATATTTGTCCATGCCCATGTTGATTAGAGTATTAAAAACTTGAAAAGTATTATTTTAAGGTACATTTAAAACATAAAAATGTGTGATTAAGTTGCGATTAATCACTAGTTAACTCATGAGATTCATGCAATTAATCGCGATTAAATAATTTATTCGATTGACAGCCCTAGTTTATAGTCACCTAGACGAACAGAGGCTGTGTTCACACTGGGTACGTTCACACTGTCAATTTTGGGGATTTACAATCGCATTTACTTACAGGTATGAGTCTCGAAATGTCTCCTTCACACAGCAGCTTACAGTTGTGTTTGGAATACTGTCTGTATGAACGTGCAAGGGGAGTCAAGCCTGTATTCCTTACCAGTAACCATAGCGACAGTGACCAAAGTAAAATCGAAGATGGCGATGTCTATAATACTGAAAGTTTTATCACTTCTTAAATGACAATAGTCCAATCGAGCAGCAAGTTCTTCTGTCAAATATTCATTATCCGACAGCATTCAAATTGTGTGGAGAGCGCAGCATTTGAATCGCGCGAACGCGAGCAGAACACAAAACTGACGGGAGCGGCTCCGGTGGAAAACTGACGGGATCTAAAAATTTGACATGCAGCTCATTTCTCCATCACTGTAAGTTACCGAAAACACACATGAAAACATGTAACACACGGTAGACGCGCGTTTGTGCGGCAGAGCGGCTCTTTATCGTGCTGTATGACGTGACAGACAGTTGTCCAGTCCTGTTCTGTTCACACATGTGTTCCGAGAATGCAGTTATGAATCCTGAACATTTACAGGTGTGAGTTCGGTTACAGAATGCGGTTGTCGTAAATAACCGAACTGTGTGTGAACGTAACCGCATTAAGGACTCAAATACAGGACTGACAACCATATTCTGCTGCTGTGTGAACGTGGCCAGAATGAGATGGTAGTTTCCAGGGCATTATATGCTGCACTATGTTATCACTAATCACTGGGAAAAAACATTATGGGTTAAGGAATTCAGGCAGGGTCAAGTTCTGGCATCCAAAGAGAAATTAATATACAGGTCAGAGACTAAGAGGTGTGTGTGGGATGAGATGGGAATGGACAGATAGATCCTAAGCAGATCCCACTCCCCTTCATGTAATTGCAGAGATAAGGAAACTCATGCAGCCTCTTGGGCAAACAGTTTGGTGATTTACAGCTCTTTAATGGTCTCAACTTCAAAGCCTCCTAGAAAAATCATTAATAGATATATTTAACAATGTGAAACATTAGTCATTGCTAACACATTCTCTCGGCTGCAGCGTTTCAGAAAAAAACCCCCAAAAGAACTGATTTCAAATGCTTTATTAATAGGTAAAGAGATAATTATTCTTTTTTTTCTCCTTTTATCTCTCCTTTCCTCCACTCTTACTTTTTATGCAAGCTTGAAAAAGCTGGCTGAAATAATGCCTTGTTAAGGCACAGCATTAATTTGCTTGTTGAAGCAGATAATGAATTTGCTATATGATCTTCCATTCTCTCTCCCATATGTTTTCACTCACTTTAGGTCTTCCTTACACTTTCTGCCTACTTAAAGCCAGCCCATCCTGAAGCTGTACTGTAACATCTATTTCCTAGCATGTTGTGGTGCCCATATGGGTAATGTACATTTGAGTCTGACCTGCAACATCTTCTGAGTCCAGTTCCCCTTCATACTCGCCATTAACAACCTGTTTCCACACACTTAGTTTATAACTAGTTTACGTTTTGGTGAATTAGTGGCTAATTTGTATACATTCTCATTTATACATTTTTGTACAATCTGCTTGTAGCCCAGTTAGATTAAGGGGTGGACCTTCTCTTCAAGATTCAAGATTCAAGATTCAAGAGTTTTATTTGTCACATACACAATTATACAGAGTATAACCAGCAGTGAAATGTAGGTCAGGTCCGCTCCAAGGACAGTGCAATTATAAAGAATACAAATATTCTAAGATGGCGCCGGTGAGATCGGCTGCCGTCACGACTGCTCCGACCAAACTTTGTCTTCTTTTGTTATTTTTTTGAATTGTAAACTATAAACACCGGTTTCTTTTTGTAAGATGGCCATTCTTACATACGACAGGGCCACTCTTATTTCTATTGGTGCACAATGCACTAACCTTTCGTCGTTTTTGAACCCGGACCCATCCTGGCCGAGCGAGATCCTGAGGAGGAACAAAGGACGCGAGCCGTACCGGCGTCCTCGAGGGAAACGAGCCGGCGTCAGGAACAGGCTGAGGGCGCGCGCACACCGCGCTCCCCTACCAAGTGTCCTGCTCGCCAATGTCCAGTCGCTGGATAACAAACTCGATGACCTCAGGGCAAGAGTCAAGTTCCAGAGGGACATTCGGGACTGCAACCTTCTCTGCTTCACTGAGACATGGCTGAACCCAGCGGTACCAGACCACGCCATCCAGCCGGCCGAGTTCTTCTCGGTTTACCGCATGGACAGAACGCTGGACTCGGGGAAGACTAGGGGAGGTGGAGTATGTCTGATGGTGAACAAACACTGGTGCGACAGCGCGAGCATTGTACCCCTCTCACGCTCCTGCACACCGAATCTTGAACTTCTGACCATCAAATGTCGCCCTTTTTATCTCCCTCGGGAATTTAGCTCGGTCATCGTCAGTGCCGTTTATATTCCACCTCAAGCGGACACGGACACTGCGATATGGGATTTACATGAAACACTACACCTTCACCAAACACAGCACCGGGACGCCGCATTCATTGTTTTGGGAGATTTCAACAGTGCCAACCTCAAGCGTGCACTGCCGAACTTCCATCAGCACATCAGCTGCCCCACCAGGGGCGAAAGGACATTAGATCACTGTTACACCCCATACAAGAACAGCTACAAGGCACAGTCACAACCACCGTTTGGGAAATCGGACCATGCCGCCATCTTCCTCATGCCTGTTTACAAACAGAGGCTGAAACAGGAAGCCCCGGTGCAGAGGGAGGTCCAACGCTGGACGGACCAATCGGTGGCCGCTCTGCAGGACGCGCTAGATGACGCAGACTGGGACATGTTCCGACGCAGCTCTGATGACGTCAGCTTGTTTACGGAAGCGGTTGTGGGATTTATAGAGAAACTAATGGATGATACGGTGCAGAAAACCATCATCAGGACGTTTCCCAACCAGAAGCCGTGGGTGGATAAAACCATCCGCGACGCCCTGAGATCCCGCTCCGCTGCCTACAACACAGGGCTCATCACCGGGAACATGGATGATTACAAGGCTGCATCTTACAGCGTGCGCAGATCGGTGAAGGAGGCGAAGCAGCGCTACGGGAGGAAACTAGAGTCGCAATTCCAACATGGCGACTCTAGGAGCCTGTGGCAGGGACTTAGAACCATCACGGACTATAAAACACCACCCTCCAGATCGGGGAATGCGGACGCTTCTCTGGCTGACGAGCTGAACACTTTTTATGCTCGCTTCGAGGCTGCAGCTAATCACGCTAACGGCGCTAGCAGTGCTAACCGCGGAAGCCGGTGAGGACAACGTGTTCACCATCACGGAGCATGACGTGAGGTGGGCATTCAGGAGAGTGAACATCAGGAAGGCAGCAGGACCAGATGGCATCACAGGTCGGGTTCTGAAGGCCTGCGCTGACCAGCTAGCACCGGTGTTCACCGAGATCTTCAACCTCTCCCTGGAACAGTCCATAGTCCCCTCATGCTTTAAGCAGTCCACCATTGTTCCTGTCCCCAAGAAACCCCAGCCCACCTGCCTAAACGACTATCGCCCTGTAGCCCTCACATCAGTGGTGATGAAGTGCTTTGAGAGACTGGTCAGAGACTTCATCATTGCATCACTACCAGACACACTGGATCCACTACAGTTTGCATACAGGCATAACCGCTCCACGGAGGATGCCATCTCACACCTCCTCCACACCACAACAAGTCACCTGGACTGCAGAAAAGGGAATTATGAAAAAATGCTGTTTGTGGACTACAGTTCAGCGTTTAACACCATAATTCCCTCCACACTCACCTCCAAGTTGGAGGTCCTTGGTCTCAGCACATACTTGTGCCAATGGATCTCCAGCTTCCTGAAGGACAGACAGCAAGCCGTACGGATGGGTAAACACACCTCATCCTCCATCACCCTAAGCACTGGAGCCCCTCAAGGTTGTGTTCTGAGCCCCCTGCTGTACTCACTGTACACTTATGACTGTGTGGCCACTTCCAACTCCACCACCATCATCAAGTTTGCTGATGACACTGTTGTGTTGGGCCTGATCTCAGACAACGACGAGACGGCCTACATACAGGAGATTAAGAACCTGGAGAGTTGGTGCCAGGTGAATAGTCTACACCTGAACATCAGCAAAACTAAGGAGCTGATAGTGGACTTCAGTACGAAGCAGGAGCGGTCATACCAGCCGATCACGATCAGCGGGACTCCAGTGGAGAGAGTGGACAGCTTCAGATACCTGGGTGTTCACATCACGCAGGACTTGACTTGGTCCTGTCATACCAGCACCCTGGTGAAGAAGGCCAGGCAGCGTCTGTACCATCTGAGACGCTTAAAGGACTTTAGACTTCCCTCTCGGGTGCTTAAGACTTTTTACACCTGCACCATCGAGAGCGTCCTGACGGGCAGCATCACTTCCTGGTTCGGGAACTGCACTATGCAGGACAGACGAGCCCTCCAGAGGGTGGTGCGTTCAGCGGAACGTACCATTCACACCGAGCTCCCTAACCTGCAGGAGATCTACAGCAAGCGGTGCCTGACCAGGGCCAGGAAGATAGTGAAGGACCTCAGCCATCCCAACAATGGACTCTTTTCTCTGCTGCGTTCAGGGAGGCGCTTCCGCTGCATGAAGGCGAACACAGAGAGAATGAGGAGGAGCTTCTTCCCGCAGGCCATTCGGAGTCTTAACCTCTCTCCACTCTAAGCACATCACCCCACACTTCCACTTTGCACGTTTTCATTACATCTGCACTAATTTGTAGAAGGTCACGTAAGGATAAATGAGTGGGACTTACATACCATTTGTCTTTAGTATTCCTTTTACTCACTTACACACTTTACTGCACTGCACAGCACACAGACACTTTATCACTGACATACACTTTACTTTTACAGAATCTATATAGAATCATATTCTATTTTATTCTTCATATCTATTTTTATTCTCATATCTATTTGTTATTTTATTTTATTGCTAGTTTATTTCTATATATATGTTTACTGTACTTTTTCTATTTGCTATTTGTATTTTTGTAAACTTGAGGTTTTTTCTTAATTTTGTTGGACAGTCGTACAATACATTTCACTACATGTCGTACTATGTATGTATATGTATGTGACAAATAAAATTTGAATTTGAATTTGAATTTGAAATATTAAGAAGAAGTACAAACATAAAATTAAATAAAAGATAAGATAAAATAAGATAAGATAAGATAAAAAAATATAAATATAAATGTGCAGGTCAGTATGTTGTTGACAAATAGTAATGAGAGGAATGTGCAAAAAATAATGTGCAAAAAGTTGTACAGGGTATTTGAATAGCAGCAATATGAGGTAGAGAAAAATTATGAATAGCTTATTGATATATGATATTTACATGGAGAAAAATTATGAATAATTTATTGATATGGTGATATTACATGGAGTCAAGTGATATTATGACACAGAGTTAGAGTTTAGGAGCCTGATGGCCTGGGGGAAGAAGCTCCTCCTAAGTCTCTCAGTTTTTGCCATCAGGCTACGGAAGCGCTTACCAGATGGAAGCAAAGTGAATAGACGGTTACCAGGGTGATTAGAGTCCTTGAAGATTTTAACAGCTCTATTTTTGCAGCGTTTGAGGTAGATGTCCTGCAGAGAGGGGAGAGCAGACCCTGAGATGCGCTCAGCTAAGCACACAACTCTCTGTAGTGCTTTGCAGTCCTGATTGGAGCTGTTTCCATACCACACTGAGATGCACTGAGTCAATACACTTTCTATGGTCCCTGAATAGAAGGTTTTCAGGATTGCTGGTGAGACCCTGAATTTCCTCAGCTGTCGCAGATGGTACAGTCTTTGCCTGGCTTTCTTAACCTGTGTTTGGATGTGTGTAGTCCAAGTCAGGTTCTCGGAGATGTTTACACCGAGGTACTTGAAGCTACTCACCCTCTCCACAGGGGTCCCACTGATCCTGAGAGGAGAGTAGGGCTGCTGCTGTCTCTTCCTAAAGTCCATGATCAGCTCTTTAGTTTTCCCCACATTCAGAGAGAGACAGTTGACCTGGCACCATGATGTGAGTCTCTCTACCTCATCCAAGTATGCGGTCTCATCGTTGTTGGAGATGAGGCCCAGAACCACAGTATCATCAGCGAATTTGACAATAGATGTGGAGCTGTGAGAAGACACGCAGTCATGCGTGTAGAGAGAGTAGAGCAGGGGACTCAGGACACAGCCCTGTGGGGCTCCTATGTTCAGAGTGATGGATTTTGAGGTGAACTGGCCAACTTTCACCACTTGAGGTCTGCCGGTGAGGAAGTCTTGAATCCAGTCACAGAGTGAGGAGTTTAGGCCGAGGTCTGTGAGTTTAGATGCCAGCTTGATGGGGACTATAGTGTTGAAAGCTGAGTTATAGTCAATGAATAGCAGCCTTACATAATTCCCATTGTTGCTGTCCAAGTGTGTGAGGGAAGAGTGGAGAACGTGAGAAATGGCATCGTCCGTGGATCTATTTGGGGCGATAGGCAAACTGAAGAGGGTCCAAAGTATCAGGGATGGAGGAGCAGATGTCTTTACAAGTCTCTCAAAAACCTTCATGACTATAGATGTGAGGGCAACTGGGCGATAGTCATTCAGGCAAGAGGGTTTATTGTTCTTTGGCACAGGGATAATAATGGATTTTTTTTAATGAAGTGGGAACCACGGAGGTAGCAAGGGACTCATTAAAAATGGAAGTGAACAAACCAGCGAGCTGATCGGCGCAGGACCTCAGAACACGGCCGGTTATCCCATCAGGACCAGCTGCTTTCCTGACGTTCACTCTCTTTAACGCCCTCCGAACCTCATCCTCCGATACGGTGATTACAGGATCATCGCTGCTCTGCCTGCTGCTTCCTGACGCGCCGCCGCCGTTGCCATCGAAGCGGCTGTAGAAGATGTTTAACTCGTCGGCCAGCAACGGATCTGCTCTCACCTCCGCGGAGGATTTGTTTCCGAAGTCACAGATGGTCCTCAGTCCCTGCCACATCCGTCGAGAGTCGTTGAGCTGGAAATGAGACTCAATTCTCTCTCTGTATCTGTGTTTAGCAGCTCTTACTGCGCATCGGAGAGCATAGCACGATGCTTTGTACTCGCTCGTATTCCCAGACAGAAGAGCCTCATTGTAAGCGGCAGTGCGTGTGTTAACCGCGGCACGGATTGTTCTGTCCACCCACGGTTTCTGATTGGAGAATGTCCTTATCGTTATTGTTTCTGTAGCTTGCTCGGTTAGCGTGTTTACAAAACTTAATGCTACATCCGTGAACTCGCTGACGTCAGAAGAACTCGCCCGGAACATGTCCCAGTCGACGTCATCAAGCGCCGCCTGCAGCATAGTCTCTGAGTGGGAGGACCAGCGCGTCACTACTCTCTGCACCGGAGGTTCCTGAACGAGCCTTTGTTTGTATCCCGGTGTTAGAAAAATTGTGGCATGGTCCGATTTGCCAAAAGCCGGTAGTGAGCGGGCTTTGTAGGCATCCTTGAACTGAGTGTAGCAATGATCCAGTGTGTTTGGTCCTCTAGTTGGACAGGATACATGTTGATAAAAGTTCGGCATGACCTGCTTGAGGTTGGCTTTGTTAAAGTCCCCCGCGATGATAAAGGCAGCGTCAGGATGTTTGTTAATGTAGCCGCTGAGCACATCGTGAAGCTTAGACAAAGCCAAGCCGGTGTCCGCCTGTGGTGGAATGTACACAGCAGTAACAATGATCAATGAAAACTCCCGGGGCAGATAAAATGGGCGGCAAATAATGGAAAGATGTTCCAGATGAGGCGAGCAGGAACGCGACAGAATGGAGATATTCCTGGGATCACACCATTTCTTGTTGATCATGAAACATACTCCTCCACCCCTGGATTTACCGGCCTCTGCTGTTCTGTCCGTCCGAAAGACAGAGAAGTTATCACTCGGCATTACAGCAGTGTCCGGGACCGAGGACGAAAGCCACGTTTCTGACAAACAAAGGATGTTGCAGTCCCTTATGTCCCGTTGGAAACTAATCCTGGCTCTAAGATCATCCATCTTATTCTCCAAGGATTGGACATTAGCAAGGAGAATGCTTGGAAGAGGAGGACTGTGAGCCCTTTTCTTGAGTCTGACTCGAATTCCAGCGCGCTTCCCGCGGTGTTTCTTGATCCGTCGCCTCGGGGGGTTATTGTTCATCTCCGCGTTCCGAAGAATCTCCAGAGGCCACGCAGGATTCGTGGATAAAGTGTCCTGAAGCAGGTTGGTGTAGCGGTTTCCAATGTCCAAAAGTGTTTCTATGTTGTAGGTGATCAGTGCCGACGTGAAATGTGTAAAAAAAGAAAGTAAAAGTAGGTAAAAAAGTAAGTTTAAGCAAAATCTCAGCGGAGCGACCCGAACGGCGTCCGAACACAGCGGCGCCATCTTGGTTTCTTATTTATTTATTGGTTTATTTATCTGAATTACCTCGTGTAACCATTTGAAAGCACAAACACCTACATGTAAATACCTCTGTTTCAACACTTTTTGGCATATTGACATGGATACTGACATTCACAAAGAACCTTTAACATTCATGGAACATTGCCATTTCACAAAAGGTTCTTCAAAATGTTCACCAAAAATGGTTCTTCTATGGCATTACTGCCAAAATCCTTTTGGAACCTTTTATGTATTGTAAATTGTAAATTATTAATGTATTGTACATTCAGATTTTATATAACAAATAAAACATTCACAAGACATTAAAAAAACCCATAAATGTATAGACCCTTTGCTCTTAATGTGGAGCCTATGGCATTAGCCCTGAACTGGGAGTTAAATCACAATTAGAAAATCCTCTAGTGCCCTCAGAGAGAACAGAAGACTTGCAGAATAACAAGGGGTCTTTTCGACATCTAGGCTGACTCTGGCTGATAAATGAAAGCATTTGGTGACCTTTTGCTGTTCTTATGGAAGGTTCAGCCCTATGTTCAGGGGCTCTGGCCCCGTCCCTCCTCTCTTAGCTCAGAAGAGAGACCTCCAACCTGGTCAGCCACACTGAGACTCGTTTTATTTTGACTTTACTTCCTCTAAACATTGTTTATTTTTGTCTTGTGAAATATTAATTAAATGTTCTTTGCAATATTTGTTCCCTGTTTCATAACAGGTTAAGCTTTAAAAGCAATAAACATTTGTTTAGCAACTTGGTTACTTGCCTCTTTTGTTGCACTGCACTTTAAAATTAAATTAGTTCCTCTAATGCTAAACTCCTCTGTGATCCTGCAGCTGCTTGATATTTTCATTTTCTGGGTGGTGTTTGCTAATTGGTGAAATTAGTGGGTAGCAGCAGATGAAAAGATCCAGGGTAAATGTGTTGCACGTCAGCCCTGCTGCTGAGGTTTTCAGATTGGGCTTCTCAGCCTGGGCCTTTCTTGAACTTCATCAGGGAGACGTACACATGCAGTTACCCACCGAAGCACAGTGAACAATCTATCAGAAACACCAGGGTATTTATTTCCCTCAGTGGGGATCTGATTGATGAACACACCCACATACACACACAAAGAAAAAAACATGCAGAGGAAGTTTAAACTTCAAATGATCCCACTTTACACTGGCATTTTCGGTTTAGTTCCTGCATAGCGATGGTGGTTATGAAACCTTTTCATTGTGAATGTATTGTGAGTGTGTCTTTGGTCTCGCTGTAGGAGTCTGTCTGCAGTCGGCCATGCTTTCAGGGGCTGACCGACCAGCCCAGCACTTAAGAGATAGCGCGCTGAGTGTTGTCGCGAGCCACGACTGGCTTAATGCATTATTATTGTTACCACATTCCCTCACTGAATGCTCCAAAGGGAGTGAAGGCTCAGAAAGGCTTTTCAGAAGCCCAGTCTGAGAAAACACATTGCCATAAATAGCTGAATTGGGCCTGGGTATGGATTGGTCATGGTTTTTTTTTTTTTGCTCATTCCCCCCTGAAGTGGGAAAGAGGCGGAGGTCTTTCAGAACACTGAAACTGGACAAAACAGCTGAAAGACTTAAGACATTGTGAGATGGTATATATATATATATATATATCAAAATAAAATATCAAAAATACAATTAAAACAGTAATATTGTGAAATATTATTACATTTTAAAATATCTCTTTTCTATTTAATATTTTAAAATGTAATTTGTGATGGCAAACCTCAATTTTTAGCCACCATTACTCCAGTCTTCAGTGTCAAATGATGATTTGATGCTCAAGAAACAATTCCTATTATTATCAGTGTTGGCTTTTAAGCTTCAAAAAGGATGCAAATTGCCATAAGTATCATAATTTCATAAAAGCGGTTCATATGTTATATTTTACTATTATTTTAATACTGTTACAGGAAACAGATCAAAACAGGCAAAATAAACAATGACCATTCCCTCCAGTGAATTATTAACCGCTGTGACCAGATGATTGAATCAATAAGCTGAACTCAAAAGAACGATTCAATAATCTATGACAAATTTCAGCAACACTTTATTTTAAGGTGTGTTTGTTACACATAGTACTTACTATTATAATAACAATAAATTATGTATAATTACATGCAAGTAACCCTAAACCAAACCCTAATCCAAACCCGTACCCATATAGTAAGTACATGTAGTTAATTAATATTACTCTTAACTAGTTAACTGTATAATTACACTGTAAAAGGACACCTTAAAATAAAGTGAAACCCAAATTTCGCATAATTGCTTAATTCTTTTCTTAATTTCTTAAGCGTCAATTCATTTGTAGTTACATGTAAATAAGCGATGAGTACTTTATTCAAAATTTCTCCTTGAAAGCAATATTTACAAGTGAGTAAATATTGAGAGTATTTTAGAGTGAACTTTTACTTTAAAAGAACAAGAAACCGCATAACTCTGCAGCAGATGTGAAATTCAATCCAAAAATATATGGTTGAATCATTTTCAAATGACACCATTAACCTTTTGGTTAAATGCTTTTGCACTTTGGAAGATAAAACCTAATATGTGTATGTGTATGTGTGTGCTTGTTTGTGCGCAGCTCCGCGTGTTTAGTGCAGCTCTCGTCAAGGTGAGTCGAGACTTTCTGAGAGTAAAAGGGAGCAGAGTTACTAATGGAGGTGAGTCTCTTCTTTTTGTTTAGTGGAAAAATGAAGTATCCTTTAAATGCGCTTTTCCGAGAGTCCATTGTCAACCCCTGGGGGATAGGAGGACAGAGCAAAAGGGTGGTGCTTTCAATCTCATCGCATTACACGAGCATTTACATGACGGACAGGAAGGCCGTTTACGAAAAGTGAGCCCTCCCGTCATCAGGAGCTAACCCTTTTAGCTGAGAGAAACCATGCCCTTCTGGAGCCGTCCACAAGTGCGTTAGCAGCACACCCATAATGGCCGGGATTGGGTTACCCCTTTACTTTAGGGCAAACAAGACTAGCCTTAATTGCCTTACCAATATTTGCATGTCCCTCTTCGTGTTATCGAACACCCCGCTAAGTAACTGAGCACCTCCGTCCCTGCTCTATTTTAAGCTGTTTGCAGATGCCACGGAAAGGCAGTTGAAACAGTACAATTACTAACCAGATTTCACACGTCTTTCAGATGTCTCGGTTTCACCCGCGGGTCCCTTCATTGGCTCGCATGTCTACCTGATACAATATTTCACAAGGTGGCATCCTTGATTAGTGTTGACCTTTTGACAGACTGGACATGGATACCTTGCGGAGGGTTACGTGTTTAAACACGGTCGAAAGAGAAGACAATGTTCACGCGTGTTTAATTATTGAACCTATGGGTTAATTATTCATGTCCATAATATGAGTATGTGGCTGGAGTGGGAGAGATAATATTTTCCAGAGAATGTCTTTTATAAGGACATACCAGAGTATTGCAGCCAGCTGGCTGGAGCTGTATTAATGACTGAGAGAGCTCAGTTGTATGAGGATGGGCATAATGGTAAATGCATGTATGATTCGCAAAGAGCTCCGGCCCGGAGAGTGACTGGGGAAAAAAGGCCTTTTAGAGCAATATGGGCTGTTTTAACACAGCTCCACTCAAGTACCGTGATGCTCTACGCCTAATGAGAAACTTGGATCCCAGCCGTCGGAACTATTGCATACTTTTCCTATCTGAGGCCTTTTTTTTGTTTTTTACTCTGGCTCTCTTATTATTGGAAAGTTTTCAATTATTATGTTACAATTTTAGATTGGTTTTGGTCTCGTGTGTTTTGCAAAATCGAGAAGGCACAATCTTGCCATTTCTGTCAGTTCGAGATGCCGCAGGAAAAGACCCTCTGCGTGATCGTAAAAACTTTGAGTCCATCATTAAAATGGGCTTGAAATGTGCCACATTCCTTCCTGATGAGTGCACTGATAGCGCTGAAATGTTGACTTACATAATGACAGAGCTAAGTGCACATAGTTTACACCCATCCTGACACATTTACACATCAGACTCGCACCTGACCAAACATCCCATATGTCAAAAAACTGTATTTTTTTCCACTTTGGTAATCTTTACAAGTGTCTCTAATTACCAACTATTATACAAATGAATCCTGTCTGTATAGACGCTGATGTTGTGAGTGTCTGTCTTTTTATTTTCACTTTAAAAATATGCTTTTGGGGTCAGTAAGATTTTTAAATGGTTTTGGAAGAAGTCCCTTATGCTTTCTGCATTTATTTGATTGTTCATGAGTGCCTTTGTCCTGAACAGTTAAACTGCCTGCTGTTCTTCAGAAAAATCCTCCAGGTCCCACAGATTCTTTGGTTTTCCAGCATTTTTGTGTATTTGAACCCTTTCAAACAACGACTGTATGATTTTGAGATTCATCTTTCTATACTGAGGACAACTGAGGGACTCATATTATTACAGAAGGTTCAAACGCTCACTGATGCTCCAGAAGAAAAACCATGCATTAAGAGCCGGGGCTTGAAAACTTTTGAACAGAATGAAGATGAGTACATTTTTCTTGTTTTGCCTAAATATCATATTTTTTTCATTTAGTACTGCCCTTCAGAAGCTACAGAAGATCCTTACATGTTTTCCAGAAGACAAATTAAGTTAAATTTGCCTTGATCTTTTCACCTTGTTGCTTCAAACAAATATTTTTAGCTTCTTTTTCGTAAATCACAAAATGTAGAAATTGTGATAGGTAGGGAAAGGCAAAAAAAGTATCATGAGTCCTTATGACTTGTGGGTAATATTTCTACAATCATATAGCATATTGCCTTTGCGTGAGGAATAGACTGAGATTTATGTTGTTATTCACTGATCAACAGTGCTCTCTTATATAATTTGAGGGCTCATCACATCATAATCAGTCACGTGATGCACAACAACTAAAGTTGTTTTGCAACATGGAGGTGAGGAAAAGACGGCAAAATATGTATTTTAATGTGAACTATCTGAAGCAACCCAGCTAAATTTCTGTAGCTAACTACTTGCAGCAAACAATAGCGCATGTTAGCATGCTAAATGCAGTACCATAATGAATTGGGCAGGTGAAAGTTTTGAGGAAGAAAAGCCTAGTCACTCCACTAACATTTACAAAGCATGCTGGGACCTAAAAATGGCCCTACTAAGTTTCGACAATGCTACAGGAATTTCTGTAGCAAATGTTTTAAATAAACTTATACTGTACAGATTTAAATAGAGGGCAGTGACAAATGTTGTGTAAAATATTTTAAGAACACTGAGCAAAAAACTATTTAGGTGTATACGCTCTGTCTGATGTTTATGTAAACTGTATGTAAGCTGACTGATTAAAATATATTTTCTTTTTGGATATTTGTGCAAAATATGTGAACAGGTTTCTATAAAAGTATTTTATATGACCATGCAGCAGGTACAAAAAGAACTCACAACACAGACGCTCCATTTCCAAACTACTACACACCTCTATTCACAGAACAATATATCACACTCTCAGCACCTATCAGAGGAATGGCCTGCTGTGATTTTTTTAACTTCCTTTTCTTAATCCTTTCTCTTTTATTCTGTATGCAGCCATACAGAATAAAACTAGCAAGCTGTGACCTGTTCAAATATCACAGCATTACAGGCCCAAACATGCCAAAGCCTATTCATTCGCTGCTAAGAGATTCTCTTCCTATCACTCGCTCTCATTCATACATCTTTTCAACAAGAAAATTATGTATTTTATTGTCTCCAACTATACCGTTCTTCAAATATCTACATATATGAAACAATCCTTTCCTGACCAATAATTTGACTTTACGTGCTTATTAAACTATTTATCTCTTTACTAGCTTCTATTCTACAGAACACACATTTTGAATCAAAGGGAAGCTTTCTTTGACCTGTTTCTCCCTGCGCAGCAAAGCCAGTTGTGTGGCTCCATTGTGGTGGCTTAGCTCCATTAACTCGCCTTCTTCTGCCCAACATCAAAGCCACGTCTGACATATGGATTATGAGTGTAAAAATGACGTTTTTGAAATATCACTCACTATCGACCATTCACTAAGTTTTGCTCTGGGTGTGGAAAACATTAATGTTTAATGTTAACATTCCTCATTCATACCACATTGTAAGCACAGCAATTGAGGCAGAGCTAAAATCAAATAAACCGTGTGTGTGTGTGTGTGAGAGAGAGAGAGAGAGAGAGAGATTTCAAAACAAAGCCCTCTTACATGAGAATACTTTAATTAGAAAAACACGAATGCTGAAGAAATCTTGAATTAATTTCCGTTTATTAGGGTCAATTTACTCAATGGTAATTGCTTTAACATTAGCATATAATTGTCACATACATGGCCCTCGTTTTTGCAGTTAAAACACTAAATTGCATCAACAGATGTGAGTCTGACCTTTGTTCCAATGAAACAAGCTAGCTGCTTTCAAGTATCTAAGCGATGTAATGCACACTAGACTGATGTGTCTAAACATACCTTGAAAATAATGACTAAAAGTTATAATCTTAACGACCAATGTAATTATTATCACAACTGTTCCTATAACATGCCGATATTAGGAGAGCTGTTGTCCAACACCAACTGTTGTTGGACTACAATCACCTGTTGCTCATAAAAGTATTTTGGAGATCCTGTATCCGTTACACATTATACCGGCAGCACGTGGTAAAAATAACTAAGAGGACACTTTTAAACTTGAAGGTTAGATGAGTATTTGTACCGATCAGCAGACAACTGCTACTCTTTCACATCAGGACCGCATGTCTTTTCAACTCACACAGAAAAAGGCCTTTGGAGCTCTATGATTTTCCTCTGAAATCACTTTGTTGGGAGTTATTTAAATGTACTTTAGTTCGATTCTCTCTACAAAAGAGACCAAAAGACATTCCTTGAGTTTTACAGCTGAGGCAAACTCTGCTAAAACACTTAGGATATGGCTGTGTATTTAGACTGGGTAATTTGAATTCCTGATGCGCTGAGAAAAAAGGCAAACCCTTGCACCTGTTATGACTACACTTTCCATGTTGCTTTAATAAAGGCATTCAAAGTGTATTTCCAGATAATAACTGAACATGATGCATTGAGATGTTTTGTGCTCTTACACTGCAGCTCTGGTGTTCTTAAACATCTCCCTCAACACGTTTTGAGCAACAGATGGCAGAAAATTGGCAGACATGTAGCAAGAAAAATCAGAGGGAGTCTCTCAACATGAACGTACTGTATATGAACACCCAGTTGAATATTTTGCCAAAATATGCACATTTTTATTTCAAGTCAGTAAGTATACGAATAAAAGCCATTTTTGTAGCAAGATCTTCTCAAATAAAATCTTAAAAATAAAGTTGATTGGCATCTTTGATTTAATGAAGAACCTTTGGCAACACTTTAGAATAGGGAACACTTATTCACTATTAACTATGACTTTGCCCTCAATAAATTCAGAATTTGCTGCTTATTAATAGTTAGTAAGGTATTAAGTTTAGGTATTGGGTAGGATTAGGGATGTAGAATAAGGCATTAATATGTGCTTAATTAGTACTAATAAAATGGCTAATATTTTAGTAATATGCATGCTAATAAGCAACTAGTTAAGAGACCCTAAAATAAAGTGTTACTGAACTTTTAATATCCATGGAAACGTTGGTAACACTTTTATAGACAAATTCTCACTATTATTTAGTTGCTTATTAGCATGCCTGTTATTAACACATTAGCTATTTATAGTACTTATAAAGCACATATTGTGCATAACCATATTCTACATCCCTAATCCTACCCAATACCTAAACTTAACAACTACTAAATATTAATAAGCAGCAAATTAGTAGTTTTTTTAGGCAAAAGTCGTAGTTAATTGTTTGTTAATAACGAGAATCGGATATATAAGAATTATTTAAGAATTGTTCACTGAAAGGGGCTCTGGGGAACCCAAATGGCATTACTACCAAAAAACAAAAACGCGTAAGCGTGTACGAGCTACATAAAATTGAATAAAGATGTAGTTTTAGACCTTACCACAGGCTGTAATAAAACGCTATAAAAAAATGATGGATATAATGAAAGATTTTCACCATGCTCCCTGTCCACCTGTCTGACAACTGAGTGCGGATTATAGCCGAGCATTCTGGGAATGCAAATCAGGCCCTCTTCATACCCATTAAGTCGAGCAACAGCTTCAAACGCCGATTTGTTCTGCAAATAGCCCATTCAGTGCAGGCCCAAAAAGCTGCAACACCTTTCTCTCCCCCTGCGGTAATTGAATCTTCAAAGGGGTTATTTCCACCCCCTGTCCTTGTCCGCCACAAGGACCGTGGAATGAATAGCATGTTCATATGAAAAGAGAAGAAAGTATACATGTTTATCCATGTTCAATTAGCCACCCCGTCATCTGCATTCATAATTATGGCATAAGAACATGGACAGACACAATTAAGGGACAGAGAGATGGCACCGCATTTAGGGAGGTACATAAAAAGAGCATAGTTTTGCTAATGAGCCCTGTTCTCAAGAGAAACTCGACAAGATGAATTACTGAGATCATACAAATCCTTTGGTCTTCTGATGGAAAATTGGTTCTTTCAGATACTGTACATAATTCATATTGAGTGATTTCAGAGAAGAACACCTGCAAGAGATTTAGGACTAACCCAAGGTAAATTCATGGCGCATGAAACACATAATCCACCTATTTCATTGAGCATAGAAACAAACTTTCAGTTCAGCTTCCAGCCAAATTTCAAAGTGACACAGAAATGCAGTGATAGATTTCAATAGGATTAAAAAAGGGATGTTTTTAATCTCATTTTTTATTAATTAAATACACCATATTGGAGCAAATGTCTCTGAAAATATCACAAATAGAATTCTCTCTCATTCTGCATTTATAGGTTGACAGCTATGAGCTTCATCTTTTGTTTGTTGCGTGATTTCGGGTTGGAGGGAAACGGGAATAGGGTTAGCTGCTGTGTGTAGTATGTACGGTAGCCACAATGGGACAAAAACATTTACATGCATACATACTGTACATGGTAGTTTTACAAATACACCAAGAGTGTTCATGATTTGATTTCCACAAAAAAGCCACAGATACTTCTTTGAACCCAGCCTTCAGGATTTTTATATCATCCGAAATGAAACACATTCCCTTTACAACATCTAAAATATAGAAAGAGAAGATACCATGTTGTGAAGAAAAGGAGAATAGACAAGGTAGGACAAAAATATAAAGGAAAAAAGAAGAAAGTCAGTATTCTCCCACTACATTTTCAAACGTGTTATGAAAGCAGATTCAAAAATCGCTGCAGTGGATCAGCTTCATTTGTCAGTTTAATTTCACCCTTTCTGTCGCATTTTTTATTTTTTTTTTACACAAAAACAACGTCCTCCAGCTGGTCTCTCTCTGTGTCAGTCTTTGAGTCCCTCAGAATCAGAGGTCTCACCTGGGTCAGTTCATAGAGTCCTCAGTATTCCCCCTCCAGGGCCTCATGGGTATTTTCCATCCATGATTCAGGAGTTTGGAGTAAAGGATGGGAAAGGGGGGCTCTGGCTATTGCAGGTCAAGGTGGAGCTCAAGCCTGAGATTGGCGCTCTGGTTTGGAGTAGCGGAACTTTGAGAAGAGGATTGGGGTGGGGTCCGATCCGAAAAGGTCTTCGGTGACAATGAGCGAGGGGCTGAAATGAAGGCACACATCCTGCTTTGAGCAACACCGGCATTCTAACACACCTGGAGGGCAAAGAGAGAAAGCGGTTAGACACACTTAAACAGAAAAATAAAATTACAACCAGTAAATTGGTCGATGAGAAATTTAGTCAAAGTTGAAAAAATGAAAAATCTTTAACAAATATACTTTAAAACATAAAAAGTTGATTATATTATGATCATGAAATGGCTTTGAAAACATTGATTCACATTTAATGAAAGAGTCATGCGGTGTGTAACTATCAAATCTAAACTAATAACATTTTCCAAAAGTTTTTTTTTTTACAACTATAAATATAATAAAATATATTCTCATTTGCCCTGTTTTGAAAAGGTCTAATTATCTGATATTTTAAGAATTATTGGCTCTGTCTATGGTTTCATTTTTTTTTTTTTGCACTCTGGTCACACCACAATTATCAATACATGAAATAGATCAATTAATCTTATTACAGACCCTAATCATGTTTAACTTCTAAAAAGGTGTATTCAAGTAACTGGAAGTATGAATGTTTTGCTATAAACTACAATCAGCAAGTTTTGAAAATGAAATTCTTAAAAACAATAAAAAAAACTGTTGTAGTAACTCTAACAACTTCTCTTATAAAAAAGTCATATAATATAGTAACATATTTCAATGGGAGTCATAAAAATAGCATGTTCTCTTAACATTTTCTATTGACAAATAAAGACCGCCAGCTCTGCTAAAGCCCCCTGCTTAACTTATTGATCAGTAAGGCTTTCAAATCCATCTGCCGCCCTATTTCCTCTGCATTTTAAGTGCATATTGTAAAGTTAGTCTCTTTTTGTCTCATTTTTAACAATGATGTGCCACAGTCCCCAGGGTGCTAAATTCTTGCGCAGCCGAGACAATTATCCCAATATCCAAGCGCAGCGTTCCGCTTTCACAGACAGTCACGGCAAACTTTTTACCCCCTAACATTCTCCTTCCTTTTGTTTTTTAAACATTCTAGGGGGGCAATTTGCTTTTCCCATCTTACCTCAAGTTACTAAGGGGTTTCAGGCTACTGTAATAGTAATTGCAAGCCCCCCACATTGGAGGGCTAATTAAAGAGACGGAGGCTGTGAAGGTTTGCATCCCCTGGGTTCAGGCTCAGCATGAGAAAGGTAATTTGTCTGTCCTGAACAAAGAGATTAGGTAGAAGCCGGGGAGCTACTTAATAAATGAGCATCAAATGTCCTCAGCCGTGGACACGGACAGCACCAATTATGTCACCATGAAATTGCACATAATAAAAACAATGGCTGCCGGACAAGGCCTCCTATCTGTCTAGGGAAGCGTTTAGTCGGTTCTCTCTCTCTCTCTCTCTTGCTGCTTTCTGTACTGGCTTGTTTCAGCTTATTTCTAAAGGTTCAGAGGAGAATTACAGCAAACTTCAAAATTTGAGAAAAGAAAACTCATAAAATCTCATAAATTAAATAGTTTCTTTAAGAATAAGTTCCCTAATAATAATTTGAATCTACGAAAATACGACTGTTTAAGCATCTCCTGAGGACACGTGGACCTGCTCTGTTCCTGCTAGTGAAGAGGGGCATCTGGGTGTATTTAAGAACTCTCTCTCCGCTATAATTAAAGCAGTGAGGCCAATATTCAGATTGCATTTTAGCATTAATAATTCAGCTGTTTTCACTACAATTGATGTCGACACATAAATAAACAATGAGGCCTCATATTTACACAGAGGCAGCCGCCGAGCGAGAGCAGGGGAGAGTAAGAAGGAGGAATGGAAGGATGGGGGCTTAAACAGACATTTAAAATTAAGCTTGATAATGCAAAGGCTTTCAATTTGAAACGCAACATGCTCTTGGAGCTAATTTGTAAAAGTGACGATGCCTTAAAAGGCCTCTAACAGAGCACCAAGCTTAATGGAGCTGTTTCCCCGCTCACTACATCTCTCCTCGAACTATTTTTTTTCCATTGAAGGTGAAATAAATGTTCACTAGGAAACTCGAATACTGTCCGATCTCTCTCGTATATGCTCTCACATCCCCCTTGTCTCCATATCAATACTGATTACGTGTCACTGAGCTGTTATTTTCAGTGCTGCCAAGTGATACAATCGGCTGGTGGCTGACTACACAGTGAAGTCTTATTGCAGACGGTCCCAAAGGCGAGAAGGGGAATTAGGTAAATAATTTGCCTGCTTGGCATCTGGTTTTGTTTATTTAAAGCTTGCTGTGCAACGTCGGAGGAGCAAATAGTCAGACAGAACTGTGGCGGTGAAAACAGATGAAAATGAGACAGAATCCTTGACGCCAGCTAGCTTTTTTGTAAAAAAAACTAAAAAACCTTTAAAAAAAACCTTAAAACCAAACCAGATTAAGAAATGAAAACACACCTTTTGTTGTTGAGCAAAGTGGGTGCCAATTAGAGCCCTCAACGGGCCTAAAATTTAGGCCCTAGCCCTGGCCTGAGACGCTCAGGTCCTAGCCCGGCCCGTGTCTGACAGCTTATCAGAATTACCGACCCGAGCCCATCTTTTTTTTCTCCCTTCTCCCAAAACAGCTTATACTACCGTTTCAGCTATTAAAATACTTCAGTTTTGTATGAAATGGCAAAGTGATTGTATTTCGTTTCGTTATTTTATTAAGTTAATTTAGAAAAACATTTGGAGCATCACTTGCATTGGAAACATTTCAAAATACACGTCATTTTTGCTCATAAAGGTAAGAGTAATAGTCTACATTGTTCAGAACTGCAAATGGTCTACTTTTATTTTTGTGCACTCAAAATATCAACAAAACATGCTTTTTTTAAAATAAAGCAAAAAAAAAGCAGTTTCGGTTTTGAGCAGGAGTCCTTCTGAAAACCTCTAAAGGTGCATCCAATGAGGAGACGGCAAGTCAGGATCATCATCAAATGCATGGATGATCCAAAATGCAGCTTTTCCCGAAGAATTGGGAACTTTTAGTAACAACGCTCCAAATTCTCCCTTATGCTCTGCATCGTCAACTGTCACCTGTATGCTAATGTATGCGAATATGCGTTGCGTAGGCGATGTGTAATATTTATAATACCAGTATTTCATACAGTCGCCATGTTTGCTCTGCGCGTATATGGGCACAATTAAAGCAGAGAAGCTAAATGAGCCGGGTCCCGACGGGCTTGAAGACCTCTAGTGCCAACATATTCAGAGTATCCCGTTTTAGAATCTTATGGATAGAAAATGTACTATACATAATCAGTACTGAAAGAGAATGTATCAGGATTTGGAAGAAGGAAATATTTTTCACCGTCCTTACCCATCCTGTAACTAAAAAGCTTGCGATAGTAGTGATCTCATTTCAGCAAGTTAACATTAATTGTGATATACTGGCTTCAAGCCAGGATGAATTACACTTGTCCTCTAGACCTTACTATGGGTTAGGAGCAAGGAATTAGATATACAGTTATTTTACAATCTAAATAAAACAGAAATTTAAAGCAATATTTTGATAGAGTGTGTTTGGCTAAAACAATAATACAAAGTGATCCTGAACCTATAGCAGAGGATTTTAAGTGTGAAGTTTTGATAGCAGACAGATAGAGGCTCTCACTTTCTGGTCAGGCAGTAGAGGGTTAGTCTGCAGTGAACTCAAATGGCCATTGATGAGTGCTGTGGGTCTGTCGTGTTCGCAGAACAAGCTGCCGTTGATGTAGTGAAACCTGTCACCAGGGACCAGCCGGTTCCGGCAGGTAGAACATGTGAAACACTGCAGGAGACAATGAAAAGGACTCCATTACCCAAACTTCTCAGCACATTACATCCCATCTGATCAATCTCTGGACAAGTTAAATCATTATTTCCTACAGGGATTCTACAAGGGCATTTAACACAGATTAAAAGACTGACTAAAATTTACACACAATATTTTTGGTACTGAATGTGGTATCAATAATAGGCTATTTTTATAGAGAACCCCATCAAACAATCATTGAAAAGCAGACTCCATGGAGTGTGAAAGGATTCTGTAGTGCAATGAAGCATTTAATTCTAGAGCAGCTTGAAGATTAAAGGTTACCTTGAGATGGTACACGTTTCCCTGTGCCCTCATAACCAGTTCACTGGCTGGGATGGACTGACCACACGCACTGCACGCCCCACTGTTCCCAAATAACCTGTGAAAAGAAACAGACACATGTTAGTATTGTCAAAATAAGAGATAATGTGTGAGAACTGAATCTGTCTTATGCAAAGCCTAAATCAAAACACTGTGAATGTTACAGCATGACAGAAATTACCATCTGCAAAAAGTGGCAGAACATATCATGAACAAAATTATAAAATAGCTACAAACTAAATTATTCATTAAGATGTACAAATGAGGAAATAAAGGTAATTATGTGACCATGACCAATATCTCCCTCATTGACATGATCTATTTTCTGCAGTCATTACTCCAGTCTTCAGTGTCAAATGATCCTTCAAAATGATTCTAATATACTGATTTGCTGCTCAAGAAACATTTCTTATGATTACCACATCTGAAAACTTGCTGCTTCAATTTTTGGTGGAAACTGGAATACATTTTCAAGTTCAAAAGAACAGCGTTTATGTGAAATAGAAATATTTTGTAACAATATAAATGTTGATGAATTTAATGTGTCCTTACTGAATAAAAGTTAGGGGTATTCCCAACTAAGGATTTACAAAGTCGAATCAAAATTTTCGAATCTTGCTGATAGTCGACTGATAGTTGAATCATATGTTTGGGGGCGGGGGCAAAATACAAGACCAAGAGTCAAGTCAGACATTTGACAACAGCCATAATTACTGAGGTTAACACAGGAAAAATGTGTAACGGACGCCTCACAGATACAAAAATAATGTTTTATGTTTTGATTAAAAGATAGTTAACATTAAACATCAGTGAAACCCTAGGAATTCACTAACTTTTTTTTTTTACAACAGTGCTCTCATTATAACGTTATGTATATGACAGTACTGTAGTTATTAATGTTCTGTTTTGAGCTGCGTGCTCTGAAGATGACTCCTTTTGTGGACGCGTTCCTCAAGCAACAACATGCAGAAACACGACAACTAAACTCTAAAAATTCACAGCGTTTTATTATAATAGTGTTCTCAATTATAATGTTATGTATATGACAGTCCCAGTCATAGTTATTAATATTCTGCATTGTTGTTTGTCCTGCTGGCGCTGCGCGTTGAAGAGATAATCACCGTAGAACTACAATGAAGCGCTTGACTCAACCAAATGCATCTTATACGAGATAAATATTATACACGATATAAACCGTCTGAAATATTTTGAAATCACTTGTACCCTACCTGATCAAAAAAATCCAGACTATCACTCTGCCTGTGTCAATTTGAGTCTTGTTAAAGATTTAAATCCTTGTCACCAAGATGTTTCTCTGTCGGTCACAGATTATGGAAAGTGAAACTTAAATCTATAGGGGTGGTTGGATTTATTCACATTAAAAATAACATTAAAAATATTTATTAAAAGTTTCTTTCTTTTCAGAATCTTATTTACAGCATTATCTTAATAGGCTGTATATTAACTTACTGGGAGAAAACCGGTAGTTCTATGTGAAATCAGACATTTGAGCACCCCCATATTGCCAAAATGGTATGATCATAACACCTCTGCGAATATTCAACTGTGAGATTGGTAGTCGAATCAGGCTCCTCCTATCAAAGCATTGAATCTTCGACTATTCGGGGTCACCCCTAATAAAATTATAAATTTCTTTCACCCAAAAAAAAAAATGACCTAGTCTAAACTTTTAAAAGGTGGTGTATATAGTGCATTGGGCATGTGGACTGATATTACAATACTTTGTAGTATTTTATTGCACTTTCTGGAGCTTGACAGTCATGGTCACCCTCCAATCTCATTGTATGGAGTGCAGCCTTAACATTTTTCAAAACTTCTCCATTTGTGTTCCACGTTTGAAAGTAAAAGTAAGTTTGGGTTTAGAACATGAGGGCGAGTAAATAACAGTAAATTAATGAATACTTCTATGTGCATCAAAAAGGTTTGTTAACCTGTTTGGCCTTGTTTTACTGTAACAATGAAATCCTTGCAAGGGCAGGTTAAGTAATTTCAATCTGTGCCCGGGCCTCCTTTTCTCCCTCTCACAGTCTCTCTCTCTCTCAAATGCACACATGCAGAACAAATTAATCTTCAATATTCTGATGTAGGAAAAATAAAATCATAGTAATATCGGCAAACCAAATGAAAAAATCCTGCATCCTGTCCTCCAAAAGCCTCTGCCACTGGGACTAAGTATTACCTTTGATGTTCATTTTTTGCAACCTAATAATAACCTAGAACATAAGCAATCAGGGCCTAAGAATATTTGATTGTACATCTAGGCAGAGACATAGCGCTTTTGCCATTAGGACTCAAGCGAGTGCTCAGTCACTGCCGCCTTTCCATTAGAAACCCTCGGCTACCCGGGTTGATATATAATGTGCATGGGTTAACCTTTTCAATCATGGTGTCAACACTTTAGATTTGCTTCTGCTCATCTCTTTCGTCTCTAACCTTCCCTCTCTCTCCCTCTCTCTCAGTCTCTTGATAATGAAATGCTTGCTCCTGCTTCCTTTCTATCTGCCTTCTGAGTCCACAATTTAGATTACTTCATCTTGCCGAGCAACAAACTGAATGAAATTTCGATTTGAGCAGAAAGTAATTTACTGGGATCTGGACCCATTTGTCATCATATCTCACTGGCTGTTTGCTCTATCACTGCACTTTTCCTATGCAATCAAATAAGACCACAGCATCTGACAAGCTCCAGAGAGAGAGAGAGAGGGAGAGGGAGAGAGGGAAATATGAGGAAGGAAGCAAGAAAGAAAGAGACCGTTAGAAGGAGAGAGGGAGGGAAATGGGGAACGACCACAAAAGGATAGAGAGGAAAGGGATGAAAGAAACATTGGGTGTCACAGTGTGTTCCTCGTGTACACAGTTGCAGATTAACTCAAGAGTTCACGGATGATTTCGTCCCCGAAGATACTTTCAACTCGTAAAATGATAAATGCACATTGTGCGGATCCCGATATAACATCACGGCATGCACGTAAACGTTTGCGTTCCGACATATAAACAGCTGTCACCTGCGACGTTTTGCATACACGTGTGGCGTTTATAGAGGGAGCTACACGACGAGCGAGCAAATCTTTAGAGTTTCTCTTCAGCAGCGGCAGCTGCAGGGTGAGGCGGGGGGGAGGGGAAAACAAATTTGGCTGTGGCATCGATTGGGGCAGCTCAATCAAAACTCAATTTCAAACGTAATTAGCTGTAGGCTTGTGACAACAGCGCGGCTTCAATGGCGTCGATGGGCCAGTCATGCTAGGCAAATGTCAGGGGGGAAGGTCTTTATACGCTCCAGTTTGATTCACCTGTAAAATGACATCTTCCCCCGGCCTTGAGAAAGCAATCTGCCTCACCACGACGTGCGCTTGATTCGACAATCCCCGAGCGCTCACACCTAAATTCGCTTACAAGTGCACATTATTTGGCATCCGGGCTCAGAGTGCGCTCCCCTTTTAATTGTCCCTGTGTCTTTCAGAGGAAAAGCGTGAAGAATCTCCAGGCAACCTTTTTATTTTCTTGCCTCTCTATACGTAGCGTAGCAGGTTAATTATTTGAGCAGGGGATGGCTGCTGATAGCATTTGATTTAAAGGCCTGAAGGCTTTAGGTGCTCAATTAAGTTGCTATCAGTCTGCTCCTCACCTCTAATGGTGTCTCTCGCCATTGAACTTCTGTGCTGATGAGGGGAGCGTAGAGGAGCGATATCACGGGTCACCATAATTAAGGCCAAGGGACTCTTTAATTGCAATGACACCACCAGTTTTGGCTTCCTTCTCCTCAAATTCAGCCCTCTCCTTTGTTGTTTTCTCACTTTCTAGGTATTCTGCCCCTTGATCAATCAGAGGAGGAGGATTTTGTCAGCAGAAACACAGTGGAATGCTGATTTATTGACTTTCTCCATCTCGGAACGGGCGGAATAAAGAGGGGCTACAATCTACGGCTGTCTTTCATTACGAAACCAAGACAAGAAATCTGTCTGTGCTCCATAGGCAATGTCTAGAGGATTTAATTTGGATACCGACTGTGAGGTAAAATACAACCTAGCAGGGCTGTTTTGGGCCATCTGGCAGAAGCTCGGCCTCTTAAGCGGAACCTTTTGAGTGGAGTGATGTAAGTTGGTACAACAATGATTTCTGCAACACAGTCCATTATAAAAATGCCTCTCAACATTAGCAGCCAAAGCACCTTAAAAGCACCGGGCCATATTGATACTTAAGCAGGGCTTTGCATAATGGCAATGTTACATTAGGGAGAGAGAGGGAGAGAGAGAGCGAGAGAGAGAGAGAGAAGGTGGGTGGGGTGGAATGGAAGAGTAGGGGGAGATTTCACAGCAAAGAGAGCGGCGGGCGGGTGGGCAGGCAAGCGAGCGGGCGGAGGGGGCTGAAAGCAGCCAAATGACACTCGGTTAATTCAGAGTAACAGATCTAGTCCCAAGTGGATTGAAGGCCTTGAATTAATTCTGTTATGACAAATCAAGATAAACGTTTCCCCTAAATTGCATGCGATTTAATTAATTTCTGAGATCCAAGTATTTCCTGGCTTAATAGTTCACATGCTCCCGTGCTGTCATAGTGCTTGAGTGGGCAGACTTCAAAGTGATATTAAATAACCAACTATTAGATTTACCTAGCACGTTCTATTGGAAAAGTGCCATTTAATTACCTGGCTCTATTCAATTAAAAGGACAGTCCCCCCCCCGACCTAATGGTCACATGATTGCTCTCTCCCCAAATTAATTCCCTCTCTCTCTCTCGGCTCACACAAATATCAGCGATGGCTTAGGGACAACATGATTTCCAATGAGTCCCTCCTGCTTCTCTGGGGCTAAAACTGCTGAAATCTACAACTCGCGGCGGTTGCCCTTGTGCTCGGCGCTGGTGGCCTCGAGCTGAGTGGTATCAGAAGCCTATCATCCCATGTCATTTCCCCTCATCTGCCATTAGGGAAAATGGGATGCGTTTTCGCTTGCGCCATCCCAATCAATCACTAAGCCTTTTTACATCAGTGGTATTAATATAATTCTGGATATGTAACTTCATTATTTACACAGCAAGGGCAATTTAATAATCCATTACAAAAATAAGGGAGGCCCCTTTAAAATCCCCTAAGGGGACTGGCCTTCGCAATAATCCCCTCTTCTCTCTCTCACTCTCTTTCTCCCCTGCTCTCCCGCTCTCTCAAAAGCCAATTTGGTTAATTAAATGTTTTGTTTGCAATGTGGCTCTCATTCATTTCGGACACGTCATTGGAAGCGGATAGGAGCCAGGCACTAGATCTCATTAGATAAAACCCATCAGGACTAAAGGAAAATGGAGGGGGACTCTAATTAAAGCTTTTAATTGTGTGGACTCACTGTCAGATGTTATTTTTCCCCTCTCTCCTATCTCTCCTCAGATCACAGGCTCGCGCGAGCTGTTTTAGCTCCGTTCTCCCGCCCGACACGCTCTCATTACAAGGAGAAAGGTGTAGCTACTTTTCCCTCCCCGCTTGTTTTAATTAGGCTCGCAGGCCCAATTCTAGAGGCCAGTCTTGTGGACTTGATCCCTTCAGATCAGGTGGAGTGGAAAGAGTGAAGGCACTCTTCACATTTGGACTGGTCGTCTCAGGTTTGCTCTGGTTGACACCTGTTGTTCCAGCCTGCCAGCAGCAGTGTCAGTGCGAGGCTTCGCTGAATTATCCAGGGCGAAGCACATGCCAAGGTAAATACTCACTAATGACTGCACTTCTGCCAAAAAACACTCTTTTCCAGCAGGAATAGCTGAATATATCATGGATACTTCATTTTATGAATTAACTTTTAAATTGCTCTGCCTGTTTTAATTAGAAAAATATAGGCATTCCATTATCAGTGACGCTCACACAGTGTATTTCCATTCCTCAAAATCAGAAAAATAATCCAAGAAGACTGCAAACTTCTCAATGCAAGAAGTTCTGGAGGGCTTTCTGTTTGCCCTTGCTGAGGTCAAGGCGTTGAAGGATCAGCCTGTCAAATCAGGCCATCCACATCAGCTGAGTGAGACTGCCGTGCCGTCACCCCGCCACTGCTTTGGGTGTCAGACTTACTTGCATAAATATTTAAAAAGGGTATTTTTGCTAATTAAATAGTCTCTTTGGGATAAACAAAACATGCTGGTGAGGATGTGAAAACTCTGCAGAGTCGAAGGTCAGCTCTGCCTTACCAATCGAGTTTTCTAGCATCTCGTAAAGAAAACACACACACGGTTCTAGCAGCGCGGCTCCTTTTGCTTAAGGATGAAATATGGCAAGAGCCACAGACTTGCAGATGTTCTGGAGAAAGAATCTCCTTCGTCTTCTGCTCTGTCAACATGTCAGTGGCTTGACCTCTTTTTTAAGAGTGTCCCATTGAGGGTTTAACCAGCGCGCTTTAACGAGGGCCGCTGACGGCACAATCTGAGACACATGTTCTCAATGGAAAAAATGCTCCACTCCGTGAGAAGCTTGATGGCTTGTAACTTTTTCCTTAATATCTTTTTTTTTTTCTTGACAACCATCACTTCATCTAATCATTATATGCCTAATGTCATTTCATGTGGTCTTTGGACTGTCATAATGTCCAGATGTATGAACTATCTGAAGTTTGGCTTCAAAGACCATGAAAAAGGAGCTGAGCAAAACTACACTATCCTCAAAACACATTACTGAAGAAGATCCCTTTTAAAATGAATTTCACAAGTGCAGCAGAAATCTGAAGGAACTTTAAAGAATGCCTTTACAAACACAAAAAGACATTCAACATGTGAATATGGTTGTGATTGTAACTTTCAAATTAATCAATGCAGCTAACCTGATGTAGTCGTTTCTACATAGGATCATGCCACTCTTGGTGTAGCAGGATGTGCCGATCTCTCCGAGCTGGGCCTGGCAGCAGGAACATTTCAGACAGCGGCTGTGCCAATAGCTGTCCATGGCATACAGGAGAAAACGGTCGGCGATCTTTCCCCCACATCCCGCGCAGCGCTTCCACGACAGAGATCCTGCTCCAACAGGTGGGGGCTGGGCACTTCCTCCAGGGTTCACCATTGTGTCTGCAGAAACATAAAGGGACACCCGGGATACGCTGTTAGAACTGCTAGTCAATTTTTTTGATTTTTTTTTTTTTGCTTAACATTCTTTGGAAAGCCCCTTCAAAAAATTAATTATTTAACTATAAACTGCACATATAAAATAAACAAAAAAAGAACAGTGTCCCTAAAAGTATTCAAATACCATCAGCATTGCAATACTCCCTATCTTGCAAAGTCAGCACACTTGAGTTTCCTGAAGTTCTGACAGAAGTTTTGTCCTTGCAATATCTAAAACACCTGGAGCCTGAACAGTGACCCAAAACATCGAATGTTTTCAGAGGCACGCTTCCTAAAAGCTCTTTTGAAATAATTGAAATGCATATAATGCCTGCAAGCAAGTCTGAGAATTGTTTTAAGTGGCAGGCTGTCCTTGATCTTTATCTAAGTGCTGAAGTCAACTCCTTTGGTCCATTTGTGATAAATGTCTGTTCGCTGATAACATTTGAGTCACTGGAACAATTAAAGAGGTGCTGGCTTTTGTTAGGTTGTCTACATTGCTTTTAAACTACATTTACCTCTACCTTCATGATGTTAACATGAGAAAGAGAAAGAGAAACCCAAGTGCAACTGTGGCCAGAACTGGGGCAGTTAATTGGGGAACCTTGGAGTTGTATGAACCATTCAGAGGTCGACATATTCCACTCGCTTTCACTAAGGTTATCAGATGACGGATTTCCAGCCAACATCATGAAGAACATTCAGCAGCATTCGCTTTGGGGACTGGTCACTGCCGCGTGAAATTACCCCCGGTATGCTGGATCATTCAGCATATGCGAGAATCAGTTAATGCAGGCCCACAGAAATATCTGCTTCTGACAGAAATCACATTAACCACGAACCCTCATTTATGATTGCTGTTCTGTACTTTGCTCTGTTGATCCATCAATACCGCATGCGTGCACTTCTGCTCCATCCTTCCACTAATACATCTGAAATTTTAATCTTTCCCAGGTTTCATAAGGAGGACTGCTGGACCGAAGTGGGAAAGATTAAAATTTAAGATATATTCGTGGAAGGCTGTAAGCCAAATCTTTGTTGAAAGGTAATTTAGAGGAGAAGAGAGAGGTGGGGGGGTAGAAAACATTGCACTGAGAGAGAGAGGCATTCAGTAACCCCATTAGTGGAGGCTCTTAGGGACAAGCAATACCTTAGTGCTGATTAAATCTAAAGGGAGATGAATCAGAGACCGAAAGTGACTCCCCCAGATAAATAAGATCGGACCATCGTCAAGTTTCATTCCCAGTAAGAGGGAAGAGGGGAGATTTGAAGAGAGGGAGGGGGTGGCTTTTAAGTCAAATGGGCAAACTCAAGTAATTACACGGACAGGCAATTTAAGCGAGGGGATGTGCAGAAATATAAAACAGATCAGCAGCCCATGGCCAGTAATACAGATCGCAGTCCTGGAGCCTAAATACAGCTGCTCCTACTACAACGCACAGCAAAAGATACATAAATAATAGCACTTATGCTATGGTTTGTTGATCATCTGTGCCGCATGCGAGCCCTTCTGCTACACTATTTTGATATTATAAACACAAAACGCCTGTCATTTCCATCGAGCTTCAATCTAAACGTGAGTAAACACACAAGCGCAACGCTCTTGTCCAATAAACTAACGTTACATTACGATCTCTAGTTATTACGTTATTTGTTACGCCCGTGACATGCAACACAAATCACATTTACAATAAAAACTTCTAAAAACATCTCTATGCTTGCATCTCACTAATCTGGAACATTTTTTTGTGTCGATCCGTCACAAATGTGTCTCCCTCTCGCGATATTAAAGTACTATTATGCATAAAATAAAAAGTGTTGTTGTGAAATGTACTCACCTATTTGAAATGCAATGGCTGAATGGATAATGAAAAATGTATAGCAGTCTGTTTTGTCGGTAGACAATAAAAATAACGCGCACAGTCCAACAAACTCAAAGACGGAGCGCGTGCATGAGTACTTCTCACTGCTGCGAAGGAGTGAAGCAAATGGAGTTTTCAGATTGTATTTCCACTGTTGCCTTCACCTTTTCAGATGTTCTGGTTATCACTGGAAAGATCGGCTGCGGTTTTGTTAAACGAGGGTTGGGGAATGTCTTCTGTAATTTCCATAGATGAAGCGAGCGCCTCTGTTTGTAACTGTCCTCTGCGCTGATGTCTCGCCGTTGCTTGTCGCTTGTGCTCTACATGTGTCAGTGACAGAAAAAAGCCCAGAGTAAACCTCCTCTCACAGGATGACGTCAATCAGGCTGCGGCCAATCACGACGCACTCCATTCAAGCGGAATGACAAATCCAGCCAATCAGAGGAAGGCCAGATTGACTTAGACACACACTGTTCAAAGGAGGAAAGATTGTGGTTGAGTAGGCTCTTTCTGCTTTTTGAGGTTGGATAGGGCAGTGGTTCTGAATCGGGAGGGCCGGGACCCACTAGGGGGCCTCAGTAAACTTTCAAAAGACCACTAAATGCCTTTATTACTACAAAGAAATTGTTATATAAAATAATAACACCATTAAAACGCAAAATCTGCTAGCAATACATGTGCGTCATATTTCCCACTTTGGAGAAAAAAAGTATCTTTAAACTGCTAGTTATTTGAGTGTAAGCAGTTTAAGTTGTGAAGAATGTCTGCAGAAACAAATTCTACATCTAGAGATCTTCTCTAGTTGCTACAAAACAGTTTTGTTTTGCATATTTTGTTGTCTCATGTTACAGGGAAAGACTAACTTATTTATGTTTTAATATACTGACAATGCTTGGTTCTGTTAATAAAAGTTTGAAAACAAGCATGTGGTTTTTTGTTATCATAACAGCAGACATACAGGAGGAATATCAAGGCTGTGTATAGGGGAAAATATCAATAAAAAAGGGGGGACCATGGAATTATTGACATACGGAAATGGCACAAGATGTTTTCAAGTAAGCAGCATTCAGTATAATTCTTTAAAAAGTTTCAGTAAAAAGTTTTTCCATATGAAAATAATCAAGTCAAGTCAAGTTGAGCTTTATTGTCATTCCGCTGCATGTGGGGACATACAGTGGAACGAGATGTCGTGCCTCACAGGACCACGGTGCTACATAAATACAGACATACAACAATGAAGTAAAAAACACTATAAACCTATACACAACTAACCTACTGACAGATTTAACTATAAGTATAGGATATATAAGTATTTACCCTATACAAACTAAAAAATAGAAGATAAAAAATACAAACTATACGAATGCTTCACAAATACTGTACATGTGCAAAGAGAGACATTTTGAGTCAAGCAGCTGGTTGGGGAACAGTGCAGGATGATTTGTAGTACTACTACTACTACTACTACTAATAGCCTAATAATAATAATAACCTTCTGTATTTACTATAGTGCAAAAACTATACTACTGACTATACTACTGAAAGTTCATTTGGTTTCATGGACAAGGTAAAAATTCAGATCCAAGGCACGCTTATGTTCCTTATTACAGTGGCGCCATCCACCGGTAGAAAGAAGAACTACAATAATAGATTTTGTTGGTACATCTAATAGATTTTCTCTCGTACTGAGACTTGATGCACAAAACCGGAATAAATTCTGAAAATAATGTGTCATAACATTTTAAAACACAAAAGAGATATTCTATTTACTACAGTTTTCCTGAATTCACCAACATCCACAGATTTATCATGAAAAAAATCCTTTTCAACTAAGGCATATAAGAGAAATGGCTGTTTGTGTATTTTCATGGGCACGGATACCCAGAGATTAATTGTTTGCTACGGCAATTGCTCATGTTCCTGCATAGAACTGATTAATCTGTCATTTCACAATTAAAGAACCTGAAACCACCTAACAGCCTTTTTTTCTGTCAAAAGGCCTATTCATCTCAGCGAGACTAAATTTATTTAATATTTACTTACAAGTGCACAGTAACTCGCAGTGTAAAGGCAATGTGTTATTGTTTTCTGTCATGAAATTAACACATTTAATAATTTAAGCAAATGACCGCTCTGCGCTTTTTAAATTTTTTTAATTATATCATAATAGTTTCCAATTGATTTTCATTTGTCACTCTGAAAACTGTCTTCATTCAACGTCCCAGCAGGAAGGAGCAAGAAGTGAAATGTATGTGATGTTCTACTGAGTTTCAGTGGGCAGCTAATCTTTACGAGACAAAACTGTGTAATTATGAGTTGCCTCTGGATTCATTAGTAAGATGTACATTGTGTAAAGAGTCTCCTATACCAGATACTAATGGTTTAATTGTCGCTGGTCCTGGCTGATTGCAGCGAGCAGTTTGATTTCCCTGCAGGAAAGGCAACTCTATTTCTCACAGGATTGGGCTCAATTCTCTCCAACAAGAACAATGAGCCAAAGATGGCAAAGAATGTATTTTCCACGAAGGAATAATTAATTTATCTCAACTATTAAAACTAGTGGGAAATTATGGGATGAGTCTGAATGGGGGCCTCAGAGGAAAAGCTTTGTTTGTTCTTGAGCTGTTTTAATGAGCTTTTCACAAATGGCCAAGAAAAAATACTTCTTTCTCTTCTCCTTTTGCAATATGATAGTCACACACAATAATGAGGAGGGGGTGCTTAGGGGATCCCATGGAAAAGAGCAACACCAAGCCCTTGTTTCTGATCTCCTGATGTCCTATCGCGAATCCTCCGCATCTATGTTGTGATTACAAACAGCACAAATAGAATAGAGGAACAGCACTGTTTAAACAGCAGCAAGAGAGAGTAAGTGATGGTATAAAGTATTGATACCACACAGAGGGAGAGAAAGAGCTCATAATGAAGTTTGTGTCCTCTGGGGGAAACCAACTGAAGCCTGTAAGAGATATAGAGTATTCACCGTGATGCTTCATTTCAAATAAGAAATTCACCCCTCATGATATTACATTATTATGCTGTTAAACCGAGAGGCTCTCTATCAAGCAGCAATGTGAAAAGGCTGAAAAGGCCTTTAAGACATTTTAGATCCATAAAACACAACATGATATGATTTAGATATGAAACAGGAACTGGAATAGGACAAAACTCTGTGTTATTCCCATTCTAAGACAACATTCCCACACATGCGGCTGTTACAATATAGCCGTGTTCGTGTCAAGGCCTTGCATTAATACAGAGATAATGGATTATTGATTGGTAAATACAAATGCCTTTTATAAAATGTTGGAGGGTAGTGGCTGAACATTGATACTTTTCAGTGAATTCAGCATTGCAGCATTGAGTTCCCAATCAGCAAACTGCCCTTCATTGAGGGCTGATCTATGGCCAAATGAAATGAAAAGTCAACTGGCTAGAAAAGGTTTTTCAAACGTGAATTCAACGGTGCCTGAGGTCTTTGCTCTCATATCATCTATGTGAGGATATGTTGCTAACCCTTCTCTGTTTTCCATTATGTGTACTTTACCCAGGTGAGTGTAACATGCTTGCAGCAGCTAGATGGGTGGCGTGACACTGAGAAATATTGAATTGCATATTTCAAGACAGATTGGTTGCTCTATACGCTCAAAAAGATGGAGAACAAAATCTCAAAGTCATTTCTTTAATATGCTGTTATTGACTGCTTTGATCAATCTTGTGTCAGCAGCGAGCAAGTAAGTGAGCTTAATTAAATACAAATCGATAATTCCTTAACAAATAGCGCATGGACTTGAGAAACAGACCCAGCAGAATTAATTGGGGAGCATTTGTGTAGCTAAACGTTTGGGAAACTTCATCAAGAATTCAGCTCTCCATCTTTGGCGAACATTTATACATTATGCATGTCATTTAAATGCAATTAGAGGTCCTAATATGTTTATCTCTTTCATTTATTTGCCAAAGCTTTTTTGTAATTACATTGTTGTAAACAATGATAAAACTGTGTCCTCATCCATGCAATTGGATAATTGGCTACTCACAACACATTTAGTAGATTAGACTAAAACTATTATACAATCATATCTGGGAAACTGGCTGTAAGATGCCCACTGTGTCTTAATTTCCAGTCACTGGTAGCTGATGTAATGGAGAAACACATAGGTATGGGTGATTTGTAATGTAGTGTGTGTGTGGGTTTCAATTTTAGCCTTTTTTTTTTTTTTTTGCACAGACAGGAAATGCTGGGGCCCGAGACTCAAACTCCCATATGAGCACAACAGCTTAACAAGTGTTGCTAACTGCTAGGCCACAGCAGGGTTGCCACGTTTTCACAACAAAACCCACCCAACTGCTGCTCAACCACGTTTCGAGGGGGGTGCCCTGGTAAAAATTGTGTTCCCGGAGGTAAAATACACGTTTCTTAGTGGGGTTCCCTTGGAAAAATTTGCATTTCAGGGGCTAAATATCACATTATTGAGGTCGCTTCAACCCGTGGAGTCGCGGACATGAAAAACAACCCACGGCAACAGTGTTAAAGTAGCCCAATTCTGGGCCACAGATCTAACATATTTTCCTTGTTTTAAATGGTGTGCATAAAAGCTATACTGTGTATTTTGCTAGGACATGGTATGTGTATACAAAAGTTTGATTGACAAGAGTACCATTGCCGTTTTGAGAACTAAATTTGACATGAGGTAAATCTAAATTTACATTTTCTCACATCTACAACACATTTCTATTTACCATAATATCTATTAAATATATGTTGAGTTAAATTACAGTTTAAAAAAATAGCAGCTGTGATTGCCAGAAATTCTAAATTGCTACGTTTCTGGGAACATTGCAGTTGTGTTGCTGTCAATAGAGGGTCAGAGAGCTCTCGGATTTCATCCAAAATATCTTAATTTGTGTTCCGAAGGTCTTACAGGTCCTGAACACTAGTCGTTTCTCTTACTTTCATTCTTTCCCATTCACTTTCAATGGCCGACCATTTCAGAAGTGTGACTTTGTGCAATTGTTTACAAAATAAAAGCCTTTCAAAACAAACTTCCTGATTAAACATTAAAGCACACTAGTGTGATAAACAGTGCAAATTTTCATAATTTTTTTTTTATCTCATATTGTGCAAATTATTAATAAAAAATGCTTATTTCACTCAAAAAAATGAGGTACCTACTTTCAGATAAATGAGGCTACGATTAATCAGATGCACACAGAAACACAAAACTAGTCCTAAATGAAAGAAAACAAGTTGACAAAAAGATTGAATCCAATATTTGGTGATAATATAACATTATGAGAAATGTATAAGCAATTTTTTGAGGCCGGGTCATTTTTGACCAGAAACACCACAAGTGTCACTTTTTGCAATTTGGTACAAAATAAAAGCATTTAAAAGCAAACTTCATGATTAAACATTAAAGTACAATAGTGAGATATACAGTGCAAATTTGTATAATTTTTTTGTTTAACATTGTGAAAATTATTCATAAAAAAATATTTTTTCCCTCAAAAAACGAGGTACCTAATCTCAGATAAATGAGGCCTACGATTAATCAGAAGCAAATAGAAACACAAAACTAGTCCTAAATGAAAGAAAACAAGTTGATTGAACCCAAAAAGATTGAACCCAATTTTTGGTGATAATATAGCAAAATGAGTGATTTATAAGCAATTTTTTGAGGCTGGGTCATTTTTGACCCAGAACACCACAAGTGTGACAGGAATCCGAACACAACACAAGGGTTAAGACATAACAGATTATGTTTGCGTGAATACTTAAAAACTGTAATTCTGTGAATGTGTATATATTTATTGGGATCGTGCGCTGTCAAAAGCCTTTATGCACATGCTTTGGATGAGAGTGAGCGTGAGAAGCGAGCGGAGAAAAGGTACTCCTCTCAGAAAATGTACAAATAAAGATAATTTTAGATGTTTAATTACTATTTGGAGCATTGGGATCAGTAGACAAGGGCTTCATTTTTGTGAAAACCTCAAATTCAAATAAAATCGACATTTTTCACTTTTTTTTTTTGCCTATAGCTCAAAATTAGCCCCTGTGTGTTCTGAATCATTTTGCCAGCACGGGTCACATATAGTAAGGAAACTTATAATTAACAGTTTGTTTATTTATTTTTTTCTGTTGCATTTTTACATCCATTTTATGTTAAAATTACAAAGTTTTTTTAAAGTGTACAACAAGCTCATAAAAAAAACTGATCACATGCAGGGCTACCCAAGGGGATCAGAGATAAATAAAATAATCATCTTGGTGAGATATTTTTTTATGAGCCATACACTGTTGTATAGGTGTAGCTTTTTCATGTCCTCTTGACCACACACACAAAGACACATTGCCTGGCCCTCCCTCTGTAGGGCCCATAATTATGCTGATCAGAACAACCACGGCCCTCGAACAACATCACTCTAATGAAAGCTCGCTAATCCTTAATGAGTTGCTATGTCTTGTGATAAATTTGATAATTATTCAACCCAGCGCGACGGGAGACGAAAATTCATCAGTCAAAGCAAATTAGCCCAGCTCCATTATAGTGCAGCGTCTTGTAGAGACGTTCACTTTATTAGGCCTCTACAGCCATCGCAGTAATTGGGAGCATATTTCACTTGGCTGTAGCCCCACTTCATTCAAGGACTGCTTTTATCCTTTTATTTACACGGACTCCCTTTCTAAAATATTGTGCAGTTCATACCTGCAAAAATCTGACTATTTCACAGTTTATGAGAAGAGAAAAGCGGCCAAAGTTTGTAGATCAGCAGGGTTACCTGGGTTTATCATATTTTGGTCATGTTCCCATCGTATTAATAGGCTGACAAGAAAGACCTCAATCCAGCATCTGAAATGTACATATTTGAAAACAATAAAGTTCAGCTCAGTATAACGTTTTCTAATTTGTACAATACAGTGGTCTTTAGTGTTTCAAATGTTTAAGGTAAATAAAACAATAAATAAATAAAATACAATTATTATATAATTTCCCTTGTTTTGTCTGGAATTGAGTAGCCCAAAAACCCATAAATAAATAAATCAATAAATATTATTCATTTAAAAACAAAAAAGGTGTGTCATTGTATTATGAATTATGAATGAAATCGTAAAAAAGATGCCATTGAAAAAATATTAAAAATACACTGTATTTCTATTGTGATATAAGAGTGTATATATGTATTCTACAAGAAGTTTTTGGAGGCATGCTTTAAAATAATAATAATAATGATTGTAATATTTTAATATTAAAAACATTTTTAAAAAATAAGTAAATTAAAAAAGTAAATTCCTTCTCAAAAGTCACAATCACAAAAGAACATTAGGGTGTTTAAAAAAAAAAAAACAGCTCAAAGTATAAAGTCTCAAGTATTACCCATGACTATTCTTTTCCTTTTCTTGTAAGACATCTTCAACAGGCTTCACCTCTCATCCACTCTAATTACCATTCTTTCTGTCATTAGGAGCTTCTACCTCAGGAAAAGATGAGAAAATGTGATTTCCCCAGTTCTCTAATGCTGATTAAAATGAGGACAGTATGAAAGAGGGTATTGTCTCATTGTGTGCATGTGGGGTGAGGGGGTTTAGCTGCAAGCATATGTGTCTGTAGATCAGTGGCTGCAACAGGAGGGATAATTTCACCAGGATGATGGACATTAGGGCGCCCCTCACACACACCAGCCTTGTTTGTTCTTTGACTGCCTAAGGGCGTGTGCTCGACGGGATTCCTCTCCCACTCATGCACACAACCTGCAGACATGTCAAACGAACAGAACCGGACTTGCTGAGTCACTCACACATTACTCCATAAATCACCAGAATAGAGCTCATATTTACAAAAAAAAAAGAAAAAAGGACCTTTCAGAATCAGTACTACCTGGTACTGGTACTATTCAGGTGCACAGTAAGAAAAAATACTTTTTATGAATATGATTATCATGATGTGCACTCGAATGAGATGGAAGACTCTAGAGGCCTTGAAAAACCAGCTTTAGTGTACACTGAGCGGGTGCCATCCATGCTGATATCACATGACCAACCTTGTGACGCAACTGACAGACCTACTTGTAAAAATAACAACAAGTTTACTTCTATAACATATTTTTCAGTGCTTAAGGTGCTTAACATTTTTAAATGCTTCTGAAAGAAATATCTTATGCTCAACAAGGCTCCATTTATTTGAACAAAAATACAGTAAAAAAAATTGTAATATTGCAAAATATTATTACAGTTGAAAATAAACTTTATATATATATATATATATATATATATATATATATATAAATACAATTTATTTAAGTGATAGCAAAGCTGAATTTTCATCAGCAATTACTCCAGTCTAACTAGTGTCACATGACAAAATACTGTATCACAAAAATACAGTAAAAATTATAATATTGTCAAATATAATAATTACTATTATTATCTGAAATTAATTGTTTTAAAGCCAAAAATTCTAACCAAAGCCACATTTTCAGCAGCCATTTCTCCAGTCTTGTTCCAGTGTCACGTGATCCTTCCGACATCATTTAATATGTTTAATATGCTTATTTGGTGCTCAAAATAAGTAAGTAAATAAATAAAATTCTTATCATCATCAACAGCTGTGTTGCTTAATATTTTTGTGGAAATTGTGACACATTTTTTTAATTCTTTGATGAATAAAAATTCAAAAGAACAGAATTTCTTTGAACTATAATTATTTTTAACAACGTAAAAGACTTTACTGTCACAAACTTCATTAAGATAAAATATAAGAATGCCTATATCTGTAGAAGAGACAGGAAAACAGACAAAAAGGAGAGAGAGGGGGGGGGGGGGGGGGGGGTTACAAAACAAACAGCTTGTGTCATTTACTTCATACATCCACACCAGTAGGTGTCAGCATAAAGTCCAAAATCATTGGCATAAAGAAAGCCAGGAAAACATAAACAAAAACTTAGGCCTGTTGAGTGTACTTTTACAATTAAAATGGGTATATTACATTTTGTGCATGAACATCAGAGAAAAAGAGGACAGAGTTGATGAGATGAATGGTTTGAACAAATGTATTCATGAGAAACAATGCAGTCAAAGCTCAAAGGACTCCACTTACAAGGTAGCTCTGTCAAGGCCAGGCTAGGGATGAATCCATGAAACTGATACCGCTGTTTGCCTACAGTAAAAGCAATGACTATAGTAACTACACAAATGATGAGCAACACTACATGTTTTAACAGTTTAAATTCCTTTTCAAAGACTTTTGTCTTTTTTGTTTTCCCATACGTTGCCAAATGTGTCCTTAGAAAAGCCAAATTCCTCAACATCAAAAAATATCAACCTTCTCATTATTCGTTTGCCATCCCCAACAACACCATTCAGAGAAGCAAACATTTGAAAGGTTATATTCTCACAAATCCCACAGTTTCCCTTGGTGCTAATATGAAATGTGCGGTTAACTTGGTTAAGTTCTAATAGAAGAGTTGGATTTCAGAGGATGCAGTGCGTTTGGTGTGTTTGTGTGTGAAATCCCTTCAGTCAGACCGTATCATTTGACCAGGCTAATCTCCTCTTCTTACAGCTCATTACAACTATGTTTGTCCAAAACAATGGCCCAAAGTAATGAAAAAAGCCACTGCGAGACTGAGCTGATTGGAAGGTAATAAAAAGTGAAAAGGCAATGCACACACTCGCTCTCACAAACATAGACTGAAAATAGCATCCTTATCATCCCTGTTTCATTTAGATTTGATTACTGTCGGATTATAATGCAATCACAACACTGTTTGAGAGGTAGCTATGGGAACCGTGTATCTCACTGCAGATCTTAATTTAGGTTTGAACACTCCAGATCACCTAGAGACAAGAGACGAGGGGGATGGACAGAAAGGAACAAGGGCGCGAGAGGAGGTGAGAGGTATACTGGGAATGAGGCATGGGGGGGAAGACAGGACGTGGAGACAGGCGCTTTCTTGTTCTTTCTGTTGTATTTCATATGTGATTCAATTTGTCTTTCAGGAGGAAAATCAATTTCTGATGACAATCCTGTGTGCTGCACTGAAAGGCAGAGAGTTCCTGAGTCCTGGGAAAGTTGCTGTTGGAGACGGAGGCTAATCTCAGCAGAATGAATCATTCACGCTCTTATTTGGACATCTGTGTTAACATTTTCCCCCTGATTCCTCCTCTCCCTCATAAACTCTGCCCGACTGGTGATGGTTTCATTAGAAGTTTTTGCAGGTGGTTGAAAGTTTGGTGGGACAGGAATATGATGATGCCAGCTGGCCTGAATTTCCTTGTATGGTGACTAAGTCAACAGACTTAATTAAAGATGCATACAACTTTATTCTTAACGATAAAATTATTGTATATAAAACATTTTATGTATGTATACTACTTTTTATTTTATACATCAATTTCGTGATTCAAATGGCAGTTTTGAATTGGTGAATGCATTCATGTCCATATAGTGCTGTAACCATGGTGATGCTGAACTTGACCGTGGTAAAGGAAAGACACTGCAAACAGTGTGCACAAAAACAATGACTTGAAAGCACAGAATGTCAGATCAATGGAAAGTTAATTAATGAAGTGAGCAGAACTGCCAGATGCTCTTGATTCCTATGGAGCACATGTTCTTCATACTTCTGCAAGACACAAAGAGGGGCTTCTTTTCATGACTCTCTATGGCTTGCACCTCTTTTAATATCATGTTTTTTATTAATTTAAAAAAAGAACAGAGAAAAAAATAAGCATTTAGACCAGAAGGTAAAAGGTATTGCAGCTATAAAAAAAAAAAAAATGAAATATGTAGTCTTAAAGGGATAGTTCACCCAAAAATGAAAATTGCCCCATGATTTACTCACCCTAAAGCCAGCCTATGTGTATATGACTTTCTTCTTTCAGACAAAAACAATTGGAATTATATATATATATATATATATATAAATAAAAAAATGTCCTGGCTCTTCCAATATTTATAATGGCAGTGAATGGGGGCTGAGATTTTGAAGCCCAAAAAAGTGCATCCATCTGTCATTAAAAATTAATCCACGGGGGGTGAATAAAGACCTTCTGAAGTGAAATAATGCCTTTGTGTAAGAAAAATATCCATATATAAAACTTTATACACCTTAATCTCTAGCTTCCACTAATTGTTGTACGTGCATACACGAGAAAGTGGCGTTCCAGCGGATGATGTAGGACGTAGATGTAGCGCAAGTTCCAGTAAAAATATGCTAGTCTCACAAGAACCAAGTTTTGTTTACAACAAAGGAAAATCATGTGAAGAAGTTAACTGTTTTAGCTATACTCTAAGTTTTATTAGCCTTAAAATGGTGTATATCCGGGATGCTTCACCATAGCTAAAGTTGTGTTTGTCATTTCTGACTGGAGCTTATGCTAGGCCTACGTCATACGCTGAAACGCGACTCTCAGCTCAAATTTCGTCATCAATTTCTCACCCTCATGTCATTCCAAACCCATAAGAATTTTGCTCATCTTTAAAACACAAATAAAGATATTTGTAATGAAACCTGGGCGATTTCCAACCCAGGCTAATTGAGAAACTTGCCTGTAGGGACATTTCTGTCAATAAAATTATATTACGTTGCTTCTTGAAATGTCCAGTGAGAAGCGTGTTCAATTTTATCCAAAAAAAGACAAATGTGAATCTGGTAATGTTTTATATGTTGCTCATTGTTCATATTGTGGCATAATATGTTCATATTGTCCATATTGTTCTTAAATGAAATGTCCGGTGAGTGGCGTTAAAATATTATTGCTATCATGTTTGAAAATAATGTATCACCTTCACAAAATTTTACCTTAAACCTAACCGATAGTAATAACAAAAACAAGATTTTTTTTTTTTTTTTTTTTTTTTTATTAATCAATAATTGACTGCCCGTGAAATAATGTGTGTGAAAATGAATAAAAGCTGTCTCTTTTTATTTTTTTAAACTTCAATATTATGGTGAAATGGACTTGCAATAGAGGCACAGAATTAACTTGTTTTATTTCTTTTAAGATGTCCAAATGAGTAGGAAGAGGAGAAATGGGACTGTTCATAACATTTGTGATCTCTGTCAAGTTTTTGGCAATACCACGTGTGAAATTAAAAGAGGGTTTTCAATAAAGCCTATGCATCAGAGAAAAGGACACATTAGAGAATATAGCTGCAATTTACATTTAGTCCTTTTACTAAGCATTAGCAGCATTAAAGTTGAGGGGTATTGTATTCCATGTATAAAAGAGCCAGAGCCATGTTCATTCATTATATTAAGTTTTGAATATACACACACACATATATATATATATATATATATATATATATATATATATACTCGATTTTTGAATTTGTTTTGATAAACACCACCCACATCTGACCAATGAATACTGCTGAAGGTTGAAAAACGACACTCAAATGTCAGACATGAAAGGCGCAGATTTGGACATTCCCCTGTATTTTCCATGGCTACCTGATTTTAAAAAGACTGAACTGGCTTGATTAGACATTGAGGTAATAGATCTGAAGTATCAGCTGAAAGCGTATTGTACAAGGCAGTGACCCTCATGGCTAAAATCCTTTCTATGTTCTTCCAGGCAGAAAGGGTTTAGACCTCATAATAGTTATTTAAAGGGCACGTAATTAACAAGGTCTAAAGCCATTGTCATACTGTTAAGGCTCAAAAGTTTGCACAGCAAGGAAGTTGGGTTTTAAAATAGACCGCTCAGTGAACATGGGCTCTGATTACAATTATGCTACACTTTGCTGATTTGAAATCAATGAGGCCAAATTTCACAGGGGCCCTGTCAAATGGTAGCAACGAGCATCCCAGATCCATTCCCCAATCAAAAGTTTTTGCTCTGTATAATTTCACGCAATCAGATTTCTCCACAGTCATCCAGTGCAATCAGGTAATCAGTGGGGCCCATTAACAAGACAAATGGGGTTTAAAAAGTGGGTGCACTCTGTTTGCAGGAACTTCCTGTGGAGAAGGCCCCCCCTGCCTCTGCCATCTTTGATACGTTGCTGAATGGCTCCAGAGTCTCTGTAATTTGGGTTTAGAAAAGGAACTCATGATTTCATGAGATTTCGAACATTTAACATGGCATCAACTAATGAAGCGATATAGTTAACTGGTAAAGGAATGTTTAAATTGGCTGGATATCAGATAAAGGTGTTTTCTTTATTAAATTCAAATGGTGTCATTAATGCAGTGCACTGTGGGCTTGCATAACAGCGTTCGCCATCATAGGAAAAGGCTCTAAACAGGATTTTTCCTTTAATTGCTTTCAGCATGAATCTAAAGAAAAAATTGAAGAAAAGGTGTCTTTCATTTGCCCTTTTTAAACTGAGAGGATGATATTTTGGCCTAAACTACCGTTTCGCTCTGTCGACACAAACTGTCATTACCACAAATTTAAATGCCTGTGGAAATAATGAACCGAGACAATGTGAACATGACAAAGACGACAACAAAAAAATGAAAAGGAATAGGCTCTAATTTTGGCCCTTCGGGAAACTTGGAGCGATTCTAATTAAGCTCATCTTGAAATGAAACACTCAGGTCACGCCGGTTTCTCATCTCGGTCCCTTAACTGGCAGCTTTTGTTTGAGGCGTACAGTTAATAACAATGTCCAACCTCAGAGAGAGGAAGTCATGCTCACAGAGACCCCGTGGCCATTAGGAACCTCACATGCTGTATAGATATTAGATTAGATGCAGCTTTAACAGCTAGATGGCAGTCAAACAGGGCTGAATTGCAAAAGTCCTCCCTCAAGTAGTCTTGATTAAATACGCGAGGAGCGGTACTGATTCTACCCAAGGTGATTTGAAGTGCTTAATTAAACATAGACTATACCGAGATAGCTCAATCTAAGAGCTGTCAAGCCTTAAACCAGGACGAATATCGCACACCTCATGCATCATATTTGCAGATAGATCTATCTCGACTGGTAATATCTGATGCGCTCACGCTTATCTACACTTTGCCAGACCTCAGATTGTTGAGCTATCTTTCATTTTGTTCATTGTGTGCGGGGCAGTAATTGGCCGCAGATAAGCGTTCTCCCTCCCTCCTACGCCGTGCCTGAGCATTCCGAAAGCAATCTTCTTGGACACAGGATCTATCCTGGGTCATTTGGCTGACCAGAGATGTCTAAAGCTTTTGGATGCCTGGCTTCAGATGAGTCCACTCAGCTCTGGCCTGCCACTCCCAGCCAGATGCCCCAATCTTTCAATCAACCATCCCATTTACTGCCGCAAAGCACCACTGCCCAGCATCGCTTACTGAAAGCAATGGCGCGACTATCAACTACTGCTGAAAATATCCTCCGCATTGGGCCTAATTACTCACGTTGTTCTGGAAGAGCGAAAGGAGCATGTCAGGGTTAAGCATGTTGATGCAGACATTCAAGGATTGTGGTTTTGCCAGGAAGGCTGAATCCAATCCATTAAACACTTAACTGAAAATGAAATAGTGTTGCATTTGTATTCTGGACGTTGATGTATCAATGTAGTTAACCAATCAGAGTAAGGGAATCAAGGTTTCCATGGCAACACTAGTTAGGAATAAAAACAGGGAATAATTGTCAATCATTTGTCACCACCAGTCTAAATTGTTTTGATATTAGCTTGATATCTAATTTGCATTTTTAATTTCTCTGCAGCTGATACACCCTCTGGTTAATGAGCAATTAATTGGTGACAAATTCAAATTAATATCAAATATGGAAAATGCCATGGCTTGACAGAGAACAAACAAAACATTTGCTGGTTCTTTCCTTCACATAATATAAAAGATAAAACTCAATTTCAGAGGTCGGCAGAGCGGTTGCACTGACGTGAGCTTTTACTTTTCCAAAACAAAGGCACTAAGTGCAAACGTCATTGTGCTGCATCATTGGGCTACTTGGCATTGAGTCACTCAAAGGTGATAAACCTGTTGAAGCATTTTTAAGACTTACACATACAGTAGCAAATGAGCAGTTTCTATGGCTTATAGCTCCTTCGGAACACCTCATTTCAGTCGCATAATCATACAGCACAATGAAAAGACTAAAATTGTTACAATTACATTTCAATCATGTGTCATGAATTCAAACTTTTTAAAAGCCTCTCAGCCATACAGTTCTTTCCTTTTGTCCCCTTTTAAAATGTCTCCTAATTTCCATGAGTTCCTTTTCCTGGGTCCAATTGGATAATGGATGTAAATAGGCCTTATACATCTAATATGACTAGGGACTGGAAATAGAGAGTAAGTGCCTTTTTATAAAGGCTTATGTTGAGGGAGAGCTTTTGATTGCAGGAAATGGAGATCTTATCTCTTGTGTTTGCCTGGCAAACGCTTGCACACTGTAATCTGGATTATTTAACTAAAAAGCCTATATGTTCCCTTTTAGACAAAATGGATTAATCTTTGCGTGCATGTGAATTATTTCTATTATACGCATTCAGACATGTTTTGGCTTGATGTTGCTAGAGTCTGTTCACTGTCTGCCATTGGCACTGTTTAATGTAAAGAAACAAAATCACTCAGAACATTTCTTTTCATATCACCCATCTACCCATCCATCTATCCACCCACCTATCTATCTATCCATTTATCTATCATAAAATCTCTGTTCATAATTTTTTTGTAAACAATGATTGAACTAACTTTAATTTAAAATGTGTTTTATTAGAAACGGCCCTCTAGAAGCTTTATTATACATTACTATCTGTGCATACAGATTTATTGCAGCACTGGAACGATAATGAACTCTTTTGCTCTATTAAAAACACATTGGCAAAACCCAGACCTGTGAAGTCACAAACGCTGCATAAACACGGTCCTCCTACATTCTCCCTCTTACTTGACCTCTCAGGTTAATGGCTACATGGAATACACCAGTGTGACGTGCTGTTTAGAATTCTTGGTGTGTTACAACTGTTGGAACGGTACCCTAAACACTTTGATTCACCAACATCCATGTGCAGTTTTCTTTTTCGCATCGGACTGTAGCAAGAAGGGAGGCCTTTGAGCAAGTAAACAGTTGATTGGGATGGTAACACATGTAAAAAAAATATATATATATTTTTTTTTGCAATGTAAAGCTCAAAGAAAAGATTTAGGCCTTTCTAATGCTATCTCTTGCTTCTGCTTCAGGGCACGTTTCCCCCTCTCAGAGTCTTCCTCTGATCACTCCTCTTGTGTCGACTTTTGGCTGTTTAGGAGACAAAGAAGTCTTGTGCTGCATTTCGTGCTGACAACCTCACTTGCTTCATTTTGAATCGGCTTAGAATTCAGTGACCTTTTCATTTTGGGCTGTTTTTGTGCGCATCCATCTCTTGGGATTATCTCTATACAGATTGTTTGTGTGCAAGTGTTTGTACATACGTGTCGGGAGGGAGGTGGGATAGGAGAATTATTTTAGGCTGTTATCATTCTAATGGTATTGGGGGGGAAGTGCCCTAGTTCAAAACAAGATTGATGTGAATTAACGTCCCCTTGGAGATCTGAGGACAACAACAGCACCGAAATCATTTTGTCCTTTTCACATGTTTTCACTCAGAGGGAATGAGAAATGTTCTCCTTTCGTACATGGAAATTAAACACTAACAAAATTAAACATTCTCAGGCTTATAGAGAGCAAGCAAGAGAGGAGGAGCAGAAAAGGAGTTAGAGAGAGAAGGTCTTTGTTACAGGCTTGGCTGACAGGAAGTGGTGGCAGAGGGACAGTCAGGGACACTCATCCCCACGAATAAGGAATGCTGGAAGACACGGTATCCCTTTTTGATCAGACCTCGCTGATGGATCGGTTGGAGAAAGGCAAATAGCGATAAGACAGACCCTTGATGACAGCAGACCAATTTTGATGTCCTTTTAACTCTCATTGCACTGCGTCTTGTTTGAGCTGACGTTTTTGAGCAGCATGGGAAAATGGCCTTTAACCTGAGTACAGAATCAATGAAACCACAAAACAGACATGCAGAGAAAAAGACAGGGTGGGCTGACGTAGAATATTCACACAAGTTCTACAAGACATTACAGCTTTCAGGGGCAAAGAGGAGCTGATCGACTCAGAGGCTGGTTTTGCTGGTGCTTTAACAAGATAAAGCTTTCATTAAGACCGCAGTACAGGGCAGAGGTGACTGTCTTGTTGCCGTGGTCGAAGAGTGAGTTTACTTGTTTGTCTGCAGTCGTGGCTGTGATTAATGCTCCTGCTGTCCACTTTAAGCAGGGCCTTCGAGAAAAACACTGAGAGAAACGGAGTGGGAAAAAGAGAGAGAAAAGGAAAATTTATGTTCCTGTCAAATTTCCTTTCTCCTCCCGTTTCCGAAAACAGCGAGGTTCTGAAACGAGACGACAGCTTTCTCTCTGCTTTGCGCAAAAATAAAGAACAAGGACACAGGGTTTTCAATGGAAAATGATTAATTCCAAAACGCCAAACCATGTGCAAAGTGTTGCATTAGTGCAGCGTCCGGTTCCATATTGAATGTAACCCTAAACTCAAAGGGCCCGAGCCCTCCTCCATGTTTATAATGCATTAGTGGAACAAACTCTTCACTGTACTCTATTTACAAATCCCAGAAGGTCACGGATTAGTTGCAGATGTGGCTATGAAACGGCTCTGACCAAATACCATACCACAGAAATAAATGTTTTGTTGGTCTAAGGTCTTTTTTTTCATATTTTTGTTTGAACTAATTTTGATGGGGTGCAGGAAATATGAGAATCCAGCTCACTGTTGTACCTCACAAGAGGTGAGGTACAACATTTATATTCCACAGATTAGCTCTGCACTCATCTACATGTAAAACAAAGGTTATTAACTTGCTAGGCTAAAAGCTTTAACAAACATTTATTTATCTTGTGAGAGCAGATTCAGTAGTTTGTCTTTGAATGCAACAATTATTGCTTTTTACTTTGGCTCACACCAACACACTCTCACAGTCTCTCTTCATTTAACTGATTTGGATGAGCACTCAAGCACTCTTAGACAGAGCACCCTGAATTGATTTTCTCAACTAACACCTTGTAGCGAGGGAGATGTTTCAACAAACAAATGTACTGCTCTTGTCAGAGTCACATCCTTGCAAACACATCTTCATTTGCAATGATGTAAGAACAACAGCCCTGCTCACAAGTACAACGGAAGTGGAATAGCTAAACAAGAAATCTGACAGTCTATAAACACGACTGGACACTTGTGTGTGTCTTATAGGTTGTTTGCAAACACGTGATTCTGATGACGCGCGAAATGCATCTGGAGGGCAGGAAGGAATCAGTTCCAGAAACTCAAGATGCCTGTGTTTTGCATTGTTTATGAATGCTCAAATCGGTCAAATGTAGAAAACACAAGGAGATTTTATCGTGTACGAAAATGTGTTGTTCATAAGGGGGGGAAATTCAAGAAATTGACTGAAAAACGCAGGAAAAAGTGGCTTGTAAACCTGTGTCTGCGGTCGGGAGGAGCCGATCAGATAATGCTTGTGTATGCAAATTGTTAATATAAGTTATGATAATATATTAATAAAGACATATATAAATAAATACAAGGTGACCCAGTCCGAATTCACTCAATGCTAAACGCCACACGTAGACACGATGTAAATAAGATTATTTGCGGTTCAGAGAGCTTCACTGATAAGGAACCGTGAGATTGCAATAAACAGCATTGGTGATTATATGGAAGCGCTATTTGCTCGTTTTCTAGGCTATAATCAAATCAGAATTTAAATAAAATTTTACGTGCTACTAACAGGACCCACGGCCAAAAATCGCTCCTGTTTATAACATAAGGATCACGTAACTGTGTTTTTCTGTTTATACCTTTCTATTGTTATAGCATCTAAACCAGTACAGTACGGACTTCTACGGAGAGCTCATCTGTTCTCTTTTTTTCAGTCACTCCTGACACTTTGCTGCATACAGGGGTTGTGTACGCTGGTCCTAGCAGCACGTAAAGCAAAACTTATTCAAATTACTGAATTGTTTACAGCCTAGACAGCGAGTAAATAGCGCTTCTATATAATCACTAAAAAGCTGTCAGTCACTTCAATTTTTTGCAATCTCACAATGTTCTGTTATAATGAATGAAGTTCTCTGAACTGCGAATAATATCTTATTTACATCGTGTCTACGTGTGGCATTTAGCACTGAGTGACTTCTGACTGTCTCATGCTGAATGCTTGAGGTGGCAGCCTTGGATTATCTATTTATATCTGTATAAATATCTTAATATTATATCTTATATTAACAATTTGCACACACAAGCATTATCTGATCGGCTCCTCCCGACCGCAGACGCAGGTTTACAAGCCACTTTTTCCTGCGTTTTTCAGTCAATTTCTTAACTTTTCCCCCCTTATGAACAACACATTTTCGTATAAGATAAAATCTCCTTGTGTTTTCTCCATTTGACCGATTTGAGCATTCATAAACAACGCAAAACACAGGCATCTTGAGTTTCAGCAACTGATTCCTATGGAGAAAAAATTACTTCCTGCCCTCCAGCTGCATTTCGCGCCACAGCAATGACGTCATGTGCAAACAACCTATTGTCACTCTGTCTCCTCCGGCCTCTTACACATGATCAGAGAGACAAGTGGCCTGCCGTTGGCAGGTTAATGGACAAAGGAGACAGTGTCTGGGGTGCAGGAAGACCTTCTGCCGGAGCTATCAGCCGGCCCATTGTTGGGCTCTCAGGTGCATTAGGATCATCGTAGCCCTCACTTTGTGTGAGAGGAGAGAAGAGTAAATGCATTTAACTTCCAACAGAACACTGGACATGTCAGTCAAGTACCCCCGGAACTCGACTTACTTCCTGCTTACTCCCCTTTCCAGACAAATAAATAAACTATAGCTATGCCCGAAACCTAAAAAATGCTTCTCAGGTGGTATACGGAGGATTGGAAGGCACTAAAACCCATTCCGATTCCTACATCCATGTTAAAGGGGTCATGACATGAGAAACCAAATTTCCCTTGATCTTTTGACATAGAAGCAGTCTTTGTATGCTAAATACATTATCTGGCAAGTTTCAAGGTCCTCATCAATAAAAAAAGCATTCATGTAATAACCCTCAGAAAACGGCTCTCTTGGATCCGAGGTGCCAAGGTGATATCATCCAGGCGCAGTTGTTTACATAAACACTGCCTCCAGATCAAGACATCTACAAATAGTCTTCTTTTTACCATAGGCCCCACCCACTGGCGTTCAGTTGCTTAACGGCTGACACTTGATTATGCTAAATGCGAGTGTGGTGTCGTGTCAAATGCAAATAAAAATTACAATCACTGCCAGTGTTGGGGAAAGTTACTTTTAAAAGTAATGCATTACAATATTGCGTTACTCCCTAAAAAAGTAACTAATTACGTTACTTAGCTACTTTTTATGGAAAGTAATGCGTTATGTTTGCGTTACTTTTTAAATATGAGCAGGGCTTGATTGTTTTTAATACAAGTTCAAATTATAGCAAATGTTAAAGCCCTTTCATACCAAAAAGTGTAATGAATAAACCTCAGGCTGAAGCAAAAGTAAATTCACATCTGTAAAGTAGAACGCAGGAGAAGATTCAACACTTTTCAGCAATAAAAAACAAAAAGAATGAAGCACAATTGTTAGTTTATCTAAAGTCATTTTTGCTTATTAGTATGGTTGAACTGGATCATCAAAGGTCAGCAGCAAAGACATTGGTTAATAAAATGGGATTAGACACATTTGCTTTGTTTAACATTTAATTATTGCAGGTTTGCGTCATATTCTGAGTTTGCACTTGCATTTCACTGTTTTAATTCAGTCTGATGATCTGTTTTTTTTGCGAATGGGATGAATTAATGCACATTCACATTTAGTCTAGAACTACAGTAACATCATGTTCACACAGACACTGTCAATCAATAAATGGGAAAAAAAGTAACTCAGATATTTTCTTGTAAATTAAAAAGTAATGCGTTAATATTATTACGTAACTTGAGTTACTTGTAATGCGTTACCCCCAACACTGATCACTGCAGCTATCTTGTCTACAGTGTACAGATGTGTGTTCGCTTTCTGACACAGTCCACGCACTTGTGTCTGTCATCAATACGACAAATGGAGAGAAAGAACATTCGCTTTGGTTTAAACGGTTCGTTCGTGTATTTGGACAGATATCAGAAGGATCCCAACGTAAGGAACAAGTGGATAGTTTATTTTTAATGGCATACAGATGGTGTCAGAGGATTTTGTTTTGTAAATAAGACACAGTATCAAGGAGAGTTCACAAAGAAAGATTTGTTGAAAGATGAAGTGGTACTAGATCTGGCTGAGCTGCATCACAAACCGTAAGTAAATGATTTCATAATGCTTTGTCTGGAAATTACCGTTTTATTTTGATCATGTTGTCAAAACACTCACATGCAATATCGAGGGGGCGGGGCATTGATGCTGTTTCCTATCCAATGACGTTAGCCAATCATAACAGTGGCAGATTACTGATAAGCCTTAAAGGACATGCACCTTAAAGCAGGTCGTTTTAGACAGAGGACCAGAATAAGGGTTGAAAATAATTATTTTTCCACATTTATAATTTTTTTTGTTTTTGTTTTTGTTTAGTTTTTTGTGTAAAAAAACATTATAAGTAAACCTTAACATTATAAGTAAACCTATAATGTTAAAAATAAGGAACATGTTTTTTGTAATAAAAAAATAAATAAATAATAACAAATAAATAAATAAATAAAATAATATAATAATTTGCTTATGATGTTCCTTTGACACATTTTACAGGTGCTGTAATTTTTTGACTGTACTAAAGCATTAAAAACATCATAATACATTTGCAGTTTTTCAGTAAACATGCTAAGTTCACATACTTGTTTCTCCGAAAAACATTGCTACAACCAGTTATTCAATTTGAAAATGTGCATTCCGTGTCAGAATGTCTAGTTTTGTTTTGGTCTGTGTGATTCCGCCCACTTACAGTTTACCCAATAATAATTTGACAGACTGGGTTGCCAGTTTGCAGAAAACACAGCATGCAGCAGCCATGGAAGAGAGCAAACGAACTGGGTCAGAGATTGCAGATTCTACCCGACGTAAAAAGCCTCAGCATCTATCTAAAAAGCTCTGTGACCACAGGCATATTAAAACATGGATAAATCAACTCATCAGTTTACAGTGTAAGGTTTGTTGCCTTCCATTGACAGTCTTGCACATCCTCAATCTGACAACCCGCGTGAGCAGAAGAAACAAGATTTTGAATTTAGACCACAGTACCCATTTCAACCACTAGTTGCCATTATTACATACTGCACCTTTAATAAATTGCTGTTTACACAATGATGGAGTCACAATGCAGTCACATGCATTTATGACTACCTCCGAATGTGTTTTACACCTCTATTCAGTGCTGTCACACTTGTGATTGGATCACCTAAGATAGATCTTAATACCAGATGTAAAAACGAGGTCTATGCATGATATTTAGGAACTTTTTATCAACTACTGGTGTATAACATTAGCAAAGCTACGTTGTTCTCTCAAGATAAAACTTTTCTGGTATTTATGCAACAGGCTGACTGAGTATTTCAACATTGCAACAGTAGAAGGCCAAGACTCAAGTAAACCTGAGAGGGAAGTTTGGCTGGAAGTGCGCTGAGCCCTAATCCCACACTGACCCAAACTCTACCTCCTCATCCCCTTCCTCCAGGGACCCAAACTCAGACCTGCATTCCTCTCTCTAATGCTCTACTTAATCAGTCGTGTGCAAAATATGAAATGTACGGTATACTGGATTTGGCCCAATGTTGATGAGAGCGTAAGTCATGTTCTGTCGGACCCATGCTAAAGACAGAGGTTTACACGAATGCATGATTTACAATGACTCCACTGTCCAGTTTCAGATGGTAGACAAGCATGATCCTCAGACAGAGCTCAGGGGAAATGTCAGCCCACGTGCACTGTTAAAAACACAGTCACATTTGAGTGTGGCCGGTCGACAGACCCTTGTGGTTTGTATCCACATCCTGAAGTGGAGACAGTGATTTACACAGTGTGTCTATCAGTCGTTTGGGAGCGGCGGTTAGTCGGCGGTGTACTGATGACAGGCATGCTGTGTGCAACATTATGTTATAAATAGATCTTTAAAGCGAAGTGGCCATGCTGGAGCTCATACGTATCTGTCGCTTGTTAAACGGCCACAAAATGACCTGCCACCAAAATGGAAATACGCTCCACTTCACCAAACCGTAAGGTCAAGTTATAGCCTTGTTTTCAAAAATCTGAAAGTGATTTTGAGGTGTACTACAGATACTCTCTTCCAGCCACAATGCATTATGTTTTTGAGCACCTTAGATTTGTAGAAGATTAACTTTACGGATTTGGCTATTTCCCTCCGCATCAAATCCCTGCTGTCAAAGAGAGCAGGACATTGCTTGGAAATTAAAGGCAGTGGCATAAATAAGGTTCCAAATTTATATCCTCTGCTTCTCAAAAGCAGTCTGGGCTCATGGTGAGATCAGGACACTAGTGCAAAAGTCCCCTTCAACTCTCATCTTTGCAAAGTTTTCTGTACTCCGTTTGGAAGACAAATCACCCAACTGGCTGGTCAGATTTCACAAGGCTTTTCAAAAAGCTCTGAAGCTGCTCCTCGGAAAGAAAGCAGCTTTGATTTGAGACACCTGTCTGCGCTCCAAGCTGTTCTGATTTGGTCGCTTTTCAGATTTCAGTGAATGATACACAGGTTTTGATGTCTCCACCCCAACCTTATTGTTCCTGGAGTTAACATCAGTTATATTATCTTACCGGTCAAGGCAGTTTGCAGTTACAGAATACAGGGGGTGGCCCACCGAATGAACCTGACACCCAGAAGCATTGTCGCTCAGGGTAAGTCACACCTCTTTATTGTAAGGGAAGGTAAGATGGGAAGAGGTTGAAGGCGTCTCAACTTTCTCCAGCTGGAGGATCCCTGCAGGCCCTTGAGACGGAAGCACAATGACACCAGAGATGTGACTCATGGACTCTTAATGCAGTCGTCCAGGCTGAGTGTGAGTGAGTGATCACCTGGAGTGTTTACAACTGTGTGAGAGCAAAAGTTCAAGGGTCATATGAACATCACTGTTGAACACAGCTAAAAGCATCAGGCCTATTAATTTACGGGTACATTTTCAGTGCAAGCTCCAAAAATAATTTTGTATTTCATCATTGATTATTAATTATTATTGTAAGTAAAAATTAAAGTTTGTCTAAAACACTGTGGCAGAAATCACTTATTCATATACATAAATGTGGCCATTTTCACCTTCCTACAGAATATACAGTGCCCTCCATAAGTATTGAAAGAGTAAAGACAAAATTGCTCTGTTGGCTGTGGAGTCAAGACATTTGCAAATAAGATTAAAAGATGAATATGAGACAAAACTACAAAATGTCACATTTTATTATTAGCCATTTCAACACACATGTTTTACCAAATAAAAAGAACAGCACTTTTAGAGTTCATCCCACTCATTGATGTGAGCATAAGTATTGGGACAGTTGAACATAAGGCAGATATAAAAGATTAAAAGCTATTATTTAGTTGCAGATCCCTTGAGCACAATCACAGCAGTGAGTCTGTGACCCATAGACATCACCAGACTCTTGGTCTCATCCTTTGAAATACTTTTCCCAGCCTTTAATGCAGCCAATTCCAGTTGTTGCTTGTTTTGGGGAGTTTCTGCCTTTACTCTCCTCTCCAGCTGGTGAAATTCATGTTCAATCGGATTTAAATCTGGAGATTGACTTGGGCAATCTAAGACTTTCCATTTCTTTGCCCTCTTAAATTCCTTGACTGAACTGGCAGGATGTTTTGGGTCATTGTCCTGATGCAATATGAAGCACTTCCCAATGAATCTGGTGCCATTTTCTTGAATATTGATAGGCAAGATGGTTTCGTACCCTTCCAAATTCATTCTGCTACTGTCATCATACATTAAGTCATCAGTAAAGTTGAGAGGGCCTGTTCCAGAGGCAGCCATTCATGCCCATGCCACAACACCACCTCCACCATGCTTTACAGATGAGGCTGTATGCTTGGGATCATTGCAGTTCCCTTTTTTCTCCACATTTTTTCTTTCCCATCACTTAGATAAAGGTTCATCTTTGTCTCATCGGTCCATAAACACAGTTCCAAAACCCTTCTGGCTCACCTTTGTGCTTTTTTGCCAACTCTAATCTTGCCTTTCTATTTTTGGTGCTGGTCAGAGGTTTGCATCTTGCTGTGTAGCATCTGTAATTGTGTGTCAAAGTCTCCTGAGGACAGTAGATTGTCAGAGCATCACCCCAGCTTTCTGGAAGTTGTTGGTGATTTTACAGACATGTCTTTTAGGATTCATTTTCACAGCTTTTATAATTTGTCTGTCATCGACTACTGTTGTTTTCTCAGCCGATCAGGTCGTTGTTGGTTGCTGGTGGTTTCCAAACTCTTGATTTCTCCATGCCCTTTGTTTTTGCTAGTTCTAATTGACTTCCTCTTTTCTTTTAGCATCCAAATTGCTTTATTTTCTCTCAAAGTCAGCTCCCTCATCTTCATCCTGGTTTGTGTGTGTCATCATCGAATGCAAGATTCAGAATGCAGAAGTAATGGCTATAACTGATATGACACATTCCCTGCTTTTAATATCTGAATAATTAATGCAACAGGACACAGCTGATCACTTAGAAAGACTTGTGAGGCAACTGTTCCAATACTTATGCTCACATCAGATAGAGGGATGAAACTCTAAAAGTGCTGAACTTCTTAGCTGGTAAAACATCTATGTGTTGAATCACTCAATAATAAAATGTGACATTCTGTAGTTTTGTCTCATATTCATCTTTTAATCATATTTGTAAATGTCTTGACTCCACAGCCAACAGAGCAATTTTGTCTTTACTGTTCCAATACTTTTGGAGGGCACTGTATATATAGTTTTGCTCAGTTGCATTTTTTCTTGGTTTTTTAAACACCCATCCACACTCATAAATAAATAAATACACAAACATAAACATTATATATATATATATATATATATATAATTATTTATTATTAATTTTATATATTCTTTTTCCTTCAGATTCTCTTCACAGTTTGAAAACCAGGTGAGAAAGAAGGTTTTATATATACAGTGTATTCACAATATATTGCTTTTCACACATATATATATATATATATATATACTAAAAACATTTTTAAAGCACAAATTTTTTAACACATTGCTTTCAAATATTTATTTAAAAACACTTGTAAACTATTAATGGTACACAAAATTTACTAGAAAACATTATTATTCATTTAAAGTCCCATTTATCCTGTTTGATTTTTTTTTTTTTTTGGGGGGGGGACCTTAGCATAACAAATCCCTGGCCTAGAGCACCACATGAGTCAGGACTGTCAAAAAAATAAAATAAATAACCTAGACGCCCCTGGTTACAGCAATTTTTTTTTTACCTTGGAAAGTTGCTCTCAGTTCCATTTCATAATTTTTAGTATTTTTAATGAACAACTAATATGGAAAACATGGCAAGCATGTGTATATTCCAAGCTAAACTTTCATGGCGAGGCTCTTTTATGCTCAGCCGTCCTATTTTACATATTTGACTTTTCTGACATAGGTCAAGACTTTGAAAAGAGAGAAACTAAAGCGGGTTAATTTAACTTGGCAACAGGTTAAATCAAGCTATTCAATAACAGCCAACTTCACGTTGGTAAGCAGGGCCAGCCAGCAGTGTCATGGAATGTTTTTTAAGTGGCCAGCTTTGATGTCTGGTGTGCGGGAGAGACTGCGCCCTCTATGTGCCCTAACATTTGTGCTTCTAACTCCCTTGCTCCGAGGCCTCTGTGATAGTCATCGTATGAAAGGGAGAGCGATAAATACAAAGAGAAAGGAATAGAGAGCGACAAGGAAAGAGAAAGGACTGTAGAGCATTGTAATTAGTTGCACCTGTTTCCTTTAACGCGGCTCCGGTTTCTCTGTACAAACGCATGTAGATTAGGCATCAAAGTGCCTCTCTTCAATGCCCCCTTTGTTGGCAGTTGTCAGGGAAGCAGCCTCCAGAAATGTGTGACCCAAGCAAAGCTCTGGAACTCAAGCACAGAGAACCCACAGCCATGTGTCCTCTCCACAGCAGGAGAGCGAGCTTCTGCTGGGTCACCGTTAGACTTCGCTCACTTCTGTAACGACATTTGGATACAGTCCTGCTTTGTTGAGGATCCGAGTGAGTGAAATTTTAATAAGTTGTCCTGCGGGCCCGAACTTACTAGTAGTTACTTTCTGGTTAAAAAAGGTCAATAAAAGCTATCACGGCATGGTATTTCATGGGACGGTATGGTATATTTGCCTCACATGGAATATTCATGCCACACAAGGCATATTGCAGTATTTGCACAATTTGTACATTAATATATGTATCTGTTCATCTATTTTTCTCTTTAATTGCTCTATTTACGTGTGAGTTCTAATTTCTTTGGAACTTGCAGAAAGAATATGCCATTGCCATCTATTACTGCAGCATACTGCATTGTTGTGTGTTTGATAAATAATCTTTGGATGCGTCCCAATTCATATCCTATCCATCTTCTATTATGCAAGATTATAATTAGCGGGTCTCCAATTATAGCATGTTGAAAATAGTACTCTAAAGATGTCCAAATGAAAAAAACATCTAGTCAACACAGAATTAGAAAAATACTATTCTCTCAACAAACACGTGAGATGTTTCGCTTTAGAAATCTTGCAGATTCAACAAGGAAGCAGTGACACCTAGCGGCTGAAGAACGCACGTACTAGAGAAGCTCATTATTCATCTTCCAAGGAGGTCATTTCATATCTTTCAAAAGTAAGAGTGTGAGGAATTAGAGGATTTAGAGATTCAGATTTTGTCTTAATGAATATACAGTCTATGTGGAAGTACTTGGCTTATCATGCAAGTTTAATCAGCATGATTAGGTCTAATTTCTCCCCCATAGTTTTCATTGATTACGAGAAGCCATAATTTGTATGGGTCATAGTTTAGTTGATGGCTGATTGTGTTCTAACTCACACACAGTGTGAACAATCAACCTATTGTTCTTAAGAAACAAATATGTGCTCAATATAAAGTACACACTCTTAATTTTGTAATTTCACATGAAACCAGTTGCTAACTACCGAAAACCATGGGAAATCATCTACCTTTCGACAGGGATTTGAAATTGTCTGTTGTCTTGTGATGTTCATCATTCCTTATATTGTAGTGTGAAGTTGCAAAAGCATGAAAATATTTTGCGGCAGCTGAAGTATTTTCTATCGGACAGCATGAGGTTTTTGTGGAACTGAATAGTAGCAAAGGGGAATAATGTGAGTGATTCAAAGCAGCTAAATGAAATGATGCAAAAGAGGGGCTCAGGGCTACTGAAACCAATTTGCATGAAGGTTATTTACCTCTAACCGAGGCAGACTGGGAAAAAGTACTGTGTGTCCAGCAGAGATTGTAATGGCCGACGGCGAGTAAAATAGTGAGTGTATGTCTGTGTTCTACGTTTCTGCTTTTACTTCCTACAACACAGCTACACAGCTCACAGACTCGCTTCACATTTTAGGATCCCTTCATAAATGCAATGAAATATGTTTGAAAGAGGGTCTCTCAGTACTTGTGCGGTAGGCCTGTTCCATTTGACACAAAAGGGTTCATCTTTGAAACCTATAAGCACTTTACCACCATCAAGCCTGAATGTATTAGGCATGGTTAACCATGCCCTACTGTACTGCTGGAACACATATGTGGTGATTGTTTTCAAGTGTAATATTTTTCTACACTAGCTATTTTCATCAGCATTAAGCTAACTAGCTCATTAAAACTAATATATTATATCAATATAGTCATGATATATAGTCATATATTACATGTTTATGTCAGCTAGTCTGGAAACGTTTACCTTTTGTATAACACCTTTTTTTTTTACCTTTTAATGTCATCATCCTCCATCATAGCATGCTTGCTCCAATGTTTAGCCAGGATATCACACTGTGGTCAACTGCGTTACCGAGGAGATGTAGGCTACATTCCAAAATCTTGATTTTGTGTACACAGTGAAAAAAGAAACCGTAGGAGCCGTTCACAAAGAATGCGTTTTCCACTGGGCTACTTGTTTTTCTGTGTAAACACGTGCTATGGATGAGTCTTCGTCTTTGTCAGTGCCTTGCGAATTGACACTGCGTTCAAAAAACGACGCTTAACTTTAAAGAAATTTTCCTCTAAAATGAGCATTTTCTCAGGCTCCTGTTTATGTTGAGTTAATTCACTTTAATGGCAATGAAAAGAACCTATTCATTGCCATTAAAGTGAAATTACTGAACCTACACATAGGAGCCTGAGAAAAATGCTCATTTTAGAAGAAAATTTCAAACGGCGCTTAGAGGCTTTTGCATCTGAACTCTATTTTTTAAAATAAAAGTGCCTCTCTTACATGCCCTTTAACCGCAAAAACACGGTTTGAATGGCGCCCCAACAGGATGAAAACCCGCATGAAAACCCCTCTATGCAATATGTACTTTTTAAAAATGTGATTTTTAATTTCAACAGGGTTGACATAATCTGGATACAAGTCTTTTTAATAATGAAGTTTGTATATAAATCAAAATGTGCAGCTCGTATAGTTTTTTATGTCTATTAAACAAGTGTAAAGTCAGCATCAGCTATTCATTGTTAAACATGTATAGGCCTATGAAGGATCCAAATGGCATCTGTTTTGTAGACCCTTAAGCAAAGATAAGAAAACAAGAAAAAGCCAAATACCATTTATAACATACTGACAGTTGAGCTGGTGCAGGCCTTCAACCTGTGACCATACAGCTCTGCAGAGCTACACTGACAGCACTGACAACAATAAGGAGTCACAAAAGAAGAGAGGTAAATAATTTACACCATTATCTACACTGCAAAGCTCATCAGTAAGCCTGAACAATAGGCACGATTGAATTGCTGATTGCATCTCTCTTTGCCTGCTAGGTCCTTTACCTCCCTGAATTCTGCATTAAAGAGAAAGAAGGGCACAGAGAAAGAATCTTTTCCAATGTCATACAGCCATAATACACAGGTACCAATCTAATTAGGAGTCAAAGGTCACATCCAGCGTCAGACTTCAGGCTGTTTCTGCAGTAGGCTAATGGAAGGCGATGGTTATGGACAATTTTTCTGAAGGATGTTATTAGTGTTATTTCCATGTATTAGTAGAAATGACTTAAGATCTAAAAAGGAATTGGATAAAAACAAATTGGTAAGGCCAAAGCCTTAATCACAGACATCAAACAAATTACCCATCATGACGTTTATATTGAAATGTCTCTATGCGGTTTCCTTCAATTGCTTTCCTAGTGAGCAATCAGATTTTTCCAGTACCAGTGATTTTTCCTGATTTTTCCAGTGTCATTCGCCTCGAATAGTAAATTCAAACCACATCCTACATGTTTAGCTTTTCCGAATTATCTTTCCACATCATGCGAACAACTCCTTAATTACTATTTTTTAGCTTGCATAGTCAATGAAGCCTAAACGGCCCAAGATCGGAAATAATGTGCTAGTTTCCTTGGTTCTCCATTGACTTTGAACTTTTTATCCCCCCACTTTACAATTTAGATCACCATGTTTCCATCAGATGAAGGCGTTTTCATAGCAAGCATAATAAATCCCTTTAGCCAAGTGCTCAGAGGTCCTGCCTTCTGTCCTGGAGAGTAGGGGGTCAGTGTCTCTCCTCCTCTCTGCTCTGTTTGTTTTATGGAGCACCAATTTCAAAACACCGTGGCCAATTTTACTCCACAGCTCAGTGAACTCCTCTGATCTACCCAGAAAAAAAAACAGCCATTTTGTCAGAAGTCCAGAGGGTTATGGTTGTCAAACCCAGCCAGCCTTCATTAGTTAAATGAGGTCATTATTTTGAGGTTATTTCAGCACAGAGACTCACAGTACTCGTCTAATGGTGGTGAGCTTTACTTTTTGACCTTAAGTAGGCCTGAATCATATCCTTCAAATATAAAGAGAGCGGACTCGTTCTTCCTATTATTAAAAATACAGCCATGTCACACTCATCTCCCTGTAACTTTACAAATAGGGAAGTTAAATACACCAGTTAGTGTATTTAGACCTGTAAATCGCTCATTTTGCTAAAAGCTTCTTGAAGACATCATGACAAAAATGTCCTCCTAGAAACGCTAAACTTATTCTCTGGAAAGGCCTCATCACTAGCCCACCATTTGCACACAGTGACTTAAAACTTAGTGTGTCATTTATGCAAGAGAACAGAGAGAGGGGCACAAATTGCTGGGTCAAAAGTAAAGAGCTTTATTTATAGCTACCACCTAAGCTGAAAGCCAGTGTAGCTCTAATAGAGCAATCTGTATTCTTAATGGTAATGCCCCATTCGTTTGGTCCATTTGGCTCAGTACAGGTGCATTAATGGGGCTTGTTGAACAGTTCCAGCTGAGCTGATTCGAGGAGAAGGACGGATGAGCGAACACAATACTCCCTCTGGTACACAATACTCAACAAATTTCATATCACATGCAAGCGAAAACTTTCATTTTTATTTTGGCGTGCTATTTATACGCATTTTCATGAGACCTGGCTGAATCTGAACACTCAAGGACAAAGTGTTTGGCAAAACCTATAGAACAGTATAAAAACAAGGACAAAATTATAATATAATATTATGTAATGTAATATAATATAACAGACTATAATAATGTAATATATGTTACACTTTATTTTGATAGTCCAATTTAGACATTATACTAAGTAATTTTGCATAGGTAGAAGAATGTCTATAGTGGACTATCAAAGTAAAGTTTCCAACATACATGGAAATAAATCTAATGTTTTATCTTAAGTTGTATTTACTAACACAGCAAAGGCAGGTTAGATAAACTGACTGTGAAGAGGCCGAAGAAAGCATCTTCCTGAAGAAACAATAAGATTTGCCTGTAAATAGTACTATTAAAGTAGATTTTTCATTAATAACATTTATTTATTTTGATGTAGAGGACACAAAGGCAATTTAAATACTTAGAAAGACCCATCTGGTCACATTTAAAAACATGCACTAATTTTAAGCTCCCTCTTATATCTCCTGTGCATGATAATTAACCCCTCAGTGATCTTTCAAGAGATATTGTCATTAAATTTAAAAGTATTTTAAACAATCAATAACTGAGATAAAATCATGTTTCATACTAGGATACTCACTGACATGGAAACAAACAAATGATAGCAACGCTACATCAATAGAACACAGAGAACTTCAGTGCTCCTAATTAACCTTCTCCCTTGCAAATCAATACATGGTACAGGCTCTTTTTAATTGAGGAGTAATTATCAGCTTGTATGCATCTGCTTAATGAAACAATGCTTTATGCCTGCAGCTGAAAAAAAAAAAAAAAAAGTTAATTGAGTTCTCTTTTGTGAAGCAGACGTTCTCTCCTGTTCATGTGACGTGTCTGGTTTTGGCCTGTATCATGTCTGTCTGTGGAGATGAACGCAGATGTTTTGTTGTCCACTGATCACATTGAACGCTCTCTTTCATCCCACTTTTACTCCGTACCACTTCAGAATTAGATTTGATTTTTCCTAGTCACCATGACAGCCTCCTCTTGTTTAATGGTGAAACTAAAACTGAGACAGAACAACTGAAACAAAATGACCCTTACCAAAAACTATACGCCCCAAAAACACTCTTGCCGAGAAATATATGTCCACAAACACTCTTGCCGAGAAGTTTTTAGCAATTTAGCATTTGATTAGCTCATTTAGGTGTGTTTGATTAGGATTGGAGCTAAAATCTGCAGGATAGTTACCTTCCAGGGTTGTACACACCTGCTGTAAACCATTTTCTGTAATGTGACATATTTCTGAGCGAAATAAATTATTTGACAAGAAAATTAATGTAGGCTTGATAATGAAAGATGAATAAAACTGCATAGCAACAGCTTGGGATCAGTAAGATCAGTTGAGGTTGGTTTTTTTGTTGTTTTAAAATAAATCTATACATTTGTTCAAGAGTGATGCATTAAGTTGATCACAAGTAACCGTAAAGACGTGTCATAATATTACTGATCTGTGTATTTATGAACAAATGTAGCCTTCGTGAGTACTATATGCTTTTGCACTATATATGATAAATTAATAGGGTCGCTGATAAATAAGTAAAAAAAAAATACATGTTTAACCGATGTCTTAATTGAACAAATCAACTTTGACAGTCCTAAAAACTCTCCTCTCAAATGTACACACCTTTTAAGCATATCCCCAAAGCCCAGTTTGAAGAAAAACTTATACTGACAAAAAAACATGGTCTCACAGACAGTAAAGTTTATTTGAAATGCTTTGAGACAATTTATACAAAAAAAAAAAAAAAAAAACCTGCAAATATAAAAAGGAAGCTGTCAGTTTTAAAAACAATGTAATACACAAACATTGTTTAAATGATCTGAACAACTGCTGAGACCAGGGTGGAGTGAATGATTCATGAAGGCACTATTGAGTGTACAACTAATGTTGCTTTGAGCCTCTTTCTGTCGTTCTTCTGGTAAAATGCAATATTACGACTTCTGAGAGTGTAGTAGTCTGTTAAGAGCAAGATTCCTTCAGCCAATACTGCGCTACAAGATGATACTTGCAGTTAACGTTCAAGGAACCTGTTCTGGACAAATAAGGCCTTACACAGTAGCAGTTAGTAACAGGAACACGGAGGCCAGATCTAATGGTCTTTAACCTGTCCAAAACAGTCTCTGTACTGGAACAATGAAAGATGAAAGTTTGTCTTCGAGGTTTCATTATTCAGTTTCATTCAACTGTTCCGGTTCATTATTTTAGAGTCTTCAGGAGATGCAATGAGGGAAAAAAAAAGAGAGAAATAGAAAAGAAAAAAAGCAAGCACCAGTGGGGTCCCCCAAAAGATGTCTATTTTCTAAATAACTTGTTTTAAACTCTACAACTTGGAATTTCTTACAACCATTTGGTCCAATTACATAAAATATACATGTAAATACAATTTGTACAGATATGAAACCTGTTTTACCACATTCTAAACTCTGGCTACAATACCTTTACTAAAGTTTGTAAACACTGTTCATGGCATTCTATTAAAAATGAATTACACAATGCAAGAAAGTTAAGAATTCACAAAACCACAGTTAGTAGTAAAATAAGGAGGTGCTCTAATGTACCAAACGTCTGGTACAAAAAGCAGTACCCTTTTGACCCTGTCCAAAATTGATTTTTCACAACAGTGACTGATGGCCAAAGAGGTTCTGTCATTTTCTTTTGGAAGGCATGATGAATTATGTTTCATGGTGATGTCACAAGTGTTTTCACTGCTGTTAAAGTCCATAAAAAGATACCAGGCTCAAAGTGGCTAGATACAGAGCATCACGGTCAGCACTGTGTGAAGTCTCTCAAAAAACACACTTTAAAAGTGTGGACTTCCAGGTATTTGTGTCCACAATGTAGAAGTCCTTTTCTTCTCTTCCCAGTGAATGTGACAGAACAGTACATGAACAGGCCAAACGACACTTGGATCACGCTAATGTCAACTCTAGTTTACTTTTGGATAGATTTTCTCGTAAAAGAAGTTCTGAGGCAGCAGGTAAAGCTCTCCGTCTTTTTCCCTGACGCTGTGAGCGCGCACAAACTGAAACTGTTCCAGCGCAAACTCATAGAACTCATTCTCCATCTTCCATATATTGGACTGCTGCAGCTTTGAGATGGACTCTTTAGTGGGAGGTTTCTTCTCGCTCGTTTTCCTCAGGTGAGACTTCTTGCCTGCAGTTCAAGTCAAAGACAAAATAAAATGCAGGTCACTCAGGAGGTTTCACTGGTTTGTGTAATTGAAAAATTATTCAATGCTGAATACCTGAATACGACTGAAACACATTAGGGGATTTTTCCAAAGCTGAGTTTTAAATTATTTGGCTAAATAGGAGTTCAAAAATCATAATTACAAAAAAAATAGTTTGAAAAAAAAATGAGCAATTTCATATTTCTTTGTTTTCATTTCCAGACTAAAACAGGAAGATTTTCATTGCTAGTATTTTCCTGTAGCTCAAATAGTAGAGCATGGCGCTAGCAACGCCAAGGTCATGGGTTCGATTCCCAGGGAAAGCAAGAGCTGATAAAATGTAAAAACTGTAACTTGAATGCAATGTAAGTCGCTTTGGATAAAATGTAAATGTAGTACAATAAAAGAGCAATACGTTGCTATTGTTGCAATAAGTCGCTGTTTTTGTATTTATGTTTAATAAATATCAGACATTTATCATGTTACAAATGAATAATGTTTCAGTGATTTCTGAAAGATTGTGTCTTTGAAGACTAAAAATGGCTACAATACTAACAACAGCCAGCAGAAAAAAAATTGGCTGCTTTAAATTTAGCTTTGACAAAGAAATAAATAAAGAAATTTATTAAAATAAATAAAATCCTGAAGTCCCTCAAATTTCCAGTGCTTAAATGCAATCAATTCTAACATGGAGGAAGCAACACTTACAGTATTGGGCCCTTATGAATATCTTTCTTCCACTGAACACAAAAGGAAATTTATGGTTTTTAATAATGTTCTAGTCATTCTTTTCCATGAAACTACCATGAATAGGGACTGGAGCTTTCAAGCTTCATAAAAGTTGCAAAAGAAGCATAAGTATATTATAAAGTAAGTCCATGTGACGACTTCTGAACCTTTACAATACCTTAGTGTGACAAACAGACCAAATCCAGTAGCTGCAACTGAATTATTGAATTATATCAGTCTGGTTCATGAACAAAATATTCAAAAGGTTTTCCAAATTATTTAATTTTGACCAATGAATTGAAAAGAACTGACTAAGAATCTATAAAACACACATTGTTAAGGTACTTCTTCCATGGGCTGTCATAAATGTGCCATGAATTTGACCTTGAGGCTGTTCTTCAAACAAAGCTATTGTATTTAGCTTTTGTGTTACATGGAAAAAAGAAGTTTGGGTTTGGAACGATGAAGGCAAGTAGAGAGCAGAATTGTCTTTTTTTGTTGAACTATTCCTTTAATTCTTAAATATTGACAAAGTACCTGTGCGGTAGAGCTCAGTCGCTCCTCTGAAGAAGCGTGGCAGCGCTGCCTCGAGCATCATGATAAAATCCTCCAGCTCCTCAGTCACTCCCACGAGCAGATACTCATTCACCAAATTATACTTGGCCTGTTCGAGAGCCCACCTACTGCCAACATTCCTGCACAGACAGACACAAGATAATTTTCAGCTCCTACATAGTTGAGAACAAATCAGCAAAGAGTAAATCAATCAATTTGTCCAATGCAAAAGAGCATTTAGTGAAAAACAGAGTAACAGGCTGCTCATGTTACCCACCAGCACTCAGAGTAATGGCCACAGAAGAACGGGATCTGTAACCAAAGCTTCTCAGGAGCGCAATCAGAACCTCCTGATGACACGCACTCATCAAAGGTCTGAAACAGTTGCACATATTGCATCTTAGCATCCACACGGTGAGAAAATTAATAGTTACTTCGAATTAATTGTTTAAAAAGATAATACCTTTTTGTCCCCCTGCTTTCTCCGTCTGAGACCTGGCCGATAATCATCTCCAAATCGGAGAAAATAGTAATAAGACACCAACCTCTCGATGGGGTCCCGTACGATGTTGATGTAAACCGGTTTCCCCTTGACTCCAAACCTATTTAGGAAAATATAGTATATTGCATTATATATTATAATGTTATATCATATTCTGTTCTATTCTATTATTATTATAGGGTACAACAACGGGGCTAAAGGTGCCCCGGGGTATAAGGCGTCTTTGATATTATTTCCCTCTAGATGGCACAAAAACGTGGCGTAGCACTTTCCAAAACATCCGCTTTTCAAGATGCATATGCATATTTGTCTGATCCTTAATGCGATCGTGGGCAGCAGCGCCAAGTTGATTCAGTGCTTACTTGATCTAATATTTTATCTTTGAAAAATGTTGTAGATTTAAATAGCAAATGAGAATCGCTAAAAGTAATGCATATATTTTGAGCGAACGATTTTCATTTAAGATAATTAAAGCAACAGTTTTTAAATAATGAAAGAATATGTAAAAGTATGGTATTTGGGGTAAAAAGCGTCCCTGCTGTTGGGGCTAAAGGCACAGTAATTAACATGATAATTAATAGATGGCTGAGTTTTTCATTTGTTGACATGACATGGTTAGATTCAGATGGTAAATACCATATTATGTTGAGTGTCCATATTAGAGATAATCACCATGTTTAGACTGAAACCATATTTAAAAACATGATATTAATCATATCATATAATAAAATATAATTTGTTGTTACCACTGTAAATCTATATTTAATTATTAGGGGATCTCCTTCAATGCTTTCAGAATCTTTACTTTTTAAAATGATTTTCTTTCTGTATTTTAAAATATATTTTTTATATTAACATTTTAAATCACAGTATATTTATTGAACAAAAATGTATTCTTTTATTTTTCAATATAAGCAGAAAATAGTACAAACTTTGCTAAAGTGATTGTTTTGAACAAGTATTAACTTAAGACATTTGACAAAAAAAAATATATATTTTACCTGAAGTATTTGTATCAATACCATGTGTGGGGTAAAAAGCCCCCCTTGCCACCTCATACATTTATAAGATTTTTAAACAAAATAAACGACTTGTATGATTTATTTTCACACAAAAGCTGTTGCTCCATTAATGTAATTTTTTCTGCAATTATGCATTTTAGGTGCAGGGAATAGCAAATTTTTTTCTTAAGGTGTGCCTTTAGCCCCGTTGTCCCTATTATATGCAGCCGACTACAGAAAAGTCTGTAAAACTGCTTTTTATTTATTTTTATTTTTTTATAAATTTCTCAATTTTTCTAATTTTTATTTTTTTTTATACACATTTTCTTTGTTACAATTATATTAACACCACAACAATCTGTGAAGAGTTGTAACATTTAATACAAATTTCAGAATTTCAATGTGATGTGTACTGAAGATCTGGAATAGACGGCAGCTTTCATTAGCCAAGGCCAACCCATGAGGCCATTTGACCGACATGTCAAACAACCAATCACAGTTAGTTTCGTTCAGCGTCATGTTTCGGGGCGTGGAAATGTCACCACAATAACAGACCGGTGTGTAAAACTCTCGGACATATTATAAAGATTCTATGCCGCGAACTTTAAATATTTCACATACTTTTGAAAATCCAGCATTTAGTTGACCTTGATAAGCGCTCGTTGTCACAGTTGTAAACACGACGGCTATCCTCTTTCGTGAGGGGGCTTGGTGCCACGGCATTTTTGTTTCCAGGAGGAACGTTAAAGAACGCGACACACCCGTGTCCCAGAAATCCTGTAGAATTCAACAAATCAGAGGACGACTTCGAGACTCCTGAAGTGTTTCCAGATAAGTGTACCATATGCATCAGACATTTAGCCAACGGTCCGTGGGCGAGACGTCTGAGGCCGAGACTAGCAGTGTACAACCTCTCTTAGCACTTCTTTATGATGATCATGTTGTGAAAAACGGAACAAAACTAAATCTAAACGAAACCAAAAAGCACACTTCAAATCCACACAGGAAAAAAATAATTCAAATAAAAAACATGTTCCACTTTCAACCACTAGAGTGCAGCACTTGCATGTATCTTCTCACATCAGTGAATTATATAGCTGGCTGTTGGATGTCCCATTTGTCAGGAACAAACAACAATAAACGTACTGCTAGATAAGGTCTTGTGTGCCTTAAGTACACATATAACCATATTAACTACAGTAAAGTGTATTGCAATTGCTTCCAGTGATTGTTATGATGGTTTTATATTAATACAGCAAAACTCACTTTGTGAAGTCCAGATAGGCAACATGGCCGTGGTAGAAACCTGGTTTCATTTCTCGCCAGGATGTCACATTCCTTACAAACCTCATCTGTAAGCACAAGATAACACATTTGATTTGTCCCTGTACACAGTTTATAAACCTCTAAATTTATTTTACTGCATGTGTGATGTGGCCCATCATTCAAGCATCAGCGATATCCAAATCTCAAATAACTATCTCGTACTGACGCACTGCATCTGTCACGGGCTGCTAAACAAACCAGCCAAGTGACTACTAAATGCTAACACATTTCAGCAATGTTTTCTCCAAACATCCTCCCCATAGTCCCACAGCTGTACTCCGCTGGGAGGGAAAGGTTGTACCATCTGCACCGTCGAAAGGCTTTGTTGAAAGCTAGGCTGGATATTACCTTGGCAAAAATCACCCACAAATAACACCTTCCCTCCCCCTACTCAGAGGCATATTATTTTGCAGATGACAATGACGTGAATACTAATGTAAGCATACGCTCATGATCGCAGACCGACAAAGCCACACGCTGTGTTGAATAATGCTGACACGTGTGAGGTCAAAATTATGTGGGAATGCTTTTTTTTTTTAAGGGAGCACCTTCAACTCTGCAAACAAAACTAATCAAAGATTGATTTCTGTGAGCTGACATAAGAATACATATGATGAATAGAATTGTCTTTCTTTGCTGCTGTCAACAAGATCTGCGCTTCATTCTTTTCCCCCCTTGTTCTTCTTTTTATCTATCGGTTCAGCTTGTTCAGTGCTGCTTGTCACATAAAGGCACAGCAGCAGTGTGGATATTGACAGTAGGTTATGAATTATGGAGGTGGAGCCAGAGACGAGGCTGCTTGTTAGAGACAGCGTGCGACAGAAACACAGGGCCGCTGCGCTAACATCACCTGGACTGTCAGAGAGAGAACTGAGCAAAAGGCCAATAACAATGTCATCAGTATAAGCACACTACACCTCTGCACTTGGTCCGAACTGCATAAGTTGAGTGTTTCTGTAAAATGTGCCAAACAGCCGGCATATTCATATACAGTATCTGGCTACTTTATTATTTTGTGTAAGCATCTTTTAAAACCCTGCTCACCTATTAGTGAGCATAAAATATATTACTATATTACAATTCTTTATTCAAAATTCCTCAACTTCATTGTCATTAAACAGTCATTAACTGATGGAATTTAAACCTACAATACCTACATTTAGGTTAAGGTTAGGTTACATACATTTCAAATAGCTTTTTTGCAAAATTATGTATTCATCATAAAATGTTCAAACATATGCATCACTGTTTCCAAAGATATTAAGTGGCACAACCATTTTCAACTTTAATAATAAATGTTTATTGAGCATATATCAGCATATTAGAATGATTTCTGAAGGATCACGTGACACTGAAAACTTGAGTAATGGCTGCTGAAAATTCAGCTTTGCAATCATAGGATTAAATTACTTTTTAAAAAATATATATTAAAATAGACAACAGTTATTTTAAATTGTAATAATATTACTGTTTTACAGTACTTTTGATTAGATAATTGCATCCCACAATGCAATACCCCTAAGCATCTATTTCCATTGTGGCTAATAAACTGCAATATTTCAATGACATTTAAAGTGGTTTCACATATAATACAGTTTAAATGAACAAAAACTTATGGGACTCAGCTGAACCGCAAAAGGACATTGGCTCCTTTTAGGGTGGTCTGAGTTCATCTGAGGTGTTCACATACAGTTATATTGACCCTTGGACCATTTGGAGTGCTCAAAATCAACCAGTGTGAAAATGACCTTAATTTCTTTTGATGACACATATGAGGGGACTTGCAAAGCTTAAAGGGATAGTTCACCCAAAAATGAAAATTCTGTCATTATTTACTCACCCTCATGCCATTCCAAACCCGTAATACCTTCATTCATCTTCGGAACACAAATTAAGATCCGACAGCTTTCTGACCCTCCATAGACAGCAAGGGTCCTACCATGGTCAAGGCCCAGAAAGGTAGTAAGAACATTGTTAAAATGGTCCATGTGACAGTGGTTCAACTGTAATGTTATGAAGCTACGAGAATACTTTGAGTGCAAAGAATACAAAAATAATGACTTTATTTAACAATTCTTCTCCTCCGTGTCACCATAGGTGCCATTAACGAGAGTACCACAACACATGTGTGCATTCCTCTGCTCGTAAACAAGGCACTGCGCATGCATGTCCTACATCAGCAGCACCACAAGCATGCATCATGGTTCTCTCGATAATGGACAGAAGACGGTAACTCAGGGGAGAACAACTGTTGAATAAAGTCATTATTTTTATTATTATTATTATAGATTTCATTAAAAATATCTTCATTTTTGTGTTCTGAAGATGAACGAACTTTCAGTTGTGGAACAACATGAGGGTGAGTAATTAAATGACAGAATTTTCATTTTTGGGTGAACTATCCCTTTAAGAACTCTGTGCACATAATTGGACTAAAATGTTAAATAGTCTCATACATTAATGTATTATAAGTTGAATATAATGTAATGGACATGTTACCTGGTCCTGCAGAGACATGACCGGATTATTCTTGGTGGTGTTGATGTGGAGAACATGGAAGCGGTTCTTTCCGCACAGGTCATATGCAATGTTGGTGAAGGAGGTGCTGGCAGTCTTGGGCACACGGTTATAGATGATAATCAGATCCTCAATCTCAGGCAATGCCGGAGAGTCCCGCAGGCCGTCCCGTGTCTGTCTCTGCTCCACCTCCCGCACCTCGTGTCTGGCCATGGTGCGCTCTGCAGGAGAGATAAGATGATCATGTTTACATCTACAAACATGCATTTTATCTTTTATTTGCATAAACCCTAAAATTCTACAGTAAATACAGTAACTCTACTGTAGACTTAAAATACTGTTGTAGAATTTCTACAGCTTTAAAGGGATAGATAATTCACCCAAAATGGAAAATTCTATCATCTACTCACCCTCATGTCGTTCGAAAACTTTAAGACTCTTGTGGTACTATGTTGCTAACTAAACAGTTGAATGTTTTGACTTTCATTGTATGGTTACTAACATTATTTAAAACATCTTTTATGTTGCACAGAAGAATGATGATATGAAAATGATAACAGAATTTTCATTTTTTGGTGGACTAGCCCTTTAAATAATGTTGAACTATGATGACGTACTGTATATGCACATAGATCTTGAATAGGTCATGGCAGACAAAACCAAAACATTGTTTGGGTCATTCTTGTACACATTTATTTAAAGTATTTCGAACATATCATTATGCCATGTTACGCCTGACATTTAGAAATAAATGGAGTTCATCTGACCTTAGATTGTATTAAACATGGCTTTATTAACTGCAGAACGTATTTTCTAGTTTGAGTATTTTCATAGAGAAAGAGAGAGACGCTTCAGCCAATAAATCTAGGGCATCTAAAGATCTGTAAAGGTTCCCAACAGGCCCTTCAGCCACCTGTTGATTTAGGCGACAGAAAACAGAAGCAGGATGAAAAAGCCTGAATAATGGAGCGAGAGGAGAAAACAAAGCAAGCAGTTTCAGCAGCGTGTTCTGCTTTATGTACACACACACTCAACACAATAACGTCACCACCAGTAGTGAGATGTCAAGAGAATTCTGCACCATTTAATCCCCCAGTTTTCAGTTTCAATGTACTTTACTGGCATGAAAAATAATTGTACATTTATATTGCAAAAGAATTTGCAGCTCAGCTGCTTACAACGAAAATAGTCTGCAAAGAAAGTCTAAGTAACATACACCAGTAGAGAAAAAAATATCATAAAAACAAAAAAGTAGTATAAATATAGTAATACTAGTGTAAATGTAGTAATTACCTTTATAATTTGAATAATATCAGAAAAATCTGCAACTGTGAGAAGAGAACCACTTGTCTACAAGAGAGAATGACTTAAAAAAATCCACTTTTGAGCTGATGATGTATTATTTCTTAGGTTTGATAGGTTTTATTTACATTCTGGGAGCTGCAGAAATCGCAAGTGGAGACAATACCAGACTATACAAGATAATCACAGACTCTTACACAGTTCAAATCAAAGTAAGAATAAAGAAATATAGTATCCATTTCAAAATAAGCTTCAAAAATATAAAAATAAATAAATTACCAAAAATAATTACATTTAAATAGTTATCAGTTAACTGTACTGGCCAAAATGTCCATATCAGTATATCCCTAAAAATAATTCATGTATCTTCCTTTACACGTATTCATAACTGAATGTTTTTCACAAAAATGTATTCATATGATATTAAATATTTAGTTTTGGCAGCTGCTTCCAATCTTCAAAATCTGGCAAGCACTGAAGCCCAATGTGTGTTTTGAGTGAAGAACAGTGGGCCACCAATGAGATTCAATGTGTACAGCCATTTAGACCTATCAAACGGTTCCTTTCTGTCCAAACTGTTAGTGGATCACCCTGGTCACTCTTTACCTAAAGCAAGCACTGCTCTCAATTTTTCAGTGTCTTCAAGGTGCTTATAAAAGACACCAGTGTCTCATGAGGGACCAACACTCAACAAAACAAGATTTCCCTTGAGGTTCATGGAGCCAAGAGAGTTCAGGACGAAAACAACAAACGGTACAGATAAAATCTACACAACAATAAAGCCAATAACTTATTTACAATACAATTTCCAATTTGAATAAATACCATCTGATGCATCATGTGTCATAGTTACGCAGTAGTTTTTATGAAAGGCCAACAACAAAAGGGAAACACTGTGGGCATTCCTGTGATTGTGCATTGTAGTAGATTTGCAATTTTACACAATGATAAACAATAGTACACAAAGCCACTTAAACAGTATAATCTCTTCTGAAGTGTAAACAAACTAAATAAGTGTGGAATTTTACGCTCTGTGCACTAATAATGTAAATGCATAGCAATCCTGAAAACAAAAGCCAAGCTAAAAAATAATGAAATCTCTCCCCAGTCATCATGCTGTATCATATGCTCATTTTCCACACAGCAATTACACAAAACTCAGCTTGCTAATAGACTCATCAGTCTTCAACAGTGCACACCTACCAGTGCATAAAATAAGCCACTTAAAATATTGATCAACTCTTATCAAGCTTCCATGCATCAGCTGTACTGCTCTAAAACATCCTCCACCACAGAGGACCCTAACCACACTCAGTCTATCATCTCATCTACTCAGTCTGACATCCCATCTAACTAGAACACTATCCCAAATCAACATAGCCGCCTAACACTGTGATTGACACAAAGCCCCAAAACTAGAATGCTCCCCTAACACATTTCCTCACCAGCAATGAAGCTACATTTTGTCGGTTGCTTGCTTGGTTTTTGTTTCTGAGTGTTATACCACAGCTCTGCCCACACTGAAAGCAGCTAATAACATTTTAAAAAAGTTATTATGCAAGTTATTTACACTGCAGTTCAAAAGTCTGAGGTCATTAATACTTTTATTAAGCAAATAATACATTAATTTATCAACAATGACAGTAAAAGAAATATATAATTTTACATAAAATTATATTTTCATTGAAAACTAAAGATAGGGCTGTGCAATTAATCGAAATTCAGTTTCGATTTCGGCCTGCAACGATTATGAAAATACAGTAATCGAGATAAAACGATTATTGCGCCCCATTCCCGCCCCCATTCCAGCGGTGCCCTTTTGTTCCTCCATAAAAGGCCAATTTTACGTGCAAATCAGTAAAATCATGTAATGAGACTTTTGCAAAATGGGACGTGCTTGATTTAAGTTGATTAGATGTATTTTTGTTTTTAAAAGCGTGACAGAGAACATGTTCTTCCTCAGGAAGATTACTGTGTATGCGCTCAGAGACACAACACGGACATGTAAAGTCATCTTTTAGCGCCTAAACTGCCAAATACTAGTGATGGGCGGATCGATCCTAAAGTATCGATACTTTCGATACTGATGTTGTAGCGAAAGGATCGATCCTCACATAAAAATATTGATTCTAAAGTGCATTTTTTTAAACCACTAATTGTATTGAGACATTCTGTGCATAAATAAGCTTTTAAGTGTTAGTCTAATTGTGTTAGAGTGATTTCTCCTGCTCGATCGGAACGCAAATGCTGAAAGACAAAACCAATCAATCACAGACAGCGTGACTCATGGCTCAGTCACAGTGTTTGTTCAAATAGAGCTACGTTTCCCAAAAGCATCAGAAGCATAAGTAGATCTTTATAAAACATTGCCACATCATTACATTACATATCATTGTTACTATGTATAAAATTAATTCTGAAAAATGCATCACGGTTTCCACACAAATATGAAGCAGCAATAATCAGAAATGTTTCTTGAGCAGCAAATTATAATTATTTATGAAGGATCATGTGACACTGAACACTGGAGTAATGATGCTGAAAATTCAGCTTTGATCACAAAGGCATTTTAAATTACATTTTAAAATATATTAAAATAGAAAATAGCCATTTTAATGGTTATGGTTATATTTCACAATATTGCTCTTTTTACTGTATTTTTGTTCAAATAAGTGCAACCTTGGTGAGCATGATGTTTATTTAAAAAATATTACAAAATCTTACTAACCCCAAACTTGGTTCATGTAATATTTATTTTAAATAGGCTAGTTTGTGCAAGTACATTTATTTAAACTGGTTGTTAAAAGTTCAAATGGATTGTGTTAGGTTCTGTAATTGCTGTTAATAAAAAAATATGCTAAAGTTTCACCTTTAGAAGTACAGCAGCCTGGGAGCCTTTTACAAAAATTAACCATGGTTTTATTACAGTAACCACAGTTTACCACAGTATTTGTAGTAAAACTGCAGTAACCACAAATGTATTATAAAAATAATAATGTTAGTACTTCTGGAACACAATGTTTATTTTTCATGAGGTACCCTCAAAGGTGCACATTTGTTATTTACCCTTAAAGCATGCATACTTGTATGGTACTAATATGCTCCCTTTTAGGGTATGTGCACCTTTGAGGTTACTGCCCCAGTAAAGGGCTGAAATACAATTTATTTTATTTCTGAGTGTAAACAAAAAACAAAAACTAAAAAAGCCTATGAAATGTTAAAAAAAAAACATCTAATATTAAGTGAGTATAATTACTGATTATATTTTTTTAATAATTTAAAAGATCAGTTTAGTCAAGGTATCGGTATCGACGATACTGGGCTTAAAAATATCGGTATCGGATCGAAATTAAAATAAGTGGTATCGCCCCTTAACCACTACCAAATACTCGCAAAAATGAGTCAAAATGCGGCGCTTAGTGATTCATGTAAACCCTCGTCTGTTATGTAATAAAAGAGCGTAAAGAGTTGAGAATGAAAATAACAGTAAATTGGATCCGTGCGGCTCTTAAAGTGACAGCGGGCTATAGTCCTGCTGCCGACTGTGTGCTTTATATTAATAAATCAAACAACAAAAGACATTCAAAATCACTCACTGCTCTAGATTTAATAAGAAACAAAGAAAGTTTCATTCTTACAGTGAAGGCTATGCTTTTATTTTACATTAGGTTATTCAATTTCTCTAGTAGGCTGTTAACTGAATAGCTACTTTAGACTTGCATTAAAAAAAATTAAAGCACAGTTTTTTTATTTTCGTCTTTTTTATTCTATATATTACTTTGCTTTTTTATTACTTGCAGTTATTATAATATAATTATTTTCAATAATTTTGAGGACCTTTTTTGTTGTCGTTTTTAACTAATATTAGTTACTCTGGTATTCTACTGTGGTATTGAGAATTGTGTCTCTAAAATGTAGATGTCATAGCAACCTTATTTACAGAAAATATATATTTGATATCACTATCTTTAAATAAATCTTTCACAAAGTTTTGGTTATATGGCCACTAATAATAGTTTTAAATAATCGTGATTACAATATTGGCCAAAATAATCGTAATTATGATTTTTGTCATAAATCGAGCAGCCCTAACTAAAGAAACCCTTTATTTTAATTTGTCCTGGTCACAGCAGAGCTTTCCCAGAGAGCTTTCTGACCCTGCATAGACAGCAACGCAACTGAAACATTAAAGGCCCAGAAAAGTAGTAAGGACATCGTTAAAATAGTCTGTGACATCTGTGGTTATGAAGTTATAATTTTACGACGTTATGAAGTCTTTATTTTTGTTTTCTTTGCGTACAAAAAGTTCTCATAGCTTCATAAAATTAAGGTTGAACCACTGATATCACATGGGCTATTTTAATGATGTCCTTATTGCATTTCTGGGCCTTGAATGTGTCAGTTGCGTTGCTGTCTATGCAGGGTCAGAAAGCTCTTGAATTTCATCAAAAATATCTTAGTTCTGAAGATAAACAAAGGTTTTTACGGGTTTGGAACGACATGAGTGAGTAATTAATGACAGAATTTACATTTTTGGGTGAACTATCCATTTAACAACAACTACTTATACTATAGGGTAAGTTGCATGCATAATTTCCATTATTATTGTAGTGAGTACGTGTTATGAGTAACAAGGACACTGTTTAATTAAAGTGTTACACCCCAATGACAATACTGTCTACTGTACAAAACAACAGTTTACAATAAGTATAAAAGTATATTTAATAAGATTATAATAGAAACCATACAGTTCAGCCATAGAGCAGTGAAACGGGCATCATAGATAAAGGTTGGGAGTTTAATAGGGACGAAGTGATGAAGCCTGAAACCCGAACTGTGGTGTTTATCCTCTACAGGCACTAACAGAAGGCTGAAACTGCACATAATGGAGAGGGATGGGGATGGCTCAGTTGTGTCATTGCACATAGCGTCCATTACAGCTCCACAGCCTTCAAACTCCACCCAGCTTCTTTACATAATCACAACAGGATGCATTTCTCACACTCATGTATCTTAGTATTCATCTATCTGATGGAGAGGAAATGCTCAACTCTTCTTCCAACAATAGAAAATGGGAGAGTCCAGCAGGCACGGCTGCATTGCTCATCTTAATTAGTAAAACAACCTGCTCTTTCCTGACACACAAACACCTTTCCAGGTGATTAAGCCTTTGATGATGTTAAGAGGAGGATGCATAATTACAAGTGAATCTGTTTGAGGTGTTTTTGCTTGTGTAATGAAAGTAAGGTCTGATGGGAGCTCATTAAAGTCTACAAGCATCTCTTATACTCTCTGGATTCTGTTCTGCACAGTAGAGGGCAGCATCCTGCTGCCACGTAGTCCTATTGGCAGGGGTTCTGGGAGGGGTTTCCCTCATGGGAAGGCTCAGCATGGTTTCCTGGAGGTGTTTTATCCACAAATTAGATGCTACACAGAACTGATCGACTGTCAGAATAGATCAACTGCTGTTCACATTTCTATATCAGTACATCATCTGATGGGAAGACCGAAACAAACTGGAATTTTGTATAAAATCATGTTCTACTGATCATGATTAGTGTAAATTATTAATGTAAACCACAGCTAGTGTAGCTTACATCTCCTTAACATAGCATGCAATGTGTGCAGAATTTTAGGAGGAAATGTGGCCTAGTGGTTAAAGATCTAGACAAGAACCCAACCCTGCAAGCTTCAAGATACGCAAACAATCATAATGTGCTTTTGTGCAACACTTAAAATGAAAGGTCACACAAAAAATAATATTTTGTCATTTACTTGCTTTCATGGCATGCTGTTCCATTCCTATGCAATTCTTTTTTTCTTTAGGTGTTTTATGACATACAACATGTCATGAACTTTAGAAAAGCATGACCGTAACTATATGATGACAGAACTTTTGGACAAACTATTCCTTATACAGTATAAGTCTTTAGGCTCTTGTAATACCTGTATAAAATATAAATATATTTATATTATATATTTGGAAAAAATATTTCGGAAGAAAAATAAAAATCACTTACTCATGTTGTTACAAATATATAGGAATTTGTTTTTCCATAGAACACAAAATTACACATTTAGAAAAATGTTCAGGCTGCACTTTTTCTTATAAGTTCATATTTTCTCTTTAATATGTAGATATGATAAATAGATATGGCAAGCCTAACAGTAAATAAACAACTTGCATTTTAGTGTGTTTTTCCACACAAAATTGTATGGATTGAGAAGGGTCAGAATATAATATTATGTAGAAACATCATACATTGTAGTCAAAGAAAAGACTTGAAAGGGTGTGTAAGTTAGGACAATTTTCTTTTTCAGTGTTTAAATAAATAGTCGAGCAATGATGTGACTAAAGGAGGCTTTAAGGTTACTTTATTTGCAAGTTCGTGATCTCCAGCAGGTGGCGCTTATCTGGCGCGTATGAACCGCCAGTCAGAGATTCAGTGTTGTGTGGGTATTTTTTGTATGTACACATTTCAGATACATCAGCTACATCACTACAGCATCTAATCTTCAAGGAATGAAGAGATATTACAAGTTAAGTAAGGGGTCAGGGCGGTCATGCTCTGTAAAGGACAAGAAAAGAGATCTGTCAACTTAATATTTTGATATCTACCCTTTCTCCAATATCTGTACGCCCTTTCACTCTAATAGTGGCTGAAGTTCTTTTCTATCTTCCTGCCAGCTATGCCCTATTCTGTACCTTTATTTAGTATCCTAATCCAGTGCCTTTCCTCTGAAGGAAAAGCTCCAGAGGAGTCATATGCTTATATGTAGTTAAAAGGTGCAGTTGAAAAGGTGCCACTATCAGGAGTTTAGCTGCTGGAATTCAAGCCTTTGTTGTTATTCTCATGAGGCAGTACCGTACCGCAGCACTGAAGTTCATCTCAGTACCACAAGCAGCAGGAAGAGCACTCATGTGTGCTTGGAATAAGAGGTATGTGATCAGCAGAGCAGATCTCTCATCTCTTGAGCGATGACAGCAGTCTTTAAATGTGTATAAGCGCGTCTGCAAATGTGAGGACAGTCTCTCTGTCGAGTTTGAAGCTCATTCAAACATGACAAAAGACAACGTTTCCTGCTTGAAACTGGAAAATAGACCTATATTCTTTTTCTAAATACTATTGGGTAAGTTGGCAGTGGGCGGAATCACAAAGGCCGAAACAAAAACAGACATTCCAACATGGAGCTCGTTCTTCGTACCTCGCTTAATACATCTGAGATGATTTGAAAGACGCCGGATCTTCTAATCCTGATGACTGATCTCTGGCTAATTTGGTTCTTCAAACGAATTTGCGGATTTGATTAAAATATCTGGATGAAGTTGGCTAAGATTACTGGGCATTCTTGTGTTCCCCAAAAAGGGCAGATGTATCGATACTCAAAACCACAATCAGCAATGCAGCGATTGGCTGGCGGCAAGACAGCAATGTAATGACATCATATAATTAAAAAAGACACCTGATGAAAAAGTTGAAAAATTTCTGGATTTGTATAAGGAATCAGCCAAGCGAACAAAACTACATAAATGTTATAATAGATACATGAAATACGCACTGTTTTTAATTTAGTTGTAATTTTTTTTACATGATTCCCAATTATTTATATTCATGATTTCTAGTATTTGTACAGGCTTTACATTTGTATTTCAATGCTGTAATTAGCAATTCATTTAATTTTATCTTTGAAGTAGATTTTTTACGAGACAGAATTAAAGTTTCTTATGAGTCAAGATCGTTTCTGCATATCCTGCGCTCCATGAAGCCACTCCCATAATAGAAACCACTCAAATTAATGCACGATTCAGATTAACTGTATAGCATGTGTGTAAGACTCCAATACAATTATAAAGTAATTATTTCATCACTAATAAATCTTTCAATGAGTAAAACTGGCTGTGTCTATAGTATAGACTATACAACATTATTTTTAGAGATCGACCGATATATCGATTTACCGATATTTTTCCCGATATTTAAGCATTTTTTCATAATCGAATATCGGTTTTGTAATATCGGATTCCCCGATAAACACCGCCATCTTGTGGACGTTTTCAGAATTGCGCGCAGGATCGCAATTGCAGCGCATCTGAGGGGAGACGAGACAGCAACGGCGTGCAGGTACTTGATTTGCTGTAGTAAACTATTTAATATTACAGGCATTAATGCACAAATTAGATGTATTACATAAATGCCTGATATATAGTTTAAATGCAACTTGGCTCTAAGAAATATGATAAATAAGATACTCTGTCAAGCCCTGTCCCTATAAAGATAGGCTATAACTTTGCCTGAAATAACACAGCCATGAATTAGCACATGGTGGAAATAAAAGCGCTGAATTGAATTCTCTCTCTGTGGTCTATTAGTCTCGTGAAGTCGGAGTCACGTAGATAATCCGTCAAGTCCTCTCCCAATAAAGACGTAACTTTGCATGAATTAAATAATACAGCCATGAATGATTGCATGTTGGAAAGAAAAGCATTGAATGTAATTCTCTCTCTGTTGTCTATATGCTCATCATTAGTCTCGTGAAGCCGCTTTCATATTGCAGTTCACTCAGCGGGTTGATGCTCAAGAAATGGTCCAGCTCGGACACCGCATGTAACTTTTAACAAGATTCACTTTTTTGAAGCACCCTAAATTGTATTAACACTTACTATATAACCATTATTTCGTTTATAAACATCTAAATTAATACAACTCTATGGAAATTAATTATTTATTATCTCCGCGATCGATCGCAGTTTGAGTAGCCTATAGTTCTGTGTAAAGGCATAGATAAACCGCGCTGTCAGCAGCATAATTTAGAGCAGTTGAGAAATGCAATAAAATACAATGCTTGTTATATTCCAATATTCCAGAGAATATTATTCCGTGAATTAACATTATCCAGTGAATTATTCTACACTCTTTAAAAATGAAGTTAAAAATGAAGTTGATATGACTCCTTTCCTTTATTTTCTCCATTTGAAAACATTAGACTTTCTATGTTCATTTTGCTTACTGCTAATATTAGTGTTGCTGCTAAAGCTTTTTATAAATAAAATGTTTTTTATTGTTGTAATACGAAGATTACATTTAACATGACAGGGCTCTAGACTGCAACCAAAATGGTAATTGTTTGCGAGTTAAAATTTGACGTGGTCGCATTTGTACGAGTGCCAGGTCTGCGCTACTCCAAAGCGTCTGCTTCATACAGCGAGCGCTGCCAGCCGCAGCACATTATAGCAGGAGTCAGATTTCACTGATCACGTGAAGAGAGGTGCTTTCAGCACGAGCGCTTAGTGGGTAGAGCCTGGTTTATACTCGGCGCGTCAGCACGAGCGTGAAGGTGCGCGTCGTGGATGGAGCGCAACGGATGGATTTGTTTTCAAACTAAAGTAAAAGACCGCTTCTTAAACCAGAGAAGGTGAACGTGGTGGTATTCTTGTAGAAAAAACATGCAAGTCCTGTCAGCTACAGCCAGTTTAGTTTTACTTTTCTTTTTGTTTTCGTTTTGAGAAGCTTGTTATCTTTGCTGTTTACGTTATGCTGCTTTCCTTAATTAAAAATAAATATATGTATATATATTAATATTTATTTGCTTCCTCAGAGTTTGCTAAACATTCTGTAATATACTAGGTATATAGTACAGCTTGTGATGTGTCCTGTGCCATGCCTCGTCTTATTCGTTTTTGTTGATAAATGTTATGTAAGAGTTTGTCATTGTCAACGTACTGTTTTATTGTTGTTGCGCTTTTTAATTAAGAATAACAATGAATCCATCTTTTGTTTTAGTCTTAAAAAGTTAAAGGTGTATAGATATAAGCAAAACAGACAATGATCTTTTCTTGTAAAATGTGACACCAAGATCGCAAATTTGAAAGTAAAAAGCGCACGAAAAAAGGAATTCCTGTTCACAAAATTTAAATCACAAATAATACAGATGAAAAAGAACGAGTTGAATGTTGAAAACTTTCGTTACCATATAACTATTAACTATGATAAAAGTTCATCAGCATGCATTGATTAATCAAATGTTGTAGCAAAAACAAAAAACAAATTGCAACCAAATTATGTCCTCGTGCGCAAAAGTGAGATCAGTGGGAAGAATGAGTCTAGAGCCCTGCATGAAAGACTGCTAATTCTCAAAACATTTTTTGTTAAGATGACTGAAAGGAGGTAAAACCAAAGTGAAGTATGGACTTACTTCACGCAGTCATTTATTTACTTTATAACAGTAAATAAATATCGGTTCTGCATATCGGTTATCGGGCACATAGACATGCAAATAATTGGTATCGGTATCGGTTATAAAAAATCAATATCGGTCGATCACTAATTATTTTCAAATCGATATTAAATTATTATTTTAAAATTATTGTCCCTGGACCAGTAGGCTACTCTTGTAATAAAGTAGCGGTGGCTGGAGCAGATTTCAAGTATCAATTCTGCTTAAAAAGATGAAATCTAATCCTGTTTACATTAAATTAGCCTGCTCCCTGGCAGGTTTAAGCTTATGGATGTGTTTCTTTGACAGCAAGTCCAGGATGAGCTTTGAAGAACCAAATGATCCAAGATCAAGACCAAGACAGTCAACAATCAAATCCAACTAACTTACTAACTTACCAGCTAACTTGAGTTAGCGACATACGAAGAATGGGCCCATGGAACGCACATTTCAAAGTAGAATAACTGGCTGTAACATTGTTTTCTTTTATTAAGATTTGTTTAATTTAACATTTTATTTAACATATGTTTTCTTTTATTTGTTTTTTGTTGTTTTGGAGAAACAAGTATGTGAACTTATATAAATATCTGCAAATATCTGCAAACATATGGTATTTTTATGCTTTAGTACAGTCAAAAAATTACGGAAGAGATCCTTAAAGTAAAACCTACAAATTAAAACGTACACCATTTAAACCTAAAAACCATTTTAAGACTCTCAAACAATTTAAGATTTCTTTACAAATATGTTTAAGAGATATAACATTTATAACAATATTACACGTTTTGTGTTCAGGCCATTTTGCATCCACATATGTATGGAGTACCATTAGGTGTCAAAACTACTTTTTGAAAAATTATCTATTAAGTAATATTAGTGTAAAAAAATATATATTTAAAAATTAAAATAAAAAAAGCTTTTGTAAATTATATTTTGGCCCTACCTCACCCACTTTTGGAACTGAAGTTTGCCGATAAACATGAATATTGACGAACCATTGCAGCATGAAAAACTGATCACTTTTTTCATCTGAACGTGAAAGTTTTTGTAAGTAAAAATAATTGTTACAAATTTTATACAATTAGGGATGCACGATATTATCGGACTGATATCGGAATCAGCCGATAATGGCTTTAAAATGTACATATCGGCATCGGCCTGATATGAAAAATTATGCCGATATGTCTTGCCAATAAGAGGAATACGTTAACTCACATGTGCTCAGGGTGTGCTAGCGATTAGATCACGTCAGCAGTGTAGCTAATTCTTGAAGCAAAGTTTTGCCTGAATGATGATTAGATTTAAAATGAGAATGCACACGTTCCATGTATGATAGAGTAAACAGTAATAGCACATGCAGTGGCAGCCTCCCCCGGGTCCTTATGCCCATTCGGTAAGGAGTTTTAATCTGTAGGGGGCGCTGTTGGCCTACTTCTAATAAAATTAAAGTAAAATTCACAAATAACATTTAGACTATTTCTGACTAAATAAAGCAGTAATTGATGTCATAAAATCATGAGTATGTTTTGATTTAAAAGGTCAGAAACTATAGCTTACATGAATAAAAATAAATAAATTTTATATATATATATATATATATATATACACTGACTTATTCATTCATGTGTAACGTTATATTTTTTAACAAATTATGAGCTCAAAATTTTTCAGACTTTTTACAACTCTTTGCTTTACAACTTTTTGCTTTAGACCATCTACAAATGTGTAATGTTATATTTTTTAAACAAATTATGATCTTTTAAGATTTTCAGAATTTTTACAACTCTTTGCATTAGACCACCTACAAATGTTAATTCTTAAAATAAAATGTTAAGGTTCCTATTGCGTCTTTTTGAAAAAAAAAAAAAAAAAAAAAAAATGCAGCGATTGATATAAAGTTACTTTGCAGTTATTTTCAAAGCTTCAATGTACTGTCATTATAAAAGACCTTCATTATTGTTTAATTCTAACAAATAAGTTCTTGTTAAAAACTAACCAAAATAATTTGCTTATAATTTCCCCACAGGACAGACTTGGTGTTGTTTCCAAACAAAAGGAAATATATCGGTATTGGTATCGGCCAAAATGAGTTGAAAAATATCGGCAAAATCCAATATTGTGCATCCCTACATACAATGATATATTTAAATAAATTCTCATCAATACGGAAAAATAAATGATTTAATTAGTTAAAAAAATAATTGAATGTAACAAAGAATAAAAATAAAGTTTGCCTATGCGCAAATTACTCTTGACTGGCAAATCAATTGAAAACAAAAAAGCAACTGGTAATTGAAGATGATGTAAATACTGCATTTAAAATAATAAGTATATGTTTACATGAAAACAAAAATCATGAAACGCGTTTCAAATGTCTACATGTGTCAACTAGAAAAGTTATTTATATTTTTTTTGTTTTTGAATGAATAAACTTCATTTTATTTTTAGTTGGCACTCCTCGACCTCCATGTGACACGTATGTTTATACAGTGTGTTCAACAAAGACTTCAATTATTATGCAGATTGTATTTGCCTACTAAAAGATAATTAAATTAAAGATCAGAATAAATCTGACCAATTTATGCAGTATTTGCAGGAACTATTTTTGCTTTGTAAATGGTTCAAACATGTATTTTCTTGAAACCTCCAATACTTTCAGATTCTTATATGACCCAAAGCTTAATTTTGCAAGCAGACCCTGGAAATGAAAGAATGACTCAGCCTGTAGTTTGTATTCTGATGCCTATGGCACAGAAAGTAGGAGGTATAAAATTAATTTTGAAGGCGCATTCCTGATCGATTGGAATAAATTTAGATGAAACCTCATAAACATGAAGGGAAGGGTTCTTTAAGTTTGCTACAGAAACTGTACCAGAGACATCTATTGCTTTGGTTTGAGTTGAGTTGAGCAACAAATGATGCAGCTACAAACACGAATCTGGAAACACTGCAGTGACGTCCACCGATGTATACCTCCACCGAAAAGTGTCACAGCAATCTAACTAACTCAAAACCTGGAGAAGCAGAGCATTTCACAGGAAGTCATCAGAGTCAAACAGAACAGAAGTTTTACAGGAAACATATGTCGCAGGTCAAGCCTTCTCAGGCTCATTTTTTTAACCTTTAAACCAACCAAACAACAGGGTGCCAGCTGGTAGTATCTCAGTGGTAATCAAGCTGATGTAATTCAAGGCAGGCAGGAGCATCGACATTATCGGAACATAAAACAAAGCTGAGATTAATGGCTGATAGGACGCTAGGATGGGGGCAGATGGGGAGAGGAAGGTGAGATGGATTGATCCCAATAACCTCTGCTGATTTAATTAGATACAAGCATATTTATCACCCATCTGTCAGAGGAGGAGTATGGAGGACAGGGGCCGGGAGGCAGAACATTATCTCAGCGCACCTGGCTCCGTAAACATTCGCCTGTCTCATGGGCCAATATCATTGACAGGCGGCTCACCCTCTCCTGATTAAAGCGCCAAATTTATTGTACGACACTTCACTGTCTCAGTCCTCCTTTCTCTCTAACGCATTCTTTGTGTTTCTTTACCTCTAACAGCTTTTTAGTGAATGATGAAAAATACAGACAAACATTCCAATTAGTGGGTTTTTATTTAAGCAGTCACCATTTTACAGCTGGCCTGAATTAAAAAAAAATCTTCAATTTAAAAACAGCTGTCTGCTGTGATTGGTTTTTCATAATGAGTAAGACATCTTATTTTTTTCAGCCCTCTAAAAGGAATTAAGTAAAAAGGCAGCTATGAGGACAATAATGCACACGGGAAAGAAATGTAAAATACTGAGTGCAAACACAATATAAAGTAAAAAGTCGTGACGTATCAGTAGACACACACCCGGAGCAGTTTCACCCGGAGCAGTGGGCAGCCATGCTGCGGCGCCCGGGGAGCAATTGGGGGTTCGGTGCCTTGCTCAAGGGCACCTCAGTCGTGGTATTGAGGGTGGAGAGAGCGCTGGACATTCACTCACCCCACCTACAATTCCTGCCGGCCGGGGGCTCGAACTCGCAACCTTTCGATTACGAGTCCGACTCTCTAACCATTAGGCCACGACTTCCCCGTAAGAAAGAAACTTGGATGCAGGGTGGGTTTTTGATACCAACATTTTGACTTTGACATTTTGGTATAATATCAGTCTCTGGTAAACTTCAGGCATCAAATAAAAAGGACAAAAAAGGCCTACAATAAGCTACGGTGGCCCAGTAGTACACAACGAAATATCCACAAAACAATGGAAACAAGCCGCAACACAATGAAATTAGCACAACACAAAAGAAACAAGCACCAGCACAATCAGAAACAAGCCGCAACTAGGGGTGGGCGATATGGAAAAAATATCATATCACGATTTTTATTTTTTTTTAAATAAAAAGGACAAAAAAAGTTGTTGTTTTATTAACGTTAAAGGAATAGTTCACCCAAAAATAAAAATTCTGTCATCTGTCTGTCAATTCAGTCATTGTGTTTTATTTTTATACCATCATTTACTCAAAAGTTGTTTTAAACCTGAGTTTCTTTCTTCTGCTGAACAAATGCTATTTTGAATAACGTGGAAAACCAAACAGTAGGTCCACAGTGACTTACATAGGATTTTTTTCCTACTATAAAATTTAATGTGGACCAGCAACTGTTTGGTTACCAACATTCTTCAAAATATCTTCTTTTGTGTTCAGCACAAGAAAGAAATTTATGCAGGTTTGGGACAACATGTGAGTGAGTAAATAATGACAGAAATAAAATTTTAGGGTGAACAATCCCTTTAATGACAGTCGGCTACATGCTTAATACTGCCCCTTTAAGACCTGCACGCATCTAATATACAGGCACGCTTCCGTTTCGCTCTCATCTGTTTACTTTCATTTTAAACAGTACAGTTTTGACAGCATTAGTGCAAAAGATAACTTCGTTCAGTAATCAGGCACTGTTAGACAGGCTTTTTAGCGAATTAAACATTTAACCGACAAGGCTTGTATTCAAATAATGTACTTTTAATGTACTTTTATCCTTTGTATAGCATATAAGCCAATAATACGCATAGAAAACAAATCAACAGTTCCAACCAATAACATATTTAAATGGATAAAATTTATATTTCTGGTTTGGTATTACTTATTACAGTTAATAATAATAATAATAATAATAATAGCAGCATTATTAATTAATACAAATTTTGATAAATTACTAAAATGTAATAAATAGCTATGCATAGTAAAAAAATAAAAAAAATAAAAACAAAAGGATGTATGGCAACATAGTAAACAATAATAACTTCTAAATATTACAAATACATATTTCTGGAAGCAAGATACTTTTTCTTTTCGCATGCTGAAAAGTCCTAAACTACATTTGAAGGTTATTATTGGCTCTGTATGGCAGTTAAATTTCCATCACATTCAATTAGTGTAATGACCTGAAATCATGGTTTGGCTCAGACAAAGTCCTTGTCCTCCAAGTTTTGGCCTATAATCTTCAATATGCCACACTCCCTTTCTCTTGTCCAAGGTGAGCTTTAACTTGCGTTTTCATGGTCCTATCCACAACTGCAGCAGAGCTTGATGGCATCATTTAATCTTGGGACTCACTAATAATCAAGATGTGATTGAAAACCATGACAAAATTCTTTAAAATGCCCATTAAACAAGAAACGAGCACTCGCCAATCCCTCACTTTCATTACAGCCCAATGCCTTTACAACGATTCCCTATGTACAGATGATAAACATTGCAGATGACACCCATAATGACAGTCACTGCCCGCACAAGACACTTTACATCCACGGCAGATGACATAAAGAGGGAAACAAGGCAGTTATCTGAGGGATGAGAGAGTCTGTGAAGGTCAGAGTCAGTTGAGTGGTGTTAAACTGACTGGAGACCAGCCCTGGCATCATGACAGCTCGGCTTAGAAAAAAAATAATAAGGTGCCTGTACCCTTAACTGTACAACCTTTGATTCCTTGTGGCACGAGGGCAAAACTTAGCATATTTTTGGCACTGACTCAGAGCTTTTAAAAATATAACTTTGACCTTAAACTTCACACAAGTACATTTTGATTTTGCAGTGGAAATCAACTGAATAAATGAAACTTGCAGTTCAGTAAGTGATTCAGATGTTGATTCCGTAACAGCGCTACAGTTTGTTTCCCATAAACATCGTAACCAACAAGTTCTGACATTTCCCAAGACTATAGTTCCAATGAACATTCGCAAACATACATTTTTGAACAAATGTGTTAGAAGCATATTTTCCTGTTATTACAATGTGGACCAACATAGATCGTGCTATAAATTCTTTATCTTCCATTCTATTTAAAAATATACATTTCATATAAAATATACAATCCAAGCTATTTTTAATAGTGCATATGAGAACCCCGGAGTATAACATAAGTGGGAACTCATGAAGAAACAGACATCAAGTAAAGCGAAACAATAGAGATCAAAAACAGTCAAGTAGTCCTCCAGATACCATTACAGCTACATTTCTGAAAAAAATACATTTTGGAAAATTCATGACTGAACGGGACATCCCAATTTTGACAGACCTATCCTTTGTACTTACATTTCACTGCTGGTTATACTCTGTATAATTGTGTATGTGACGAATAAAAAATCTTGCACATTTACACACACATTTAAAAAGAAAGAAAAAAAACTAATAATCAGACATTAATCTCAATCTTGAATAGATTTAAATAGCAAAAATTTATTATATGCGTATTATATGTTTCTGACAATCCTAGATTAATCAACCTGATTCAAACAATGGATGCATGACCATGTTTCTACAGTTTTGTGAAAGAGTCACAACTAGCTAGTTAATTTCTCCAGTTATGTATATCACGGTAGTTAGAAAGATGTATTTGCTTTCTGTTATTATGGCATGCTCATGATTTGGGGAAAATATCATTCCTTCTCCCATGCCCTTGTATTCAGCAGCTCTGAGTGGCAGCAAACAGTGTCACTGTGACCAAGAATAAAACACTTACTGTAGAAATATGCTAGAACAACCCCAGAACCCAGAATTGTGTCATTTTTGCACGGACAAGCACACGATCATACTGTATATTCCTAAATCTAGTTTAAGATAAGACTTGAGTGTAAGCTTCCCTTTAAAACCCTGTGAAAGGTAAAAGTAGGCAAAGCTTAGTTTGAGGAGTGGGAGGTATAATAAGGTTGCATCCTCATTTCATCATTCAGTCAACAGAAGAGTCTTTAACAGAGAAAAAAGATGACATAGCGAGAAAGCAGAAGCCTCAAGACACCATAAAAAGAAAAAAAACTTGAAGCTTTCAGCAAGTGCGCTGCTGTTTAACCTATTTAATGTTAATGCAATACAGTGTCTCTGTCTTTATGAAAACTCTTTATTTATTCAAGATGGAACACTGGAAAAGTTTGACCCACAACTGAACTGAAAAGCTTTTTCTGAGTGTTCCCCTGACGTTTAGCGGACAAACAAATGGCAGATATCACAAAGCAGAACGCATCCTCCGTGAAATTCTGCTACCTTATAGCAGGAATTTAAAGCCTCTGTCTTTGATTTTGCCTCTGGAAACAGAATGAAGCTAATAATCATAACACTAAGAGCAGTGAATATCCACATGATGCATGTGAAAGATAAAGATAAGAGGCTTTATTGTGTTGGCTTAATAAAATACTGCTACCGTACAAACTCAGGTTATAATGTTTTTCAAAAATCACAAACCACTACCCACTTACTGGCAAAAAAAATAAAGGACACAAGGACAAATTATTACTGGATGTGTAACAAAAAGAATGAGTCTAAATATATGGAAGCATATGGGTAGCAAAATTCATTTTGAAATGTAATATGCAAAATGGCAATGTATTTCTGTATTTAAATTTACATTTTCCCATATATGTGTGCAACATTTAGTGCAAAAGCTGTAGCAAAATTATCATTTAAATGCCATTTTTCCTAAATGCATTTAGACTTACGGGTAAGGACACATGAGATTGCATTTTCATCGTGATACCACGTGATAATTGTACCAAAATGCATTCTGAGCCAAATGTGCCGCAAAATGGTAGCAAAAATGGTGATGTATTTTATTTTTCTTAAATGCATTGACACTTACACTTGAGACGTTTGAATTGCATTTTCATTAAATACCCTGCGATCAGTGTAGGCTAGTCAATGTGGATTTGAAAATGCATTCCGAGCTGATTACACCCCCAACCTGTCAATCATTATATCAAGGCGGGGCTCGGCAACGAGACGCACAATTGGTCAAGATTCCCCATAAACCAAACGCTTTTCACCTGCCTCAACATCTCTCACTGTTTTATACTACGACTGATGCAAATAAGCAAACAGACAGTGCAATTCTACACTTATTTACTTGCCACTTTACACTGTGGCTACACCAGACGCGACCGTTATCGTGTCGCATCGCGCTGTATCCAGTGTAGACAGCGTCGCTGATTATAATGGGTTCAATACTGTCGTTAGTCGTGCCGCTCGCATCTGGTGTAGACATGATGTTGCCCTCCTCTCTTCTAATCCATAATAGAGCACACGTCCCGTGGCACCTAAGCGTCACGCATGCCTTTAGATCCCACAGTCTGTTTACATGCTGCTACCAGATGACACTTCACCAGTCCGACCTAGACGCAGCTGTCACAGGACATGCCACAGCCAAAGTGAGATAACTTAACATTAAAAATCACTTGCATCAATCGCGGTATCCTGTGGCTGTAAAAAGTGAGAGCTCTTGTGGCAGGCGCATGACGTTTAGGTGCCACAGAACACACGCTATGTTACGGATTAAAAGAGAGGAATAAAATATAATGTAAGGTGGCAAATAAGTGTAGAATTTGCTAACGTGCACCACTCGGAGTGAGATGTGCAATGCACCTGCAATGCTTATGTGCTCGGGGACACGCAATCCATAATAGGAGAAGAATAAAGTATGGTAGCAAATAGGTAAAAGTGTAGAATTGCACTGTCTGTTTGCTTATGTGCATCAATCGGAGTGTAAAACAGTGAGAGATGTTGAGGTAGGTGAAAAGTGTTTGGTTAATGGGGAATATTGACCTATTGTGCGTCTTGAGCCCCGCCTTGATATAAGGCGGGGCAAATCCACATGGACTTAAACTACATTATTGCGGGGTAATGAAATGCCAGCAGCCATATCACCCTTCAGCCTAAGACTGGTTGCCCACTGAAGCTAAGCAGGGCTGAGCCTGGTCAGTACCTGGATGGGAGACCTCCGGTGAAAACTAGGTTGCTGTTGGAAGAGGTGTTAGTGAGTCCAGCAGGGGGTGCTCACCCTGTGGTCTGTGTGGGTCCTAACGCCCCAGTATAGTGACGGGGACACTATACTGTAAAAAGCACCGTCCTTCGGATGAGACGTTAAACCGTCCTGACTCTCTGTGGTCATTAAAAATCCCAGGATGTCTTTCGGAAAGAGTAGAGGTGTGACCTCGGCATCCTGGCCAAATCTGCCCATTGGCCTCTGACCATCACGGCCTTCTAACCATCCCCATATCTACTGATTGGCTTCATCACTCTGTCTCCTCTCCACCAGTAAGCTGGTGGGCGTTCTGGCGCACTATGGCTGCCGTCACATCATCCAGGTGGATGCTGCACACTGGTGGTGGTTGAGGAGATTCCCCCCCTTCTATGTAAAGCGCTTTGAGTACCCAGAAAAGCGCTATATAAATGTAACAAATTATTATTATTATATAATGATTGACAGGTTGGGGGAGTGATCAGCTCGGAATGAATTTTCAAATCCACATTGGCTTAAACTACATTATTGCGGGGTAATGAAAATGCAGTTGAAATGTCTTAAGTGTAAGGGTCATTTAAGAAAAATAAAATGCATTTAAATCACCATTTTGCTACAGTTTTTGTTTGGACATGTTAAAAATATCTAATCAATTTGGGTAATACAATTTCATTGTAATTTTGCAACTTATAAAGTGTTAAATTATGCTTTTAATTTACATATAACTAGTGTAGAAAATGGCTAATGTAAATTATAAAATTGAATTTTCATTTTACACTAAATGTTGCACATATGTATGGGAAAAAAATAAATACAGAGATGCATTGCCATTTTACATATTGCATTGTCATTTTGTATTTTACATTTCAAAATGAATTTTGCTACCCATATGCTTCCATCTTAATGGTGCAGAAAATCTCAGAGAAGGATGCAGCACTGGCAGGTGCCACTTGTGATACAACGCAACCCACCTGCTTCAGAGACCTCACAAAGCCTTTCAGACAAAACAAGCTAAAAGTGTTCTGTATGTGGTTACAGAAAAGTAAGAAACAAAAAACTTGGAATTTAAAAGTATAACACAGCACAGACACTACATGACATTTCCGGCATTAATTTGTTTGATGCTGAACATAAAATTGTTGCTCGTCCTGACAGCCAATCAAAATACTACAGTTATATTACAGTTATGAGAAACAGGGTTGTAGACCAAAAAGAAGTGTACTAAGGCTAGGCCTACCTGATTTCACAGTACAGAAATAAAAACCAAGTGATCTGTGAAATGTCCCACCACAGTCATGGAAGGTTAGAACATTTTCTAAAAAGAGTTTCAAGAAATTAAACTATTTAGTTTTTCTGGTTTTACTTTAGCATCCATTTCCTGTTTTGAGCAGCATTTTGCCATAATGTGTCAAGAATATCTGATGAAATGTGCTTATTTGTGATTGGCCTGCAGACATGCCTAAAAGCTATTCTTAGTAATCTCTCCCATCATCCGACTCATCTTGCTAGAAGCTGGCTTCAGTAAATCCTCTTGTCCCAATTAAAGCACACTCAGTGCTTTGATGCCACTTGGTCTCACTGCCCCCTTAACCCCAGGGGTTTTCAGCACTAGGGGGTGATCACTGTCTCTTCCCTTTCAAATCAGGAGATGAGACCAACTTTGGCTAATGCTTGTTCCCAATTAGCAAGCGTTACACTTCCCAATGTATGGTGAGGGCGCACAGTTTAATGAAATTACAGCAGTCAGATGAGACTCTGCAGGGAGTGGAGTGAGACCGTGAGGAAAACCGGCCAAATCCTCAGCCCATTGTGCAGTGGCCTAGATTTTACCTCCCTCGAACCATCTTTCAAAACCCCAACCATGAAACCATTCAAATTCCTGCAAAGGAATGACACCATGCATTAATGTTATCTGCCACTAATCATACTGCTTTTTGAGTGCAATCAAATCTCTGCAGTACAACAGCAGAGCATTATTCTGACCAAAAACCACATACTTATGCAAAAAGAGACAGTCTGACTGACATGTAAAGTGACCAACTGCAGTTTTTCATTTGAATACTCATTTTAAGGGGCAGGTCTAGCTGAAACACAATGTAACTGTTCAGATGTTTGGGATCAGTATGATGTTTTTAAAGCTAAAATAGGGTTTAAAACATTGAACCTGTGATACTTTTATTCATGATTCTTAGATGAATAAAAAAAACAGCATTTATTTAAATTAGAAATCCTCTGTAACAACACTAAAGTATATTACACAAGCAAAGATATGTTATAAGCTATTGGATAATGGTTGACCAAATATATAACAAGATGTCCAGTTATGCATCAGATATTCAGTGAATGGACCGTAGGTGGTCTATGTGAGGCTGGGACTACCAAAATATAAACTTGACCTCAACTAAGCAACAGTGTTGAAGCTCCAATACCTGCTGTACTTTGAGAACACATCAGGAGTGCTGCAGGGCCTTGTACTCGGCCTGGTTTGCTTCACTCCGTCACCTTCTGCTGTCAGCGCTGCCCATGGGCGTGTGGCTAACTCAGGAGAGGACAAAAAGTGCACTGCCTCCATCAGCTGCCCGTTCAGTGACACTCAGTTGCTGACAGGTACTTCAGCCATGCAGACAGGTGAGCAGGAAGGGCTTATAGAGGGTTTCCATTTGACTAAGCAGAGATATGGATGAAGCTTCAGATGAAAAAAGCAAGAGGGGAAAAAAAGGATGGTGATAGAGGTGGAAGATAAGTGTCTCTCTTATAATATACAGGGGCAAATAAGTATTTGATACACTGCTGATTTTTCAAGTTTTCCCACATACAAAGAATGGAGAGATCTGTAATTTTCATCGTAGGTACACCTCAACTGTGAGAGACAGAATATATAAAATAAAAAAAAATCCAGAAAATCACATTGTATGATTTTTGAATAATTAATTTCCATTTTATTGCATGTAATAAGTATTTGATCACCTACAAACCAGCAAGAATGCTGGCTCTCACAGACCTGTTAGTTTGTCTTTAAGAAGCCCTCCTATCCTCCACTCATTACCTGTATTAATTGCACCTGTTTGAAAATTAAGAAAGAACTATGCTGATCGTGTATATTTTATGGAAATTGTAAGGTAGTGATGAGGCGGCACTCAAATGATCTGAGGTTGGCTTTAAATCATTTACTATTTTTATTCATAATTCACACTACCATTTTCTCATTAAATATCATTAAGTCCCAAGATTCAGCTTCATTAGTGAACACTGACTAAATGTCAGCTTGAGCTTTAATTGCTCTCAACATTCACACAGTAACACAGCAGTCAACATCTCCAACACACTGCCTCACTGAGCATTAGGTTTAATTAATGTGCTTCTATGTTTTATGAAATTAAATCATACCAGAACATTTATTTTACATACATTTTATATAGGACATTTCAAATATTCAACACTATCCTTTTGCTGATATTTCCTTTGCATGCAGGTGTTACATGCTGCTACAATTCTTTTCAAAACAGATTAACTTCTATTGAACATTTCCTGAACTCTGCAGTGTATAAAGACACCTAAGACAACACAAAAAAGGTGTCTAATAAATGTTTTTGCAAACACTTTCTTCACAGCACACTCTCTCTGTTTAAATCTAGATTAAAGACACATCTCTTTAGCCAAGCATTCACATAATGCATCTTATAATCTAGTACTGCAGTTATATCTGATCAAATGTACATTATTATTATTCTTTAGCTTGGGTTGAACAAATAATTTTTGCTTAGATGGAACAGCAGCTACGCTAATTATGTCTCTATTTGTTTCTCTGTTTCTGCCATGGGATTAACATCCCATGGTAACTAGGAATTACAGAAGCTTCAGTCTGGATCCAACCCTTAAATGATCTGAGATGACTGAACACCTGAGAAAAGATGATGCCAACCCCTCAGAGGACCTCAGAGGATGCCAATGCTCAGACAACATACAGAATTACCAAATTTTGCCATAAATTAATATATATTAAGTTTCTGAAATATATAAATATATTGTGGAAACTTAACTTCCTGTAGAGCTGCTTTGCAACGATTTGTATCATAAAAAGTGCTATACAAATAAACTTGAACTTTAACAGTGGCTGGCACTGAGATTTCAGACTAAGACTGAGTGGCTGCACTCCTGGCCTGGCTTACGCTGCTGACTCAGGGAACCAGAGAGTCTCTATGGGCCTCCAAACTGCTGACAGCACACTGGCCTAATTCTCTGTCTCACAGTAACAGTGAGTGTGTGTGAGGGTATGAAGTATTACCCTCTTCAGAGATTATTCATTCCTTTCATGAGCGTGAGGTGGGTGAAGATTATACCGCAGCTTTTGTAGCAACACATACAACAGCAACACCTAAATAATTGAAGCAGAGGTTTATATTATTGGATGCCTTTCTCTTCTTTTCTGATATATTCCAACTGTGAGCAAGAGTTACACGTTAATACCAGTGTTTTCAATCAAGGAAGGTCCTGGAATCAGTGAGTGGACAGCAAGGTTGGAAATTACCAGGGGCTATAGTGGCAAAAATGCCACTAAAATTAATCAAAATACCCCACAAATTCTGCACAATTAGACAATTGTTTACGGCTGTTGAAGAAAAGTGAAAACGAATGAAAACCATCTATTCACAGATTCAGATTTTGATTCTCTCACACATCAGATTGCTTTAACTTTTTTTTTTTTTTGCTGCGTTGAGCCTTTTAACCAATCACACACATTTCTGTTGAGCTCAAGCCTGGCTCACACTACACTACATTTTTAACCCCGATTTTCCCCTCCCGAGAATCAGAGCAAAAATCATGTTGAGCACCTCGATCGGTCCCGATGTTCGGCGCAGATTATCTGGTAATGTTAGCCATTCACAGATCTAATCTACACTCAATAACACAACTGTCTGTATAATGTGTCGAAAACTTATCACAACCCTAAAGGAAAGAGAAGTGCAGGGGTAAAAAATAAATAAAAAATCCCCTCAGTTTTGAATGTACCAGGTGAGTGCAGAAAGCTGCTAGCATGCTAGCTAACATATGTAAACATCACTTAAATATCAATGACAATCTGCTGCATGAGATCATGTTAAAAATATCTTGTGTGTGATGCGCCATGGTTTTCAAATCCTGTGGTGTGTGCATGTTTAAGATTTGATTCTCTTTGTGTGTGCGCTGCAACCAGATTTCATAATTGGTTAGGATTTTAAAACTCCTGTAATGTGAGCCAGGCTTTAGGAATGCAATGGTTTAGATTAGTCGGCACTGAAAATGCACCAATGAGAGGCGTTCAGATTAGTCTGCGTTGAAAACTCCTGAGTTGTTGTTGAGTGCGCACGCTCACCGATTGAATTCTTTGCGCTCATGAATTCCCTCATCATAAACAACAGTGGACATACGATGTAAATAAAAGATTCATTTTGTAGCTTTAGTGATTAGTTTTTTCATAACTTGCACTAGACTAGACTAACCGACATGTTTGTCTGTGAAGCCAGATCCAGAATATTACCCCAAAATGCAGACACAAAACACAAAAAAGATTTTATATGTAATCTTTTAATCAACATTAATAATGATTATTACAATATCAAGAGCAATAATCTTCAATAACGATTTTTTTTGTCATAATACTGTAGCAATATTAGGTCCTGTTTAAGTAATTGGTTAAATTTAAGTATTTAACATTAAAGACAACACAGATACATTTATTAAGGTGCTGATTGCCCTCACAAATGTAAAAAAAAACAAAAAAAAAAAAAACAGAAAAGTGCCCCGGAAATCAATTCCAGGGGGAAAAAATGGCCCCGTAATGGAAAAGTTCATTTCTGAACTATATATAAAAATATATTAGAATGCATCATTATGCATCTTCAGAATGCATCTTATTTTCTTTAATGCATCACATACAGACAGACAGATACGTTTGTAAAATAATGTATTAAAAGGAATGTAAAAGGAATAGTTCACCAAAAAAAATTACCAAAAAATTTACTCTCATGTCAAGTTTCAACAATCCCTTTTAATGGTCTGTTCAGAATTTAAGATGTTAATAATGTTTGCTAATGTATCACAGCTCCCTTTAAGATGAGAATCTAGATGTGGGTCCCTAGATTGGTCTGTAATAGAGGTATTTGAACCTCAGAAAGGAGAAATTAGGCTGGGCTCATTCAATCAGCCATCTCAAGAATTCTCCAGAGACATCCTTTTTAATTACCAGACAGAAGCCAAATCAATGACAAGTAATCATGTGATCCACTAAAGCGGGAAAAAGGGATTTCAATTGTTTTCTTTAGCACTTCAATGAGAACATTTGAGCATGCATTTCTCATAATAATAATAATAATTGTTGTCGTCATAATGAACCTTTAAAAATAATGCTAATAATAATTTATTATTATTATTGATCATTTAATTTAAGGTGCTTCTGCTAAAAATAAAATCAATTAATTAATTAATAAATAGAATGAAAAAAAAAATACATTCTCCCAAAAGGGAATTTAAAGATACCAGGGTGGCATTACTGTATACTGAAAAAGGAACAATCCAATTCTCTGGTTTGGATTGTGTGCAAATTCAATATCCATATAACTCCATAGCTGACAAAGCCATCTTAGAAGTTCAGTGTGGTTCTTGTATGTCCTTGAAACAAACATACTTAAAGAGTCGTGTTTCTCAATGAGATTTAGAGAACACTCAAGTGTCACTTATTTTTGGCCCATTATAGAGATCACAGAAATGCTCTAAACACTTCATTAGTCTGCTGAGTGAGGATGAGCACTGGCTCATGAAATAAAACAGGCCAGTGTGAGGGTGCTGTGCGCATAACAGGGCTAAAGAGGGCAATCTCATGACTCTCTCCGATGGTTCTCATCCCAGACTGGCCCTGACACACATGATTGAGAGATCAATGAAGGGTGAAGGTGAGGAGAGCCTGTAGATGGTAAAGATGGAAACATGCATCTCTTCAGGCCAGCAAGTTGCAGGGACTACTGGGACTTATTAGGAAGGTGGCATTTAGCCCCTATGGCTGCAGCCAACCTGACATCCTCCCAGTTTATCGAGTCAAAGCCATCCCTTCCTTCTTTTTTTCCCCTCAGTCTCGTTTATGTATTTCAACGGCATTTACACAAACAACATGACAAGAGCAGTATCACTTTATGCATTGGTCACGCTGTAACTGTTATGCTCTCATGTTGAATGCTGTTCGCATGGGTAGCAATTTCCTTGAACATCTGCATCTCAAAGCCCTGATAGCTCATAGATATGAAAAGCATCTCATTGAATATCTAGTTAATACCATCCTCTATGAGAATGCCTGAAGCTCTTTGATTGCAGCCCTCCGCCGAGATAACAAAACTCTTGCCCTGATTAATAAATAAGCACATGAGATCGTACATCTTCAGCTCTGCCTATTTTCCGTCCTTCTTTTTAAAAACTAGAGTTTTCTAATACTTCCTAAATCAAGATTTCTTCATTTTCTGAAGAAATTAAATTGAAATATAAATATTAACAATTAAAAATGATCAGAATGTGTACACTCACACGTATTCAAGGTGTAAAGGGAAAATATATTCTATACTTCAGATGATTTGAGCCAAAAAAGAAAATCTTGTTATGTGGTGTTGGGAATGGTACTAACTGAAGTCGTACTCCTAAACAGAGGACTGAATAATATGGTTATGTGGAACAATGAAGTCCCTTTCAAAGCATGCTCTGGTCTTTCAATATGCATTAGGCCACCAGAGATGTTCTACAGCATTTAAAGGCTAGTGTGCTTTCTAAGCTACCAGTACAGGCAATTCCAGAACTCTCAGCAAAGTAATTAAAAAGGCCAGTCTGTTATCAGGCTCATGCGGGACTCACTGGAGGCAGTGGCAGTAAGAGAACTGAAATCTATCATTAATAATTCTGCACATCTTTCCATAATACTCCACCCTGGAGCAACTTCAGCCAATGGCTTATTCTACCACTGTCCTAAGAAACCTGGGGATCTATTCTTACGACCACCATCAAACAGTACATCTTCACCCCGACATCCAATCATGCAAACAACACTGCAAAGTGCAAACTTTTTTTTTTTTGAAGCTGAACCAATTACCAGGCAATGCACTTGTTTATGTATAAATGTGTGTTTTTGGCAGAACTGTTTCGTAGTATGTTTAGGACTCAATGACAAAAGACAAAGAAAAAAAATGCTCTTCGTAATCAAGCTTGTATGAAAAAAAAAAAAAAACTGTTAAAAGAATTTAATGACTCAATGACAGTGTAATTGAGTAAAACGTAAAAATATTTTTCCTTGCACACTGATTATACAGAATGTGATTGTGTGCCATAGAACGACATCCTCCAATCATGCAAACAATAGTGCAGAAAATCTCATTCTTTTAATGAGGCTTTTTGTTTCATGTGATTGCCTTATAGTCAGTTTGTTAATATTATATTTGATGCTGCTCTTGTTTTGCTTTTCCATTTGAGAATAACTGAACTACACATCCATCATAATACAGCATCTGAGCCCTTAGACAACAAACAATCCATATCTGCACCTACAACTTTCAATCTATTGGTGTAGGCTATAGACTTGGAGGAACTAACTCTGATAGTAAGCTTGCCCGGGATAGAGAGCAGTAGAAAGTAGAGGCAAAGTGACTACAGGCATTTGATGGTGCCATCAGGCTGGACAGCTCGGTCTTTCTGGGTGTTCTCGTTTCTTATTGAATGCAGAAAACTCCATTTGAACTCACTGGAGACTCTCGGACAAGAACAAATTCAAGTCCTATGGGGTTTTACAGGGGGAAATAAAGGACTTCATGGTGTATTTTAATTGTAGCTTTACATACCACAATTGGTGAATCACAGTCTTGCCTTTACCATATCTCTGATATACGTCTGTCTTGATAAAGCCATTTATGATATATTCTACTCTCATCATGGTGGTAGATTCCGGCAAAGGCAACAAGTAAACAATCTACACATACAGCTCTAGAAAAAAAAAGAAAAAAAAAATCTTAATAAATCAGCATCTCTATATGTATGGCAACCTTCCCATTCCAGTGTCTGTTGAATTCCAACACAGGCTCACTCAGGTCGCGTTAACCAAATATTCTTCGTCATTGACTGAATTATTTTAGCAGTGAATAAAAATTTGAAGGCCGTCCGTCACTTTGGCAGATTGCACTGAGGGTGATCTATTGTAATTTGTAACTGTAATTCCTAGGCCTGTCCAGTTGGTCGCTAGTGTGCTCCAGTGAGGCAGCAGAGCGCGCGATCGTTCCAGAACAAAAATAAAAGTCTTTTGCTATGCCTTTGATTACGCACAGGCTAGTATTAGTAAAGCGAATCGCTTGATCTGAGGTGTCTACAGCGATCTATCACGCCACATTAAAGAGCACCAAAACAGCATTTGACAATTCGAAATCTGAGACTGTATTTCATATCAAAAGTAACAACACACAAAGCTTAGCCTATTGCCTACAGTGCATTCATCAAATGAAAACAGCATCGATTGGGGGTTAAGAAATTATATTGGTTCATAAAAATAAGAATCTATTAAAACAGAGAAATCGTTGTTTTTTTTACCCAGCACTAGCGCATTTTGTTGTTTTTAGTGTCCTCCGCTGTCACTGCAGTGTTGAACATGAAAATTGACGCAGTCTCTGTTCATCTGTTCTCTTAAATGCCTATATGCTCGTCCTTTTAGGTTCATTATTAAAAAATGAAAATGTGAAAAATAAAAACCAATTAAATGGGTTATTATAATTAAAATATGAAAATTAAAATGAGGGGTAATTTTTACGACCCTGTCCGTCAATGACGGACAAAATTAAAGTCTAACGCAACCTCTGCTCACTACATTCTGCTTAAGTACTAATTAGGTGATCACCTCAACTATTGACCATGCCAAAAGGTTCTGAGAGAGCAAAAAGGAGGGTTCAATTCTGGCTTTCCTGGCAGAGGGATACAGTGAGTGTCAGGTTGCTTCCATCCTTAAAATTTCAAAAACAGCGGTTCATAAGAACAAGGCCAAGCTGCAGACATTGGGGACAACAAATCTACAGACCAGCACTGTGGCACACTCTCCACTGACCGGGATGAACTCATTCCAATTGTCACTCAACCATAGAATGACATCAAGTGACTTTCAACAAGAATGGCAAACAGCAGCTGGGGTGGAGTGCACAACGAGGACGGTAGGGCTGAAGTCGTGCAAAGCTAGAAAAAAGCCTTCATCAATGAGAAACAAAAAAAAAAAAAAAAAAAAAAAGGATTGGACCATCTCTGATGAGTCCAATTTTCAGCTTTGCCTAACACCTGGTCATCTTATGGTTAGACAGAGACATGGAGAGGCCTACAAGCCACAGTGTCTCATACCCACTGTGAAATTTGGTGGAGAATTGGTGATGATCTAGGTGTGCTTCAGCAAGGCTGGAATGAGGCACATTTGTCTTTGTGAAGGGCACATAAATCAAGCCACGTACAAGGCTGTGCTGGAAGAAAACTTGCTTCCTTCTGCTCTGACAATATTCCCCAACTCGGAGGATTTTTTTTTTTTCAGCAGGACAATGCTCCATACCACACAGCCAGGTCAATCAAGGTGTAGATGGAGGACCACCAGATCAAGAAGACCCTGTCTATACAGCCGGCCCTATCTCCAGACCTGAACCCAATTGGAAACCTCTGGAATGTGATCAAAAGGAAGATGGAAGTCACAAGTCACAAGCTGAGCTGCTTGAATTTCTTGCACCAAGAGTGACAAAGTCACCCAACAGCTATGTGAAAGAGCATGCAAAGATGCATGAAAGCTGTGATTGGAAAATCAGGGTTATTATTCCACCAAATATTGATTTCCACAATCTTCAAAGTTAAAACATTGTATTGTGGTGTTAAAAATTAATATAAAAAAACACTGCATCTGTTTTGTTATTTTGAGCAGTTGTCATTTTCTGCAAATAAATGCTCTAACTAACAATATGTTTGTTAAATTAGGAGAAATGTTGTCAGTAGTTTATAGAATAAAACAAAAATTTTAATTTTACTTAAACACATAGGCTACCTATTAATAGTAAAACCAGAGAAACTGATAATTTTGCAGTGGCCTCGTATTTTATTAAAACTTTTTGCAGAGCACCTTATGCATATTAATAGGCACACCATGAGATTTGAAGTTTGATAGTAATTCTAATGAAATTTATTGTTGATGGCAGTAAATGTGTTGCACATGCACATATCTAGAGATGCAGCTTCTGAGAGTTTTCCATGCTGACAGAACGCTATAAAAACACCATAGTGTCAGCCAAAATCCTCTTAATCAAACCCCTTCAAGCCAGTGACACTTAAAATATTTTAATATATTAACAAAAATCTACAAAAAATATTTCATTAAAGACTAGTCCATCAACAACCATCCTGTCCATCCCTACTCCAGATTTGTGTCCCAGTAGGTAACAGCTTCCCTCCCCGCCAGCTCATCTCGCTTCTGTTTCTGTCTGTCTGCCAATGATAAGCGTGCTAGTGGTGCCAAAAGTGTTGGAGGCATGGATTTTATGTTAATAGCATTGCACAGGATAGGTCAAGTTAATCAAGTCAGAGAAATCATAAAATAAAATGCAACCAACTGCATCCTCACCATTTTTTCACATTCAGGCAAGATCTCATACTTATGGCAATAATGATACCCAATTAAGAAGTAATCAATGCATTGTTTTTTATTTATTCAGCAAGGATGCATTAAATTGACAAAAAACTGACAGTTAAGACATTTACAGAAAATTTCCATTTCAAATTACATGCTGTTCTTTTGAACTTTCTATTCATCAAAGAATTTTAAAAATGTATAATGGTTTGCACAAAAAATATTTAGCAGCACAAAGGTTTTCAACATTGATAATATTGTTCATATTAAGATTAATAATATTAATATTATTTCTGAATTATTATCTGACACTGAGGACTGAAGTAACATCTACTGAAAATTAATATTCACCATCACAGGAATAAGTTACTTTTTAAAATATAACAGTTATTTTTAATTGTAATAATATTTCAGAATATTATTGTTTTTACTGTATATTTGATCAAATAAATGTAGTCGTGTTTAGCACCTTGTTTACCTTTTTTTTAATTGCATTAAATAGAAAAAAAGGGAAGCCACTTGTCTACAAGACTTTGTACAAAACATAAAACAAATACCTTCTTAGTGATCACTGAAGTTATTTCATATTTAATGCAAACAGCATCTCAATGTTACAAAGCCATACACATTTTTCTAGGCCACCGCAATCAATCCTAAGTCACGTACCAGTGTCTGACCACATAGCGCAAATCAGAATTACCCAAGACATTAGCTGATTGGAACAGTGCTTCTGTCTGACAGGAACTCACCAAATCAATTGGACTGTAAACAGCCCAAATTAAACACCATCACCTCAGAATTAACCCCCAGCGAAACAAACGGTGCTTTAAACCCAGCCAATCTGGCAAAGACCCAGTCTGGATCTGTGGAGCACAGCCCCCCTGTCTGACTAGGCCAGCACTGGCTAATTGGCCTATTGATTTCTTGACAGGCGACGAATTTCCTGGCACTGCTGCCGGCTCATGCATCATCTGAAGTGGACAGAAAAAGACATGATGGGACACTACAGCAGGAATCTTCAGCCCAACTCAATGATAAAACATTATCCCTATGGGAGCTAATTCACATTTCACTGAAATAAATGACATTAAAGGAATAGTTTATCCAGAAATTATACATCTGTCATCATTTACTCACCCTCTTGTCCAAACCAGTCAATTTCCAGTTTTGTTTCTTCAATGAAACCGAAAAGAAGAAATTTAAAAGAATGTATTAGATGTGCATTTCCTTGCAATTACACCGAATGGGGACAAATGCCCAATTAAATCCTCAAGTGATGCATACGGTTTGTGCAGGCAACCTATGAAATCAGATTTATTTTCCCATATTTTATTTTACTTTATACATTTTCCATAAAATCTAAATTTTATGTGATTCTATTTTAATGGTTTAATTACATTTTAATAATCAAAAAGGATGTCTAATCAACTGAATTCATAAAGTTTTTCAGGTTTAATAATTTAATAATAATAAAAAAAGGTGTTTGTTTATTTTTAAAAAATTCTGAGTTGTCTGGATTTATGGTTTATTGCATTTTTTTTTTCAGAAATGGTAATCAAATGAATGGATAAACAATTAAATTCATATTTTAAACTTTAAATCATAATTTTTGGCAGTGCTGTACAACTGATGCTTAATATTTTAATTACAACATCAATGAAAAATTGTGATATTGTCTTAAACCATATTTTTGTTGTTATTACTTTGAGAAGTACATTGTGCAATAGTAATATATTTGTGTCATTTATTTTTTCCAAGGTAAACCAGACTTTTATTTTGGCAGGTGGTAGAGAACAACTTTGATATTCTGTGTGCGCGTCCTACAACAGTTTTATCAAATGAAATGATGAAATGAAGTGATCTCTCAGAGCAGTTTTGGAAATTACATATATGTGGAGCATCAAATAGTGAGACTGCAGCCACTGAAAACAAGGAGCGTTAGGGCACATGTCTAGAATTTCAGGGAATACCAAATTTTGTAAATTGTACAATGTAAAAAGCTGTTGTATAACGGTACAACCCATATGGATCACTTATGAGTTTTTAGATGCTTCTACACCCATTCTGGAGCTTGAAAGCTATATTATTGTAATTGCATGGAAAAACGTGACCTGTACATGCTTCAGAATTTGTTTCACCAGGTTCAAGTCCTACAGATTTGGAACAACATGAGGGTAAATCTTGGATGAACTACTAAAAAGAGAGAACGAGATGAGGAGAAAACTGACCAGAGATGTCTACTCCGTACTTACATAACCAGTGATGATGTCCAAAATGGAATGCAATGTAAATGTTTAGAGAACTTGAGCCTCCGAAGGGTGAGAATTCACACAGACCGAAAAGGATCTCAATCTGACAGAATGACTGAAGGCCACAGTCAACCATAGTGTTGATAGGCTCTGTGAAACCCCCAGAGTCACAGAGCACTCCTGCAAATGAAGTGCATGAAAGGACCGTTCATAACACTGAATTTACATAAAGAACACTGCAGAGAATTTATGATTTTTTTTTTAATCCGAGGCACATAACACAACCCCCTCTCAACAAAGATTACTACATCAACCTTGCATAATTATGTTCAGCTCCAATAAAACACATTTCAGTGTCTGCAGTCAATTTTACTTTTCCTCATAAATCATGCATGAGGGTCTATTTTAATGTGCTGCACATCATCCAACTCTATTTCTGTGGAAATTGCAGTTCCAAGCATCAAAAGTTTCGGCACTTCATTGTGGGCTTCTGCGTGCAATAAATGATAAATATTGAGGCAAATCCAACTGACACCTAAGATTAATCTCACCATGACAGGAGAGAAAATGTATGTGCCTCTGCCATTTCTTTCTGACTGTCCATCATGCACTATTCCCAACACACTGGGCTGTTCAATCTCTCTCGCTCTTTCCCTTCCCTTAAGGAATTTTGGGAGCCAATCTCTTTTCCCTCGTCTTTTTCCATTCTCACTCTCTTTGATTGTGACCAATGTGCAGCTTCGCAAAGGAAATTGAATGCTGCAGTTGTTCAAAAGGAAGCTACTTGCTGGACATATGCTTTATGATTCAGTATCCATCAGTGGTTAATCTGACATAACCTCACTGTGACTGCAACAGGAAAATGGTCACATTTGTCTGAAACATTCTTCATTATGATCTACAAATCTAAAGCTTGAGTGCATCAAGACAGCTCTGGTGTGTGAAGAATCTCAGCATTAGATGGATGCTCTTCAGAGACATCTCTGCATCACAGGCTATTTTCAGCTCTCTGTCACTCTTACTTCCTCTCGATTCACCTTTTCACTTTCTGCATTGAAATGCCGCGTTAGACATGCCACAGGCAGTGCAAACCTGGCCAAATCAAAGCAGGTCTGCCCAACTTAACTGAAAAGATCAATCAATTACACACTCTCATGCTATTTGAAGTTTGTATCAGAGCTCCATGCATCAAAGGTATAAAAAGTTAATCAATAGAACTAAATGTGTGGTCTTAAAAAACATGTTTTTAAAATATTTACTATGTGAAAATGGTTTGAATACACAAGAACATTCAGTAAGAACAAGCTATGTCATAACGGCACAGAAATGTGAAGTGTAACAAATAAAACATAAGAGTGTTTCTATAGGACAGGGATGTGTGGGGCAGTGTGGGGGGAGGGGGAGGGTGGTGGGCTATTCATACACAGGTGAGCACACACACCCTCCCACCACACACTCGAACGCAATCACGCACACATATATATGCACTCATACAGTATACATGTGTACATGCCTACACTTTTATATGACCTAATAAATAAATATAGACTAGGCCTTTGCACACTGAGTCCGAAATTTTCACACGTTGAAAAATAAATACGACCTCACGTTTAGTCAATCACGTTTGCACACTGCCTCCGAAATTGTCGTCCGTCAAAAATAAATTCGGATCGGGTTCGATTTTTTGCGTTTTTCGCATCCGTATAAAGCATTTTGAGATGCTTTGAGAAGGTGTTTTGACAATTCAGAGCCACCGTACAAGCGAAAGCCAAAATCCAAAATAGTGTCAGACAAATTAATACACTTCGTCTTGCAGCACAGAGCACTTTATGACAAACAAATGTTTTCGCAACGGATTAATTAAAACGCATCGGACTCAGTGTGCAAGGTCTCTGTGCGTGACGAATTTTTAAGATTGCGAATGCGAAAAAACGCATGCGAAAATTTCGGACTCAGTGTGCAGAGACCTTAAGCATTGAAATAAATGATCAAATCTGAAGACTATTTAATATTTCTGTTCAATAAAACCGTTCAAGCGTAAATTATATAATATTAATAAAACATACAACTATTTATATTATACCCTATATTACACCCTTTGGTGCATGATTGGTAAATATGATCAAAGGCGGCTGTGAAAATTAATCTGCATTGTTAATCCTTTTGATCTTTTATATTTAAAAAATCCACAAAAATCTAACCTTTCATTGGATAATAAGAATTTAAAATGGGGGGAAATATCATTATGAAATGTTTTTCTTTAATACACATTAGCCACAATTAATGGCACCCTTTTATTCAATAATTTTTGAAACCTCCATTTTCCAGTTTAACAGCTCTAAATTTTCTCCTATAATGCCTGATGAGTTTAGAGAACACCTGACAAGAGATCAGAGACCATTCCTTCATCCAGAATCTCTCCAGATCCTTCAGATGCACAGCTCCATGACGATGCTTCTTCTCTTCAGTTCACCTCACTCATTTTCTTCAGAGTTCAGGTCAGAGGACTGGAATGGCCATAGCAGAAGCTTGGTATTTATTTCCAGAGCCTTCTTTGATCATATTTACCAAGGGTGCCAATAATTCTGACCACGACTGTAAATTTTCAATGGACAACTTAAAATGTCAGTCTCTTGCAGCACTCCTTTAAAGCTCTATTATATGACTTCAGGAGACTTGGAAAATAGAGCATAAATCATAAGTAGTACTTTTATTGCATTGTGTTTCAAAGCAAAAGTCAGTCATACGGATTTGGAAAAAAAAGTGAGTCTGATCAAATAATGGCAATTTTAATTTCTGGGTTAACTCTTCCAGTTTGACCTTGGATGAACCATCCTAGCTCAAAATGCATCCTCCTTTGTTCTGCACCAGAAAGTACAATACATTTAAAAAAATAAATAAAATAAACAAACAATCATTAACCACCGTCAGAGAACAGTGAACATACGAATATCTTTTTAAATTATTAAACTCTTTATTTAAAGGTTTAGGAATGATTGAACAGAATAATGTACTAAAATAGGACGAGTAACCCTAGGGTTCACATTAGATGAATGAGCCACCACACACATCATTAGTGTAAAAGGGTCTTTAGGACAGCTCTCATTACACAGAAACAAACACATTGAACGCCGACTGTTGTCCTTCTCTCTCTCCTTTTTCAGAGCATAATTTAGAGCAAAGCACAGACAACTCTATCTGGCTGCATTCAAGACATAACCTACATAAAATACACACAGAAGACTAAACCAAGCTACATCTGTATAGCAACAGAGAAAAAGAACTGACTGTTGTTTTCACATTCGGGACCTCAATGCCCCATAACAATTCCACCAAATTACTCAGCTTGAGTGTTACAGAGATCCATTCATGACTAATTCATTAACATCCCAAAAATTCCACATTCCAAGAGCCACTAATGACCTTTGAAAGGTCTTATTTCAAACCAGTGTAGGAAAAACAATGTGCACTGATGCACATAAGATGGGATAAATATTCTTATCCAAGAGAGAAAGCTACAGCTTGTATATATTTTTTTATTATTATCCAAAAGGTGCTGTAGGCAACATTAAAATAAATAGCATTAAAAAAAATATCCTTATTGCCTGACAGATCTCACTGAATGAGGTTTCCTGCCAGCCCAAGGCTTTGTTAAAAAAAAGGGGGTGGGGGACACCATGGTCATATTTTTTGTTTAGCCAATTAGATGCACTATCCACCATTTTGCATGTTTACAGGGCAGCAGAAGACAGGACATTGAGAGTAGGTTAGTTGGAGTGGATCATTCAAGTTAAGCATCATTCAGATGTTTGTAGTTCATATTTAGTTGCAAATCCTTTGCTTTCAATAACTGCATCAAGCCGGTGACCCATTGACATCACCACACTTTTGCATTCTTCTTTTGTGATGCTTTTCCAGGCTTTCACCGCAGCCTCTTTCAGTTTTGGGGGATTACTCCCTTCAGTCTCTTCTTTAGCAGGCAAAATGCATACTCTATAGGGTTTAAGTGTGGAGATTGACTTGGCCAGTCTAAAACCTTCCACTTTTTGCCCCTGATGAACCCCTTTGTTGTTTTGGCACTATGTTTTGGGTCATTATCTTGCTGCATGATGAAGGATCTCCCAATCAGTTTGGTTGCATCTTTCTGTAAATTGTCAGACAAAATATTTCTGTAGACTTCTGAGTTAATTTTGCTGCTGCCATCATGCGTTACATCATTAATGAAGATTAATGAACCTGTCCCAGAAGAAGCGATGAAAGCCCAAGCCATTACATTACTTGTGTAATGTGTACTATATTGTACACCTGTGTACACTGCGTTTCAGATGGGCTTGTATGTTTGGGATCATGAGCAGATCCTTTCTTTCTCCAAACTGTAGCCTTTCCATCACTTTGGTCCATAAAATCAGTCCATAAATCCTTGTCCCAGAATTTTTGAGGCTCATCTCCTATTCTTCTTGCTAATGAGTGGTTTGCATCTTCTTGTGTAGCCTCTGTACGTTTGTTCATGAAGTCTTCTGTGAACAGTAGATTGTGATACCTTCACGCCTGCCCTCTGGAAGTTGTTGCTGATGTCACTAACAGTTGTTTTAGGGTCTTTCTTTACAGCTGTCACAATGTTTCTGTCATCAACTGCAGATGTTTTCCTTGATCTACCCGTTTGAGGTGTGTTACTTAGTACACCAGAGGTTTCTTTCTTCCTCAGGAGATTCCAAATGGTTGTACTTGTGCAATGGTTTGATTGATTTTGCATCTTCTCTCAGCTTCACAATTGCTCGTTTTTCCCCCATAGACACCTCTCTGGTTTTCATGTTGGTTACACATCTAACTAACTATAAATGCAGTCTACACAGATCTGAAACTGACCGCAGACATTCAGTGCTATTTATTGTTTGAATAATCAATTAATAGGACACACCAGGGCAACAAAACACACCTGTCAGTCACATGTTCCAATACTTTTGGTAACATGAAAAATGGGTGGGTTCAAACAAAAGGTGCTATCTTCTAAGTTGTGTATCAGATCCAGATGAAAATACCTGCAAATAAAAGCTGAAATGGTAATCTCTCATCTCATATTCATCTTGAGATGTCAAACCCAAATGTTTACAGTCTACAGCAAAAATAAAGGAATTGGCCTTACTGTTGCAATACTTTTGGAGGGCACTGTATATTAAAAAAGTCTATTACAGATGAAATATTCACAGATTACTTTTAATTCTGTAACATTGATGAATGTTGGGGTTGAAACAATATGGGACCCCATACTTTTCATTGTATAGTCAAAATATACTAATACAATTTCCTCAAAATGTCTTTTGAGTTCCACAAGAAAAAAAAAAAAGGGATTCATAGAGGTTTGGAACAATATGAGGGTGAGTATGGAAATGTATGAGTGTCTGAATCAGAGATTAGAGAGACATGTGATCTTGTGGGCACAGACGTCAAATAAAGAGGTTCACATACAGTTCAACTCTTGTAGTTAACAGTAGACTATTCAGTCACAATCATGGAGCTCAGTCCAATCAAGCTGTTCACCATTAGGGAACAATCCCTGACCACAGCAGTTGAATGAACAAAGACATGGAACAGTTGATTTGGCTTTTTCTCATTTCTGCTGCAGCAAATCAATTCTGTTCTTTTGAAATGTATCTCTGTTGGTTCCTAAAAACATTAGGAAGCACAACATTTTTCAACACTGATCATGTGACACTGAGGACTGAAGTAATGGATGCTGAAACTTCAACCTTCGATTCACTGAAATAGAATACATTTTAAAATATATCAAAAACAAAGCAGTTATTTTAAATAGATTATATAATTTTTCATTATTTAACATTACTGTTAACATTATTTTTGATCAAACAAATGCAGCATCAGTGAGCATAAGTGACTTCCGTCAACAACCTAAAAAAAAAAAAAAAACAGAATAAGAGGCAAATGGCCATGCATCTCATTAAACATAACATCTGTAGATATTTTTCCCCTCGTGTCATTTAGTGCTCAAGGATCTGTGTGGGGGGGGGATATGTTCTGATGGATGTGATTAAGAGCACAAATGGCAGTTCCTGTGCAGCAGCATCCATTGGCACATAGGAGACTGTGGGAACAAACAACTTCAAAGAGTACTGTACACACTAGGTTCTGTTCCGACAACGCAAGAAATGAATCAAAAGAAAAATAATAATAAATAAATAAAATAAAGAGGAATTTATCTCACAAAAGAACACTATGCACTGCACAGGACAAAACATTCCCTTGGACATTTCAAATTTCCATAAAACCTATTTACTTAAATTCTCCACCTGAAGCACACGCAACACTAATCGTGAGATAATCATCCGGTAACTGCAGCAAGGGTTTTACTTCCTACATCCAAAGAGGAAAACAAATGAAAATAAGTTTCAGGTAATTATTTAAGACTAAAGCCTGAAGGAAAATGTACTCTTGGGACAGGCCCACTGACACCAAAGCTCTTATACAACCATCCAACCATGCAGATTTTCCAGCTCATGTCCATTCTTGCTCTGTGAGCAACTTTACAACCTCTAGTTCATGAATAACTACACCCTCTTTCTGAGGCAGCTGGGGATTTAGAGCCACCACAGTACAATTCACTTTGATTACACACGTTTATATTATTGTAGTTTATAAAACAAAAAAAAAACAAAAAAAAAGACAACTGCGTAATGGCCATTTTCTATTAATATCAGGAAAATAATAGTATTTGATTGTAAAGAGACTTGTAAAGAAACAATGCAGCAAAACCAAGGAAAAATGTTTTGGTAATACTGCTAAATTGATAAAGATGTGAATAGAACAAAAATGTAGCCATTAATAGTTCATTATTTAGCATAACAAATAGCAATCAATGTCAAGTTTTTCATGAACAGTTGAGACTTCAATCTCAACTGAATCTCAAATCATTCACAAATATCAAGGAAGACAAATCAAGTAAACTAATAAAATCAAACAATTAATATCCATTATAGAAATAAATTGTTTGCTTTACTGTGCTTCAAGTCTTAGGCCATTAGTATTATGCCACTCGTTTTAAGACTTTTGTATATTAATTAGAAACAATTAATATTTTAATCTAAACAGTACAATTTTCTAAGCCAAGTATTCCCTCCCTAAGTACTGTGCAAGTATTAATATCAATATACTATCATTTTTATTTTATTAAATAAATATATAATAACTGTTTATATTTCAGCAAAGAGATCTACTGTTATAAAGAACATTCCAGGCACTGGAGACTTCATTTCAAGTCAAACCCATTACCCTGTATCACATTCATGCCAAAATCAATAGTACAACAAATGATTTGTCCTAATTACAAATATGCCAGTTGAAAAACAAGGGTGCTATAACATTTCAGTGCTTCTGAGTAAAGATGCCTTAGAAGAAATTGTGAGTGCTTTGACGCTCCTTTCATCACATCTGAATGCGTCCCACCATAGTTAACGCTGACTGTAAGTGAATACAAGGGAATGTTAGCAGACAAGCAGAGCAGGCGGGAAGATACAGAGGTCACAAAAAACTGTCAAAAACCATAAATCACAGAAGAGCCATCACACTTCACAATTCGGTTTGCTATATCCTCGTTCCTACGTACCTGCTCTAAAGCAAGAAGGGCCTTCAAATCTACCTACACAGCACTGCAGTCTCTCAAGGAGCTTTCAAAAGGCTCAAATCTGTGGACAAAGCTCAGGTCAAGAATTGGTGGCTGAACCTACATTTCAGAACACTTAAACTAAAGATTGTCGGCATGGAAACCACTTAAAGTTCATCTTTATTGGCGCAATAACTCTGCTCTTGAGTCAAGGTTTACAAAATAACATTACTTAGCAATTTTAGCTGTTTTCAGAACTATTTGCAAGGCAGATGTATTGATTTTCCTAATTTTGGTGAAGGTTTTTTCTCTTAAAGAGTGAGTTCACCTAATAATTGTCATCAATCACCCCCATATTCTTCAAAACGATTTCCACCATGTTTGAAATATAATTAAACCTTAGAGATTTCTATCCTTCTTTTGAAAGTCCATTCCACCAAAATGTCCATGCTTTAAAAAGTATGTAAAGAGCTTGTAAAATAAATAAATATGAAATGAGCAATTTAATCGAGTGTTCTAAAGACTTTATATGAACAACAGATTTAAATTTCGGCTCAGACATGCTCACTTGACGCATGAGAACCAATAGGTTTGCAACAAGCACATGCAGATGAGCTTCCGTTTACCGATCAATGTTAATGTGTGAATTAAGCCTGTTCATCAAGTAAACGATCTTCAGAAGATTTTGATTAAACATCTTGATTCATATAATTTACTTTTACAGTGTTTCAGTGGGGGAGGAGGGCAGAAATATCCTAGATTTCATTAAAAAATACCTTAATTTGCATTTAAAATATTTTTTTTTTAAAAGTGGTGAACTATGCCTTTAAGTATTAGACTTCTGGATTTCTGGCTCCAATCAAACTTTTCTTTGATCATTTAAAATTGTGCTATCTATTTTGATTTTGTCAGTGTTATACTTAAGATTAAGAATAAACAATTTTGGTCAACTGACTCACACTGACTAATTTAAATAAAAACTTCTAAACTATCACTATCAAAATGAAACAAGATTCAAAAGGTCACAGATCATTCATATTACAATAAAATTGGTGAAGTGAGATTTAGACATTTGCCCTTTGTTTAAAGAGAGAGAGACCAAGAAATAGGACAAGAACTGATGAGAAGAAGAGTAGGGGAGCGGGATCAAGAAATGTCACAAGCCGGACTACTCATTATCAGCATGAGCATCTGTTGAAGCTCTGGCACATGTCACACATTTGATGACATCAAAGTATTAAAAAATAAGACTTGGCTATATCAATAAGTCACTAGAGTAAAAGTATAACTGAGAGGGATATAGACCCTAATGCTAGAGCTTGTGTCAAACTTCGCACCTGAAGGGAAACTGTCCTGCAAATAGCAGCTCCAACCAGCATCAAAACACCAGCCCGTAATTTTCTAGCAATCCTGAAGACCTTGATTAGCTGCTTGAGGTGTGTTACATTAGGGCTGGGCTAAACTCTGCAGGACACTGGTCCACCAGGACCGAAGTTTGACACCCACCGTGCCTTGTTGATAAAATAAACTTGTCTCAAATGCTTGTAGATGGATGAGATTATCAAAACAAAGCAACGAGGCAGCATGCATGTTCTTCTAACAGTGGCTTATTTGAGGAACAGCATGACCTGAGCTGGTTATTTTTTCTATCGCTTATCAGACTCTGACACAGACGTGTGAGTGAGAATACCATGCTAATGGATGCTGTACAGTGTGACACCTAGGCAGTGTTGCAGACCTCATAGAGGCTGTGTGAAAAACTAATTGCACAGGTCTCTCATGAAGGAAGACACTGCAGGTTTTAGACTTTGCAGGAACACTTTCCAGTCCAACACCAGCGGATCTACTCATTATTTCCAGTTTGGATAAAAATCTGTATCACGCACTACATACTGTGTACTACATACTGTCATACTACGCACTCCACTATCTAGCTCAGGGTCTCCAACCCTGCTTCTGAAGTTACCATCCTGCAGAGATTAGCTGCAACCCTAAGCAAACTCACCTGAACCATCTAATGAAGGTCTTCAGGGTTTCTTAAAAATAATTGACAGATGTGTATTGAAGCAGGGTAGGAACTGAAATCTGCAGGAAGTTAGCACACCAGGAGCAGGGTCAGAGACCCCTGGTCTAGTTTCTAGATATTAGAAGGGTAGTATCATCTCAAATGCACACAGTTTTTATTAAGAGGAACTATATGCCGTTTCAGTCAAATTTTATGTAATTTGATAACGCTAGCTTTATATATAGCCAGACACAGAAATAGCCATTAATTTTTAAATCTTAACATTTTATCTTACAAGTTAATGAATCTTATTTTGTCCTACAAAACTTCAGTCCCATTAGACAAGTAAATTTTACTTGCAAAATTTCTATATTAAATTGTGGTTGTATAAAACATTTTATATAGTTTATATACTGAATAACAATAACAGCCCCAACACAGATCCTTGTGGAACTCCCCTAACAACCTCCAGAGCATCTGACTGAACACCTTCTATCTGTATACATTGGGTTCTTCCCTCTAAATAAGCAATGAACCACAAAACACTTTCTGATAGACCTACCCATTTTAGCCTATTAACGGTCATAAAAGTCAGTGGGGTATAAGCAATTTGTATGAAAAATATGAATCTGCCAAGAGATTGTGTTAGAACACACTACTGAGATATATATTTATTTTTATTACACACGACAAAATGGTGTAGAATAGGTATGCGACAGACAAAGCCAAAATTTCTAAAAACAAAACAAAGGGAAAAAAAAATGTATAAATGAACATGTATATTCATAAATTGTAGGTATAAATAAGTAATTAGGGGTCTCTAATGTTTTGTGATACATGCCATACAATGCATGGTGTTTTACTACACAAAAACTAAATATGCCACCAATGATACATCACTCCACTATAATAATCTTTTCTTACGTCTCACCTTGCTTCTTACTTCTAATCAATCATTGTATTTCAATCATGAGTGGTCCAGCAGTCAATCCTGATTCACAAGTGTCACCTTGACCAATGTGTGGCCTTGATATTAAGCAGAAAAGTGAAAATATGGATTCAAAATTATTATTCCTAGGGCAGAGTTTATGATGAAAAGCATGGGGCTCTCACTTTGATCTCAGTAGGTAGAGATGAAGCCGTCCACATAAGCTGGAAGAGAGGAAAGTCACATCAAAGTCACAAGACTCATCATCAGGTTTCCCTAATGCAATCCTTCAGAATATGAGCCTTCACAGTTACTATTGATAGATTAAAAAAATAAACTGTCAAAAAGCCATCAATAGTTTTACTTGAATTACACAAACACTTGAGAAGAGTGAAGATAGTGGCCAGACTTTCCTTTATGTGCCAAGGCGGCATTCAGGTGTGAGAGTCTGATGAATAATTTATGACAATCCTTCTGCCTTAATGATTCAGCACAGCAACTTTCACCCACTCCTCACTGTGTGTAAAAGTTACAGCTAGCTGCACCAGCCAAAGTGAGAAAATCTTCACAGACTGGCTCTGGGAACAAGTTTATGTTATCTACAGGATCTCTGTTCAGTCTTTATCTTTGAGATCATCTCTCTCACCGCCAGATCAATACCTTCACATCGTGCAACACCGCCTCTCACAACAGACAGTTGTTACAGTGGCTGTCGTATCGGCTTTTCTGTGGGATTGCAAATATGGTATGTGTGTCAAAATGGCTGAGTTTTATATTCAAGTCCTAGCAGTGTTTAAAAAGTAAGTCTGAATTGAGCACCACTATCAAAATCACAAAAGTGGCTTCTTTTTGCAGCAACTCCAATTATTCACTGCTGTTTGTACACCCTATAACTGACCAGTGTTAGGTAAGCAAAATTAACAGGCCTATCAGCTTTAAAAAGAGAGGAGAGACCTGTTCATAACACGAATGTTCCGCACAAAAATTTGATGTGACTTTCACATGCTTCCAAAAGAAAAAAAAAAGTATTTTATAGATTGCTTTCTAATCTTAATCGCTCAAAATTTGTTCTACTAACATGTTTGACAAAATATCCCAGGCATTTAAACAAAAACCTTTATTTTGGAAAACACAGTGATCATTATTAGAGAACAGTAACCACTGTATCACGAAAGAAGATTACAACAAAAAAATGACAGCTTTACAGCTGTCAAAAATTAGTAGGAAGTTTAGAGGCCCCTTTTGAATGACTTCAGCACATCTGCAGCCACAGGATATCACTAGTATCTCACAATGCTTTGTTGGTCCACTCTTCTTCCAGTCTATTCCATAGTTTGGTAACTGTAGTGGATTTCTTAGCCACAGTTTGATACTGAACCAACTTCTCTTGCATTGACTGAAAGGGTCATCCCTTTAGTGTTCATCTGGAACACCTCCTGTGACAGGGGCTCAGTTACCTTAGGCTGTGTCTAAATTAATCCGGATACAATTGAAAACATCGTTTACGTTTTAAAATGCTCTCCGTCCACACTAGCGTTTTCCAAAAGTTTCTCATCCACACTAAAATGTAAGAAAAATATAAAATTTGCTTTACTGCGCATGGGAAAAGCCTCAAAAGAGCTCACTGAGACGATATAGACGGAACAGATGTGATATGTACTTGGGGTGGCACGGTACATGTATTTGTACCGAACCGTCACGGTACAGACATCTTGGTTCAGTGCATGAGGCCTTACGACGAATACAGACAATTCACCCCCAATCCAGAAGGAGGTGCCCGCAGTAATGCAATGCTGTTTGATAACCGCCAGAAGAACATGCCATGCCATGTAGCGCCATACGTATCCCTTCTAGCCTTAACCATGAGTTGCGCACTTGAAAACAAAGCCCACTAGACAGTGACCATGTGCTGATTCTGAACGCGTCTCTCACATAGACTGACAAAGGAGTATACCTGCGCACTCAACTGTTTGCGAAATGGGGCTTTGTGCTCGTGTATCCTACCTCTCTCATTTGTTACAAATCCAAATATTCCATACAATTTCCATATTTGTGACCCTGGACCACAAAACCAGTCTTAAGTCGCTGGGGTATATTTGTAGCAATAGCCAAAAATACATTGTATGGGTCAAAATTATTCAATTTTTTATGCCAAAAATCATTAGAATATGAAGTAAAGATCATGTTCCATGAAGATATTTTGTAAATTTCCTACCATAAATGTATTAAAACGTAATTTTTGATTAGTAATATGCATCGCTAAGAACTTCATTTGGACAACTTTAAGGCATTTTTCTCAATATTTAAATTTTTGCACCCTCAGATTCCAGATTTTGAAATAGTTGTATCTCAGCCAAATATTGTCCGATCCTAACAAACCATACATCAGTGGAAAGCTTAATTATTCAGCAACTGATGTATAAATCAATTTTGAAAAATTGACACTTATGACTGGTTTTGTGGTTCAGGGTCACATTTGCGATGTAACGTATCTGAATGCTAAACTATTATTTATTATGTAAATTATAGGCTTTGTAGCGTTACTTCAGTCGCGTTCCAACGGTGACACAGAGGCGGGTGCGCTGATGTTTGGCTCACTGTATTTTATTTTGATAAAGTACCAACTGCTCTGTCAAGTTAGCAATGCTGGAACGGATGTTTGTTTTGTTTTTGTGCGTGTGTGTGTGTCTATGTGTGCGCTCGCGCTGCGCCGCGATCACTTCAACTGTTTCCTTATCAACAGAATCAACTTTAAACACTTGTCTTACATCACTGTATAAAAGTCTGGTTTTATGTGTACACACTCACAACGAAAACACATATACATACATACATACATATATATATATACATATATATATATACACATATACATATACATATATGCATACATACATAAAATCTTAATATTTAACATACATAAAATCATAATATTTAGTATTTTCACATCTAGGTGAAAAAAAAAAAAAAAAAAAATTGTAATTTGCACTACTGTCTGTTCAAAATAATTGAAAATAAACTGAGCATATTAGATTTTTTTTTTTCTCCTGTTGTACCGAAATCGTATCGAACCGTGACCCCCGAACCGAGGTATGTACCGAACCGTGACATCTGTGTACCGTGCCACCCCTAATATGTACAAGACACACTCACTCATGATTGCATGTCTGATCTAAAAAAACAACTGCCCTCACGTTTTGTGGCAAACAGCAATCGCACATACATTTTCTGCCATTTTTGCAGGACTGTGATATGAAGAGTGTACTGAAGTAACACATCAGTAGCAACAGTGTGAAGGTGAATAGCACATAACAGGCAGTATAAAAATAGATATATATTGGAGCAATGTGTCACATGACTAAACATGCGTCATCGTTTTCAAAAGCCTCCGTTTTCACAGTCCACACTACAACGAGAAAACAGCATTTTCAAATTTAGCCACTTTGGAGGCAGTTTTCAATTAACTCAATTTTCCTCAACAAAAATGCTGTTCCAGTGTGGATGGAAGGCCAAAACAGAGAGGAAAAAGTCGAAAACAAAAACGTATAAGCGTCGACAAGGCCTTGGAGGTGCCCGTCAGCAATCTCAGTGAAAATTAGAGGAATGCTTCCAGTTAAATAGGATTTGTCCTGTGACCTTGGACCAAAAAAAAAAAAAAAAGATATAAGGGTCAATTTTGTGAAATTGATATTTCTACTATTATCATCTGATCGTTGAATAAATAAGCTTTCCATTGATGTATGGTTTGTGAGGATAGGACAATATTTGGCAGAGATACAACTATTTGAATCTGGAATCTGAGGGTACACATACATGCAAAATATGTGCAAAAACAATATTGAGAAATCACATTTAAAGTTGTCCAAACAAAGTCCTTAGCAAAGCATATTACTAGTCAAAAATTACAAAATTGAAGTTGATATATTTACGGTAGTAAATTTACAAAATATCTTCATGGAATATGATATTTACTTAATATAAAAAAATTATTTTTGGCATAAAAGAAAAATCAATAATTTTGACCCATTTAATGTATTTTTGGCTATTGCTATAAATATAACCGTGCGACTTATGGCTGGTTTTGTGGTCCAGGGTCACATATTAAAGAAATGAACACAAATTAATTGCCAAATTAACACCAATAAATTGGATGCATTGGTAAGTGTTCTCTAATTTTGATACGAGTTCATTTTCAAATATCTGATTTCAGTTTAATACACACACACACACACACACACACATATACACAGTATCTCACAGAAGTGAGTACACCCCTCAGATTTTTGATATTTTATTATATCTTTTCATGTGACAACACTGAAGAAATGGCTCTCTAATTTTTATCTCCACTGTATACTGGTGCTTAGCAAAAAAAAAGTAGTCTTTGATTTGTGAGTGTCAACCATTCACGTTTTATAGCACCAACTGTGGACATGCGACCAAAAGAGCTAATCTCACTGGTTGGCCAGTTTAATTCACAGGGCAATGGAGTAAAGATTACAATATCCATTGCATTGATGACAACACAAATGTTTGTGTTGGTCTGAACAGATACATTAACAGCTGTTCAAATTAAAGGGATCAAATCATGGCAAATCAAATTTACATTAAAGCATAAACCCGCCCACTGGCATTCAGTCACGTGATGGCTGGCACTTGTCTACATTGAACGCTAGCATTGTATCACGTCTAAAGCAAATAGAACCCATTATATTCACTTTGACGCATCCAGTTTAAACCGCTTGTTGTTGTCACTGTAAAGATTTCAGAAGGACCCCAGTGTCAGGAACAAGCGGATGATTTATTTTTAATGGCGTCTCGGGTCAGAGATTTATACATTTGTTCAGAGCTTCTGACTACATACTGTATTGTAAATGAGGGAAAGTTTTAGGAATAAGCAAACAAATTTCATAATGCTTTGTCTGTAAATGATTTTATATGGATATGTTTTCAAAAACGTTTTCTGTGTGTACCGTAATAAAAACATAATATATGTAATTTAAAGAAATAGTTTAATTTAGCTCAAAGGGAATCATTTATGATTTCATAGGGACTGTTACAGCGATTCACTGAACAAGCCGTATAACAAACTCTGCACTGGATATGAAATTAAATCCAAAATCTAGTGAAAACACTATTAAATAGCACAGTAACAAGATCTCCAGATTAAGACATTAACTTGTGAGCACAAAACAAAAGATACTTCTATTTTCAATATAAATAAGATTTTATGTAATCTAACACATGAACAAACATTCACACGTTGCAGAAAGAGAGAAAGTGAGGAAAGGATGAGTTTAAGAGAATGGAAATGTGAAATCCCAAGTTTACAGCAATATGTTCAATTGCATAGACCTGAATAACCAATCAATCACTTAATTAACCCTTGCTTTGAGTTTCTCAATGGGCTAAAATTTATATTAAATACACCAATTCAGTTAGAACCTGGAGGTGTTACTTGCTTGCTTTGCTAAGGGAATCCCTTTTGTCATTGTAGTCTTTGCAGACAGGGGGTTCCCCGAAGTGTCTGATTGGTTGAGAGTTCAGTAGTCGCTGAAGTGACGTCTTGGGAAGCCGATGGAGTTGTGGCTGGTAGAAGTTTTGAGGCGGTCACTCCGCCAGTTGAACTCGGAGACGAGGCGTGGCGGCAAAACTTAACGGAGTACACGAAACTCACAACGGAAAAGAAAAATTAAAAGAATAAAAGGATGTAACGAGGCCAGGTGGTTTTCTTCTCATTGTGGTAGCAGCTGGCACGTGGGCCAGAGCACGCTCAAAGAGCAGCGTCAAAACGCGGTGGCAGAAGAGAAGAGGAGAAGGGTGACTAAGAGCGAGTTTGATGGTGTCCTGAGTTTTTAAACTCTGCTTCTGGACACATCCCCTCTGGTGTCTTGACCAATTAGATAGGCTATTATCTTAGCTAGGGGTGTTCCTTCCATCATAAATCTGCATGTTATCAGTCACCTGGTCCGAATTTTACACACTCTTGCAAAGTATACTTTTGGATGCGATTTCTATAACCAGAATATGATACATTTGACAAAGAATTGATTGGAAAAAAACATTTAAAGCATGAATTTTCCAACTCATACATACCAAACACGCATCTGAATCCTTCAGTTATTCAATAGTGATTAAAAAAAAAAAAATAAATACATAATATTCTAATATGTGGGTTACAAACATAATATAGGTTATTTCTATGCAGAGAAATAACTCATAGGTCCTTTTAAGATGATTTTAGTGCATATGAACAGATTGTCTCTAGTGTGTAGTTCTATGGAGAATAAGAGGCATGTTCTATGACGACCAGAGAGAGGTTAAAAGGTCTCCTAAGGAATTCCAGTCCGTCTTTGTCTTGTATGGGGGAAGACCTGCCCAAGAGAGTCTATAGCTCGTGATTTTCTATTACAGATTTACATGTGACGGCAATGTCTTTGACCATCAGTCTTGATTACTTGCCCCAAATTTGAAAGTCTCCTTCCTGAATTGGAATCATCAATAAGTGTTCTTTTGTCTCAATGTTGTAAGCTGTTCTGTGAAAGAGGCTTGCTGGTTAGTTTGCTTGCTTCAGACTAGTTGGCGCTAGGATTTGGACAGATTTATGATGTTGTCCTGGGCCCCTCTTTGTGGAATCTCAGCTTCTCATGTTTCGATGTTCTGATCGAATCTTAAATTTGTCTGATTCAGTCTCTGATATCCTACATGTGCAACAGCGAGGTCTGTTCTATGAAATGTTTACCAAGACACATTTGTTGTGGACTGAACAGCCCTTAAAAGAGCAAATTCATCCATCACTTAACAAGTTGTGCGCCCATTCAAGTTTAATTTACACACACAAAAAAAAAAAAGTCTCAATTAGCCAAAAAGCCCTATATGTTCAAAACAACCAAATCATGACTTCTTGGAAAACTAGCACAAAATGGAAATGGAAGGTGTAGCCACTGGCAAAGCAACTGTGGCCCTTATATTAATGTAATAAATTACTTGTGGTTTAGAGCATGCAAACAAAACGCTCTGATGAACTTAATTTTTGCTAGCAATCGGCAGCAGATGCCTTCTGTCTGGGAGCAAACATCTGAGAGTTCTGGAAGGTAACAATCAATCATCTGAGTAATTATTCAGGTCACATGATTCTTTGATGTGCTTCATAGACCAAAAAAGCAAGAAAATAATTATATAAATATTTATACATAATATATATTGTATAGAAGCTGGTGGAAAGACTAAGATTTATAAAAACTGCATCTTGGTCTATCAAGCATTTAAACAATACACACAAAAATACTGGTATAAAAAGATTAAAAAAACATTTTAAAAAAATTATTCCACAAAGTTCCGAAATCAATCAACTTACAAATTATCATTTAAAATACAAACTGACAATTTTCCTATTCAGCCCATGTCATGTTGTTAATTTTACATTATGTTGGGCCTAAAGACCACCTGACGCAAACCCAATGGAGAGGTTCAGCGTTGCTACTAAAAACCTCCAATTGTCCATTACTACCAGTGTGTATGGTCCACTTGCTCTCCCCCGACAACAGAAATGTGATCAGTGGACCGTGTGAGGCTGCAGACGTGAGAGGCCGGTTGGAGTGGAGGCTGGGGTGATGTGTGGGTAGTGATGGAGAAGTGGATGTTTGCAAGAACATACTCACACATTAGAAAAGCCTCTGGCCTGGGGCAACAGAACGGCTGAACGAGATGAGAATGGAAATGAATGATCTCAGATGAGCACTATTCTTGGGTCAGCACTGCTGCTATTAATATTCAGCTATTCTCATTTAGCGATATTAAGGATAATTAATTTCAGCCCTGAAAGAGACTCAGAATTTCCTTATGGGAGCCACTGATAAGTGGATTGCAGCTGTGAAAAGGTTTAGAAGATAATATTAATGAAATCGTGTGCAGCAGGGAAACATACGCAGTGCAAGAATGAAAGAAAAAAAATCTTTAGATTGCAGGTGAAACCCCTGGTGTTGTGGAGCAGTGCTCTGGTGGGCTATGATTCTACATCCAGGCAGGCTGGATTACTTGTCACTTGATTAATCTAAAAGCAAGACTTCTAGGGAAAGATTAATTGAAAAACATGGGGGAGGGACAATTAAGCAGAGGCATACAAATACACAAAGGGAGTGAACATATTCGGTTCGAGTTATTTGGAAGACCATACTTGAATAATACCATGAATACAAATGCAAAATAGGGCATGAACAATACATATTCTATACATTTATTATTTTTTCAAGCCCTATTTTGTGTTGTAATCATGGTATTATTTGAATGGCTCTAACGATCTTTAAAAATTTGGAACTCAAGTTTTCTGAAAGTCTGGATAAATGCAATGCAAAACAAGTACCTAACAAAAGTATTGTTTCAGCGGTGTTAATTTTGCCAGCAAATTTTGATTTAGTTTTAGTGGTCTTGACTAAAATGTCATTTAGTTTGTCATATTTTAGTCATCTGAATGGTTTGTTTTAGTCTCGTTTTAGTTGACTAAAATATAAGATTTTATTCAACTAAATCTCCAGTAGATTTACTCGACTGAAATCTAATGGGTTTAGTTAAATTGTAATGCATAAAGCATTTATCTAAAATTTCAAAACTCAATACATATTCCTGGAGAAAACCTGTTCATATGAATGATACTATGATATTATGCAATATAGACATTTAACTGCTATGACACACAACATTTTTATTTATATTAAAATGAAATAAAACCACTTCTTAAAGGGGTGGCTGATTGCGATTTCACTTTTTTAACGTTAGTTAGTGTGCAATGTTGCTGTTTGAGCATAAACAAAATCTGCAAAGTTGCGGCGCTGACAGTTCAATGCAAACCGAGATATCGTCTTAAATTATGGCAGTTTAATGCCTAAAAAAAAAACGGCTCATAGGGACTACAATGAGCCACTTCCCGGGTTTGTTGCATCACGAACCCAGACAAGCCCCGCCCCCGAGAACTTGCAGCAAAGGGGGCGAGGCCATGCTTCGCTGCTTTAGAGAAGAGGAAGAAAACTTGGGGTGCAATAAAAATCTATTCATATATGAATCGCGATTCTGACTTAACGATTCTAATGGATTCACAAGTTTCAAAATCAATGTTCTAAAGCAGCGGTTCTCAATCCTGTTCCTCGCGTCCCCTGCTCTGCATCTCTCTCTCCCGTTCAGACCTTCAGCTAAGCTCCAGCAATGAAATGTTCCATTTATACACTTATTTTTACACAGCTATGAGAAGCGTTATACATGTACGCGCGTACTGTATTAAAGCTTTAATCAGGATAAAATTGTCTGATTAACATTGACACAGACAACAGCAAGTAACATAGGCTGCTGTGCCTTTAAGACCGAATGTACGGATCCAATCTGGGGTCAACAATATAATTGGCCCGATGGCCCGGACGTACTTTTAAAACCGTCAGGGCCACCAGATCGCTCCAACCACTAGCCCGGTGGGGCCAGTAAAAATAATGCCTCGATTAAAAAAAGTCTAATTTCACATTAATTACCTGTGGTTCTGTGTTTTAATTTCTGTTTAATCGTCTCGGTAACCACCGCTAACACGTTACGTGATCCCGACAGCCTTACGCGCGCAAACTGCACACTGCTGCTCAGCACCTACCTATAGCTACTATTAAGCTAGGCTACATGTTTCTGAAACCCCCATCACCCGGCCAAACGCCGGGTAAAAAAGAGAAGGCAAGGAAGAGAAAATCACCAGAGGAATTGAGGGAAAGCGAAAGGGAATACGAAAAGAAAAGGCAGAGAAAGTTTCAGCCCCAGTGGCGAGACCGCTGGAATTGGCTGGGCTTAGGGGTGTGCGATATGACGATTTTTGATTGTGGACGATAAAAATGTCTCCACGATCTGCTTTTGAAGAAATATCGTAGTATCGTGCTACAGCGCACATGATGTCAAATACAGTTCTGGTGCCTCCGTCTCTATATACTGTACAACACGACATACAGCAGTAGAGTTACTCTGACAGGACACTGCACTTATTCGCGATCGAAAAAGTACATTATTTGCACACAAGCCTTGCTGGTTAAATGTTTCATTCGCGCGCTGGTCTGACGTGCGCTTGTTCTGAGCACATACACCTGAAGCACGCGCGCTAAAAGCCTGTCTAACAGCGCCTGATTACTCAACTAACTTATTTTTTGCGCTAATACTGTCAAAACACACAAGGTTTACATACAGACTCAGTTGGTTATCTCTAAAATGAAAGTAAATAGTTAAGAGAGAAACGGATGCGTGCCTGTATATTAGATGCGTGCAGCTCTTAAAGGGACAGGACACTAAACGCGCTGTCGACTGTCATTAAAGGGATAGTTCACCCTAAAATTTAATTTCTGTCATTATTTACTCACTCACATGTTGTCCCAAACCACTATTAATTTCTTGTGCTGAATCCAAAATAGGAAATTTTGAAGAATGAGGGTAACCAAACAGTTGCTGGTCTACATTGACTTTGATAGCAGGAAAGAAAAATCCTATGGAAGTCGACCAGCAAGTGTTTGGTTTTCCACCTTCTTCAAAATAGCATTTATGTTCAGCAGAAGAAAGAAACTCATTCAGGTGTAAAACAACTTGAGTAAATGATGGTATAAAAATAAAACATTATGACAGAATTGACAGACAGATGACAGAATATTTATTTTTGGGGGAACTATTCATTTAACGTTAACAAAACACAGAGAAAAATCACTCACTATTCTTGACTGAAAAACTTTAACAGTTGCTTTAGGAATCAGTCTATCTAGTGTTTTATTTTTATATTTGTTCATTCAAATTTCATTGAATGCTCTGCTAAATACACCTATTGTACCTGAAAATAAAGCACTGTTTGTTTTATTTGTATATTATGTGTATTTGTAATTTGTATCTTTGTTCTTATTAAAAAATAAGAAAGATAGAATGATGACAAAGATTTTTATCTTCGCCCACTTTGACCTAAATATCTGTCATGTCTTTTTTTTTTTTTGTTACCTTGAAAGGCTTTGTCTTTCTAGTTTGGCTGTAATGCTCAGACAACTTGTAAAACCAACATGACAAAGAATCGTGATAAAATCGTGATATTTCTAAAAAAAAATCGTGATATGATATTTTTCCCATATCGCCCACCCCTAGCTGGGCTACGATCAAGAAAAGAAAAAGAGGTTTACTGTGAGCTCTGCAGATCAATGCCCACATATGCAGACAAGTAAGTTAGAGAAAAGTTAACGTGTATGAAACCTATGGTATGAACATAATATAATGAATTGCTGTGTGACTACGGAGAATGAATCCTATGCAATAGGTTTATTTGCACTTGTTTCATGTTTTTGCACAGTTTTGCTGCACTTTGCACTAAACCTACCTTAAAAAAAATTAATGTTATTCATGTTGTTCAAGCAAACTGTTCTTTTTCGTGATTATTGGGATCAATACCCGACGCGTTGACCTGGGCCAGTAAACTTCAAAAGACACTGCAAATTTCCCTTATTGTCTACCCCTGCCAATATACTGATACACATTTGATATCTAACCAAATGTTAAATGTATTCAAGTGCGATAAGACTTAAGAGAACTGAATTCAGTATTTATGCAATGTCTGAGCTTTTTGTGTTCGCTCAAAATACCATACAAAGTGGACTTCTCTTTCACGTTGTCACACTTTTCTCATTTATCATATGTCTGCTCGGTGCAATCAGTTGAAACTTGGCAAAATGAATAACAGAACATTACTGAAAGCTTAAAAGCAGCTTGTTGTCTTTTGTGTTCGAGTTACAGATGATCATTCATTCATACAGATGATCTCATTACATTTATCAAAGGCATTTTTCAATATGGATTCAATTTAACCACACAATTGCATCTTTATGAGAAATGTCAGTCAACAGTAGAGATTCATATTCTCACAATCAACTGTGCAACTTGAGCACGAATTTACTATAAAAAAAATGTATTTGTTTCACTAATAATATTTTGCACCACAGTTGTAAAGAACTTTGAAGAACCATATAAATAACATGCATGGGCCTACCTGTAGAAACCACAATACTGATAAAAATTTGACAGCAAGCAGAAATATAGTGTACTTCGCAAACTGTCAGAAATGTGCACTTCCAGTGTAGACAGCTCAGTTGAATATAATGAGCCATTAAGTTCTGAAGAGCCTGTGACTGTAAGTAGTTTACAGTTGCCAAGCAACTTCGCAATTTGATACATTAAATAATTCAACATCTTTTGGTTTTACCCCAAGTTTCATAATGTAAAACATTTGTTTTCGCACATGCCAATAAAAAGAAAATCTCATTGTTGTGCTCATATATGAAGAATCAAGTACACTGGAAGATTGAAAAAAAAAAAAAAAAAAAGGTATGTTCCCTTAATGACCCAGATAAGTTTTTCCTCAGTGCTGCAGTCTTTGTGATAAGGCTGAGGGGAAGTCTCTGTGGAACAATAGACTAGAGTTCACAGTAAAATGAGAGGCAGCTGTCAATCATCCATTCCCTTTTTAGCTCTCTAGCCTCAGTAAACACAGCTTTGCCAAGGAGACCTGCAGGTTAAGCAGGGAATCCTACAGAACAAGAGGCATTCCGCTCTTCGGATAAAGGGGAGGAGCAGAGAGGGAAGCGAGTTGGAAAATCTATTCAGCTGTTCCCACACTGTGCTCTATGGGTTTCCTGCTTTCAGATTTGGTCTCCGAGTGGCTACAACCCACTTCTTTCAAAAGGGATTTCTATTCAGAAAGAGGTGGGGGGGGGCAGCCACATATTGGCAGACAGCAAAATACGAAAATTAGAAAGTGACCTTTTATTCTACATGTTCCATCCATGCCAAAAAATGGAAAACTGAATATTCATTCTACGCGACCTACTCTTCCAAGGCCTCAGAAGAGACTGAAAGCCTTTTAAATGCATGCCTGCGACCACTGTTCTATAAACAGAGGACACTAAAAGGGTTAGTTCGGCCAAAAACCCAATTACTCAGCCTTAATATTCTTCCAAACCCACAAGAACTTCATTCATCTTTGAAACTCAAATGAAGACATTTTTTAATTAAACCTGAGAGATTTCTGTCCCTCCACTGAAAGTCTGAACAACCAAAACTTTGATGCTTCAAAAAGTAAAAAAAAAAAAAAAAAAAGACACTGGTTCTTGTAGAAGCTGTTAAAAAAATAAAACAAAAACCAATGCAAATCAGCCATCCACATTTAGTTTTTCACATGAGGTTTAGCAGTGGGTAAATATGAAATCGATACCACAATAAAAGACTGCAATGCAATAAAGCAATCGTTCAAACAACAGGAAAATGTAACAAATTTGTTCTCAAGAATCTTGCTTAATTTATACTAATTGCCTTAAAGGAAGCACCAATATAATACGGACAAGTCAATAATTGTGTTGTGTTAGATCCCAATAAATGGCTAATATAAAAATTCTATACTACTGTGTCTAAATAAATTCAATTTAAACAGGCATTAATTTGCATCATTTGTTTAGTTTTTAAATAAAACCTACCCCGTTCAGATGTCCATGCACAAACATGAACATGTCTACATTCAATCATTTCATAGAACTTATAGACTTTTGAATCCAGTGAATTATTAACTGGAGACTCACTCTGACCAGATCATTTGAATCAGTGAGTTGCTTACTTGAGAACAGCTGCAATCTGCTCAATCTAATTCACGAATGAATTGTTCAGTGCGATTTGCAAACCGATTTAACAGGCTCATTGAAAATAAATAGCTTGTTCAGGAATCGGATACCGCTATCACTTCTCGTAGTGCGTGACTATTTCTCCAGATCAAAATGCTTTTATGAAATGTAGTGGAGTAAAAAGTACAATATTGTGCTTTGGAATGTAGTGAAATAAAAGTAAAAGTTTCCCAAAATAAAACTACTCCAGTAAAGTACAGATACTTAATTTTACTAAAGTAACGAAGTAAAAATACTTAGTAACTGTCCATCATGCATCATATCAGCCATAACAACAAAATAATAACAGTATTGGCCAAAACATACAGGCCTAAAAGACAGAAAAATAAACTTAGAGACTAGAGAGATGTGCAAAGGAAACCAGGAAAGTAGGTCATAGACTTGTTCAGTCTATGTCTCTATAAACTATGTTATTCCATCATAATCACCTTTTTCAGTGTAACAAGTTCTAGATCCAGAGATGCATTAAAGGGGGGGGGGGGGGGGGGGGGGGGGGGTCTTACTTGCAATTTTGCCATACTGCCCAGTTTCTACATAATATCTTCAGAGTAATACATTCCTAAGGCCCAAACACACCAGGAAAAATAACTATAAACATGACAATTACAATAACTATACTGGTGCTAACTATACTACTACTAACATCTGTTTTTTAATTTTTCCTTCCTGTAGACTGTTACTCTCTTAAATTTAGGAAGTGAGCGATATCATTTTTAAATAGGTTTTTAATGATCCTCTCCCTTTGCAATTACATGGCTAAACAGCAACATTATTTTTGAGATGTTCCTAATTCAAATAAGATTCATTTAGGACATGTCAAATCCACACTTTTAAAGCAGCACTTCACCTTTTTTTTCTGTGTTTGGGTGAAGTGGGTCCATTAGCAGTATGGTGACTGTAAAGACAAACTGCATCCCAACAGAGGAATACATTAAGTAACTAATGTAACAGATATACACCCTCTCACTGGCAGGATCTCGGATTCATTATAAGTGATATGAGTTTCAGGTAGGCACTTACAGAAACGTAATTGCTTGTGTCCAGGTGAACAAAGTGCCATGGGAACTGCTAAATTGGTTGAGAAGTTACCTGCAATGGAGTGCCAGCGGGTTGCAGGATAATCTCTAGGAAATGGAGTTGACCCCTGTATGTATTCTATTTCTTGGAAGATGCCTGTAAGCAATATGTGAAAAGCTGTATATAACAGATTTCCTGTGCTATAGAGCACACACACAAACCTAACATCAAGATTGTTGTTGAAGTACCAAAAGGCCCTTTACATTGCGAAAAACTATTTACACCAAGAGCAAAATGAACGTGATGGGTAATGGGAAAACAAAGTAAAGTTTTTACTAGTGCTGTCAAAATTAGACGATTAATTTCAGTTTAATGCATTAAAATTATTTAACGCCATTAACACAGGGGCGGCGCCAAGGGTTGGCCACCCCACTCATAACTGTGGTTTCTGTCTGTTTTTTCAAGAATGCATTTATTCAGTCGCAGAACATCTTTACGATCACATCAATCCGGAGACGTTTAGACACGCGCTCCAGCTTCACTTCAGCAGCAGGTGCCAGTCAAACGAGCGCGGAAACCGGAGTGCGCTGTAGCCTGTATCAATTCATATCAAAGCATGAAATAAACTACGTGCATGCAATGTCGTGGTCAGATAAGGTATGAAGTTACCAAAAAGGCGATTAAAGCCGTCTTAAAACTGTGCGTGCATGTAACATGTTATTTTTGAGTTACATTATCACGTCTCTGAAATGGTTTTCAAAACTGTCCTGGAGCACTGTCTCCCTCATCTAGGGCCCTATGAAATCAGTTTTATATTTTCCCCGAATTCCGGTCTCTCTTCTAAATTCTGTTTTTTACATTTAAATTTTAATATATTAAATTTAAATATTTGAATACCTTTAAAGTTCTGTGTGTATATGATATGACGCTAGTTTTACTCAAATGAAATGGTAAAATGTTCGTAAAGTGACTCTCAGAGCAGTTTTGAAGATATTGTTCATGTATTTATGTCCTCATTGAGACAGCAGACGCTGAAATCACCGCGAGCGGATCAATTGGTTAAGACATTAAGTAGGATAATAAATAATTTTTTCTTTTTATAATCTGATCTCAAAAATAGAAGTGTGCTTAATGGGCATGTGAGCTTAATAGTTGTTTACCCTAATAGCATCATAACAGACTACGTAATATAACTTTGAATCAAGAAGCAATTGCAACTAATACATTATTTCCCATAAAAATCACATAGAATCACACCTCTAGAATACAAAGACAAAGCATTGCAAGAGTCTGTACACATGACAGAAAAGCAAGCCAGACAAAAAAAATTTAAATAATAAAATGCCAGAGTCCTCACTTATTTTCAATTCTCAAAGCATGACATGAATACTAGGAAAAAAGCCGAGAGGTGCTGTCGCGATGACAAACAGAATAAATCCCTCCATTTAAAAGTCATCAGAGCAAGGTCTCCAATGTAGAGAGCTCTGCTATCAGCCACTCACCCCTGGGCACATGGACAGCAAGTTTGTCCACCTCAGTCCTGAAAGAGATTCCAGTAGCTGACATGGGAATGAATCACCTGCTAACAAGGACATCCAATCTTTGTGTCTGTTAAAAGTTTAACTACCATCACTGCAGAAAGAGACCTTTTGATAAAATGCCAGTTGTGATAAGTGAAAAGGACTTTCTATCAGCAATACAACACTGTATAATTAAAGTGATAATAAAAGGAACAAAGAAAATATTCTTAAAAGGTCAAGGGAGCATATTCTGCATCACCACCATCACCGAATATAACTGCAAAAGTAAGGTTTTTTTCCATACACAAAAACATCAATTCACTTCAGAAGGCTTTTATTAACCGTCGGGAGCCGTGTGGAGTACTTTATGATGGATGGATGCACTTTACTGGACTTAAAAATCTCAGCCATTCACTGACATTATAAAGCTAGGAAGAGCCAGGATATTTTTTAATACAACTCCGATTGTATTTGTCTGGAAGTAGTAAGTCATATACTCCTTAGATTACTTGAGGGGGTGAGTAAATCATGGGGGGGGGGTCCATTTTCCCGTGGACCATGCCCCTTTTCTTCTGTCATATATAACAGCATGTGTTTATAGGCAGCTATATGCACAGATCCAATATAATGATACACATGCTATTTCTTTCTAACTTGTTTTCTTTCACTGAAGATGAGTGACTGCGTTATCGAGAATGATTGTTGAGACGTCCATTTTCACATAATTCTGTATGTATGCATCTGTTCAAACACAAGGAAATGCGAATGAAGAATGAACTCTGTGTTCGCGCGCCCTTAAAAATCTGTGCGCGGGCACCGTGTCCGGCAGCTGTGGCCACAGAAATCAGCGCACAGACAGTGAAATAAGTTCTTCTATTCGCCTCGTCTTGTGCTGGAATGGCTTAAAATCACTCGAATGTGTAAATTGGCAAGATAAAACATACAAATGATAAACGTTCACTCTATGATGGGTCATTTTTGCAATTAGTCTGTTAATCACATGCGAACCGAACCGAACCTTGATGTCTGGTCCGTACGGACCATGGATCAACTGCGATCAGTTTCACAACTATGATTACATTTAAGTTTGCGCTATGTTATACTCACCTTTTAATAATTAGTGTGTGACTAACATCTCCTCCACAATAAATTACCAGACAGTAAATCAATCGAGTGACGTCACTGAAAAGCTGCAGCCGTGGCGGGGATGATTTTTGGTGTGGCGGGCCGCCACGGCAGAATGAATGTAGTGGAAACAAACGCAAATCAGCTCATAGTAAAATTTGCGTATCAGGTCTAGTATGTCGTTTTGTGTTTTGAAAGCAACCGGTAAAGACAACACAGGATCTTGACTTGCACTGCAAATTCAACAATAGAGGAATACTTTCAAATATTTTAAAATTACACACTCGCCCTTTAGTGCGTTTTTAAGAAAAGCTTTAGCTGTATATAAAGCAGTAAATTCTTATTAACAAATCCTTTTTTTTCCCATTTTAAAAGTTGGGCTCTTCCCATTAACACTACCTTACAAAAATATGCTATCAGTAAACTTTTTTTAAATACTTGTTATGCTCACTAATGCTTTATCTGATCAAATGGACAGAAAAAAAACAGCAATATTGTAAAATAACTTCTCTATTTTAACATTTTCAAATTTAATTTATTCATGTCTTCAAAGTCTTCAGAGTCACATGATTGTTCAGAAATCATTCTAATATGCTGATGTGGTGCTCAATAAGCATTTCTTACTATGATCAATATTGAAAACAGTTGCGCTGCTTAATTTAGTCAAAGCCATCAACAGTTTTTCTTAATATAAAGTTGAAAAGAACAGCATTTATTATAGTATATTTTGATCAATCGGCTTTGATCAATTTAATGCAGTCTTACTGAATAAAATAATTAATTCTTTCAATAGCATCTTATACAGCATGCCTGCTGCTCGACACCTCCAAATGCATTTTTAACAATCTGGAGCAACTATTTGCTCAGCATATCCAAGTGATTATGCTCCATATCGTTGGCATCAAATTGATTTCAGATATTCAGTCTTTCATCTCTTTTCCAATAGGACAACATTAGGAGAATTTTACAACAGGCAACGTGTGCTCTTTAAAGCGGAGCTATTCTTGTCACACTGCACGCAGGCTTCTGCTTATTTCTCTTTGTGAGCTGCACAGCTGGTAGTGGAATGAGAATAAACTGATGTTGTATAATCTATGGCATAAGATAAAAACAATAAGAGGCCTGTTGGCAGTGGCTGAACACCAGATATATAGCTTGACAGCGATGCTTGTAACTTGTAACTTGGAGTGGGAGGCAAAGCTAAGGGTTTTCCATCTTCTAATGAACCATGTCATGTGAGACAACCTAATAAGCATAGTGCAGAGTCTATAAATTCAAAGCCTGCACAGGGCAAATCAGATTTCACTCCTCTGTCAGCCCTGGCATCCTAAGCCTCAACAAACGTCCATCACAGGGTTAGAACGGCAGCGTTGCTTTCAATTTAATTAACTCTCCATTTCATGGACTTATGATTAATATTTTCTCATCCATAATGCAAAAACTGGGCTCAATGCTAAATATGACAGCATCATTTGCACTGGTAACGGAGAGTGGCATGTTTATTCATTTATTTTAAAGGTGCCACTATATGTAAATGCTGCCTGTCATGCTATTTGGTTTGATGGGATTCCATTAGGCCTATATATTTGTGTGTTGTTTATTTTGAGTGCAAGTGATCAGATTACTCCATAACAAAAGCAAGCAACCAGAATGTATCTATTTATCATGTCACAAATACTTTTTATGTATTACTGGAAAAATATACAGCATAAACCAGGAGCAGATTAACATAATATTACTTGATTAACATATTCACACAATACCCGTCATGAACAGCAACTGCAGTTTTTTCCCCACTTTAAGAAAAGCCCAAATTAAGTTCCCCACTCTAAATCTTCAATAAAATCCACAGACCTGTAACTCGATTTCTACCTATCTTTTTAGTGTCAGAGTAAATAAATGGACTCATTTCAGCTGTTCTGCAGCACGAATGTGTGGATACAGAAAGCTGTCATGGGTCACTGGAGGATGTGTGTGTGAAAACACACCAGCTTCATCCAGTTCACTAGGAACATCGGCTGCAGGTGTGAGGCTTATAAAGTAGATAAATTATTTTTGCACCATTTAGGACACAAACAGAAAGTTTTCGATATTAAAACAATCTATGCAATAAATAGTGGTACAGTGAAATAGAAATAGGTGTGATCCACACATTTAGGACCATTGAATGAATGGTATAGCGTCCTAAAGTTTTCATCTAGTTGGTCCACTATTTCTACTATATTTTAGATTGCCTCTACTGTAGTTAGTGCACGATTTCTGCTATATATTTTAAGCTACAAAGCATGCTTTCACTTGCATTCCACTGTATTTTCTAATAGTCAACAGTCACACCAAAAGAATGGCAAATGTGGGTGATCTCGGGTGCGAACCAAACACAAATTTACTTTGCAAAGTTAATGCATAAGGTTGATGGAACTCCGACTGCATGGCCATCATGCAAATCATGAAGACTCCATAGTGAGCTTTTCAAAAACTAACTTTGGAATCAGGACCAACTAGAGGCAATCTTTAGGATGCTATAACATTCATAAACTCAAGACAAGAAAGACAAAACAGAGCACCAATCAGCATTCAGAGATTTCACTTCAGCTAAAGTCTGTTATTTGTCTAATAATCTCTTACCTGTCTTACACACTAAGCATTAAGGGGAGTATAAATGTGTAAGCTGATTATAAACAAAAGCAGATTGGGGAGTAAAATCGGATCAGTGTAAGAGTTTGATAAAATGTACTAAATACCCTGCTGAGTTACTGTATCTCTTCATTCAATAGTGTATCTCTGCCAATAAAATAAATTTGCTAGTTTTTTGTTATAAATAAAGGGATAGTTCAACGAAAAATAAAAATGATGTAATTACTTATCCTCACGTCATTATACATTGAAGAATGTCTTTTCTGATCAATAACAATGAAAACTTTCCTCAAGATGTCAAGCCTCAACAGAATGCATTAAAAAGTATAAAAGTTCCCCTCAAGACTGATGCACTATATTCCAAGTCTCCTGGAGACCAAAAATTCAAATCACTGAAAATCTAGCCATCCACCATTGCTCCAGTAGTGATGTCCAATTCGTGAAAAAAAAAAAAAAAAAAAAAAAAAAAAAATCACTGAGACAGATGTTCCTAATCAACTGAATATCAGGGTAGCCCAATTTACAAAATGAATTTTAAAATAATCATAAAATATATTGTCTATACATCAACATCTTTAAAACAACAGTTTTATACTTTCAAATACTTTTTCTGCTTTACAGCAAATCAATGTTTGCAGTCACCTTGCAGCTATTTGGTATGGTTTGTGGTATATATAACTGTTTAACAAAGACTTTTATTAAAAAAATAAAAATCCTATGAGAATAATACTTTCAGAGGCAAGGACGCTGAAACAGTGGCCAGGCACTGTTGCACTCTATTATGGTTTGACTATGGAGGTCAAGATTATAAATAAAATATCAGTCTGTCCCACACAAATCAATCAGATGGCTTCAGATGACATGTAGAATAACACATGAGAACTATTTTTATTATATTTCATTGGTGATTCTGCATCCATTTGAGGTTTGACAACTTCACTAACTATTCAGTGTCAATGCACCGCAATAGCATTCTTCAAAATCTCTCCTTTGTTGTGTTTCGCAGAAGAGATATATAGGGAGTCAAACAAGTCTGAAAAGAACATGAAGGCGACTACAGAATCTACATTTCATTTGTGGGTGAACAGTTACTTTAAGTTAATGAGGCAATGCAGATTTGGTTGTCTTAATACACTCCCATTGCTAATGTTGTGTTATAAAGAAGACGACAGCAGCAGACGGTCTCAAACCCTATGAGCTGCCCACCTAAACAGCATTTCTGTCCATAGGCGCGTTCCAATCCATTCTATTAAGAATCGAACATGCATGAGGTCCAAAAAGGCTTTCTATGGTAGGTAGGCAGCTCACTGATGTTTGAGACGGAACCGCAGTCTTACCCAGCTTTGCCCGAGACTCTTCCAGCTTCTGAATCTGGTTCTCAATAAACAGCATCGCCACTCCAAACGCCATAACAGCCAGCAGCTGGAACTTGGGTGGCATCATGATCCTCAGGAGCCCCATCAAAGTATCTGATGATTATCTATATGTCATGCCGTAAAATGTGAATGAGAAGCTCGGATCAATCCGTTACTGGAGCAGTAATATCGACTCCAGACAGATGATCTCGATTATGCGCAGAGAACACAAAGTTACGGATGTAGTAACGTTAACTGAATACATCAGTGCAAGCAAGGGCATTTCAGACGCTCATCTGTTTGCAGAAGGTGGTATTCTGTTGAAACCGGGGACTCTTGGTCTTAGTTGTTGCACATCAGCTCTGCTCCGACTGTCTACTGCTCTCCTGCGTCACTCAACACTGGGATTTTATTCCTCCGCCGACTCAAATGAAGCGAGTGGAACGGGACGGCGCTTATAGCGCCATCTATCGGTTTGGAGATTGACAAGAGCCAAGTCTTTCACATTGCTCGGCTCAGTGAAAGACTTGGCTCATGAATATTAATAAGCTTACGTTACTGGATCTCCTTGGGATTGTCACAAGTATACCTTGCCTTATTAATATTCATAAGCTAAATACTGGCCCAAAATCTCTTAATGTAAAAAATAATGCATCAGATCCAATTTTTTTTCAACAGGTGTGTGTTTCTGTCCATTGGTTTCTTTTGTGTGCATGTATGTGTGTATGCTTGTATTTTAAAGACTGTTAAGATTTTGTATGGATACATATCTACTACAGTACGCCTATGAACCTATTTTCACCCTCAATTTTTATAAAGTTTTATCAATTAAACTTTTTTATTTGAAAGAGCATGTCAAAACATTGTTCACAGACCTTTGCTTTGTTGGTAAGCTTACGTTTAACTGCTTTCAGAATCAGAATCAGAATGAGCTTTATTAGCCAGGTATGTTTACATATACAAGGAATTTGTTGTAGTGACAGAAGCTCTACAGTGCAACAGAAAGACAGCAACAGGACAGGACACAGATTATAAAAGAAAATTATACAAATATACAAATAGGCAGTGTACAAAATAGCAAAAATACAATATATCATTTAGACAATTATGTGTGTACAGGTCTGATATGTGCAAATTTGAAATGAAAAAAGTATGTGTGGTGAATAAATAATGTATTATAGTTGTGTGTTCACAAGTCCTGTGGCAGATTGAACTTCCTCAGCTGGCGAAGGAAGTACAACCTCTGCTGGGCCTTTTTCACAATAGAGTCAATGTGAATGTCCCACTTCATGTCCTGAGAGATGGTGCTGCCCAGGAATCTGAATGACTCCACTGCAGTCACAGTGCTGTTCATGATGGTGAGTGGGGGGAGAGCAGGGGGGTTTCTCCTGAAGTCCATGATCATCTCCACAGTTTTGAGCGTGTTAAGCTCCAGGCTGTTAAGACTGCACCAGACAGCCAGCTCCTTAACCTCCTGTGTGTAGGCAGACTTGTCACTGTCCTGGATGAGGCCAATCAGTGTGGTGTCATCTGAAAACTTTAGGAGCTTGACAGAGGGGTCTTTAGATGTACAGTCGTTGGTGTAGAGGGAGAAGAGCAGTGGGGAGAGAACGCAGCCCTGAGGAGCTCCAGTGCTGATGGTGCGGGTGTTGAATGGGATTTTTCCCAGCCTCACTTGCTGCTGCCTGTCTGTCAGGAAGCTGGTGATCCACTGACAGACGGAGGTGGGAATGGAGAGCTGAGTTAGTTTATTCTGAAGGGTTTCCGTGGTGATGGTGTTAAAAGGGGAGCTGAAGTCCACAAACAGGATCCTCGCGTAAGTCCCTGGTCTGTCCAGATGCTGCAGGATGAAGTGGCTCATAAAATATCATCCACAGACCTGTTTGCTCTGTAGGCAAATGGCAGTAAGGGTCCAGTGGAGGCCTTCAGATAAGCCAAAACCAGTCTTTCAAATGATTTCATGGCTACAGACGTTAGAGCCACAGGTCTGTAGTCATTAAGTTCAATAATTTTGGGTTTCTTGGGACGGGGATAATGGTGGAGCGTTTGAAGCATGAGGGGACTTCGCACAGTTCCAGTGATCTGTTGAAGATCTTTGTGAAGATGGGGGCCAGCTGGTCAGCACAGGTTTTTAGGCAGGCTGGTGACACACCGTCTGGGCCTGGTGCTTTCCTTCTTTTGTTCTTTCTGAAGACCTGGCGCACGTCATCTTCACTGATTTGAATTGTAGGCGTGGGGGAGAGGGGGGTTGCTGGAGGTGTTAATGGTTGTGTGGAGGGGTGTTCAGGGCAGGTGTGGGGTGTTTGTGGGGTGTTCAAACCTACAATAGAACTCATCCAGATTGTCTGCCAGTTGTTGATTCTCCAGAGTGCTGGGGGATGGTGTCTTGTAACTGGTGATATCTTTCAAACCTTTCCACACTGAAGGAGGATCACTGGAAGATAATTTTTTCCTTAGCTTGTCAGAATAATTCCTCTTTGCCACTCTGATCTCCTTTTCCAGTGTGTATTTGGCCTGTTTATACAAGACTCTGTCCCCATTCCCGTAAGCATCATCTTTGGCCTGACGGAGCTGTCTGAGTTTTGCAGTGAACCATGGTTTGTCGTTGTTGTAAGTTAGATGAGTCTTTGTAGGAATGCACATATCCTCACAGAAACTGATATAAGATGTTACAGTCTCTGTGAGCTCATCCAGATCGTTTGCAGCAGCTTCGAAAACAGTCCAATCAGTAAGGTCGAAACAGGCTTGTAAAACCCGCTCTGTTTCATTAGTTCATCTTTTAACAGTTCTTAATACAGATTCAAGTTTCTGCCTGTAGGTCGGTATGAGAAGAACCAAACAGTGATTAGAGAGTCCTAAACCTGCTCGTGGGACAGAGTGATATGCGTCCTTTATCGCTGTGTAACACTGATCCAACATATTGGGTGGGACATGTAACATGCTGTCTGTATTATGGCAGTTTGCGGGAGAGATTTGCTTTATAAAAGTCCCCTAGAATGATTAAAACAGGGTCCGGGTGTTGTTGTTCTGTCTCTGTGATCTGATCAGCGAGTTTCTGTAAAGCTGATCTCGCGTTCGCTTGCAGTGGAATGAGAATGAAATATAGTATTATTTTCAAAATTATTTTGGCGACCACAGAATTTTATTTATTTTTTTATTACAGTGAAGTGTTATTTCAAGCTTTTGGGGCATATAAGTTCCTGTGAAGATTTATACATAAATATTTTCACAAATTGTAAAACAAAGATTATGCAATAAAAAGTATCCAATGCATTGTTTCTTCTGTTTATAAGTGGTTCTTACTTTTTATGCTTTATGATTTATGCTTGACATTTCAAATTACATGGCTTGTGTCTTATACGTTTTGTGATCCTTTTGAAGTGATTTCTAAGTAAGTGATTTTTGCCTGGACAAGTAAAAATATATTTACATTAAATGCAATTTGGCAGTGGGCTCTCTTGACCTAAACAATTATCAGTCATTAAATCAATCAATCAATAGAAGCACTCTAACAGCCATTTTGTAGTTGACTCAAAAGTCTGTGTATTGCTCAAAGGCTGATTGATTGATTGATTGATTGATTGATCATTTTTTCCACCTAGATTTTATATACACTCTCAAAACTGCATGCTCTGCAAGTGGCCTGAATACAGAACATCTGAAACAAAAATAGGTCTGTATGATTACTTTCTGCAGTTAAATTTTAACTGAAAATCAGAGTGAGAGATTTGAGAGAAAACAAAACAACATTAATAAAATATGAAGAATGAAATACACTTGCTAAATAAAACCCTGTATGATACCAAACTAAAAATGTAATTATAAAACTGCATAATATAGTGAGAAGGCCGATTCTGGAGATCGCAGCCAATTATTTTAAGCATCTGACTCATATTTGCAATTGTAATGGGAGAGTCCACCATGGGAATTATATATATAGATGTATATAAGACCAACTGTATTTTGTATCTGTTGCCAACACACAGCACATATAGAGGTGTGAAGGAATCCAACTGTGCGTGAAATTGCCATCAGTCAAATCATCTGGATTTGGCTTCGGCTTAAAATAACTCCTCTTACCGTCTGTCACACAGCAGGTGTAGAGCCGTATCATCATGTTCTGTATGTATGACTCTCATCGTCCTGTGGCCATAGAAATAGTATATACTGCACAAACTGCAGTATATGATGCATTCTGGAAGTACATATTGAAGCAGCCTATAGATTGCTGCACCTGTATGTCCAGACTGTGACATGTTTTAGAAAAAATATAAATGCATATAAGGATGAGTAGGCCTATATAAGCTATGATTCTCAAAAGTAACTTACAGTTAAACAGAGTTCAGTGAATCTATCAAGTTCATTGGACCATGCTTTCATAAACTTCAATGCATCATTCAAGTGCTCTGCATCCTTTGTGTCTTAGATCAATGTTAGAAGATAACAAAGAGAGCAAGTATGTCTCAAACAGACCGACCAGTAGACACAAAGAAGTGTTTGTCACAGCTTCAGACTTTCCAATGACGCAAGCAGATGAATATAGATTTTTTTTTCCATGTGGCTTCATTCAGGGGTAAATGATCAGTCTCTGAAAGAAGCACATTTTTGAGCATTGCTTATTTACTGTGTGAAACTATGAAAAGCATGCGGCTCCATGAACCTCTCTTAATCCACCACAACCCGCTGTTTCCAAAAAATCAATACCGCTTCCCTCAGTGCTCAGAGCTGATAAGAACAGCTTCTGAATTACTGAAAGTTGTTTAATACATTTTGGCATTGTATATTCATTTTCATTTATAAACAAAATGAAAGGCAAATGTTTTCTCATTTATACAAAAAAAAGTTTGTTATGGCTTTATTTTAGTCATGTCTGGGTTATATTACATTTTACATTTTTTGCTTAGCGGTCCTAAGAAGGTTAATAGTTTCTCCAGTCTTTTAATAACCTTTTTAGCTTTCTTTTTTCCTGCTTACAGTTTAACTGAAACACAGGTTTATATAATATTATAATTTAAAAAATGGCCAAAATACTGTCTTTGAGCATTTATTGTATTCTGGGGAAGTAGTGGCCTAATGGTTAGAGAGTCTGACTTGTAACCCAAAGGTTGCGGGTTCAAGTCTCGGGCCGGCAGGGATTGTAGGTGGGGGGAGTGAATGTACAGCGCTCTCTCCACCCTCAATACCACGACTGAGGTGCCCTTGAGCAAGGCACCGAACCCCCAACTGCTCCCCGGGCGCCGCAGCATAAATGGCTGCCCACTGCTCCGGGTGTGTGTTCACGGTGTGTGTGTGTGTTCACTGCTGTGTGTGTTAATTGGGATGGGTTAATTGCAGAGAACAAATTCTGAGTATGGGTCACCATACTTGGCCGCATGTCACGTGACTTATAATTTGGCTAATTTATTTTCTGGTCATGTAATTTTGTTTGTTTGTTAAACTTTCAACAAATTGTTAATAATGCAGACACTTTGGGGCTAGTATTTAGCACAGTCTACATCGGTTGATAAAAAATGTTAACAAAGCAACATAGATGAATATAATTAAGGTTTGCTTTGCACATTTTGACCAACCAACGTAGACTGTATTCAGATTTTTGCTAATTGTTTTATTTGTTTTTAAATATAGTTTTAGTGTATTCAAATGTCTCATTATAAAGAATTACTTCTACAGCAGTGGAGAAAAATCCTATTTAAATTTTAAAGGTTTAATTAATATCACAACACATACAGAAATAACCAGTGGTGAAACCTCCTTTCCTCCAGGTAATGTCTTATGAAAGTAAATAAATAGAAAAAAGCATGAAATGCTTATTTCAATTTGTGGATTAATTGCTTTTGAGTCACTATTATTTGTCAAGTCACTATTATTTGTATAGTGCTTTTAACAATGCAAATTGCATCAAAGCAGCTTTACATCAGCTTGATATAAAGCTGGGTGGCTTTATATCAGCTTTACAGTATTTAGACGGGAAATAGTTTGTCGAAATAGTGTCATTCTCCTCTGGCCAGACAAAATCAGCGGTTTAAATCTAGGCTAAAGCAGAGTCAGATTGTGCAAAGGACTCATCTGGTTCCTGTGATCTTGTCCTGATGGCCGTCTAGGAGACAGGGCCTTCACTGGGGATCAGTCTCTGGGGCTCATCTAGTTGTCCTGGTCTCCGCTGACGTTCAGGGCTGTAGAGGTCATCTCTAGGTGCTGATCCACCATCTGATCTGGATACGGACTGGATCTGGGTGGCTACGGTGACCTCGGAATAAGAAAGAAACAGACTAATATTAGCATAGATGCCATTCATCTAACGATGTAACAAGTACATCGGGTGTTTTGGGAAGTGTTCCCGGTTCCGGTTGACCTAATTAATGCAGCCTAACAATCCTTTAACGGATTTGAATTATAGAAATGCGATAGTGTAACGTGTAAACCAGGTTAAAGAGATGGGTCCTTAATCTAGATTTAAACTGACAGAGTGTGTCTGCTTTAAATCTAGATTATCTAGTGTTAGGTAGATTGTTCCATTTGGGCGCTAAATAGGAAAACGATCTCCTGCCCGCAGTTGATTTTGAGATTCTAGGTATTATCAGATGGCCAGAGTTTTGAGATCGCAGCGGATGTGAAGGACAATAATGCGATAAGAGCTCACTCAAATACTGAGGTTCCAAACCATTCAGGGCCTTATAAGTAATTAGCAAGATCTTAAAATGTATACAATGTTTAATACGGAGCCAGTGCAGTGTTGACAGAACCAGGCTAATGTGGTCATACATCCTGGTTCTAGTAAGAACTCTAGCTGCTGCATTTTGAACCATCTGGAGTTTGTTTATTAAACATGCAGAGCAACCACCCTATAAAGCATTACAATAATCTAGCCTCAAGGTCATGAACGCATGAATTAATGTTTCTGCATTTGACATTGAGAGCATATGTCGTAATTTAGATATATTTTTAAGATGGAAAAATGCAGTTTTACAAATGCTAGAAATATGTTTTTCGAAGGAAAGATTGCTATCAAAAAGTACGCCTAGGTTCCTATTTAATTTATAGAGCAGCCATCAAGTATTAGACAGTGATCTAGGTTATTACATGCAAAAGTTTTTGGTCCAATAAAGATACTTTTTTGATAAAGAAGACAGTGCACACTGAGTGTGGGGTGTTTTAAACGACCATATTCTGTACATTCAAGGGTTTCTTCAATAGTCTTTAACTGTGCAGTGGAAGTATCAGCTAATACAATACAAGGTCATACGTTCTCATGAGATTATTTGTGATCCATGGCTCGCTGTCATGTTGTATTGTTAAGCTGCTGTGTAACTGACTTAAAATATTACATGATATTTTTTTATATTTTCTTCTCTTGAGAGTTAAATTATATTGTCTCTCATTCACTATGGGAAATTACATGTCTGCAGTAAAATTAACAGTTAAAAGGCATTACTCATGGAGAAAGGAGTAAAACTATAAGGCATAAAGGAGGCAGCCTTAAAAGGATTACAACACTAATCAGCAGTAAGGCATCTGTTAAGGCAGTGAGAATATTCGTATTAGCAGCTAATTAACAATGCATTAATCATGCCCAGGCATCCATTATTAACCTCTTGTACTATAACTCAAAACTAGTAATTAATAATAAATGCTTTGGCCTAAATTCTGATTTATTAATAGCAGAGAAAAAAAAAGATCTGAAGTTCAATATGGCCTTTTCTATTAAAAGTGTTTTACATAACTAAGAGAGAGCCTGTGGGAAATATGCAGTTTATTTTATATCGGTTCCTTAAGTGATGGAATGACAATGACCTCAAGTTCATACATTACTAATGTAAGCACGATGCATGATGCATTATAAGCCTTTTTTAATGCAGTGCAATTCCATCTTTCATATGTGTGCTAAGTCATTTTTTTTTTTTTTTTACTCAAAAGCTATAAACATCTGATTCTTTGTTTTGGGGATAGAATTCACAAGCCTTAAATGTGACAGCCAGTCACTACTACTCGAGAAAACAAGCATTCATGCATTGGACTTAAAACCTATAACCAGTAACTGATAAAAAAAAGTACCTTGACAGCTTCACCATGTGACAGCTACCCCTTTTCTACCCTATGTATGCGTTCCCCAGTATCATGAATATCAAATCAGTATATATTGAATCTATGGTCAAAGAAAATAGAATCCCAGTCTGATGTATTTTGTTGTGAAAAGGAGGCACTACTGACAGTGAAGCTGTTAGGACTGTGTGAGAAGAACAGAGCTGGAGAGAGTCACTTCAGGCAAGTCGAGCACCTCATTAAACAGACAGTGAAGGATGAACTTGCTCCTCAGAAGTGGCCGAAGCAGTCAGGCAGAGAGCATGAATGAGATTTAAACGTCCCTTAAAGAAAATCTGTAAAATGCAGAAATTCATTGATGATTGTCTGGCTAAATTGATTTAGAAGACCTATTTAGCAATGTTTTCCTTTGTCCATTCCTGCACATTCATAAAGTGCTGTTTTGCTGCTAGCCTATTGTTTTAAAACCATTAAATGTACAATATTATACAGTATTTTAAATAAATACTGTAAGCTGATTGCATATTGTAAGCATGCTAAGACTTGAAATTGTGAAACTGGAAATCATTGCAATTTTAATAAAAGAAATGTAGAGTTCTCTCTCTCTCTCTCTCTCTCTATATATACATATATATATATATATATATATATATATATATATATAATATCATATTTATTTAATATTATAATATCATATTTATTATATTTATTTATTTGCTTGCTTTCTTGTTTAGTTGGTCGGTCACGGTCAATGAGGGGAAAATATTCTGCATTTCCCTTATTTCCCACCCTAATTATAATTATGTTAAAGAATAAGTGCATTTCAATACTTTAGTATGTTATACTACTGCAATTTGTATATAGTTTACCCCCCCCCCCCCCCCCCCCCCTTCTTTTTCTACATAAAAATGTAGAGTTAAAATACAAGGAAAACTTGCCACGATCCCAGACCTGTATTAGGCTACATTGAGGCGCCATCATGTGTTCAGTTGCATTGTTGCATGGTGTCCTTATTGTTTTGTAAATTCAAGTTTACAATTTAATCTCTGTTCGTTTTTAATTTAATTTAATTTAATTTAATTTAATTTAATTTAATTTAATTTAATTTTTATAGGGCACAAGGAATACAAAAAAAAGAAAAAGGAAAAAGAAAAAAATATATATTTTACTCTGTACTCTGTTTACTTATATTTTTTACAAAGATATATCACGATATATATAAAGGACGCTAAACATACACACGCAATCCACAATTTTCCTGAAAACTGCCTCTTCTCTCTTATCTTTAGTTTTGGCAGCTGAGGTCATGAGTCAGTAGTCACCATGGCAACAAGAAACGCTTCTCTCTTAGCCCCGCCCATCAGCAACAGTTGCCAGCTGTTAGCTTCTCCTTTCAGTTTGTAGCTTGAAGCTTTTAATTTATTATTTATTTTATTTTTTTTAGCTGTTGTAATCAAGACAAAGGTAAGTGTCTGAAATCTCTTTTATATTAACTACTGAGTAGGCTACTAGACGTTACTTTTGTGTACAGTTGTCAACCGTTGATCGAAGAAATAACTGTTTACATAGGTTACTTTTTAATGTAGTTATATTGGTATGGGTTTATACCGCTGTACTGATATTAATAAGGCTGGGTCAATGACGACATTAGATATTATAAATGGGAGAAATAGTTTAAAAATCTGGTTTAAATAATATCTCAAGTTAGTGCGTGTTATTAGTTTATTAGTTAATGTTACAACGTTTAAACCATTTTTAGATAGAGATTTATTAACTCTAACGTTAAATATGTTAAGTGAGGTAAAAAAAAGTGCTAATATACTTTGTTTGCACACACTGCTAACACATTATTTTCCAAAACGATTTCAAACTTCATGGTGATTTTATTTTATTTTTTTTCATTAATATCTTGAATTTTGAGCCATGAACATCTTGACGACGTTTTCTTGGGGTTGCATTTGACCTGAACAAAACATTCATTTTTATTAAAAAGGTCAAAATATATTATTATTTTCATTAATGTTATTCATGTTTAAATATCCTCTATGTTTTTGTTTGTTTGTTTATCTTAATCACATGACAATAAACTGCATATTGCATCTTGGTTATACACGCTGAGGCTGATCTGATTATTTTCTAACCAAAATACTTTATTGCTCATACATAGCCCTACATACACACATACATCATAATAAGAATACTTTAATTCCTAATATTAAGCGAAATGTATGCTGATTTTGTTGGGACTTAATTTAGTTAGTTGGCCAATCAGTCATTAAGACCCTGAGAAAACGTTTTTTTAATTACTGATGCACAAAATTTGCCTGGTAAACTGTTGAGATCATGCAGTCAGATTTACAGGTGTGGCTGGTTGTCTAGAAACATGGGAAGTGAAATTAGCCAGGTAGTGTGACGGGTTTAGTTTGAGTCGCAGAGAGATGGTTTACTGTTGATATGTAAACTAAAAGGCACTAAACACAGTTCAGACTCCATGGCATGGATTCATATCAGAACAAGATGAACCCTTACCAAGTACATTTTCAGGTAAAAATATTTGTATTTGACTGTTATAAAGAAAATTGGTCTTTAAGAAATATGAGATCTCTTTCATATACAAGACTCACTTAACAGATTTATATTAGGTTCTGTTCTTATGGCTGATGTACTTCCCATGCATGCATGCTAATGTATATTATAGTCTATGTACTCCTGCACAGAAAATAAGATAAGAAATGCAATTCTTGCTCTCTTTCGCACACATTTTATTGTTGACAATTTGGAAAGCTTTTCATTGAAACGCCAGTCCTAAAAACAATAGTGCAAGAGTGGCCGCTGACAATGGCTTTTAGTTGTTGTCATAGAGATGGACTCTTTGACTTTCACAATATGTTGTCTGCCATCTAATCTACAGAAATATATTTCCTTCATTTAGCAATTCCATGAGGAAAGGGAAACAAGCTAATGCAATAATAATAATGCATAAAAATATATAACTATATATTTTTATACAGTATCTCACAGAAGTGAGTACACCCCTCACATTTTTGTAAATATTTTATTATGTCTTTTCATGTGACAACACTGAAGAAATGACACTTTGCTACAATGTAAAGTAGTGAGTGTACAGCTTGTATAGCAGTGTGAATTTGCTGTCCCCTCAAAATAACTCAACACAGCCATTAATGTCTAAACCGCTGGCCACAAAAGTGAGTACACCCTTAAGTGAAAATGTCCAAATTTGCCCCAATTAGCCATTTTCTCTCCCCGGTGTCATGTGACTCGTTAGTGTTATAAGGTCTCAGGTGTGAATGGGGAGCAGGTGTGTTAAATTTGGTGTTGTCGCTCTCACTCTCTCATACTGGTCACTGGAAGTTCAACATGGCACCTCATGGCAAAGAACTCTCTGAGGATCTGAAAAAAAGAATTTTTGCTCTACATGGGGCCGCTCATATATTGCGTCTTTTGCGCGCTCAAGTTCGTTATTTCAAATGGAGACGCGCGGTATGCGCGCTCATAATGGAAGCGACGCGGTAGCGGTGCGACGCACTCGTTTTTTCCAGGCGCGTCCGCGCCGCATCGAGATAAAAACATCTCAACTTTTCAGAATTTCACCGCAGGTCATGTGACAAGAACCAACCAATCAGCTTCCTCACCTTTTCCGTTACTTTGAAACCTCAGCAGCGTTTTTGAAGAATGGGGTGCACCCAAACACTGCGGCGTTTTTTACTTTTCTTAGTAAATAAATCTTGTAACAGAGTTACAGCAAGTGTTTTTCGTTGTTGGAAATCCATTGCTGAAATTTCCTTGTTGTAACGGAGAGCGCAGCTGATGGTTGCTTAGCAACGACAGACGCCTCCGGAGCGCAACCACCCGAGCGCTTTGGAAAAAAAGAGGAAGCGGCGCGCCTAGCGTTTTCCACGTGTTTTTAGGCGCGATATGTGAATGGCCCCTAAAGATGGCAAAGGCTATAAGAAGATTACCAAGACCCTGAGACTGAGCTGCAGCACGGTTGCCAAGACCATACAGCGGTTTAACAGGACAGGTTCCACTCAGAACAGGCCTCGCCATGGTCGACCAAAGAAGTTGAGTGCACGTGCTCAGCATCATATCCAGAGGTTGTGTTTGGGAAATAGACGTATGAGTGCTGCCAGCATTGCTGCAGAGGTTGAAGGGGTGGGGGGGTCAGCCTGTCAGTGCACACTGCATCAAATTGGTCTGCATGGCTTTCGTCCCAGAAGGAAGCCTCTTCTAAAGATGATGCACAAGAAAGACCGCAAACAGTTTGCTGAAGACAATTACTGGAACCATGTCCTGTGGTCTGATGAGACCAAGATAAACCTATTTGGTTCAGATGGTGTCAAGCTTGTGTGGCGGCAACCACGTGAGGAGTACAAAGACGAGTGTGTCTTGCCTACAGTCAAGCATGGTGGTGGGAGTGTCATGGTCTAGGGCTGCATGAGTGCTGCCGGTATTGGGGAGCTACAGTTCGTTGAGGGAACCATGAATGCCAACATGTACTGTGACAAACTGAAGCAGAGACTGGGCCGCAGGGCAGTATTCCAACATGATAACGACTCCAAACACACCTCCACGACGACCACTGCCTTGCTAAAGAAGCTGAGGTTAAAGGTGATGGACTGGCCAAGCATGTCTCCAGACCTAAACCCTATTGAGCATCTGTGGGGCATCCTCAAACGGAAGGTGGAGGAGCACAAGGTCTCTAACATCCACCAGCTCCGTGATGTCGTCATGGAGGAGTGGAAGAGGACTCCAGTGGCAACCTGTGAAGCTCTGGTGAACTCCATGCCCAAAAGGGTTAAGGCAGTGCTGGAAAATAATGGTGGCCACACAAAATATTGACACTTTGGGCCCAATTTGGACATTTTCACTTAGGGGTGTACTCACTTTTGTGACCAGCGGTTTAGACATTAATGACAGTGTGTGGAGTTATTTTGAGGGGACAGCAAATTCACACTGTTATACAAGCTGTACACTCACTACTTTACATTGTAGCAAAGTGTCATTTCTTCAGTATTGTCACATGAAAAGATATAATAAAATATTTACAAAAATGTGAGGGGTGTACTCACTTCTGTGAGATACTGTATATAACACACGCTATAATAAATAATAATACAAAATGAAAAAATAAAACTAAATAGTCTGTTTTTAGCTTTAAAAATGTATACATTGCTATGCATTGTTGGTAGGATATTTTTACTGTTTTTGAGAGAAGTATTTTATGCTGACCAAGGCTGCATTTATTTAATCAAAACACAGTAAAACAGTAATATTGTGAAATAATTTACAATTTAAAATACATTTTTAACATGGTTTAACATATTTTAAAATGTAATTAATTCCTGGATGGCAATGCTGAATTTTCAGAAACAAATACTCAAGTCTTCCGTGTCTCATGATCATTTAGATATGCTGATTTGAGTGTCATAGCTAAACTAAAAATATTGTGTTTTCTCTCCCCACTCAGCCTCTGTTTGGGAATCACCACATCCATTCACCTCTCTATCTGAAACCTTTCACTATGTTGGGCCAGTTCTCCCCTGGTGAGCCCTACAGTGCTCTGTCCACCACACCGGCCTGGAATCCAGCACACCTGCTTCAGCCCTTCCGCTTCCGCTCACGAACTGAGCCCATAGACTGGAGACGTCTCTCTGCCCTTGACGTGGAACGTGTTGAGCGAGACATGGATGTTGATATGCTTCAGAATTTCATTACGACCGTAACGTTCTGTGCCGTGGAGGGCGAGAGGTGCCCAAATTGTCGAGGACCTGCTGACCCTTCTTTGATCAAACTGCTTCGTATGTCTCAGCTGAGCACTGAGTACCTGCTGCACTGCCAAGACTTGCTGAGCTCTCAGCTGTCAGGACTGGAGGAGCGTCTGCAGGCGGCACTCTCTCTGGTCCAGCGAGGAGAAGAGCAACGAGCAGAACTTGCAAAAAATTTGCAGGAAGCCAAACAGGAGAATCGAAGGAGAAAAAAAATGATCGCCACTCAACAGCTCCTCCTGCAGGCCAGTGCTAATAATTATCACAAGGTGGTTTTCTTAAACTCTTTTAAAACCTTACACTCATACATACTGTTTAAACATTTAGGGTCTGTATGGTTTTTGTGTGTTGTTGAAGCATCTTAAGCTCACCAAGGCTGCATTTATTTGATCAAATCTATATTAAAAACAGGAATATTGCAAAAAGTATTACAATTTAAAATAATAGTTTAAAATTTAAAATACTTATAATAGTTTTCTATTTTCAATGTATTTTAAAATGTCATTTATTCCTGTGATGGCAAAGCTAAATTACTCTAGTCTTCAGTGTCACGTGATATTATCAATGTAAACAAAAAAAAAACAATATTGGAAACTGACTTTTTGAAGGATTCTTTAATGAATAGAGTTCAATAGAACAGCATTTATTTGAAATATAAATATTTTAACAATGTATTTTTTTTTTTACTGTCACTTTTCATCAGTTTAATGTGTCTGTGCATAATGGAAGCATTAATCGTTTTAAATAAATAAATAAATGAAAAATCTTAGCAACCCCAAACTTTTGAATGGGAGCGCTTTGATCCTGTAGGCTAATAAAAGCTTTTTTTTTGAGTGGGCTGCCAGTTTCAATTCCTCCCACAGAATCCTATTCCCCTCCATCAATACCTTAAAAATATAGTGTGATATCTTGTTCTAGATAATAAAAATAACTTTTATTATTGAGCTATCATTATACTAACTATGCAAGTAGGCTAAGCTGGTATTTTGCTAACCAAGGCTAACTGAAAAGATAAAGAATGGGAAATGTGAGTATTTTCAGTCTGGTAACATAATGTGATATTAATATGCTTTCATGATTAATTAGATATTGTAAAATTGGCACAGAATGAACTACTGGCTGCTTGGTGACCTTTAGTTATCATAAAACCAGTTCTAATATTTTGATGCCTTTTTATTCATGACAGTGCCAGTTCTGTGAAAAATCATTTGTCAACTACTCTTACTTACAAGCACATGTTCAGCGACGACATCCTGAAGTTACAGATTCAGGTTGGTGGAAAAAAATTGTTTAATAGAAGTTTAATAAAATTTCAGATATAGGTGTGCTAGCAATTCACTTGAATTTCATTAATGATTTGGTTGAAAATAATTGTTTAATAACTCAATATCACTGTTTGTGCATGTGTATGTCTCAGAGAGACAAAAGAAACGGAAGGTAGAAGAGATGGAAGACAGGATAGAAGAGCTGAAGGAGAAACTAAGACTGACGGAAATGCAGCTACAGGCAGAGAGAGAAACAGAAAGTTTGAGGCGTCAGCAGGTGAGTTTGTTTGCATCCCATGAGGCTCTAAAACTCCCTATTAAATAACCCTATTTCCTTCTGAAGTGACATACATACTGCCAGGTATGGTGACCCATACTCGGAATTTAACTCATCCAACGTGCACACACACAGCAGTGAACACACTCACACCCGGAGCAGTGGGCAGCCATTTATGCTGCAGCGCCCGGAGAGCAGCCTTGCTCAGTCGTGGTATTGAGGGTGGAGAGAGCGCTGGACATTCACTCCCCCCACAATCCCTGCCGGCCCGAGACTCGAACCCGCAACCTTTGGATTACAAGTCTGACTCTCAAACCATTAGGCCACGACTTCCCCGTGGGAATAATTCTGTGTCTATTTCCAGTATTTTATACTTAACGAAATTCTTGTGTGTTTGATTGTTTATTATCAGTTCAATAGGCCTTGTACTTAAAGGCTTTTATAGCTTTCATTTACCCATCCTTACTATGATCAAGCACCCTTACTATTATTTATCAAGCAGAATTTCCAAGCTGCTCTTTTACATATATTGAAACCGTATGGAGACTAGAAATTATTTGCATTTATTGGGGGAACACAAAAGTTTCGCGATTGAAACCAAAAGCATTGAAATATAATTGAAATTTATAAAATATAAAAGCATCTCTAGTAATTCTAAGCCCCTACATGTTAATAGGAAAATCAGAATCAGAATCAGAATCAGAATGAGCTTTATTGGCCAAGTATGTTTACACATACAAGGAATTTGTTGTAGTGACAGAAGCTCCACAGTGCAACAGAAAGACAGTAACAGGACAGGACACAGGTAATGAAACAAAATAACAGGAAATAGCCAATAACCAATGTACAAAGCAGCAAAAAAAATAAAAAATACACAATATATAATATATAATATAGGCGACTATGTATGTACAGGTGAAGTATGTGCAAATTAGAAATGAGAAAATAAAATAAGTGAGTGTGGTGAATGGATAATGTATTAGTTGTGTGTTCTACGTTTATTTGGAAAAGTGGATAAGTGGCAGATAAGTGGAAAAGTAACATTCCAGTGCTTTTGTGTTCCCTTGAACTTGCATTCAATTGAGAAAAATTATCACAAATGTTTTGCATTCTCCTGGAAACATTTTGTTTGCTTGCAAAACTTTTAAATGCAATCACAAAATTGATGATCAAAAATGAAATGGGATTTTGAAATGGGAAAAAAATATATTTCGATGCTTTTACCAGCAAACATATGTTTTCTTGCAGGAATGCATTATTTGTATGAGAGAACACAAATGCAAAGTTTCTAGGGGAATGCACAAGTTGTGTGATCAAGTGTAAAAGCATTGAAAGATCTCATTTTTATAGTTTTTCACCTTTTTGACTTATATGACAAAGACTCCTTAGACTCCAAATGAAATATGTGACCCTGGAGCACAAAACCAATCATAAAGAGCACAGGTATATTTGTAACAATAGCCAACACAATACCCAATACATTGTATGGGTCAAAAAGATTTTTATTTTATGCCAAAAATCATTAGGATATTAAGTAAAGATCATGTTCCATGAAGATATTTTGTAAATATCCTACCGTAAATATATCAAAACTTAATGTTTGCTTAGTAATATGCATTGCTAAGAACTTCATTTTGACAACTTTAAAGGCAATTTTCTCAATATTTAGATTTTTTTTACACCCTCAGATTCCAGAGTTTCAAATACTTATATCTCAGCCAAATATTGTCCTATGCTAACAAACCATACATCAATGGAAAGCTTTGATTATGATTATGTGGGGGTTTTGACAAAAAAAAAACCCTTATGACAGATTTTGTGGTTCAGGGTCACATATATCAAATAATTCAGATATGTTCCAGGAACAAGAGGAGCAGCGAAGGAGAGAACAGTCAGAGAAGGAAGCACTGGAGAGATGGAAAGAGGAGGAGAGAAGGAAATCTCAGCAGGAAATTGGAGAGCTGAGACAGTTATTTCTTCAGGAGTCAAAAGACATGGCAAGCAAGAGCTCATCCATAGAGGCTGTGAGTATACATTGGTTTAAAATGATTATTTTAAACTATCACCAGTAGATGGAGACAGATCCTCTGGTACGTATATCTGCCAGGCAGCCAATAGATGAGCTATTGTTTTTGTATAGCATTGTAATAACAGTCTATGTTTTTTGCCATCGTTCCATCTATAGAAACTGCTAGTGTTGCAGAACAAAGAGGTGGTTGTAGCTAATAATGTCACTTTACAAGAGGAGAGTGACCCTGAGAAAGAACTGAGAGAAAACAGAGAGAGAGAGCTGAAAGAGAAAATGGCCAGGAAGGTGAGAGTGCTTTGCTTGTTCACTGAATCATGCATGTGTCATTAATACAATGCCCTTTTAAAATGAATGGTTATTATTTTACAAGTTGTCAAAAAAGGATTATTCATCAGCGAACACTGAACAACTCTTAGGCAATTTCTTTCTATTTAGGAATGCCCAGTAAAGAATTTGAGTCTAAATAAATTACTTACGACACTCAACTCTGTGAGTCTTCAAGTATCAATTTTTGTGACTTAAATGCGATTAAGGTATATTTTCTCACGCTCAAATATAGGCTAATTAAAATCTGCAATCATGGACTAAGTGGCTAGGTGCACAAGATGGTGTCTGTGATCTTTGGTGACACGAGTATGGGCAATGCTTACGGTCTTTGCAATGTTCACATTTACTGTATGGGGAAACTTTTATACAAAACTTGGCTAGATAAAATAAATGTTTTTCAAATTAAGGGGGTAGTGGTATATCAAAGACAAGTGAAAACATCCTCCTTACATTATTGCATACCTCTGTGTGGCATATCATCAAAATACAGCACAGAGATTCCTTCATTCTTTCTTCTGTTGATTATGCGGTTCAGCGTCCGTCCAGGGATCTCTTTATTCATACACAAAACAAATAAGTGTGCAATTGACATTTTCAGAGAGTTGATTTTGTTCTGACTGCTGGGGGATATCAGCTGTTCATTCTCTTTCTGTGTGGAACAGCTCTATAAACAAGATCATAATGTGTGCGACTGTTAAACAAGATTTTAACATCCATTATGGACTCCGTGTATGTTTTAGTAACTACATTTGGTTAACAACCCTCTATAATGCGAGTAAATCTTTCACTATGTGACTAAATTTCCATCATTTTCTGGTCAAAATGGTGGAGTTTCAAACAACAAAATGTACAGTTTTCAGGCTACAAAATAGATCATTCTGAAACAGATGAATTTCTGGTGTCAAAAATCTGGTCCAAAATCCTACTTTACACAGCTGTGTAATAAACATGAAATATGTTCTGAATTGTTCCACATCACGCTGAATTTTCTGTTGGCACTGCTTGTCACTGAAAACTGATGTAAGGTCAAACTACATTATAATTTTTAGTTGTAAATTTGGTTCTGGATTCTTTAATTTATAAAAAAAATATTATATATAAATATGCATTTATATATTTGCATATATGAGACTTTTTAGTTCATAGAGTGCTTGCATTTTTTTTTTTTGCTGTTTACTCACTTTCTGCAGTTTTACCAGTTTCTCAATATATTATTCATGTCCATTTTTGTCATTTAGAAAAGTGAATGGAAGAGGAAATTTCAGGAAGCACAGAACAGACACCGACAGGAGAAAGAAGAGGCAAGTCTTTCTAGTATTGCACTGTCTGGGCATTATGAGTGCATTCGCCCGGTTTCACAGACAAGGCTTAAGCTATCTCAAGCTGTCTCAACTGAAAATGTCTTGCTCTGACATACCGACGGAAAATTAAAAGTTGCGATTTTCTAGGCTGATATGGCTAGGAACTATACTCCTAGTCCCCAGCTATATCATAGGCTACTGAGCTGGGGACCTCTTTCAGGCGCTGCGTCATATCATTGTGCCTGCTGCACCCATGGTACGGCAGCAAAGTTCCTTGATTGTTACGCCGGAATGATAGTATAGTTCCTAGTCATACAGGTCCTTCTCAAAAAATTAGCATATTGTGATAAAGTTCATTATTTTCTGTAATGTACTGATAAACATTAGACTTTCATATATTTTAGATTCATTACAACACAACTGAAGTAGTTCAAGCCTTTTATTGTTTTAATATTGATGATTTTGGCATACAGCTCATGAAAACCCAAAATTCTCAAAAAATTAGCATATCATGAAAAGGTTCTCTAAACGAGCTATTAACCTAATCATCTGAATCAACTAATTAACTCTAAACACCTGCAAAAGATTCCTGAGGCTTTTAAAAACTCCCAGCCTGGTTCATTACTCAAAACCGCAATCATGGGTAAGACTGCCGACCTGACTGCTGTCCAGAAGGCCATCATTGACACCCTCAAGCAAGAGGGTAAGACACAGAAAGAAATTTCTGAACGAATAGGCTGTTCCCAGAGTGCTGTATCAAGGCACCTCAGTGGGAAGTCTGTGGGAAGGAAAAAGTGTGGCAGAAAACGCAGCACAACGAGAAGAGGTGACCGGACCCTGAGGAAGATTGTGGAGAAGGACCGATTCCAGACCTTGGGGGACCTGCGGAAGCAGTGGACTGAGTCTGGAGTAGAAACATCCAGAGCCACCGTGTACAGGCGTGTGCAGGAAATGGGCTACAGGTGCCGCATTCCCCAGGTCAAGCCACTTTTGAACCAGAAACAGCGGCAGAAGCGCCTGACCTGGGCTACAGAGAAGCAGCACTGGACTGTTGCTCAGTGGTCCAAAGTACTTTTTTCGGATGAAATAAATTTTGCATGTCATTCAGAAATCAAGGTGCCAGAGTCTGGAGGAAGACTGGGGAGAGGGAAATGCCAAAATGCCTGAAGTCCAGTGTCAAGTACCCACAGTCAGTGATGCTGGTGTTGGTCCACTGTGTTTTATCAAGGGCAGGGTCAATGCAGCTAGCTATCAGGAGATTTTGGAGCACTTCATGCTTCCATCTGCTGAAAAGCTTTATGGAGATGAAGATTATGGTTTACTGACCATGGTATTACTGTGCTCAATTGGCCTGCCAACTCTCCTGACCTGAACCCCATAGAGAATCTGTGGGATATTGTGAAGAGAAAGTTGAGAGACGCAAGACCCAACACTCTGGATGAGCTTAAGGCCGCTATCGAAGCATCCTGGGCCTCCATAACACCTCAGCAGTGCCACAGGCTGATTGCCTCCATGCCACGCCGCATTGAAGCAGTCATTTCTGCAAAAGGATTCCCGACCAAGTATTGAGTGCATAACTGAACATAATTATTTGAAGGTTGACTTTTTTTGTATTAAAAACACTTTTCTTTTATTGGTCGGATGAAATATGCTAATGTTTTGAGATAGGAATTTTGGGTTTTCATGAGCTGTATGCCAAAATCATCAATATTAAAACAATAAAAGGCTTGAACTACTTCAGTTGTGTTGTAATGAATCTAAAATATATGAAAGTCTGTTTATCAGTACATTACAGAAAATAATGAACTTTATCACAATATGCTAATTTTTTGAGAAGGACCTGTATATGCCTAGAAAATCGCAACTTTTAATTTTCCGTCGGTCTTAGTACACAATGTAACTGCAGAAGAGTCAATCTTTAAATAAGAAAATTATCAAAACTATATGGTCATTTTTGAGTGAGATGCTAATGGTCTATTCCGATTCAATGATCTATGCCAAGCTAAGCTAAAAGTGCTACCGCCAGACCCGGATATCGGCTGAATGGATTTAAAAACCGTAAAACTCAACTGTTTAACTCTTGGGGAGTTGTAAAATGAGCCTATTTCCAAAAAAAGTGGAGTGTTCCTTTAATGTTTTCTTCTAAGGCATTTTTGTAGAAGTTGCTTAAATATCTTAATTTAACTAAGTCCTGGCTTAAGCTAAGCCCCGTTTGTGAAACCGGGCCATTAAGTTTTTAAGTTAAAAGATGTTTAAATAAATTTTAGAATTCTAATAAAAAATGTCATTTTAAGAGTTATACAGAGCTTATTTGTTTAATAAGAACTATGAAGGGAACAAAATTACATTTAAAACGGACTTACTCTCAGACTTGTGTCCTGTTTTTCCATCCCTCTTGTGCCCATATTGGTGTTTCCTGTTCTTGTCTCCATTCAGTTCATTTAGTCTCAGCCGTGTTTGATTTGATTCCAGGTGTGTCTCGTTTTCCCTTCGTTAGTTCTGTCTATTTATTGTGTGTTCTGACCCTTGTTACCTGTCCGCTGTTATTCGTCTGTTCCCCCTGCTATGTGTGCATCTTACCTCTATGTAACCCTTTATTTGGAAAATAAAGATGTTTTTTGTGAAACTCTTCTCCATCTCCTCGCTTCCTCGTTGTCCTACACAGTAGCAGCAGCCGAATCGTGACAGAACAGCGGACCCAACAAAAGTAGTGGCACCCCTTCTCCCCTTTTGTTTTAGTTTTTTTTTTAAAGTCTTTTGTTTTTCTTGTTTTCTCCCGCGGCATGGAAACTGCCGCACGATTCGCCGCCCTAGCCCGTCGAGATTTCCCCTTCTATGAGTACGTCGGGGAATTCTGTGGGCTCGCCGTGGCGACGGCATGGGATGACGCCACTCTCACTTCGCTGTTCTGGCTCGGGGCCAACTACCATCGCCCCGTGGGGAGTGTCCGGGCCTGAGCCAGAACCAGCCCGCTGCCCGCCGTCCACGGGGAAATCAAGGCCACCGTCCGCGGCTCTCTCAAGCCCGCCAGGGAGCTGGGGCCGCAGCCTCGAAGGCGGAACCCGTCCAGCCCTCCTGAGTCTCCTTCGTCTCTGCTGGTCCCGTCCAGCCCTCCTGAGTCTCCCGAGTCCCCTTGGCCGCCCAGCCGCCGTGGGTCCCAGAACGGGCTCCGCCCTGGAGGCCTCCTGTCCTGTCACCCTGTCCCTTGTGGCCTCCAGAGCGCCCCCCCCCCCTCCCCGTTGGATGTTGCACGGCGCGGGGTTATTGTCAGACCTGTGTCCCTATGTCCTGTGTTTCCATCCCTCTTGTGCCCATATTTGGTGTTTCCTGTTCCTGTTTTCATTTAGTCTCAGCTGTGTTTGATTTGATTCCAGGTGTGTCTCGTTTTCTCCTCGTTAGTTCTGTCTATTTATAGTGTGTTCTTCCCCTTGTTTCCTGTCTGCTGTTATTCGTCTGTTCCTCCTGCTACGTGTGCATCTTACCTCTATGTAACCCTTTATTTGGAAAATAAAGATGGTTTTTGTGAGATTCTCCAACTTCAACTAGCTTCCTCGTTGTCCTACACAGTAGCAGCAGCCGAATCGTGACACTTACCATATAATTTGACAGACCTCTGATTTAAGCCCCGATGATTTCCTGAATTTATTTGAATGCAGATATAAATAATTTTAAGATTGCCACAGATACAGAAATTGGCTCTGCTGCACACCCCTAATGGGCAACATATTGGAACACTTTTATCATGTCTGTGATTTTTGTGTGTGTTACAGCTCAAGAATGAGAATGCCAGGCTTGTGAAGGCCTTATCTGTGGAGAAGAACTCTGGCTCCAGTCTGCAGAAACTACAGCAGCAGGTTGTCTCTCTCTCTTCTCAACTGAGCCAAAAGGACAGACTCATCAAATCTCAGGAGGAGAAGGTTGGTTATTTACTTCACAATAGCAAACAGTGGATGAAAGTCAGCTATAAAACCATTAGGGATGTAACGATTACCGGTTTGACGATAAATCATGATAAAATTCCCCACGGTTAGTATTACCGTTTCATATTTTAATTATCATTAAAACCGTATTCGATTACCGTGATTTGAACAACTCGCGATAAAGAAATACTGTCCGGCATAAAGCAGAGTTTTCAGTAACAGTCTCACGTGCGCACAGCAGCACAGTAGTTTCGTTCTGAGTGAAAACTGGGCGGAAAAGCTGGGAGGTTTTAAAAGAGTGCTGAGGGAATTATACAAATGAATTAATTATATGAATGTACCTCTGAAGGTTCTGACTGTCTTCAGAAACGATTTGATGGCATTTTGTTTTCATCTTCGCTCCATATAATACCTAAAGGAAGTGTTCGCGGAGTTCACGGGAATCAGCTGTAATTCAGCTTTTCCGTATAATGCGCCACCTGCTGTCAGTGACTGGATTTACAGACACTTATTTACATTCAGCCTGTGTGCAGTTTCTGTCTGGCCAAAAAACTGACCAAATTTGCATGACCTGCTGTAAATTTTAACCGGTTGATAAAAACCAAGCTTATGTGGATTCTACACATTTAAACAATACAGATAAGCTATATAGAATTATTTATGGAGCAAATAAAATACATATAATCATTTATTAATCAATTATCATTTTAACTTAACCCTTTTCTTTAAAAGGCTGAAATGTGTGGTCTACCTTTATGTAAAACTTTTTCAAAGCTTTATTTGAACATTTACATTATTTATTTGAACATGCTATTAACCTGTTGTCAGTCAAATTGTCATTTAAAATCCAGACCTCATTGGTAATGTTATTGTTTTAGTGATTATGCAAACAAAAAGTCATTTTAATTGCTGTTTGTTGATTTTTAAGTATGAAACTTGGTGAAGTGATTTATGTGTGGTATACTTTTTGAACATCTCCAGCATATTTTAACAATACCGTGATAATACTGATAACCGTGATAATTTTGGTCACTATAATCGTGATTAGAAATTTTCATACCGTTACATCCCTAAAAACCATGCTCTTGTCAGAAAATGTTACCTTAATAGTGAAGTGCCACTAGAGGCACCAAACAGAATTGCAAAAATAATGTTTACAGAGTCCCCAAACAGTCCTACTATAGCCCTTCACCTCACATACCATCTGCTTTGTTCGGGAAACCAAGTCAGTTACATGGTAAGAAGTTTATTGCAAGCCATCCTGTAAAAAGAAGCACCAGTGTTTAGACTCTTTGGAGAACCTATACACCTATAGTTGTATTTTATTAAGCTGTGATGTTCTTTTTAAAGTATTTAAAAAATGGCACACTTCACCTTTAACTCCTACATTAACACATAGTTAGATTAAGTGACTGTAGTTATTGCAAAATTATCTGTTGATGTCTTGATTCTTGAACACTAATCATCTTTCTAACTGATGCTTCATCACAGATTAAAAAGCTGTCAGTCTCAGGTAATGAATTATAGCTGCCGTTTATGGACTTATACTCATTGCTTGATCACATAAAATATTGTTGCTTTGAATCAAATTGAATGTGGTTTGACCCCATTTTTTGTCTCTCATTTGGTAGCTCCAGTGGTTTTGCAAAAAGCCCAAGATTCTACTGAGGAACCAGAGGAGGAAGATGAAGAGAGTGTGTGGTTCAGTACTTTTTAACCACAGTACATACATGCACACACCAATCATACCATGATATAAATTATTCAAACTAAATTTGCATGCACCTTCAGGCATGGAGGATTCAGATGAACCCCAGTGGAAGGTTCTAAAGTTACATAAAGGAAAGTCAGAGCTGATGAAACCATCTAGACCCATTCTAGAAGAATCACTGGAGGAGAAATTGGAGAATATGGGACTGCGGAAGGTAAAGATTGATAAGGACATACTGTACAATCCAACTACTAAACTAAAGAACACATCTGTTGCGACTCACGAAACAACAGTCGCAACAAAAATATATAAAGTATGCAGCAAAAAAAATAATTGGTCCCACTAAATATTAGGTGACCTTAACTACTGTGTACTTACATTTAAATTGATCATTTGGTACAATGCACTTATTGTGTATATGTTTTTACATTGTACTTATATTTTTAAAAATACCTATACAGTATGTAATTACATCTGTAATTAATTTCTGTAATTACATTTAATTACACTGTCAACTTACACCTTAGCCCTTAAACCTACCCATACCACCAAACCTGGCCCTGACCTTACCCATATCCCACCTCAATAGCAGCAAAAGTGTTTTGCAATACAATATGACCACAGTAAGTACATTGTACTTATTTTTTGATGCAAGTAGTAGTTACGTGTCAGGGAATAGGCTGGATTCAGATGCGGGTACAACAGAGGCTTTATTGAACAGAAAATAACAAGCGTGGAGCGCTTCCGGAGACAGCTTGCGTGGATCAGGAATTCCTACCGCACAGAAGGGTGGATAGTGGCGGCTGGAGCGTGCCTCAACTGAGTCGGCAGAGACCCAGGTACGGCGGAAGCCGGAGAGAGTCCACGGGTAACTTGAATGCACAGATAGAAGCAGGATAACACACTAGCAGCTACGAGCACTGGAGCCTGAACGGGACAAGACAAGACAGGTAAGCGATACATACTAAGACAGTCAGAGCAATGGGAACTACCATAACAGTCTGACAAAAGACAGAGTAACAAAGGGAGCTATAAAGGGGAAGCTAATGAGATGACTAGAACCTGGTGTGAATGCAAGATGAGCTAACGAGCAGAGAAACAAGGAGGGCGGGGAAACAATCACGCTGACAATGCGCACGTGGCGAGCTGTCAAAACAACGCCACGTGCACAACACCTGAACACAGAGACAGCAAAGAACAGGTGATCAGACCCGAGACCCGACAGTTAAGGCCACCTAATATGAAGTGTAACCAAATAATTAGTTAATTTTGGACTGTGAATGCATGAATATATGATGTCATTCAACAGCATTGCTCAGTGGTTGAAGTAATGATGTTTTGGCAGGGTACCAAGGGTATCTCTAAGCAAACTTTTAAGAGCCTGAGTGCTCTGTTGACTGGTCAGCGGATGCAGAGATACAGACAGCAGCCAGACCTTCAGAACCAAAGAGACAACCTGGCACGTGAGGTCATTAGGCGAGTGAAAATCCTACAGAACAGCCAGGGGAAATTAACACCCAGCACTTTAAAACAGGGTAAGCAAATGTGTTATTTATCATACCACCACACTACCCATACTCACACATCTAACTTATCTGCTTTCAAGTCAGTTCCATTTGGTTGCCACTATTCTGAACCAAGATCAGACATTCTTATTTATTTGTTTTAGGGAGAAAGAAAAATTCAACCTTAGTGAAAGAAAAAAGCCTCCGATCCAGGGAGGACTCGAAGTCATCCATTCAGTGGGCCAAGAGCCAGCAGCCACAAGCACTTATTCCAAAACCCACCCCACGCTCCAATGCACCTCAGAATCAGACTCCAAAAACACAGCAAAAAAAGAATGGGTATACTTTCTTTTAAAATTGGTAAATATTCAGAGTAATATGAAAATTAAAACATGAAATAGAAAGCTGAGACGTTAAGCTGCTTTTAACTATACTTAATATTGTCTTAATAGTATGTTTTTTTTAAGGAGTATATTTTTTCTTGTTAGCACACCACCTTTCAGTTCAGATGAGGATGAGTCAGTTGAGGACAGTGCCTATATCACCAGCTCGCGGGGCAAACCTTCCCCCTCTGTGCGCCTTGTCCAATCAGGATCACTGCTGAACCCAACAGCTGAGCCTGATTGGACAGACAGTGAACTGTCAGAGGCTTCTGACACACACAAACTTCACAAAAGTCCCAATTCACATGGTAAGCAAATGCCAAAGTCCTATATGTTTATTTATTTTAATTCCTCCATATATAAATACGTTCAGAGCTCTCTGTCATCTACATCATTTTGCCAAAAAAGAGTGCTGAAGTAAGGACACATTTTTCTAGGTGAACTCGAATGTTAGCATCACCCTGGTTCCCAATGAAAAAAATCCAATGAATTATTGCAGATTATTGCAGAAAATAAGCTCTGTGACCAACAAAAGTTTATGATTCTTACATTATTTGTTCATCATGATAATCTTCACAAATGAGCAAAACATTTTTTATCAAATTTGAACCCTAAATACAATCGTAAAAGCTAAACCTAGACTATAAACAGACTACGGCTGCTTGATTCAACAGCTATTAAGTCACCTCTTCTGGGTCTCTGGGTTTTGGCCTACAAAGGTACATCATCCCTGCAGCATAGAATAAAAAACTCTATAGTCAGATATTTCTGAAACTATAAAACTTCCAACTTCCTGTGGGATGTAGACATTTTAATTTTTAAAAATAGTTAAGTCTTACATTATTAATCAGTTAACGTGAATGCTTTTTGATTGCAGGTTCTGTTGTCCAAACATTGACAAGAAGTTTGGAAAGACAGCTAAGCACACCAATCAAAAAGCCTGTGGGCGGGACTAGAGTTATGCCCCCCAGCCCCTCCCCTCGCCCTGCCATTGTAAAACAGAGCGCGGTAAAAAAAAACACACACATTCTCACCTATCTCATATATTCTCAAGTAATTTCCATTGCTGTTAAAATCTTGCAGCAGAAATATAATTTGTTTTTGAACATTGCCTTCAGCATTAGACTGAAAAGCTTTGTATTGTCTTCTAGCTGTCTGATGAGGAGAGTGACTTGGAGCTGTCCTCCATAGAAGAGCTCACGGTCAACCGTGCAGGAGCACGCAAAAGTTCAGAGGTCGGCGGGACCTCAGGGACCAGTGCATGGAGTTCTGTGGCCAGTAGACCAGGAGCGTGGTGAAGTGTGATGTGACTGTCAAATAAAGGCATGTTTTCATTCCAAACCCAAATTCTCAAAGAGAATTTAAAAGCGCAATTACAAAGGAATCATTATTAAAAGCCTTTTCTATGCTTTAGGAAATTAGTGAACCCAAAAATTGTACCCAAAAGAATCAGCCATTACTTGTTTGTGTGCTGATATAATATACAGTAACCTTCAGGTGCTTTGTTTTTGTAAGTAGTGCCAAACATAGTCCGGGATATGTTTTACTTTTAGCAGCAGTACGTTTTTTATATATATATATATATATATACACTAAGTAATCATTGGCTTTAAAAAAAAATGCAAGTTTGTGATATTTAGAATAAAATTGATATTTGAAATAAATCTGATTCTGATATTGAAGACTATCAGTTAATCATTTGGTGAAATAAATATATACAGTAATAAGTTAAATGTGCTAGAAATGTGAACAGAATTGTGACTACACAGATTTTTTGTCGCAGATTTATAGTGTGTACTTCAGTGTTGGGGAAAGTTACTTTTAAAAGTAATGCATTACAATCAGTGTTGGGTGTAACACGTTACTGTAATTAAATTACTTATCCACTGAAAAAGTAAAGTAAGGGATTACTGTTCATTTTTAGGTAATTTAATTACAGTTACTTATAAAGTACTTGCGTTACATACAGTAAATAATTTCAACAGTTCTAAAAGCAATATTGAATTTGAAATCTAAATTTACTGTCTAAAGATATTGAATGCAGCGGCTTTAACCCTCCGCGTGCGGGTGCGTTCACTTTCAGATTTTCCTGATTCACAGAGAAACCTTAAATACTCAAATCAGGGCCGGCACCAAGAGGGGGCATTCGCGGGCAGAGTTACGGTGCCCCCCACTTTCCATCCTCTCCCCTTCATGCTGAACGTGATCGTTTCGAAAGCGAAAGTGAAACCGGTAAAACAGCGCACATAAGAAAGCGATTGCACGCTTAAGCGAGCGTCAGAAACTGCACGCAATCACAGATTGCATGCTTCCCATCCCACCCCGACCCCCACCCACCACCACCCACCCACAAAACGTGATTTGTAACCCCCCCCAGAAATTCAAATGCCCCTCTGATGGAGGTGCCCTGGCGCCGGCTCTGACTCAGATACATATAAGACTAAAATCAATAGAATCTAAAAATCTTGAAGTTTCTACTTGACACTTGAAGGAATTCAAATTAAAAACTAACGTTTCTGATTATGCAATCCGCATGAAACTAAAGCAAGGTACAGTCTTTCCCGTGTCTGAGCTCATTATATGCAGTCACCTGCGCGCATATGCCCTCACCTAGATACAAAAAAAAATGTAAAATATTAAGAAAAAAAAAAAATAATCTAATATATAATTTTTGAAAGAAGACCTGAGAGAGATGGTACTTCACTTTGTGTCAAATTGGTTGATTTATTACCCTCATAAAAATTCCACCCCCCTCCCATAACTGGACACCTGTTTTGTACACCCCTAGCCCCCACCGTCTCTAAGCGGCCATTTTATTGACCTTATGGTGAACTTAAGAATTTATGACTGTGTGTGTGTGTATGTGTGTGTGTGTGGGGCCGATGTTATGTGGTTTAAACTTTAAATGATGAATTTGTGTTAAATGGGGTAAAGGGAAGTTTTTATTAAAGTGTTTTCACATACACATCAAGAAAAAAAAACATCAAACATGTACGTAAAACGTACAAAGACTGTTTATTTCCCTACAAGTGTAGACTTAAAACAGGAAAAACGTAGAAAATAAAACAAAAAAGCATTAGATACACTATCTTAAAACTAGTTGTTTGACAAAGTTAAATAGAAGAAGTGAGCGCGTTCGTTTAAACCTATTTTGCGGTTTTAAAAAGTTGTGACTTTAAAACAGATACAAAGTTAAATAATATAGATTCGTTTTTATCTTACGATGGTACGTGTGTTTTTCCCTTACAAGTGGACACTAGTCTTGTTAAAACAGTTTTAGGAAAAACTAAAACAAATAAAAAAGCATTAGATACGCTATTTTTCCTATCATTAGAATTTAAAACTAGATCGTTTGACAAAGTTAAATAAATAGAAGAGTTGCGAGCGCGTTCGTTTATCTATAACAAAAAAGAATCGGATGCGTTAGTTAAAACAATAAGATATTTATCAAAAAACTATGTCTTGCTTTAAAAAAAATAGTTTGACTTTATAACAGACATAAAGTTAAATAATATAGAGACGAGTTCTCTTACCGTGAAGTGAAATAAAAAATATCAGACCGTTAAAACACCAGCATAAGATAGCTGTAAAAATCTTCTCGCATTACAATTGAAAACCTAGCATTTGTCCCAACTTAGAAAAGTTAAACAAATGTCTATCTTACGCAGCGTCTGTTTACACAACCTCAAGCTTCTGTGTCAAAACTGAGAATGAGCTGCGGGCCGCTGTCAGGACACACCCACAGCACCGCCCTCTAACGCTGTAAGGAGAGTCTGAAGATTTGCATGTTAAAGAAATTAAAGTAATGTTTTAACATTAGAACAAAGTTATTTTATAAATATTTTACATTTCTCAATTAATGAAACCGTTCACCATTCATCATAAAACTTTTCACTTTAAAAGGTTACATAACCTTCTTGTAAACAAACGCCCCACAGGGGAAAAATGTTGTTTGTTTGTCTTATTTTATTTTAGTTATTCACACTTAACACCTTTTATTTATTTACTCTTTGATATTGTCAATCTTAAAACTTCTAGTGTGCTGCGTCGGTTAAAATACACGTGCGGGAAGAAACTGAAATGATAGCAAATGTTTTGGATTTTCAGTCATAATTAGAGGGGTGGTAAACTTTTTTTTTTTTTTTCTACAACATCTTACGAATGTAAATGTATGTCTCACACAGAGCGACCGAATGAGAAAGTGCGCTGCGCGTCTGGTCGCACGGGCACTGAAACGGTGTTATCTGATCAACGTTGTAAAATAGCTAAAGTTTCTGGGGATTCAACTCATTTGCAATCTAATGAGTTTTTGAGGGGATCTGGCGTCGTAAACTTTGTTAGAACGCGGTCCATTGATTAAAACAGACGGTGTTTCTAACATGTTCAGCGATCAAAGCATCTCTATGGCGTCTATTTTACGATGTGCACCTATGCGCGTGTGTCTGTGCGTCTCTGTCGAAGGTTTAGACAAAACTTCCCAACCCGGTCAAAGGAAGTGTAGTTGAGAATTGAGTATTTATAATGTATTTATAATCTATTCGAATGGTGGGGTTTAAATTAACGTTCAGGAAGTGATGAGATAGAAAAAGAAGGCGATAACCACAAACTTAAATAAATACAGGTCCCCAAAGATGACGATTTTAATAAGACGGTCTATAGGAAAACATTCTTTAATTTACTTCATTTACCTATTATTTCTTTGTTTCACTCATATATTTTTCAACCGTCAACACAAACACACACACACACACACACACACACAAACATTCAACATATCTACACGTAAACATCCACATAAACAACCATACAGTTAAATATTTAAACTTATGATGTCTCATACAAACCTTTTTTAAAGAACGTTTAGAATCACACTGGGTATCTTTACAAGGTGATGAAAAGCAGCATGATTAAACAATGATACAACTTTTGTTTTAACAAATAAGTTTAACCTAAACTTATAACAAACCTAAAATCATGATCCTTTAGACCAGAGCAAGGATTAGAAGCAGTCAAACGATCCTCTGAGTAAAGCAAGACTCTTACAGAGATTTTTCTTTAGGAATTGGACCTATATTAGACTGAAAATTACTTAAGGTTGTCTGCAACAAAAGTATAAGGTCCCACAAATGCTTCTCAGGATCTTTACAACAGATTAGACTTTCTTTCTCACCTTAAAAACGGTATTATTAACCGCAGAGTTTAAATGTAGCATTTGTTCACAGTATAATGTTCTATTAAAATAAAAACAACTGGTCTATATAGGTTTATCTGACTAAGATTTGATCAAATAACTGATATAAGAAACATGCAAATATTTGATAAGTCCATCTTATCACACCACAACCTGACGTGTCTGATGGTTTATGATGATATCTTACTGATGCACATGTGTTAAGTGTCTGTAAAATAGTTTAAAAAGTCATATTTTTAGCTTTCACGTAGGATTTGTGTCCACGCTCAAGTGGTTTTGTGTAACAGAATCCTGAGACAAATGAAAACAGAATGCGTGAAAGGGTTTTCTCTTTAAGATATTTGTAATGACAGACTAAAAGCTTTATAAAACAATCGTGCGTATGCATTTCTCTCGTACATGTATACAGTAACCGATGAATACACAAAACAGTATTAATACATAACCTCATAAATTCAGCGTGATTCTATCATATCAATCAATAATAAAAGATTTAATTATATACCGCATCTGACTTGCTCTTCAAAACACAATAAACTTTCTTACGACTTTTTTAAATGTGTTGAACAACCGGTTTGGGGGAAAACAGTATAGTGTTGTGTTTCTAATTTAGGATGCTTGTAGTTAATCCCGTCTTTATCTAAAATATTTTTGTATTCAAACTGTCTCACGCACACACACACATGTTGGTTTTAATGTTTTCTGGGGACTCTCCATAGGCGTAATGGTTTTTATACTGAACAAACTGTGTGCGCTATTGCCCTACACCAACCCTACACCTAAACTTAGCCCTCACAGGAGACTTTGTCCATTTTTAGATTTTCAAAAGAACACCATTTAGTATGTTTTTTTTTTTTAAGCCTTTTGAATTACGGGGACATAGGCAGTGTCCTCATAAACCACCTTCATATTGTAATACCTCTGTCATACCCACGTCATTATACAAATTTGTGTCCTCATAAACCACATAAACATGCACAAAGGTACACACAGCTTTCCCGGTCAGCCGCAAATTGCCAACAATATTCTTAACTTTTGTTTTATCATTCAGCTGTAGCTAAAACCTATAACGGAGTTATACTATAGATGCTGAAAGAGCTCATTAACCTGTTTAACTCTAAAAATGTTAACAATGTCGCTCACGAGTAGTTTAACAAACAAGGGTACGCTCATAAAACAAGTCTGGAAGCGATTTGAAGCATTCTAACAACAAGAACAACCGCTGCAGAAAATAGCACCGCAGTAGGCTAAACTCTGGATGTGATATCGACCGCCTTATCAGATGTTCAACATATTATTACAAGGCCTTGCTTATAGTTTATGATGAAGCTAGAAAAATATAAGAACACAACCAAATCCTAACGCTATTTCACGAAATAACGCAACAACGGGTGCTCCGTTTCAACATATACACGTCAAATCTGTTTTACCCTAAGTATATCCTATTCTTCTTATATATATATATATATATTTGTTTAGGCTAAATAGCAACGTTTTAACAATTCTTTTTGTTTTTACAAAGATGTTATATTGAACGCGTGTAACTAATAACTCCTTCAAACGTTGCGGCCTTTCAGGTCAGCGAACCACAATACCCAGCATACACCTCAGACTACAAACGTGGCCGTCGGGGATCCATATCCCAAAACGCTTGTGCGTGACAGCGCTCTAAACCGTAGGACTTCTGATTATACGGGCGCACAGATATAAAAAGACACGCTTTTCCACACTTTTTGTGAAGTACACGCACCTTTCCGTGTTGTGATGATGTAAACCCTTTTTGTGGTCTCTGTTAGCGACGTGAAGTCCAATTCATTTCTGCGAAACGATTCTTTCCCACAGTTCGGTTCAGTGATTCGGTTCAAATAACCAATTCTTTGTCTCATTAAGTCGTCTCGCTGTAATCAAAATGGGTGTGAAAGGTGGGATAACATATTAACGTGATGTTTTGGTACGTGTCTTACACAACTGCGCGTTACTTAACGTTTTTATTAAGTTTTAATATAAAAGGTAATAGTCTGTTAACAATTTTGATGCTTTTATTATGAAATCGTACAAAGAACCACTAAAGTACGCACTGTTTGTTAACACGGAATAATCAAAATAATAACCTACTACGAGGTTTATTTACAGCATGCCGAATGTAATACAGTTAAACAGAAACATTACAACATTTCAAACTTGTTAAACAACAGCTTCAATACATTCCTCTTATGAAAACGGTTAAAATCGAATGCTGTCAAACAGAACGTTGTCTGCAAGTTCCCGACGTGTAAATTACCAACAAGTTCTCAATATTCTCAATATGAAAATATGTTCAAAACACATAAACATCCATCACGCATATAGTTTGTGCGTCGATTTAACACGTTCTGTACACACGATCAAAAACACGACCGACAGACAGACAAAACCTCAACGATAGCTGAGATGGATCAGGAGGGAGGACAAAATTATTATTCATCGTCACAATAACATACCGGGTCCGAGAAATTTGATACCCTTACTACAGATTTTCGCGACATTCTTTATTCTAGTTGTTATTTTCCTCTTATTCAATCATAAACCTGCAAGAGTTAAATTAATTGATAACATTTGAACAAATTCTCTAAGTGAAAAATGAAATCCTGTGTTTTACGTTCAGATTTGTCTGATCGTTTTGCGATATTGCATCATTCTGTAATTCGGGTTAACGGGTTAAATTCTCAAAAGAAATACAACAACGATTAAATGACCGTCCTTCTACATGACATCGCTTAAGACTAAACAACACTAAAGGACATCTTTCTGGTCTGTCTACGATGTGTACGTTCACAAGACAGACCTCCACTTCAAATTATTTCCCTTGAGGCGTTTGTCCACTGAATCTTTTTCAACACAACGACATTAAACATTAAAGCGTGTTATCGTTCACTATCGCCATCTTCTGTGAGTCAAATAAAGCAACATCTCTGGCGTACCTAAGCATCTACAATGCGTGCATGCGGTAAACATCTTTGTTTCTCCACTTCTGTCATTTTTGTTAGATGTAATGCAAACAATATTTTGAGAACTATGATGTTCCACGCTTTTGTAAAGGCTATAGAAAGAATTCAAACATAATTTTTTACATAGGAATTATCTTTGCGCAAAGCCGATCGACTAAAAATCATTGAATTACAAAATGCAAAACTGTATACACCATTTAAGAAAAATTGCTCTAATGCCTACAGAATACAGAAATCCTCCTCTTGATCTATTGCGACTGGCATTTTACTAAGTCAGACGATCGGCATTACGGATGACGCGGCTCACATTTTGTTTGCTGGATTGCATATGCCATTACGCTGTACTGTAGGTGAGGCCCTCCCTCTGAGAACCATCAGCATTCGGTGTTTATAGAAATAAATGAAAATTAAGAAAAATTTATTGTGAGTGTTTGACTAAGTCGGTATTTCTTTTTTAGGACAATTATACATCTATTTGATGTGAGACTTCATTAAGGCGTGCTGTTTTACACTTACAGCTGCAACGTATCTCACCATCGTACTCAAAGTTACACATTCAGTAAAGTCTGAAGTTGTACGCGATCTTGAAAAGGCTACAGACACAAAATATTAAGGATTTTTTATGCTTCCTATGTAACTCAAGAGTCCGAGTCACTAAGAAAATTATCATATGAATGCAGAAAACCCACTCATGATCATCTGGGTTTATTTTTGTAAATGTTGTTTTAAATTACTTTTTTCTTATAACAAACAACTAATACTGAAATCCTCTCTTCTAAATATATTGATACCACTCTATACTTTTTCATTGTTTTTAGATGAAGACTATTCTCTGAATTCGGTCAATCATGTCGCGACTGCTTGCTGGAAAACATGAACAAATGCATTATAAGATAATAAAAGAATAATCCTTGTACAAGAGTTTGTTTAAACCGAGATTGTGATGTACTGCAGATCTTTTTCTGCTCTGTCTACAAAGCGGCCATCAGACACAAGCATTCCCCGATCTTACCGTTTCTCCGTTACATGTACATCTATGTCATTTAGAACACAAAGTTGCACATTACAAATTGAAGATGGTGTGGAAACACTATTTTCTTTGTACGCGTCTCTAAACAGGTCTTTAATAAATAAATCACAGACGTCATGTAGTTGAATTCATTGAAAGGTGCGCATTTTTGGCCGTTTTAGACGGTCTGCTCCAGCACACAGACGCGTTTTAGGTATTCATCTGACCAAAAGGTTTGATCCTGGGGAAACACGCACGACAGCGGCTGTGTTTTGTCACGATTGTCTTCATAATTGATCCGCTTTTATTAAAACAATGCAGTGCGAAGTTACTGTATTCAACAGCACGGACCCTTGAAATATTTTAGTATATTTTTTTCCCCCCCTTCTAAATATCTTAACATGTATTTAGCTTAAATATTGTTTGTTAAGCGTTTACAAAGTTGTCATGCCGGTCGTTGAATTTTATAACATATATTTCACCAAACCTAAAGGACAGAAAATTAGGTTTAGCATAAGTCCGCGTTTCAGCTAAAACGCAAGAGAACTGAGATTTCTTCACTGAGATAATCTACAGAATGTGAAACAAACTCATTAGAGTTACATTAGAGTTTTGGATTCTAGCGCATGTCGAATATTGTTTGTTACTGTTTCACAGGTATAACACCTCATTATTTGAAGACTCATAGGCTGCTGTATAAATCACAAAGTTTTCCACTGTAGTAGGGCGACTCTGAAACCAGACCAAAAATAAATAAATTAGCTTGAGACTTAGTCGTAGCAGTATGACAATTGTTGTTTTTATCTTTCTATGATTTGTTTGTGTTGTTCCGAACCACGGTTTCATTTTACCTATTGTATCGTCATGTGTGATTGTAAAAGTTTTGTCTGTGAGTGTCTTGTTTTTTTTTTACAAACAGTACTGCTGTAATGTTAGCGAACTCTTTGCGTTCGTCAATATTTATGCAAATTTGCTTGATGAAATAAATATACCCTCTTCATTCACAATATTGTATCAGGTATAAGATACAAGATCCTTTCTTATTACATTGATAACAAACAAACAAAAAACTTACTATCTGTACCGCTTAAATAGTTACCTTTAAACGTTTTAAATAATGACATTTTTATGAAGTCAGAGAACAGAACAAGGAGTTGTGACAACCTTTTATTTCAACAATATATCGTTGAGTATACAATCATACATTGAAGTAGTGACAAATTTACAAACAAGCGGTAGTAACGACATTATACCGGTGGTCTAGCCAGAAAAGAAAATCTCTGCAGACAAACATGTTTTGCTCAAATATAAAATCAACCAGCGATTCAACAATTTCACACGTTATAGAATCACAATTTTTTGCAGCCAACGACGTGCATAAATCTGTTATGCACGTACACAGACAGAGAACCTCGTTAATGTCCATTTCATCCTCACATTCGGACGTTACATCCAGAATTTTTCTGGTTATTAAAAAGGCAGACTCTTTGCCGGTGAGAAACATGCTACTCAAATCAGGCCATGGGTTATTTTTCAGGCTTCTTACAATATCCATTTCGTTCTTGAGATTTTTTACACGCTCTGTATCCCCCGCACAATCGCGATTCGGATCGCAAGCATGCTCGATGACCGTTTGCATCAGTTTGATCATCTGTCCTCGGTAATGCGGTTTAACAGCGGGGTCTATGACGTCTTTTACAAGACACGTTTTTCCAGTACCGTAGTCGGACTCCAGTCGCACATCCGCGACATCTCCAGAACTCCGGTCACGATCCATTAGCTTTTGCACAGCGTCAGACGATTTTTCAGAATTCGATTCTTTCCAAGAGACACGTTTTGTCCCCTAACCGATATAGAACGTTGTCCCCGTTTCCTAAAATCTTGATTGACCGTTTTAATCCGCGATGGTCCTGTGGAATTTCGCTTTCAGTTTCCGGTTTATGGTTCAGATCCGCCGAAGCGTTATCAGTAGAAACATTGCGGGGGGCGTCAGGCTCAGATGAATTGGATTCTTGAATCTGATTCTGTCGATCCATGTATATAACGTTTTGATTGTTTTTGGTAGCTCGTCGTCTGCACTTTCAAACCTGGTAGCAACGCCGTAACTGAGTTTGTCAGGCCAGTCATCGACGGTTTTAGATTTCGGAACCGCCCTCAACCTGTTGGCTGGTGTACAGGGTGGGGGTTGTCGCCAGGAATTCCTAAACATCGGTCTCGCCTAAGATAAGTTTTTTGTTTGTTTGTTATCAATGTAATAAGAAAGGATCTTGTATCTTATACCTGATACAATATTGTGAATGAAGAGGGTATATTTATTTCATCAAGCAAATTTGCATAAATATTGACGAACGCAAAGAGTTCGCTAACATTACAGCAGTACTGTTTGTAAAAAAAAAACAAGACACTCACAGACAAAACTTTTACAATCACACATGACGATACAATAGGTAAAATGAAACCGTGGTTCGGAACAACACAAACAAATCATAGAAAGATAAAAACAACAATTGTCATACTGCTACGACTAAGTCTCAAGCTAATTTATTTATTTTTGGTCTGGTTTCAGAGTCGCCCTACTACAGTGGAAAACTTTGTGATTTATACAGCAGCCTATGAGTCTTCAAATAATGAGGTGTTATACCTGTGAAACAGTAACAAACAATATTCGACATGCGCTAGAATCCAAAACTCTAATGTAACTCTAATGAGTTTGTTTCACATTCTGTAGATTATCTCAGTGAAGAAATCTCAGTTCTCTTGCGTTTTAGCTGAAACGCGGACTTATGCTAAACCTAATTTTCTGTCCTTTAGGTTTGGTGAAATATATGTTATAAAATTCAACGACCGGCATGACAACTTTGTAAACGCTTAACAAACAATATTTAAGCTAAATACATGTTAAGATATTTAGAAGGGGGGGAAAAAAATATACTAAAATATTTCAAGGGTCCGTGCTGTTGAATACAGTAACTTCGCACTGCATTGTTTTAATAAAAGCGGATCAATTATGAAGACAATCGTGACAAAACACAGCCGCTGTCGTGCGTGTTTCCCCAGGATCAAACCTTTTGGTCAGATGAATACCTAAAACGCGTCTGTGTGCTGGAGCAGACCGTCTAAAACGGCCAAAAATGCGCACCTTTCAATGAATTCAACTACATGACGTCTGTGATTTATTTATTAAAGACCTGTTTAGAGACGCGTACAAAGAAAATAGTGTTTCCACACCATCTTCAATTTGTAATGTGCAACTTTGTGTTCTAAATGACATAGATGTACATGTAACGGAGAAACGGTAAGATCGGGGAATGCTTGTGTCTGATGGCCGCTTTGTAGACAGAGCAGAAAAAGATCTGCAGTACATCACAATCTCGGTTTAAACAAACTCTTGTACAAGGATTATTCTTTTATTATCTTATAATGCATTTGTTCATGTTTTCCAGCAAGCAGTCGCGACATGATTGACCGAATTCAGAGAATAGTCTTCATCTAAAAACAATGAAAAAGTATAGAGTGGTATCAATATATTTAGAAGAGAGGATTTCAGTATTAGTTGTTTGTTATAAGAAAAAAGTAATTTAAAACAACATTTACAAAAATAAACCCAGATGATCATGAGTGGGTTTTCTGCATTCATATGATAATTTTCTTAGTGACTCGGACTCTTGAGTTACATAGGAAGCATAAAAAATCCTTAATATTTTGTGTCTGTAGCCTTTTCAAGATCGCGTACAACTTCAGACTTTACTGAATGTGTAACTTTGAGTACGATGGTGAGATACGTTGCAGCTGTAAGTGTAAAACAGCACGCCTTAATGAAGTCTCACATCAAATAGATGTATAATTGTCCTAAAAAAGAAATACCGACTTAGTCAAACACTCACAATAAATTTTTCTTAATTTTCATTTATTTCTATAAACACCGAATGCTGATGGTTCTCAGAGGGAGGGCCTCACCTACAGTACAGCGTAATGGCATATGCAATCCAGCAAACAAAATGTGAGCCGCGTCATCCGTAATGCCGATCGTCTGACTTAGTAAAATGCCAGTCGCAATAGATCAAGAGGAGGATTTCTGTATTCTGTAGGCATTAGAGCAATTTTTCTTAAATGGTGTATACAGTTTTGCATTTTGTAATTCAATGATTTTTAGTCGATCGGCTTTGCGCAAAGATAATTCCTATGTAAAAAATTATGTTTGAATTCTTTCTATAGCCTTTACAAAAGCGTGGAACATCATAGTTCTCAAAATATTGTTTGCATTACATCTAACAAAAATGACAGAAGTGGAGAAACAAAGATGTTTACCGCATGCACGCATTGTAGATGCTTAGGTACGCCAGAGATGTTGCTTTATTTGACTCACAGAAGATGGCGATAGTGAACGATAACACGCTTTAATGTTTAATGTCGTTGTGTTGAAAAAGATTCAGTGGACAAACGCCTCAAGGGAAATAATTTGAAGTGGAGGTCTGTCTTGTGAACGTACACATCGTAGACAGACCAGAAAGATGTCCTTTAGTGTTGTTTAGTCTTAAGCGATGTCATGTAGAAGGACGGTCATTTAATCGTTGTTGTATTTCTTTTGAGAATTTAACCCGTTAACCCGAATTACAGAATGATGCAATATCGCAAAACGATCAGACAAATCTGAACGTAAAACACAGGATTTCATTTTTCACTTAGAGAATTTGTTCAAATGTTATCAATTAATTTAACTCTTGCAGGTTTATGATTGAATAAGAGGAAAATAACAACTAGAATAAAGAATGTCGCGAAAATCTGTAGTAAGGGTATCAAATTTCTCGGACCCGGTATGTTATTGTGACGATGAATAATAATTTTGTCCTCCCTCCTGATCCATCTCAGCTATCGTTGAGGTTTTGTCTGTCTGTCGGTCGTGTTTTTGATCGTGTGTACAGAACGTGTTAAATCGACGCACAAACTATATGCGTGATGGATGTTTATGTGTTTTGAACATATTTTCATATTGAGAATATTGAGAACTTGTTGGTAATTTACACGTCGGGAACTTGCAGACAACGTTCTGTTTGACAGCATTCGATTTTAACCGTTTTCATAAGAGGAATGTATTGAAGCTGTTGTTTAACAAGTTTGAAATGTTGTAATGTTTCTGTTTAACTGTATTACATTCGGCATGCTGTAAATAAACCTCGTAGTAGGTTATTATTTTGATTATTCCGTGTTAACAAACAGTGCGTACTTTAGTGGTTCTTTGTACGATTTCATAATAAAAGCATCAAAATTGTTAACAGACTATTACCTTTTATATTAAAACTTAATAAAAACGTTAAGTAACGCGCAGTTGTGTAAGACACGTACCAAAACATCACGTTAATATGTTATCCCACCTTTCACACCCATTTTGATTACAGCGAGACGACTTAATGAGACAAAGAATTGGTTATTTGAACCGAATCACTGAACCGAACTGTGGGAAAGAATCGTTTCGCAGAAATGAATTGGACTTCACGTCGCTAACAGAGACCACAAAAAGGGTTTACATCATCACAACACGGAAAGGTGCGTGTACTTCACAAAAAGTGTGGAAAAGCGTGTCTTTTTATATCTGTGCGCCCGTATAATCAGAAGTCCTACGGTTTAGAGCGCTGTCACGCACAAGCGTTTTGGGATATGGATCCCCGACGGCCACGTTTGTAGTCTGAGGTGTATGCTGGGTATTGTGGTTCGCTGACCTGAAAGGCCGCAACGTTTGAAGGAGTTATTAGTTACACGCGTTCAATATAACATCTTTGTAAAAACAAAAAGAATTGTTAAAACGTTGCTATTTAGCCTAAACAAATATATATATATATATATATATATATATATATATATATATATATAAGAAGAATAGGATATACTTAGGGTAAAACAGATTTGACGTGTATATGTTGAAACGGAGCACCCGTTGTTGCGTTATTTCGTGAAATAGCGTTAGGATTTGGTTGTGTTCTTATATTTTTCTAGCTTCATCATAAACTATAAGCAAGGCCTTGTAATAATATGTTGAACATCTGATAAGGCGGTCGATATCACATCCAGAGTTTAGCCTACTGCGGTGCTATTTTCTGCAGCGGTTGTTCTTGTTGTTAGAATGCTTCAAATCGCTTCCAGACTTGTTTTATGAGCGTACCCTTGTTTGTTAAACTACTCGTGAGCGACATTGTTAACATTTTTAGAGTTAAACAGGTTAATGAGCTCTTTCAGCATCTATAGTATAACTCCGTTATAGGTTTTAGCTACAGCTGAATGATAAAACAAAAGTTAAGAATATTGTTGGCAATTTGCGGCTGACCGGGAAAGCTGTGTGTACCTTTGTGCATGTTTATGTGGTTTATGAGGACACAAATTTGTATAATGACGTGGGTATGACAGAGGTATTACAATATGAAGGTGGTTTATGAGGACACTGCCTATGTCCCCGTAATTCAAAAGGCTTAAAAAAAAAAAACATACTAAATGGTGTTCTTTTGAAAATCTAAAAATGGACAAAGTCTCCTGTGAGGGCTAAGTTTAGGTGTAGGGTTGGTGTAGGGCAATAGCGCACACAGTTTGTTCAGTATAAAAACCATTACGCCTATGGAGAGTCCCCAGAAAACATTAAAACCAACATGTGTGTGTGTGCGTGAGACAGTTTGAATACAAAAATATTTTAGATAAAGACGGGATTAACTACAAGCATCCTAAATTAGAAACACAACACTATACTGTTTTCCCCCAAACCGGTTGTTCAACACATTTAAAAAAGTCGTAAGAAAGTTTATTGTGTTTTGAAGAGCAAGTCAGATGCGGTATATAATTAAATCTTTTATTATTGATTGATATGATAGAATCACGCTGAATTTATGAGGTTATGTATTAATACTGTTTTGTGTATTCATCGGTTACTGTATACATGTACGAGAGAAATGCATACGCACGATTGTTTTATAAAGCTTTTAGTCTGTCATTACAAATATCTTAAAGAGAAAACCCTTTCACGCATTCTGTTTTCATTTGTCTCAGGATTCTGTTACACAAAACCACTTGAGCGTGGACACAAATCCTACGTGAAAGCTAAAAATATGACTTTTTAAACTATTTTACAGACACTTAACACATGTGCATCAGTAAGATATCATCATAAACCATCAGACACGTCAGGTTGTGGTGTGATAAGATGGACTTATCAAATATTTGCATGTTTCTTATATCAGTTATTTGATCAAATCTTAGTCAGATAAACCTATATAGACCAGTTGTTTTTATTTTAATAGAACATTATACTGTGAACAAATGCTACATTTAAACTCTGCGGTTAATAATACCGTTTTTAAGGTGAGAAAGAAAGTCTAATCTGTTGTAAAGATCCTGAGAAGCATTTGTGGGACCTTATACTTTTGTTGCAGACAACCTTAAGTAATTTTCAGTCTAATATAGGTCCAATTCCTAAAGAAAAATCTCTGTAAGAGTCTTGCTTTACTCAGAGGATCGTTTGACTGCTTCTAATCCTTGCTCTGGTCTAAAGGATCATGATTTTAGGTTTGTTATAAGTTTAGGTTAAACTTATTTGTTAAAACAAAAGTTGTATCATTGTTTAATCATGCTGCTTTTCATCACCTTGTAAAGATACCCAGTGTGATTCTAAACGTTCTTTAAAAAAGGTTTGTATGAGACATCATAAGTTTAAATATTTAACTGTATGGTTGTTTATGTGGATGTTTACGTGTAGATATGTTGAATGTTTGTGTGTGTGTGTGTGTGTGTGTGTGTTTGTGTTGACGGTTGAAAAATATATGAGTGAAACAAAGAAATAATAGGTAAATGAAGTAAATTAAAGAATGTTTTCCTATAGACCGTCTTATTAAAATCGTCATCTTTGGGGACCTGTATTTATTTAAGTTTGTGGTTATCGCCTTCTTTTTCTATCTCATCACTTCCTGAACGTTAATTTAAACCCCACCATTCGAATAGATTATAAATACATTATAAATACTCAATTCTCAACTACACTTCCTTTGACCGGGTTGGGAAGTTTTGTCTAAACCTTCGACAGAGACGCACAGACACACGCGCATAGGTGCACATCGTAAAATAGACGCCATAGAGATGCTTTGATCGCTGAACATGTTAGAAACACCGTCTGTTTTAATCAATGGACCGCGTTCTAACAAAGTTTACGACGCCAGATCCCCTCAAAAACTCATTAGATTGCAAATGAGTTGAATCCCCAGAAACTTTAGCTATTTTACAACGTTGATCAGATAACACCGTTTCAGTGCCCGTGCGACCAGACGCGCAGCGCACTTTCTCATTCGGTCGCTCTGTGTGAGACATACATTTACATTCGTAAGATGTTGTAGAAAAAAAAAAAAAAAGTTTACCACCCCTCTAATTATGACTGAAAATCCAAAACATTTGCTATCATTTCAGTTTCTTCCCGCACGTGTATTTTAACCGACGCAGCACACTAGAAGTTTTAAGATTGACAATATCAAAGAGTAAATAAATAAAAGGTGTTAAGTGTGAATAACTAAAATAAAATAAGACAAACAAACAACATTTTTCCCCTGTGGGGCGTTTGTTTACAAGAAGGTTATGTAACCTTTTAAAGTGAAAAGTTTTATGATGAATGGTGAACGGTTTCATTAATTGAGAAATGTAAAATATTTATAAAATAACTTTGTTCTAATGTTAAAACATTACTTTAATTTCTTTAACATGCAAATCTTCAGACTCTCCTTACAGCGTTAGAGGGCGGTGCTGTGGGTGTGTCCTGACAGCGGCCCGCAGCTCATTCTCAGTTTTGACACAGAAGCTTGAGGTTGTGTAAACAGACGCTGCGTAAGATAGACATTTGTTTAACTTTTCTAAGTTGGGACAAATGCTAGGTTTTCAATTGTAATGCGAGAAGATTTTTACAGCTATCTTATGCTGGTGTTTTAACGGTCTGATATTTTTTATTTCACTTCACGGTAAGAGAACTCGTCTCTATATTATTTAACTTTATGTCTGTTATAAAGTCAAACTATTTTTTTTAAAGCAAGACATAGTTTTTTGATAAATATCTTATTGTTTTAACTAACGCATCCGATTCTTTTTTGTTATAGATAAACGAACGCGCTCGCAACTCTTCTATTTATTTAACTTTGTCAAACGATCTAGTTTTAAATTCTAATGATAGGAAAAATAGCGTATCTAATGCTTTTTTATTTGTTTTAGTTTTTCCTAAAACTGTTTTAACAAGACTAGTGTCCACTTGTAAGGGAAAAACACACGTACCATCGTAAGATAAAAACGAATCTATATTATTTAACTTTGTATCTGTTTTAAAGTCACAACTTTTTAAAACCGCAAAATAGGTTTAAACGAACGCGCTCACTTCTTCTATTTAACTTTGTCAAACAACTAGTTTTAAGATAGTGTATCTAATGCTTTTTTGTTTTATTTTCTACGTTTTTCCTGTTTTAAGTCTACACTTGTAGGGAAATAAACAGTCTTTGTACGTTTTACGTACATGTTTGATGTTTTTTTTTCTTGATGTGTATGTGAAAACACTTTAATAAAAACTTCCCTTTACCCCATTTAACACAAATTCATCATTTAAAGTTTAAACCACATAACATCGGCCCCACACACACACACATACACACACACACAGTCATAAATTCTTAAGTTCACCATAAGGTCAATAAAATGGCCGCTTAGAGACGGTGGGGGCTAGGGGTGTACAAAACAGGTGTCCAGTTATGGGAGGGGGGTGGAATTTTTATGAGGGTAATAAATCAACCAATTTGACACAAAGTGAAGTACCATCTCTCTGACCTGCTATGAGAAATGTACCTCATAAGAACAGCGCGATCTGACATTATTCAGCAGAGAAGATAATTTCTGTAATTTATTCTTACCTACATTAGTTAACGTGTTATTTTGACATAAACCTGTACAGATTTTACTAGTTGGGCTTTTCCTGAATATCTTGCCAAACTGAAATGTATTGTTTAACTTTTAAGCCTTTTTGTTATTCAGATATTTTGCAGAGTATTTCTATTTGTTAACCAAAGTTGGTTACATTTTTTTCATAAAAATGTTTAAGTATTACAGTTGTTTTAAAGCTAAAAGGCTAAACTATTCTGTTTACCCCCCAACACTGGTGTACTTTCCTTTTTCATTGCCTGATCATAGGCAGAGCTTTACAGTGTTGGGGGTAACGCATTACAAGTAATGCGAGTTACGTAATAATATTACTTTTTTCAAGTAAATAGTAAAGTAACGCATTACTTTTTAATTTACAAGAAAATATCTGAGTTACTTTTTCAAAAAAGTAACGCCCGTTACTTTTTCCCCATTTATTGACTGACAGTGTGCTGTGTGAGCATGCGGTTACTATAGATCTAAATGTGAATGTGCATGAATTCATCCCACTCGCAAAAAACAGATTTAGTATTCATCAAAATGAATTAAAACAGTGAAATGCAAACTCAGAATATGACGCAAACCTGCAATAATTAAATATGTTAAATAACACAAATGTATCTAATCACATTTTATTAATCAATGTCTTTGCTGCTGACCTTTGATGATCCAGTTCAATCATACTAATAAGCAAAAATGACTTTAGATAAACTAACAATTGTACTTCATTGTTTTTTTATTGCTAGTGTTAGTGTTAAACCTTCTTATCCTGAGTTTTACTTTACAGACGTGAATTTACTTTTCCTTCACAAGGGCTTTTACATTTGTATTGATGTAATTTCTTGTATTAAAAACTATCAAGCCCTGCTCATATTTAAAAAGTAACGCAAAAGTAACGTAACGCATTACTTTCCATAAAAAGTAGCTAAGTAACGTAATTAGTTACTTTTTTAGGGAGTAACGCAATATTGTAATGCATTACTTTTAAAAGTAACTTTCCCCAACACTGGAGCTTTATCATCTTTTTCAGAATTAACAGTTGTAAATATAAATTTGACAAATTCATTTTCATGAGTGGAGATACAGTCCATGTTTGTTTCAGCTAATAATGCCATCAAGCATTATTACTAGCTGAAACGAGCATGTACTGATTCTGCACTCATGAAAATTAATGGTCAAGTTATTTCATAATTTTACATCCTGATACATTTTAGTTGCCCCCCTCCCCAACATAATGTTCCAAAATATTTAATATCTTTAGTTGTTTAGGTAGCACTACATGAATGGAGGAAGCAATGTTAGACATTCACACCAAGAACGATAACTTTAAAGATAACTATATTAGCATCTACACCAATAGATGCTCACGCTCTTTAAATTCAGATGGATTCTGATTGGCTGTGATGTTTTTATTGTTCATCAGCTAGGAAAAAAAAAGAGTTCTGAGAGTGATTTCAACAATATCAGTGTCATTATCGTTATAGTTTTGGTGTGTGCTTCCCTATTCTCATATAAGTTGAACGGTTATTAAAACTAGTAAAGTAATGGTAATCTTTATAGATTTCATTTGTTTTAAAGCAAGGAATGATCATGCTTACAGCAGTGGCAGAAATAACTTCAGTAAAATCAAACAGTAGGTAATGAGAAAATATTGTGAAATAATGTTTCACAATGTAAATAAAACAAAGATTATTGGAGTACACTTTACAAGAAAACACAATTTTGTTTTTCTACTTTAAATGTTCATGCTAATTGCCATTTCTCTAACTGCTTGTGAAATTCACGAGTAAATTCTAAGTGTAAATTGTTTCAAAGTAAGTCCTACACCATTGTTTTTCCAGTGCATGTGTGACAAAGATGGAACACAGTAGTTTGCAACAAGTGAGGTAGCTGAAAGTTCTAACCAAATATAAAAAGCGACCACGTAGGCTACAGTCCCCACAACAGCCTGGCTGCATGTTCTTATCTCTCGGTCAACAGAGTTGGGTTCCTTGCCATTCTTATCAGCACACATTCATCTCAGAATGAGATTAAATGTTGAATCACACATCTCTCCATTTCTCACCGCACAACCTGCCTTCCTACCACTCTTTCAGCAGCAGCCTGACGATTGTTTGTCCTATTTTACACCGTGACCTAGAATGGCTTGCATCCTCATAAAGAGACATAAAGGTTCCTGGCCTTTAAATTCTGTCTGTGCCTCTGAGCTCTGATAGCCTGAGCAGCTGCAATCATTGTGGACCCTCCATTAGCGAAGTCTCTGAGAAAAGAACCTGAGCCGTGTAGTGTTGGCCAAGATGAAAGACTCTCCAGGGAAAATGGTGACAAATAGGGTGTCATTTACAGGCTTTTACCCATGGTTACCTGGCTTACATCCTCTGTAACTCTTCCTCACTAACCACTAGATTGATGTCTAATTGCTATTACAGCTCAGCTGCCACTAGAGGGCACAGTGTGTTCAGAATAAGCCACTTGTATCACAGCAGGAAACAAATTTGCAGAGCACTTGATAAGAGTGTTTTTTTCATTCTCTTTTCATTCTCCGATGCCCCAAGAGGAAACTGTTTGTACTTCTCAACAGGCCTCGAGGATTTCACACTGAATGTGGGCCAGTCAAGAAGAGGACAATTAGGATTTTTACCCACATTTCACACTCGAAATAAGTGTTGAAACAGTCAATCCATAGTTCCTCACAATCTTCTGTGTCCTTGTTCTTTATCTTCTGTCCATCCCGAAGCTCCATAATGCCAGCGCTGCTGCTTTCAGCCGACAGACAGAGGATTTCAAATCCTCCAAGATGAACGCCCGGGGGCCCCGGCTTCAATGAGCAGCATCCACTAATACGCAACACCAAGCAGACGATACAACATCCAGCGCGGCTCTCGCAGAAAGACCGGCGAATTCAAGTGACATTGAAATAGTTTTTTGTTCTAACACAGAGGAAACACAGATGCTAGAAACTGACATGGTCCCATCGGTACTGGATACGGCAGGCTCAAGTTCTCCAAAAAAGGCTTCAGGATGCTTGATGAAAATTAAGACATTTTCTTTATTATGATAGCTGGACTTAATGCGTTGACCCCCGGGTCATAGCCTTGTGGATAGAGAGGTTACAGAGTGAATTTATTTAAGACGCGTGGCTCTTCGTCCTTACCAGGAAACGTAAACTCACTCCAGAGATCAGCATCATTGTATCGTCAAAATAACTTGCAAGCACAGTCATGAGTATGTCTTAAGCTGCTTTCCATTACGCAGGAATGAAGAATCACTTGACAAGTGAGTTGAGGGTGGAGATTCCTCCAGGAAGGCCGAGATACCCTGCAATTGAAGGATGGGCCCAAACTTTGCAGATTCCAGAGCCATTAACCAATCAGGTCTGGCAATATGGTGTGACAGAGTGAGCACATCATGGGCCGCTGCGACTCACATCCGTTATGCATTGAGACTGGCCAGATCTAAATTAGAGAGCCAATTAACTCTGCTAATAGCCCTCTCCAATTTAATCTGGGAGACAATGGGGGATTGAAGACGATGCTTTATTAAAGACGGGAGCTCACACAATATCCTCTTTCTGCTACGATTCGGAGGGCCTCCACTCGCTGCCTTGTTTTTGCTTCAATTAGCCCACCGCCTCCCATGATTAAGTGCCTATAATTATTTTTCAATTAAGGCTTTGATCTGCAGTGTACTGTATACAGCTTCTTGGCACGACAGAAAGAATGAGGATGAGACAGTGAATTTGTTCCCTTTCTGTTTGGCGTTGATGGGGGTGCGGGAGAGATTATGTTTGCAGCGAGGACCCTCTGGGACGGACACTTCCTCTGTGCAAAAGCTGATGAAAGCGCAGCTCGGATTTAGACGGGCTTTAAAGTTGGCGTTTCCTGAAATTTCCAGGTTTGAGTTTGTTCGGGAATATGAATCATGCTAATAAGAGGACCTAGCTCGTATAGCACACATGCCTCACAATTTGCAGGTCCTGGTTCAGTCCCTGGCATCTCCATGACAATACTCACAACTTGCAGTAAATTGGACTATCCCGATTAGCAACTAATCCTGAATACACAGCACCTGCAAACTGCAGCAGTGGAGGTGATGTAACTCACTGGAAAGGTTGATGCTTTGAACTGGAAATTGTTTTGGATAAAATATGTTAAATGACAAGTGACCAATAAATGTGTGCAGATTTTTAGCCAAGGAAAAATAGCTTCTGGTCTCTGAACATTTAAAGATACAAAAGGCTTAAGGAAAATCTTTTTTTATATGATTTATATGTTAATTGCATATATGGATACATTACACATAGTGTATATAAAAATGAAATAACCAAAATCTCAACAACAGACACACATAACATGTCCATGCATGGACAGTTTTTTTCAACAATCAATCACCATCAATATTTGAGATTTTTCTTTTTTATAAAATGTATATTGTATGTTAATGTATAAGGGAAAGTGCAATTTAGAGTTTTTTTTCTTCAAGTTTTTCATCAATTTAAACAGGTTCTGCCTTTAGTTGATTTTAAATAGCCCTTTTAAGTTGATTTAAAAAAAAAAAATAATAATAAAAAAATGCAAAGTACAATTGCCATTAAGTCTCCCAAAAATTAAGCAAGTATCATAATTAAGCAAGTGTATACTTTACAGTAATCTTAAAAAAAGCACCAAGTGCAAATGTGTAAAATAATTTGTTATTTATTTAGATTATTATTTTACATGACTTCAAGTCAACTGCTACATTAAAGGAACAAAAATAGCTCTTCTTGTTATTTGGTGTAAGTTTTAATAAATTTACTATTCCAAGTTAGTTTCTAATGCCTGATGAGAACAATTATATTGTTTTCAAATAGGCCAAAGAAATTAATAAAAATTTAATAATCAATCAAACAATCAATAAATCATAGCACAAGAACCCAAGACAATTTGTAGAGTTGGGTTGATGCATGTACTGTATATTTAAACCACTGCACAGAGGTAGATTTATACAACAGTGCTCTTTCCTTCTTTCCTTGTCACACCAAAAATACTAAAATATCCATACCACAATGAAATGCATGCATGTACTGAACGTACAATACTGCGATACTCCATACAAATCTGTAATAATCTTTAAATAAAAAATAAACACACATACACACCTTCCCCACACTTCAATGATTTAATCTTAGCTTTTTATCAAAATGTTTTTGTTACTGCCTACCTCAACAGTTTTCCAATGAATTCTCTTCAGGTTTCTACAAACTTCTGTGTGTTTCACTAGCGGTTATGTGGGTGAGATTTACAGGGTGGCACTGAAGGGGTACTTACAGTAAGCTTTTGTGGGGCCACATACAACAAAAAAAGTTGGGAAACACTGAGTTAAGCATGTGTCCTCTATACCTCCACACTGAATCAGCCTTCTCTGCTGCGTTACCTGTGCTGGAGGTGATCAAAGAGAGGAGGCTGTGCCGAGCTGTATGACAGGCCGGGCTAATTATCAGTATAGCTGCAGGGATTAGAAGCGATCTGTGAGGAGGGACGGCATTCATGGGGCGGTGTGGTAGTGACAGCTTCCTTTGTGTGAGAAGCTTTAACTACTAGGCCTCACCACACCCTCCAGGCCCATTCTGACATCATGGTGCAGAGTCATGAAGAAGAGCAGAAGGGAAATACTGTCCATTGACGGGACGGTTTCAACATCGCCAACGGATCTGTGAGTGAGTGAACAGCCATATATTAAAGTTAGAGAGACAGATAAGTAGTGACACAATGGGTGGGGTTTAGCTAGAGTAGTTATGTGGTTACAGATATGGGAGTTAAGACCTCAGGTAACAGTGAAGAAAAGAAAAGGAGAGATTAAAAAAAAGAAACGTTCAAAGCCTCTGGTTTTAACACAAAGCCAGAAACAGGGTGCGTCAGCATTCCAATACCTGCCTTCATTCAGAAAATAATTACTGCCGCCTGCAGAGGCAAACAGGTTTCTGGTTCACACTGAGGTTGATGGTGGTTGATATTTGTAAGGACCAACACCCCAAATCCTCTTGTCAGTGTGCTATTGAGAACTTTGTATCTTTAAAGAACTGAATTTTTCCTCAAGGCATTGCAAAGAAACCCTGAGCGGGTGTTTCAGCTAGAGATTTAGTCAAATCCAAACGATTAGATGAAGGCCATCTTTAGGAACTATGTAATATTTTAATAAAAAAAGGTATACACACAATACTGATTTTGAAGACAGGTTCTATCAAGAGAAGCTATTATATATAATGAGAGAATAATAATTACACTCATAATAAATCTTCTGCTGAATAGAATACTATTAGACATTTAATATATAATATACATTTTAGATGACAGTAAAATATAGCATTTGACAAAAGATGTCTATTTAAAATAACTTTCCATTAACCAAAAGATCCGGGAAAAGAAACATTTCCTGGGCACCAAATCAGCATATTAGAATGATTTCTAAAGGATCGTGTGACTGTCAGGCTGTGATCAAAACAAGGCACACGACGAAAGGAATGTTAAAAAAAAGTATTTTAATAGTAAATCCAAGCGCAACATACAGGAAAACAGAGGAGACATCTACCACAACATAACGTGAATGCAAGACAAGGGAACTGAGGAAAACACAGGGCTTATAAACACATGAAACACAATCTGGGAGAACAGAAACAGGTGAGGAGTAATCAGCGATAATTAATGAACACAACAAGAAAAGAAACATGACCAAATAGTAATAGCTAATTGGAGTAATGCTGTGGCATAATGGATAGAGAGTTGGACTTGTAATCCGAAGGTTGTGGGTTCGAGTCTCAGGTCCGGCAGGGATTGTAGGTGGGGGAGTGAACAACCAACATTCTCTCCACCCTCAATAACACGACTGAGGTGAGACCCTTGAGCAAGGCACCGAACCCCCAACTGCTCCCTGGGCGCCGCAGCATACACCCACTGCTCGGGTGTATGTTCACTACTGTGTGTACACTTGGATGGGTTAAATGCAAAGCACAAATTCTGAGTATGGGTCACCATACTTGGCCACACACCACTTCCCTTTCCTACCTGCCATTAGCATACCTCTCTGCAGACAGGATACATCCTGCAGTCAGAGCGAGAATGGCAGGCAAAACCCAATCTTCCTTCCTGGTATTGTAGTACTTCTACTAACTGTGCTATAAAGTTTTCTCACCGGTGAATGACATATGATGTAGCCTAGCGGTTTCCAATTCCAGCCCCCCCCCCCCGCTCTGCATATTTTGCATGTCTCGCTTAGTTAACACCCGATTCACATAACCAGCTAGTTAGAAGAAAGCTACGTGAATGAACTGTTTTCCAATTGACATGATCCCTACACAGTGTCCATTGCTCCCTACTCCCTGAGCAGGGGAAAGCCGTTGAAGTTTATTTAACTTCGGAACATTCATTCACGGATTTGCGCTGCACAACGTCATCACACAGACGAAACTTACTAGAGAGGTGTGACATAATATACCTCTGTAAATAAATACAATTTAAATTCACGTCTCGCACACTTTATGCTCTTTGTATGGAACATATACGCTCTCTTTGAACTGGAATCATGGTGGAATATCTGGTGATGTCCACTTCGCAGGGCAATTATGACTTAAGGTCGAATAGAACAAACGTCGGACGTGATAAGATATACATATGAAATGTGCAGAGCGGGGAGGGTGCGAGGACTGTAATTGGGAACCATTGATGTAGCCTATTGAAGTAATTTAATGTTGTCTCTGGTATTCTGCTCTTTAACCGTATGTGTGTTCAGGGGGCGTGGCTTTGCACGGCAATTGCAGGGAGGGTGGGATGTTCGCTTTCAGTGCTATCAGGCTAAGTTAGCATTTTCCAAGATCTCCTACTGCACCTTTAATGAGAACTGGTCCCCAAACTAAAGTGTGACCGAAACGTCTTTCAAAAATATAAAAAACAATACCACCCACAAAATTGGATTGTATTTATATTTTAAATAGTATATATATATATATATATATATAAACATTTTATGTTTTTGAAGACTTGAAATTATGGAAGCCTGTTTCCGCCACTGAATGAAAAATATAAAAGGTAATTGCGACTTTTTATCTCACAATTCTGACTTTTTAACACACAATCGCAACATAACAGTTTTCAACATATCAGGAAAAAAAGTCAGAATTGTGAGTTTATATCTCGCAATTCTGACTTTATAACTCGCAATTGCAAGTTTATATCTCACAATTGAAAAAAAAAAGTCAGAATTGTGAGATAAAAAGTCTCAATTTTTTTTTTTTTTATTATTCAGTGGCGGAAACGGCTTCCATACAAACTTGCCAGGTTACTAGGAATATCAGACATCTTTTCAAGCGATAGCTGAATATATGTAGGTTAGACAAGTACAAATCAGCTAACACTGTACGTTCCCTTTCATGTCTTAAAATTAAATAGCATTGGTCTTATCAAGTGCACTCCTTAGAACAAGGATATAAACATCTAGCCATCTAATGTGCTATTTTATACAGATATAAAGGAGAAGACATCTAAACTAAGAGAGAATATGAAATATACATCAACAGCACCCCTATTAGATGTCCTTCAGAAATGACAGTATGAATACTGCCTTATTTATAACATCTGGAAACTGAATGAAGAGAGAATTTCTTACCAACCAGCCTTTTCAATGCAACTGATGAAAAGAAGCCACTTAACACCACCAGTTAATTGCCAAATGCAGGCAACATTACAGATGCTTTAATGGCATGGCATCATCTAACATGAATATAGCCAATGTACACAATACTAGCTACACACTGCAGTTTATTTGTATCACAACCATATTGTGACATCAAGGCCTTGAGGTATTATTTTAAACAAAAAGTAAATATGAACTAAAAGCTGGAATAGGAAAGCAAGAATAAGGAAGTAAAAGTGGATCCAAGTGAAGTAAAGTAAGAGGAAGTGAGGGAGAACGAGAGATCGGAGAGCAATAATGTAATATATGAGGCAAAGAAGAGAAGCTCTTTAAGGGAGAGGTAAGGATATTGGCGGGACGTGTGCGGAGGTGAGGGGAGGGGAACGGGGTTTGGATTGTGTCTGATACATTTTGTATGACCTCCTCTCTCGGCCATCCATCAGAACGGCTGGCTCATTATTCTAACTAGCCGGCTCTTTTCTTCTGTTGCAGGACGCCATCAGTAGCAATCTGCATGCCAATTATCGGCCAGACCCCCTGATACCCCCGTATGAAAATGATCTGTCAAAGAAAAAAAAGAAGGGGAAAAAGGAAAGCGAAAAGGCTTTTACACCATAGCCCCAATCTCTCCCCTCCCCTCATTTTCTACTCTCTCTTTCTCCTTCTCTCTCATTCTCTCTCTCTTTCCCTCACCCTCCCTGTATGGGCAGTGACAGGGCTTCCTGGAAAATTAATCTATGGAGAGTGAAGAGAGAGAGGGAGTAAAAAAATTATAAATGTAGCTATTCTTCGTCTTCAGCCGGCTCAGCTCTTGGGCTCCGCAGGGCAGGGGGAAGTGGAGAGGGTGATAATTGCAAGAGAGAGAAGGATGATAACAAAGGGATACTCTTCTCCCCTTGAATGTTAGACTGAGGGCAAGGGCAAGTGGGCCAGCTACAGCCATCTTTAAACGCTTTGTGCCCTTCCAGGTATACTCCTTTCATTCAGCTTTCAAATTACAGATGGGAATCCAACATTATGTCAATGTTCTGATTGTGCTTCAGTAAAACGTCCTCCCGACCTGCATGCGCTGAAATGTGGAGGGCCAAAATACATAATAAAGATGTCAAATAATGATGATCTCTGTACTAAATCAGCAATAAAGATCACAAGGAAAAAGTTATGGACAATGGAAAGACCAGTTTAGAAATCCAGTTTAGACCAGATGCATAAGAATTCTTTAGACGCGCCCATAACAACAAAAGACAATACTTTATTTAACCTTTTCTGATAAGAAGTGTGGGCTGCAAACGCAAGCATTTTTGACGATCGTTTTTGTCCAGTCCGCTCGTTTTATCTCGTTTAATCACAGCTGTCGTCGGCTTTTTGTCTGGCAGTCGCATCAGGTATGCCTTAAAATTTCAAATAGGAGCCTCTACTACATCGATTCGGGCACCCAACATCACAACAAGATGATATTTTAAGCTCCTTATGTAGCAGAATCTACGCTGGTTTGAATTGGCCACCTCCAGTTTTTGTTTTGTTTTGCCTCCAGCTAGCGCTGTGATGTAATCGTGACGTCGGCCCTAAAAGGGTCTATATTCATTATTACATCCAACAATAAAACACCTCAATCACTTAATCTGAGACATCTTGTCTTCCCCTGCACCGGAGCTGACACAATGGCGGACAGCTCTCAGCTCACTCAGGCCGGGTCTAAGGTAAGATGCTAGTGTCAATCAACTATTGTGGGAGCAGTCTGTACAGAACTACGTCATTCTGACAGGAATGTAAGAACAGCCTGATTTGAGAAAGAGGATTTTAAAATAGGGATTTAAAAAAAAAAACACTGGGTGGATTTTTATCATTATAGGATGGATGTGTACATACACTTCCAACACACATTTATGTTCAAACAACTTGTAAAGTGAATTTTGCATCCTATGACCCCTTTAAATCTAAAAATGCAACGTGTATGAAGTTGTTGCCTCTCAAAAGAAAGAGTCGACTCTGAATCATTGAAACAAGTAATTTTTAAACGAATCCCAAGCTGTGTCATGTTGAACATGAAACATTAGCATATTACCTGCCCATTTGTTGGTCTTTTCGCATTGGTCTGAATGAAAATGCAAATTCAGTCTTTGCCACTAGGTGCTGCTTTTGGAGTGGTAAAAATAGCAGTTTTCCCGGTAACAGCTGTACATAAAGCAGTGCTGCACTCACAAACACTGCTTTATCAGGAATTACAGGCATGATGAAATGAAAACTTCCAGTCGGACCAATCACAGCAGATTAGCGTCATGCAAAGGAGGGGTTTGGAAAAATGAATCGTTTAGCAAGTAAGGTAAAAAGAATGGCTTATTATAAGACAATGAAAGTGTTTTTTGACCTTGCATTCATGTCGATCTGTTGTTGGGGACTCCCAAAACCAAAGAAATTAACATTTCATTACCCATTATAGGGGCACTTTAATGTTCGCAGCAGGGGTATTCAAATTAAGTTCCAAAAAGTCAAATATTATTTTTCAAAAACAATCATGACTTATTACTTATTACTAAAATATTGGCTTTTTATTAGTATTTATAAAGCACATATTATTGCCTTATTCTGCATGACAATATTCTAGATCCCTTAACCCTAATCCATACCTAAACTAACTACTATTAATAAGCAGCCAATTAGAAGTTTATTGAGGGAATATTGTCAAGAAAAATAGCTATTTTTGTATTAATAGAATTTAAAGGTCAGAAAAGGGAGACATCTAAAATATGTTCTGTTGATGAGCCTCCAGGAAGAGGGTTGGGAAAAACTGCTGTAAGCCAAGGGTGTTTCCCTGTCTATGGCTTTAGACACTGGGATAGGTTCCCCACAATTCTAGATAGGACACATGATATAGAAAATGGATGTATTCATGGTCCAAATGAAAGTAATCTGGGTTTGGATCTGCTAAATGGTGAGCTCTGCATTACAACTTGGTGTTTCTGTAGCTCAAAAATAGCACTTTGAGCTAGCAGTGAGCATGATGGGTTTATTTCTCAGAAAATGTATGCAATGATAAAATGTATGCTTTGAATGCTAGGTATATTTCTTTGGATGAATATGGCTGCTAAATGTACAAAAAACAAAAATGTTTAGTGTTTAATCACTGCAATACACAGCAGGTTTCAGCACATATAACATTTTTGTCACAATATAACCATGTTTATTTGGCCTAAACTAGTGGGCATGATGGTTGTGTTGTTGACGTTTGTTTTTTATTGAGATTACTTGTACCACTTCTAAGTAGCTCTCCTAATCCATCAACACTCCAGTGATACACCTGCTAATATCAGACATTTTGCACCAGACTCCATGTAGAGTGAACGGTCAGAGTCTTTCTGTTGTTAAGAGAGTTTAAAAGTGAATGAGGCCATTGAAATCCCGTGTGTCAACTGATTTTTAGCATAGGGGACAGCCAGTGAAGCTAAGCCAGAGAACAGAAGCTACGGAGCTCCAGCGGAGAATCACGTTTTCTCTGTTTCCCTTTGTGCTGCATGTGTGTGTGTTTTGATTAAAGAAAGAAGAGGCTCTAAGCATGTTAAGGCCATTTTGTCCATTTGTTTTCACACCCCCATCCATATCCTCCTGCAAAGGAAGCTTGAAATAGATGCCACAGTGGAGCAAAAGCAGTGTCTCTCTAACCAGGCTGATCTACCCAATCTCACAGAACAGAGCCAACACAAGTTAACCAGACAAAGCCGGAAGGGTTTTTGTAAAAAATCTATTTCATCATGGTGTTGCTGTGTTTTGTAGGAGATGAACAAAATTCTGTAGGTGTCTTGAAGCAACTGCGAAGTAGGTAGCGCACCTGCTCAAGTTACATAACAGTTGTTAGCTTATGGGGACCAGGGTTTGAATCAGACTTGGCCTATGACCCATTCCCCCACTTTCTTGTCTGCTTCTGCTGTCCATAAATAAGGGCTAAATAGAAGTCTTCAGACAGACCTTGCAACTGTGTCTTTCAGACAAGCGTCTGAGGTTCTTTTGTCTTTTGTCTGACTGACCCAGCATGCTGTGCTATTGCCATCAGTTTGCACTCATTTAGATACAAAGCACTGCTAGGAAATCTCTCACTATATGTGACATGCTATGGCATTCCACAAGTTCTAATGACTTATAGTCTCATTTACCATTTTAAGGTAAAATTCCACAGGTGAAATGTCGTCATCTGAATAGTCAATCTGAACAATTTTAAAATTCACTTGAGGGACGCCTGGGGTGATTCAAGGATTCAAGCTAGTTCAACTTTGAACACACAAATTTGCCACATTGACCTATATAGAGCTGCTTAGTTCAGGAATAATGTCTGAGTGTTTCATGCATTACATCAAAAGTTTTGCTAACGTGACCACACCTAGACAATGCAAAAATCACTCACAAATTCACATGATCACTTGAGGTGGGGATACTGTGTAGATCAGCAACTCTTGCCCTCGAGATCCACAGAGTTAACTGTAGTTCTAACCCTAAACAATCCATGTCTTTATGATTACCAGAAAGCTACATTTGAGCAGCGTTGGAACAAAATTCTGCAGGAAAATGAATGTCATGGGCCAGAGTTTCCCATCCATGGGCTGTGTCTAAAATAGCATACTCTCTGAGTAGGTACTGTACTTCTTTTGCATAAGTAATTACTTTGCAATCATAAAAAAGAAAGACAAAATCTTTAAAAGTTAAATTTTCAGCCTGGTCTGTCTCAGTGGTCTAACAGCGCTCGTCAATGTCAAAATAATTGAGATGGCCAATCAAATCAAAGTTGGCAGGGTGTACCGTTCACAGAAGCAGAACACAAATTCCAAGTGTCAGTTTAAAAGACCTGAAATTGAAATTAAAATTGAAACACCTTGGATAGATGTCCACTACACCTACAGGTGTGAATGGGGGAAACCAGAGCACTCAAAGGAAACCAATACAGAAAAATGCTTAGCTGGGAGTTAAACGGACCTTCTTCAGAATCAGAATCAGAGTGAGCTTTATTGCCAGGTATGTTAACACATATTTACAAACATTAATTTTGCCATTAATTGTAATAATCCAGTGAGATTTTTGTTTGCACAAAGAGTCTGACAACAGCCAGTGCTCCACATAGTGATTTGAGCTCATCATCATCCAGTCTGTCTGGAATGACATGAAGAAACAGAACAAACTGAGACAGACTAAATCCAAATGAACTGTGGCAACGTCTCCAAGATGCTTCAAAAGACCTACCTGCAAAGCTACCTGAAAAACTATGTGGAAGTGCACCTAGGGCAAAAACTGCTTTAAATGCAAAGGATGGTCACACCAAATGTTGATAAAAGTTAATGAGTTAAAATAAGTTAATAATTTAGTTTAGTTAATAAGTTAATTGATAAAGACATTTTTTTTCTGACATTGTTTTTGACAGTATTCTCATTTTACAACATTTTTACACAAGTGCCTAAAACTTTTAACAGTATTGTAGCTTTGCAGGTAGGTCTCTTAAAGTATCTTGGAGACGTTGCCACAGTTCTTCTGGATTTAGTCTGTCTCAGTTTTTTCTGTTTCTTCATGTCATTCCAGACAGACTGGATGATGATGAGCTCAGATCTCTGTGTGGAGCACTGGCTGTTGCCAGACTCCTTGAGCGAACAAAAATCTCACTGGATTATTACAATTAATGGCAAAATTAATGTTTGGAAATGTAAACTAATATTTCCTACTGACACTAATAATAATAATACATTTTATTTAAGGCGCCTTTCAAACCACTCAAGGTCACCGAACATCAGGAACAAAAAAGCAACAATAAATAAAAGATATGTACTATTAATGTGAGTTTCAAATGAAAAGGTGCTGTCAAAGATGACCCCCAAGTTCCTAACCTGGCGAGAAAGAGAAACGGAGGAACCATCAATGGATACAGAAAAATTACAAGACTTAGAAAGACTAGAGTTAGTACCTATAAGAAGTACTTCAGTCTTACTGCCATTAAGTTTAATAAAATAAGCAAGAACCAACTTTTTATATTGTGGAGACAGTTAGTAAGACAGACAGGTGGAAGAATGGAGTCAGGCTTAGTCGATACATAAAGCTGTGTTTCATAACAGTGAAATTTAATACTAAATTTAGAAAAGATATTACCAATTGGGAGGAGATAGATTAGGAACAATAGAGGACCTAGGACAGAACCTTGAGGAACGCCACAGCTAACAGGAAAGGGTTGGGAATGAAAACTTTTTAGTTGTACGTACTGTGTACGGTTAGAAAGATAAGAAGTGAACCAGACGAGAGGAATACCAGAGAAACCAATAGCAGATAAACGATTCAACAAAATATTGTGTGAGTTAGTGTCAAAATCTGCGCTCAAATCAAGCAGAACGAGAATAGATAAAAACCCACCATCAGCAGCCATTAACAGATCGTTAGTTACTCTCACCAAGGCGGTTTCCGTACTATGCTTGGAATGAAATCCTGACTGAAAACACTCATATAAGTTATTGTTACTAAGGTGATCCTGAACCTGTGCTGTAACTGCTTTTTCAAGGATTTTGGAAATGAAAGGAAGATTTGAAATGGGACAGAAGTTATCTAGATTGTTGGGGTCTGCACCAGGTTTCTTAAGAATTGGGGTTATAGCAGCTATTTAAAAAAAATGATGGAATAGTTCCGGAACTAAGAGAGGTATGAACAATACGAGTTATGAGAGGAGAAAAAGAAGGAAGACAAGCTTTTACCAGGTGAGTTGGTATTGGGTCAAGCAAACATGTGGAGGAATTAGATTTGTAAATGAAATGAGAAATTTCTAGTTCAGATGGCAGGGTAAAAGAAGAAAAAATAATAAGAGTTTCGGTTTCAACCGAACATTACACGGTGTTCGGCTGAAACACTGTGTAATGGATTACAATATGGATTAGCCGAAGAGGCCAGATGTTGGTGAATAGCTCTTATTTTGTCACTGAAAAAAGACATAAATTCATCGCATTGAGCAGTGCAGTACAGCTGTGCAGGAAGGCTGTCAGGATGTTTCAGGATATGATTTACAGTGGAGAACAAAGCTTTATTATTACTTTCTCCAGACTCAATTAAGTGTGAATAAAAGCAAAAGATAGAAATAACTGACTTAAAACCATTTTTTAGCTGGTGAAAATACTAGTGTTCTAATAATTCTGGCCCCCACTGTATGCTAAACATATGTAGTGAGATATTTTCACTTGGAACAGTAAGCAACCATTTAGTAATGCCCTAGCAACTGCCGAGCAACCACCCAAAACACACTAAAACCCCCACTGCAACAAACTAGCAATGACCCAGAATAATGTAGTGTGTGCTTCTGCAGTGTATGTTTTCTAATATGTGTTGATCGGATGTGAATCTGCTCTGATTGGGTGATTATTTTTGGTGGATAGTTAATTTCTATTAATTAGTGTGATGACTTGAGTTAAGCTCGTCAACTGTTGCTAATTTGTAAATGTGCAATCCAATATGGAGATGTGCCTTTTAAATGTTTGTAAGAATGTGTGTATAATACCCTGAGGAAGGCTCTTAGGGCGAAACGCGTTGGAATTGTCATAATAAAATATCTCCTTATCGCTGGAATTTTTCCTCACATTCCTGTATTTAGTTGTTTGCATGCACCTTGTGAGTGGTAAAGTTTCTCCAGACTCTACCCCAGAACAACGTAGCACCAGAATATTGTAGAAACACAGAGACTGGCGATTTTGACTTGTGCCAGTGTACTGATACACAGTTCAGCATCTTACTGTAGCAGCATATTAGCAAGCGCCACCCACATTTTCTTTAGGAAATATCTAGCTCTTTTTGCATTTATGTTTGAGGCTAGTGCTACAGAGATTACACACTTCAACTTTGAAGAAACAGTTTAACAAAGTATAGGATATTTAGGAGCCTACATTTCAGTACATTATAAGAGTAGTTGTGAAGCTTGGTAGTTTAGGGAACTGTCAGTCAAAGATTGTGAAATTAAATGAGCAGTTAATCATATTATATAATTATTATTCCATTAGCATGGTTCATTATTTTATCAGCTAGCGTCTGCTCTTACTGGATTGTACTTTATCATTAGCAGCTAATGTTACAAATACTTGGTGATTCCAAACTGAAAGACTAAGTAGTCATTCTTCATCTGGACAATATTGCATTGTACTTTTACTCCATATTTCTGAAGCTCCTCTTTCTCTATCACAGTGAGAGGTTTGACACCAGACAGCACAGAGCAGGATGCATTTGAATATGGTAAGTGCAGTAGTCACGGCTGTTTAAGTGCTCTGAGTGGAAGAGCTGAACTCTCCCCCGGTCGCTGTTCCCTGAGGTAATAATTAACAATCCTGTCGCCAAGTCGTCAGCAGTCAATTACACCTCCTGCTCCCGCGATACATACGCAATGACTGCGAGCAAACACCACGGAGTGAGAGAGAGGGAGACAAATACTGGAAATTGAGATTATTGCAAGCGGGGGGATTTTTGTATGGAGCTGAAGAGCCCAATGTCAGGAGGTGAACGGTGAACACGGGCAACCCGCCGTCCCCCAAAACATGGAGCTATTATAGTGGATTACACAGAACAGGGGACTTTTGGCGGGAGTGTTAATTGGAGCTCTGGATGGCGTCAGTTTCCAATTACTTTTAAGCTAGCCTACGGTTAATACAGTGACAATGGGCAATGGGTATGACATTCGGAAGAATTGAGCGATGGGGAGAGGGAGCGGAAGAAGTGGGGCTGTTCTCATTGATTTGCTGAGAGGAAGATGACAATGGTGGCTAATGCTGTGGTGACAGGCCACATCTCATACTTACGTACTGCAGAGGAAAAAAGTAAATAAGAAGAATAATAGGTGAAATGTATAAGATAGGACTGGTTGCATGCAAGCTTATTTTCTGCACGCAGTGTTCCACGGAAATACAATGACAATTTTCTTGCTTTCTCACAAACAGGCAGAACTGCTGTAAAAGGCTAGCACAGATATGAAGTGGAATCAGATGACACAATTTTATTTTCCTGGCAAACAACAAAAGAATCAGATTTAAATGGGAACACTGGTGGCTATTAGCATTGATAATATCATTACATGCATATTGCACATTACTGATTATATTATTATTCAAATCTATTACGTCATGATTGTAGGAGTGGTGCGTATGTAATTTATAATGTAAACATTACAATAAACATGTTATTGTCAGTCCTGTGTCTTGTTTCCCCCTCCTCTCGTGCCCATATTTGGATTTCCTGTTCCTGTCCTCGTTAGAGTCTTTAGTAGTTCATTTGTCCCCAGCCCTGTGTTTAATCACTCCTCACCTGTTTCTGTTCTTCCTCGTTTGATTTCCCTGTGTTCATAAGCCCTGTGTTTTCCTGCCTCTGTGTCCGGTCTGATCGTCTTCAGCGGTGTCTCCCACGGTCCCTGAGTTTCATGTAAATAAAGTTCTGTTTATGAAGTTCCTCGCCTCCGCGTTTCCCTGTTCCAGAGAGAGTGTGACAGTTATTTACATGAAATACATTTTATTCTCCACATTTTTGTATTATAAAAAAATTAACTATATCGCAAACATAATCAGTGGGTGAAAATATATATTTTTTTAAAACACACTTTTTACACTAGTTGAATTTGTCTACTAACAATGTCCACTAACAAATTACATTAAAATATTTGTTTTTATTTAAAAAAAAATTCTAAAAGTAATGAAAATTCACATCAGAGTGTAAAATCAACCACATCTTGCATTATGTATTGAATTTAACAGGACATAAAACATTACATTTGAAACAATTTAGGCATATTTTTCTCTTTTGCCTTGGACACATTAGCATTTATGTATCCTAGATACACATATTTTTAGATTTGCCTTAATGATGAACAATAAAACATTATCTTCACGTCTGATTTTATTTATTTTATTTTATTATTTTTTAAATAAAAAAACATATTTGTGTCAGAATAGTTAAGAGTGGCAAAAATAACGCCAGTACTGAAAACTGATATAGACTTAAAATATAAACCATTTTGAATATTGAAATATTAAATTATTTATTTCTGATTTTTTGGTTTTTATAGTTTTAAGTTTGAAAGTCTGGTACAAGTGTAAAACTTCTAGAATATGTATACATAAAATGCATTTGAAGACGGTAAACAGTTGCTCAATTTGCTTTAATGTGATCTTAAAAAGAAAAGAAAAAACGTGCTATGTTGCTCATTAGCAGACATATGAAATCTTCACACTTTTCAGGATTTTATGTGCTGACTGTTAGAAAATGTGCTGAATGATATATGCAAATTGTGTCATTCTTCATTTAATTCTGCTCATGGTTTTTGTTTGGTTTTTAATCTGCTAATTTTATACAACATTATAGCTTGCAAAAACTTCAGATCACGTAAGATTTTACCTTAACTTGGAGAATCATCAAAGTTTTGCCACTTAACCTCTTATTAAAGACTACTTCCTCTACTGATTAATGCACTTCTATTACCTCCTCATCTCTGGATCTCTATTCTCCACATTCCAGTTAAACTGCATAACATGTTTGATTAACCCACTAATTAGCCATGTGACATTAGTTAGCGAAGGGGGAGGCAGTGAAACAGAACAGAACTAAAGAGCTGGAACCAAAAGCCAGGAATCACACAACCCTCCTCCTCTCTCGCTCTGTTCTCTTTTCCTCTACCTCAGAGCTCCAGCATCAGTCATCCACTCCAGTCATCCCTCATCCCTTATTACCCCACTCTGTATGAAGGACCTTGCTCAGGTTCTCACTTGATTTTAAGTAGCTATTAGATTTGAATTATGAGCAGCATTGATGCACTCAAGCATATGGTCCTATCACATCTGCTCATTCGGCCTGTATAAATTACAGCTGTATGTGGGAGATGAATGGCAGAAGGCCAGTGCCAGCTAATCCACACTGTGCTAACAGCTAGATGTACATACGCTAACTTTCTCATAGTTTGTTAGTGAGCTCAGCCATGTATCGCTTTGGCATGGAAGTTTGTAATTGATCACCTAGCACTGTATTTGTAAAAGGGACATTAAATTTGATAGATGCATATTTCCTGAACTTTTTAAAAGTGCTATTTAATGATTTTTTCCCCCTTAAGTCTAATTAAATTATTAGTAAAGTTTGTGCCACAACAGAAACATTTTTTCTCTCTTTTTGATTATTTTGTTGCTGTCTTTCAGACTCCTTTTCCATTGACACAGTCTTTACTCCTTTTGGTTGAAAGGTGAAACTAGGATGAAACTCAAATTCTAGATGAATTCTAGATGATACATTGGTGAGTTTAAACATGGCAGAACTGATCTATGATGTAGATTATGTCATATAATGCATCCATAATCTATATAGAGAGAGATCAGTAAAAAGAAAGCAAGTTTGTAGGGAATGGCAAGGGAATAATTCAACTTTCATTTTTTTTCATTCTTTATGTAAGAAAAAACATGATGCCATGTTGTGATACCATGTATAAAAAGTGAATGAATAATGAACAATTTTCATTATTTTGAATTCAGATGTAATCATTTATGTAACTTATTTAGTATATACACTACTATTCAAAAGTTTGGGATCAGTAAGATTTTTTTTAAGAATTATTACAATTAAAATATTATAGAAATATTATCGCAATTTAAAATAATGGTTTTCTACTTTAATACACTTTCAAATAGAATTTATTCCAATGATGAAAAGCTGAATTTTCATTAGCCATTACTCTAGGCTTTAGTGTCACATGATCCTTCAGAAAATCATGGCGGGGGGGGTGTCATGCGGTCAAAACAAGACGTTTTGGGACTGGGAAGGAAGTTTTTTGAATACTGCACGTTATAAGTTTTAGTACAATGAACACTTTAAACACCCTCATTTATCATGAAAGATACATGACATCTTAAATCAAATATTGCAACAAGTACACGAGATTTTAGCAAATAAATGAAGGTGAGACCATCACCTTTTGGCATCTTTTTGATGATACGCTTTCATTTAATCTTGATTAAAAAATGTCATTCTTCTCTACCTGATGAACATCATAAACTCTAGAGACTCACAGAGGTGACTAATTTGTTTCTTTTCTCTATTTTTGTAAAACTGTGTAATCATTCAATACAACTCCTTTACAGAGAGCAGTATAATGGAGTCGTTTTTGGCAAAGGATTGTAGAGTCTCTCGGTTTCCTAGGTATCACGTCAGCCTGCTTTTTGATCCAGCCTACGCCTATTGAGCACTACAGAGAGAGTAATTACTGCCTTCATTGAGTGTCTCATTTCATCCGCTATAATCTTTTCCTCCATTAATGTATTATTAGTTGGATTTGGTACAAACAGATTAAGCAGGGGGCGAGAAAGGCAGAAGTCATTTGTTAATTGCACAGGCACCTTTTATTTGGCTTCTTTCCCCACTCAAAGTAAGTAAGGCGTGAAAAATTCCACCGCTGAGTTTGTACTGTAGATTAGGGCATGGGGTTAGGCGAGAAGAAATGAAAGAGAGAGAGACTAGCTGAATGGCAGAATATTGCTCCAGTCTACCATGTCTTAGTTTCATTGAGATTCAGATTTTTATCAAATAATGAATTAAACCTTGATTTTCTGTCTACTCAGCAAAGAGAAAACCAGCAGTCTGTGGCATCATTATTTTTTATGATATTTCAAGGTCTGCTGGAAAATTTCTAAAGGTATTCAAAATTATATGCTGGAGTACATGCATGTACCTTTTTCCATTCTTTATTTATTTAATTTCACAAGGGCCTGGAATTGGCTATGGAACGCGTTTGACATCAGTGTGCATTCCTTTAATAATTAATTTCCGACACCTCCTCTTAAGATCATACATGTTTTGACATGGTCTCTGTGGATACCTGCTATCAAAGAGAGGGAAAGAGCAGGAAGTAGCAAATTAAACTCCATCAGCTAATGTGATGTCAGGTAATGAAATAACAATCTGACACCCACTCATATTGAAATGAAAAAGAGGGGTCTCACCATTACCCTGGCAATTTATCATAAAAGGCATATACGAATTTCTACTTAATATACATGAGGTCTGCGAGTTATTATGGAACTCCACAGTCTAACAAACTTCTCAAAGTGTGCCCACAAAAGGGTCAAGCATATTATTTTCACTTGCATCATATGTGGACGACAAAATGGCTTTCTGGAGAACTGAAAATCGAGTCTCACTTTGAACATGCTACAGTCTATTCTTCCTCCATACAATGCTCTCTCTCGTTCTCTGTCTTTTTGTGGATGTTTGGAATGAGAAGCAAGAGAGATAGATGTGTGTGTATGTGTGTGCGAGTGCATGTTAACTGGCGGTATCAGTGGGAAGGTGGAAAAGGCTATTTCCAGTGCTCTAATTCATCTCTGCCAACAAAGTCTCCAGGCTTTGCCTCTCTCAGCTCTCCACCTTTCTCAAATGTGGCTTAGTACTTGTTGTACCCTGTTCACCTTGTTTTTCTGCTCCTTGGGGTATTGGGTCATTTCCCTGTGCCATTCTACATTTTTCTCTCTTTGTGTGTGTGTGTGTGTGTGTGTGTATTGCTCTCTGAAGCAGAGGAGAAATGCCCTCAACCATTGATGTCAATTGGATAAGTAGCACTATTACAGATGGAGAAAAAATTTCACCATCTATGGACAAAAAAACCTTAATAATAACTTTTCACTTTTGGAGCGACACGAGGGAAGAAGAATATGTAGGGTAACATGTTTTGTGACACATTTATGTGGCCCTGTAATATATAGGACATATTGTGGAAAAAAAATATGATAGTCTACAACCTTTCAAATATCCCCTGATTTTAATATATGGTTGTCTTCAGTCACAACTACGTTCATTGCTATAACACTATTAAAATACATATTATAATATTATTTTTATATTAACAATATTATTATAATACTGTTATATTATTTTATCACTATTTTTGTAAAAAAAATGTAAGATATATATTAAGATTTAGATTCTCTAGAAATACATTCACATTTACCTGATTTAGTGGGGTCACACTCAGGGTTGAGTGTCTAAAAGAAAAATGGTGGACAAAGCAAATGCAACATAATACAGCTTAAGCTGTTCTTAATGTCTTTCTGTGCCCGTCACAGTAGGAGGGTGTTTAGTCCTGCATTGTTTACCATCAAACATCCTCTAATGAAACAGCCCACTTCAGCATTACTGAAAGCCACTATATGAGGCCTTAAGGGAGGGAGGGGGGATTTTTCGTTTTCATAGTCCAGACTGAATTTCACTGTAGACTGAGAGCTGTCATATCAATCTGTGGGGCATTCCGCTCTATGCTAATGTATAATTTATATGACACATTTTTACTGCAGCTGGCCATAATGCCATTATATTATTTGAATGTCTTGGGTTTCCCTCTGGAGACCCCCTATACAAATCAGGCCTGTCTCTCACCAAGCAGGGCCAAAGATTAATGACAAACGTGGCAAGGACAAATGAGAGTGCCTGACAATATCTTGCAAAGTTTTGCATATGAACTGCCTCAGCAAATATCCTGAAGCCCAGAAACAAAGGCACGTGTTCTTGAATGGCCTAGGATGACCCCCACTCCAAAAAAAAAAAAAAAAAAACACAAGGATAACACGCTTCTTCAGTGTTCTTTTTCTTTTAGTTTTCTCCTCTGTGCCTTTGTCTTATGTGCATGAAATTCCCCAATTGAGCCAAGATTCCCCAGGTCTATAATACCTAGAGGGAGTGATACACATTCCAATTCCTCTCAATGACAGTTGCTTGGCTGTCACAGGAAGTATATGCTATTTGGAATCTACTATCTTTGCATACTCTGCAGCCAGTTTAACTAATCACTCTGGAACCACAGGAAAAGGATGTCATAAAACATTAATTCACTGGTACCAGAATAAATCATGCATTAATATAACTAGATCGACAGCAACATAAAATATTTGGAATTTGAATTTTGCCGATTTCAATTACAGTATATCACAATGCGTGAGTAATTTTAAGAGCCGTCCACAAACAAAGATAATTTTTCCAGACAAATGGTATAGTTACAGCATCTACCAGCAGAGGGCTGTGATAATCAGCCCAACCTTAGTTCACTGATCAAGACAGCTGTTAAAAGAAACAGGAAATAGTCATAACACACAATCACAGACCTCCACAATCAAAACAAATGTATATGTTATAATCAGTGCCAAAGTTCACTCGGCAGCCATCTTGGGAATGCACTCGAGCAGATATTTTTAGTCATGCTAAATTAATTCTAGTTAAATGCTAACTAATTATATGAATAAATATAAAAAACTGCTTGCCAAACTCACATTTCAATAACATTTTATTGAAAACAAATCTGATATAAGTATCATCACAAACTTGTTTTAAAAGCAAGAACTAGCCGATTAGCAATTGGCTCTTTTTCTGTTGTTGTTGGTGTTGTTTTTAAAAGCAGTATTTCCTATATTAGAGCTTCCATATTGCTTGTTCCAGTTTCTCCTGTACATAGTAATGCAAGTGGCCTGTCAGTGTTTAGACTGGTCAACAGTAACAGCTTTAGTGCTTGTGGCAAGTGGCATGTGTCCTTTTTTAACAACAGGGAAATATGTGGAAAGGGTGCGTTGATGACAGAGGAATGACAACAAGAGCAATGACTGTCACCTACAGCCAGTGATTCTTAAGATGGATGGCTGCGCCGCTGTGCTGGTAAGAAGCTGTTCACTTCCATTTCCATCCTGCTAAAGAGTCACAGCTGATTAAAATATCCACACTGCTCATTCCCATTAACCATCCACTCATTTTCCACCCAACCTCAGCCCTGCTCTCTCAATTAAAGAGCCCCTGCCCATATTAATGGACTCGACATGCAAAACGACAGCACATGGAATTACAAACTCCACCGCTTTCATTCCTGACAGCCAAGAAGCAATTTGTTTCATGTTTACAGGTTTAGGGTGAGACCCGGCTATAGCTGCGTTCAATGACAGCTCTTCACAACAGTTTGCTCTTGTTTTGTTACACATCTTTACTCACACAGGAACTACAACCGTCAAACATCTGTGTATATTCGCAGCCTGTGTCATTAGTTTGACATAAAAGACAGGCCTTAGTCGTCTGCTCTCCTTAGAAAAAACAAAACAAAACAAAAAAACTGAAGATTGTAAAACTGTCCGAGTTGCTGTCCAAGACAGATTAAACACAGTTAGGTCATGATACAATAACACAATCTTCTCTTGAGTCATAAGACACCAAGATAAACTGCTGTCCTTATGTTATCCATACCGTAAATTGTTATCCATACCGTAAATATAAGAGCATTTTGCATATACAACAGACCCTTTCCTGTGCTACAGAATGGCTATAAACAGAAAGCAGCAGGCCGATGTCCTCCTCTATACGCTGAGCTCAAGCATATCTGGAGCGAAAACGCTAAACTTGTATGGTGTATTCTATTGTGCTTTGAAAAAAGCCCTTTGAAATGCATTAGCATTAGACACTATCTAAAGAAAGACCAAGTACGGATTTGAGACATAGCAAAGAAGCACAAAGAAATGGGACACTGAGAAACTTATTTATTTTTTTAAAAACCCAGATCCTCCCAACCATATTGGAGGCTTTTCTTTATTGTTTGGTAACAATTTGATACCTCAAAGTTCTATCTGTATGTTTTTTTAGCTCCCAAATCACTTTTTTCTCTTCTCCTCTCAACCGCGGCAAATTTGTTTTCAGTCTCCATAAAATAGCCTTTTCTTATTTCTAAGCAGTGCTGTATACTGTGGAAAATCTTTCACATAATGTATCCTTAAAAGCACATTACTCTGTCTCATACACCGTTACGAGTTAAGAACGTGGTTAATATTTACAGTCGTGAAGACAGAGCGAGCGAGAAGGAAGAAAAAAAAAAGAAAAGCAAAAATGGGGAGGAAAAAGAGAGAGGATTTTGCCGTGGAATAAAATTCCCCCACCCACGTATACACACTCGCTCTCTCTTTGCAGCAGTCAAACAATTGCTATTCACAATCCTACCCTTAATGCCTAAGACCCGCATAAAAGCGGAGAGTTTAAGAATATAGGGATAAGCTCTTTCAGCTTTTCTAAGTCTTAAGGCTGGTTTATGCTCTGTGAATACTGAGCATCAGCCGCCACTGCTGTTGCCACTCTAAATAGATATTACAATGATTTGGGAACAATGGATTCTTCCAGACACAAAAATACATATATGTGTATATATACTGAATAGGAGGCAAACATTAGCAGCGCTCTGACAATGCGAGCTCATGAGAGATGGAGAAGAAGAGAGAAAGATTACTGTCTGTGAGAGAGAAAAGGCGAGATGGCAGTCGGGGTGTTTGTGGGGAAAGCTGGGGCTGGGAGATGCTTTGAGAAGCTAAATCTCCCCCAGAGCACAATGCTGCTCCGCTGATACAAGCAGCAGACATGGGGTCACCTCCCCTCCATGAGACAAAAGAGCCGCGCTGCTTGCAGAGGAGAGATGAGCTCCAGCACCTCTGCACCACCGGCTCAGCGATGGAAACTTTTGCTTTATTCGCTCGTATTGTTGCGTTTGTTTTGCAATCACTGCTGTTGGTAATTGGCTGTTTCTGTGAGCACTTTCAGCCCTGAGGACTTTTAGTGAATAAACTCCCAATAGTTTATTTAATTTTGCTACTAACAATGACTTTATTTAACAGTTTTGTTATTTTATCTGAAAGTCATGCCCTTTTCTTTCTTTTTTTTTTGGAAAACAATGCAGGACTTCTTGGTCCTTGGGTCTTGTTCTGTCTTGCTAAAGCTAATGTCTGTCAGTCCTGTCTTGCACTGTAAAAAATTATCGTGATTGTAATGGTAAAAAACTGTGAAAATGCTACGGTAAAAACCTGTTACATGGTTAACGGAAAGTTCCTGTAAAATTTACAGGGAAAAACCGTAAACTGACGTTCCCAGAATTCCCTGTGTTCCATTTCAAATTCTGTTTGAATTTGACGTTTTTTCTTTGAAATAACTATGTTTCTTCTTAGTTTTTTCTTATCGGTTATGGTTATTAGGGTTGTATGTTACATCTAATGTTGTTAAATTAATGTTTATAGCATATTTCAGTTTAATGAGTCTCACCATGATGGTGTTTAGTGCTTGTGTGAATGATACTGATGATACTGTGCACCTTCTGTATATTCTATTGTTTAAACGTTGCTTGTGATGGGCTTTGGCTCATCATGTGACTTTCTCATCATCACCTGCATTTGGTGGTTATCAGTGTATTTCAAAGGAACAAAATAGGTTTCAGTACTTTAATAGGTTGGTATATTAAGATTATATCAGTTAAAGAAATTACGGTATTTAACTGTAAATTTAAGTTAAAACCTAATACGTTGCTACACGGTAAATTTTACAGATTTTTTTTTACAGTGTGTGTTTCCCCTCCTCTCGTGCCTATATTTGGTTAGTTCCTGTTCCTGTCCTCGTTTTGCTTATTAGTCCCCAGCCATGTGTTATTAATTATCTCGTTTACTCCTCTGTTTATAAGCCCTGTGTTCCCTGAGTCTGGTGTCAGCTGTTGTACGGCATTCCTTGTGTTCTGTGTCTACTGCGACTCCTATGTTCTAACGATTAGATTAATAAATATTATTATTTGAAGAGCACTTGCTCCAGCGAACATGACAATGTCATGGTTAACATTTAATAAGCTTTTTCACCCAACAAATATTGTAATGGTTTATTTTTTTATTCGTCGTTATACTAAAATGTAAGATATTTAAGGCATATTTCCAGATTTTAAGAGTAAAAGTCTTTATATATGGTATACACAGCAGATTGGAAATATCAGAAAGAAAAAAAAAACAGTTTTAAAGAATTGGAAACATCATTTACCCCCCTAAATGCATCTAAATGACAACCTATTTTCTTTCTTTTTTTTTAATGATAATCTGTTTATCTGGAATGCATGTCACAGAAAAAAAGATGTTGTTACCATATCTTTAATAAAAATCATATAGCAGTTGGCACTGGTTTGACTGTGGACTGGGCAGGTGCAGGTAGTCTTTATATTCATATTCAAGTTTGTGGTATTGATGTCAACAGTTAGGTTTGGTGTATATAAATATACACTTGGGGCCGTTATTCTTCCTTCTCATTCAAAAGGCCTGAGGGGCAGTAGCTAACAACTCTCTCTCTCTCCTTGTCTTAATCCAGTGCAATCACCGCTCTCGGACCTCTCACAATTATAGCAGTCCATAATCCGAGCAGCTTCCATTTTCCTGTGAGGTTTAAGAGAAGCAGAGATCAGGGGGGATCACTGACCACCCACACACAGTCCTCTCCATAGCTCCCCGTCAACCCTGTCACCACAAATCATATGGCGATGGCTCTGATAGATTCTAATGCTGCCTTCTGCTCATGGTCAGTGCTTAAATACAGTTTAGTGGCTTAGGGGGGATTTGCTTGTATCAGAGGTGCTTGGTGTTTAGAAGAAGCTTTCTCAAGCGTATTGCGCTTGTTCACATGTGTTATGTTGCTGGGATGGCCTTTTGAAGGGGCTCAAGAATTCACCAAGTTTGAAGTGTGGTCAATGAGATACTTGACTTAGAGGCAGAGTCTCTCTCACTAGCACTGCTCATGGAGTTTAAGCTGTTTTTAAGGGAGACATTCCTAATTCAGCTCAAACAGATATGACTACCATGTCCATTTGGATGGTGATCCACTTTGTAACATCTCAGTGGCAATATGTGAGCCGCAACCAAGCCGGAAAACACAATCTACTTTTTAAGCAAGCACTTCGGGAAGAGATTTTAGCAGCTTTCTGTTTATTTGAAAGAAAATAGACTTGACTGTGCATTGAAGTGTGATTAAATTACTAATTTCCTTGTATACCTTATATAACAGTGTCAATAAACCATTAAAGGTGCTTTCAGTAGTTTGATGCTAAAAGAGTGCTGACATATTTTTGTAGGCAAACTCCTAAATTAGCCTCATCCTGATTTTCATTGATTCCATTGATTTTCCATTGGGTTTGCATTATTGCATGAGAAAAGTTCTGTGTCCAACAAATGCTTATTGTTAATCGTGATAATCTTCACAAATGAACATAATTTTTAAATGGGGTATAAAATGTTCAAGATCCAAAAAGAACAGAAGGGTAGTGTGAAATTAATCCATACCACCTAACTGGAACATTCCAAGTCTTGAATCACTTTATATAATGAAGATATTCAAATTTAAGCCTTTATTCAAAACATTGATCAACAGACATAATCAAATATGACAACACAAACCTCAAAAGTCAACTTCATATAACCTCGTTGGCTTGATGTATGCTGGCGTTGACCCTATACCTTCATCTTTGATGGAGCTTGAAAGTTTTGGACCACACTGACTTTCATATATATGGCCAAGAGCAGCATACATATTGTATTTTGTATTCCAGGGGAAGAAAGAAAGATATGATGTTATATCTTTAACACACTGCGTACGAATGAGACACCTTTGAAGAAATAGACTGGAATTGTCTTAGTGATGTTTGAATGTATACAGCAGGAAGAAGAAAAAAACATTGTACTGTCTGTCAAGTGCATCTTTCTGGAGCTTTCTGAGCTTTGTGCAGAAGGCTGGATTCACTATTCAGTTGCAAGAAGAGTGCTTCAAAGTCATACTAGAAGGAAAGAAGCAGGGAGATTGAAAGTGAGACAGAATGGGAGAGAGTCCTTAGCTACTGCAGAAATACACATAGTGCTTAAGGAGACGATAGAAACGGTTAAATGAATCATCCAGTTGGCTTTAACTGAGCTTGGCTGCTTCTGTCCTCCCAGCATCTTTAATGTGTTTGTTTGCCTGCAGGGCACGTGATTTTTTTCCCCTTCTTGTCTCTGTATCCCTCTCAAAATGGGAAGATACAGATTTATTTCAAAACCTTTAAATGGACTTGAATCGATCAATACCTTTTTGTATGTGTGACGAAAGCCATACAGGAGGGGGAAGAACACCCCAATGCGGCAGATGTTACAATTCCGATTTGCCTTTCATTCTTTTTCAAACGTGCACAATAGCATAACGAAAGGAATTTCAAAGGCCGATTTAAATTGATTTAAGTTTGAGCTCTTGTCATAAAAGTGTGTGTTTGCAAGTATCACAAAGATGACTAGAATGAGGAGAGAGACGGCAATAAAAGCAACCCAAGGCATTGTACTTTCTTTGCAAACGCCTTTAGATTCTTTTTAAAAATATCCAGGCTTGGAATGATTTGCTCCAAAGTGTTTTCAGATTTTGTTATATACATTTCTACAGTGCAAGAGATAGTTATCAAGAAGAATAAACCATTTGAAAATGCCAGAAGGACAGGATATGAAAGGAAGTGCTGGTAAAGAATACCCCGCTGCCAAGAAAAATTGGAAATGGAAGGCTTCCTTTACTTTCTGAGCAGCCGTTTCTTAGAAATAACACAACATTTTGTGAACAAAGAGATATTAGTGCTTAAAAAATGTTACAGGCAGTTGTTATAAAATCGAGGAGACCGGGGCTAGTTGTCTCATTTTTTTACTTAAGTGAATATTTCTCAGGATAGTCAATTCAGTGCACATATTTGGAATAAATAATAATGTGTTTTCGATCCTTCAGAAATCATTCTAATAAACTGATTTAGTGCCAAAGTAGCATAATATTCTGCTTAAAATATTTGTAAAAACAGTGATACTTTTTTTCTGGGATTCTTTTATGAATAGAAAGTTTGTGAACTGATATTTCTGTGAACACAATTCATTTTTTACATTTGTTTTAGCTGACACTTGTCTTAATATATGCCAGTGTGGTTGTACGCTCACATGCAACAGCTATAGCAAAAATATGAACTTTTGAATTTGCAAATAATTATTTTGAACTAACCAACACAAAACCATTTGTGTAATTGGACTTTTGACTTTATAGTTTCAGATATGGCATTTGTGACTACTTCTGACCCTGTGTGACAACTATCACTGTTTTACTCTATATGCAAATAAAATTATATCCTAAACATTTAGGTAATATTTTTATTTTGACAATATACTGGCTAGGTGTCTAAAGATATACAATTGAATGATAGTTTGCAACCCAGTGGCTTTGTTCCTCTACAGTCTGCATCCTGGAAATCTGTTTCCACAGCTTGGGTCTTCTTTTAGTTACTTTTGATGGATTTGTGGCATCATCCTAGTAAATGGGTTCAATTAAGACTGGGCAACCATATTGGCAATGTCCCTAAAAATGTATATCGGCACTAAATCAAGCTACTTAGGAGAGACAAAGATAATTAAAGGGTGCAAACAGTGAATGATGATGAAGAGAGTGAAGGAAGAGCCACATTTTGTCTGGACTCTCAACAAAATGTGTTACTGGTACTAATGAGTGCACTAATCTAGGCCAAGGTTTAAGCGCCTGTTAACGAGGGCTTGTTCATCATGGCCAAACACAAGTCACGACATAATCTTATCACCGGTGCTGTGCTCTCCTCAACAGAAGCAGAAGCCTTATGGAGCCTTGCTTGAACAAAACCAGGAGAAACCCAGTCAGTCATTCACTGACACACTCACACGCACTTGTTAGTGTATCATGGTGGGGTTTTTCCATTAAATTCTGAGCTATCTATTCATACCCCTTAAATTTAACCCTCACAGAAATCTTTTTGCTCTTTAGGTTTTAATTTAGACAGTAAATGTAGATATTTTCTATCCCTGCAAGGATTTTAAACCTACAGGGACGCATGCTGTTCATAAGCACATTTTTTATGCAAAGGCCTTTTACCATTGATAACATTATGAGTATGTGAAGGGCAGAAATAGGACTACCTCGTCTGGCCTCAGATGGACATGCACCACTAGAGGGCAGTGCAGCCCAGTCCTTGTACACAGTTAACAGACCATATGCATGGAAATGCAGTCAAACGTCTGATAAAGACAAGTAACCTGATGGTTCGTGCTGATTGTGTGAGGGGAACGTAGTCCATAGGGTGTGCAGATTCCAAAACATTTATTATCTCCTTTGATTCATTCCTGATCAGCGAATATTTTCATCAGCAAATCCTCCCACCGGGCCCACAGACTATTGGCTCTTCCTAGTATTTGTTTCTCATGTGTTTCTTTTTACTGTTGCTGAAAAGGCCGGAGAAGGAAGTGAAGAGATGGAAGAGACGAAAACGTTTAGTGACACTACTTAACATGAATTAGAAATGAACAATACTTTTACAGCAGTTATTAGGCTAATCTTGATTAATGTTCATTTCTATAGATTGGAGAGTGGTAGAAAGGAATGTGGAATAAAGAAGTTTTAATGCGATCAAATAAAACTATATATTTTTTGTCAAAAATAACTTTGATAATAAATTGTTTCAAAATCGAATTTCATAATTTGTGAGGGTCTGCTGTTTTCAGTAGCTACCTTTGCCTTTATGTGTTACATAAAAAGGACAGCAGTTTTCAACTAAAGTCGAACAGACTTTAAAAGAGGTTTGATTCATTAGTAGGCTATACTATTGTAGGTGAATGTCATGAACCATATCATAAAAAAGTTTACAGTAAACAATCATTTAATGTCTAGAATTATAAAATTTATAAACATTTTACAAACACGCACGCACACACACACACACATGCAATACCATACAATATGTAGATATAAGTAAATATATGTGTGTATTTATAATAAATAATATTGTTTTGATACATTTACATTTAGGAATACACTCAAGGCTGACAGTACAATGTTTTATGATCACAAATGTTTAACGATTTCAGTTGTAGATGTTTCATTATGTACTAATATGAAATATAACCAACACTAACACTGAGCACTAGTACACTAATAACTAACCAAAATTAATAAATGCTATAAAAATATTGTTTATTGTTAGTTTTTGCCACCTAAAGCATTAACAAATGTTTGGCTTTAAAACCATGTTGTTACCTAAACTATAACTAAACTTTTTTTAATGCCTCATAGAGAAGAACAATATGTGACAGATGTTCACATTCAGTGCATTTTTAAAAACAAAACATCAGAGCTGGTTTAAAAAGTAAAATGTTTTAGAGGTGAGTGACATACAGAATGGGGAAGAATGGAAAGATGGAAAGAGAAGAGTTTGGATTTAACTCTCTTTATCCGTCGGCTTGTTTTTTTCTTCACAGGGCAAAGCTCTGGCAGTCACAATTGGATAAACAAGTTTTTCTTTCTTATTTACGCGTCTCTCACAGCTATGACTCATTTCATACCCTGCAATTATGTGTCTTTGAAAAAGTAAATCTCCTTTTAATGCACTGTAATTGTGTGCGAGTGTGAAATGAGGTTTGGATGGAAAGTCTGATGGAATTTAATCATGTCAATAGGAATTTATCTGATTGCTTCAAACCTGTTGAGCTAAAACTCTTTAAACGTACAATAAATTATTTTAAACACATTTACTACTATGTAAATAACAAAATTTCCATGTAACCAAATTTCACAATATACAGAATAGAGCATGTAGCCTTATTGAAGTAAACACTGTTTTATTCAATCAAATTTTTTATCAGTCAAAATATTGTTTTAAATGTCTGTTTTTCCCTCTTCCTTTTAAAATCAAGCAATCTCTGAACACCTAGGCCATTTGGTGTGAAACAGATTCAGAATTTTTTTTTAAATAAAATCGGAAAGAGGAGAATATTTCAAGTTCAAGTGTGTGTGATTGTAAATGTGAACACTTTCTCTTCTCACAGACCTGTGCTTAGCCTAAAGGCATCAATAAACGACTGTGAGGGATCCAACAAATCACACACTGCACTTACTTTACACAGATATGCCTACCAAAGTACCTTCCTTGGGCAGGGAAAAGAGCCAAGAGCAGCACCCTGATGTGTCGATCCGTAATATCGAGTCAATTCTGCTAGTGAAACAACAACCAAAGAGAAGGAATTACAGGATTCACCTCAGGGAGATAATAATTGAATGAGATGAGACCACAGAAGAGGATGCTTCCTGTTTTTACTTGCCTTAAATGATCAAAAGGGAGTTGACTAAAGCTTAACAGCCGAAAGTTTAAAAGGCCATGGAGTGCACAAATAACTCTGTGTGTTCTCACTGCAAACCGCAACAACATTACGCAATTATTTTCAACATCGTTGCTTCTCAGACGTGAAAACCTGTTGTCAAGTGGCATTATCAGAATGTAATGAACCAAATTAAACCACATTATAATCATTTTTCACTAAAAGTGTATTATGCAACTGGAGAATTGTATCTCTCAGAATGTCTGCTAAAGAAAAGCGTATGTTGTACAGTTACACAGACTCATTAAGCTTGTCATTGAATTCCAGTTCATGAGCAAAGGTTGTTCCTCCAGCTATGGAAGGCTCCTGTGCTAGCATGTGGCCCCTGAGGGAGCTCACAAGGAAGAAAAGAGATGAGTGTGTAAGATAAAGCCTGGTTAGAGTATGACATGCTTTCAGGCTTGAAAGAAGACACCCGAGTATATACTTAGGTCTAGACATGTTTGATCAACACCTCTATCAGACAATAATCTTTCTCCATAAAGTCTAGTGAAAGCTTACGAGCACACAAAGACACACTCGGATAGTTTGTGAAATGTGAACAATGAAAAATAATGCAAGTGCTACTTCTGCTTCATATCAGGGTTAATTTAGTTAACACTGTTTTATTTAATATAGATGGTATCAGATGGAAATACCATGGTACTTAACATAGTGCTGAACAGTTAGCATACCATATTCATGAACCATAGTATTAAAATGGTACTCCAGGGTACATCCAAGACAAACAAAAAACAAGCACTCACACACATATAGGCGTAATGGTTTTTATACTGTACAAACTGTATTTTCTATTGCCCTACACCTAAACCTACCCCTTTTAGATTTTCATAAAACTTTAAGCTGTATGATTTATAAACTTGTTTCCTCATGGGGACCAAAACATGTCCCCACAAGATATAGATTTACTGGTACTACAATCCTTGTGGGGACATTTGGTCCCCAGAACATGATAAAAACCAGGTACACACACACACACACACACACACACACACACACACACATGCAAAAACTGTTTGTAGTTTTCAAGTGGCACAGCAGAAGCACCGAGAATCATCCAGTTCATTAGATCAATAAGCTATTCTACAATTTAGGGAACATTTCATGTCCATTGATAATAATTATATTTTTTCTTACAATTTTCTCCATCCATTAAGGGAAAGCATATAATCTCACACAAATAGTTTGTGCACCATATCTTTTAGTTTGCTTGAAATTGCCATGATATGCTTTGAATTTTTAGTTGTTGTTTTTTTAATAGTGTGTCCAAAATAATGAATTAAATTTGTTAAAACATTGCATAAAGAACATTTGTATTATTTCACAAAATAGCATTTCCATTATAATATATCAAAATGGTGTTTACAGTTTTTTCTCGATTGCTTAAACACATTTCTTGAAACTATGCCTCGTATTCTCAAAACAGTAAACACGAATCCATAACTTCTAACTCAATTCCCCAAACTTCCTATATTCAGGTCAAAATGAAGCTCTCCACTCAAAACAACTCAATCTTGCTGAAAAATCAAACTTTGCTCTCAGACATGACACACAAACAGTCAAAAACACACACACTACAACACAGTTTTACACACCGATGAGATAAATTCAAAACAATACTACACAAACCTAGTTATCGTGTTGGCAATTTGGCCAAGGTCACCAAAATATAAAGTATTTTTGTCATCGTGTGAGCCACACTGGTCAAAATGTTTAGTTGTTTTTTCACCATGACTGTAGTATTACTGGAGGCAAACTATGGCAATAGTTTAGATGACAGTTACTTTAGGCCTACTGAAATGCAGAAATATATCCATTTCAAAAGTACAAATGTACACATTACTGTCTGTGGGATATTGATTGAAAAAGACTGGATATGATTCACAGCTACACTTTTACTAGTGGTCTGACCAAAAAAAAAAAAAAAAAAAACACATTACAACGTCATTGTGAAATAGAAAAGAAAAATAAATATGTGCACAAAGGCGAAAATAAAAATTAGAAAGTCCACTATCAGAATTTGTAAGTCTAGTTTTGTCCTCTTTCTAATATATGCTTTCCAGTTGAAGGTTCATGAGATGTAGCTTTGAGCTATTTCAGAGAACTGGTTTGTCATTGGTTGATTTATATTCTCTTCATTAGTGAAAGTCAAGATTCACTTGAAGAATTCATGCCAAATTTATTGCAGTAAAAGTCTAATAGAAATGTGTAGAAAATATGCTTGGCAGTTTATGACAACTAGATCAACCATTTTGCATTTACCGTAATGACTTATACTATAAACTAATGACTTGAGGTTTTGATGGGTAAGACTATTGCACAGAGAACTATATAATACATCTTGAACAACATGACAATAGTAACTGATAATGTAGGAAACCACAGAGAAATGCACATAATCAGTTGCATGAATGTACCAAAGCAATCCCAACTTGTTCAAAAGAATGAGAAACTTTTTTATGGTGTGCACAAGTGACTAGATGATGTGGAGGTTGAACAAGTAGTTTTGAGAATTTCATTTCTGATCTGAGAAATGCACCAAAGCCTCTGAGAAACACTGTAAGCTGACTTTGGCCCTTTTATCTATCCATCGAAGGTTCTGATTGGTGTGTGATACATTTTGACTTCTAGTGTTTCCACTTGGGTAAGTGTGTGCTAATTGAGCTCAAACTGTGCAGACTTGAGTGAACAATATTGAATGCTAGTGCTTTCTAAATGATCACATGGTGTAAGCACTGAGAGATGTAGGGATTTGTGTGTAGAGTTTTGCTGTAACAGTTCACCAAATCTGACTCATGTTTTAAAGCAGGGAATAGTGTTTATAGTTCAGCAAAATGGGTGTGCTTTTTGAAAAATGGCGTTATGGTTTTGAAATTTTAGTTCAAAAGCCTGGTTATAGTATTTTAGCAATCGAGAAAAACCGTAATGTATTGGCTTGGCAACTAGCAAACTATGTTATGGTGATGAAATACTCTATATAAAGTGAATCCAATAGTAATTTTATTGAGATAGCATTTCGTTTTTGTATATTTGAAATGTACCCCAAATTCTAGAATGTGCCATTTCTTAATGCCAGTCTTCAAGAATGGTTTGTGTATGACTCACTTCAACACTTTTTCGGGCATCATATCAATAATAAAACAGACAGAGCACTTCCAGCACTTCTAAACAGACAGAAAAAGTTTTAACAGAAGGAAAGAGTACAAATTCATATTGGATTTGGTGTGTTTATATTGCATTTCAATATTTACTTTTTTTAAATAAAATGTATGAAACTATTACAAAACTTCTACATTTTATTATTGTGGCTTATGGGTGTTTTTTTTATATCTTTTTATTTCTGCTTCAAAATATGGGATATCGCCAGCTACAGGGCACTGGAAGTACTATATTTTTTGCGCTTTGCCCTTACTCACTCAAACTTGTCAACAAGGCTACTTTACATGAATGCGAGTTCCTTAGCAAGCAGTTGTGAATCACAGGTGTTTTAAGGACATGACTGCAGCTGGCAATGAGGCTGAAACCAGCGAATCCAGTGCAAGAAGACTTTGACTTTTCAATTTAATTTTTTTATGTCATTTTCTTTATTTTTATTTATTTACTTGCAATTTTGAGGTGTTCAGTTTTATTTTGATTTTAGAAAAGAAACGTGGTTGCATATCAGCTCACCTCACAAATCAGCTCGCTCTTGTTTGTGTTACATGTTCTGTATGCCTTGCAGTAGTGTAGTGTCTGGGTATGCAGAGTATGCAGGTGCATATGGGCCCGGGCAGATTGGGGGCCCACCGAGCCGAGGGGGAACTTTTAATTGAAACAAGGGAACGAATATAGAGTCTTGCACGGGCCCGGCCCTTGTCTGACAGCTTATCAGAATTCTCCGCCCGAGTCCTACCCGGGCTCTCTCTCTCTCTCTCTTCCACTTTACACAGCTGCTGTTGCAGCCATTAAAAAAGTTCAGTTTTGGTTCTCAATGGCAAAGTGGTTATATTTTGTTTCGTTTCTTTATTAAGTTAATTTAGAAACATGATTGGAACATTTTATGTTTGCTAAATTCAAGTTGTATTTATTTTTTTTATTTTTTTCTGAAGACATCAAGGCAGGGCAAGACAAGGCAAGGCAGACACAGACAGGAACACCGGGGAGTAACGAGTAGACCAGACAAAATCAAACTGAACAGACAGTGCCAGACAGTGAGTTGAGGATATGTTTGATCAGTTTAGCCTTCTCAAATAAACACGATTTGAGACATAAAAAATGCATTTCACAATATAAATTTAAAAATTTAAGATAAATGTGTGATGACTATAAAATTGTTTGTGCTAAAAGTGGAAGCTGAAGCGAGCTTTGAAGGACAGATGGAGGCGCTAGCGAGATCACTTGCATTAAACTCAAAAAAGATCACTTGCATAAACGAAAACAAAAACAAAAATCAATGACGAAAACCAGCCATGTATTGGACCCGGAAATAACATCTCTACAGATATTACAATAATATATAGTATAATATTAATCTACAAGTATAATATTAATGAACTATATAATATATAATATAATATTATTTTATATATAGTAGATTAATATTATACTTATCACTATTATATTATATTATATTATATTATCCGAGCTGTCTGGAACGCAGCATTAGGTTAACATTTCAAGAAACGAGCATGTACTACTGTCAGGATTGTGGACTGTTTTGTGTGCGTTTTGTTCCCCATGTGACCCAGTTTCCCCAGGTTAATTGTTAATTTGCTTCCAGGTGTGTTTCGTCTTCCTCCCCAATTATCCTGTGTTTAAAAGCCCCAGTCCTTTGAGTTAGTGTTTGTCGGTTGTTGAATTGTCTTCCCTGTCGGTGTTGTGTGATCTCCTGGACATTTAAGACTCTGGTGTTGAGAATTCCTCGTCTCCTGGCTTCCGTGTTTCCTGTGAAGTGTGACAACTACAAGCCATTCTATAAATTGACATTTCAGCACTTCACAAAAGGATAGCGACTCCTAAGTAGCACTTAAGGCAAGGCTATGTGCGATTGTGTTAAGTGCACTTTTGGGAAACGCACGTGAAACAACAAAAAAACGTTCGTAAAATGACTCGTAGAAAATGCTCTTAAGCGCTAAAAGATCAATCGTTATCGAGAAACCCGGCCCAGGGTGTCTTGATCTTGAGCAGGAACACTTCACAAAAACTGAACCGAAACTCAGCAAATGCTTGCCTCACTGACATGATAAATATATTTATAGAATGCTATAAAATACTACTTTACAACAAAATAATTCAAATCAAAAATGAAAAACTCTTTCATTAGCCTATGTAATCCATAAAGATGCATTTCTTTCTAAAGGCGAGGAGATATGGGGACTCAGGATCGTCAAACTTAATACTATTTTATTTTTATTTATTTATGTTGTTGTTCTGTTTTTTGGGCCGCTGTGCCAAGATTGTGTTTGCATGCAGTAGGCTACAAACACCCTATAGCAGCATTTTAGTGTCACACTGAAAAATAACTAAATATTAACGTCATACTAATTTAATAAAATCCCAATTACGATAATAAAATCATATTATATTGCATGAAATTAATGTGAATATTACGCTCCTCAAAAAAAAAAAAAAAAATCTGTGGCATCCACCTGTTGTTCTTAACACGAAAAACAGCAATAACAAGTAGGCTTATAGATATTTTTGAAACTCTAATTGATCGATTTCATGAGACATTCGTTTGTATAAATTGTTCAGATTTTTTTTTTCAATATGCATTAAAATATTTATTCATGTTTATTTCGTGATGCAAATATTAAAGAGGAAATTATCATTTCACATTCAGCTTGAACTGAGGCGAATGAAGTTACCTCACTACAAATAAAAGAGCGCAAAACACATTTATTGTTTGTATTTGATCTTAAAATATACAGAAAGATAAAAAAACACAAATCTTATTGAGATTATTGGGTGGCTTGAGTGCAATGAAAACATTACATTTTTATTTCCAAGCATTATACCATAATAATTAAAATAGCTTGTGAATAGTCACGCAACGGTATTTCTGTCAACAAAATCAACAAGTTATGCGAGTTGGAGCCCATATCATTTGTGTGTGTGGGGGGGCTACAATTTTTTTGCATATGGGCCCGGGGCTGACTTGCTAAGCCACTGATGCCTTGTCTTGGACTTTTATGTTACTTCATGTCTCCCGTGGTGTTTGTAGTCTGTATCTTATTTTGTTCAGCTTGTTAGCCTTCTGTATATATATATATAGCCCTAGTGTTTCTTTAGTTCTTTGTGAGTTGTTGTATGTAATGGTTGTCTGTTTGCCCATCATTCTGTTCTTTGTTCCATTTGGTTTTGGTTTATTGTTTGTTCTAGGTTTTCCATGAAATCCCTGCACATATATCCTTGCCTCTGCCTGTTTCCCTCAGCTTTTCCACAACGTTACAGTTTTTGACTGGCATGTGTCTTTTGCATCTTTGAGCCTATATTTAGTATAAGTAAAATACTTAAGTACTGTTAAAATCAGATACTCCAAGACTTTTGACTCAAGTTTTGGAATTGGTTACTTGTAACTTGTAGTGGAGTAATTTTCACTGTAAGGTATCTGTACTTTTACTCAAGTATGGTTTTCAGGTATGCACCTAAATGTTTAAGTGTTAAGTGTTGACAGTGGTTTGAAGGTGGTACCACAAATCTAGGAAACTACTAGACATCTGAGACTAAGCATGGGAATGTTTTAATCTTGTAAATGTGACATTTATGCCACTTTCTGTTGATTGTTTTGTATTTTGTACATTTTAATAAACATTTTCTACCATCAAACTGACTAGAAAATCGGCTTCTGGCCCATTCCAGCACATTCGACCATTCAAATCACACAACGTACATAGTGTCCTTCTTCGTTTTTGATCTCTCATCAATTATAGATTCCGTCCTCTGGGGCTCAAACGGCAAAATAGCCGTCTTTGACCGAACCGTTTCTCCATTATTAATCAGAGCCTCTCCAGATCCTAACAGAGGGCTCGGAGAGGTCAGCTCACATTAGTGCCAGCGCAGAGACGGGCCTGAGATCCTCATATTGGGCATTTCGCGCTACGATGCTCCCACTCCTCAAGTCCTGATTTGGTATTAATATCCATTTAAGGTTTCTTCTCTCATCTCATTGAGATAATCAGATCTTCTTTGGCCTCTGACACTAATTAAACTCTCTTGTGCTTTGTTTGAACTGTTGTGAAACGGTTAAGCAGTTTCAGCTTTAAATTACTCATAATGCTAGATGAGGATCTATCTGCGTGAACTTGAACGATATCATAATCATAATTTGATTCTTGCATACACGAGAACGGAAGCCTCAAACTGGAAACGCACACACACGCTCACACACATAGGCAATCTTGTCTATGACATACTTCATCCAGCAATCATTTTCAGGATGGCGATGAGATCTGATATTGGAGGCATGTTTTTATTTGCCGAACAATGTCTGTTGGTCTTTCCAATAAGCGAGGAGCACAAACCACTCTAACGTGACAGTTCCAACAAAGATGGTGGTGACATCTCGTTGGTGGTGGAGAATGATTTCTCCACCCACTTCTGCACTTCCAGCAGTTATCTGATGGTATCAGATCTTGTTAGTAGCACAGGCAGGAGATTGAGGTTTTGGAGAAGGAGGGGGGCAGGAGACACAGTTGAGTGATTTGGATTTACCCCACTAAGGTGATGGGTGGGAGGGGTTTGGCGTATGGTGTCTGCGCCCGAAGGACAACAAACTGCCGCCGCGTTCCAGGTCTGTCGTCTTCCCTCTATTGTCCCGCGTGACAACTGCAGCCCAACCAAACACATCAGGGGTCGGGTGTCGGGTCAAAGGTGATGGGGCGGACAGCACTTCAGACACTCCAACAAGGCTTTAGCGCATCTGATCCGCACAGCCTGAAGACTTTGTTATTGGTAGACTGTGGGAGTCATAACAAACATAGCAGACCGTGTGGATTAACCTACCAGATGCTACCAGAAACATTACTTGTGACTAGAAAAGAAAGGGTTGTTTCACGCCATATTATTTTAGCTGTACAGTACTGCATAGCAGAAGTGTAGCTGCGAGCAAAGTTTCAGCGCTGAGCCTGTTTGCTGCAAGTCATATGCTGCTCAGCTGAAAAATATGGAAAATGTGTATATTTTTTGCAATCTAGGCTCTAAAACAATGTTCACCCATTGTTTGACGATGATGAATGTTAGGCTGATGAGAGTTATATAAGCAGTGACAAGTAAAGACAAGTAAATCTGTAAATTCAGTAAATGTGACACAATGCAGACAATTTTTTTATGATAGTACAGACTTCCTAAAATACAAATATAAATACATGTCTTTTGATGTAAAATTTTATTGTGAATTATAATAAATATGTGTCAAATAAAATGTATAGTTTTTTTAAACTATCAGTAGAATATAATTAAATTATTTCCAACCAGTGTGTAGAAAGTAGAATGACACAATGTCAAATTATTTAATAATAATCATAATACTAATAATAGGGGGATAATAAGTTAATAAATAAGGATAATTAAGTTTTTTCCCGCTGAACTTTTCTGCAGAACCCCATTGTGGTTATTTTTAGGTCCTGGGACCACAGTTTTAAAACTTTTTATCCAGACATATGCAAGAAGTTTATAGCTACAGTTTATAGCAATATTCTTTTCCATGCAAATTAATTTAAATTTGGATATAAATACTTATAAGTAAATTAAAGAAAAACATTCAATCTAATAACCCATTTTATTTTCTATATAAAGCCACAGCCTAGCAGCTGCGCTTATATGCTGCTTATGAAAACATTATGAAGCAGGCCTAATGCTAACACTCCAAACTTTCCTCCCTTCTCTGATATTCATCCTGTTAATCTGTCCTCTTTCCATGTGTGGAAGGGGTGGAGATACATTAATTAGCGTTGTGGTTTACAGAACCATGGCCCAGCTCAACCCTGCCTGCTTCTGTGACTGAGGTTCGGAGACTGTGGGAGGGAGAACTTTCTGCCTGGGCCTCTTTTCACAGTCCTGTCTTCTCATATTTAACATGCCTAATGGAAGAGCCTGTCTACAGCCTGCAGCCATTCCTACTCCTACAAGAGCTTTTCATCATCCAGTACTGAGAGGGGGCGGAGGGGCAAGAGAGAGAGAGAGAGAGAGAGAGATGCTGCTTTACTGAAGAGAATTTAGAGAGAATTCACAAAGAAGAAAATTAATTATGTGGAAACATATTACATTGAGAAGTGGAAGGGCTTCATTTCCAGGAGCTGAAGACAGAGGCATAAGAGTAGACCAAAAAAATGGTCACAGACAGAGGTTTCCCATAAATCTGATCTACATCTTTACCTTTATATCTTCCAGTCCTTCTGCGTGTGACGGAACAGAGGGTGTGTGTGTATCTGAGGTCACCTTGAGCTCAAACTATGTGCCCTTGGTGTCTTCTCTCTCCTGCGTGCTTCACTGAACACTCCTTCAAGCACAAAACCTCCTCCCTTGCAGGGCTTTCTATACTTTAGCCATTTACCAGGGATTAGTGAGAAAAGCGAGAGAGGCAGAAAGGAAGAGAGACAGGACCTGGGAAATATTACAGTAGCACAGGCATATTTTGAGATGATGACAAGGTTGCTGATTTTTTTTTCTTCACTCAAGAGAATGATAGTTTGCAGGTCCTGCAGCACTGTGGCATCAGTGCCTTTACACAGAAATTAACTGTAGAATTAATGCTATGAAGTTAATGTTTAAAATATGACACTATAAATACAGAAACGTAAAATTATAAATACATTTTAAATACTTTTTTGTATTTATTTAGTTATTTTATTATAAATGACATTTATGAAATTCTATAATATACTCTATCGTTTGAATTTTTTGAGCTAGTAATATATTTTAAAATAAATTGATACTTTTATTCAGCAAGGATGCATTAAATTTATCAAAAGTGAAAGACTTATAATGAAAATAATAGTTCAAGTAAATGCTGCTATTTTGAACTTCTTATTCATCAAAGAATGCTGACAAAAATCATGGTTTACACAAAAATACTAAGAAGCACAACTATTTTCAACAGTGATAATTGCAAGAAATGTTACCAGATCACAAAATCAGCATATATGAATGATCATGTGACACTAAAGAATGAAAAATGGCTGCTGAAAAATTCAGCTTTGCCATCACAAGGATTTATTAGTTTCAACAGTTGTTTGTTAAAATTTTATTTTGAACAATGTGTTGATTTATTATATATAGATTTGTGCTGTCAATCGATAAAAATATTAAACTATTTAATCGCATGTTTTTTTTTCTGAAATTAATAGCGCCACCCCACCTAACATTAAACTTTTAAAATATATTTTATATTGCAATAATTTCACATTTAATCTTCAAATTAATGTAGAAACAACATAAAGACAGTATATGTTTAATATTTGTTTAATGGCATCTTTATTTAAGACCTAAAGACCAGTATCACTGATACCAATACTACTGATGCCTCTATTAAAAACAGATGAATCCTTAAAGCTATAAAGTTATTGATTTCCTCTTTTTTTATTTAATGAACAGACATCACAGCAACTGGGTCATAAGGTTATTTTGGTGCTGTTTCTTTAAGAAATGCCGCTGCTGAACATGAAGCTGATCTCAGGCATAATATTGTCTCAACTCTCTTTCCCTATCCCTTTTCTGACCCACTTCAGGTCTTAAAGTCTCTATTATTGAGCTGACGAGTGGAATCGGGTGTGTTAGATGAGGAGACAGTGCTGAGCTGCTCCAGGGCAGTTTCAGAGACATGTTCTTAAATGTGACTCATATAGCCATAATATCTTTATCATAATATATTTTAAACAGAAATGTCAGGCTTCTGAAAAGTATGTTCATTTCTATGCACTCAATACTTGGTTGGACCTCTTTTTGCATGAATTACTGCATCAATGCGGTGTGGCATGGAGGCAATCAGCCTGTGGCACTGCTCAGGTGTAATGCAAGCCCAGGTTGCTTTGATAGCGGCCTTCAGTTCATCTTAATTGTTGGGTCTGGTGTCTCTCATCTTCCTCCTGACAATACCCCATAGATTCTCTATGGGGTTCAGGTCAGGCGAGTTTGCTGGCCAATCAAGCACAGGAACACCATGGTCATTGAACCAGTTTTGGTACCTTTGGCAGTGTGGGCAGGTGCCAAGTCCTGCTGGAAAATGAAATCAGCATCTCCATAAAGCTTGTCAGCAGAAGGAAGCATGAAGTGCTCTAACATTTCCTGGTAGATGGCTGCGTTGACTGTGGACTTCAGAAAATACAGTGGACCAACACCAGCAGATGACATGGCAGCCCAAATCATCACAGACTGTGGAAACTTCACACTGGACTTCAAGCAACATGGATTCTGTGCCTCTCCACTTGTCCTCCAGACTCTGGGACCTTGATTTCCAAATGAAATGCAAAATTTACTTTAATCTGAAAAGAGGACTTTGGACCACTGAGCAACAGTCCAGTTCTTTTTCTCCACAGCCCAGGTAAGACGCTTCTGACGTTGTTTCTGGTTCAGAAGTGGCTTGGTAGCCCTTTTCCTGAAGAGGTCTGAGCGTGGTGACTCTTGATGCACTGACTCCAACTTCAGTCCACTCCTTGTGAAGCTCTCACAAGTGTTTGAATCAGCTTTGCTTGACAGTATTCTCAAGCTTGCGGTCATCCCTGTTGCTTGTGCAACTTTTCCTAACCAATTTCTTCCTTCCAGTCAACTTTGCATTTAATATGCTTTGATACAGCACTCTGTAAACAGCCACATCTTTCAGTAATGACCCTCTGTGACTTACCCTCTTTGTGGAGGGCATCAATGTTTCGTCTTCTCGATCATTGCCAAGTCAGCAGTCTTCCCCATTATTGTGGTTTCAAAGAACAAGAGATACCCGGAATTTATACTGTAGGGATGGTCATTAATTGAAACTCAAATGTAAATATTCTAATATTTTGAGATACTGATTTTTGAGTTGTAAGCTCTAATCATCAAAATTAAAACAACCAAAAAAACTTTTGAAAGGTTTTACTTTACATGAAATGAATCTAAAATAGATGAAAGTTTTTTTAAATAAGTTACAAGACAAAACTTTTAGTTTACTAATTGTTTCTGCTGTTGTTGTTCTTTCAAAATTTACTTACCCTCTTGTTGTTCATTATATGGAAGCACACACACACACACACACACACACACACACACACACACACACACGACAAATAGCACCCCCCCCCCCATTAAAAGCATATAAAATCACACAAATTAAATGTTATTTAATTTTATTGAACAAAAAGTTACGAATTTATTGGTTGAGTAAAATGTTAATTAAACAAATATAAGAAAATATAAACAATATTACTGTCAACAATTATTAAGATTGGTAAAACTGGTTAAAAATCTTTGCCGAAATATCTTGCATCATGCTGCTCTTTTGAATGTTTCTCAACAGTTCCTTTTTACAGTGAATATTATGCACAGATGACGCTAAAATTTGCAGTCATTTGAGTAATTTGTCCTGCTGTGTGATCTTTTGAGAGCACAATAATATCCAGCCGCACTCCTGTAACCTGTAGGACTGCATTTGAGGAGTACCAACATTCCAGCACAACATACCTTCCAATGGGAAGCCAGTGCATCAATGCCAGTGGATCAGTCAGACACACAATGGCTTTGTGGGTGGGTAAGGCCATTCCTCCTTCTTCTACACTGGCACAGACTGTCCTCACACTGGCATCGCTGAACGCCAGAATCTCTGACACAGTTGGCAGATGAGCAGAGAAGACCTGGTGAATGCCAGGAGTAAAACTGGCGGTGCAAAACCCTTCTGGACCACAGTAAATTATCGGTTAACTTGTCTTTAGAAGATGTTCTCTTTCAGAGTTTTGTATTCACAATCCCTTTGTTCGTTTCCCTTTCTTTTATGCATTGTGTTGTGGCCAAGACAGTTCTTTCAAAGTAATAAAATATCCAATTCATCTTCTGTTTTCTTTTGTGCCACAGAAGCATGATTTAAAAGTAAACAGAAGTTTCAGATATTATATTTAAAGAAATTTCCATAGGGCAGACTCACAATACAACACAAAAGGGAAAAAAGCAGGGGGGGGGGGGTATTGTTCTATTCCTAAGTCTGCTGGATAGTGAGAAGACAGTGTTGACATTCCAGTCCATCAGTTCACAAAACAGAGTTTGACATTCAAATCGTTGAGGGAAAAAAGAAAACAATGTCTCTTTATTCTACTCACTCATTACCTGTCAAACAGCAAGTGTATAATGCTCTCCTCTCTGTCATCAAAACAGAACAATTAAAACACTTCAAATACAGAAGCCGTCTATTTTATGCTGCCGCTCGCTCGAGTGGGTGTCATGTCACAACAAGCAGAGCCGTTTCACCGTTTCTAATATATTTTGTTTCATGTCGGTGTACCTGCCAGTACTTTGACGCATTAATTGCATTCGAGTCAAGTAACCTCAGACAGATTTTGATCATTTCACTTGATCTCACTTTTGCAGAAAGCAGTTCATTTTAAAGACAGCATTGTGGGGGGTTTAACTGGCAGTGCCTTACAGGTCGCCCTATGAGCTCCACGTGTTTTCCCAGGGCAGTTCCATGAGTCAGTCCCCCTCCACCCGCAGATCTGCCGGGCTATTGAAACTCAAGCATCGTAACCCAAATGCATGGGTCACCACTCCTCGTCGAGACAAAGACCAGGTTTTGGCAGCTGGGTTACACTCGCATAGAGAAGAAAGGAATTGGCCCAGCAGGTAAATAGGAAGTTATTGTGCAATAACAAAGACGTTGGGTTAACCTGCTGACCCCATGCCTCCATTTCTATACCCTGCCCTGAGCAAAAGTGTAAGAGAGAGATTTGCTAAGGTTTACAGCAGGAAGGTTTTAAGGACATGAACCGAAACTTTGGCAGAAATGTTCACGGTTCAAATTACAGCTCACCCTCATTTCAATGCAATTACCAACAGGTCACCTTCTGTGAACTCCCTTAGAAACGTTACATTCTTAAAAACAAAAAAAATGCATTTTAGCCGAAAGAATGCGGTTTTGTGTGTTCTGTGGCGGTTTACCACATCACTGTACTCCACCTTCACCTCATCTGTCTTTCCAGCAAGAGGACGCATGGAGGCAGAGCAGTCAATGACAAGACCTACAAGGTCTGGGAGTGAGTGCCAACATCTCGGATAAACAAATATATAAATAATTCACAATGAAAGAGCAAGTGAATAGGCTTTGTTCTATGATGAAATATGAATGCGATGCACACTCTTCAAACACACCAACACACACTCACTAAAGAGAGCCATGACTCTGTTCTGATCTCAGTTATTTCTTTCTATTTCATTTAAAGATGCACAATAATTCAGATGCCACTACATTCTAGATTACTTTTTCTTATTTTGCATAGCTGCAAAATAAAATAAATATAACATTTTAAAAAAAATATTGTATCTTTGGTTTAAAAAGAAGTGAATAGTCCAGCTTTCTTTTTGCTAATTAATGGTCTATTTGGTTCTTTTACTAGTTCTGTTCATTCTTTTGAATGGCATTTGGGCCTGTGTGCACAGAGTCACAGATCAGTTTAGAACAAAACTATCCAATAATATTTCTTCTATGAAGTGCATCAAACCCACACAGAGACAAATAGATTGCATTTATCTTAATTTCACTGCGGCTTAATAAGGTTAATTAATGAAAATGCATATTTTCATCTTAAACGTGCTGGGTAACTTTATAGAGTCATCCGATAAAAAAGATTATAGCAATTTTATCATTTTAAATTCAATCTTAAAGGAAAAAAACAAAAAAAAGATATGCTTTGCGATGTGACGTCTATACTAAAACTGATCCAGGATTGATCTTAGTGCATGTAAACCTAGTTGAGTCTTGTCCTCTATATCTCCCATGTCACAGATCTGGATTGTGACAGTGAAATAAGATGAATACAACTTAATTACAGATATTTTAAAAAGCCTTTTCTTTCTCCTCCTCATTCAGCCTGCAGCCAAACAGTACTTGTGTTCTGCCACGGCACATAAACACGCACAAAGGAAGTTATTAGCGTAGATGGAAATCAAATTACTAACAGTGTAAACCGCTCTTCTACCGTGCTCTCACGCCTGTAATTACTCAAGCTTATAGGACTATAATGAATGCTAATGATGTTCTCTTACCAAGTCACCAGACCCTCACTAGAACCCTGTTCTCCTGTATGCCTTCTCTCTTTAAGTTTATTTGTATCACCTTTTTGCAACCTTGTATTAAGGTTGTTTGAAGGAAGTAAATGTGGCCAGTCTGTAAACTTTAAAATACTCTCTTTTCAAAAGTACAGTATGGCTAAGATATAAATAATATGTAATGCTGCAAAATTAAACTTAATTCAAATAATACATGAATTTTAAGATAACATTAGTTCTTCTATTTAGAAAAAAAAAGGAGGAGAAGGAGTTGATTGAGATTGATTGAACTTGATAGAGCTAAGATGAACCTGATATCTTCCATATTGTGATGTCCTAAAAAGGATTATTGAAAGCAAACAAAAGTATGACAGGGACTTGGTTCTATTCATCGGTTGTTCATTGGACAAAGAAGATCTGAATGCAAGCTTGCATGCAATTGTAAGAAAAGGGCAGGGTTTACGCAGACAACATGATTGGAGAAATCATCAGAGAGGTCTGTCATTTCACTGGAAGATTGAGTTATGACATTCTGATTAAAAATGACAAGATAAAAAAAAAGGAAAAATGAAACATGCATGGACTAACTGTCCACAATAATAGGCATTTATAAAATAGATGAAAAAAAATGAGTGCATTTCTATTCCCAATTTAAGAAAATGATTATTTGCAGTGCATTGATTAAGGACCGCTTGAGTTGACAGTGACTGCCAGGCTTTAATTGCCATAGAAATTATGTTAAATAAATACATAAAATAAAAAGTGCCGTATAAAGTCATTTAAAGAAAAAATTGTGACCCTGACTAAAGCACTGGACAATAAATGTGAGCACTTCAACATGACAAAACAAGACTGTTTTAACTGGTTTTGTTTGTCAAAGAATGTTCCATCTATTATTCTTTTTTAAACAATTAATGTTTGCTTGGTTATAATGTTAACCAGATTTAACAGCATTGTTTTCTTTTGGAACGTCTGAATTATTCCAGTCAGGGAGCAGTACATTCAGATTGTTTAAATAGAATGAGATTTACTTTGACAGATTTTGTGAGTTCAGCAAAGAGACAAGTTGAACTTAGACAATACACATAGCTGCTTTGGCAGGACAAAGATGCTCAGGCAGTTCACACAATGGCCTCCACCTCAAAACAAGTGTTCTTAAATGCTATTCATTTCAACACACTGAGAGAACGCATCTTCATGGGCGAATCGATATATAGAAGAAATGGCCACACTTTTGACTTCCCAATATATGCTGGCCTTGAGGGGCATTCACAAATAAAGCTTTTCATTTGTTGAACAGAACTAACAGAGTGCATAGACAGTGCACTACATAAAAAGTAATTGGAAACAAGAATCGTTTAGAAAATGTTATTTTTCTTAGACAAATTTGCCTATTTGCTAATGCACCCAATTGCAATTGTCTATTTTATTTCACTATATTTATGTGCATGCTGAATATACATAAGAAAAAATTCAGTGTGTATTGATTTCCACTGGGAACTGATTGGACTGTAAAAAGTGCCTGTTACTGTATGTAGTAGAGCTAGAACTGAATGTGAGTTTACAGTCTCCTTAAATACTGCTGGCACCCAGGAGCCTTTAGAGGTTAAACGTCAGTTAACCCTAGAATAAATCTTGCCGTATCCCAGTGATAACACCTGTTTTAATGGTAACCATCATTATTCAACTGTTCTCTCGAATGCTGATGTTTTACATTGCTGTGATAGTCTTAAGACTCTAGTATCATTAAAAAAAATGAATTTCATAATGGTGTACTGTGGTTACATCATCTACCAACAGTGGCTAACTAGACCATGCTAACCAGCCAAACCCTGACCCCTTAAACGGTTCATTGTCCCATAAGCTACACATATAATCAATAGTCTAAATACTACTGTCTCTATAATCTTTAGCAAAATGTAAAAACTTGATCTGCCTCTGAAATCTGCCTCTGTCTTACTCATTTTACTGCTAGCTGCAACCACCATATAAAACTAGCATAGCAAACACAGAGACGTTTGTTATTTTTTTCCCTTTAAAAAGCTTGTTCCCTGTCCCCAAGTCATCCTGCAGGCTTCTCAATATATATATATATATTAAAAAAAAAATGTTTTTTTTACTGTTTTTCACTACTGTATGTACAGTGGCTCATATAAATGAAAATTATTGAGTTCCTCAACGCCATTTAGGGGGGGGGGGGACGTTTTTTTTTTTTTTTTAAATGGTACTTTTAGAAAACAATAAATTATTGTCAAGTACAAAGACAGGCTGAGTTGTCAAAATACACAATACAATTGCAGTTAATTTACGGCAGAATTTCAACAGTATAATCCCGTTGTGTTCAAAAGCAGTACATTACTGTTTTTTATTTTTATTTTTGTGAAATGGCATATATACAATATAACGGCATTTTACTGTATTTATTACTCGAATGAAATAAAACATTACTATCCAGTATTTTTGTAAAAAGGAAAAAAACATTTTTTTTAAATGACATGACAGTACGGTGGAATTGCGGTCAACTGTAGTCCAACTCATTTAGCTTGAAATAATATTCTTTCTTCTGTTTCTCTTTCAGATTTTGAGTGGTTTTTGGCTGCTTTCCATAAAGCATTAAGTCAGTTTTTGTTGTGTTGTTTTGTTGATTAACATTACCGAAACCAAAAAAGTAATTTAACATACATACCAATATGCTTATTTCAGTCAACCGGTCTATTACCTTAGTATATGTCTAATGAGTGTAAATTCTAAAATTATTTTCTGTACAAATTAATTTGAAACTTTGCCAGAATAAAAACCTTATTATTAATTCTGATAGTGATCTTGATATTGTAATCATATTTGTTCTTGTCACATCCCTGCTCCCACAAAATAAACGCAATAAATGACAGTTTATTGTGCATACACAAAATACGCATACACAAACATCATAAACCAACATGATTAAAAGAAATTCAGATTAATAGTATAATGATGTAATGATGCAAAGCTAAAGAAATGAGTACTGGATATAATCTGTACAGTGGTTCTCTTAACTGACTAGCAGAAAAGTAAACCTTTGGAGACCAATGTGATCTCTCACTGAAAAAAAGAGAATTTTAGACTTGCAAAGTGGAAAGAAAGAGGGGAAGATGGGTGGATGTAAAGGTCAGCTCATAGAGGCTCTAGTTTATTTGAGTGATACAATGGATGGTGAGAATGATCAATTACTGTCTGACATTTTCATAAGAGACAATGTTTCTGAAGTAGAGTGCTATATCAAGGCATGAGTGGGCAACATGGCCTTTACCTGGTCTCTTTAGTGATCACATCTCAGTCATGTGTGAATACATAGCTAACGTGTTTTAAACAGAACTTACTTCTTCCTTATCACCCATTTCACATGTCTGTATAACTCAAATTTATTGCTATATGGGACTGGACCACAAAACCAGTCTTAAGTAGCACATGTATATTTGTAGCAATAGCCAAAAAGACATTGTATGGGTCAAAATTATAGTTCCCTATCGATACTCCACTCGTACTGCGTCTTGCTAAAGACGCTATGGGAAAAAGCCTTTTTTCTCCTTTACTGAAGCCTTATTCAATCACGCAGTGAAACTGCACGATCATTGGTTTGTGCAGTGTGATAAAACGAACCAATGTGTCGGCAGCGGAGCTGCACGAGCCTATGGCGACGGAGCCCGCCAGATCCCGCCAGAATGGGCGGGGTTATCTGGCTATATAATCAGCCGTCTCGCCATAGGATCCTCAGATTTCTTCTCCTTCAGCGACGACATCTCGCCTTCGCTGATCCCAAGAAGCCGCCTCGCCGTTGACACGCCTCGCAGCTGAGCCAGAGACCTCCTGCCAGCTGAGACGCCGCTTTCACCGCGCTCCAGCCCCGCAGAAGCCCCGGTCTGTTCGCTGCCGCCATCCGGTGAGTGCTATAAAAATGCATATTTATCGGCGTTGTTGCAAATGCCGCAACAGCGAGTGTGGCTCGTGCAGGGGATCCTGCACGATGCAAAAGAGCAGTGAGCGCGTGCCGCCTGTCTGGGTCTCGCCCACGCACTGACTGCGCGCTTACTGAGACAGCTCGTTCGAGTATGAGTCTCGCTCTTCCCGCTCGCTGTCCGTCTCTGTGGAGGCAGCTCCGCTCTCCCGTTTCCCCTCTCTCAGCAAAGCTCGGAGAATGAAACATCAGAGCCACGGAGCTTCCTGCAGCGCTCGGATCCGCCGGTGTTCACACGTGAGAATCAGAGCTCCTCCTTCATTGGGCGGCTCTATTCTCTTTGGCGGACCGGAGTGGAAAGTTATGTGTGTGCGTCACTGAGACTGCGCTCACACAGGCAGCCTGCTTTCACCGAAAGCCGGGCTTTACTCTGATTTGCTCGCGGTCCTCTATGTAGCAGGCCCCGCCTCCCCCCTTCTCTTCTCCCAGTCACCTCGGAGACAGGAACAGCGAGTGAGGCTGAGCAATCAGGTTGAGTGATTTTTCGCGCCGGCTTAGCCCCGTGTGTTTCACTCTGCATACAGCGCTTTGATCTGCCAGCGCGTGTGGATTAGCGCGCCTCATTACATTGAGTGGCTCAATCCTTCTGCGCGCATTGTAAAATGCTGCGCTGGGCGGCCACCCACTCACGTTTATTTTCTCCCAGTCACCTCGGAGAAAAAGACGGTAAAATCGCATGGCTGGGCGTTCAGGCTTGAGTGATTTTTCGCGCCGGCATAGCCCCGTGTGTTTCACTCTGCATACAGCGCTTTGATCTGCCAGCGCGTGTGGATTAGCGCGCCTCATTACATTGAGTGGCTCAATCCTTCTGTGCACATTGTAACATGCTGCACTGGGCGGCCCCGACTCTCGCGTTTCTCTTCTCCCAGTCACCTCGGAGAAGGAGACGGATAAAAAAAAAAAAAAAAAAAAAGGCTTGAGTGATTTTTCGCGCCGGCATAGCCCCGCGTTTTTCACTCTGCATACAGTCTTTGATCTGCCAGTGTGTTTACACTAAGTATTAGCGCCTCTTGCAGCTCTTTGATCTGCCAGCGCTACTTTCATTATGAAAGCTTCAGTCTGTCCCTGCCGCGCTCACGGTCCCTTTCTTCAATGAAGGTGGCCACGCCTCCCCTGCTCTAGTGTTTCTACTCTCCCAGTTATCTCGGGGAAGAAACTGCAAGCTCCAGGGTTCGCGCGATCAAGCTTGAGTGAATTTACGCCAGGGCAGCCCCGCGTTTCACTCTTTGATCTCGGCTCGCCTTCTTCAGTGAAGATGGCCCCTCCCCTCGTCCGCTACGAGCGGATCTGAGAGGATGCGCGCGGCACTTTTGATCTGCTGGTGTGTTTACACAATGGTAATTAATACCCCTCTTCTAAGAGTGGTTGATCCTTTTAGGCAGATCGAAAGCAAGTTGTCACTATGATTATAACTGACAGCTTCAGACTCCTGACGCTTGTGGGCTGTGCCCACGGCCCAAATGGCCTCTGTCATGCCTCCAAACACCCCGTTTAGCTCCGGGTGCCGATGGCAATGAGTTTGTGGTAAATACTGTTGTGAACACTGGGCCCTTTCAAAAAGCGCCCACACAACTGATCGCTGTTATAGCAAGGAAATAAGACACAAACATTTTCAAAAGGGAGCACATTCCTCTCCCTCTTATCACGAGCTTCAGGTCCCCGCTTGGCGGCCTGCCACTCGAGTTTATCCAGCCCCTTGCCACGCGGGCCAAGGCCTGGAGGGCCATCCCCGGAGTGTCAGAATGGGTTATACGGATAATAGAACGAGGTTACTCACTCCAATTCGCTCGCAGACCCCCGCGCTTCAGCGGCGTGGTCTCCTCTTCTGTAGACGGCTAGAACGCTCACGTTCTACGTTCAGAAATGATGATGCTGTTGAAAAAAGGAGCCATAGAAATGGTTCCTCCAGCTCAGAGCGAATCAGGCTTTTACAGCCATTACTTCCTCGTTCCCAAGAAGGATGGCGGCCTCCGGCCCATCCTCGATCTCAGACGCCTGAATCGCGCCCTCGTGAGGAGGTCGTTCAGGATGATCACACTGAAGCAGATCCTCTCGCAAATTCGCTCAGAGGACTGGTTCTGTTCCCTGGACCTGAAAGACGCATACTTTCACGTCCAGATAGCCCCCCCATCACAGACGATTCTTGAGATTCGCCTTTGAGGGAGTGGCTTATCAGTACACGGTCCTTTCCTTTGGACTGTCCCTGGCCCCACGCACTTTTACGAAGTGCATGGACGCGGCTCTTTCCCCTCTCAGGCAGATGGGAATCCGCATTCTCAATTACCTCGACGACTGGCTCATTCTGGCCCAGTCAGAGGTACAACTACTCTCACACAGAGCCCTCCTCCTCAGCCACCTAGAATGCCTGGGGCTCAGGGTCAATTTTGCCAAGAGCGCGCTGTTTCCCAGCCGACGGGTGTCGTTTCTGGGAACAGTTTTGGACTCAGCTCAGATGAGAGCTGTGCTAGCGCCGGAACGCGCTCTGGCCATTTAAAAGCTCGCAGCCTCCTTCCAGAGCGGCACCGCTCGCCCCGTCAAAGCGTTTCAGAGGATGCTGGGCCTCATGGCCACAGCATCGCCGGTGCTACAGTTGGGCCTGCTTCGCATGCGGCCCCTTCAGCGCTGGTTGAAACCACGGGTTCCACCCCACGCATGGCGACATGATCGCCTACATATCAGGGTGAGCCAGGCCTGTGTAACAGCCCTGGTCCCCTGGAAGAACCCACGATGGTTCAGAAAGGGTGTGGCCATAGGGATGGTCTGCAGCAGGAAAGTTGTCACAACAGACGCCTCCAACATGGGTTGGGGGCGCTGTGCGAAGGCAAACCGACCTTTGGTCGAAGGCGGAGCAGAACCTCCACATCAACTGCTTAGAAATGCTAGCAGTGTGTCGAGCCTGCCAGTTTTTCCTGCCAGAGCTAAGGGGACGACATGTGCTGATCCGCTCAGACAACATGTCAGTGGTGTCCTACGTAAATCACCAGGGAGGTCTCTCCTCGAAGCGCCTCTTCCTTATGGTAGAGCGACTTCTGGAGTGGGCTCAGCTCAACTTGCGCTCGCTGAGAGCAGCACATTTGCCGGGCAGATTGAACCAAGGAGCGGATATGTTATCACGGAGCAACGTCCCCTCAGAAGAGTGGATGCTCCACCCGCAGACGGTTCGAATGATCTGGAGAATCTTTGGCAAGGCCGAGGTAGACCTTTTCGCCTCCAAAGACAACTCTCACTGCCCAGCCTATTATTCGAAGGTCAAGGACGCGTTGGCCCACGACTGGCCCAACCTCCTCCTCTATGCATTCCCTCCGATCGCTCTGATTCCTCAGGTCATCAGGCGAATCAGGGAACAACGACACAAGGTCTTGTTGGTGGCCCCCCTGTGGGAGAACCAGCCTTGGATGTCAGAGCTGACCCAGCTGCTAACCGCAGCCCCCTGGCCCGTGCCCCTGAGACGAGACCTCCTCTCTCAGGCGAACGGTTTATTGTGGCACCCTCGTCCCGAACTGTGGGCGCTTCACCTCTGGCCGCTCAACGGGAGCCTACCAGCCTCCCAGAGCGAGTGCTAAATACCATTTCTGAGGCTAGAGCCCCGTCTACGAGACGCCTCTATGCCCTTAAATGGGCGGTTTTCTCCGAATGGTGTCTAAACCGCGGTGAGGACCCCCCTACATCTGAGTTGGCGGTGATTCTGTCCTTCCTGCAGGAACTGCTGGATAAAGGACGCTCTCCCTCCACACTCAGGGTGTTCGTATCGGCTATAGCGGCCTTCCACGCCCCTATCGCGGGCCAATCAGTGGGCAGGGACAATGTTATCGTCCGCTTTCTAAGGGGTGCCAAGAGGCTGAATCCGCCTCGGCCCCTTACTGTCCCTACGTGGGACTTACCCACTGTGCTGAGGGCCCTGAGGGGCCCTCCTTTTGAGCCGCTCCAGTCTACGAACCTTCGGTCGCTGTCGCTGAAGACTGCTTTGCTACTAGCACTAGCGTCAGTCAAGCGAGTAGGAGACCTGCAGGCGCTCTCTGTGAGCCCTGCCTGCCTGGAATTTGGGCCAAACGACTCCAAGGTCGTCCTAAAACCAAGGCATGGATACGTACCTAAGGTACTTTCCACTCCGTTCAGAGCTCAGGTCATCACACTCTCCGCGCTTCCTCCCTCTGAGGAGGACCGGGAGTTCATTCTGTTATGCCCTGTTAGAGCCCTACGGATCTACTTTGAGCGTTCCGCCTCCTTCAGGCGCACGGAACAGCTCTTTGTTAGCTTCGGTAACCGCGCCAAGGGGCTTCCGGTCACGAAGCAGAGACTCTCTAAGTGGATAGTGGATGCCGTTACGCTGGCTTACTCTTCCTTGGGCCTTCAATGCCCCATTGGAGTACGAGCCCATTCGACTAGAGGCATTGCCTCGTCGTGGGCCTGGTCTAGCGGTGTGTCCATTACAGACATTTGTGTGGCGGCCGGCTGGGCCTCGCCGTCCACATTTGCAAAGTTTTATAAGTTGGATGTACCGACCTTACAGGCCAAGGTCCTATCTGCTTAGATGAGTATGACTTATGTTGTGGGAACATCCCTAACGGAGATCTCTTGACTGCATGGGCACTCAAGCTCTCTGATGGGTTCCTTACATATCTCAGCCCTGAAAGTGCTGAGTATGCGAGGAATACATGGAATGACCCGGGCCGAGCGTGACCTCTATGAGCTCAGCTCGCTTTAGCCCGAGTATACTATTATACTTCCCTCTGAGCATGTAATGCTTATGGAGATATTTTACAGTCGTTCCTCTACCATAGCACGGCGTGATTGAATTGTGTTCCCATAGCGTCTTTAGCAAGACGCAGTACGAGTGGAGTATCGATAGGGAACGTACTCGGTTACTATCGTAACCTCGGTTCCCTGAGATACGGAACGAGTACTGCGTACTTTGCCGTGCCAGGTAGCTGCACGACTCAGTCGTCGCTTCAGTCGAAGTAAACCTGAGGATCCTATGGCGAGACGGCTGATTATATAGCCAGATAACCCCGCCCATTCTGGCGGGATCTGGCGGGCTCCGTCGCCATAGGCTCGTGCAGCTCCGCTGCCGACACATTGGTTCGTTTTATCACACTGCACAAACCAATGATCGTGCAGTTTCACTGCGTGATTGAATAAGGCTTCAGTAAAGGAGAAAAAAGGCTTTTTCCCATAGCGTCTTTAGCAAGACGCAGTACTCGTTCCGTATCTCAGGGAACCGAGGTTACGATAGTAACCGAGTACGTTTTTTTCTTTTATGCCAAAAATCATTAGGATATTAAGTAAAGATCATGTTCCATGAAGATATTTTGTAAATTTCCTATCGTAAATATATTAAAACTTATTTTTTCATTGTTAAGAATTTCATTTGGACATTTTTAAAGGTGATTTTCTCAATATTTAGATTTTTTTGCACCCTCAGATTCCAGATATTCAAATAGTTGTATCTCGGCCAAATATTGCCCTATCATAACAAACCATACATCAATGGAAAGCATCAGCTTTCAGATGATGTACAAATCTCAATTTTGAAAAATTGATACTTATGACTGGTTTTGTGATCCATGGCCACATATAATACAATGGAAGTCAATAGCAACAGTCACCTGTTTGGTTACCAACATTCAGGTTTGGAACAACTTGAAGATGAGTAAATCATGACAGAATTTTCATTTTAAATAAACTATTCCTTAATCAGCAAAAATATGATCTGCTTACATCCCACTATCCTGTCTCAATACCAACACCTGTAGTGTTTACATTTGTTCAAGTGTTCAAGTGGGCATGAAGGACACAAGAACTTTTGATTACGTGATTGGACACATTTACAGCAGTGTTGCAAAAGTTTTTACAGAGCTTTATTTAACATTTTTAATTATAAATACTTTGTACTTTTAAAATAGTGGTGCCTCAAATTAAGTGATAAAAGCATTTGCAAACTTTAATTTTTTTTTTTTTTTAATACACATCTCTGTACCAATCAAATCTAACACACAACAGAGTTTTCATTGACATTGCATGATTTCTGGGCACATGAGTTCCTGAACATGAGGAATGATGGATACACTTAGCCTCAAATACAGATTTGTATTTAGCGGGGGGTTTTAAGGGACAGTTCATCTAAAAAATAAATAAATAAATAAAAAGTCCTGTCATTATTTATTCACCCTTAAGTTGTTCCAAACCTGTATGAACTTTTGAAGAATTTGGGTAACCAAAAGAGTTTCTGATCCCCATCAACTCCCAAAGTATTTTTTTACATACTATAATGAAAGTCAATTGCTACCCTCAACTGTTTGGTACCAACACTCTTCAAAATATCTTCTTTTGTGCTCAACAGAAGATAGAAACTGATACAGGTTTGGAACAACTTGAGGGTGAGTAAACAATGACAGAATTTTAATTTGTGGGGTTAGGTTTAGATTGAGTATTTTTTTAAACAACAAATGGATGTGAATCAAATCATACAAATTCATGTGAAACTGGCGACTCGTAAAATAATAATGTTTTCTAATGAGATCGGGTTTGGAAATTTTTGCATAACTGCACATTCTGATTGAAAATTCATAAAAATGAACTTGACTCCATCCATCCATTCTCAGCTTGTCACATGTAAGATCATGGTGAACTAGACTAGAAATATGTATTAAAAACACACATACAACGTGTCTCAATTACCCCATCTTTATGAGCTTTCAATACGACACAACCAAGACAACAGGATCATCAAGGCCATCACATAATCTGATGCTTTTTTAGACTCTGTGTCTGTGTTTGCAGACATATCAATAATGGACTCTGGGTAAACAAGAAACCCGGGGCAGACTCTGCGTCAGAGTCACTAAGTGTCTGTTAACTATTAGTCGATGAGATTCATTTTGGCTAATGAGGCTGAATCATTTAAATGCAGCCCTCGTTACGCTCAGGTGGCCTTAATTAAACAAGATTACTGTATTTCCTGCTCTCATACTGTCTTTAATAGGCTGGTGGCAGTTCTTAAGTATGATCTCAAGTAGGCCTGTTTTGCAGGTTTCTTTTTTTTCCTGTAATAAACTAATAACATTTTTCTGATCTGAGCAGGAGAGATAGACTGTATATTTGTAAACTATTCTAAATCCCTTCCAGAAAAATAGATTAATTTGGAGGTACTCATAGGTGCGGTAATTTGTTTTATCGCTAGTGCTTTCGCAAGCACGCTAAAGGCCCAATTAGCTCCTGAAGTTGCCTCGGTATAATTATTCATACTTTTTGTTTAACTCACTACCGAACATCAGGATGATCTGCGGTGGCTTCCTAAACAAACAGAGAGAGAGAAATAAATATATAATAAAAACAATAAGTGAGAGGGAACGGGGGTCTTAAAACATCAAAGACTTTGCTATCTCTGTGGCATGTAAACACTGAGTGCCTTTCGTGCATCGAAGAGCCCTGTTTAATGATTCTATGGAAGATTGCCACGGCGACAAGCATCCTGCAATAAATAAAATTAACAAACATTTCTGTAGGGTCTGTTCAAAGGGAAAGGGAGCCCAATGTTTTTTGTCCCGATAAGTGGTCTATACATCCCTCCTGCTCTTTCCTGATTAGTCTAATCCAGTGAGAAGTGCGTGCCGGGGTTCTGATTGAGTCAGTCACCGCTGCCCCTGAGGGGAACCCTCCTGATAAGTGCCTTTACCTTTCACCTCCACAGCCCCACGCACACACCGCTCTAATCTCATTTGGACCAGGAAGACATGCTCTGGCACGGGGAGCAGCGATTAGCATCCACTCAGCTTACATGCTCTCTCTCTCTCTCTCTCTTTAGCACACATACGCGCAGTCCTCCACAGGCCTGCAATCAGACGGACCACTACACCCTATCTGTGCCCAAAGAGAGAAAGTGTATGGCAAACTGGTTTTAGGTCATTTTTGAATGACTCGACTTGATTTGTGAACCTGATGAATGTGAACCGATTATGTGCATATAGGCAGTTCAAAGAACAACAAAACCTCTAAAGACCTTGAAAGGCATGTGTTATGGCACTGACCTAACCAAACAAATCACCACATACAGTAAGCATTAAGGATACACTCTTAAAAATAAAGGTGCTTAAAAGGTTCTTCACAGCGATGCCATAGAAGAACCATTTTTCAGTCAAAGGTTCTTTAAAGAACCATCTCTTTCGTACCTTTTTATAATCTGAGGAACCTTCTTTTGCCACAAAGAACCTTTTGTGAAACAGAAAGATTCTTCAGTTGTTAAAGGTTCTTAATGGAACCATTTAGACAAAAAGGTTTTTCTATGGCATCGTGAAGCACCTTTATTTTTAAGAGTGTAGTTCATCCAAAAATGAAAATTCTGTCATCATTTACACACCAAAGAGTTGTCGGTAGCCATTGACTTCCATTGTATTTTTTTTTTTTTTTACATACTATGGAAGTCAGTGGCTACCATCAACTGTTTGGTTTCCAACATTCTTTAAAATATCTTCTTTTGTGCTCAACAGACCAAAGAAACTCATACAGGTCTGGAACAACTTGAGGGTGAGTAAATGATGACTATGAGTAAAATGAGTAAAATCATTTTTTGGGCCGAAATATCTCTTTAAGCTTTCGAGACCAAAAGAAGCATTTTGAAGTCAGTCATTCAAAATAAATGAGCTCACTCAGGGCCGAAATATTCTGAAGAAATTCCTGTCTGGCCATCATAAACAGCTGGCTTGCTGAAACCGATTAATTGCAACTGGCTTTTTAAAACTCACTAATCTCCTTTGTCGAGACTGATGTTGAGTTGATATAACTGCAAACAAAATTTCATTACATTTGACGTGCAGCCTGCAGGAGAAGTGCTCTATCTTTTCTACTCACCTGAGAGTGTCTGGGAAGCGAAGGTTATTTCTGACATCACTTCTCTTAGAAAGATACCGTTGTGAGGATCTTAATAAAGGTAACATTCTCTATTGTTTGAAAGCAAACACTGTAGGCCGTAGTCTTGTTGTATACACAATTCAGAGATAAATTAGTCAATACAATTTTCATCTCATTCATTCTTTGGGATATATGCCATCATTAGAACTTCCCTGCTGGAATTTTGCTTGTACAACATTAAAAATGTCTGTTTAGAAAGCCAGTAATTACTTTCCTTTGCTTTGATTCAAGCTAAGCTCTGGAGAGTTTCAGGGTCATTTGATTGCTGTGTGTTCCTGACAGGAGATCCAGGTGACTGGATCTGAATGAGACAAGTGACATTTGGACCCACAAACCAGTCACATGGGTCTCAGACCATTGACTGGGGTTTAGGTTTTCCATCAGGTAATATGCTGGAAAGCGAAGGATGATTGACAGCTTGTCAACCTGCATGGCAGTGTGTGTCATAGAGCCCAATGTTGTCAAGAGACAAGATTCTTTCGCTACTGCTTAGGCAACATCAGTAAATAATGCAGTCATTGGTATGAGAAATGACACACAGCATGATATGACAGATTAGTAGTTGTATGCCTGTATATTTTTACATGTTATGCTTTCATGGTGTGATTACATTGGTTGTATATGATGAATATGTAAGTATAGACAATGAACAAGGGTCATACACTATTTGCATTAATCTACTCACCGATGAAACATACTATTTTGTAAACTATACACTATCATTCAAAGGTTTGAGGTCGATATTTCATATTTTTGAAAGACTTTACTTACTGTAGGCTGCATTTATTTGATCAAAAATTCAGTAAAAACAACAACATTGTGAAAATTATTACAATTTAAAAGAACTGCTTTCTATTTTAAGATATTTAAAAATGTAATTTATTCCTGTGTTGGCAAAGCTGAATCTTCAGTTTCAGTCTCCACCAAATGAACATATCAGAATGATTTATGACTAATAAATCATTCTAACATGCAGATTTAGTGCTCAAGAAATATGTATTATTGTTATCAAAGCTGATAACAGTTGTGCTGCTTAATATTTTTGTGGTAATTGTGACTCTTTTGTGTATTGTTTTGATTTTTTTCTAACAATGTAGAAGTCTTTGCTGTCACTTTCAATAAATTTAAATGATATATTGAGTAAATAAGCACACCTTCATGCGCTTCATGAGCACATCACAGCATGTGTGTCACCTATTTTCATGAATTCCTTGTAGTACTTCATAAAATAAATCGTTTTTTTTTTAAATGCACAGGCACGGATGTGGTGACTCCTAATTTCCATTTCTTGTGTGGTTCGTGCCATTAAAACTAAAATATCCCATAAAGAAAGTGTTTGTTCTCACCGCTTTCTTGACAGACAACCTACAAAACCATACTAGGGCCCAGAGGTGTACCAGGATTTCGATTACCCTCTTCATGGCAACACATATGCACTTGAAAGCTAAAACTGGGTAACTTAATAACAACATAACTTTTTGTTACTTTTTATAGCATATTTACCTGGATACACACACACATAAACACACACACACACACACACACATACATACATACTGTATTACACCTTGAGTTCTGCACCATGGCTCCTTAAGACACTGTATGTCCTCTTTATTCTCACCACATGAGAAAAGTGAAAATAAACCAACCCTGACCTGTCTTCTCTTACTGTCAGCTAATGGAATATAAAGGGTTGCAAATTCAAAAAGAGGATGGTTGATGAATAAAGAGAAAAATCCACATCCAGGAAAAAGGTAAGATATTTACAACTGACACTTTTGCACACTCTTGGACAAAACGTTTGGTCTATTCACAAAATATACATGTAATGCTACTTTAGGTTTTGGCCAAAACTAGGTATTTTTATGGCACTATAAATTTACTACCTACTATTTGGAATAGCTTTGTGTCAGGAGCTTTTGTGCCTATGATGGCTACAAATACTATCAGCTCACTAACATTTGTAACATACTATATACAGAACAGTGTAGCATAAAGAACAATTAAGCTACAAAGCAGCTAAATAGTACAAAATGATCGTCAGTATAATCTTCAGGTTTGTTGTTATATCATTCCATTATCATGTCACAGTAAGATATAAGCCACAATAAATAACCTTATTTCTACATATATTAAGCTGTTTCAGTTCTATTCAAGACCACAATGCAAAAAATACTGGTATTGCACACTTAGACTTAGGCTCAATTTTAAGTTTATATGAGGATATAAAGCATTCTATAAATCACCAGAGCTTATTGGCTTGAGGACCTTTGGCTTATTCACCAAGCTAAATATGATCAATATTATATGCCTTAAAGGGACGACATTATATGAATTATGAGAGATCAACAGTTGTTCAGTTCAGTTTAACACACAAAAACGGTAGAGCACAAAGTTATATTTCAAATAGCCCATATAAACAAATACATACTCCAGAGGCTTGCAATTTTTTTAAAAACTATTGAAAAGTATAATATATCGTTTGAACTTTTAATGGCAAAATATAAGCAATGCGTCCAAACACTGTTTTCGACGTCACGCGTTTTGTGTCGTATCCTCTAACTTTTTTTGCTCCTTACCTGAAGTGAAGGAAGTTTTATTGCTTACGAGTTTTTGGTACAAAAGATTTTCAAAGATATTTCAGGAGACGGTCTTTTATGTTTTGTTAAGCTTAGTTTTTATGGACCCCGGGTTATAACATTAGCACACTGCAAATGTTTCAAAATATTATTAACATATCATTGTTTCCTTCCTTTAAACATGTTAGAATCATAATCTCTGCTAAATCTCGAAGTTTAAACATTTCTGATTATCTTCTACTAAAATGGTGCCATAATCGTAATAGGCAGCAATTTTAAATTTAAGTTTACATTTTAACTAGGTTTACTTATTGTTGTTTTATTATTATTATTATTCATGCAACGTATAATGTGTTACTTTTAACAAGACTACACTGTAACATGAACACTGCAGCTGTTACCGACCAGATTTGCTAGAAATGCGCTAATGACAGCAAAGCAACATGAAAGCATCGCTTTATAGTCTATAGCCTATAGATTGATAATAATAAATAAGCTGTTGGCTCTTAATAGACTGCATTTTCACTTCCCTCTGGCCTTGACAGTCTACTCAGCATGTGTGACCCATATTGTCGACGTGACCATTATTGAAAACTTTCCGTTTCAGAGGGAAATTCGTATTTCACAATACTATCACTTGTTCTAGTAAGTAGCCTATAGCCTATATTTTATTGCCGCATACAGACAGACAAACGCACATTTGATATTGTGATATTTTCCATTGCTAATGGATCTGTGTGTTAGCAGGTTTTGCTGTTTCATAAAGGTTTGTGCATTACCTGTACATTAAACTGTTCAGTGTGTGTGTGTCTGTGTGTGTAAGAGAGAGAAAAAGAGAGAGAGAGAGATAGATGCATCCTACTCTCTCTTTGAATCAGTCGGAGGGGTAAAGTCTCAGTGTATATCACATTCCCAACTGGACCCGCACGTTAAACCACCGAGGCATGATTCCTTTTCTCTTCCATATTTCCTTATCAGCTCCTTCACCGTTTCATTTCTTTCACATGAGAATTCAGGGACCCCCAAATTCAAGGCCGGCGCTTCAAACAACAGCACTGCGGTTTACTTTTCTTCTGTCCAAATGCTATCCCAGATCCAATTTTAGATAGACGGGGCTTCAGCAATGATGCTTTTAGGAGTTTCCGAGAGAGAGAGACAATAGTTAAAATTTTAAAATGAGATCAGCGTTACACCAAACCCAATATATTGCAGTATTAAAATGTACTATTAAATCTTACTAAATTTGAATTGAGATAAGCATGTGTTTCACTTCTGTAAAATGGCAATTATAGAACAACAATCATAAAATATATTGTCATTATAATATGCATTATATATTCGAAATATATTGTTATAAAAAATAATTGCTTTATAAATATTAATAATAAACAAATACCAGGGCATGGTTCTAAAAAAAATCGTTTTTATTGTCTCCCTCAGTGAGCTGAGCTTTAGTTTTCAATGAAATAGGCCTGGAAAATTAGCATGGCAAGATTCAGCGCAAGATATTTATAAGCTACATATTTAACGGAATACTGCGCCCATGATTTCAGGGTGACATTAGGAGACAATGATGCAAATGACCCATGGCATTCAATTAAAAGTGTCATGTCCCCTCACTTTTGTTTCATGTGTTTTATATTTTCCACTAAAGTGTTTGAGAAAGAAAGCGCCTTGTGTCCCCCTCCTCATTGAATTTTATCACTAAATGAAGCATATAAATGATCTGAAAGCACAGCCTGTCGCATTAAATTAAATAAAATAAAGAACAATTATCCTCTCTTTTTCTCTGATCTCCTGCTGAAAGGAGTCTTGGCGAGATAAGGCAGATTGAATTCGGGCTCTCCGTTGAGCTCAAATAAAAACGTCTCAGAGAAGAGCTACAGATTTAGGGCTCTATAATTTCAAATCATAATTTTTACCTCTCTCTTTTTTTTACACTCAGTTGGGTTTTTGTTTGCGACGTTTTATTTCCACAGAATGCTTGAGAAAATAGTTCAAAATGGCTGCAGTGATCACAGTTGATTAATAGCTGTGAAGGGCTCATAAATTAACATCTAATTACACCCACAAGCCCTGGTTTGTCATTCATATCCAGGTTTTGTGGTTGATCATCTAGTTCAGTTTTTCATTTTGTTTATCAAGTTATGTTGCCTGCATGGTTCAATCTGTCAAAATATGAAATGATTTTAGAGATTTCCGTGCTGACCGGACGCTGAGCTGAATTCTCATTCTCAGTAAAATATTAAGATATGAAAGTGTTTAATTTAAATTCAGATCTTGTTGTTTAAATAATCTAGTAATGCAAAAGAACGCACGTTTCCCGCATTTCTTTTAGAAGTGCTCCTTAAAGTTCCCTAATTATCATCGTCCAATTTCAAAGTTGAATCTGCATGCTTTAGGGGGCTGATGTAAAACTTGCTATTCGGTTCAATGGAGTATCACCCTAATTTACAGCGGCAGATAAGAGCACAGTCTGTCATAAAAATCTGAGCCCTCTCCCTCCCTTATATTGAATTGCACCTTGGGCAATAGTGCAGAATCGTGAATCTTAACTTCTTCCAGCATATGTTCCTGGCAGATAAGTAAACAATCTGGATGTGAAATGAAAATTTTAATTAATACAGTAATGCTATTACACCTCGGTGTGCAAATCCCATTCCCCATCCCTGCGACAATAGAGAAAAGTACAGGCCAATTCCAATCCTCTGTTTGCAGCCCAAACCCAATTGTTCTGCGAGCTTGTTTCCTTTGAGTGAATCCCATTCTCCATTCACACATCTGCTTTAGTTCCAGTAACACTTTTTTTGTAATACAGTGGGAGAACTTGTACCAACTGTGTTGAATTACGGTATTATATGAATCTTGACAAATTGTGAAAGAAATATAAACTAGTGAAAGAAATATAGACTAGCAGTTATACTGAACGAGTTGAAACGTGTTTGCTGGTCACATCAGAAGTCAAATTATTTCAGAGAAAATAACAATGAAGCTGAAGTAAAGCACAACGGTGTTTAAAAACATTGCACATATCTGATTTTTTTTTTTTTTACATTAAACAAACAAACAAAAAAACCTACCGACGTAGGCTAAAGGTAACTTAGCTTAGCATGAATTCTACTATTATCATTTTTGTTGCTGTTGTTGTTATTATTATTATTATTATTATTTAGAGCGTATTAAAAAAAAGATGCATGGGACAGATATTTATTTTGCGAAAGTAGATAAGAATTTACGGTCGAGTAAAATCCATAAGCAACGTCATAAATCTCATTTTACATATAGACTTGCTGAAGAAGGTGTTAATTAATTTGTTTTGAGAAATTTATAGCAGCGTTTTTCTGTCCGTAAAGTGTTGGAATGATCTAAGCGGTCGAACAGGTGGAACAAGCATAGAGTCCCAGAAGGGTGAAATGTCTCATACACAACCACACATCAGAGAATGTTATTTCGCCTTATTTCAGAGACATGACACACACCTGGATGCAGAAAGTTTTACACTCTGAACACAGAAACACGCGCGTATTACAGAAAAAAATATGACTTGACAATATACTTAAATTGTCGAAAGAAAGAAAGAAAGAAAGAAAGAAAGAAAGAAAGAAAGAAAGAAAGAAAGAAAGAAAAAGAAAAAGACGTCAACTAGCCGAATGAAAAATTGAGATGGTAAAGCAAACTGGCAGCCTCTACATCTGCAGTCTTCTCCAATGCGTCACAGCGCGTCTGTAGGCGAAAATTTGGCACAGATTTGGAAGCACCTGACGCTTTGTTCAATTGTTTTTATTGGAAATTGTTTTGTAATAGTAAATGACACGGCTCATACTTGTACCACCCCTTCTTCAGTCCAATTTCCATCCTATTGTGGGTCTCGGGGTAAATCACAATTCATGTTCGCCCTCAGTTTCCCTAAGCGTCCCTGTACAGTAATTGTTTTGCCATTTAATTTGGACCTGCGGTCCCTATAGAGCAGTCGGGAACGCCACACGCTGACAGAGTTCATCTCAAATCTATGCCGAAAAGCCAGATGGTTATAGACAGCGTCCGCCGAAACGTTTGACTATTTAAGCAGTGCAGATTGAGAATATAATTATTGTAGATATCTAATCGGTGTAAGATCAATTTCAGTTTTATGTTTAGCCGTTAAGGCCTGTGCTGTTCTCTCGGCCCGAGAGAACAGCATTATATTCATTATATTTTAATGCACAAATAAAACCCGCTAATTTAATATACAGCTGGAAGAGTAAACATTATAAAACGCATGTTTGGGATCACCGTACTTACTACTGACATGCCTGTTACCTTTTGGCACGACTGTATAAGAGCATAGCAAAAAGAAGATTCATAAATAGTTTAAACAGGCAATGTAACAAGGATTATGAATTTTTAAGACAGATTTGTCTTTATTCAAAATGTCTTTGCTCGGCAAATGAACAAAGAATCGAGGTATCACCCTTTTAGATACATTTTCCTTTCCATTAACATGACAGGATAAAAAATACAACATGAACTGCTTCGTTTCAAACTTTATGTTCTTTCTGAAATAAAATGAAAGAGGGACTATCACTGAACCACAGGAAAAAAATAAAATAAAAATGTCCAAATGAAAAAATATTGAAGGATAAGGATTCTTACTTTTTCATTTGATATTTTAAATAGACCGTCTACTTTTAGGTGCCGGTTTGATCATTATGAACATTATAACCCGTATAATATTAAACGCTGAATTTCTTACTTTGAAATCCTTAAAGTCGTATCATTGGAATTTCAGAGTGCCAAAATGAATTGCAAATACAACAGGCTGTACAAGAAACATGAATCCTAACCGGTAGTTGTGCAAATCAAAGTCATTCAAATAATAATAATAATAATAATATGATGAGAATAACAATTATATTAAGTGTTCAAACAAAAGTAGCATTATTATAGCCTCAAATTGTACATAATAAATAAAATTAAAGGCATCCAAATCCGGTAGCCATAATAATAAACGTTTGAACATTTACATTTCTTACAGTTCTGGGCACCTGCCTTACATCTATTCCAAGATCCAAGCTGGGATCCAAGGAACCTCTCGTAGATGGTGAAAAGTTCATGTCCACACGGCCTCAGTATAAATGTCTTGATCATTCCTCTCTTCTTATGTACATGCATTGCTGTATTCAAGTTTTCAAAAGAGGAGATTGTTTTTAGTGGTGGAGTCACATAGCAGTGGCATGTGCTGATGAGTACGGGTCAATCCCACTCTTGGTCATACCTGGGAACAGTATGTAGGCAACAGGCGGCTGTAAACTCGATGCCGACCATGCGGTGCAGTTACACGGCACCACGTACCCAGGGTTTGTGGGCGACGGGTGGGTGTGGGTGTGCTGGCTGGGGCAACCCAGGCTCCCGAATGCGCCGTTCTGGTATCCCAGAGAGGATGCGTAAGGTAAAGTGCTGGTGGCCAACGTGTGGGGCATCTCTGTCATCTTCTGGATAGCGCTGGAGCTGAACTGGCTCGGGTCGAAGAAGGAGTAAGGGGCTGTTGTGGGCGGTAGGAACGCACGGGCTTTTTCCGAGGAACCTAAGAGCGAGTCCGTGGCTGAGACCGGAAATCCTTTCAGGTGATCCGTGTCGCCCAGGTAGGGCAGAGGAAACACGTACCTGTCCTTCTTGAGGAGGTTCTTGGGCTTGCGCCTGGGTCTGTATTTGTAGTCTGGGTGTTCTTTCATGTGTTGAGCCCTCAGCCTCTTGGCCTCGTCGATGTACGGTCGCTTCTCGGATTCAGAGAGCAGCTTCCACTCGGCGCCAAGTCTTTTGCTTATTTCTGAATTGTGCATTTTGGGATTCTCTTGAGCCATTTTCCTCCTCTGGCCTCTTGACCAGACCATGAAGGCGTTCATGGGTCTCTTGATGTGATCTACCGGCTTTGACATTTTTACGGTTCCCTGTTAAAATAACAACAAAAAGTTCTTCGACCAACCAAGAGAAAATATTCACCTGTCCTGCCGACAGACACGGATCATGCCACTTCTAGAGAGCCGGAGGAGTATGAAAACGGCATCAATGGGGAAAAAATCCACTAATTCTTCCGTGCTTGTCGCAAAGTTGAAAGATTTGTCTTCTTCAAAACGACACTATTCGGCTGAGAGAAGAACAGCCAAGCGCGCCACAAAATCCAGCACGGCAAGCGAAGTTTCCGCGATCTGTTTGTGCGCTTTTTTTCTCGGAGGATTCTCGCCCTGCAAAGCACCTGGCTGGGAAATGAGGAGAAGCGCGTGAATGAGAGCCAAAAGCGGTGAAGTTCAAAGGCTGGGTTGGTTAGCTCTGCACGCGATCTGACATAATCGCAGGGCGTTCACGCGCCAACCTGAGCGCCCAATCAGCTCTGAGAAAGCCACATAATACCTACCAAAATATGTATATTACAACACAAACAAAGATCGGGGAGGAAAAGGAGGTGACTCTCTTCCCTCCCCAAATCCATTTAGTTGAAGGTCTACAAACACAGACCTTCAACCTTTTTGTAATAAAACCTGACATCTACCAGCGTCAATCCTTCAGAGACGACAGATGCCTGAAGAATAGACAAATTCTTATTTTAAACATCGCTGTCCTTATGCGAGCGCGGTTCGTGTGCACTTAAAGTTAAGCTTTATTTACTTAAGGTATTTTGACAATTCATCTGACGTTTATCTTCTTTTTATTATTACTTACGATTCCGTTTACAACCAATTTGGTTTTATTTTTTTTATTTTTTTTTAGATATCATATATTATGGCAGCGCATATGGCAAGTTTAATAATTTCAACATCAATGTGCAAATACTGAAATGTCTAAACAAGATAAATAATGAAAAGACAAACGTTATTAAAGATCTCTGAAAATAAGCGTGCTGTCTGAGGCAGTAGCCCCCAGGCCAATATTTCCTAAATGAGAACAATTGTCCAAAGCTCTCCTGGGACAGGCTGGGTTGGGGCTTGCACCTGTTTTGCTGCTGTAATCTCACATGTGTAGAACATGCCCATGGACCCTTTCTGAATGGTAACATACCCACGCAAATTTGGCATTGTGAAAACAATGCCAGTTGCTCATAGAATCATTACATTACAAATAATGAAACGCAAATAAAAACCTTGCGCTGGGTGATGTGTCTTGTTTTCATCTGTTAATATTTCTAACATATATTTGCACGAAGTCTGGCAAAAATTAATTATTAAATGATTCAGATTTCATGTAATTGCTTTAAACATTAAGTTCATGGTCACAGTAAAGTTGCTTAATTATTTTCGGCAGAGCATATTTTACATTGAAGATGCGGTTAATTATCTCTGTCTTTCTCATGATCTCTGTCTCCTTTCCTCTTTTATATATGACAAATACACTTCCGAATTCATTTATAATTGTCAAAATCCACCCAGATGTGTGAACGGAAGTATTAGGCTACCAATTCAAGGTAATGTTTTGTGTTAAGGTTCGCGCACCAAAACCTTTAACATGCAAATTTGAGTGTTTAAAAAAGATCAGGGTCTTAATGAGCCCGAGGCAAGGAGCTTGATATATGAGAGGCATGGGTGTAATTATTAAGTGAAATGTATAAGATATGTGATATCTCGTGGAGAGGCCTTCAAGCGTGACATGAAGAGGGATCTGTCTGTAATTTAGCACATGAACATTGTTTCTATCGTATTACACGATACAGCGTTATTTCAAAACATAAATGTTGAGAGATATATGTCGTAGGTATGTATGCATTCCAATAAGTATTTATTAATTTATTTAGTTTTACTAATTTATCGGTCTGTCTGTTATTTTTGTGCATTTGGGATTTTGTTTTTCACCCCAAAGCGTCTAATATCTGTCAAACCTTTTTTTTTTTTTTTTTTTTTTTCTGACCGGTGAGGGGTATTTATAATTATTAAATATTTATAAATATTTATCTCAATTTATAATTATTATATTTTTTTATTCGTTCAGTTTTGCTCTTCCAAGGTCACATTATAGCTGAATATAAGCAGATGTATTGATTTTTAGATATGTGATCACAGACATATATGCAGGAATCTTAGTCTCGTAGCTTGTGGGTGAAAATGGTTTATTTTTAGCCTTAAGAATTATTTTTAAATTGTTTAATATTTCTGCTACTCTTGTTTTCTTTATTTTAAATAATATATGCATATTAAAAGCAAACTTAGTTACTTTAACTTTTATCTATGCTATATCTTCTGACAAAAATAAAAACAGCCGTTGTCTTTCAATATAATTTATTGATCATAAACCATGAACTTATATTTAACTTTTCTTTTTTTTTTTTCCAATTAAGCTAAACCCATGTGTATATAAATCCTCAATGCGGCGCTGATGGTAAATGCATCTGGAGAGCATGAAGTGTATTTCTTAGTGGTGCCGCCTCGATATCCATCAAGCTTTACCGTTCCACCGCCTCTCAGCCTCCCTCTCCATTTCAGAGCACAGCCGAGAGCAGTGCAGCTTGAAATCCGGAGAACACCAGCCTGATAGAAACAGAAATTACAACGGGAATTAACAGAAATTATTGGGGCACACAGCATTTGACATAGAGATGATGTCCTCAAAGCCAAATGAAGTGAGATTTGTGAAATCAAGCATGCTGAGGCGCGCGCGTCATTAAATGGGAGCTCGTCGTAATGGAGGAGATATATGTCGCGTGCATATGGATCGCTCACGTGCGCAAACTGAACTGTTTGCGACTCTTTTATGCGCTTACCGAGGAGTTTAGCATCCCACCAACGCATGCGAAGGTGTGCATGTATATTCGTGTTTTGATGTGTGAAATATTGCATCTCAGTGTATGCAATGTAAAGTACGAGAACAAACTCAGGTTTGAAGTGTTGTTTTTACTTTTTTTCACTGAAATCACTTGGCTTTTCAAGCTTCTATAACTACCTTTACGATACTAGTAATATTTCGATACCATGTATCAATATGCTACTGACATGAGCAACTTTTGTGCTCAGAGAACTGTTACTTTAAAAGTGAATTACTCTCAAGCATGTGCAGGACAGGTCGACTGAGATGCGCAAAAGCAACTGAGGTAGGTTCAACTGAGGTAAATTAATTTTTAAACAGCCATTTGCAAAGCCTAATGTTGAGCTGAATAGTATTTTGTGATATGATCGACCTACAGAATACTGCCTGCTGTATTGAACATAAACATTTTTTTAAAAACATTACCCCTCTGTTAAAAAGTCAAATGAATTAGCGTAAACCTATTGGAAGACAACAGAAATTCCCCATCAATAATTTTACTTTAAAACATTATGAGTAAATCTATAAAGTAATTTATATAACGATATAGGCCTACTTTTCTTTTCTTTTTTGACATTACTGCTTTATTTTTAACCACCTGACTTTATTTTTTAGAAACCTATGGAAACCAGTCTTCTAAATGAAACGTTTTACCAATCTTGACGCTCAAATGATGGCGCGCATTTTAGTGGCCGCGACCCTTCACAGAACAAGCGGCTTGGAAAGTGGTATTGAATGAAACGAAGTCAACTCAATAACAATCATTCCATGAAATACAGCAAAACAATTCGGTTTCATCTCAGTTGATGTGGTTGTCCCTGGTTTTCTCAGAATCAGCGGTAACACTGTGTAAATCGCACGTGTTCCGACCCCCATGTTTCACGCGGGGTTCACGAGATGGATACGGTGGTACAGTAGCTGTCCATGGTCCTGATGCGCTAAGTGGCTTTTTCCACTGCTAACTCGCGGTCCCACACAGGACTCCTCACAAACCCGTGTTGACATTTCAATGCTTTTTATTCTTTTTACATCCCATTTGCTGCTGTGATTCTGCTCGCATGATGCTGCAATAGATGTTTTCCCTTTGAGAATTTGGAAGTGTGCTCTGCCAAAAAACCTCTTCGACTATGTTGCATGTTGTTTTGTAAGCCAATATTCACCCCTTAGGAATTATCTTGGTAAGTTCTGTGCGTAACATCGCGGATTCAAAAGCGGAAATGGGAGTGTGTTTACAACGGAAATGCTCTCAAATATAAAAAGCACATGAAAAGCATTTCAAATGTCTGACCTAGTGGGAATGCAGACATTATTCAAGAGCAGACTGAGTCCCTCTTTTGCCTGGGCGTCACCTTATATGCAGTTGAGAAATTTAATTCCAAGGAAGTCTTAAAGGTGACTGTATCATGATAAAACTACTTTAAAGGGCCACCAACAGGTTTAAAGGTTAGGTTACTACAGTATTTACTACCATAGCTCAAAAAATAAAAATAAATAATCTAGACTCTCTCTCTCTCTCTCTCTCTCTCTATATATATATATATATTGCGTGTTTGTTTGTTTTACTATTAATGACAAAGATAGCCTATTGTAAATGACTGCTAAATAGCAGCAGTGAAGAGCCAATGAAGTAACCCGCATTTAAAATGAACTGTTTACATTGGCAAATTATATACTTAAAGACCACTGGCACTTACCAAAAATGAACTGAATTATAATGTACCCTCCCCTAAGGGCTGTTTTGTCAGCCAATTATATAGACAGACTGTAATGGAAGTTAAAAGTTGCTTTGGCATGTTTTGAGTCAACACTAAGCAAACCACTGATGACCTCCAGCAACTTTTCACTCCGGCTGCCAGTCTGAAAGGTAAAATTCTGAAAATTCTATCCATTATGAGACAGTGGGTTGAAAAGTGGAGTATTGCCTCAACTCCCCACCCCCCATTCCATCTCCCTCCCCCAGCCTGCTTCCTCCTCACAGACTGACATTATTTCACATATTCAAATTGCCAGTGTTTGTTCTGGCCGTGGCTCTTGGCTCCCATTTCTCTCCAGTGTGGAAATTGATTTTAGTCAGCTGTCACAGCCAGCGTTTTTCTGGAACCTCTGCAAAATATATATTTACAAAAAAATCTGTTTGGTTTGGAGAAATTTCATTAGCCCACGCACCATCCCTGGCCCCTTTTTGGAGCGGCCATAGGAGTGATGAGCATAATGCCATTTTGGGAAAACGGTGAAAGACAAGCCATCGATGCCTCAAGATTGGACCACATGTCTGGGAAAGTGTCCAGTCATGGCCAGGCCCAGTCCATCTTCAGCTGTTTACATATCTGTTTCCTCTTCTTCATTCTCTCCCCATATCAATCTGTGATTATCAATAGCTGGGACCAAGCCCTAATCAAAACCGAAATGAGCATCGGGCAGAAACGTATGACCGACGGGAGACGTATAAAATTTACAATTCTCATGGTCAAATATTTTTACAATATAATATTTCATGAAGGAGCCCAGTAAGGGCCCCTTAGAGTATCGTATGCCTTGTGCAAAGGGCAGAGTTAATGAAAAAGGAAAGACAGAGACCAATGATTGAATGAAATAAAACAGAATGGAAATTAAAAGAGGTTCAAGGCATTGGTTGATAATGAAAGGAGGAGGGTAATGCTTCAGAGACACAGAAGCAAGCATCACACAATCATACAATACAATTAGGATTAAAGGGTCCAGGCACAGATAACAGGAGATAGGGATGAATTATCACCCAAAAAGAGAAATGGGGCCTCTTCTCTGACCTTCATTAAGAGGAAGAAAGGCTCGCTCACGGCTGGGATGACTTGCGGCACACTTTTAGCTTCATGATTGGTAATTTGTGGCAGGAAGAGTTCCTGCTAGATCGGCCTCTTGAGGAAGGATATGGAAAATAAAGAGGGAGATAAATAAATAAAAATACATAAAAACAGTATTCAAAACCAGGGATACCAGTGTCACTGCTTTAATCAACATAATTTTTATTTGTCCTCATTTAGCCATATTTACATTGATAAGTAAAGGGATAGTTCAGCCAAAAATGAAAATTATGACATTATTTATTAACCCTCATATCATTCCAAACCCATAAAGTCAACTGAGCAAAAACCTCATTGGTTTTGGTGCATCAAGCAAGCTTCTGTGTTTACCATATTTGATGAGCTCTATGTAAGTTGACCAATGTTTATATATATATATATATATATATATATATATATATATATAGACCTGCATTAAATCTGTTCATAATATAAAGCGATCATGTTTCTTCAAAAGACTCGATTAAACCGCCCAATTTATTTGAACTACTTTTACATTGAAAAAGTATGCATTCTTTAATGCATGAAAATTTTGGTTGCATAGACTTTCAAAGGACAGACAAAATTGAAGAGGGAACATGAAAAAAAATGTTAATTTGTGTTCCAAAGATAAAGATAAAGGTTTTCAAAAATGTGTATTGTGGGTAAACTCTCCGTTGTGAAGTGGTAGTGAAGGAGATTAAGGGCATTTTGGAAATAAAATTACTCTAAGTGAACATAAAACAAGCTGCAAATCAGTAACAAAATGCATTTCAGTTCCATTGTTGAATGAACACTGAACGCAACCCTGAAGAAATGAATAACCCTGATGCTAAACAAACTCAGATTACCTATAATTTCTATGATCCTTTCAATACAAATCAGCTTCACACAAACCCTGACCTTCTGCTTTTCTTTTATTGGCTGACACTAGTAGTGACATGCACGATTTAAAGGAAGAACACTATACAAGCAAGCATCTCGCAACCACGCTCAGAACCAAGGTACACAGAGAGAGAAAAAAAGCAAAGCAAAAAGAAAACCAAAAGGGCAATGATAAAAGAGAGTCAATTAAGAGATCTGAATGCCTTTGAATGCAGAAAAATTGATTTAGATGAAACTGGAATAATAAACATTGGTACTGGGTGTTGATTGATTCTTTTTATTGGGAGGGGGATCTGTTATTGCATTGTGAGATATCAGTTCGCCTTTTCCTTTACACTTTGTGATTCTCAATGGAGCAGCAGTTCAAAAGACAATTCTATTTGGCTTCCTATTAGAACTGTGCTCTTATGCGCTTTTTAGATCGTTCGCTTTTGAATCAGTTTAAAGAGCTCCTGTGTGTTTGTTGGAGATGAAAAACAGTGTTATGTTCTAAAAGCCTGTTTATTAACTTTTCCGGTGCATTAATAAGAGCCAGTCGGAATGTTGTTATTTCTTAACAGTAGTTACAGTCATGCTTTTACCACATCCACATCTTATTTTTGTTGACCAAAAATTTAGCAAGTTTATATAGATGCAGTTTCTAGCTAGATGCACTTCTTGAACGTTCTTTTGCACGTGTTTATTCGACAACAAACAAAAGTTCTAAGCGCCGCAAATTATTCCAGGTGCGAATGCAGCTCAGGGATTCTGCATCTTCTGAACGTTTGAATCTGTTTGAAATAACTACGTGACTCTCGTCCCCCTCTCTCCTCTTCGCTTTTGAATATAATAGCTATAGTAGGCTCTCAAACAAAAGGGCTTTATCAGAGACTCCTAATGTCACCCCCACAGCCCCTCTCTCATGGCCACCAACTCTTTCCTCTCTATTCTCATTCATTTATTCCCCTGTATGTGGAAATAGGCTGGCCAACAATTAATTTCAGAGTGAATTCAGACAGGATCTATTACCCCCTCTCTGCCTCCATTGCTCTAATGGAAATCTATTTCACTTCTCTTTTGTGTCCAATATAAATTAATGCCCATTTTATTAATGGCCTGAAATAATTATGGAAGCCTTTTGTGATTTTTGAGTATGTTTCATTTAATTGTGCAATAAATGTCTAATCAGGCCTCCCATCTGAAGCCATTATGGCATTAAAATTAACAATTACGCCATGAATGTCTTGGTGAATGCATCGAGGTCTATAGAAATCTCTGTTGATAACAAGACACACATACATCATTCATGAGAGTTTTTTTTTTAGCCGCTAAGGAAAGTGAGAGATATGGGAATGGGTGGGAGAGAAAAAGAAAGAGAGAAAAGTGGAAGAAGAAAAGGAAGAGAAGAAAGAGGCACAGGCTCTTTATGCCTTTCAAAAGAGGGGATGGCCAAAAGATAGGGCATTCTAAAACTGTGTCACCCACTCGAGTTCTTTTCTTCGCCGGTCTCTCTTTAATTTGCCTCATTCTTTATTTTTTTGAGTGACAGATTTCTCGGGGAATGAAAATGTATTAACTGTTAACTTGAGCGATAAAATATCTATCAACCCTTTGTGCCTCTTGCCCAGTCTGCAGTTCTGAGCCGTGTGGCACCCGTTTTGCCTGTGTGGGTGACCAAAGGCAATTAACAAGACATTGGCCCTCTTTCTGTCTCTTTATCCCTTTCTGTCCCGCAGTCGCTCTCTCTCAACTCAAATGGGGCAGCTACTCAACGCACCAGTAAGAATTGTTTTCTTAGTTGCCAAGTATTCAAATTTCACGGTTTGGAGGAACTCCATCCAGCAGTAAAAAGCCTTGTCAGTTGCTCCTTGTCACTTCCCAGCTAATATTCTACAATTGGTTTTGGTGTAGCTACTTTAATGGCGGCCGGGTTTGTTTCCCGCTCCTGCAGCGATCTGCATGTGGCCTCAAAAGACTGTAGATTGTTTTGAAGTGACTGATGTCTGCCAATCTGGGCAGTGATGGATGCCGTTGGATGCTGAAAGAAGCGTTTGGCCCCCGGGTAACCTCTGCATATTCACGGTAACTGCTTACTGGAAGCTTTACACTCCAAGGGACTTATTGACTGTGCACAACTTGATTAATTTAACAAATAATGAAAAAACTGAAGAAGTGAGAACTTGAATGTAACAAAAATAAATGCATTTACAAATGAAAATGAAAGGGTGACAAAGATTTTGATCTTCTTGTATTGTTGAGAAACCTGACATCTGTTGAGGTGACTAGCATACAAAGTAAGCATTGTTAATTTTACATATTATTCGTATTATTTTATATATCGGTTATGAGAATGGTTCGCCTTTGAACCTCACTGAGCTGAGAGGAAACGCTGTTCCTCACAACCCGCGCAGATTTCATCAATCTAACGCTGAATGATATCTATCAGGCAATTACGGTTTCCTTCCTTTAAACTTATCCTCTCAAATTTAATAATCCATTTAACTGATGTGCAAATTAACCTTGGCATTCACACAAAACCACTTTTATAAGTCACACCCCGCACCTTTTCTTCCTTTTTTCATCTCTTCTTCCAGCCAATTTAATTCCAGGCTCCAGATTTCATGGTCAATTTTATTTTGCTCACTCTCAAGGAGTCCGTCATCAATTCTTCACAACTTTTCATGTCCCCCTTTCTCTCCAGATTCGCTGCGAAATTGCCTATTCAGCCCGCTAAATAAGTGTGACCGCTGTAAATTTGCTGCGACGCCCCGCGCTTTTGAATATGCATTTGGAGTGCTGACCTCCAGGGGTAATTAGTTTTAGTCTTTGCTTATCCTTTACACAAATCACACGGCCTCCTTTCTTACATCCCTTCATGTGCATCCCTCCTTCTCCTGTCTCTCCACACAGAACTCAATCTAAACACAGAGAGAAATCCTTGGGCGAATCTCACAGAAATCACAGAGATTGACCTCTGCTATCATATCATACCAAACAGTATATAAGCCATACAGTGATGACATATAGCCTTCAAAATGTATGAATACATCCCAATGAAAGTGCATTGAATGATTAAACAGAAAACACCTCAGAAAAGGACTGCCATGCTCAATGCAGTGACCCTCATCTTTACATAGGATGGGACCTCTTCAGAGACTCAAGCAGACTTAAAGACAGAGGGTACAGGTCCAAGGATGTTCAACCCTGCTCCTGGAACTCCAGCTCTAATCAAACACACCTAAACTAATCAAGGTCTTCAGGATTGCTTGAAAAATAATACACTTTGCTTTAGGCATCATCCGGCATTCTTGAGAGTAGGCCTATATCCTATAGTGTTTATTGATAAAGCCAGTCAGTGGGTTATTGTGAAGTTGAGCTACAGTCATCTGTCCAGGTATACATGACATGTGTAACTGAATATTTGAAGGACTGAATACACGTCACCTCTGTCTTTCAGAGCATGTTCACAATGCTGATGCCACTTGTGGTCTGGATAACATGTATATTGTACATGTTGTATAAAGCTGCGCTAAAATCACTGATCTGCAGTCATACTTAAAGTCAAACTAAATGTTTAGATGACATTTTATAAAGTCTTATTATTATTCTAGTCTGACTGAATTTTTTAAAGTGCATGATGCAAACTAAAAGGCTAGATCACTCTGCCAAAAGGTTTAACATACTGATCCAACAAAACCCAGCAACTATTCCTGTCTTTGTAAAAGGTGTCAAAATGGCCCATTTGCATTTATATGTAATTCTCACTCACCATGGTATTTTTGTGAAAAGAAACTGTCATAAAATAATTTTGTAATTTGTTACAAAATATTTCATTATTTCATTAAAATAAATATTTTGCTTTCTGATTTTTCATCATTTCAATAATTCAGAAAAGGTTGCATTAAAGGACAGTTATAATGTAATTATAGTTCTAATGTAATATTTCTATTTTAAATATTTCTATTCATCAAAGCATTCTGAATGTATCACAGTTTACACACAAATGTTAAGTAGCACTGATAATAAGAATACATGTTTTTTTGAGCCCCAAATCAGCATTTTAGAATGATTTCTGAAATACCATGTTACACTGAAGATAGGATTGGAGTAATGGCTGCTGCAAATTCAGCTTTAAAATGAATTATTATTTAACAATATTACTGATTTAAAGTATTTTTGTTCAGATGCCCTGGTCAGCATTAGAGATTTGTTTCCCAAAAAAAAAAACTTTTGAATGGTAGTGTAGTATATTGCAAGTGAACAAGTAAACATTTTTAAAATAAAGCATTTGTATATTCTTAAATGATTTCATTATGATGAAAAAGGATGCTTTTTCTGTGAATAAAACCACTGAATCTAATATGGGTTATTTTGGCATCCTTATGAATTCATGTAGGGTGGTTGGGGTCATGTACCGCTAACATTTTGAATGTAATATTAATAGCTATTTATAATTAACTGTGTATTAGAGAAGCCCTAGAGCACGACATCCTGTTGCCACAGTCTGTGCAGGTCAGCAATAACACTTAATAATAAGTCAAGTTTAACTCTAGGCCAATTAGCTAACAACTCATCATCTCCACTACAATCCCCTCCTCTCTTGCTTTCTTTAGCATGAAGACCACAGAACACAATAGACAACAGTATGTGTTTCCTTTCTGGTAAGAAGAAGAAGGGATCCCCAGGCTCTGGGATTACCCTATTATAGGGAAGAGATGTTCTTCTAAACACACCCGCACACACATACACATTCCTGCTCTATGGGCCATTTGCTTTCAAACATTTCTTGTCAGTAGGGCTTACCAAAATCTACATAATCCCCTCTCCCATCACAATTAAAGATATCAGTGAACAATGAAATTGTTTCCTCTCTGGCCCGTTTCATCTTCCTTCTGAAGGGTTATGAGTACATGGCAGTTCTCCATTCAGAGGAAGGTGTCTTGCAACAGGACAAGACACCTTGTGCAAGAATGGGCAACACAACGAACCTCCAGACGTGCACTTCGGGTGATCAGAGGTCTGGTATTGTGTTATACAGAGAATCCAGTACTCGAATAATTCTTCCAACTGTCTCATAATGATAATTTGCCTGTCACCGCTGTAGTTTAAGCTTCATCTTATCAGTTAGCCTGTCAGATTAGTGATTTGCATCACGGTGTAGCTCACACTGAGTTCCTCAACAGAGGTCAAATAAATTTAGGGGAAACGACAAACCATTCCAGCCCGGTAACCTCAGTGATTAGCAAACTGTGAAGTCAAACGACACTGACTGATGACTTGTGACCTTGATAAGGCAAGGGGCACTAAACCCCACAGGTCTCCTATAAGCTTGCGTTTTCTCCGGTTAGGAGCAAACGCAGGCTTAACATATAATTAATGCCTAATAAAGCCCTGATTGTTTGTCAACACTCTTATTTCTCCCTCTCTCTTGTTTTCCTGACCTAGTAATCTGCAGTCAGCCTGCAGGCAGTGTGTATTGTGATATCATCTTAAGCTACTTGTTCTAATACCCCGGTCTGGCCAGGCCAACGCTAACTGCTTTCTCATTTACACATACTGATAAATGTGCAGGGTCTAATCTACTGCCATTTAGGCCTGATTGAGGACTGTCCACCCCTGGAGTTAGTACTAGTGTCCCACTTTGCATTAGGTGTATTTAACTACTATGCTTTTAGGTAAAAAAAAAAAAAAAGTTTGGTACAATGTACTTATTGTGTTCATGTTGTATTGCAAACAAAATGTGGAATACGGTAAAGGTTAGGGCCAGGTTTTGCGGTATGGTTAGATTTACGGGTGTAATTAGAGATGTAATTAGAGAAATTAATAATAAATGTAATTACATGCAGGTATTTTTGGTAACACTTTATTTTAAAGTGTCCTTGTTACACGTTACATATACTTACTATTATATTAACAATAAATTATGCATAGTTACATGCAAGTAACCCTAATCCTAACCATATAGTAAGTACATGTAGTTAATTAATGTAGTGTAATTAATATTAACTACATGTATAAATGAATAATTACAGTGTAACCAGGACACCTTAAAATAAAGTGTAACCATTTTTTTGTACGATGTAAAAACATTTTATTTTACAGTATGTGCACTTACATGTACTTACCTAGAAAGTACTAAGTAATAGGTAATTACGTGGGTTAATGTTAGGTTTAGACGCAGGTTTAGGGTTAATACCTAGTTGTTACCCAGTTATTGTAATTTATATGATAAGTATACATATGCGGAACAGAACAGTAAAATAAAATGCTACCAAGTGCATAGTTCTACAAATGATCAAATTTCAATGTTAGTCGGAATGGCAATGCTATTCTTAATTTTGGCATTTCATCTGAATATCAGTTGTTGTTGTTTTTTTTGTTGTTTGTTTTTAGATTTAAGATAAGTCAGTCAATACTGTTTTGAGGTTAAATGATCTAATTTTGTCTCTCTAGAAAATAGTGATCTGTGGCATTGTTACAGTTGTTACTAGTGTTGTAATTTTTTAAAATTGAATATTTATTGTAATTCATGGGGTTAGAATTCAAAAATTGAACGAGTTTATTGTATATTTCAGACATATCTGCTAAGACTGAGTGAGATCACTCATAAATGTAACTTTCAGATTAATCTCTTTTACTGGAACGCTGCTTTGTCTGTCATTGGTTATTCAATTATTCAACTAAACTGACAAAACAACATTTTAAATAAAATAGTTGATTTAGTATTTTACAGTGGGTCCAGTACTGCTGTCCTTGTTAGTTACCTTTCGCACATTCAGCATAGGAAGAAGTGGCGTAAAGTATTTCACTGGACAACAAATGCTCTTATTGTGAATGACAGCGCAAGACCTGTCATTAAAGAGCCTATAGAAGCCTATTGAAGTGTAAGAAAGCTATTTGTGTGGTGTTGTACGCAGTCAAAATCATATGCAACTGGAACAAGATGATCAGCACAACTCAAAGGGCTGTGAATAGTCCAAGAGAGAGAGAGAGAGAAACAACAAAAGTCAGGATTGAAAGCATTAATTACTAAGACGCAGGAAAAATAATAAATCAAGTGAATCACTTACACAAGCTCATTAAAGCTAATGCTATCCACTCTGTTTTCCTTTTAGCTTGAGAAAGACAAAAGAGGGACAATATCCCATTAAATGCTGTTTTCTCGTGCTATTCATTTGAACTAGCTCTAGCATGTCAGTGTTTCCTGGATTAAAGTCTGATAGCACTCCAACAGACTTTCTTTGAAGGCACATTTGGAGAAATGAGGGTGTGAAAAAGCAAGGGAAATAGCTGAAGCAATAGCAATTGTCAGAGAGAGAAGAGAAGAGAGCGTCTCCCTAGGTTTATAATGTACCGTCTAGAGTATGTGTGGATGTGCGGAGGATGATTTAGAAGGCAAATGGTGTGTGTGCTTGTTGAGTGGTGGTGATGGGCTCCCCCTAACCCCAGAATGCAGATAGAAACCACCAGGGGTAGTTGCGGGGAGCAGGCGTTTGTGATTTATGGCTAGCACTGGGCTGATAAGAAGACTCCCTTCATTTAAGGCCTTATCGCTCGCACTAAAGAAAGGCCACACAATTTGCCACGTTCTGTAAAGCCCCAGATGCAACTAATCTCTTCAACCTTGCAGACAATCTGCCTCGGTAAAAACTATAGATCATTCACATGTCTAAGTGATCTGGGCCGTCCCTCTCCGTGCAGCACAAAACCTGCACCATTGAGGAAGAGGAAAAGAAACAAACTCGAACACACACACACACAAACACACATATGCGCAGGAAATTGAAAAATGAACACAAACACAGAAGTACTGCATGATTAAAACTGAACACATCCAAACTACTGCTAAATGATGTAGCTAAGCAGCAGTTTTATCATGCTAATGCATCATGCTCTGTGTTGTCATCTGGGCTAGTTAATCATAGAAAGACATTGGTAAATCAAGCAATTAGTGAGCTAATCACAAATGTTTGTTTGGCATTCATAAATGTTTGGTCTTCAAATGCACAGTAACAGAAATGGTCTTTATACTACTTATATTTAACTATAAATGGCATTTCTTAAAATAAATACAGTATTAAATACACTACTGTTCACTGTTTGGGGTCAGAGAGATTTTTTTGGTCTGTTTTAAATCATCAAGGATGCATTAAAATTAGTCAGAATGACAGACTTTTATGATGATGTTACATTGAACATTATTTATGTTACTTGAACACAAAATCAGCATATTGGGATGATTTCTGAAGGATCACGTGACGCTGACGACTGGAGTAATGACTGCAGCAAATTCAACTTTTCAAATTCAACTGGAATAAATTGCATTTTGAAATGCATATTCAAATTAAAAGATTATTAAAGTTATTAAATTGCAACAATATTTCACAATATTACTGTTTTGCTGTATTGTTTTTTTTTTTTTTTTTTTTGAACAATTAATTGATTTAAATGTTTTCAAACCAACTAACAGGCTTTCAAATGTAAGCTTTGCAATAGTACCTTTCTATTGTATTTATCTAATTCTTCAATCTTCTAACAAAACAACAAGTGCAAATAAAACAGATAAACATGAAAACCACATTGGCACAATGCAAATAATCTTATCTACACTGTAAAAATGATAAGTTGACTTAACTTTAAAAAAAATGAGGAAACCCCTTGCCCTAAAATTATCAAGTAAATAATAATTTTAAAAAATAAGTTAAGTGAATTGTCAAGTTCACTTAACTTATTTTTTAAAATTATTATTTACTTTTTTTTAAGGTAACAGATTTCCTAATTTTTTTTAAGTTAAGTCAACTTATCAATTTTTACAGTGTATGATATTAAATATATATAGGCCACTTGTATGACTCATATGACTCATAATCAATACTAATCACGAATGTAATTACATGTTGATGCTTAGCAGCTCCATTGATTTTTCCTTTTCTCTTTTTTCTGTTTATCAGTCCATATCTGTTTCGTTTAAGTTGGAACAACAACAGCCTAATCATAAAAATGCATATATGTCACTGCAGAGCTCATATGATGTATAGAGATACAGTATATTGAGTGGTCAATAGTATACAATTTTCATACTTCACGCTTATTAAAAATATCCTAAAACCACAAGTCTTTTTTCCACCTCCAAAGAAGAAAATATCCATTTGATTGCTCAGGACCACTCACATGCAGGTTTTACTTTTAAAACACAGTAACAAGGTTTAAAGGACTCTAGTCTAGGACAAAGTCTCAGTGAAGCAAACTCTCAGCTTCACTGTTAATACAGCATTTAGTCCAAAACTCTAATGCACATTAAGTTGCTATAATCTTGCATTAGGCCCATGTAAAGACCACATAAGGGCCAGGTCTGGTCAGGTTGACTGCTGGTCAGTATCAGAATATACAAATTACTTGGAAGCAAAAACAAAACATTGCATTTGGTCCCACACAAAATACTCATAGCTAAAATATATGTCTTTGGTCACACTTTATTTTAAGGTCCAATTTTCGCCATTAACAAAAAATGAACTATGACTTTTGCCTAATAAACTCCTAATGCGCTTCTTATTACTAGTAAGTAAGGTAGTTGTTAGGTTGTAGGTATTGGGTAGGATTAGGATGTAGAATATAGTCATGCAGAATTTTAATTACACATGCTACTAACATAATCATCATGAACCTTGTAAATTTTGTAAAGGTGGTTAGCTCTCAGAAGCAGTCATATTATGAATATTATAAATCCACTACCTTTAATAGAGAACTTTGTTTCTCTGTAGACTTATAGGGTACACCCTAACTCCCAATAGTTGTGTAGCAGTATCATCTGACTTCTTGTGATTTTCAGTTTTGTGTACCAAATGCATAAGATGGTGAGTGAACAAGTTTTGCTCGCTGTCATATCATTCCATTCCATTAGCTTGTTTACATACTTTCTACATCAGAATTTATGTGTCACATCACTTCAGAGTATTATCAGCATCGTATTGATGTCATTATGATGATCACGATTAAGTCATAGAAAACCTTGTTTATACGTTTAATCGTATTCATTAACACAACCATAAAGCAACTCGCACTTGGTTTTTTATGAATAACAATTTGTCTGAACACTCAGTCCTCAAAAGATGATTATAGCCACTTCACTGTTCAAAAAGGAAGAAAAATCCACATGTGATGTTTATATAGTGGATATTCTAGTCATATGTGGTCCATGTCTTAACAAGTCTAATTAGTCTATGATAGGCAGCAGTGTATTTTCCCTTTCTTAAGTATTCATGGAAGCCAGTGATCTGACAAATGGAATTTTTCAGCTCCGCAGAACCTTGAATCGCACGCACATACACACACCTTCCTCTTGCTGATAATCCTGTTTATGTCTGCCTTATGGAGTCCAGGTGCAAGACACCACAGTAACTAAACACTTTCCAACACACATATTTACACACAAAAACAGAAAACACAATACATATTTTACATTTCTGGGGCATTCTAGAGTCATTGATCTAAACTGGTGGGTCAAGACCCAAATGTGGATCACAATATGTTCAGAGAAAAAACAAGCAGAAAAAATGAAATAAAGCTATATAAAAATAAGATACAACTATATCATCGCTATAACCTTCCATAGTGTAGCAACATCTACACTTCCCATATATCTTGTTGTTTATGTCAAAGTTTATGCTGTACTGTATTTTTGGAAAATATATCTGTCATTAGCCACACTAAACTAAACTAAACTACATTAAATGCATATTCACTTGCAGCCATCAAAATGTAAAAACTATCAATCACATTTTGCTGTTGTTTATGCCAAGGGGCTGCAATGGGATGCCATGAAGGGTCTGCAAAAACTGAGAGAGAAAAATCACAAAAAAATATTTTGAGGGTATTAATGTGTTTACTTAAGATATTTTTAAATCCACATCCACCAAATTTGACAAATATTACCATTTTATGCTAGTTTTTGAACAGTATAAAAAAATATTTAATTTACATCACATTATTATTTTGTATACAGTTGTTTATTGTTTTTTTTTTTTTTTTTTTTTACTTTTCTACACAAACAGTTTTAGGATTAGATTCGGTCATCACTCTAAGTCCAGTGTCATGAAGTAAAGCCAGCTGACAGCTGAGGACCACAGCTCTAAAGGACACACAGATGGTTACAACAAGTTATTGTACACCAGGAACCCTGATTCTCCCTCACACAGTAGTGGGGTCATGGTTGGGCTGAGGCGTCTGTGGGTCATCTCGTCTGAATCTCTCAGCCTTGGCTCCTACAAAAGGCCTCTCTACCTGGCAATTCATCAGGTGCTGGGAGTGCAACGCCACGGCCACTTCCATAAAAAGAAGGTCAGCTCGATAAAGGCACAGCTTATGGTGAAGCAAAGACAATTCAACATCATTCAACATCGCCCGGCCCATTATACTCCATCTTTGTGACTATGCTCCCTTGATCCACGCTTGAATCCCTTCTGTATGTAGACAGCCACTCTGGGAGCGACGCGCACCCAGCATTGGACGGCGTGCTCCCTTTATTGTGGCTGTGTTCCTTTGGGAGAATCCAGGGCCCCTGCTCTTGCTTGTGAGGGGTGAGGCAGTTCCTTCTATCCGTCTCAGGGGGCAGAACCTTAGAGGAGGCTTTCCATATTCACTTGAACCAGACATCCAAGCACTTCCTCTCCCTTTCACATGTTTTCTCTCTATCAATTTCTCCTTTTTCATTGCATTTTTCTCCCTCACCCTCTTTCTTTCTCGCGCTCTCTCTCTCTTCTGTCACCCCTGCCTTGGAGGCTGACAGACAGACGGACTGATGTTATCAGCCGAGCATCTCCAGCTCTGGGGCCCCAATCATTCTCCATAAACAGCCCAGCGCTCCCACCCAGGCTCCCCCAGCACGCCTCTGCCTCTCTCCCCTCTGATAAGGCCCAATATCAGTGACGGAACATATTTTATGTATGAAATGCATCCCACAACAAGCAGTCAAGCATTAGGTTTGTTTAAATAGATGATGTTTATCAGGTATTCTCTTTTTAACAGATAGTTTGACATTGTTCTCTCTCTCTCGCTCACTTTCTCTTCCTTGCTAACCATCTTAATATACTGTTTAGTCAGTGGGTTTTTGGAGGGGCTCCAAGGGTAAAGACTCCAGTACTCCATTATTTTAATTGTGGGTCAGGGATTAGCAGTCCTGCAGCTTGCATCACTGAATCAGACTTTAAAACCATCTCAGTCAGGAAAGCCTCCATGTTTTCTCTATTTACAAATCTATTTTTGTGAGCACACCCGTCACAAGATTACGTACCTCGGATTTTCGCTCGTCAGGCAGATGACACTTTTTCCCCCTCTGCAGGTTGTTGATCGCATCAGATATTGGATGACTTCCCATTTAGGACTGAGGCAATGGTTGTCAGTTTGTGGCCAACATTTCTGTGACGAATAAAATAAGATCTTAGAAATGCCATAAGACCATCTGACATAATAGTTTGTGTGCGGATGAAATTCAAATTCCTTCTATCACATGAACAGCAGACGTTGCAAGGACCTTGAAAAAGTTAAACACTTTCGGTTCTAAGTGCTTTGACTCACTAGTGTAATTCATTTGTCCATTGACAAATGTATACTAATGTACATAAATGCTTCACAGAAGATTTTTGTCTTTTATTTTCTCCTGAAACGTCAAAACGCTTCCATCACAGAGTCATTTCCATCTGAAATTATGTACTTAGGGTGAAAATTAAAATGATAGTGATGGTAATGACATTTTTTTATAAAATGGCCAACGTTTTTGTTTTGCCAAGACTAAATACATTTATTCTAAATACAATCAATAAAATAAATATTTAAATAACATTTAAATAATAATTACTTTACACCAACTTCAGTAGAAAATTGTATCACAACAGAAAGTCAAAATATGTATGAAACCTAATAGAAACGATTTAATAGAATAAATATTTCAATGGCTTGTGTGTAATCAATTTTTGACTTTGTCATCATGCGTGTGTGTGTGTGTGTGTGTGTGTGTGTGTGTATGTATATATATACAGTGGTGTGAAAAATTGTTGGCCTCCTTCCTGATTTTTATTTTTTTTGCATATTTGTCACACTTTAATGTTTCAGATCATCAAACAAATTTAAATATTAATCAAAGATAACACAAGTAAACACAACATGCAGTTTTTAAATGAAGGGTTTTTTTTATGAAGGGAAAACTAAATCCAGACCCACATGGCCCTGTGTGAAAAAGTGTTTGCCCAAAATGAAGTCTTTGGAGTGGCCTAGTCAAAGTCCTGACCTGAATCCTATTGAGATGCTGTGGCATGACCTTAAAAAGGCGGTTCATGCTCGAAAACCCTCCAATGTGGCTGAATTACAACAATGCCAAAATGCCTCCACAGCGCTGTAACAGACTCATTGCAAGTTATCACAAACGCTTGATTGCAGTTGTTGCTGTTAAGGGTGGCCCAACCAGTTATTAGGTTTAGGGGGCAAACACTTTTTCACACAGGGCCATGTGGGTTTGGATTTTGTTTCCCCTTCATAATAAAAAACTTAATTCAAAAACTGCATGCTGTGTTTACTTGTGTTATCTTTTATTAATATTTAAATTTGTTTGATGATCTGAAACATTAACATGGAAAAAAATAAAAAATCAGGAAGGGGGCCAACACTTTTTCACACCACTGTGTATGTGTATGTGTATGTATATATATATATATATATATATATATATATATATATATATATATATATATATATATATATATATATATTTATTTATTATTTTTTTTAAAGTCCATATCTGTTCCTTTTTTAAGTTGGAACAACACAGCCTAATGCATAAAAATGCAGAAATGTCACCGCAGAGCTCATATGACCTATAGAGATACAGTACATTGAGTGGCCAATAGTTGAAAAAAAAAAATTTACTGTATAAAAGTCTGTATGTGCTCCTTTGCATTGTTCTTCTTCCTTTTTTCATCAGCTAGACAAGTGCAAAAAGGTCAAGCTTCATACTGCTAGCATTGTTAGCATGTTTAGCGCTGGCCCCTTGGGCCATACAGATTTTCAGAGTGTACATCAAATGGGACCAAGCTCCCAAAATACTCTGGGGGGTAGATCACAAACCCACACGAACCCAACGCATACACAAAGCACACACACTGGTCATTACCATAACAAGCCAGTGTGTTTCTGCAGATACACTTGTTTGGGTTAGGTGGGGGGTACAGAGGGGCGACGGGTCCCCAGCTTTATTTCAATAACAACAGACAGACACAAGGGCCACCTCGTCAGGCTTTAAATCACATGGCAGCGTCCTGATCTACTGATAAGGAGCAGATGCTAGTGAGAAGCCAACGGCATGGACGCCCAGTGCTCTTCATTTTGTTCACATTAGTTTTTGAAAAAAGACACTTGCGACTCCACAAACCACATTATAGACTAACTACACTATTGCTGACAAAAGCTAGAGAGAATGAGGGAGAGAGAGAATGAGAGGAAAAAGAAAGCTCTAGTTATGAAGAGTGTCTGTAAACTCAACATATTGCATTACAACACCTATTGTTTCTTGGATCAATGAAACTAAAATACTAAATTTTTATCCTAGTTTACTGAAAAATACAAAAGAAATTAAATAATTTGTCGACTCATTTCTACGATGAGCATGTTTACATTTTTTTGATGAGCAAAGTGTTAGGGTGATACAACTTTCCTCAAAACAATAAAAAAAGTATCATCTTATTAAAAGAATGTAATTCTTTAAAAAACGTCTTTTGATAACAACATTTTTTTTTGACTGTAACAAAACTGCTTCGCTATTAATATTTGAAAAAGTTTTATATATAAAACAAAATCAGTCATTTGGTCCAACAAATATGCATAAGATAAAATAAAATAATAAAAAATAAATAAAATAAACCACAACAGGAAATTAGCAGAGCCTCAAAACAGTCAATGTCAGCAAATTTCCTAAAATATAAGATAATTTTAAGATAACATTTTATGACAAAACAAGGCGAATCATATGGTGTGACTCTTTAAAATAAATAACAATATTTACTGAATTAATAATGAATGTGTCATTGAAAATTTTGACCTTATTTTTAAATAATATGTTATTTAATATTGACTATTAAGAGTAGAACACAAATCAAAAAAATCTAAGCCATACTGCTAAACATATTGGGGCAACTAAGCAGTCAAGCGCTGAGATCAACACTCCATCCCTTGAGATCCCCATGAGAGGTGCAAATTACACAAATACACAAAGCAAACACACTCATCTTTAGTTTACACAGGTAATCCAGTGTTTCCAGCAAATCAGTATTTAAACTGGCAGGTCAAACATTGCTCATCTCTTTGAGACGAAATACACACACATATATAGTTGTTTAAAAGGCCTTGATTACATATGCTAAACGTGGCTTAGCCGCGGTGGCTGGGCTCCTTCAACAGGAGAGGCTGTTGTGAGTTTACTGGAGAAGTTGTAAATATGCGCTAACACTTTTAGCGGTAATCCCTCCACACAAAGCCAGGCAGAGATTAGGAGCCGGTCGCCTGACAGAGAGAGAATCCTCCACCACAATCACATTTTAGCCTCTGCTGAGAGCTGGAGAGGGCATACAGCCCACGCCACTGATATCGCCAATCGTGTGAGGACGAGAGCGAAGAAAAGCAACAATCCCAAAACCGCTTAGAAGAAAAAAGGAAGGGGAAAAAAGGCATTGCCATCGAACTGTTTGTGTACTGGCTGCCATCTTTCAACGGAGCACAATCGGTCACATTCGCACACCTCGACTGCTTTCTTTTACAGTACTGCCTCGTTTTGATGAGGGAAGCAACTGTATTGTCCAATTAAAACACTGCTACTGGTAGAGCACTCTTCGGCGTGACCTTTTGAACTGAACATCGACCTCATCCCTGAGATTCAATGCTATATGAGCAAGCTGCTTGACGCCAGGCCCGGCTGACACATTTGCGGGGACTTGAGCGGGAGCAAGAAGCTTCATCCTCCTCATGAATAGACCATAGAAGCCGTTTCATATGAAAAATCTTCCGCTCTGCACTTGGCTGAACCTACAATAAAAGTTGATAATTGAGAAGCAAGAGGGAAGGATCACTATGACTGTGAAAAAGAAGGGGGTGGAATAGAGGCTCTGGCTTATGTTTAATACAGTTTAACTGATATTTAATATTTTGTGCTTTCTCTCTCTTTCTCTCCCTTTGTCCACATTAAAATACTTCAAAAAGAATTCTAATGAAGTGGAAATTAAAAGGAGCGTAGATTGGGGTTGGAAAGAGAGGCTCCTAATCCCGCTATCTCTTAATAATTCAAAGTCTCTTTTATTTTCTGAATAAAAAAGCGGAATTAATCTGGCACTGTGAAGCTGTCCTCTCTTCTCACTGTTTAAATAAATCCCCGCTCGTACATTAAACGCAAGGAGGCCGGCGCTGGCGTGTAGCCAAGCTCTGTGTCAATTCCCTCCTGCCTCTTTTATATTCGCTCCCAACCCTTTTTTATTCCCTTTCTTTAGCTTTTTGCCAGAGAGAGACCTGGGAGAGGAGCCGCACCACCGGAGAGTCCCTATCTCAAGAACCTGCTCAGCAAACGGCCCTATCGCAGCCAGCTAAGACCACTTAGCAACGGCTGGTGGAAGGCACCCTTAGGAAACTTTGTGGAGATATTAGGACACTGGGAAGCCTAATGATATATTACAAAGGCATTGTAAGAGAAAAAGAGATGGCCAATAATAGCCTGACTGAAAGTGGCTACACCAGCTGCTTGGAAAGAAGAGGAGGAACTTCAGGAAACTCTGCTTGTTATGCGTCGTCATGGGCTGGAAATTAACTCTTTGGTTTTTGAGGCAGGTTAATAGGTTAATAGACTTGACAGTCTGGAGATCATGGTACAAACTCGACTTTTGTTACTTTTCATCTTCAGAAAAGACCTGAACATAAAACAACACAAATATTGTTGGCTACTAGGAACAACAAAGTCATACTAAAAGTAGTATTGTGCCATATATATGGAGCTTGCTTAGATGTCAAATTTAAGTTTACACAAATGAAAATGAGGCTGTTAAGGACCTAAGTCTGATAAGTGGGTTGTGTTGACAAAACATTCTAGAACTTTTGTGAAAATGAACTTAAAAACAGAACGGCATTATGTTATAAAGGGCCGTATATTGTGGTATTATTAGCAAGTGTGTCAATTTATGGCAAACGCTGCCAACTTCTTATCCCTAAACCATTTGCTTTAGGTGCTTCATGGGACGGGAGGTGAACATTGCATCCAATACATCCGTTTCTTAGCACTGAGATGTTGTTGCATCCTGGCTAGGTCTGTCTATGCTGAGATATGGCACAGACTCTGAGGCTGGAAGAATCCAGAATATCAGAGATTCCTCTGTCTGATCCATGATCCCCAGCAGCATTCCCAGATCTTCCCTTTGTGATGGGAAATTTACAAAATCACTTCCTTTTCCTTATGTTGGACTCATTGGCTCTGGATTTGTAGTCTTGAGCCACGTTAAGACAATCTCCTTGGAGGAAGCGGCTTCGGCACAAACAAAAGCAGAGAAATATGTATCCGTTCCTCTGCTGTGACTTATTTGGCAAGAGAAGTCTTTAAAGCTTTTTGTCTGCAAATTCAACTTTACGTCTTGCCAAATAAGGAAAGAAGGACAAGAGATCTTCCCGCAATGAACTTTTTCAAACAAACCCGAGTAAATATTTAATCAAATCCCATGATGTATCTAGTGCTTCTTTTTCACTTCATTATATCTTGTGGCTCTACGAGATAACTGTGGAAGAAAAATCTTCTCCTTATTAATTTCTCTATTTTTTGGAGGAAATAAGCATCTTGATCTGTTGAACCAGACTGAAATGAGATTGACATGGCAGGCAAGAGGTTAGGTCTGTTTAAACCCCACCACTCTCTCTTTTCATCAGCATGTATTGCTCCTCACATAAATATCTACTTTGTGCCTTATCAAATGAAAAGAAAAATCATACAGAGAGAGGGGGATAGAAGGAGGAATAGACAGAGCCTACAGGGAAAGTACAAAGGTGTGTCTGAAGATCCCCAAAGGCAACATAAAGTCATTTTCCGTGAAGGTGTGCTATTTTTATTTATATCTTTCCCTCGCTCTGTTTCATCATACATACTGTTTGGAGGGCTATCATTATGCCAGACGGAGAGCCGGGGTGAACACCATTTGCATTACTACCCTGACTGTCTGACTCCAGGCGCTTTGCCATGATACTTTATTCCAAACCATTCAGCCAACCATTATCACTTTGCCCCCACTCTGTTGTACCTCCCTAACACACACACACACACACACATAGACAAACACACGCAAGCATCCAGCCTTATCGGAAGCATCTCCTGCAACACTGGCACAGAGGTACAGGAGGGACAAGTCTTTGATGAGTGGAGGGAGGTGCGGGGGCGGGGGGTCCCATGTGTGTAATTGTCCTGGTGAGCACTCAATACCATCTTAAAGCAAACAGGCAATCTCCAAAGCTGCGCAGACAGGGAGGGAAAGGCCCTGTGGCTATGGGGACCCTAATAGGAACTCCTTTCTCCAAGAGATAAATGGGTAAAGTTCCTTTTATTTATTCTGGACGACTGTTTGGGACTGGGGCTATTAAAGCACAGCAATGCTATTTATCCCTCCAAAAAGGATTGGTCCCACACAGGGCTGAGGGCAAGAAAGGAGAGGAAAGGCGCGAGAAGGAATGGCGGCCAGTAGAAATTGGCAAAATTGCGAGGTCAAACTGTTTATCTTTTTTATTCCCATGTCTCTTCTTTTCTCTCACACTCTTCTTGAACCGTCCTCTCCATCGGCGTTCTCCTCCCTCGCTGTCCATTTATCCGTTGTGGACCATCTCTTGACTCTTTTCAGCCTCTTTTCTTTCCGTGGGGGGAACTTTTGAGATGCTGACGTGTGTGATTATGTAGCACCTGGCATAAATACAGCGGAGCTCGCAGAGGAAGAGTTGTCCACTCTGTATTTGTCATTGTTGGATAAAGGTGAGCTGATGGCGAGTTTCACAGGCAGATAAAGCACACGCACCCACGTACGTTAATCTCCCAACGCTCACATAACAATAGATCATCCCCGGCCAGCTTCCCCTCGCTTAGCATATCTCCTGCTCTTGTCTTATCCTCTGTGTAAGGGTGCTTCCTAAAGCATGCCATGTCAGCTTATCTGAAGAGCATGCTGCTCCCTGAAAAGAGACCCTGTAAGCACTCCTCACCCCAATCATTAAAACAACACACAGAAAAATGTCAGTGCCCAACTCAGCCAGACCTTCTACACGTTGCTCAGACAGACCAGAACAATTCAAGTGCAATTGCAGGGGACGTGGGAGCCAAAGGTCTCTTGCTAAATGCAGGGCTCTGTCTGTCTCTCCATTGGAGAAGGGAGTGAGGCCCTGCTTCCAGATAAGGCCAGACAGAAGTTGTGGTTGGAGGGCGATTGGAGTTTTTATACTCTCTTGTGCATACCTGTGGTCTCTGAACGTCCTGATGTAAAGAACAGAGGTAACACGCACTGCTGCCTCCTGCCGCAGAGATAACACTGTTACCTTGCACTAGAGAAACATTCTCCTGTATTAACGGTCCAACTGTGGCCAGAAGTGTTTGGAATTGAAGAACTGGTTCCCTTTCAATTCATGGAAATCAAATTTAAGTAGTCACACCTCTCAGGAAGTTGGCTTGGAATTGGAATAAAAATGACATAATGACACAAAATTCAAACAAATGTATCTATTCCAAAAGGCCTATGTTTTTTTCAAAACTCACAACTTTCAAAATTCAATTCTGCATCCTGATTAATACTTGCATCCTGTTTAATATTTTGTGCAATGGATCTTATATTCTGAACTGGACTGACGTAACAAGAAATAACTCAAGCTAAAGGTGTGTTTGTCCAAAAACATTGCATTAACATAGACTTGCTCTTGTGGGTCTTATCTTTCACCGTTAAGTTGCAGCATGAGCGGGAACTCTAGTGTCTGTCTTTGAATCCCTCACCGGTGGCACAGGTGAAGGAGGATCGGACTAGTAGAGTAGCCATGATGAATGACTGCACTGATCTGATGCCATCTATTTCCGTGCTACCATCCAAGTGGGAATGGCCATATCAAAGAAAGCCTGTTCTTTCTCATCCCCTGTGGAGGAATTCCTTCTGTACTCTGGCATGATAATGAGCTGGGCCTCCTTCAGGCCTCAAACACCTGATTGAGTTGAGCCCTGGTAGTGCCAAACACACTCAGGGAATTACATACTAGGGGATGTCGTCCAATTGGGCCAGACTCTCCTTCAGTAGGAGGCATTTCCTTGGCTTGCATACTTTGGCAGGGGATGGCGATGCCTCTTTTCTCGCACGGTCTCGCGGCAAGAACCCTGGCTGGCCCCGCGTTGGACGACACACAGTAGACAGCAAGTAGATGGTAGCTGGGGGGAGGGAGTGCAGTAGCTGAGTTCACAAAAGAACAACATGGAACCGTTTCAGCAAGTCTGGTCAGAGGTTAGTGGTAAACGGCCCAGATTTTGACATGTTTTTGTAAAGATGCTCTTACCACACAGTCTCTGCCGCTTTTCCTCCTTGCAGTGCTATGATCCTATTTGCAGATGATGGAGAAAGAGAGACAGAGAAAGACACAAAGCAAGCTCCAACTTCCCTTTGCCAAGCAAGTCTTTAATTTCTCAGAAACAAAGACACAACGTGGCAGTGATTATCTAAAGCGAGGAATATAGTGATAATTAAAGCCTAATTGAAAACACAGAGAGGATCACTGCACTTAATTAAGTACATTTTCTATTAACCCTTAATTACTAAACTATAGGCTATACAAGGACAATTTAGACCTCAGTTTATCTTTCATTTTATTCACCTTTATGACAAAATTCAAGTGGCCAAATTTCTAAAGCTCCATAAAAGCAGTCTATATGACTGGTTTACTATATTCAAAGTCTTCTGAAACCATATATGAATTGCTTTGATCAGCCTAATTATATTATCAGGCACATTATATGGGTCACTTTTATGGGGGACTTGTGTGTAGGATTTCTGTTCTCTTCACAGTATAAGGACTGAGTCCTGAGCATTTGCCTGCTACCATCCAAGTGTACAAGGGGTGTTTACTCGTTATTTTGAAGACTTTTTTGGTCTGTGAAAGTGATATAATCCACTATCTTTCCATTATCACTGATTATAAATTTCAGGCTAAAGCATCATTTTGCCATTTGACTCCAAGCTATTTGAGTAACAGAGGGACAGAAGAAGAGACAGAGAGAAAGAGAGTGAAGAAAAACCAAAAGCAGTATAGAAAGGGCAAATAAGAATCAGGGTCGATGAAACAGCATGGGGATAATAGAAGTTTCCTGGGGCAATTGTAGAGAGAGAAAGGAAATATATGCACATGTAAATGAGAGAAAAAAGAAAAGCAGGTCACACCGCCATCCGTCCATCCGTTTCATATAGAGCAGGTAGAGCTGCCAGAGAGAGCAGGCAGATCGGTAATTTCTGTTCGCCCAAGCGTTCACTTGAATACCGATTCACAGAGTGAGAGAATAAAGAAATCTTTCTCTCTCTCTAGGTCACAGTGAGAGTTTCCTCTTTATTGCAGATAATGAGATAAAAGAGGGAAAAATGGCAGAGCATCAAGCTTGGAGAAATTAACTCTCACACCTCCTCCTTAATTAATACATCTTAATTGGCCTGCAGTCCCCCGTTGGTCTCCAAACATTATTTTGCTTTTCCTCCACTGGTTTGGAACAGTTTACAGAACGTCCTCTGTGGGCTTGTCAGGGGAGAGCTTTTGTGCTGAATATACACAGGCCCTTTTGTGTTAACATTAAATGATAAATGAATGGAAAAGAAATTCTGAGGCCAAGCATTTGAATAGTCGCGTAAATTAATTAATGAATAAATAAATCTAATTTCTATATACATTTTATATATAAATTAATTTAATTAAATTGTAAACAAAATATACAATTATATAATTTAAAGCTATAATTATGTCAAATATATCTGACTGTTTTTTGTATATAAGCCATTTTCCTCATGGGGAGCGTTCACTAGTCTTCACAATGTATGTGATTACAGGTTTTAGTATCCACACTGAGCCTGTTGTGTGTAAGTGTTAGGAGAAGGTGTTTCTTTTAGCTGTTTTGCTGTGTGATGCATGTTCGGTCTGGGCTGAAAGGTTGGGCAGTCCTTCCCTGTTGCCCCAGGACCTGTCCAAATTGTAATCCTATTCCTGTGTTTATCAAAGAGAGGAAGAGAGCAGGGAGAGGGAGGCATTGAGCTGACGGCTTGATTGTGATGTTTCTGTCTGATAGCTCGGCTAACCTTATCCATCAATTCCTCCTCAGCCTCCCAGCCTCAGTCAATCCCCACAGACACGAACACACACACACACACACACATGTCTGCCCAACCATCAGTCCTACCACTGACCCTCTCTTACCAGAATGAGACACAGTCCCACACACTCACACAGTTTAGACAAACCAGATATTTCACATTGACCACTGACAATGTTAATGGTTAATGGCTATTAGCAAAGAATAGCAATCACACATTCTCTCAAATATGTTTCTCTATTTTGAAATAATTCACACACACACACACACACACACACACACACACACTTCCTTTGACCTCAAGTTTTAAAAGTTCTCGCTAATAAGGCAAGACAGACGGATACAGATCAAACTAAAACGTTCTGGCATTATATTGCTAAATACTGTAGGTGATAATAAAATTAAGCGTTATGCACTTACATAAATGTATTTATTTTAAAGTATAAACTGGTTTTTATACATACTGTACAGCTTGTGTTTTAGAGTTTTCTCATTTTTCGAATTATTCTGGGTTCAACAATTTGTGATATAATGTTGATTTGCTCAAATAATATACATACATATGCACTTTTTAAAATATAAAATTTTTCTTTTAAAAAAGGGACATTTGAGGTTACAGTGAAACACTTACAATGGAAGTAAATGGGGTCAATTTTTCTAGGATTTAAAAGCAGAAATGTTAATGAATTTTATACAAGAACTTCCATTAATTGTTATTACTGTTATACTTATTATTAAAACTTGTACTATTTGAGCTGTAAAGTTTCTTAACGTCATTTTTAAGATCGTTTTAGAGTTTTAGACATTATGCTGTCGGTAACACTTTAGTATAGGGACCAATTCTCACTATTAACTACTTGCTTATTAGCATACATATTATAAACATATTGGCTGTTTTTTTTTTACTTTTAAAGCACATATTCTGCTTCACCATATTCTACATCCCTAATCCTACCCAATACCTAAACTTAACATCAACCTACTAACTATTAATAAGCAGCAAATTAGCAGTTTATTGAGGCAAAAGTGGTAGTTAATGGTTTGTTAATAGTGAGAACTGGACCTTAAAATAAAATGTGACCATGCTGTCAAAAAAAGTAAAATTGAACTAGGTACTTTAATGTTTACAGATGTACCCAATTTACTTTCATTGTAAGTGCTTCACTCTTTGTTTTTGATATAAAAATATAAAAAGGAGGAGCATGCCTCTCCTTGTCATTATTTATTTATTTAGTTTTTTTTTTTTAGTTTTTTTTTTTATGCCACAAATGCTGTTGTTTGAGCTTATCTTGTACGGAATGCAGGATAAGTTATTAACACACCGAGATCAGTACTTGGCTTTTTAACATACAAATATTTATAACACCATGTTTGTTTTGTTCTTTCTCCTAAAATACTTTGATGAATCAACCTAAACTACCACTGACAACTGCTGCTCCACTGATATGCACAGCTTAAGCTAAATTTATGGAAGTTAACTAAACTGACTCTTGGCCATTAATATCTCCTATAATTATAATGTAGTGAAAAATTAGACTGCAGCACACACATTAAAGAAATAATGAACGGGATTCCTAAATGATGTACTGCGCCCATGCGATAACATAGACATCATACATTCAAAGGAGCATTATTTGCAGGTTTTATTTATATAGCAAGTCACAGTGCAAGTGGCATTAATCAGAAAGTACTGAGGCCGTAAAGGTAATCATAGAAACTCGACGTCCCCTAAAAGAATCGTCCTCTGAGATCTGTACGCACACACTTATATGCCGTCAGTCAGATATACGCGCACAGAGGAGATAAATACCTCGTGACACAGTGGCCCGGGGCAGCGTTTAGCACGCGGAGAGGAGAGATAAGATGACTCTGACAAAGCCACTGACTGTGAGCCAAACAAGCCCTATTCCTGGAAAAGCTGAACCCGTTTCAGTGTCTCATACACCTCGGGGTCCTCATGTCACTTCACTACTGTCACAGAAACCCTGATCCTGTCTAAAACACAGGACTACCTGAGCATTCGCACTCCAAACCTGATATTTGTAGAACAATAGAGTTTAATACCTTGATCTCTCTGACCCTGTCTATTACGGTCTAATCTGACATTCAGACATATGTACTGCTATTTTTTTTTCGCACCACACCGAACAAGCAAGTGAAACAGAGCATGGAGCAGAGCGTAGAAGCTTCTTGAATGTTTAACACTGAGGCCTGTTTATCTTTTTCGTTGTTGTTAGCGGTTTAATTAAGCAAGTCATTTCTTTTTTTATCAACCGAGTATGACTAATATGAGTCCAGGAAGATATGCAGCACTTCAAATGTGATGTGTTGTTTTTGTGTTAGGACACAATGGCAGCCCGGGCCCAGGGGCCCTTTAGATGCTCATAGAAAAGAGAGAGGTGAGATGGAAAGAACGCTTGAAAGCATACATGGATATGGAGGTTTAAAAAACATATTTAGTACACATATACATTTTCAACATTTAACATTAACCTATATATATTATATCATTTTATACAGTGGTTGTGCTCACTTGGTAAACCGTGTTCTTTGAATAGTATAGCGTCTCTAGCGGAGCTAGTTTAACAGTGTACAATAGTTGGCATTAAAACTGAACTAGTAGAGAACATTCTGTTAATGATCATTTATAAATACTACTGTCCACTGTTAATTAATCATTCTTTTTGAATAAGGATGCTTTAAATTGGTCAAAAGTGACAACAAATATTTTTAAAAATCTATTTCAAATAAATATTGTTCTTTTGAAATTGTTTATCAAAAAATCCTGGGAAAAGAATAGTTTCCACAAAAATATTAAGCAGCACAATTTTCAACACTAATAAGAAATGTTATCAGTAGTGGCAACTGAAAATTCAGTTTTGCCATCACAGGAATAAAAAAACAAACAAACATGAAAACAGAATACAGTAATTTAAAATTATAATGATATTTCACAATATTACTATTTTTACAATGTTCAGGTCACATAAATGCAGTCTTGGTAAGCACAATAGACTTTATTTTAAAAATATCAAAAAAAAAAAAAAAAAGAAATTCTTACTGCCCCCAAACGTTTTAAGGGTTTAGAGGTTTTAGCTCAAGAATGAAACTTTACTGTAAAGTGTTACAGTTTAACTACATTTTAAAGGTGGTAGAATCACAGCTTTTATAAATCACATAGATTTGTAGTAATTAAGCTATTTTATTGCAATGTTTCAGAAAACAATTTATGCATACCATATGTTCGGCAGACTGTTTAGAAATTAGACCTGAAATGTCTTTTCAATGAATCATTTGGCAAAAATGTCTGAATCAGTTAATGATTCAGTTCGTATCATTTGGACAACTTTTTTTTTTTTTTTCACTGAGTAAAACAGTGAAGTACAAGAACACTTTACAACTCCGAGAACAAAAAGAGCACTTCATGAAGTGGATATTTAAATGCATTCCATCATAAGTCAATAATAAAACAAATGGTCTTTAATTCCAAACCTTAAACCTTAAATGATCAGCTCATAAATAAATTGACCAATCAAGTGTAACACTAACAGTACATAAAAACAGTATCTACAACTATAACTCTTCTTTATATGCTAATGTTATGAGCAAGAACAAAGAAAGAAAGCAGACCTATAAGAAAAACTGTCCTCTAAAAATATTAGCAGAGGGAGGGATGGATGGCAGAGAAAGATGAGAGAGCAAGATGAGAAGAAGGGAAGAGAGAAAGAGGAATTGGCCCTTTGAGGACTTTAAAGAGAAAGCCACCATGAGGAGAAGGGAAAGAAAATGTTTACTCAGGGAATTAGTTCAGGATCATTGTGTGTGCGCGAGGGCATTAGTTCCCTGGCTTGATTTCAGGGCCCAAGTGGCTCAAGCAGAGCTCCCTCTAGGCCAAGCCTAATTACCACAGGACTAGGGCCATTAAAATGCTTAACTAACCTCGTTTCTCCAAAACGCACAGATTAGCAGCAGCCTCCAGCAAAGTGGCGGGGATAACCCTGCTGCCTAATACCCCCTTTGATTTATTTTTGAAAAAGAGAGGGGCGAGGGAGCGAAGTGGTAACCGTAGAGAACTGGCAACGAGTACGCGGTCAAACTTTAAGCGCAATGAAAAGATTCAAACTTCTGTGTCCACACACTGAGGAGGATTTGGGGTTGAAACCACAGCTATTCACAATGCCACCCTACATACAAACATGAGTTAAAACAAAAACTAGGGCTGCTGATCGATTCAAAATGGTAATCAAGTTAACTACATGATATGCCAATTAATTATTTAAAATAATTACATTTAATGGCACATAGCAATATTTACTAATAAAACCCCCAAATAAACATAATTCAAAGGCATTCCATCACGACAGATGACAAAACAGACAAAAAGTGACTTTAGATGCCAATTAGTGCTGTCAATCGATTAATCGCATCCAAAATAAAAGTTCCTCTTCAGGAACTCGAGCTGCGTCAGGAGACGCTTTGGGGAACGCCTACAGCGTAACCGGCTCTGAATACCAATGAAATCTGTTCAATGGATGGGAGGGACGTCACGGGCGAGGTGACGTAATGACCAGCTGGTATAAAAGCACGTGCGGTGAAACCGGCGTCAGATTTCTGTCATTCAGCTAGCGCTCTGTGTTTCTGTCAGTCTTATTTACTGTTGTCTGTCTTTAGCTATGTCTAAGAAGAGGCAGTTTAAGGCTTGGAATATGGGAGAAGCGCAATACGAGCTGTGTGTTCCTCCCTGCAAAAGTTATTTTTGTGTGTGCGGGGGATACACACAGCTTGTGTGTGTTGGCGTTCCCCGCGGCGCTGCCCCGCTTCCGCTGAGGCGGAGCGGAGGCGGCGCTCGTGGGGTTTGCGGCGGGATCTGATGGAGGGAACGGAGACGAGCGAGCCTCTATCTCCATCCTCACCTGTCAGATCCCATGAGTTCGAGTTCGGAAGCCCGCCTCGCGGTTAGTTCCCCTCGGGCAGCAGCGTCGGCGTTTCTCGTGTCTTCCTCCGAGGAGGTTGACATGGGAAGCGTCGAGCATGTTGCACCTACTCTGTAGGGAAAACAATTCGGACCGCCTCTTCGTCCCCTCTTTTGATTACTACGGTAATGTGATGGGGACGAGTGAGCGCGGTCGCAGAGCGATGCCGCGTGTGGAACAGACCAGTGTTAATTTCATCGACGAAGACGACGAAAAAAAATATTCATCAACGAACCTTTTTTCTGTGACTAAGACGAGATGTTGACGAGCTAAAACTAATATCTGATGATAAAAACTATGACGAAATTTATGCGCGTCTTCATTAACAAGACGAGACGGGACTAAAATGTTATTTGAATGAATGAATGAATGAATGATGCATTTATATGCATCATTCATTGCATATTATTTGAGGACTACCGGACATACAAAATAAGTCATATAGGCTAAGTTAACTGTCTTGTCTTTCAAAATGTGCGTCTCTGTCATTGGATAAGGGTGCGTTTGCATGGCAGCCGCGGTGGACGGATAGGCTACCAAAACGCGAACTAGCGATCTGAAACAATGGCCTCAGCACCTGAAGGGTTAGGGAGTGGGTGACCAGACGTCCCGTTTTTCCCGGGAGTCAAAATTCATTGTCTGTAAGTTAGTGAAGGTGCGATAGGCGGAAACGTGCTGATAGAAGTGCTCTCTCTCGCGCACGCTCCACTTCAACAGTTCTCATACAGCGCGCGTTCAGTTCTCAGTGCTCAAATACACACACAGCAGTCCAAATGTCTCTCATGTAGAGCATCTCACGGAAATACAGTCCGTTATGGTTTAAGTGAGCTACTAACTAACTACTTGATAACTAAGCTTAATTGATTTGGTCTAAAGAGAGAAGGATTGATGACTATTTTTGTTTGAATACTACATATAAAATAGCTACCAAAATAAATGTTGGTAACTGCAGTTTGACTAAAAGTAATGACTAAAAGTTGACAAAAATGCAAGTCGACTAAAACTAGACTAAAACTATGAAAGACACAAATGACTAAAATGTGACTAAGACTATTAAGCATTTTCGATTAAGATTAAGACTAAATAAAAAATGCCTGCCAAAATTAACACTGGAACAGGCGCTTGCGAGCTATCTGTCCCCTGACGCTGCGTTGTCTCTGAAGGCAAGGGGTACACGGCAGTAGGTCGGGCCGGCTTATGTCTGCACGCCATGGTGGTGTTGCGGGCATGCCAGGCTGACCTGCTCAAGGAGTTGGATGAGGGCGAGGGTTTCTCCCTCGCCGCTCTCTAGCTCACGGGGCTGCTGGGCGAGAGCAGCCCCTGCCGCGTGCTGGCTCCTCGTATAGGCAAGCTCGCCCCCGCTGGAGCGGGTCGGGCGGTAAGAAGGGTGCGCGGTCAAGGACCTCCCAGCCAAGCAGGCGAAGAGGTCTTCGGCCAAGAAGCCCTGATGTGAGTGGGATCAGGGCTTATAAGAGTAGCCCCGCTGGGGTAGAGCACGATTCACCGCAGTGTACGGTGCTCGTCTTCCCCCAGTGCCCTCAGGAGATCGTTCTGCCAACCCTGCCACCTATGGTGCTTCAGGGCGCAGCGGTCTCCAGCGAGCGCACATCTCAGTCTCTTTCGCCCGGTACCATAGCGGAGCTGAGATGCTCGCCACACCTTCGGGGGTCTCTAGAGCAGCAAGTTCGGTCGTTCCCTGCTGCTTCAGGGCACGGAACTAGCCGCTCCGGTTACACCAGAGGCCAGTCTCGAGAGACTGGTTTCCTTAGTAGACTATTTTGCAGCATGGAAACTACTGCCAAATGTGTCTAGATGGGTCCTGCGCACTGTAGAAAGAGGCTACAGAATCCAGTCCGGGTTCTACAGCCGGTACTTCATAGTTCCAAAGAAGGATGGAGGGTTGCGTCCCATTTTAGAACTGCGGCATCTGAACCGCTCAGTCAGCAGACTGATGTTCAAGATGCTCAGGCAGGTCGCGTCTCAAATCAGGTCCGAGGACTGGTTTGTCACGATCGATCTAATAGACGCATACTCCCAGTCACTCACTGTCAAGCAGTTTCAGACACTGCTGGGTCTGATGTGTCCAACGTGTTACCTATTGGCCTGCTGTACATGAGACCCCTAAAGTGGTGGCGCAAGACCAAGGGGTTCTCCCGAGGGGAATCCCGCTTTGCATGATCAAGGTCACGCGGCGGTGCCTACGTGCCTTGGACATGTGGAGACAACCTTGGTTCTTGTCCCTGGGCCTGGTGTTGGGAGCTCCGTGTCGCCGCGTACGCTAGCGACGGACGCATCCTTCACCGGTTGGGGAGCAGTCATGAGTGGCCACCTTGCCCACGGTCTGTGGAGGGGTCATCATCTCGCCTGGCACGTGCAGGCTCGAGATGCTGGCCGTGTTTCAGGCTCTGAAATACTTTCTCCCAGACCGAAGAGGTTGCCATGTGTTAGTTTGCACCGACAACACATCGGTGGTCTCTTATAGCAACCACCAAGGAGGTCTGTGGTTCACGCCCCCTGTACAGGCTGGTGCACCAGATCCCTGTGTGGGCTATGAGGCCGAGCTCTCCTGGTTGGTCGAGCTGGCATTGCTCCCCTCAACTTTGAGGGTCACCTTGAGCATGCCGCTCCCTTCTGAGCGTCTGAGTTAGCAATGTGGGAGCAGACACCCTGTCGAGGCAGGGGCTGTTATCCGGGGAATGGATGCTTCACACCGAGGTGGTGAGGCAGATCTGGAGAGTGTTTGGCCAGGCTCAGGTGGACCTCTTCGCTACTCAAGAGACAGCGCAATGTCCCCTCTGGTACTTTCTACATCATCCCGCTCCGCTGGGGCTGGATGCCATGGTACAGACTTGGCCGAGGCTTCGTCTGTACGCCTCTCCCCCGATCACTCTGCTCCCCGGAGATCTGGAGAGAGTGCGCCGGGACGGACTCCGGCTGCTATTAGTAGCCCCGTTCTGGCCGGACCGAGTATGGTTCTCTGATCTGATTTCCTTCCTCGACGGCTCTCCTTGGGAAGTTGTGGCCTAATGGTTCGAGAGTCGGACTCGTAATCGAAAGGTTGCGGGTTCGAGTCCCCGGCCGGCAGGGATTGTAGGTGGGGGGAGTGAATGTACAGCGCTCTCTCCACCCTCAATACCACGACTGAGGTGCCCTTGAGCAAGGCACCGAACCCCCAATTGCTCCCCGGGCGCCGCAGCATGGCTGCCCACTGCTCCGGGTGTGTGTTCACGGTGTGTGTGTGTGTGTTGTGCACTTGGATGGGTTAAACGCAGAGCACCAATTTCGAGTATGGGTCACCATACTTGACAATACGTCACGACTTTACTTTACAGACTGAACGTAACGACAAAACATCCCACCACTGTATGATATGCAAACTACGTTTTCTCGGCTGGATAAAGCAAACCTGCTTCTTTTGATGCTTGGGTTTTGATGGTTGAGGATTACAATCAAGGTAAAGACGATTGCGTTAACATACAGGAGTCGTAAGCACGCTTGAGTCTGATACACCGTGTTTATAAGCGCTCTTGACGCACAGATGTTGTATTCATGCACAGACACATTTCAGTACATTCACATTGTTTCCACACACATTCAGGATAATGATATAGTAAATAATGACAAAATTAACGTAGTAAGCAAGATAAATGGTATATGATTAATTTCATGATAAGTGTGCGATCAATCGTGATTAATCACACAAAAAGGGTGTGATTAATCGGGATTTAAAATTTTAATCTATTGACAGCCCTAATTAATATGTAATTGATGTCAGAAATTTATTTTTCTGCTGAGCAAGGATGCATTACATTGATTTTTTTAAAAACTGAGAGTTTTGAACCTTCTATTTACCAAATAATTAATAATAATAATAAATGTTTCATGGTTTCTACAAAATATTAAGCAGCACAACCATTTTTTACTGTACTAACAAGACATGCTTCTTGAGCACTAAATCAACATATTAAAATAATTTCTGAAGAATAGTGTGACATATAAAATTCAGCTTTGCCATCACATGTATAAATGACATATTATATCAAATTACAAATATATAAAAATAGAAAAGTTTTAAATTGTAATTCTATTTCACAGTATTACTGTTTTTACTGTATTTTTACGGCATCCAAAATCAAATACTTCCCTATAGTATGCGAAAAACAGTACACAAAAAGAATAGTATGTCCAAATTCATGGAAAAGTTCCCAGATGACTTACTACTTCCACCCGGATTCTGAAGTATGCAGTCAATGGACACTTTACTATCCCATGAGGCCATGGCAGGGGATATATCAATGGCAGTGAAGCAATGTAACTGATTCTGGTAGGTCACACAGCATATGTAGTAGTAAGTCTGAATTTCGTTCATACTATCCTTATTCATATAACATGCACTTTTTTAACCATCTCGAAGTAAGTTCAAATTCAAATGTATAGTACCTAAACAGCAGACAGTATGCGATTTTGGTTGTACCATTAGTCTTAGTCTTACCACAGCCATATTACCCTGCAGCCCAAGACCGGTTGCCCACTGAAGCTAAGCAGGGTTGAGCCTGGTCAGTACCTGGATGGGAGACCTCTGGTGAAAACTATAGTGATATAGTGACGGGGACACTATGCTGTCAGAAAGACCACTGTCTTTCAGATTAGATGTTAAACCGAGGTCCTGACTCTCTGTGGTCATTAAAAATCCCATGGCACATCTCGTAAAGAGTAGGGGTGTAACCCCGGTGTCCTGGATAAATTCCCTCTACTGGCCCTTGTCTATCATGGCCTCCTAATAATCCCCATCCACTTGATTGGCTCTATCTCTCTCTCCTCTCCACCTGTAGCTGGTGTGTGGTGCGCGTACTGGCGCCGTTGTACTGTGGTTGGCGGCGAATCATCCAAGTGGATGCTGGAGACACCCCCCCCCCCCCCCCCCCCCCCCGCCCGCCCGCACGATTGTAAAGCGCTTTGGGTGTACAAAACATGCACCTTAAATGTTGTATTGTTCTGAAATGAAGTGCCATTTTCTTTAAATCAAACACACAACTGTTACTTTTAAGGGAGGAAGGACAAAATCAAAAGTCTGTGATTATAATCAATCACTAATAATCTCATCAACTGGTCAAGATGAAATCGTGTACATTCAGGCCACTTTTTTTTTTTTACCTGATACTTCACAAACCGAGTATTGTGATCTTGTCAGTATTTATTACTGGACAGATGCTTGTGAAAACTGAAGATGATGTCAAGGTAACATATTGATAAACGGTGTCTCTGTGTCACCCGCACACCATCAGTGAACATCTCTCGTGGTTTCCATTGTCAAATCTTTTAGGAAAATATGTTTTCCCGCTGGATTTGCTCATTATCATGTTTCATAAATGACTCAGATGTTTGCATTTTGACGATCATTGTTGTTGCTTGTCATTTGTCATGTGTGACGAGAGACAAAAAATTAATATTTTAGAATCAATTTGCATAATTCAATAAATAGACATACTTAAACTAGGATGCAAAATAATGTTGTGTGTAGTACAATGTTTATGTAAATGATTGGTGTCAAGATGCCTGTAGACTATGCAAGTGTCGATCATGCTTTGGCAATCCTTAAAATGCATTTGCTGTGCTACCCACTTTTTTGTTCACAAGACTGAAAGGAAGAGAATATGGCACCTTAGAGCAATACTGTCAGCTTTGTCCAACACACTAAGAGTGGGATTTGCTTTATTTTGACAATTGTGTGTGATTACTGCAGCCAAATATGACAGTAACTGTATTTTGTTCATCATGATAATACCCTTATTGTCAGTCATCACTTTGTTTTATGCATGTTTTTCTTGCATCTCACCATTTGATTTAATTCTCTCTGTGCCTACAATGATAAAAAGGATTAGTTCATCCAAAAATGAACATTTTGTAATAATTTACTCACCCTCATGTCATTCCAAGCCTGTCTGACTTTCCCTGAAACACTATAAGAGAAGTTCTGAATTACGCTGTTCTCCTTGTAATCATATAGAAACTGACTAACTTTCAAGCTTCAAAAATGTCGCCAAAGCATCATAAAAGTATAAAATATAAAAGCTCATATCTTCAATCTTCCAGAGTCTTCAAAATAATTCTTCACTCTTAATTTTCTCCTTCAATGAGCTGTTAACTGTTACGACTGGACCAATGAGTCAGTAAGTTGGACTAGTGATCTGATTTGTAAACAAATCATACAGACCTGTTGTATAAACTGAATCAACCAATTCTTTGAAAAGATAGAACTGAAAAGAATAATTCATCCTCATATCAGACATCGCTACTTCTCTCATAGGGCAGATGTCAAGATTATCAGTGAATAACTTACACTCTGAGAAAAGTTATAAAAACACAACACAATGCAAGTATAAAAGTGTTTTTTTTCATAGTTTTAAATAAAAATGATTGAAGATATTTTTGATGCTTTCTGACAGCTCTCTGACCCTCCCATAGACAGCAATGTAATTCAACACGATCAATGTCCAGAAACGTAGCAAGGAGATTGGTAAAATAATGTGATGTCAGGGGTTCAATCTTAAGTTTCCGAAGTTACGAGAATACTTTTTGTATGCAAAGAAAACAAAAAAACGACTTTATTCAACAGTTCATCTCCTCTGCGTCAGCGTAGCGCCATTTTGGAGAGTATCCACTAAACACAAACTGCATACGCTGTTCTGTGTCAGCTGGGTCACATGGATACACTGTATACAGAACTGTTGAATAAAGTCGTTATTTTTGTTTTCTTTGCATACAAAAAGTGTTGATCGTGTTAATTACATTGCTGTCTATGGGAGGGTCAGAGAGCTGTCAGAAAGCATAAAAAATATCTTAATTTGTGTTCTGAAGATGAACAAAGCTTTTTCGGGTTTGGAACGACATAGGGGTAGGTGATTAATGACACAGTTTTCATTTTGAGGTGGAGTAACCCTTATGTGTTATCCAGTATGCCATTTTTGTTTTTACTATTTTCACTCAGAAATTACTAAAAATTTCACGAATAATTACAAATCCTATGTTTTTGTTTTGTTTTTGTTTTTTTTCAGAGAACAGTGCTAATATGAAGGGTTTTTCCATACAATTTATTTTCCACCGGTGTTTTGCCCATATTTTTAATTTTGCTTTTCATTGTATTGTGTTATACGGTTGAAAAAAAATGTCTGTGAACTTAAAGGAAAAGGTACTGGTAATTATCTTAGATTTTTGTAGATATCGGCCTGTTCCTCACACTATAAAGCTATATCACAATGCTTCTGAAGACTTCCAATACAACACACAAGTCACATATATGATACTTTAATGGTGCTGTTTTGACATTTTGGAGCTTGACAGTCCCAGTTCTCATTCTTTATGTTCGAAGTTGTATGGGTTTGGAAAGGCATGACGAGGAAACAATTATTTGTGAACTATCCCTTTAACTCAGTTAGGTAAGCAAACCCTGAGATGAACAATCACCTTTTTTATTATCCTGTTTGACAAACATTATCTGCTGGATGAAATCCAACAAACCTTTCTATTTCCAAAAATGCAGTTTCATAATACGGTTTACGTTTGAGCAAAAGAGAGTGCACGGCTAATCAGAAGGGAATAAGCACTGATAATTATTTAACTTCTACAGAACAACATAATCCCTTTAAGGATGTGTTTTTCTTCGAAAAAAGCAGAAAAAGGGAACGCAACAACAATAAATAAATATATAAAAGCGTAAAAATGCAGGCCTGACTGGAGTGTGCGGTGTCATGGGAGGTGTAGTGTGGAGAGAAGATAGTGCCTAAGCTAGCTAATAGCATCTTTGTTTTCAGTCAATGCAGTGCTGTGTTCTCCAAGGAATTGCAAGACGTCTTTGGCAAAGCCAGTAGTCCACAATTCTTCACTTGAGCCCAAGCCACAGGGACACCTTGGTTTATTTATCTTTCAATCAAGCCCCAGCGGTCACAGCCGAGCGGTCAGCAGCTGCCAGAAGAGAAGTCATTTCCCTGAGGACATGTATCTAAGTCACACCTACCTGAGGACGGCAGATTCCGAGACAAAGGAACTAAGACACAAACCCTTTCAAGCGGAATTTGTTCCACGTCTTAAGTCTTTGAAACGGAATCTGGATGTCTTGGATTTTCCTCATGCTGCCGTATGAACAAACAAACAGCGAGCTTTGTGGTAGGACACCAATAGAAGTTATTGTCACTTATTTATGTCCGCCGAGGATTTATTATTGTTACCCGGAATTTCATTCTGGCTCTCTTTTGACAAAAATAAATGACTCAAAGACCTTGAAAGTTTGATTTAAAATAGGAGCTTGTCTTGCAGTCAAGACTTTAAAATAAAACAATCGCTTGACTGTAGCGGCTGCGGTGACGTGGAGGAAAGAAGTCTGGAACTGATATTTATTCCTCTGCCCTTGGAGATGGGATTCGCAATGCCAATTCATCGGCATGTCTGCGTCGCAGACGGACACACAGGCCACCAAAGTCCTTTTTCATTAGAGCACCTCCGATCGTTTATCTTGACGCTGGGGAGAATAGTGTGACAAACGCTTCAGTTAATCTGTTGCTGTAGAACAACAATTAACTTGTAGTTCCTGGTAAAAAAGCAGCCAGTGTGAAAGGACACGTCATAGAAACATTGAATAATGGCTTTAGGCCCGGTTTTTGGCCCTATCGGCGTTTGAGTAATGAAAAGGCTGAAAAGGAGGAAAATGTTTAGTACTCCCAGATACTTTTATTGCGAGAGAAAAGGCATCATATACTTTTACAGTGTGTCTTAAGTGCTTATCTATCAGGCGACTGAACCCCTATTCTGGATGTGCCTAAAACTAACATGAGCCCAGTCTTGCCTTTAATTTCCTGTTAAGCTCAATCAGATTACCTTTGTGGTCCTGTGAAGTAGACTGCTCCTCCTCTATTGAATTATGCTATTAGCACAGCTGGGCTCTTAAAACAGATAAGCACTGCTAGGCTTGTTCAGGAAGAGTTTTTTTTTCCCCGCTACAACCACATGGTCTCTGTCAAAGCCCTACGTCAGGCTGAGCTTACAACCTGCACGGCCCAATGAGTTTGTGGTTGTCACAAGGTGCTCTGCCAACATGAGTAAGGTTCTAGTCTCAAGTATTTTGAAGTATTTAAGTAAAAAGCCAGTTTAGCAAGAGTTTAACACTTTAAAACACCAGCTACTTATAAATATGTATGTATAAATGCACTGTATATAAATGCTTTCTTATTTATCTAATAATATTTTGGTAACTGCTTAATGTCTCTTTATTGTAATGGTCTTCCAGACATTCTACTGACTATAAGTAATTTTGCAAGTAGATGTCAACTTATTCTAACCTTAACCCTACTAGTCTAGTAATACTCTACTAACACTGGAGGGTTAGGGTCCATAAAAATTAAGTGAAACCAATTTTTTTAATAATTTAAATTAATACAATTTGTCGTACACTGATAAAAATGACTAGTAAGAATTACTTAATTTACTTAGATTTACATTTGCTAATTTATAAAAAAAGTTTTTTGTGCAATTTTAAGCAAATTTACACTTAAACTAAAGGTATTTTCACAGCAAGAACATTAAATATCATGATAACCATGTTAGCACCCATGCCAACATTTAAAGTTATGGGTCCCACTTTATATTAGGTGGCCTTAACTACGTACTTACAAGTAAATTTGATACAATGCATTTAACATGTTTTTACATTTTACTTCACTCTAAAAAATGCTGGGTTAAATCCAACCCAGCACTGGGTAAAATATGGACAAACCCAGATATTGGGTTGTTTTGACCCAGTGGTTGGGATACTACCCAGAATGTTGGGTTAAACATTTCACCCAACCGCTGGGTCAAAACAAGCCAGATGCTGGGTTTGTCCATATTTCACCCAGCGCTGGATTGTATTTGACCCAGCATTTTGTAGAGTGTATATTTTAAAAATACCTGCATGTAATTAAATCTGTAATTAATTTTTGTAATTACATTTATAATTACACTGTTGACCCTTCCCTTACACCTTAACCCATCCTTAAACCTACCCATACCACCAAACCTGTCCCTAACCTTACCCAATAGTAGCAAAAGTATTTGCAATACAATATAAACACAAGAAGTACATTGTACTTATTTCTTGATGTAAGTACATAGTAGTTAAGGCCACCTTATATAAAGTGAGACCAAGTTATGTTTATTTATTCAATGCATTTGCTTCAGTTGCATTTTGTGGACATACTGTAACTGCAGTACGTGCTTTAAAGTAAGAAGAATTCTGATTGGCTGCTCTAAACGTAATTACAACAATATTGTTCCTCTGTGAGGCTGTTGTTATAGCTGTGGTGTGGAGTCTACTATTCTTTTAGAGTGAGAGCAGTTTTTTTTTTTGGTTATCTTTTTTAGTTATTGTACTTTGTGTGAACAGGCCTTAACTTGCTCAAGTAAACAGTAGTAAACAAGTAAAGAGTAGTACTTTTTTTTAAAAAAATTCCTGTACTGACTTCTAAGGCATTTTCAGTGTTACGATGTTTAATATGAAAATAAATATGATTTGGTTACTTGATAACATATTTGTATCCAAATTGCCATTGTGACCCATGATTATATCATCATAAGGGTTGCATCTCACAATTTTTATATAAACTGCCATTATAAACCAAACCACAAAATTGCAGCTGTAAGTAAAGTAAACTGAACTGAATTAAAAATCACTCGACACTCAACTGCTGTATTTTATCTGTGTGTAAATTTGCCTTCGGACTGGATATATATACGCTCCATGTGATTTGGAATTGGAATTTTGAAATTTCACTTAAGGTGGCCAAATATTCTGTCAAGTCCAATTCGCAGGGCACTATCATGCAATTGGAATGTAACACATTTTTAAGAAAATCACTAGCTAAATGGTGTAGCCTACTTGACTTGCCACCCACCAAATAGTGCCAAAAGCATTCAAAATGCATTTTTCTAGAGTTAATTATTTGTTTAATTTGATGGTTTATAAAGATAACAGACTATTTAGATGATGGAAAATCAAGCCAAATGTCATATTCATGTCATCAAATGAATAAATAACCAGAGACAAGCAAATATGTGCAATTTCTTCTCAGGATTGATTGTAGCGCCACAGACACGAAGGGAAGCAAAAGATAGTAGCCTGAGCACTCGTCACGAGTTCTCGCTTTACAGCAGATTTCCTTTTTCAGCTGTTTTCCGGGATACAGGTGGACCACGTTCAGAGAAATCCTCGTCCGGCTTCATCTACTTAATATTCTGACCATGAAAGTGTTTAACCCCCCAAAAGATATCAGATAACTTTTTCTTCCTCTCCACAGATGATATTAAGTGCCTGCCATTATCTCAGTAGGTCTGTATCATATTAGAATCTGCAATCGGGTCAGAAAGTATACAGGGCTCTTGTCTCGCCCACTGCTGCAGAATTACTTTCTGCCACACAATGCCGGCTGAATGGGTGGAAGCTTTGTCATTTAAACTGCATAAAGAGGCCAGAAATTGATTTTTATTGTAGATCTTCATATCTAATAAAGCTCAGAGGATCTCTTTTCTTCAGCGTCTGAATAGCCACTGAATGCTTTCAATCTACTTCTGTGTTTCATGCATAAAAGTGAAGGCCTGGACGAATTAGAGAGGGAGGGGGGCTGCAACGCCAGTGAAAAGCGACCCCCCACCCCCACCTCTGGATGCTTTCTTTCTCTGAGGGAGGCAGATCCAGGGAGGAGGGAGAAGGTGAAGTAGATGGGGGTAAAAATAACTGATTTTCTCTCTTCTTTTTCAGGAGAATATGTTCTTTTCAATGAGGAAAAAACTGAACCAGAGCTGGATTTTGCTAAATTAAATGAGGGCCCGTGTAGAAGTCCGGCATGAATGTGAAAAGAATAAAAAGATTCTTCATATTTTTCATTTCAGTCAAAGGCAGCTCACCTGGTTCACTGCCCAGGTTTTCGGAAGAAAGTGCGTCTCGAACCCAGAGGCGGCTTCAATGAGCCATTTAGAATTTTATTTTCCATCAATATTTCTGCCTGTGCGATCATCCTTTGCGGCTAAACGCTTTACCTTGCTTACAGAGCTCCTTGCAGAATTTTACTCATTTCCCCTCATTGCGCGTAATCCTAAACATGTAAACAAAATTTGTTTTCATGCGACTGAATATGATTAATTATCTCGGAGTAATCCAGCTCCACTCGCAAAGACTTTTCAGAGGAGATTACAATTTCCAAACTGACAACCATGATAGTTGGGAGCGCTCTGTACGTCTTAGATTAAAGGTCACAGAGAGAGAGCGAGCACAACTCAGGAAACATTAAGTTAGGTTAGGGCAGATGCAATCGTAGTCACTTCACATGCAAAAGGAAGCCTCGAACGAGAAAAAGAAAATGAACATGGATATCTGCATATTTGCCACCAAAACATATGGCTGTGCCTAATGCCATTTAACACTTGGGGCTGGGTTTAATCAAACTTCTGCAATTAAAAACACAAATTAGATGCACACAGCTGAAAGTTGGGTTATGATACACAGAGGGATGGCAGACTTAGAACGAAAGCTATACACTCCCCAGTAATCCTGACAAAGACATCTCACTACACGCTCTGCGTATCAACATCAACGCATACACACACCGTGTTTGGCATCTATATTATAACAACCCGTATGAATAAAATGATGAAATATTGACAATAACATGATGGAAACATATGGGAATAGTCTTATTTCCATGCCTCAGTCAAAGGCAAATGTAATGCATTTCGGGGTCCTAAAATCAATGATGTAAAAAAAATAAAAAATAAATCTATATCTACTGACTGAGCTGTTTACATCAACATCCACGTGAAGTAAAAAAAAAAAAAATGGTAATGTTTTCAAGTAATGGCTATTTCCTGAAACCTTCCTCTGCACAGTGAGCTGTGAGTAATATATAGTGTAATTTGACTGTAAGACTCAGTAAAAGTGATAGTTTGTACTCCACTGACCATAATAACATTAGGAGGGATGCAAGTGTCCATCACCCACTGCTGCACAACCTGCACATCCAATGAAGATTATCTCACTCAATCACAACACAAAGTTATTTTCCATATAGGACGTGTTTGTGTGTGTGATCCTGTCAACAGCATACAATAACAACAGCCTCTAATATATTGAGTAACCTTGTAATACTCGCTGAGAGTGGAATGGGCACAGACCTTACAGATATTTGACAAGCTGTTATTGTATATTCTCTAGGCAGTTTGTATCCAGTGTCATGTCGCAATTCAATTTCCAACCCTTTGTCCTTCTACGGTCCTGTACATTAAAGCAAAAAAGGCCATAAACAAAAATAAAATATAAAATAAAAGTATTAAATATGGGGTAATTCATGACCATGTATGCGTGTGGTGCTACCGACGCAGGAGCCGCTGTTCTGATGAAGAACCCGGATGCGCTGCTCCTTGTTTGCAAGCAGAGGAATGAACACGCATGCATCATGGTACTCTCATGAGCATGCCTTGGAGACTGACACGGAAGAGAATAAATTATTTAATAAAGTCATTTTTATTTTGTGCACAAAAAGTATTCTCATTGCTTCATAAATTAAGGTTGAATCACTGATGTCACATGGACAATTTTGTGTCCATGCTACCTTTCTGGGCTGTGATCATGGTAGTTTCGTTGTTGTCTATAGAAGGTCAGAAAGCTCTCGGATTTCATAAAAAAAATGTAATTTGTGTTCCGAAGATGAACGAAGGTCTTGTGGGTTTGGAACAAACAGTGTTGGGTGTAACGCGTTACTAAGTAACGCGTTTCTGTAATTAAATTACTTATCCACTGAAAAAGTAAAGTAAGGGATTACTGTTCATTTGTAGGTAATTTAATTACAGTTACTTATAAAGTACTTGCGTTACATACAGTAAATAATTTCAACAGTTCTAAAAGCAATATTGAATTTGAAATCTAAATTTACCGTCTAAAGATATTGAATGCAGCGGCTTTAACCCTCCGCGTGCGGGTGCGTTCACTTTCAGATTTTCCTGATTCACAGAGAAACCTTAAATACTCAAATCAGGGCCGGCACCAAGAGGGGACATTTGCGGGCAGAGTTACGGTGCCCCCCACTTTCCATCCTCTCCCCTTCTTGCTGAACGTGATCGTTTCGAAAGCGAAAGTGAAACCGGTAAAACAGCGCACATAAGAAAGCGATTGCACGCTTTAGCGAGCGTCAGAAACTGCACGCAATCACAGATTGCACGCTTCCCATCCCACCCCGAACCCCCCCAGCCACCACCACCACCCGCCCCACACACACACAAAACGTGATTTGTGCCCCCCCCCCAGAAATTCAAATGTCCCTCTGATGGAGGTGCCCTGGCGCCGGCTCTGACTCAGATACATATAAGACTAAAATCAATAGAATCTAAAAATCTTGAAGTGTCTACTTGACACTTGAACGAATTCAAATTAAAAACTAATGTTTCTGATTATGCAATCCGTATGAAACTAAAGCAAGGTACAGTCTTTCCCGTGTCTGAGCTCATTATATGCAGTCACCTGCGCGCATATGCCCTCACCTAGATACAAAAAAAAAGTAAAATATTAAGAAAAAAAAAATCATCTAATATTCATCATTTTTGAAAGAAGACCTGCTATGAGAAATTTACCTCATAAGAACAGCGCGATCTGACATTTTTCAGCAGAGAAGATCATTTCTGTAATTTATTCTTTCCTACATTAGTTAACGTGTTATTTTGACATAAACCTGTACAGATTTTACTAGTTGGGTTTTTCCTGAACATCTTGCCAAACTGAAATGTATTGTTTAACTTTTAAGCCTTTTTTGTTATTCAGATATTTTGCAGAGTATTTCTATTTGTTAACCAAAGGTGGTTACATTTTTTTCATAAAAATGTTTAAGTATTACAGTTGTTTTAAAGCTAAAAGGCTAAACTATTCTATGTTTGACTCGAATTGAAAGAATATAGAGTTTAATTTCTATTAAGGTTTATAGGGATTTTAAGATGTAGCCTAATTAGCGATTTGAATAATTAAGTTACTTATTGAGTAACTAAGTTACTTTTCAGATAGAGTAATTAGTAAAGTAATTTAAATACAATATTGATGAAGTAATTAGTAACTGTAATTAATTACTTTTTGAAAGTAACTTACCCAACACTGGGAACAAATATATGATTTAGAAGAAATTTAATGTTGTAATAACATAGTTATACAAAAAACATAGCAATAGCACAGAAAACACAAACATCAAAACGATATTATATTAATTTTAATCAGTCACTGAATTTATTAAATATCAATACCCATTAAAAGTTCTATCAGCTCTCTTTTGCAATAGAAATGGGTGGCTAAATTATTCATAATAATGACAAAAATCCAAAGATTATTCAATTATAGAAATAGATATGAACATATGTCACATATGTCACAAGATTTAACAATAGATTTTACGATTTTAAATGGTAAAAATGGGACTCATTGCAATGAGGAGTAAACACAGAATAATGGTAAAAATGTTAGCTCATGGTGACACCTGAAAGTTTGACTGGGAGACCGCCAAATGGGTTAAGGGACTATTCAGACCTATCCAGATAAGTGTGCCACAAATTCCTCAAATCAGATTCCTATGGAATGAGGATGCAGGATAATAGTAAGTGTAGGAAAACGTACAACTACATGCACAGAAAAATAAGAATCGTTTTCATGCACAAACCTTGGATGACGTAAATTATAAATATTAGATATTATAAAGCCAGAAATTTCATAGGAAACATTTCATGTCCGATGTGTCAATTGATCGTCTAAAATAAAGAGTTAGCAACATAAGATTTATGCATTGGTGCACCAGCCTCAAGTTAGATGCTCATGGTTATAGCCAGCATTTGTGTGTCACATTCAAATATGAGATGTCACAAAGTTCATTTTTCTTTCTCCACTTGCCGAGCACTGAAGGACAATAGCGTCTGCTGACTCCTCGGCTCTAAAAGAGCCATGTAAATCACACCATTCACAACACAGCTGCAGCTGGCCTAGATCAAGGTGAGCCTGCGTAGACACTGTGGGCCCAACACAGGTCTCCCCCTCTACGTTACCGAGGAGAGAGGGGGAGAAGAGGGAGGTGGAGGAAGGGAGGAGGCTTTGAGAGGATTCTTTATGCAGCTCTGTGTATTTCTTTCATGTTGTCCAGCCAGTAACTGAGTTGGCTTGCCGGAGGTGATGGCTAATTCACACCCTCAGATCAGGAGCATGAAATGAGAGAGGAGAGTAGAAGGGGAAAGCCCTGGGGTTAATGATAGCTCTCCCTGCGCATATATCCAACACCATTTCATATAAATCTGCCCAAATGGTTTCATTTGAGATGATCCCTGGCATCTCCTGAGCGCACACACATGCACATAATCTCATATGACATAGCATATGCACTCTCCTAACCATCTACTGTACACTAAACACACGTTGAAGGACGATAAGTTAATAAATAAGTAATTTAATGATAAACTATCTAAATTTGACTCCAATCATTTTATATTATTATGATTAACCACACATTCGTTTGGCTATGATGGAGATATTCTGGAGCAACACGATCAACAAAACGAACAAACGGTTACACTGTATTACATTGCTAACTAAAAAAAAAAGCACAACATTAACTTCACAAATCATTGACTTCTCAGTTGAACAAGCTTGTGGATAAAGAATTTGTGCCCGCTTTCTCCACAAAAAAAACCTCTTTAAAGTTATTTCAAATTTTCCAGCAAGGCTTTGAGAAATCTGTTTGTTTGAGGGCAGCATTAGATGTGACCAGCGTTTTATTGTGACATAAAACCGCATTTCTTCCTCGGCAGATTAAAAATAAAATCGGTTAATAAGAAAAGCTGTCAGTGGTAGAAAACGGCTGACATAATCCGTTTATCCTCCAAGCAATAAAGATATTGGTCCTTGGGAGTCTATCTTCCCTCTTATGTTATTTTGCCCAAAACATTATCTTCTATGCATTCAGATGGATTAAGAAGTCATATGGTAGATAGAAGGAAAATGACAGATACAATAAAATATAATATCCTTTCAGTTCTCCTCATATCCTCTCACAGAAGGCTACACGCATGTGCACACACATAGGCGAAAAAGGGAAGGAGAGATAGAGAACGAAGGAGAGAAAAGTAAACAGAGATGGAGCACGAGCCAAAGAAAAGAGCAGCCGGGGCAGGCAACAGTGTTTTGAAATGCTGATATGATGAGAAAGCGATTGGACTGGCTTCTAGAGAGGTCACAGCATCCCTCTCCAGCTACTCCCCTCCGTACCTGCTTTTAAATGGTCACAATTCTACTTCCTGCAGGCCTGCCAGCCCCCTGCCTCCTGCGAAACCAACCACGCTGCAATATACAAGGATGACAATAAAACTGTGTGATGCTTTTCACAACACTGTTACGCAGCAGATATCTGTTGTGCACTAAATGTTATGTGGCTATATTTTAACCGAAAAGACAGACAAACAAGCTAATTAATAAATAAATAATTTAAGGCTCCGCTAGTTAGCATGGCCCAATTAGCAAATTAGCATGGCCCCTGCTGGAAAATGCCATTATTACACCTTCTGAACACATTTATCTCCATTGACTTGTAATCAAAATTAGTGTAAAAATCACTTCTTTTTTTTGGCAAACAACATATTAATTTCTATTATTTTGAAAAAGACATTTAAAAAAAACTCTTTTGCCCTAATTATGTTGGCTATTGTCCCACTAAGTGCAAAAAATGTTTTAATAATAAACAAACAAATAAAGAAATAAATTGAGGCTGGGCTAGTTATCATGGCCCAATTAGCCCCTGCTGGTAGATAATTACTCCTTCTGAACACAAAATGCATCTTTCTCCATTTATAGGCATTTAAAATTAGTGCAAACAAATTTCTAATTTATTCTGATGAAATATGTTTTTTTAACTATATATATATATATTGAGCAGTATATATGAAGAGTTCACCACCGATAAACACCACTTTAAAGTCGGCATGAAACGGAAGTAGCGATTGTCTTTTCTTCTCTACTGTGACGTATATCCGAGTGAAATGAGAGACGGACTGATTTCGTCCTTCGGGAATTGATTGGATCGTTGGAAGTTGGGACGTTACTAACAAAATGGAGGCAGATCTGAATGCCAGTTTGCAGTTAGTGGTGGGGGATTTCTCGCCACTAGATTCACCGCCGACACACAAACATGAATAAATTATTTATTTATTAGGGATGACGACGACGATCAACGGCACAAAACATGCCTAAACAGCACACGCACGAGAGAGAGAGACCGCCTGAATGTATGAGCGCGTCCTCCATCAGGTTAAGTCATGAAACAAATTCGTTTGCAATGTCCTAAGACAAGAGTAATGTTGTCGTAATATCCTAATATATTTTCAGTGTTTAAGGGTAACTTACTCCCTCTTGACTGGTGTCAGTGCTATAAAATGAAGCATCAGCCTCAGTTTTGTCAAAATAGCCGGTATTGTCCACTTTCAAAGCATCGCAAGTACGTTTTACTGCAGAAGCCGACAAGTGCCCTTGTTGTTTTTGAACAGAAGCCGATAAGTCCATTTTATCGAATCAGCGCCCTATTCAGGTCAGGTGACAAGGCTACTGTCACTTTGAAAAGACATGCTAGCTAAGAGGAGTTTCGTCAAAGCTGACCAAAACTGATCGAAGATGGATAATTTTGACGAACTTGATGAACCTGTGATATCTTCTTTAGGGCGTTAAAGTAAAATAAAAACTGAAACGTTTTCACGGAAACCTGCAAAGGCAGCACATTATAATGGTGAGGGAAAAGCTCTGTGTATTGTGTGTAATCACATCCATACAGTTTATGATCACAACACCAACAACGTTTTTCAGGCATCTACATTGTCATCTGAGGAGATTACAAAGATTAAACAAGTGTTTTCTTAAACTCTAAAACATGAAATGTGGAGTTATCTGCTTTTGCTATAAAACAAACTTTTAATATGTAAAAAAAAAACATACTTTCATTTAACTTTAATTTTGTAAATTACCTGTATTTGTTTGTTATTATTGCTTAATCAAAAAAATCCAACTACAAATGTATATATATATATATATATATATATATATATATATATATATATATATATATACACATATACATACACTAATGGTACTGACAATGTTTTTGTTTAAAATTTTGCAGTGATTTATTAGGGGGAATTTGTTTTTATTATATTACAGTAGTCATTTTAACAGTGGCCAATTCTTTATTGGAGGACTTTAGAATTTTCCTTGCCAGCTGAATTTTACTCAAAGCTCATGATAGTTGCCTAGTGAAGACTCATTTGTGCATTTTTGTTTTCATGTCTATAGAGTATATATTTAGTTTTTGTTCCAGTGTTAGTTATGTTAGTACATCAAGACAATTTAATTTAGGTAACTAAATTTAAATGAGAAATGTTGCCTTAGCAATTAGCTAAAGTAAAAAATATTTTATATTTTATTTCAGTTATCATTTATTTTTATAATGGTTTTAATTTTAGTCCAGTTCTACTTTTAGTTAACTATAATAACTTGTGATTAGTCAACAGTGATTAGTCACATGACATTTGCATCTTAGATATTGCAGATTTCACAAGCCGAGCAACTGCCATTTAGATGAACAGGAATGCTAATGGATAGTTCTCTCCAAGAATTATAAAAGCTCCTGGGTCAAAACAAACAAATGAATTCATTTATATTCATGTACGAGTACACATTATCTCCCACCCCTGACAATGATAAATACACTGATATGTATCCTTTAGCACTTCGGTATCTCTGTGGCTCCACTTGAATCTGATGAGCATTTAATATGTTTGCTTAATGGCAATAATAGCTCATTTCTCAAAGAGGTCTTGTCCACTCTGGTTTCTGAGGGTCTGGATAGATTGAGGATGGGGGTGAGCGGAGTTTGAGTGCAGTGCCTGCCTGTGAACTGAGTCTGTTATGTTAAATCAGGCCGGTTTGGCTGGTAATGAATTTTGATTATGCCTGTTAACGGCAGCAGAGTCGGGAGATGGGGGGAGGTCAGGAAAGAGAGGGGGGTGAAATATGAATATCTTCTAAAATGATGCATGAATCCCTTGTGTGTAATTTCCTTCACTCGCCTTGTCCGCTATTAAACAGTTAGCACTTCATCATTAGAGAGGGAACTTTTTGCTTTTCCATTCATCTCTCTGTAATGGCCACTCGTTGATTAATGCAGATCTTGATTCATTAGTTTATCATCACTGTGGGTTTAAGTGATCATTGCATATCCATCATATGGCAACAGGAAGTGTGTGCGAGCGGAATGGAGCACTTAGACCGCCTAGGCTACCCACAGGGTGTGCTGCACCGACCCGTGAATTTAAGGGAGTGTTTTTGCAGAGGGTGGGGAGGAGTAATAACTCACATTGTCTCCAGCCTGTCCCCCTGCACTCAATGAGAGGCGATTGTCTCCTCGTGTCTGCACACACCCACCTATTAAAATGCCATCACTTTCATTTATAAAAAGCAAAAAGAGCTGAAAATGCACAAAACATTATTTGATTAAGAGTGGTTGCCTGCGGAGAATCTTATTAAATGCTAAAGAGTTCACAGAGAGTAAATGGATATAAAGTCCAAATAGTCAGGGACTTTTTTGGAGATTAATTTAAAAGGCCAGTGTAAAAGGTCACTTTGAGCACTGGACAGGTGTGTAAAAATATACAGACTTATAAAGTTATTATTGGCAACGCTAACAAGGGGAAAGGGAAAGGAGAAAATCCCTTGCAGTCACCCCTTAAAAATACAATACGTTAAACCTATTAAATTATTGTAAATACTCACAGCAGAGGGAAATGTATTAGTGTATTCAAAGTCAGTTAGCACACTATGTGGAGCTCTTCATGATATAAAATCCCCTTTGTGTTTATTAAATATTTTTTGATAATGCTTTCAGCTACAAACTCCCCTTTGTGCAGTTCTTGTACATTTGGAACTGTATTTACCTTAAGCTGTGAACAAGCAAATAATATTATGTTATTTTTAGTGCTGTCAAACAATTAATCGCGATTAAACACATCCAAAATAAACGTTTTTGTTTACATAATATAGGTATGTGTACAGTGCATATTTATTATGTATAAATAAATACACAAACATACAGTATATATTTTGAAAATATTTACATATATGTACATTTATATATTCATATTCTTATATTTTATATTATATATAAATATATTTAATATATATACATAACATTTTCCTTAAATATATACATGCATGTGTTTGTATATATACATAATAAATATGCACACATTTTATGTAAACATTTTTTTTTTTTTTTTGTGGATGCGATTAATCATGATTAATCGTTTGACAGCACTAGTTATTTTCTGTGCTTATATTAGAATACTAATTAAAACCAAGTCACATTTTTTAAATATTGGTTAAAATAATATTTATAAATAATATAAAATTTAAAAATTATTGAAAATAAATTAATAATAACAATAAAAATATGAATAATTAGTTTTGAAATTATTTACAAACATTTTTAATAATCATCATCATCATCATCATCACAAACCACAACAATAATAGTAATTAGCTTTTTAGAGTTAAGTTCTTTGTGAACTCTACAAATAATAGTCGTAAAAGTACAGCTTCATTATAGAAGAACTGAGAGTTTGATAAAAATAAAAAAAACAACTCACCTACAGTTTTCATTTTTAAGTCACATAAAAGTTCATTTATTTTCAGATTAAACAGAAAATGATGATGTTGGAGTGGTTTCATTTTCATTCAGGATTTTTTGAGGACCTGTTGTTAACATTATTGTGTTGAAAGAACAATCAACCAATCACAGCGACATGGAGGCAGTACCTCCTCTCAAGTTAGTTTTTGCCTGTATCTCGTTGTTAACACCGCTCATGTTCACACTACACTTTAGGATCTCAATAACAGTTCAATCAGTTCAAGGGAGGCGAGAGAGACAACGTGCAGCCAACTTATCCAATCTGCTGTCGCTGCTGGGACAATATTACCTCCAAACAAGTGATGTCTGTATTATTTTGACTTTGATGTTATCATCTTTTTATATAATCATTTTGATTTATTTATGTACTGTCAAAATGTTCTAAAACCTGAGAATTCAGAAGAGAATCGTGCAGAATGACACACATTTCCCCCACCAAAACAACTGACAATGTATATGAGGAAAAAAGCATTTATTATATTTTTAACAGGCAGAAACAGAGCTTGTTCAGGCTGGATGCTATTATTCTATTTAAGTACAGACAGAGTAAACATATTTAAGAAGTAGTTTACATTTCATAATATGACTAAGTAGAACTAAGTATCGTGACAGTCATTCAGCCTTGTATAAAAGAAACTGAGAAATGACTTTAACAAGATAAGTGAATTCAATTGTGGGTTATGATTAAAAAAATTTATTTCTCTCATGCAGAACAAAGGAGGAACTTCCACTAAATTCAAAAGAGAAAAGATCAACCTCCAACCATATACCCACTTAAATTAATTGGCTGATGATGTCTGCAAAGAATTAGTTCAGAGTTTCATAATTGTCCATTAATTTTTCAAGCCAGACTGAACTCATGACTCCAGACAGAGAATGTGAGAAATCTAAAGGTACCCCCGGCGTCTAAAACCCAGCATGGGGGGGAAAAACAGAAATCTATAAATTCACACCGTAATCACACTTAAGATCAGACCTCAGGTCTTTAAAGGTCTATAAAGTTATTTACTTTGAGCTCTCTTTCGTCTTCCTATCAGTCTCTATCAGTCTCTGACTCGCTCTACCAACTACTCAGCTTGGTAAATGTAAGTGATGACATGACTCACATGTTACAAAAATGTGTCTCAGAGACACAAAGTTCATTACAATATCTTGAAAAAAAATTACAGTGAGGCGTCATGTTTTTTATGAACTGTACATAAAAAACATTTTTGGTCATTGTTCTTACTTAAATCACATTGTGCAAATAAAACCTGTTGTTTTTCCCTTCCCTTAGAATTTTAATCAAACAAATAAATAAATAAATAAAATGGCTTCTCAGAGACTTTTTCTGCAATATTTTTATTATGATTTTAGTTTTTCTGGGATCAAAAAAGATTGGGGGAAAAATTACATTGAAGCATCAAGTTAATACATTTCCCAATCATGTGTGAACTTTTTATGAACTGCATTTTAATCAATTCATCAATCAATCATTAAACAAACAAACACCTTTTGGTCATTGTTCTTATACATTTTGTGTATGTACGTGGGTGTATATATGTAAAAATATGTTTTTATATATATTATTATATCTGTTCAAATGTGGTTTTGTTTTATGTTTGTTTGTTTATTCATTTTCCATTTTTCTAATAACAAAATCACATTGTGTGTATAAAACTTGTTGTTTGTTTCTTCTCTGAGTATTTTAATCAATTATTCAATAAATCAATCAACCAATCAATAAAATTGATTCTGAGATGTTTTCTACCCTATTTTTATTATGATTTTACTTTTTCTGGGGTCAAAATGAAAATAGTATAATTTATACTATTAACATTTATGAAAAGTGTGTGGCTACCTTCTGAAACAAAAAAAAAGTGTATAAAAAGTCTCAGAGGCTCTAAATATAAGTAATGTATTGAATGTCTGGTTAAATATTGGAGAATGTGAATGTTAAATGTTGACTTTGAATTACTATTATTATTTTAGTGTCTCTGAAATCACACACACCAAAACAGTAAGGGTAAATGACTTTAAACTGCAGCCAAAAACAGGTTTTGTTAACTTCCAAACCTGGACCATCTTGACTTCCACATTTATCTTGCTTTTGTCCTGTTTACTTAACAGCACAGCTTGTAAAAGGCTGCGGGCATCGCTGGGATTAGGAGGTGCGACTTGTGGAGGCGGCCTGCGGAACAGAAGTTGACACACAAGTGACGCCAACACAAAGCGGCCATGACACCCGGGCTAACACGCGGAGAGTCAGGTACGTCTCGACATCCTCCTGCACTGACTGAGTGGCGGTTCCACACGAGAACACATGCAGCCAACTGAGGCTTAATGGAAAAATTCAAATAGCGTCCATCTTTTGCGTATGCAGCCATAACGGTGTCACCTCAGTCCCAGTATTACAGGCTGGATCCGATAACGGAGTCCTGGACACGAAAAAAAAAAAAAATCCTCTGATGTGGATTTGCAGTGACCTGAAGTGCAGGGCATATCTGCCGAAGCTCAAGCAGACATGAACTTACAGCTCCAGCAAACCTAATGAGCGCTCAGTCCCACTTAACACCAAGTGTGACCAGATAGACTCCCCTAATATTCTCACTGAAAGTCTGGTGTCCGTCCTATAATACTGTCATTTCATTTTCGTAATCCTAGCTATTAATATGATATGTAAGGGGGATGGTTGCAAGGTTACAAGTTTAAAAGAGCGCAGTCAGGGATCTTTGGCCAAATACGTTAGCTGGGTTATGATAGGATGGACTCGTATTTTCCTCGTATGGCTGACAATATCCTCCATTTCATACACGGCTGTTTTTTCCCCCCTATTAAAAACTAATACAATTCAGAAATTGTTCTGAGATTATATGTCATATATTTACGTTTACAGAACACTAAAGCAGCATAAATTGCATATCAATGATGCAAGGCAGTTCATTTTTCTCAGTATCATTACCTCTGAAGATTATCGAGCTCAAATGTCTTTTGAACGGCTTCTTTTAAAACCAATGTAACGTTTATAAAATGGTGTAGCTCACTGCCAAAGATGTCACCCACTATCTGTTGGATGTCTTTACAAACAAATTTATTCTAAAAATATGATGAAAGATCAAGCTATAAACCTCAAAAAGAATCTAATTTAATCTTTTCTTTTCATTTTAAAAATCTGCAATTCATTTTGCATCGCTTGACAGAGGAATAAATAAAACATTGCCCACCCTCTCTTCATGGCCATGCCATAGAAAAAAAACCCGAACAGAAGGAGGACCCCTTTCAGTCACTCGCTTGCTTTCTTTTTCTCTCCCTCCATCTCTCCTCTCTTCTTCAGCTCTCCTCTAATGCACCCTAATCCCAGTTGAAGACAGACGTACGCGCTGCGTATGTGTGTGTGTGTGTGTGTGTGTGAGTGAGAGACTGAGTGTGTGTAAGAAATATCTCTTTGCTTTTTCTGCCTCAGTTCATTATTTTTCTTTCTTGTCACTTAGTGTGATAGGTTGGACAGAGGCGCACAGATGAGCGCTGAAGACACAGTCACAGGGCCTTAATCTAGTCTTTAATGCGTGACTTCAGAGATGTCATTTATCTTGTGACTGCAGCAGGCGTCCACAAAACTTTATCTCTAATAATATATTGATGGATTAAAGGGGTCAGGCTGGAGACCAGGCAAGAAAAATTGCTTATTGACATCAAAATACAGTGCCCCCAAAACCTGATAAACATAGGGACAGGAGAGTGGAAGTCAGAAAGAGGGGAGTGACAGACAGAGAGAGAGAGAGATGAGAGCAGGGAGGCATTGTGACTGTTTGTGACCGCTGATTTTCCTCCATAACAGGAGCCTCCGGTGGTCTAGGCCCTCTGCTTGATAAAAACACCCGCGGTTCTGTTCTCGAAGTGCAGCCGTTACGAGCGGCTCACCGACATGCCACCGTTTGCCAGAGGAAATGCTGCGGCGTTTCTGCAGGACTCCGCCGTATCTATCAGAGTACGCTTGTCCTCGCCATGCATTTGTCGCCGCACACCTTATTAAACCCCCTTAAGTAGATAGCGAGGCTGGAGTACTTGTGTAGGGGCCACAGCAAGAGCAGGGGAGCTTCAACAGCTATCAAACACACACTACCTGCTATATGTGCAAAGCAAAATAGTACACAAAGGGATGAACCAAGTATATCTAAAAATTATTCTTAGGTGTATGGGTAAATGTAGTGGCCCTCAGGGGTTACACAACATTACATTTTCTATTATATCAAAACTTTTCTTATAAATAGTATGAAGGTTTTTCAAACTCATATGAAACCAACATGAATGCAAAGTCCATTTCCAAGAACTTGGCACATGTATATTAAACTGGACTTTTCTTTACCGTGGACACTCATACAACACTTAAATCATGAAGCCAAAGATTGAGAAAGTGTAAAAGTGAAGAACATATACAATCTTGAAGAGAAGCATTTAACCTCAACTGGAAAAATATTTCAGAAAATGCTTTTGAAGTGTGTTTTTAAGCTTTACTTGAAGATGGAGGTAATAATAAATTCTGTATTCCTGTTTTAGAAACTCCTGATACAAGTATTCTTGCACATAATCCTCTCTTGTGCAGCCAAACCAACAGCAAAGAGCCATCTGACAAAGCCTCACTTTTGGTGCACAAAAGTAGCTATTACCGAGATACACCTTTTCTCCAGATAGATTTTGATAAATCTGTGCTTAGGGTATCTAAGAAATGCATGAGGGTCTTCAGCTGTCTCGCACCTCACCGGCTCCCCGCGTGAAAAATGTGTTTGAAGAGTGTGTCGAGCGGCCCCAATCCCAAACGGTGTCAAACCCGTCCCTTCGCGCTCTCTCTCGCACACTCTCTGAAAGTCCACTAAAATTAATACACTTTCACCATTACAAGATAAAGCTGGGGACATATTACAGCAGGCATATCTGTAAGCCTGTAATACCACAGAGTCAGCATTCAATAAAAGACATTTGCAACCAGGCGTTTCTCACGACAACGACTGCAAAAGATTTAAAGGCTGCTAAATTAGGTGCGGCTTGCCGAGCGAAAGGTGCCGGGTAAGCAGGCCCACGCTTACTTAAAATGACAGAGTTGTTTACGAGGGGGGCGCCTCCGTCTCACGCTACTGCCACGCGAGAGGGACAGTTTACGATGCGCTTACAGGGTTATTTAGACTCAAACAGTGTGCATAATGTTAGCTAACAATCAACCGCCGTTTCTCAAGCTGCTCTTTAACAGATGCCGCTTCCACGTGGCTGCTCATTTATATATTTATTTCACTTTATGCATCATTTTAGCTCCTCTTAAAAAACCTTAGTTTTCGCAGAAGATTAAACTCGTAGGGCACGTATGGTCACGAAACGGTCTCAGACTAAACGTTTGACGGTTTTCTCTAAGAGGACGAACACATATGCGTTTCCAATAACCTTTTCTTGGGTTATTGCAGCACTTTTTATGACCCAGGACAACTACCAATGGAGCCATTAAAAATTTAATCCTGCTGCTGCACGTACATAAAACATATCCGCTATTATACTACAGCAATCAGCGGACAGCATGAAAGTCGAAGGCAAAAAAAATGCCGAAAAGGAGGGGAAATTAGAGAAAGAGGCAATTCTTTATCCTTTACACAACGAGATTGAAAAAACAAATCCACTGGCCATGTCTCATCCATCAATCTCATAGTTTCGAAGTCTCTACTACACAACACAAAAACATCCCCAATGCTTCGACCAACTTCAATATTACCGTTAAAAGTGTGATTATGAATTTACAATCAGTTTTATGATATTCCACAGCTGTGAGTTATCGTCAGGTGGTGATTCACAATGTCATTTGACCTCATGAAGTTTCTGGCGAATCAAATGCTTATTTAGTGTTTAAACAGTATCACTTGATTGAAACAGAACAACGCCATTTTCACCTGAAGGGCAACGGCTGCTCGATCCTGTGGTTAACGGGTTATGACCATCTAAAACCAGACCCTCTGAACATCTTGTCATGGCGATAAATCAGCCATTGAAAAGAACAGATCACGATTGTTGATGGGTGACAAATTCAAGCGGCGACACTGGCGCCTCTGGTCCTTCAAAATAAGGCCTGCAATTTTTCCCCCCTCATTTTGATGGGCGGTTTATCTGGTGGAGAATAAATGGAATCAAAACGGAAGAATAATACTCACAAAATGGGTCTGGACATTCACCGGGGACCAATAAAAAAAAACTGCAATTTCCTCAATAAATAATTCACTCTGTGTTGTTGGTGGACCTAAACACAGAGCGTTCAGGCCACTGGGGTTGACACACTGTAATCTAGCTTTGGGCGTGAGGTCTATTAATGCCATTTCCATATTCAGCGCACTACCACAGTATACTCCCGACCCCCCTCACCCCTTCGGAGGAAAAAAAGGGCTGCTCCGAGGCTTGGAAATACCCCTGGGTTGCCTAGCTGGCGCTCTGTAATACTAGCATGGCTCATTATTTAGTATGTCACCGCTATTTTACATGTTAAAGCACCTCTGTTGCCATCTAATTTACTGCAGGAATATCAAACGATCTGGACTGGAATGGGGTCACCTGCGTTTTCATGACATAGGAAATAAATATATATACAGTCAGTCAAGTCAAGGTGAAAACTTGATGTCAGCTTTTTTCAAAGAGGGGGTCTGAAAACTAAAAAACGTGAAAACAATAGCACAGAAAAGAAATTAGAATGGGTGGGTCTGTTTTCATAGCAAGGTGATTTTAGTGCTATAATCGGTTGTTTCCACAAAAGCAAATTCAGGTTACTTCTCTTATGCTCCCGCATTTTTATTTGTATTTGTTTCGGATGAAATAGGGCAGCAACTCTGAGAAGGCTGTTCTTGCTTTGATGAGATTCGGCAGTAATTATATTTTTCTGACAATAACAATAGGAACAACAACAGCGGCAGGGCTAATCCGTCAGTGAGAAGGCCCACTTCTGCATTCTGCTGACAATGATTAGCTCTAATCTAGACTGCTGCTCTGTTCACAAGAGAAATGCACTTCTGAACATGACTGCGTCTGTTTTGTTTGCTTTTTTTTTCTTTTATGCACTCATTTTTGTTTACTGTCCCTTTTTATGCATTCAGAATGAACCAAAATTTGATTGAATCAGTTGAAAAGATTCATTTGATGGTGCTCAGTTGCAAATAGTCCACAGAATTTTGAGTGCATTACTGGAAATGATCAGACATAGGACATTGTTTAATACCAGCATTGCCGTTAAAAAGTAATGGTAACAAAAATCTAGCAAATATTTATTTGAATGCACCGATAGTTGATGTGATACAATATGAGCATGAAATTAAAGACAGCTAAATACAAAAACATAAAGAAAGTTTGTATTGTCACTCTTATAATTGCCTTGTACAGTATTCTGCATCCAAAATAAATCCTGGTTTACCATCTATCTACTCCTAATACTACAAAATCACCAGAAATCCTCACTGCACTATCTTCAGGACAGAGAGAGGGGGTGAAAGGTCACGCATCAGGCCTTCGATGGTAAAGGGATTGTCGAGCACTGTGAATGTGGCCGAAGAAAAGCAACGTTTTGTGCCTCAAACATCCTGCTTACAGCAGCAAGGTCTGATCTTGGCATTACGTGTAAATACATCAGTCACTCCGGACCCCCTCTTTCCACAGAAAGACAGACGCACACACACCTCAACCCCCCCCCCCCCCCCCCCCCCCCCAACTTGGGTTCTGTACCCTCCTCCCGCTTCCTCTACAGAAGTAAATTATCAAAACTGTGTTTGAAAGTGAATGAAGGGTGACTTGCTCTCCCTCTCTCTCTCTCTCTCTCCCTTTCCTCTTTGACATCTCAGTTTTTTTTCTCACTTGCCACCGTTTCTGGGCTAGGTGATAACTGCCGGTAATAGGATTAACATTGATTTCTTTTTGCAAGAACAGAGATGTGCCGGTTCCAGCTATTTATTGAACTGCCGGCTTTGAACTATCAAAACTGACTGGTGGAAAAGGCCTAATGCAGCATTTTAAAGAGAAGAAAAGCCTCTGTGCATTTCTTTCTCTCTTTTTGTTATTCTTTCTTTCTGTCTCTCTCTTCCTCTCACTTTTGTGTCACTAGGGGATAAAAGAGAACATACTGGTGCCACTGTTCTAAGCCCTGTTAATGACTTTATTCATTTGCATTGTTTTCTCCACTATCCCGTCGTACAGTCCGCAGACTTCCCAGTATCGTCCAGATTGGATTTGAGATTGTTGGTGTATTCTGGTGTCTACTTTACCTTGAAATGTGAGATTCATAAACACCTCGTCCTTAAAAGAAAATTCCAGGTTCAGTACAAGTCAAGCTCAAAATGAATGTTCATTTGTGCCTCCTTTTCATTAAAAAAGGGAAAAATCTGGGTTATAATGAGGATCTTATAATGGAGGTGAATGAGGCCAATCTTTCGTTTCACAAATACTGTCCTAGGATGTAAACAATGTACGTAAAAAAAAATACACTAATCTTTCCTGTCAATTTTTATTTTACAGCTTTGTTGGTATGACAATGTAACACCTAAAACCTTAAGATATTCATAAAACTGACAAGAACAGCATTACAGCTCAAAGAACACAGAAGTTTTAATATAAAAATTATGTTAGCATTTTATTAAAATTATAAATTGAATATTTCTTCTTTTTAATTCTTCAAAATTGGCCACATGGAAGTTCATTGTAAGTGCCTAACTGTAACCTTGATTTTTCTTTTCTTTAAAAATAAATGAATACATACATGTGTACGTACATACATGCATAATGGATGAGTCAAAATTACTTTTCTTCGACATTATGCCACAAATGATTATATTGAAGCCAAAATATTCCTTCAGTCTGCTTTTGGTTTCTTGTTTGTCTTATGTATTTCAAAACACTCAGTATTTAGCATGACAGAGCACTACAAACTATTACAGGCACACATCTGTGCACATTTAAAACCATAAATCGTTGTGATGTATTAGCTGTGTGACAGATGCTTGTTTAAATTCAGTCTACTTATCAGATAGTGACAGCATTTATTGTTAAAGCTGTTATATCTGTTCATATTCCATGCTTCAAGAGGTGAATAAAAATAAACAAGGTATGATAAGAGATCATGACACCATATGAATAAGGACAAGCTATAACATACCGGATCAGGCTGTTGGATCGACACGTAATAACTTGTTTGTCTTTTTTCAATATGCTGATTTCACGTTTCTTTTCATGTGTTCAGTAGCAAGCTCCTTTTTCTATAAAGTCCTCCCGCTAATTGCTTTTGAGTGAGAATATTGATCATTGATACTAATCAATCGGACACACTAATTACAGTTAAAGCCTGCTAATTGCTAGCCATTTTAAAACATTCACCACCCCTTAACCGGTCTGTGACATATTGGGTCATTCATTAAGTTTGATGTCACAATTCAGATGCCAGCACCTGCTAAGCGCTCACAGAATTCAATGCAGGGAAAATACATGAAACTCTCACTATCATTGGTGCAGTGTAGTGTTAGAAAGACAAAAGTCACATTAAGAATAGTGTGAAACACTTCTGTTGTAATTTACCACAAAACACAGAAATATACATAAAAAAATCATGTTTAATTTTTTGGAAAACTACCAGTAATTTAGGTTATCAGACTGTGTCTCTTTAATATATTAAAATTATATGTTACATTTCTTAGTGTATACAAGGAAAGTGTACTAAACAGTTTTAAAAGATTAAGACTGGCATAAAAACACTTTTACACATGTAATTTTATAAACAGGACTTGGTTTTATATGCTATGACATTTTATAAGTCTTGGTCTGATATGCAAAATCAAACTAAGCCTGTGCCCTCACAGATTTTTAAAAAGATTTTAAAATATAATTATATATTATAAGAAATATCATTTTAAAAATTGTGTGTCTGACAATTAATTTGTTAATATTGTAGTTATAAAAAGGTGTTTGTCTGTGGGATTCAAGTTTATATTGATTTATAAGTCAAATTGAGATGTGGTTTTTGCAGATAATTTGCTATGAACTGAAATATAAATTAGGATGGTAATATGAAATACCATAAGAAAAATATCACACTTCTTCAAACTTTATAGGAACCAAATCAAAAAGAACTAATGCACTGATCTTAAAAAAAATAGCAATTAAAATAAAAAAAAAAGCTACCAATTTACAATAAAGTTCAAACAAGTTAATTTGCATTAGATATCATGACCTAAAAATAATAAATACAATAAAAGTATTGTTCAGTCTAGGTTAATGTTAAATTCTACATGCACTAACTACCTTAATATTAATGTATTATGATAAATAATTATAACTCAACATTATGTAATATGAACCAATATGAACAAGTTAGTTGCTAAGGTATGTATCCTTGCATGTACTTTCAACTGTACCAATCTAGTTTAGATAGATAGATAGATAGATAGATAGATAGATAGATAGATAGATAGATAGATAGATAGATAGATAGATAGATAGATAGATAGATAGATAGATAGATAGATAGATAGATAGATAGATAGATAGATAGATAGATAGATAGATAGATAGATGCTGCCGCCATTGGTGACTTCACAAAAAAAAAAAAAGATGCCCCTGTCTTGTCCGCTGGTCTACTTAGTGTATCCACAGTCAGCCCATCTGAAGTGACATAACTGTCACTTAGAATGAACCCTTTAGGCAAACATATAAACCCCAATCAACTGGAATGTCTCCATAAGGACTCAAAATCAATTACGGTGAAAGAGACAAAGAGAGAGAGAGAGAGAGAGCGAGAGAGAGAAACCGAACCCCCCTGCCTCCTCCCTCAGCAATCAACGCCAAAGCCCAGCCAAAGCACATAAGAAAAAAATGCAATCATTAGCAACTGGTGGTGCTAGCTGCTGCAAATGGGTGCGTGAGTGAAGATTTATGCCCATTCTGGACTGGAAGTGATTTATTTATTCCTGCTTGGCCGTGCAGATCATTAACCTCTGCAGTGTCTCAAGGGAATGGCACCTGTGGTCGCCGCACCATTGCTCAGACAAAAGAGCAGCACACACAGACGCGTGGGCTGCACACGCCTCTCCCCGGCCCCCGAGTGTGGGGGTCATGACCACTGGTGTGTTTCTAATGTGCTTGAGGAAAGGTCATGGAGGAGGGTTCAGGTCAGTGAGCTTCACTTGTTGCATTATTTGAGGACCGGGACACGGGTTGCGTGTCTGGTGGGTGGGGACGATCGGTATAGATAGTTATCACAAGAGTGGCCCGTGCAGCCTGTATTTTATAGGATGGTCGATGTGTTAGGTCATACTTGTTTACTGGTCAATTGCTTAAAAAGTAATTAAAGGAATAAACATTTTTATGGTAATCATTCTCATAAAAAATTTAAATGCCAGATAATTAAATTAAATACTATTTTAATGAAAATAAAGCTAAAACAAAATAAAGGGTAAAGATGATAAATTGATATTCAGTGCGATAATTAGTAAAAATTACATTTAACAGTTTTACTAAATTATTAGTATTTTTACATATTAATTAGGTGAGTGTTAATGACATTACAAGTAATATACAATAATTATAAAAATAGGAAATGAGCATGAGCATTACATAGATAATAATGATAAATTATAAAAAATCTAATATTGTATGTACAAATTTGTAATATTGTCCAATACTATAAATGATATATTGTGCATCTCAAGTCTGTTATCCTTTGCTAACCCTTATATCGTTCTAAATCTGTATGATCTTATTTCTACCATGGAACAAAAAAAAGGTGAATTTTTAAAGAATATCCTGGTCTTTTTTTCAATATAATGAAAAGGAATTATTTTTAAAAAATTATGTAAAATTTAATTTAAATTGGAATTTAGTAAAAAAAACAAAAAAATGCAAAATACACTATTATACAAAATCCTGAAATGCAAATACACTAATAATACACATCTTTAGAGGTTACGAATTTTTTATGATACTTTTATGGTACTTTCATTGTCATTTGTTGGAAAAGAGCAACAATTTCTCCTTTTGAGTTTTTAAGGAATAGTTCACACGTCTTTTACGTCCCCTTATCATTCCAAACCTGTCTGACTTTCTTTCTTCTGTGGAGCATAAAATAAGATATTCTGAGAAATGTCTTTTTTTTCCCATAAAATTGAGTCGTTGATTAAAACAGCATTACCATTCTTCCAAATATCGTTTGTGTGGAAGTCAGTCATAACGTATTTGGAACGACATTAACATGTAAATGACAGAAATGTAATTTTTGGGTAAACTATCCCTTTAATTGAAGAAAGAAATACATACAGGTTTGGAACTGGATGAGGGTCAGCAAATAATGAAAGAAAACTCATTCACAGGTGAACCATCACTTTAAACATTTGGAGCTGATGAATATTATCATCCTTCAAGGCTGGGGTCATTTTTCAACATCTCAAAGTTAGCGGTTGCTTGAAATTATAGAAAAACACAGAAAATGAAATGTTCACTTCAATGGAATGAAGGAAACCTCATATATGTGCCATTGACTCCTCTGAAAACAGGTACATTTATCAGAAGGGCCCGTTTGCACATGAAGGCTCATTTATCATTACAGCCCCTTAGAGACACAGATACCGTGTCAGAAATATTACAAAAAGGTATTTGTGAGTGTGATTCTGCAAGCTTGTGCATGAATGTATGTGTGTATCTGTGTAATATTTCGATATGGGCCTTAATAAGATAAGTGAGCCACACAGACCCCAGTCTGCTGTGCATTTCTGTTAACAGTTGTCAACAACGATTATCACACACTTAGATTATCCCATTTAAGGGGAGCAGCTATGACATTCCTAGCTTCATGATATGTTAGTCATACACCATTATAACAAAACCCTCTTCGCGGTTCAAACATAAAACAGAAATGTAGCCTCTTTGATAAATGTGGGGGTCTGACGTTTATGCCAGCCTCACAGCAATCTCGCAGCTGAATTACATCAGCCATCATTATATACAAACCCACTGCAGCAAAAGCGAGCACAGAGCACACTTCCATTCACACATTGTTTACAATCTCTTTAATCTTTGCTCCTTTTCAGTGTTTGTCAATGAAATTGTAAAGCGCAAAAATGAGTTAATTAGAATTCCTTTTTAAATAAATGAGATTTCAACTGTCCTGGAACTTTAGTATTAGTATGAAAAGGCTTACACTTCTTTTCCTCTGTTTGTCAGGACTTTTCACTCGGAGGCAAACTTTTATTTAGCTGTCATCACTTTTGCATCCTGATACATACAAATTGTTACCATTTATTCTAAAACTAAAATAATGAGACAAGAATACTGTTCAAAAATGTGTTTGTGTTAATTTTATTCATTTAAATCAAATCTTAAACAAGAGCTTAAACAAACATATCACAGTTTCCACAAAAATATTAAGCAACACAACTGTTTTCAACATTGATAAGAATAAGTAATGTTGCTTGAGAACCAAATTATCATATGTGACCCTGGACCACAAAACCAGTCATAAGGGTCAATGATTGGAAGTTTTTGAGATCTGAATAAATAATCTTTCCATTGATGTATGGTTTGTTAGGATCGGACAATATTTGGCTGAGATACAACAATTTGAAAATCTGGAATCTGAGTGTGCGGAAAATCTAATATTGAGAAAATCGCCTTTAAAGTTGTCCAAATGAAGTTCTTAGCACTACATATTATTAATAAAAAATTCAGTTTTGATATATTTACAGTAGGAAATTGACAAAATATCTTTATGGAACATGATATTTACTTGATATCCTTATGATTTTTGACATAAAAGAAAAATCTATCATTTTGACCCATACAATGTATTTTTGTGTTTTGCTACAAATATACTCATGCTATGACCAGGTTTGTGGTCCAGGGTCACATATTAGAATTACATTTTAAAATATAATAAAATAGAAAACAGTTTTAAATTGTAATATTTTATAATATTACTGTTTTTACTATAATATTACTAAAATATTTAATAATATTACTGTTTTTACATGCATATGTGATATTAACAGTAAAAAATATATTGAAACAGTATCAATCCTAAAATACATTCTGTAAAATGTCTATATTAATATGGATTTTAACTAAGAACTAAGATTTAGAGCATCAGGGTGGCCCGGACCTCTAAATTAAATGGGAGGTTTAATTTAAATGAAATTGTCTTGATGCAACATATTTAAGAATAGTCTGCTAATGACACGTACAAAGGTATTAATTTCAGTCTAATTAGTTCCTGACAGAGGTCTTACCTGGCAAGAGGAATTAGACAGATAAAGCAAAAGTGTATGTTAATCAGAAATGAATCAGGATTTGAACTTTACGAGGGTGAAGCTGCAGCCCCTGTGTCTTTAAAATCTGTGCAACAGAACATTTACAGCAGCCCTTACATCTGCTTTCAGAGCATCTGCTGTTACTCAGTGCATCTGAAGTAATAGAGGGCCAGAATAATTACAAAGTGATTTTATTTTAGCTTAATTCCAATGTTTTATATCATAAACATATACAAAAACATATATAGACCTAAATATTTTGTGTTTAGACTAGAGTAAAAACAAAAGGCAGCGAGAAAGAAAGGCAGGAGGCGAGAGGTTTGTCACTGTGTATGGTGATGATTCTGCTCCAACCTTATCAAACCAGCCCTTGAGATGCCTAAAAATCAGCATTTTACTGGTGCTAATAAACTCAAGCATCCAACTGAAGCTGAAGTGTTCTCAAATTTATACGGAATTTAAATAGGGGCATAATTTCCTCCTTCAGCAGGTTAAATGTTAATACTTTAAAGTAATTTAATTAGAATATAGAATTAAATATTTAAAATTGGTATGAATGTCCTAGATAAACGTAAATGCTAAATAAATGAATACATTTATCCATTTAAATGTAAAAATTATTTAAACATATTTCTGACTGAGTCACTATTGAAGTCATAGTAAAATTACTGTAAACTTTTTTTTTTACAGTTACTGTAAACACACTGCACTTTTTTCTCTGTTGCCACTGCAAATAACATAGTTAAGATGATTATGTATTACATGTTAATAACATAAGTACATTGATTGATCTAATAACTGTTTATTATTAATAATTTCAGAAATCGGACTGTTTATTGTGTATTTACAATAAGCCGCTAAAGTTACAGCATTTTTTTTTTTCTTGTATCAAATGCTGAGAATCTTAAATTATATGACAATATTACCAGTCAGCCATTTGCCAAAACCGCATTCAACAACAACAAAAATATTGTTATCAAAGCCACAAAAAGTCTGCATAATACAGAAAACAGCTAAATTTATGCAGCGGACACAACAGATGCCCAATTTAATACATCAAGTTTGGAAAAATCTGCCAAATAAAAGAGGAGGGTAGAGTAATTATTTTGGCAGGGGTGAGGAAAACAATGTGGCGTGGCAGCGAGCTAGAAAGTGAATGATTGAGGGGGGAGGGGGAGAGAGGAGCAACCAAGGGGTAAACAAAACATACCTCGGCGAGGGCAACGGAGGAAGGAGCGGGGAGGTCTGGGGGGTCACGCGATGTGTTTGGGGGGCTGCAGAGTGTGCCAGGAGCATGGCAATGTGGTGCAGGCAGGCTGCTGCCAAGCGGAAGGCAGGCTGATTTATCAGGAGGGCCGCACCAGACACCGCCTCACACTCCCCAATGCCCCCTGCCTTTATGGAAGGCCTCCCTGACGGCTCTGATAGCACAATCAGGGCCATGGCAGAGCCCAGGCAATTTCTCCTTCACTGTTTGATAACCCTGTATGCCCGTGCTGAAAGCCAGTGGCTATGGCAGCCTCACCAACACAACAACAACAACTCAATTGTAATGAATGACTGTGTATTCTGAAGCAGAGGGGAAAAATAAGGTTATGCACGGGCACAATGCTACACAGAAGTTAAACAGGGATAACTACCTCAAATTCTCGACCTTTTCCTATAGATTCCTGCTGAAGGTCAAGATCTTTTGAGTGACGGATTTTATCTTGACAATCATTTTTTATTCTACATATTCATTAATCTACAAAAAAGTTAGGCACAATGAAACCTCTTCTATAAGCATGCTTTTTTTAACATCAGGTTGATACAACTGTGCAGATATAATGAAGACACAATTCTTGTGGTAGCTATTATCTTGGGGAAGAAAAAGACACAGAGAGAGAGACGAAAGAAAGAAAACCCTATACACTACCATTCACCATTCGGGTCAGTAAGAAGTTTTTGAAAGAAATTACTTTTATTCAGCAAGGATACATTTAATTGATTAAAAAATTACAATAAGGACATTTATAACAAAATATCTATATCTTAAATTAATGTATTTATTTTGAACTTTCTATTGAAAGATTCCTGAAAAAGCTTCACTGTTTCCACAAAAATATCACGCAGCACAATGTTTTCAATTTCATTTAACAAGAGAAAGAAGAAGAAGCTGATGAAGAAATGTGTCTTAAGCAACAAATCAACATATTAGAATGATTTCTAAAGTGTAACTGAATAAATGTGATACTGAAGACTGGAACAATGGCTGTTTAAAATGCATTACAGCAATAAATTACAGTTTAAAATATATTTTAATAGAAAATAATTACTTGAATTTGCTTCTCAATATTACTGTTTTTTTTTTTCCTTTTGATCGCATAATTGCAGCCTTGGTGAAAATAAGAGACTTTGAAACACTGAGAAAGAAAGAAAGAAAGAAAGAAAGAAAGAAAGAAAGAAAGAAAGAAAGAAAGAAAGAAAGAAAGAAAGAAAGAAAGAAAGAATACAAAGTATGTAGACAGAGAAGAGAAAACTAAATCAAAGTCAAAGGGTTCATTACATCTTGTTTATAGGAAAAATAGATTTTGATATAGTTAACCTTAAAAAATGAAACCATAGAAAAGATAATAGGTCATTTAGTTGTCATCAACTGTAGTCCACCACTTTTTCCAAAAGAGACAGGATGTTCTAGCAAACACGCAAAGCCATTAAAACGGAATTGCCAAGAAAATATACTGGCCAAATGAGAGGACATCTTGACATTGGTTGTATCTTGTTTCAGAACTGATCTAGTATTTAATCAAACATGAATGAATCACAAGATTTTCAACAAAAACAAACCATATATTAGACTGGAAGCAAATGTTACCACAGCTGACCTACAGTTCTGCCAATTCATAGAAAACTTTCCCGGGCAGTTCTGGTTCCTGTAGTTTAGGGTCAATATTTGTCATTTGTGATCTGTTTTCAGGTTCGACAGAATAGCGCAGTGATTATGATAGGATCTTCCACCCACAAACTGGGAGGGAAGATGGTTCTCTGTCTCCACCGGGCTCCCCGCTTTTCAGGAATTGGATTTTTACTAGGATGCGGCAGCTCTTATCGTCCTATCAGGCTCTCCTATTGTGCAGCCAGGCTCTGGAAGAAAAGCCTCCCAGATGCTCTGACTTTGCGTCTTATTTTTCATTTATTTTACCCTTTAAGACCCTGGGCCTCTTGTGGTTCTTAATATTTACCCCCACCAAGAGAGGGAAGGTTTTGTGGGTTTGTCTGCTTTTTGTCCAGCAGATCAAAAAGGTGTGGGTCAGGCTGGGTCCTGCACCGCACACACTGAGCCTCATGGCAGACATGAGAGAGCTAGTGAGCGCAAGCTGAATTCGTAACTCACAGAAACCTGGAAAGGAATCTAGGCATGGACGCCGGGCTGTACACCGTATTCCATATGCTCGAGGGACCTTTTTCCCCTTTCTCATTACTAACTCAATTGTGCAGACTGAATAGAAATAGGCACACTGATCGGTCCACTCATTTTGCATATATGCTTGATATGTGACATTCTGAAAAACAATTATAGATAGACAGATAGCAACATAGAGAACAAACATCTGTCATTTATGTTTAGTGTAGAATGACATTGTATATGCTACAAACAGCATACCCTATTAGATTAATTCTCTATTTTCACCTCCGGGAGTTGTTTGGTTCTTTCAAGTGGCGAATTAAATTAGTGAATTTGTAAATTTGATAGCTTAAATTGCATAGTAGTAATCCAAAACCGTTCATAAGGGCTGTACAAAGAGTGTGCCCGCAAAGTGCCTTGCGAAATTTGACGAAGGCCCCGGGTTTTAAAAGTGAATTAAGAGAGTAACGAAAATGCATTTGAATTATTTGCAAATAATATTTTTATTTTTTTTTAAAATGCACACATTCGCTCTAATCATATGTCTAATATGCCCGAAAATTGCACTGTTAAGGTTTCTTGTCTTGTCAAATTTCAGACTAAAAAACAACTGTCCTTCCTATTTTAAAGAAGGCATATATTCTAGAAGGAAGTAAAAATAATAAAGCAGCAAACATACCAAAGCAGCTGAACACCAACAAGCCTCTGAACACATAAACAGAATAACTTTATCATGCAGAGCTGCAATTTTAGTCTTGCAGACACTATCCAGACAAACCTCATTTTTTACATGATCGGAAGGGCATAAACATTACATGGTAGCATCCTAACTGACTCCATCCCATTACTATGTGCTCTTTCCCTGCCTTTTACTGGAATAATCACTAATATTTCATTTATTTTGATATTTAAATACCCAATTTGTAATGTAATTGTCACCCTTTTCATCACCACTTTCCTACATTTTCACTTTAGGGCATCCAACTAGTACCTCTTCCCATCCATTTTTGTTTCTTTGCGTAGTGCGCAGTGTACAGTATTTTGTAGCCCCGATATGCCTGCCAAACTCGATGTAATCTAGTAAATAATAATACACAAATAATACAACTCACAACCATGTTAACCATAAAATTTGAACTGCTCTACATTGGTTAAAGACAGACACAGTTCCAGCGAGATATATTTTTAAACACATATATTTTTAAACACTGCAACACTTCAACAGTTCCTTAAATTTATTTGAAATGCTTTTAACAAGAAAACAGCATTAGAATAATATGCCAAAATTCATTTAGACTCTCCTCAGATTTCAATTAACTCAGGGGAACAGGGGAATCAGATCTTTCTCCGAAAATGGTATCAACTGATTTTTCTTTTTTGCAGACTTATGCAGAACTGAGAGCCTGAACAGTTCTGCAAATCCTATCTTGCTGTTATACTGCCTTCAAAGACTTGCACTATTCTATTAAATGTAAAAGCGATCCCCAAAATGTCAAGAGAAAACTGTCCTGCCGATTTACATCAACTGTGAACAGCGGGCCCCATCCCAATCCTGACCTTCAGGGCAGCAAGGTCACGATACAAAAGAGCTCTTGGGGTTGGACAGCCTGAACCTCAGCTTGTGTCTTATCAGGAGGACCTTCAGACCTGCTGATGCCTTCGAATCCTTACAGCCACTTTGGTTTAGTTCTCAGCAGAACTTGAGCTCTTCACTGTAGCTCTTCACTGCTGCATTCTACATACAACAATATCCTGCCTTAAGGACTACATCTTGTAAAAAATATAGTGGATAATTTCCCAAATCAGAGAACACCATGTATATCCGTATTGTGATATATCAAAACAATGAGGTATGAGAGGCAATTGCACTGTGATTACATGAATAAAAAGTTTAGCAGACTAATCACATAGCAGAGAGCAACACTACCTTTACAATATTGTATGATATACAAATTTGTACGTTTATAACTATATATACAAATGGCGCACAGACTCTATTGCCTTGATTTTTATAAAACATTTATTATATAATAATATTATTTCTTAAAACATTTTATTGAAAAAATTAATTAAATGCCAATCTTTTGCTAGAAGATATGCAGTAGTCCCTAACATAAATTACATTAAATTAAATAAAGGTGGAACACTATATATATATATATATATATATATATATATATATATATATATACATTACATACATACACACACACACACACACACATATATATATATGCGCGCGCACACACACATATACACATACACACACACATTATTATATTGTATTATCATTAACCCTGATCAGAACTATATATTTTTAATCAACAATATGGGAAAATATATATTTCTTAAATAATTGTATAATTTATATATAATATAAATTATACAATTATTGTATTGTGAATTAAAAGGCTATTTGCTTTTCCAGTTCAAGTAAACATGCAGTATATCCTACGTCATTCAGAGTAATGAACTGCAAGCTCAGATTAAATGCAGGACTCATATCAGCTTTTTTTCAGATCTCAGAAAGACGTGAGGATCACAGCTGAAACATCTGTTTTATTTGTGCACCAGTGGATGGATTGATGTGCTTCTCCCTAACAGATCAGAGTGCAACTGAGTTAATTAAACAGAAATATGCCCAAGAGCCATCACAGACATTCAATATGACATTAGCATCATAGCTACAACTGCAGCTCAACTTTGTTTCAGTCTTTACCAGCTTACAATATATGCTACTTCAAAGGTGCATATTTTAGGTGGAGTAGGTCCCCTCATGGGGGCGGCCATCTTGGAATCACATGACCATCTGAATACTAATCACTTTATCTCAGTAATACAGCTATTACTGAAAACACTTTCTTTTCAGAATAAATTATGATGCATTTCTGTAATGGAATCAGTAAACAGAAACTTTTGCATTTGTAACTGCCCGAACTACATAAAAAAAAGGTTTCATCTTTAAACTGATTTGACTCTCAATAACTAGTCTTAATCTAATTAGGACTAAAGATCTTTGCACACTGAGTCTGAAATTATCATCCGAAATTTGTGCATGTTAAAAAATAAATTTGACCTCACGTTGTACACACTGCCTCCGAAACTTTTGTCCATCATAAAAAAAATTATAATAATCAGATCAGGTTAATTTTCCTGCGTTTTCACATTCGTAGCAAGCATTTTGATAGAAAAGGATGACAAATACGAAAAAACGCATATGAAAATTTCGGACTCAGTCTGCAAGGTCCTTAATAATTATTTTAATTAGCGATTTAACACAATTTCCCAAAAATAAAAACAATTCCAAACGCAAGAGATTAATTAATTTAGATTTTCCTAACCTTTCTATGTATAGCAGGTGAGCATAGGAAAGAGTGAAGAGACTACTCAGGATCTTCCTTTGCTCCCCTCCTCTCCCCCTCTGTCTGTTTTGCTTTGAATCATTAGTAAAGCAAAGGAGTCGTGAATCACTCCTTTCTTCAGCCCTGCCCTCTCTCCGGGCCTTCCTCTCTCTCTCTCCCTCCTCCTTCTCGGCGGTGCTAAACGGCTTGACAGAAGGGTGCCCAGACCGTTGGCAGTAGCGATCGACTGGAAGGGGGAAGCTGCCAGGAGTCCTTGATGGATAGGCTCATTTTCCAGCCGGCAGCAAGTCTCGGCGAAGCATCCGTGTCATTTGTAATGTCAGCCAACAAAATGTAATCAAACATTCCAGCGGTTTAATCACAGAGGGCTGCTCGAGAGATGATTGTAGTGTCAATATAATGCTATTTCATTATCTGTTTGTATTTTATATTGACAGTGTCAGATAAACAGTGTGGAAAATTAAGATTAAAAATATGGTAATTTCATTTCAATCACCCAGGCTACAGTTGCAGGCCCATTATGCGATTGATTACTTCTGAATTAAATTTGGGGCTGAATGTAAAGTTTAATCTTCTTTCTTCTCTGCAATTCAGCTCCCCAAAGGCCTCTTAGTAAGTAAGTACCCATTTCATTTGATCTTTAATGAAAAGTAATGGCCCAAATGAATTGTATAAATCAGCCCGCGTGTATACCTAGCTGACATTTGGATTTTTTTCCACAGCCATTTATTCTTCATTGTGCTTACACATACCACTGCCCTCCAGACTTTTTAACCACACAACATTCTTTTCTTCTTCTTCAAATCAAGGACTTTCCAAAAGAAGAAGTCTTTCACAAAATCTCGCAATGCTGTGTAATCAGTGCTGAAATGGCAGCCACTTTTTTGCCTCTATAATGCTGATCTCTTCCCCTCACACACACGCACTCAGCAAAGTTTTTACTAACTGGAGAAGGAAAGTGGTATTTATATTATATAAACTGAAAAGAACCTTGGATTGATGTATTCGGCAAGGTGCTTAGCAGTCAAATTAAATGAGTGTTTTATAGCCTGCAGTGCCATTTGGAGAAGACGTATGCAGGCTCTAAACCATGAGCTCAATGATAGACGTTTTAATTACATGGTAAATTTTTGATATTTTTCAGCCTCTCTAAAAATGCAGCTACTGTCGCGGGCCCCGCATTTGCCAAGCGTCCAATTTTTTCCACCGTTTCTTTTCTCAAAAGTGACACGGCCGTTAACGAGGACTGCGCAAAAAGGGAGGCGAAGAAAAAAGGGCCTCCTCTTTGTGAGACCCATTCACAGTGATTTGTCCTCCTTTGTAGTCCTAATTATGTGCCAAAGTAGGATAACAGAAGTTCTCAACTCGACCATTATGCCAGCACAAAAAAGGAGACGCATACAAGAAGCTGATCACTTTGGAATTAGCAAACATGATACTATACGAGGAAAAAAAATCATTAATACCGACAGGGATTAGAGGTTCTGATTAAAGGGTAGCTTTTACCGTATGCAAATTAGTGATAGGCATTTATCAGTGCCTGGCCAAGCTGTCTTAGCAGCAAAGCCACATATGTTTTTTAGCTGATTAAAAAACTGCTTGAAGTTGCAGGCCTTTTTTTAATGGAGGAGTGCGACGGCAAGAGAGGCAGAGAAACCGAGTAAAGGAGTATGTGGCAATCAACTCGTTTCCTTTTGGCCAAATTCCCGTGATTGTTCAAAGCGTTTGCCGTAATTCCCTCTTTTATTAAGAATGTTCTTTTGTACATAATTAAAACATTTCTCAAGTGACTACGTGTGCGTGTGTTTGTGCACCGCTCCCCCCCCACCACCAAAGCACCTCCGTGAGCGTGCGCTCATATCTTTTTCTCCCAAAACAACTGGCGTGGCTGGAGCCGTTATTTGCCTCTTGTCTGAACGGCAAAACAAGCTGAAAGTAATGAATAGAGGGGCAGGACGAAGGGGGAGAGTTTATCGCCTGACCGCCATTGTCTGAGGGCCTCCCATTTACTTCACTCACCTTCCTATGGAGGTGACCCGCTTTGTGTTAACAAAGAAAAGCAGGATGAAACTGAGCTCTCTTTGCCGCTCGCCTACCACTGATAATACCTTCGTTACCCGGCGCCCCCCTCTTCTCCTTGAGGGAGTGCTTTAATTTATGCTTTTTCATCTCTCAGGGGCTTGGGAGTGTGTTAACCTGCTCTCGGCACAAACCGGCTCACATGAGAGGAAACTGCTGTGTCAAGCTTCTCGCCGCACCGCGGCCATGCTTAAACAAATAAAGCATTCCCCACAGAACACAAAATTCAATTAAGATATAATTACAAACACAATTCGCTGACCATATGCCATAAATCAACTTCATGTTCACAATGCATTATCTGTTTTAATATCGTCGCTGTCTGAGCTTTGAACAATTATGTAATAATGAAGTCACCATTTCTATTTCAGAAATTAAACTCTAGCGTTCTCGCTTCTGTGCCCCCATGTCAACAAATCGGGATTCTATTAAGGGTAAACTTAATAAATCAGTTAGCTGTAGCAAAACCTCTGTAAATGAATAGCTGACAATATATGTGAACAAATAAACAGTGAACAAAAGCCCTTTTCAGTTGAATTCTGTTATGGGTGAACAATTTTTTGTCTTATCTGTTTCATTTATTATAAAAAATAAAAAAAAAAAAAACATTAAAAAACAATGACATGTCTTCTATGATGAACATGGTTTCAATATCTGTATTAACATTAATTTTTATATTTTTGAGGAGGGAAATAAAGTCAAAAGCCTCATTAAAACAATGATATTTTTTAAAAGAAAATCTTTAGTAGTTTAGAATAATCTTTTAACATTATTTCTTATATTTTTAAACCTATTTAAAAAAAAACTGCTTTACTGCTTATTAAAAAAATGTTCCCTTCAAAATCAAAGTCATGGGGCGTGATTAACAAATGTGGTCCAACCAAAAAAAGAAATGATATGAAGACCCCTGCAGACCCTCATAACTGTGTGTCAAATACAGTAAGTCTTATTACATATATATTTTGACTATTTTATGATAAAGAAAGGTTTAGATTTTGGTGCAACTTCCAAAACAATTGTTATGAAATAATATTTCACAATCTGTATACCTTGAAAAAAGAAAAATGTAAACCATTCTTGGAAATAGTACTTTTTTTTTTTAAACCACAAAGGAATACAAACAGTATATTACTAAGAATTTGTCACATGCGTTTTAAACTTTAAAAAACATAATAATAATAAATTAATTTAGAAAAAAAAAGAGAAAGAAATTCTAATGCACACTCATCACTGACCCTTATGCCTCAGCAAGTATCCGATTAAATATAAAAGTCAAAAGCTAATCTTCAATGAGCAGAATATTATCACTCTAAATGCAGGTTTATTTAGCATGTAAATGTAAAACAGGTTTTGGAAATGTGCTGCAATTTAATTATACTTCAATGTGCAGACAATATTTTTCCCCCAAATACAAGCTCAATAGAGCCCACATAGGGACTCACACACTCCTGCTCCACTTCAGATGAAAACTGCACGTAAAGAAAAGGTTCACAATTTTACATCATGGAATTAAAATAGCATTTTCTACCCCAGCTGAATAGTTTGACTTCTAAGCAGGTGTGGGACTAGATTAAGAAATGGAAGATATTTCGTTCAGATGAAATGAGTGGTGGGATAGACCACTGGAGAAATTCAGTTAGGATGTGAGGTGAACCAAATAAGAGGTTATTTAAAATGGTCGAGCAGTGTCCAAAAGGATGATAAGATTTCAAATAAACAGAGAAATAAAGCTAGTATTTGCACAAGTAAGATAAACATGTGACTTCTTTTCCCTCCCCGCTTTTGCTATAGCATGGAAATTCAAGAGAGTAAGAGGAAGGGAGGGAATCTACAGCCTTAAAGCCTTTTTAAATTCCAATTTGTGCTTAGGCTGCTGTTTTCCAGCATAAATATGTGTGTACGAGGAACAGAGATAGGTCCTCTGCATGGACACACAGAAAAGTAGGGTTATAATAGAGGGGTGGCAGTCAGACCCCCTCTGACATCCTCTATCTGACAGAACTTGCTGATCAACTCTTTTTTTATATATTCGGCTTCTTTTAAGCGGCATTTTCTTATATGCGGGCTGATAAAAAGTGTTTACCATTGCATAGACCGTTTCATCCAATAGATCCATAAATTAAGCCAAATAAACATCACCTGCTTGTAGGAAAAAACTAGCAGCGTATGACATCTTGAAGCAATGATCAATGTTCTTAAATGGGTGAAATATAAAGTACATTTTAAAAAAGTACCACATTTGTTTTGTCAATAGGAATTAGACGAAATCTTTTAAAGTGACATCCTAATAATATTTTACTAAACATGTTGGGTCACTTAATGCTTAACATTTAACCCACAGATCATACATCTGCAAAGAACTTATTATGCATGACCTGGCACAGAGATGGATTTTTATATTGAACATTTCATTTGATGAAAATATTAATTAAAACATTAAAATCTGAATCGAGTCAGGAAGCAATAAATGAACGACCCACTCATCAAGGTAGAATAGGCCACGATGAGTGAGAAATTGGGAAGGAGTTTGAAAAGGAAGACACTGGTTGACTTCTTCAGATATCAATGGGTCTAAAAAGCTCTCATCACCAAGGCCACATCTCATTCTCCCACTCCCACCAAACTCACACAAATGATTCACACCAAAAAGAGTCGTATCAAAATGATTCGTACTTAAATGGCTCAAGCCTAAATAAAATGTAAATCTGCCTGGCTGCCAGCTTATTCAGCTCCCTGTTTCATAAACTAAATAAATGACATGGAAATTTGTGGAAATGAATGTTCGAGTATTGTTCTATTGATTTTCTAGGTATGGATCAAGGGCCTCTGTGATTACTGCTCTAAAAAAGTAATTGACTTCGTGATTGAGGGAGCTTAATGTGGTGTGTGCTATACAGGTGCATAATTCACATGATTCATCAATGTACCTCGACGGAAAGTGTTTCTATCCCGACTCTGCTGTTTGAAAAACGTACACCGTCACACTGAACATTTTAACAACAAAAATAAACAAATTTTAATAAGATCTCAGAGTGAGAAATGAAGTTGGAAATAAACAGACACAAATACGCAACCCTGAATTATGGGGGGGAAATATGCCATGATGACATTTCTGCAAAATGATATTGATTCTTACAAGTTTAACAACACGTTCAAAGTGAAATGTCCAGTAAGTGTGTCCGTTCTGGTAATGTTTTACTATGTTGGTTGTTGTACGTATTGCGGCATTTCAGAAATGAAAAGTCATGCATTAAAAGTATTCAGTATTGTGCATGGAATCACATGAAAATAAGTCTTTATTAATTGCTAACCTTACCCTGTAATATTAATTTATGAGAACATGAATAAAAATTGTTGTGGTTTTGTGTCAATAGAGTTCATTCCAGCTAAGAAACTATGAATAGGTACATTTTTCGGAGTTTTGCAAAAGTGTAAACTACAAAAGATTATGCACATTATTGCATAGAGTGGTCATTATCCATTTGATATCTTTCCTTCATTCCTTCATTTCTGTGTCCCCCACAAGGCCAGTTTAAATGTCTGTGTTATGATACTGTTAACACTGCAACCCAATTAATTAACATGCTAAATATTTTCAAAGATTTAAAAGCACTGGCAATGACCAGATTCACTTGTTCTTAGCATTGAGCTCTGAACAGCAGTCTAATGAACGTCTGAAAGCTAATGTTCTATTAACAAATATTAAAAGGTATTTTGGATCTTAGGTGGAATTAAAACATATTATACCTTTTTTTTTTTTTTGGTCCCACTTTATATTAAGTGGCCTTAAATACTACTTACATTTAAATAAATAATCCGGGTTGCACTTTATTTTACAGTATGTGTACTTACACTAAGAAAGTTCTGGTAATATAATGTAACTACCTGGGATATGGTTAGGTTCAGGGTTAGTACCTAGTTATTGTAATTACTATAATAAATACATAGTATGTACATGAGGAATCGGACTGTAAAAAAAAAGGTGCTACCATAATTCGATACAATATTCTTACATACATGTTTTTACATTGTACATACATTTTAAAAATACCTACATGTAATTACATCTGTAATTAATTTCTGTCTTTACAATCATAATTACACTGTTGACGCTTCCCTTACACCTTAACCCACACTTAAATCTACCCATACCACCAAACCAGCCCCTAACCTTACCCGTATCCCACCTCAATAGCAGCAAAAGTGTTTTGCAATACAATATGAATACAATAAGTACATTGTACTTATTTTTATCATATAAAGTGGGGCCTAATAATAATAATAATATTACATATTTTTTACTCAAAGAAAAAAAGGATATTAAAACTATAATAAACCTATAATTATTTTATGTTATGGCTGATAACTGGTTAAGAAATATTAATTATGTTGTGCATAAACAAACAACTAAAATACATTTTTACGAATGTTATAAGTAAAATGTGCTACAAGTAAATTTAGGCAACACAGCATTATGAAAAAAAGAATGTATATGATCTAAATAGAGAAAAAATATGAGCATACACAAATAAATATTGACTGATATGGAAAAAAATCACATGATAACTGATATGGTACTTATATTGTGCATCCCTACATCTCATACAAACAGTTAATTAAAGATAGATCCTAACAATACAGTGGAAATTTTGCAGAAGAATTGTCAAAGAAACTGCACAATCAACCTACAAAAAATATTTTACTGTATTTATGTCATATTGGGCTGGTGTATAGGGTTAACAGCGAGAAAATGAAATGATAATGGCACACATATCCTATAGTCCAAATAAGGAGGTTTGCTGGTTACCTTGAACAGTCTGGAGGAAAAAGGCCTAAATAGCAAGGGCACAGAATGACACTGAAAGGGACTGTTCTATTCTTTCTCTCCCAAGGACATCTAATTAGCAGACAACAGCTGAGTCCATTTCAAATGTATTTTTTTTTGTCCTTTAAATGTTTTATAGCCATGTTGTATACTTCCGAACACAATTGCGGTTTCAAAGAGCTTTTGTTTGTCAAGTCCCTTTTTATTTGCATGCATGTGGGCATTTTTGTGAGTCAATGTACTAGATGAAAATCTCTTTATGACACAATAGTCAAGTGCAGAGACGGTAATATGAAAAACATTCACGACTAACCCACTAGAAGGCTGAGAGCATAATAGTCTGGCCACAATAGCATACTTTGTGATTTTAGGTCTGAAAAAGGAGCACAGATTGCTTCTGCTATCTTAATATTCAAGCAATGCTACCATTCATTTTAAAAGGAAAAATAAATCATCCTTTTCTATAAGATTTTGACCATGCGTGTGCAAAAACAACAGCCTACATCTGTTCAATGAGGAAGCTGATGTCCAAAACATAATGAATATGGAAACTAAGATTCATCTTATGGAACTGAAAATGACTAATTATGTCCAAAATGCTGCCAAATAGTGATTATCAAAAGATAAAACCCATTTAATACAGATACAGCTTTTTAGATTTACCTGATAAAATCAAATCTGTTTGTAACGGACTTACTAGATCTTTCTGGTGCACCCATGAGCAAAGCAAACGGACGGTGAGCTTCTGCTCCACTGTAAGCCTTCCATAAGATAACCTCTGGGTCAATGTGAAATGGTCACAGTGTGTGCAAGAGTGGAAAGATAGATTTGACAGGGACAAACGCTCTAGTATTACTCTGAGCCGTCCTGCCTTTAAGCCGCTGTGCTGGAAAATGGGCCCAGAGGCTCTGAAATTCTAAGATCCACCTCAATTGCTGGTCGTTCTGAGCAGAATATCCCAACACAGATCATTAACGGTGCACACAACATATTATTGAACGGCAAAGACCCAGAACTGTCCCAGTGGTGTCACAATTTTATTTGTCCCCATTGGAAGAGACCTTCAATCAATAATTTAGACCAATATAACATTAGGCCATTAGACAACAAAATTATGACATCTCTGTCAATGCCACTCATTTCAAATGTCCAGTGTACTGCTCAATGGAATGTGTGATAATACTGTCAGTCAGTGTAACAAGTAAGTGTCTATGATGAAGAAAAGGCAATTTTATATAAAATTGTATTCAAATCCAGTTCAAAATACTAAACTAATGTGCTAAAGTCTTTTCATTCATGCTGGTTACATAATTTTTGAGAAACATTTTATGAAATTTGGCAACCATCAAAGCAAAAGATAGGACTTTCTTTATACTGAATACAAACGATGAATAAATGCTTATTAAATTAAATATAACAAGTAAATTCAATTTACATACAATCTAAGGTAAATTATTATTTTCTTTATTATTATTTGATTATTTATTTTAATGTCCTCTATTGTAAGTAGCTGTGGACATTTTACGGTCTTTGTGTTTTGTTTTGTTTATTAATGTTTGTTACAGCACATGACATATTGTACATGTTGAGTGCATCACTTAAATTTGGTGGACAAAAGTTAAGAATAATAATATTAATATTAATATTAATAAAAAAAATCTTAAACTATCTATCTTAAACTAGTTATTTAACTGAATTTAGTTTAAATATTTTTTTCTTTATGAAATCAGGACAGTTGTATCACACTGACTTTTTTTTTTTAACCAGAAAATAAATACATTTATATAAATAATGCATCTTCTCATATGCTTTTCTATACTCAGCATATTTTTTTATTAATTTAAATGTTTTAAAATAATTAAATGAATGCTCTTTATAGAAGATGTGCTTTTAAGTCATTGTATATTAATTTAAATTTGAATGTATTGTTTGATAAATTAATATTTACAGATAAACACAATGTCATGTCACTGACTCTATAGTACTTTCATATTTAAAGGAGTATTTAATCTGGCTGAGCCTGTCATTCTAATTAACATCTCCTTTTGTGTTTCATAGGAGGAAGTCAGTCATACATGTCTGGAATGACATGAAGGTAAGTAAATGGTGGCAGAATTTTCTTTGTTTTTCAACAAGCAGCAATTTACAAAAAGATAACCTGGTAACACTTTATATTAAGGACCAATCCTGACCATTAACTAGCTGCTTATTGACATACATATTACTGTCTGTTTATTAGTATATAATAGTAGTATTAATAAAGCACATATTAATGCCTTATTCTGCATGACCATATTTTTGATCCCTTAATCCTACCTCATACCTAAACTTAACAACTTCCTTACTAACTATTAAAAAGCATCAAATTAGGAGTTTATTGAGGGAAGTTCTTAATTAATAGTGAATATGTGTTCCCTATTCTAAAGTGTTATCAATAACCTTAAACAAATAAACAGTGTTTGTTGACACAGTTTCCCTTCTCAGCTCAGCAGGTACATCTGTGGTTTTATTTGTTTGTTTTTTAGTAATCATCATCATAATGTCTTTACAGAGTGGGCCAGTTTGGAAAGAAACACATAAGCTCCACATGTCCACCCTGCTGGAAGTGTTTGACGAGCACAGCAATAAAGCTCAGTAAGTGAAACGTGTCCCACTGGGCCCATTAACAAATCCACAAGACAGTTGTTTTCGCTCAAATGTAATTAAGGCCACAAACGACACTCTGAGGTACTTTTTTCACAGTATTCAATGGAATATGTCCTTAAACCATCCGCACACATTATTAAACACACAGACACCTGACAGAAACAACTTTTTCCAAGCTGCCACCATTTGTCCGTTGTCCTCAGGGAGACCGAAAAATCAATAGCAGCACCATTTACAAAGAGTATGCCTATATGACCTGTCCACCCCTTGTCTTCATCACCGCTACCATTGCTTAGTCCACAGATGCTGTTTGACTCCTACTTATGCTGTGCACATGCTCGGCCCCCTTCAAAACCACTCAAGTCATCAGTGCCACGTTCCTTCTGACAAGGTTTTGGCCTCATATCCACAGTTTTACCAAGGTCAAAACTGAATTTGAGACAAAGCGCCCTTTATAAACCATTCTTTTCTGCCTTTTTCTCTTTCTATTTGTTTGACTCGGCACTGCTGAAAGGAAAGAGGGGTAATTGGAGGGCCTTCATAGCAGAAAATGGCATTAGAGTTAATGACCCTGAGCATCCCATGGGGACACTTCATATTAAGGCCATTTATGTGCCGACAGCACTCACTGCATACTCTTACTTATTATTCATACAATGGCTCACGGGTGAGGAAGAACAAATACAGCACGCTAAAATAAAGCTCTATCCTCGTATTTTGTGGTTAATGACTTCTAAATGCACGACAATATACTTTTAAACCGATTGACTTTAATAGAGAAATAATTGTCAGCGACCTGACATCTACACTGCTTCCTTTTTTAAAGCAGATGAAATAAAAGTTCCCTTATGCAGAGTAAATGAGTCAGTTCATCCTCTTCAGGCCTAAAGCGTATCAAAAGGGTATTTGTATGTGGCGGCAGCGCTTGGTCCTCCCTCTGGCTGGAAAAGCCATGACGCGGCTTCATATTTACCACTGGGACCCTCGCAGAGGTGACAGAGGGGCAAGGCCACATCCCACCTGACCAGCTGCCAAACAGATTAAAGTGGGCTGAAAACGTGTAGATTGCCACAAGAAAAAATAATAACGCTGACATGGCCTTCCCTTTATTGCAGCAACAAAACATTCCCTGGAGACCAATCTCTTTATCATTCCTGAAAGAATGACAAATAAAACACTTCCAAAGGCAAGGAATTCTCACATTTATAGGGCTGAGGTGGCCTGGACAAAGCTGTATTATCGTTAAGGCCACCAAGGTCTTGGTCAGATGTGGCGGGGGTTTTCATTAGCCATTGTGACAGATAAATTTAATCTGTGCCCCTTTCAATCAGACTGCAAAAGGAATAGAGGAGCTGATAGTGGCATAAACACACACATAAGATATTCTGTCCAATAAGATTTACAATATAAAGATCTAATCAGCAAGGCCACCATCAAGTTGCGTTAAAAGCAGTTTATAACAGTTCGATGCACTGGTTGTTGTCCATTTTTACTTTAAATACATTTTTACACAATATTATTGTAACGGTCAGTGGTTGTGGATGAATAAGGCGATCAACGAAGGGGTAAACAAAAAGAGGAATCTTTAATGAACCGCTTCAACACACTTAAGACACTATGTTAACTCAAGATCGGACAAACATAAGGGCAGAACTGAGGACTTATAAAGGGAGAGGAACAAACGAGGAAACAAGATGATTAATCAAACACAGGTGATGGGGATCATTAATTAACAGAACTGGGACAGGAACTAAAACCAGAACTTCCAAATAAGGGCAGAAGGAGACTAAACAGAAACAGACATGTTACAGTATCTCCCCCTCCCGGAAGGTGCATCCCGCACCGTAACAGTAACATCGGGGAGGGGGGGCGGGCGTCCTGGAGGCTGGAGTAGGGCCAGGACAGGACAGGGAAGCCTCCAGGGCGGATCAGGAGACATGGGAGACCATGGCGGGACTGGAGACTCGGGACGCCATGGCGGGACTGGAGACTCAGGACGCCATGGTGGATCAGGAGACTCGGCATGCCATGGCGGATCAGGAGACACGGGAGGTCATGGCGGATCAGGAGACTCGGCATGCCATGGTGGATCAGGAGACTCGGCATGCCATGGCGGATCAGGAGACTCGGCATGCCATGGCGGATCAGGAGACACGGGAGGCCATGGCGGGATTGGAGACTCGGGAGGCCATGGTGGATCAGGAGACACGGGAGGCCATGGCGGATCAGGAGACTCGGCATGCCATGGTGGATCAGGAGACTCCGGACGCCATGGCGGATCGGGGTCCTTGGGCGGCCATGGTGAATCGGGGTCCTTGGGCGGCCATGGCGCTCTGGAGGAGAGGGCACTTGAGGGCGCTCTGGAGGAGCGGGCATTTGAGGGTGCTCTGGAGGAGCGGGCACTTGAGGGCGCTCTTGCAGCGCGGACTCTGTGGGGCGCTCTTGCAGCGCAGACTCTGTGGGGCGCTCTTGCAGCGTGGACACTTGAGGGCGCTTTTGCAGCGCGGACACTTGAGGATCGGGAACGGCACTCCTGGCCGTGACTGGAGAACAGGATTCTCGGGGATCGGGATCGGCACTCCTGGCCGTGACTTGAGAACTGGATTCTCGGGATCGGCACTCCTGGCCGTTGCTTGAGAACTGGATTCTCGGGATACGGGATCGGCACTCCTGGACGTGGCTTGAGAACTGGATTCTCGGGGTTAGGGATCGGCACTCCTGGCCGTGGCTTGAGAACTGGATTCTCGGTATTCGGGATCGGCACTCCTGGCCGTGACTTGAGAACTGGATTCTCGGGGATCGGGATTGGCATTCCTGGCCGTTGCTTGAGAACTGGATTCTCGGGGGCGCTCTGAAAGCGCGAATTCAGAGGGGCGCTCTTGTAGCGCGGAGCTGGACGGAACCAGCGGAGACGAAGGATAGCTGGGTGGAACCAGCGTAGACGAAGGAGAGCTGTGCGGAACCAGTGGGGACTCAGGAGGGTACTTGCGAGGAGCAGGCACAGGAGGGCACTTGCGAGGAGCTGGCACTGGAGGGCACGTGCGAGGAGCAGGCACTGGAGGGCATGTGCGAGGAGCAGGCACTGGAGGGCACGTGCGAGGAGCAGACATTAGAGGGAACTCAGGTGGGCTGGACGGGACCAGCGGGAACTCAGGTGGGCTGGACGGGACCATCATCGCCGTCCTGGGCGGCGGGACCATCATCGCCGCCAACGGCGCAACGTTCATCACCGGTTGCGGCGGTTTCCTCATCGCCGCGGGCGGAACATTCTTCGCCGTGGGTAGGGCTCCGGCTCAGGGTCGGAGACTCTCCAGACACCGAATGATGGCTTCTCTCCAGTTGAGATCGGAGGTGTCTGGGAGCTCTCGCTGCTGGTGGTAAGTGAGCCCGAGCCGGAGCAGCATCTTGAGGGTTCCCTCATCGAGTGAGCTGGCGAGGGCGAGAGGCGCAAAAGCCACCACAAAACTTGTTGGGTCCTGAAATCAAAAAACTGTGCGAGCTCGCCCATCTTCTGTGTCGGTCCGATCTTCTGTAACGGTCAGTGGTTGTGGATGAATAAGGCGACCAACGAAGGGGTAAACAAAAAGAGGAATCTTTAATGAACCGCTTCAACACACTTAAGACACTATGTTAACTCAAGATCGGACAAACATAAGGGCAGAACTGAGGACTTATAAAGGGAGAGGAACAAACGAGGAAACAAGATGATTAATCAAACACAGGTGATGGGGATCATTAATTAACAGAACTGGCACAGGAACTAAAACCAGAACTTCCAAATAAGGGCAGAAGGAGACTAAACAGAAACAGACATATTACAATTATTATGGATATAAAGGCTTTAAACTTTAAAAAAAGATATTTCAGTAATGCTGAGGCTGCTAGATACATTGGGAAAAAATTATTTGATTCCCTGCTGATTTGACAGAAATTACATGATCAGTCTATAATTTTAATGCTACGTTTATTTGAACAGTGAGAGACAGAACAACAAAAAAATCCAGAAACACGCATTTAAAAAAAGTTATAAATTGATTTGCATTTTAATGAGTGAAATAATATTTGACCCCTTCGCAAAACATGACTTAATACTTGGCAGCAAAACCCTTGATGGCAATCACAGAGGTCAAACGTTTCTTGTAGTTGGCCACCAGGTTTGCACACATCTCAGAAGGGATTTTGTCCCACCCCTCTTTGCAGATCCTCTCCAAGTCATTAAGGTTTTGAGGCTGACGTTTGGCAACTTGAACCTTCAGCTCCCTCCACAGATTTTCTATGGGATTAAGGTCTGGAGACTGGCGAGGCCACTCCAGGACCTTAATGTGCTTCTTCTTGAGCCACTCCTTTGTTGCCTTGGCCGTGTGTTTTGGGTCAGTACATGGCCTCGTCCATCATCCCTTTGATGCGGTGAAGTTGTCCTGTCCCCTTAGCAGAAAAACACCCCCAAGCATGATGCTTCCACCTCCATGTTTGACGGTGGGGATGGTGTTCTTGGGGTCATAAGCAGCATTCCTCCTCCTCCAAACACAGCGAATTGAGTTGATGCCAAAGATCTGGATTTTGGTCTTATCTGACCACAACACTTTCACCCAGTTCTCCTCTGAATCATTGGCAAACTTCAGACGGGCCTGTACATGTGCTTTCTTGAGCATGGGGACCTTGCAGGCGCTGCAGGATTTCAGTCCTTCACGGCGTAGTGCGTTACCAATTGTTTTCTTGGTGACTATGGTCCCAGCTGCCTTGAGATCATTGACAAGATCCTTCCGTGTAGTTCTGGGCTGATTCCTCACCGTTCTCATGATCATTGAAACACCACGAGGTGAGATCTTTCATGGACCCCCAGACCAAGGGAGACTGACAGTTATTTTGTTTCTTCTATTTGTGAATAATCGCACCAACTGTTGTCACCTTCTCACCAAGCTACTTGGCGATGGTCTTGTTGCCCATTCTAGCCTTGTGTAGGTCTACAATCTTGTCCCTGACTTCCTTGGACATCTCTTTGGTCTTGGCCATGGTGGAGAGTTTGGAATCTGATTTATTGATTGCTTCTGTGGACAGGTTGTCTAATAAACATTAATAAATAAAAATAATAATTGCTGTTATTTGTATATATATGATATAAACTAATGGTCAAGTATTTTGGAATAATGACTTTTTTAATGTTATTGAAATAAGTCTGTAATGCTCAACAAGCCTGCAATAATTTAATAAAAAACACAGTAAAACAGTAATATTGTGAAATATTATTATACAAAAACTGTTCACATGTGTCTGGGGCTACTGTGTCACATGATCCTTCAAAAATCAAATCATGATATCATGATATACTACTATTCAAGGGTTTAGTGGTAAGTTTCCACAAAAAGCAAAAATGGTTTTCAACATTGATAGAAATAACATCCATTATAAATAATTGAGCACCAAATAATAATTGTTGATAACTGAGCACCAAAACAGCATATTAATTCATAAATGATTTCTGAAGTATCATGTGACACTGAAGACAGTAGGTGTGTTCAACTTGAAGCGGCGTTGTTCAGAACGACTAGTGTTCCAAATTACAGTATATATACAGTGTATATATATATATATATATATATATATATATGCATGTATGTATGTATGTATGTACATAATATAAAATAATAATAATTGACTGAGACATGTGACAGCTAAATATGGTAACCCATACTCAGAAACGGTGCTCTACATTTAACTTATCCAAGTGCACACACAGCAGTGAGTAGTGAACACACACACCCAGAGCAGTGGGCGGTCATTTGCTGCAGCACTCGGGGAGCAATTGGGGGGGTTGGTGCCTTGCTCAAGGGCACCTCAGTTGTGGGTATTGAGTGCAGAAAAGAGTGCTGTACATTCACTCCCCCCCACCTACAATTCCTAACGGTACTGAGACTCAAACTTGTGACAAATCGGGTTGCAAGTCTGACTCATATGTGTTGTAAAATGTATAAACTATTTATTATTATTATTATTATTACTGAATCATATGATTTTTGGTAACACTTTATTTTAGGGTCTTTTAGCTAGTTGCTTATTAGCATGCATATTACTAGAATATTAGCCATTTATTAGTAGTAATTAAGCACATATTAATGCCTTATTCTACATGGCCTTATTCTACATCCCCAATCCTACCCAATACCTAAACTTAACAACCACCTTATTAACTATTAATAAGCAGCAAATTAGGAATTTATTGAGGGAAAAGTCGTAGTTAACAGTGAATAAGTGTTCCTTATTGTAAAGTGTTACCGATTTTTCTGTTTTTCTTTGCAGATTTATGATATAAATAGAATTCTAAAAAATATTCTATGCATTATCTGTAAAGTTCCTATCGAGGGAGCTTTACAGGTCCTCCTTTCACGCACAAGTATTTGATCTGAAATAGATTCAAGGTTGAAAGAACTGCGATCATGAACTAAGTATACTTGATGAAACTAAGTATAGAAGTATTTGATCTGAAATAGATTCAAGGTTGAAAGAACTGCGATCATGAACTAAGTATACTTAGTTCGTGATCGCAGTTCTTTCAACCTTGAATCTATTTCAGATCAAATACTTGTGCGTGAAAGGAGGACCTGTAGAGCTCCCTCGATAGGAACTTTGCAGATATTGCATAGAATATTTTTTTAGAATTCTATTTGGTCATTCAAGGGATCTTGAATTCAAATACTGGTAAAGGTTCCAACAAGAACACTTTCACAGCTTTTCAACAAATGTGACATTTATACAAGACAACCAACTTTGGCTTGAGATGTGAGAGAAAGATAAACCTGACGTTAAAGTGCCTTGTAACAGTATCATTGATAATCATTTTCATACATCTATTGTGAAGCTTATATCCATTTATACCACATCATTCCTTATATTGTTATTATATTTGTTCCTCACAAAGCATAAAGCTCAGATACCACCTTTAAAAGCATATTTTAAGTAAATCAGACTAAAGCACACTGCAAGAAATAGATGAAATAGTTCTGTAAAAAGACAGTTTCCTACTTCTTTCAACCGCTGAATTATAAGACATCTCAACAGCTTCGCTATACAATCTTCATTGTGTTATTGTCTGTCTTATGCGTTTTTGAGACAATTTCACATCTAATATATACAGAGATGATTTCTTTTTAGACAAATCTGAACATTTGTTTACAAGAGCTTTTGTTTTAGCCATTCTTTAGTTTTGTTCTGACAAAGAGAACTGGAAATCTCGCCTTGAAATCCAAACCAGGGAACTTACATGCTTAAAGATTAAGTTGGTTGTTATAATGATGCGGGTGATGTTAATTGTTCAGGGGATCTTTTCGGTTGTTTTTTTTTCTTTCCCCTCTAATTCCAGACAAATATCTGACAGTAGCTTTGCATGGCAAACCTGTTTAATGAATGACTAATCCCACCGAGGCGCAATAATGGCAAAACTGTCACATATTGTATTGTGGCAATTTTAAGTTGATTTTACATTATCATCCTCTGGTAATGCTCAAATATTTGGATTTTCTTTAATGCAGGGGCTTTTTGTGGGACGGAAACAGCAGTGAACTAAATCTGGTTCTCCCCCCTCTCCTTTGAATCCCCCCCCCCCCCCCCCCCCCAGTGTCGAGGCAGGGCTGGAATGGCTTCTTTATTGGGCTGACAGCTTCAAGGCTCCACTATTCCCATCAAGACCCCAAACAAAAGGGTGAGCTGAGCTTCTTTAAGCGCATTCACGTCATGTTCACACCACATTCAGCCAGTGTAAACCGCAAGTAATATCATGGTATTGTGCGCATGTTGTAAATCACACAGAACAATGGACGATGAGGAACAATCACACAATCATCCATGTCGAATAGATGCCAAGATCTAGAAACACTGAACCAAACTCTCCATGAATGTGATGTTCTGCTCTTATTTATTGTTTTTATCGGCAGGGTTAGAATCTCTATTTATATGTCTTTTTTTTTTGCCTGGGATCTGAATGGAGGACACTTTTTGTTTGGCTTCTCTGAATGAAGCTTCGTTGAGGGCCCTGCTGATTGGGATTCTGGTGTCTCCACCAAGGGATAGTTCACCCCAAAATGAAAATTCTGTCATCATTTACTCACCCTCTTGTTGTTCCAAACCTGCATGCATTTCTTTTTTCTGAGAAACACCAATTAAGATGTTTTGAAAAATGTTATGGCCCATACAACATCAGACCCCATTGACTTTATTGACCCCTATTGACTATGGACAAAAAAAGGAAATTTTTCAACATCATCTTTGTGTTTCACAAAAGACAGGGATTTAACCTCACCAAAAAGGCCATGCTGATGAATAACAGAAGTTATGCTGTTATGTTAAGAACCCCTAGCAATACCAGCACTAAACCAACTTTAAGCTTGACCAGCATTATACCTTATTATACAGCAATGGTTCTTAATGTCAGTCCTCTGTCGTGTGTGTCATGTGTTCCCGCCTCATGTGTCCATATTTGGTTTGTTTCCTGTCCTTGTTATATGTTATCATTAGTTAATTCTTGTCCAGCTGTGTTTGTCTAATTGTCTATGATTTACCTGTGTATATATAATCGTGTCTGTTGAGTTAGTTTTCGTCTGGTCTACTCGTTACTCCCCGGTGTTTGTCGAAACGCATATGGGAACGCCTTCAGCATGACCAGGCTCTGAATATGATGTGTAATCAGTCAAACAAGGGCGAGGCGTCACGGGCGGATAAGCACATAAGCATATAAGCACGTGCGGCGGAGCCGGCTTCAGCTTTTTGTCATTCAGCGAAGCGCTCTGTGTGTGTCAGTCTTATTTACTGTTGTTTGTCCTAGTTTTAAGTGGAAAGCATTCAGTATCATGCCAAAGCCAAGGGCAAGCTCAGGGGTGAAGCTTTCAGACTACGTTTTGAGTCGTGTGTGCATCCTTGCCCTCGCTATATCACGAGCGAGGACACACACGATTTGTGCGTGGTCTGCCTGGGTGCGGAGCACGCAAAATCGGTCTCCGCACCCGGAGGGCTCTCTTCGAGAAGGGAGCCTTCGCGAGCTCCCCACGCGGTGCCGGTCCCGCTGCTGCCGAGGCAGAGCGGCGACTGCACTCGTAGGGCTCGCAGGCTGATCTGGCTGGCGAGTGTGAGACGGGCATGTCTTTATCTCCTCCCGTATCCGCCAGATCTGGCGCCCCGTCTCTCGGTGTGGAAGCTGTCTCTTCCCCCGAGACGAGGGCTCAATGCTTCGTCTCTCTTCCTCTGAGGAGGTTGATGTGACGAGCGTTCACGAGGTTTCGCCGCCTCTGTCACCCCAATATGATATAACTATGAGCTTTGTAAGCTGCAGTGTTTGCACAAGCATAAAATGAATAAAGCCGGTCCCGCTTCTGCCTTTAAATCAGAGAGAAAAAAAGGCAGAGCGGCGGCTGCGCTCGCGGGGCTTGCAGAGAGAAAAGAAAGAGAAAAAGGCTGATCTGGCTGGCGAGAGTCAGACGGGCATGTCCCTATCTCCTCCCGCGCCTGATCTGGCACCCCGTCTCTCGGTTCGGAAGCGGTCTCTTCCCCCCGAGACGAGGGCTCAACGCTTCGTCTCTCTTCCTCCGAGGAGGTTGATGTGACAAGCGTTGACGAGGTTTCGCCGCCTCTCTCGCCCCAGAGAGCTACTTCTACACAGGAGCCTTCCGTTTTCCCCGATCTCCTCACCGAGGTGTCGAGATCGCGGGTGAAATCTTTTCGTCCCGGCCGTTCGTTCCTGCGGGAACTGAATGAGCGCGGGTATGTGGCGATGCCGCGGGTTGAACAGACGCTTGCGAGCTATCTGTCTCCCTCTACGGCATCGCCTTTGAAGGCTCCTGCTCTGCTTACAACATCTTTGGTGGGCAGAGGTTATGCGCGCTCTCTAAACTCAGGTGGCTGCTGGGCGGGCGCAGCCTCCTCCGCATACCAGCTCCTCGCGCAAAAGGTCCTGACGGGCGAGCCCCAGGACCGCGGAGGGCGACCCCTACTGGGGTGGAGTGGCTTGCACCGCGGCACTCGGTGACCACTTCACCTCGGTGCCCTCCAGGGACTTGTCTGCTGACCCTGCCGCTGTTCCAGGGCACAGCCGGTCCCAGCGAGTATATTTCTCAGGTTTGTCCGCCCGGCAGCGCGGAGCCGAGAAACTCGCCTCAGCCGCCAGATTACGCGTCTCATTCCGGTGCGCCGCATCGAGACAGCGGTCTGGCCGCTTCTCTGAACCCAGAGGTCAGTCTCGAGAGACTGATTCCCTTAGAAGATCATTGGGCAGTGAGCTGGCGAATGTGTCTCTTTGGGTCCTGCCTTGCAGGGTCTGGTTCGTTCAGAGGTCCTGACGGGTGAGCCCCAGGACTACGGAGGACGACCCCTACTGGGGTGGAGCGGCTTACACTGCGGCACACGGTGACCGTCTCCCCTCGGTGCCCTCCAGGGACTTGTCTGCTGACCCTGCCGCTGTTCCAGGGCACAGCCGGTCCCAGCGAGTATATTTCTCAGGTTTGTCCGCCCGGCAGCGCGGAGCCGAGAAACTCGCCTCAGCCGTGAGATTACGCGTCTCCTGCCGGTGCGCCGCAGTGAGGCAGCAGTCTTGCCGCTTCTCTAACACCAGAGGTCAGTCTCGAGAGACTGATTCCCTTAGTAGATCGTTTGGCAGCCTGGCAGCGACTGCCAAATGTGTCTCTTTGGGTCCTGCGGACGGTAGAGGCTGGCTATTCCATCCAGTTCGATGGGCCACCTCCGCTGTTCAAAGGGGTCTGTGTGACTACGGTCCGCCCCGAGTAGGCTCTGGTCTTGGAACAGGAAGTTGATACTTTGCTGAGGAAGGAAGCCATCGAGTTGGTTCCTCCTCACGAAGTCCACGCCGGCTGCTACAGCCTGTACTTCATTGTTCCAAAGAAGGATGGGGGGCTGAGGCCCATACTGGATTTGAGTCTTCTGAACCGCTCAGCCAGAAAGCTGAAGTTCAAGATGCTCACTGTCAGGCAGATCGTGTCTCAAATCAGGTCTGAGGACTGATTTGTCATGACAGACCTCAAAGATGTCTATTTCCATGTACCCATCCTTCCTTCTCACAGGGAGTTCCTGAGGTTCGCTTTCGGGGGCAAAGCGTATCAGTATCGGGTTCTTCCCCTCGGCCTAGCACTCTCACCCCGCACTTTCACCAAGTGTGTGGATGCGGCACTGGTCCCGTTGCGACTGCAAGGCATCCGCATACTCAATTATATCGACGATTGGTCGATCCTCGCTCAATTAGAGCGGGTGGTGATTCGGCATCGAGGTGTCGTTCTCGCCCACATGAAAGATTTGGGGGGTTAAGACTAAACGCCAAGGAAAGTGTGCTTTCTCCAGCTCAGAGAACCACTTATCCAGGTGTAGTGTGGGATTCGACCACGATGCAGGCTCGTTTGACCCCTGCTCGGATCGAGTCGATCCTCACGGCAGTCGAGAGAGTGTGAGAAGGCCAGCCATTCACTGTCAAGCAGTTTCAGAGACAGCTTGGGCTCATGGCAGCTGCGTCCAGCATGATTCCTTCTGGCCTGCTGTACATGAGGCCCCTACAGTGGTGGCTCAAGACCAAGGGGGTCTCCCTGAGGGGAGACTCGCTCCGCGCTGTCAAAGTGTCACACCGCTGTCCGTGCCTTAGACATGTGGAGGAATCCTTGGTTCTTGTCCCGGGGCCTGGTGCTGGGAGCTCCTTGTCGCCGCGTCTCGCTAGCAACGGACGCTTCCCTCACCGGTTGGGGTGCGGTCATGAGTGCGGTCATGGGTCTGTGGAGTGGTCGCCACCTAACGTGGCATATCAACCAGCTAGAGATCCTAGCTGTGTTCCGTGCGCTCAAGCACTTCCTCCCAGACCTAAGAGATCACCACGTGCTGGTGCGTACCGACAGCACGGCAGTGGTCTCTTACATCAACCACCAAGGAGGTCTGCGGTCGCGCCCCTGGCACACCAGATCCTTGTGTGGTCCCAGAGCAAGCTCCTATCACTGAGAGCTGTGCACATTCCTGGGCATCTTTATGTGGGAGCAGGCGTCCTGTCGAGACAGGGGCCGAGGCCCGGGGTATGGATGCTTCACCCTGAGGGGTGAAGCAGATGTGGAAGTTTTTTGGCCAGGCACAGGTGGACCTCTTCGCCACTCGAGAGTCAGCGCAATGTCCCCTCTGGTTCCTCCAGCTCCTCCAGGACTGGACGCTATGGTACAGACGTGGCCCAGGCTCTGTCTGTACGCCTTCCCCCCGATCGCTCTGCTCCCTGGAGTTCTGGCGAGAGTGCGCCGGGACGAGGTCAGTCTACTGTTAGTAGCACCGTTCTGGCCGGGCCGAGTATGGTTCACGGACCTGATATCTCTCCTCGACGGCACTCCGTGGGAAGTGCCCGTCAGGAGGGACCTCCTCTCACAGGCCGGGGGCACCGAGGTGCACCCTCGCCCGGAGTTATGGAAGCCATGGGTGTGGCCCCTGAGGGGGCACAGCTCATAGCTTCCGGTCTGTCAACCGAGGTTGTCGAGACCATCCTCCAATCCAGAGCTCCCTCTACGAGGAAACTGTACGCCTTGAAGTGGAGGCTCTTCACTTCTTGGTGCGGGGACCGCCAGCTCGACCCAGTCAACTGCCCCGTTGGTGCAGTACTGGAGTTCCTGCAGGCCCGTTTCTCCGCAGGGGTAACCCATTCCACTGTTAAGGTCTACGTGACAGCTATTTCGTCATACCACGCCCTTATTGGTGGCCAGTCAGTGGGTAGACACCCCCTAGTTACACGTTTCCTCCGCAGTGCGCTGAGGCTGAGGCCTCCGGTACGATCTCGCGTCCCTACGTGGGATCTGGCTGTGGTTCTGTAGGCTCTGTGCATTGCACCTTTCGAGCCCATTCAGGAGATAACTGAGAGACTCCTCACTATCAAGACCGTCTTCCTATTGGCTATCACCTCTCTGAGGAGGGTGGGTGACCTTCAGGCCCTGACAACGGCCTCTATTCACTTTGCGCCCGGTTCGGCGAAAGTATTCCTCTACCCCCGTGTGGGGTATGTTCCGAAGGTCCCATCGGTCGTTCCACAGCCGGTCGTACTGCAGGCCTTCTGTCCTCCTCCCTTCGGGGAGCCAGACCAGGAGAAGCACAACCGTATATGTCCAGTGCGAGCGCTGGACGCATACATCCACAGGTCCTCCCTGTGGAGAAAGTCGGACCAGCTGCCCGTGTGCTATGGTCCGCCTAGGAGGGGTCTTCCTGCTACGAAGCCCTCTCTTAGTAGGTGGATTGTGGGTGCCATGGCTTTGGCATACGAGGCCTCTGAGCTCCCCCCGCCGGTGGGAGTCAGAGCGCACTCAACCCGAGGTGTGGCGGCCTCCAAGGCCTTCTGGGCAGGTGTTCCATGCAGGACATCTGCAACGCAGCTGGGTGGTCCACGCCCCTGACTTTCGTTAGGTTCTATGACCTCGACATCTGAGCCACTCCCGGCTCCTCTGTCCTTTCGTCCTGACACCAGGCAGGGACTTGTCAGTCTGGCGGCGTTGGTATCTCGTTCCCATATGCGTTTCGACGCAGCTCGAAGTTCCTGGAAGGGAATGTCGCGTTGCCACACTTCCGGCATCCCTGCCAGCGCTTGCTTCATGACTTGAAGCTGAAGCCGGCTCCGCCGTACGTGCTTATATGCTTCCTGGTCGTGACGTCACCCCGCCCGTGACGCTTCGCCCTTGTTTGACTGATTACACATCATATTCAGAGCCTGGTCACGCTGAAGGCGTTCCCATATGCGTTTCGACGCAGCGTCTCGTTCCCTTCAGGGAACCATGGTTACATACCTAACCTGAGACGTTCTTGGTAATATTAATACATTTTTATTTTTTAAAGTTTTTTTTTTTGTTGTTGGTTTGTTAAAGCTATGGGGCTTCTAGTTTTCAAAAAGCACAAATATGTATTCCACACACCTATATATGTGTAAATGGTCTCACATTATGTATGTAAATGTTACAGATTACATAAGATTATCAAACAGGTTGCGACATACTATAATCAATAAATGATCTCGGTGGACTGTGTTTTAAGTTTCATAAGCAAGTATGTCTATATCTAACTCTTTGACTTTAAAAAAGCCTGGAAAATCCAGCTTCCCATCATATATGAACCCCTTAAAAATCCATCTATGCAAGCTATGGAACACATTTCTCCAATTCCTAATAATACACACCTAAGCTAAGGTAGCTGATGCTGGTCAAGCAAGCTTTTTACACTGAAAGCATCCGTTCTGTCCGAGCTCCCACATTCCTGCTGTGATATTACAACGCAGGGTTGAAACAGCCATTCTCAAGGAAATTTTGCTAAATCCCTTTACACACCAATAACCAATTTGAGGTCATTATTTCTGCACTGCTTTAAGTGCAGAAATAATCATATTTATCAAAATGATTTGAAAATATTTGTCTGCTGAATAACAAAGGAGGGCAAAAAGGTAAGTGTCACAATTTCCCTTTTTGCCCTCCTTTGTTATTCAGCAGACAAATATTTTCAAATGATTCTCCATTTTGAAAGGACATTTCATAGCATTAGAGTATAATTAGGTTGGAAAAAATATAACAATGCACTGAACTGAACACATTCTTGTAGTGTTAATACGAACACATTTAAACAGTTTAAGATTGCACCCATTCTTGTCAAAATGAGTATTTCAAAGAAGCCTTGAACCCCTTATTTAATACAAGCACGGATGAGAAAAGATCGGAGTGAGCCAACTGGCAGGGACTAAGCAATTTTTGAATATTACTGACCCAGCGTTTGGAAATACCGAACACAAGACGGCAAAAAAAATGAATGCTTTTTTAGTCCAGAAATCCTTTCACCTCCTTACATTCAGCTGATCAGATTAAGAGAGAGGTTTAAGAAGATTTGGACAAAAAAAAAAAAAAAAAAACTTCAGTGCAATGGAAGGAGTGGAAAAGATGGAGGGGGGAGAACAGTTTGCGATTCAGTAGCCCCAGGCAATTCATCATAGAAATTGAGTTTCTAATGCAGCATCTTGTGAATCCCTTTTGCTCTGTCAACGTTTTAATACATTACACTGAGAAATTGTAAATCATGTTATAAAAAGCTGGCACTAACTGCCCCCCTTAACTAACTCTTATAATTTCTTAGTTCCTTCTCTCTTTCTTGCTCTTTACATCTCACACTCGCACACATACCAGCGCTCTCAATACAGAGGTGGATCTATCAAGAAAAAAAAAAACCTGCTGCAGGCCTGTTCCTTACAAGAGAAAAGGAATCTAAATCTCATCATGCCTGTTAAGTTGTGATTTGAAGAGAGTAGAGAGTTGTGGGCCTTGACACATTCTGTACACAGAGTTTGTTTCTTTCCTTCTCTTTTCGCTCTTCGCCATGCCTCTCAAAACTGTCTGTCACAAAGAGGGACACAAGCAAACAAAAGGAGGTGGATATATTAGTGGACTCAAGTCACCACTCCAAGAGAGCTGGTGAACATGTGGCACTCTAGTACTAATTCTTCTGTCATGTAAGATCATGGAAATCGAAGTGTCTGAGGACTAAACCTCCTCTTTGCCTGCAGTCCAAACAATGTACCTGTGCTATTGCTGCAGTTTAGTTCATGGCATTCATGGGCTCAGAACAGCAGCAGTGAATCTGGAATATGGCTTGTCCATCCGGAGAGTGATGCAATATGTGGTTATACAGTGTTTGAATTGAGCTTATGAGTCAAGGCTGCTGTTTCATTCAACTTATGATTGTACATACACTAAATAAGAATTATGATAAAGAAAAGGAAACATTCTTTTTAAAAATCTAGTTTAAAACACGTGCCAATTTCTTAGTATTTATATAGTTTGGTTTTATAGGGTTTAAAAGATTTTTATACTACTTTTCAAATAATTTGTAAATACAAATGCAAACTGCACTAACCTTGACTTGTCTATTAATAAATGAATAGTAATGTCACACATTATATTATACATTACATATATATATATATGTGTGTGTGTGTGTGTGTGTCTGTGTGTGTCTGTGTGTGTGTGTATACACATATATACAAACGATTAATAGCATCTAAAATAAGTTTTTGTTTACATAATATATGTGTGTACTGTGTATATTTATTATTTATATATAAAGACACACACATACAGCATATATTCATATAAATTATATCATATATATAAATAAATTTAATATAACATAATATTTTTCTTAAATATATACATAATAAATACACACAGTACACATACATTCATTCATTCATATACAGTCATGGCCAAAAATATCTGCACCCTTGGTAAATATGATCAAAGGCCGCTGTGAAAATTAATCTGCATTGTTAATCCTTTTGATATTTTATTAAAATAAATTCACAAAAATCTAACCTTTCATTGGATTATAAGAATTTAAAATGGGGGGAAATATCATTATGAAATAAATGTTTTTCTCAAATACACATTGGACACAATTATTGGTACCCCTAGAAATTAATATGAGTAAAATATCTCTGAAGTATATTCCCATTCATATTCACAATTTTGAGCACTCCAGGGTGATTATGAACATGAAATTATCCAGCCATGGTTTCCTGTTTCACCGAAATATAAATAGGAGGGAAAACAAAGCCCAAATTCCCTTAATCATCCAGCACAATGAGAAAAACCAAAGAATATATTTCTCATGTGCAGCAAAAGATAATTGAGCTTCACAAATTAGTCAAGTGGCTTTAAGAAAAGAGCTAGAGCAGTGAAATGACCATTTCCACCAACAGGGCAATAATTGAGAATTTCCAATCAACAGAAAATGTTACGAAACTGCCTGGAAGAGGACATGTGTCTAAATCGTCCTAATGCACAGCAAAATTTCCAGTGTTGTCTAGAGTTGTTTTTATGGTGTTAATTTTCCAGTGTTAAAAAGTGTTGATTCTGGTGTTGATTTGAACGACATGAACACTTGCAGTGTAAATCAGTATTCAGAGTCAGCGTTAATACAGAGAGTTGACATAATTGACACTGGTGATGAGTTGATCCTATTTCCGGTCCTTGCACATTATTTCCGTTTTGATTAATGGCGGATGATCTCCAGGAGCAGAGAGTGATCAAACACAGGTAATATCTTTTTAAGGACTTAATTCTGTCAATTTTCATATTAAGATTTCACATTCTAGAATATTCTTGTGAATTGCATAACATTGTCGCATTATTTCTGTTTAGACTTCGCGGCAGACCACCGATGCCAGCCAGAGGCCAGCTTGCAAACTGAGGTAAGACTAGATGATGTTGATTAGTTTAAACATTCGACACTATTTTAGACTTTGTGGTGAAAATTTACACAATATTTTCTGTGATTCATGTCCATGTCATTTTCTGTTCACTTAAATGAGCAGCTAACGGTTAGGCGCGAATCTGTTTTAAACATGCACACCGCGCGTGCTGTTTTGGATAATGTTAATCAAGTTACACGTCTCATCTACACTCTTCTCCAAAATACAGTGCAGAGGACGATCATGCAATCCAGTGTTTTGCTGAACTATATTTTTGGACACGTTGAAGAAATTTGTGGAACTGCTTAAGGATTGGGTATTTCAAGTTCCCTTCCAGGAACGTCGAGCTGCGTCCGAAGACGCTATGGGAATGCCATCAGCGTAACCGACGCTCTGAATATTGTCTACAACCAGTCTAATGGATGGGTGAGGCGTCACGGGCGGGGTGACGTCACGACCAGGAAGTATATAAGCACGTGCGGCGGAGCCGGCGTCAGCTTTCTGTCATTCAGCAAGCGCTCTGTGTGTTGTCAGTCTGTAAATTTTTTGTCTTGTGAGTCTTATTTAGTGTTGTCTGTCCTAAAAAAGATGCCTAAAGCAAAGGCCAAGACAGTGGGCGATCCCAGATCACGTTTTAGGTTGTGTGTTAGTCCCTGCTCTCGCTACATCACGAGTGGGGACACACACAATCTGTGCGTGGTCTGTCTGGGTGCGGAGCATGCGGCGTCGGCTCTCGAGGGAGCCGATTGCCCGCACTGTGAGCGGCTCTCGCTGCGCACACTCCGCACCCGGAGGGCTCTCTTTGAGGAGGGAGCCTTCGTGAGCGCCCCACGTGGTGCTGGTCCCGCTGCTGCTCTGTTGGGCTCACAGGCTGATCTGGCTGGCGAGTGTGAGACGGGCATGTCCCTATCTCCTCCCGTATCTGCCAGATCTGGTGTCCCGTCTCTCGGGGAAGCGGTTCCTTCCCCCGAGATGAGGACTCAGCGCTTCGTCTCTCTTCCTCCGAGGAGGTTGACGTGACGAGCGTTGACGAGGTTTCGCCGCCTCTCTCGCCCCAATATGAGGAGTTGATAGAGGTGGTGACTCGGGCAGTGGCCAAGCTCGACATCAGTTGGCCCCCCGAGAAAGCAACTGTGCCGCAGTCCAACTTGCTGGACGAGCGCTTTCTGCACTCGCGGCCACCACCTCTACGCAGAATCCAGGGTGGATACAGGGCGATGTACGCTTGCGAGCTATCTGTCTCCTTCCGCAGCGTCGTCCTTGAAGGCTCCCACTCTGCCCACTAAGCCTCTGCGCACCACATCATCATTAGTGGGCAGGGGGTATGCGGCAGCAGGACAGGCTAGTGTGTGTCTGCACACTATGGCAGTGTTGCAGGCGTACCAGGCTGAACTGCTGAAGGAGTTAGATGAGTTCGGGGATATCAGAGCTGATGATATTCTAGAGCTCAGGAGGACCGCCGATTTGGCTCTCCGCGCCACCAAGGAGTCGGCCCGTGCTATCGGCCGCTCCATGTCAGCTTTGGTGGCAGCGGAGAGACATTTGTGGCTGACCCTGTCCGACATCAAAGAGAAGGACAGGGTCTGCCTCCTGGATGCCCCGCTGCAGCCTTCTGGCCTGTTCGGCGACGCTGTGAGCACCGTCGTCGACAGGTTTCAGGAGGCTCGTAAGCAAGCGGAGGCGTTCCGGCGGTTCCTCCCCCGTCGCTCTCTAACTCTGGAGGCTGCTGGGTGGGAGCAGCCTCCTCCGCATACCAGCTCCTCACATAGGGCTGCGCAGAAAGAGAGCGTCGCCTCTCGTGCTCCCCCGAGGCGGAGCCGAGGGCAGCGGAGCTCCGCGCCGGGGACTTCGAGGCCGAAGGCAGACCTGAGGGATGTCTTGTCGGCCAAGAGGTCCTCGGCGAAGAAGTCCTGATGGGCGAGCCCCAGGACTTCGGAGGGCGGCCCCTACTGGGGTGGAGCGGCTTACACCGCGGCACACGGTGACCATCTCCCCTCGGTGCCCTCCGGGGATTTGTCTATCAACCCTGCAGTTCCAGGGCACAGCAGGTCCCAGCGAGTGGTACTCTCAGGTTCTTCCGCCAGTGATTTCAGCGGGCCTGAGAAACTCGCCTCAGCCGCCAGATCATGCGTCTCCTGCCGGTGCGCCGCAGCGAGGCAGCGGTCTGGCCGCTTCTCTGACACCAGAGGTCAGTCTCGAGAGACTGATTCCCTTAGTAGATCGTTTGGCAGCTTAGCAGCGGCTGCCGAATGTGTCTCTTTGGGTCCTGCGGACGGTAGAGGCTGTCTATTCCATCCAGTTCGATGGGCCACCTCCGCAGTTCAACGGGGTTTGCGTGACTACGGTCCGCCCCGAGCAGGCTCTGGTCTTGGAACAGGAGGTTGGTACTTTGCTGAGGAAGGAAGCCATCGAGTTGGTTCCACCTCACGAAGTCCACACCAGCTTCTACAGCCGGTACTTCATTGTTCCAAAGAAGGATGGGGGACTGAGGCAAGACTAGATGAAACTGGATTTGCGTCTCTTGAACCGCTCAGTCAAATCGCTGAAGTTCAAGATGTTGATGGTCAATCAGATCGTGTCTCAAATCAGGTCCGAGGACTGGTTTGTCACGATAGACCTCAAAGACGCCTATTTCCATGTGTCCATCCTTCCTGCTCAAAGGAAGTTCCTGAGGTTCGCTTTCGGGGGCAAAGCGTACCAGTATCGGGTTCTTCCCTTCGGCCTAGCACTCTCACCCCGCACTTTCACCAAGTTTGTGGATGCGGCTCTGGTCCCGTTGCAACTGCAGGGCATCCGCATACTAAACTATATCGACGATTGGTTGATTCTCGCTCAATCAGAGCGGTTGGCAGTTCGGCATCGAGATGTCGTTCTTGCCCACATGAAAGACTTGGGGTTAAGACTAAACGCCAAGAAGAGTGTGCTTTCTCCAGCTCAGAGAACCACTTATCTAGGCGTAGTGTGGGATTCGACCACGATGCAGGCGCGGTTATCCCCTGCTCGGATCGAGTCGATCCTCACGGCAGTCAAGAGAGTGCGAGAGGGCCAGCCATTCACTGTCAAGCTGTTTCAGAGGCTGCTTGGGTTCATGGCAGCTGCGTCCAGCGTGATTCCTTCTGGCCTGCTGTACATGAGGCCCCTACAGTGGTGGCTCAAGAACAAGGGGGTCTCCCTGAGGGGAGACTCGCTCCGCGCTGTCAAAGTGTCACGGCGCTGCATCCGTGCCTTAGACATGTGGAGGAAACCCTGGTTCTTGTCTCAGGGCCCGGTGCTGGGAGCTCCTTGTCGCCGCGTCTCCCTCACCGGTTGGGGTGCGGTCATGAGTGGCCACCCTGCCCACGGTCTGTGGAGTGGTCGCCACCTGGCGTGGCATATCAACTGGCTAGAGATCCTAGCTGTGTTCCGTGCTCTCAAGCACTTCATCCCGGACCTAAGAGGTCACCACGTGCTGGTGCGCACCGACAGCACGGCAGTGGTCTCTTACATCAACCACCAAGGAGGTCTGCGGTCGCGCCCCTAGTACAAGCTGGCACACCAGATCCTTGTGTGGTCCCAGGGCAAGCTCCTATCACTGAGAGCTGTGCACATTCCTGGGTATCTCAATGTGGGAGCAGACGTCCTGTCGAGACAGGGGCCGAGGCCCGGGGAATGGATGCTTCACCCCGAGGTGGTGAAGCAGATTTGGAAGGTTTTTGGCCAGGCTCCTCTCACAGGCCGGGGGCACCTTTGTGCACCCCCGCCCGGAGATGTGGAAGCTGTGGGTGTGGCCCCTGAGGGGGGCGCAACTCATAGCTTCCGGTCTGTCAACCGAGGTTGTCGAGACCCTCCTCCAATCCAGAGCTCCCTCCACGAGGAAACTGTACGCCTTGAAGTGGAAACTCTTCACTTCTTGGTGCGGGGACCACCAGCTCGACCCAGTCAACTGCCCGATTCGCGCAGTTCTGGAGTTCCTGCAGGCCCGTTTCTCCGCAGGGTTAACCCACTCCACTATTAAGGTCTACGTGGCAGCTATCTCGTCGTGCCACGCCCTTATTGGTGGCCAGTCAGTGGGCAGACACCCCCTGGTTACACGTTTCCTCCGCGGTGCGCTGAGGCTGAGGCCGCCTGTACGACCCCATGTCCCCACGTGGGACCTGGCTGTGGTACTGGAGGCTCTGTGCAGAGCACCTTTTGAGTCTCTCTGGGAGTTGACAGATAGACTCCTCACCATCAAGACCGTCTTCTTGTTGGCCATCACCTCTCTGAGGAGGGTGAGTGACCTTCAGGCCCTGTCTGTGGCCCCTTCGTATATTGACTTTGCGCCCGGTTCGGCGAAAGTCTTTCTCTACCCCCGCGCGGGGTACGTACCGAAGGTTCCGACGGTCATACCACAGCCGGTCGTACTCCAGGCCTTCTGTCCTCCTCCCTTCAGGGAGCCCGACCAGGAAAGGCACATCTGCAACGCTGCGGGATGGTCCACGCCTCTGACGTTTGCGAGGTTCTATAATCTTGACATCAGAGCCACTCCAGGCTCTTCCGTCCTCTCAGCCTGACACCAGGCAGGGACTTGTCAGTCTGGCAGCGTTGGTATGGCGTTCCTATAGCGTCTTCGGATGCAGCTCGACGTTCCTGGAAGGGAACGACCCAGGTTACGTATGTAACCCAGGTTCCCTGAAGGGAACGAGAGCTGCGTCCCGAGCCACACTTCCGGCATCCCTGCCCGCGCTTGCTTCATGACTTTGAAGCTGACGCCGGCTCCGCCGCACGTGCTTATATACTTCCTGGTCGTGACGTCACCCCGCCCGTGACGCCTCGCCCATCCATTAGACTGGTCGTAGACAATATTCAGAGCGTCGGTTACGCTGATGGCGTTCCCATAACGTCTTTGGACGCAGCTCTCGTTCCCTTCAGGGAACCTGGGTTACATACGTAACCTGGGTCGTTTTTCTCAATGAAGTGCTACTGCTTAGAAATTAACTAATTAAAACCAGTCATATAGCAACCAAGCTTAAGCTGATAATAAAATGTCCACAGGGCTTGTTTCAAAGTTTTTCTATTTGCTTTTAAATCACTGAGGTTTTACTTAAATATAAAAAAATAAGGTCTGTATTCATGTTATTGTTAAAATTACTTTTCAGTTAAAAGACACAGACAGCAAGAGGACACAAACTGAAGGCAGCTACATTTAAATTGTTTCTGCTGGCATACACCTGAGGGTAAGTATATCAATGCAGGTGCATCTCAAATTAGAATGTTGTGGAAAAGTTCATTTATTTCAGTAATTCAACTCAAATTGTGAAACTCGTGTATTAAATTCAATGCACACAGACTGAAGTAGTTTAAGTCTTTGGTTATTTTAATTGTGATGATTTAGGCTCACATTTAACCCATTTAAGCCCACCGGAAACTATAGTTGCCGCAGGTTATAGTTGTCATTTTCCTTTTGTAAATATTTTTCTAGATGTTATCCATGTTTTAGATCTAAATGACATGCAAGCAAAGAAACAAATAAAGGATTTCAAGAGGTAAAAAAACTGTGATATGAGGCTTTCAACTTCCTACTTCCAATTTCTTTCTTGAGGGTGACTAAGAGAAGTCAAGACAGTCAAGCACACCAACACCATGGTCATTTAACCAACTTTTGGTGCTTTTGGCAGTGTGGGCAGGTGCCAAATCCTGCTGGAAAATGAAATCAGCATCTTTAAAAAGCTGGTCAGCAGAAGGAAGCATGAAGTGCTCTAAAATTTCTTGGTAAACGGGTGCAGTGACGTGGGTTTTCAAAAAACACAATGGACCAACACCAGCAGATGACATTGCACCCCAAATCCTCACAGACTGTGGAAACTTAACACTGGACTTCATGCAACTTGGGCTATGAGCTTCTCCACCTTTCCTCCAGACTCCAGGACCTTGGTTTCCAAATGAAATACAAAACTTGCTCTCATCTGAAAAGAGGACGTTGGACCACTGTGCAACAGTCCAGTTCTTCTCCTTAGCCCAGGTAAGATGCCTCTGATGTTGTCTGTGGTTCAGGATTGGCTTAACAAGAGGAATTCGACAACTGTAGCCAAATTCCTTGACACGTCTGTGTGTGGTGGCTCCTGATGCCTTAACCCCAGCCTCAGTCCATTCCTTGTGAAATTCATACCAATTCCTGGATCGGTTTTGCTTGACAATCCTCATAAGGCTGTGGTTCTCTCGGTTGGTTGTGCATCTTTTTTTTCCACTTTTTTTTTCCTTCCACTCAACTTTCTTTTAACATGCTTGGATACAGCACTCTGTGAACAGCCAGCTTCTTTGGCAATGAATGTTTGTGGCTTACCCTCCTTGTGAAGGGTGTCAATGATTGTCTTCTGGACAACTGTCAGATCAGCAGTCTTGCCCATGATTGTGTAGCCTAGTGAACCAAACTGAGAGACCATTTTGAAGGCTCAGGAAACCTTTGCAGGTGTTTTGAGTTGATTAGCTGATTGGCATGTCACCATTTTCTAATTTGAGATGGTGAATTGGTGGGTTTTTGTTAAATGTGAGCCAGTGAGAAGGAGAGTTTGAGTGGCTCTCCGAGGACCACACCTGGAGAATTGCAGAAAACAGTTGAGTGTCGGGGTCAGAAAACCTTTAAAAAAAGATTGTCAAACAGCACCTATATCACCGCATGTTGTTTAGGAGGGTTTCAAGAAAAATTCTCCTTGCTCATCCAAAAACAAACTCCAGCATATTCAGTTATCAGATACGATTGGAACTTCAAATGGGACTGGCTTCTATGGTCAGATGAAACTAAAAAAAATTGCTTTTTAGCAACAAACACTCAAGATGGGTTGTGTGAACACATGGATAAAAAGTACCCCATGTGTCCAATGAAATACAATATACTGCTGTATTTTTGATGTTGTGGGCCTATATTTCTGCTGGAGGTCCTGGACATCTTGACAAAAATGGGTCACTGAGCACAAAACCAAGCTTCTGCTATGGTCATTCCAGTCCTCTGTCCTGAACCCTATAGAAAATGAGTGAGGTGAACTGAAGAGAAGAAGCACTAACATGGAGCTGTGAATCTAAATGGTCTGGAGTGATTCTGGATGAAGGAATGGTCTCTGATCTCTTGTCAGGTGTTCTCTAACCTCATCAGGCATTATAGGAGAACATTTAGAGCTGTTAAACTGACAAATGGAGGTTTCAAAAAGTATTGAATAAAAGGGTGGTGTTAATTGTGGCCAACGTGTATTCGATAAAAACATTTCATAATGACATTTCCCCCCATTTTAAATTCTTATTATCCAAGGAAAGGTAAGATTTTTGTGATTTTTTTTAAATAAAAGATCAAAAGGATTAACAATACAGATTAATTTTCACAGCCTTCTTTGATCATATTTACCAATGGTGCCGATATTTTTGGCCATGACTGTATATATGTTTAATATAATGTGTGAACTATTATTTATTAATAGACAAGTCAAGGTTAGTTTAGATTGCAAAATGTCTTTACAAATTATTTATATATACATACAAAGAGTAAATAGTACAATTGACTTTATTTCACATAAACTAAATTGCACAGTAAAATCTAAAAAAACAATAATAATTGTTTAATAATTTGAAACAATTATAACCTTTATCAGGGACTCCATGGATGCATTTGTAGTCCTTAATCTGTCAGTAAATTAATAGTTATTAATATGCATAAGTGTTATAATCTTGTCTTGAATGGGCAGCCGTGTGTGAGGGGGAGATTTGGGGAATCCGACATAAGTTTTCAGACAAGAAAATGGTCACCCTCTTAATCACATTTGAAATTATGCATTTCATATCGATCAGTGGAGCATGTAGGTGTCACTGAATATTACATATCTTAACATCCTACCATTAACAAACCATTTCAGCTGACTGCATTGCTTACAGTACTAATAATCTTTGTTAATCTTTTTCTTAATTGACGCAGTTCATCACCCCCAGATATCAGAGATGATACCACACACCCAAGAATATGTGTGTCTGCTACATGTGTGGACACTAGCATTAGCATGCTAATAGAAGACTCAGCGCATATGTGTGTATATGTTCATAATATAGTGTGTTTGTTTATTGCATTAGACATGTATGAGAGTAATCTAAGTTCTCACTGTGACCAGCTGAAGACTCTTGCTGCCTCTCAGGAATCATTAGCTGGCTGACTGTTCAGGTGCAGCGAGCTCTGTCACACAGCTAAACTTTATTTAATGCTTCAGGAGACTGTTTCACTATGGGTCTCATGTGTAACGAAAAAGTAATCTCAAGGTGACGAGAGGAGAGCCGCAAAGACGCACCGCTCCTTCATCTTCATCCCGCCAACCTCCCTGGAGCTCTTGCCTGTGTGAAGGCGATACTTCTGAGAGGTGCACTGGACAGATGGGTTATGACGTTATGACCATCCCAGACCTGCAGAGCCTTTTAGCACTCTAAATAAATCACTGAAAATAAATAAATAGAAATATAGTCTTGCTTTTGAAGATTTGTATTTTTTTTACAAACACACTTAAATAAGAACTAAAACTACATAAGATATTAAACAGATAGTTCACCCAAAAATGCTAATTCATCATTTATTTATCCCCAAGTTGTTCCAATCTTGTATGAATTTATTTAAGTTGTCGAAAACAAAAGGAGATATTTTGAAGAATGCTGGTAACCAAACAGTTGACAATAGCCTTTGACAGCAAATTCATTTTGAGTTTTGGAACTCACTTCTTTAAATGATGACAACATTTTCATTTTTGGTTGAACTATCCCTTTAAAGGTATAATTCTGTTATTCACCGTAATGGGCCAGTCGTGGCCTAATGGATAGAGAGTCGGCCTTGTAACCTGAAGGTTGTGGGTTCGAGTCTCAGGTCCGGCAGGGATTGTAGGCAGGGGGAGGGAATAACCGACACTCTCTCCACCCTCAGTCAATACCATGACTGAGGTGAGATCCTTGAGCAAGGCACCGAGCCGCCCACTGCTCCGGGTGTATGTTCACTACTGTGTGTACACTTGGATGGGTTAAATGCAGAGCACAAATTCCGAGTATGTGTCACCATACTTGGCCCACACCAGTTCCCTTTCCCTAATGTCATTATTTCTTGTGTGAAACACAAAAGAGGATATTTTGAATAAATTTAATTTTGGTTGTTATAAAAAGTTTTCACAAACAGAACAAGCCAAACAAAATATTCTTCAAAATATTTTTTTGTGTGTTCCACATAAGAAATGGGATTTTTCAGACATTATTACTTTCTTACTTTTAATTGTTTTATAATGTTTTCCACATGTATATATATTTAGACATTATCAAAGACTACACTGTAGCTGATTTGTAGATTAATTCTCATTTTTACCATAAAAAATGGTCATATTTCTCAGTCATTTCAGATCTCAAGTGTGAATTTTAAGGCAAATTTACTTTTTAATTTATTTATTTTTGTGTTCTTATTGCAAGTGCCACAAAGGTTGCATAGATTCATACCATTCCAATAAAGTAAAATAATAACACTAATACTACTACTACTAATAATAATAATAATTTAAAAACACTATCTTCCAGCCTAAAATTACCAATAACGATGACCAAAGGGATAACAGAGTTTAATTTAACCCAGAAACTTTCTTTAAAGGCAGTAGAATCTTTGTTCATTGTTAAATTAAAAGCAATATTCCACTCTTTACAGACAGCTAGATAAGTACTAGTTGCAGCGGTGCAAACTCGTCAGGAGTGAAAAAGGTGACAAACTAACCCCCCCCCCCCCCCCCCCCCCCCCCCCCCCCCCCCCCCCCACACACACACACACACACATTTCACACACAATGGCAAGTCAAACTGCTATATAGGGAGATAATGTTACACACAGCAAAAAATGTTTTTCTTACATTTTTCTTGTCTTTTTTCCAGTCCAAATATGTAATAATTCTTAAATCGATTTTTGTTTTTGTTTTTCTGGAAAAAAATAAGTCAAAACTCAAAATAATCTTGTTTTCGGTTTGAAATAAGATTATTTTGTTTACCCCATTTGCAGATTATTTAGCTTGTTTTAAGGAAAAACTCACTTCATTTTGACTTATTTTTCTTCTGAAAACAAGAATAATTTTAGCTTGTTTAGAAAATGCTTCTTGATTTAATTTTTAACAAGACAAAAACAGCATTTTTGCAGTCCACCATTCAAGGATAAACACCTTTATATGATTAAAAGACATTTGAGCGACAACTACGGTCTACAATCAACAAGGATTGTTGTTAAGATGTTACATGAACTTAATCAGGGGAAATAAACCACTGTGAATCTTTATTTCAGCACTCTTATTTATTTATTTTACAGATCTACACGATTCACGTGAATGACCTATTTCAAGGGGAAAACGGCGAATTTCGCTGAAAGCTGATAAGTTTGCACCCCTGTAGTTGTAACAGCAGAAATATTCTGTATTCATAGTCATAGATGAAGCTAGAATCTATTTAATCACGTCAAAAGACAAAGTACACTGACCAATTAAACTGCTTTTAAAATGCTTATGATCAGGATAATGAGCCGTGGCCTACATGTCATGGAAATCTCCTCTCCACGAGTTTCCTCCTTGTTGTTATCTGAAGGGAGTGTTTCACGTAGGACAGGTAAGTGGAACTGGGTCACTGAGCTTTGCTTCCAATTTGCCACAGCGTTCACAAAGTGTGAATCATACAAGGATTTAATCTCACTTAAGTCCACTTAAACCCCTCTCTGCCGCAGAATGGCTCACTTGAACTGTCACAGGTAGGCCCATTTTATTGTACCATCTCTCCTGCTCTCCTTACACCAACAGAGCCACTATTACAAGAGTGTTTATGAACCAGCGGATTGGCCTGACATCTCCTACAAATCCATCCAAACTCTATTCGACAGGATTAGGGTATTAAGCGACCATATAAAGCCATTAATGCACCTCTGTCTGCCAGGGACGTGGTACTGTTCCTACAGGATGAAGGAGAGGGAAGGGCACCTGGTCCCATGTTGCACCAGTTCGGACTGATATCAACGGTGTCATCTTATTGGGTGAAGATCAAAGGACAAAAAATCAGGTCAAATGCAATCCTACCAGCCGTATCCCTCTGAACATGTGGCTTGACACCACTGAGCATCCATTTAAGTTATTAAGTGCTGATCATGTTGGTAATCCAGCATGCAGCTTCTCAAAAGCTTCTGCTAATAAAAACATATCTTGTCCCAAACTGCAAATTAGGTTATCGTAGCGGTCTCCACCTGTTCCATTCACTTTGCAAAACCAAATGTTTGTGATTTTGTTTGGGTGCTAGCTGTGGTCATGACTGTATCCTTGTATCCTGAAAATATATGCTACCAATAGAAGCATGATGAAAAAAAAGAAATAAAAAAAGTTAATTATATTCTTAATTAATGCATGGGTAAAAATACTGATCTTCATTTTCTGGATTTTCAAAATTTTTACCCACATTGAACATGCAGTCTGATTTGAATCTTATGAAATAAAAAAGGCTGCGTAACAAAATAATGGCAACGTACGCTCTTCTGTGTCAGCCGCATACTGAATGCGCTGTTTTCATTCAAATCAAAGCATAAACAAGCATAGAAGACGTATTCTTGTGGTGTGGCTGACACACAACAGTGTGCGCTGCTTGAGTCCAGCGGATATTCTCCAAAATGGCGCTACGCTGAACCAGGGGTGACAAATTTTTGAATAAAGTTGTTTTGTTTTCTTTGCGCTGAAAAAGTGTTCTTGTCGCTTCATTTAATTCACATTGAACCTGATGACAGATGATGGACTATTCTGACAATGCTTTTCATACTTTTCTGAGCCTTGACAGTGTTATTTACTTGGCAGTCAATGGGACAGTCACAAGCCTCCCGGTTTTCATCCAAAATATCTCAAATTGTGCTCCGAAGATGAACGAAGCGAGTCTTGCCACACTGCAATAAAGCCCAGATCGGTGGAGTGTTGCAGTGATGTTTGTCCTTCTGTAGGTTTCTCCTATCTCCACATATAATCATGGAGCTCAACTAGAGTGACCATCAGGTTCTTCGTCACCACTCTAACCAAAGCCCTTCTCCATTAATTGCTCAGTTTGGCCAGGAGGCCAGCTCTAGGAAGAGCCCTTGTTGTTTCAAACTTCTGTGAACCTTCAATGAAGCAGAATTTTTTTTCTGAACTCTTCCCCCAGCTGTTTTTTTTTTACCTCAGGGCTTGGTTTTTGCTCTGATATTCATTTTCAGCTGTTAGACCTTTTATTAAGGCGTGTGCCACAGGTTAACTTCACTCGAAGTGTAGTAACATCTACAAGCACTATGAATGCTCCTCATCTATATTTCAACTGCCCTAAATAAGGGTGTGAATATTTATGCAATTGAATTATTTAAGTTTTTTTTTTTTTTTTGTCTTTGCCAGTTTGGTGTATGGAGTGTAGATTAATGTGGAGAAAAGTAATTTAAAGCAGTTTAACATAAGGTAGCAACATAACTAAACGTGCAATAAAATGAAAGGATATGAATACTTTCGCAAGGCACTGTATATTTAGTCAGTCAATTACAAATTATTATATATTTGTAATTGTAATTTGTAATTATATATTTGTAATTCATCATCAGAATAGTTTTGAAAGGTGCATGCCATTCCTGTACCAGAACATAATGCATTAAGCAAACACAGAATTGTACCCTTACATTGGAAGTACAGACTTTTCAAACAGAGTATTAAGTTTTAGTATTAAACCACAATTATTTCTTTGTAACGGAGGAGGAAGGATCATAATATTCAAATCCGTCTTTAACCTTTCATAGCAGGAGGATTAGAGAGGAAATTCTCCATTTCAAACTATTTCCTCAACCCCCCCTCCCACTTACCAGCAGTAATAACGATCATTATCTCCATTGTGTGAAAAACGGATTATTATATCAGTGTATAAACCCAGGAACACCCCTACCATTATAAAGTTATTTCATTCTCCTCAGGACTGCTGTCTGAGAATGGCAGGGGTCCCTGGTAGTCACCGAGGCCATCATGGGTGACTGCGCTCCTGATCCGCCATTGTCTGAGCAGCACAGTCTCTATTCCAGGAGTTCAATATACTTAAGCTGCACACTCTCTCACTCTTGATCTTAAATATTTGATCTGAGGAAAATGAAATCCAACAGTGCAGAAATGTATTCCTCATTCACATTAAGAGGGCTGTGTCACTGGAGCGAGCTACAGCACACCATGGTGGAAGAAAAAGAAACTCGACCAGTAGGCCTATGAACGCTTTGGGATTTAAGTGAAAAAGAACAGTGTTCATTACTCTGCTAAAGATGTTGTTGACTAGTTATCAGAGCATGTATGTAAAAGTATTTTAATAAAAGAAGAGAGAAAGAAGGAAAGAAAGAAATCAAATAAAGATGGCCTGACTTTGACAAAAAGGATGAACTGAAGTGATTCTTCAATGAACACTTCACTGGTGATTCACGTTATATACTGACATTTGCTTTATAAATGGGCATAGTATAAAACCCAATAAACTCTCTTAAGGGCAAGTGCAAGCACTTTAGTGCTTCATCTCACAAAACTGACTTCAAATTCTTTCAACAATCACACAACCTGAATAAACATCAACTTTTGTTCAGTAAACTTCAGTTATCTTGACCTTGTAAGAAAGGAACACTTATTTAAATCATAGCAATAGACCGTGAAAACTTAAAGCCAAGATTTAAAGAAAATTGCTGGAGAGTCTAAAGCCGCAAATGGCAATGATCTTTTATTTTTATCTTATTTGTGTATTTCAAGAGTTTTAGAAACAGTGCAGTGCTCAAATTCATCTTGAACACAAACTAGAGTGCAACTTCCATTTGATTTAGTTACTTTTGCCTTCAACTATTTCATGTTTAATATTTCATAGCAAGGTCACACTTCTGGGCTCCCCACACCCCTCAGTTTTCTTACCAGCGTGGTTATATTTCTTAAACATGTGCACTTCATGTGCACTTCTTTAATTAAATCATATCTCGATTCAGTCCATCTCAGTCTTATTGACGGCAAGGTCATAAAACTATTAAGAGAAGTCGTTGGTAAAACTGTCGTGAGCAAGAGGTGGTTCAAGAGGTTAATTAAATGCCGACTGCGGTTTCTTGGAATTCTTCCATCTGAGACAACCTGGAGGGAGAGCGGCATTCCTGCACAAAGATGTGCGTGCTCAGTTAAACACAACCACACAAGGGCACCATAAATATTTGTATAAATGAAAAAAGAACCTTTTGTTTTCATAAATGTATTAAGCTGCACCTCTGAAAATGTTGCAGAAAACCAATATTCCACTGAACAGCTACAGAATCAGCCTATATATACAGGATCAGTATGTGTGTGTGTGTGTGTGTGTGTATAATATAAAAAAAATATTTTTTTACATTACATATTTTTTACATATATTTTACATATTTACTTGCACACAAATAAGATTAAATGACATATGCAACCGCATATACAACAGCATTTTCCATTTAGTCACTGAAGATTCCAGAGAACCAGCTCCTGAGTTGTGTCACTCCCACAGTCGGTTATCAGACCTCTGACAAATGGCTTGTGATGAGGACATCAGATGTTTGTCTCTGATGGTTGCATTTTTCTCTTGTGAAAATTGTAACACGTTTTTTTCCTGTTCAGCCAACTTGTTTTGATCTTTACTCGTGTCCCTCATCAACTCCATCACTTCAAGTTGAGGCATCTGTTCAGAGGAAGATTAGACAAGAGATGGGAATGTGTATTGTGGCTACATTCAGAGACCCCAAAAACACTGTTTCTCAGATTAGACAATGCAGAGATTGCATTGTAGACAATGCTACTGCTTTCAGATGTGTTGTGTTTTTTTATGAGATTTCAATAGAGTAGGTCTGACTGACATCTGTTATCACCTTAAAGACCTAAAGAGGAGTAAATAAAAAGTAAACATTAACCAAAAAAAATAATAATAATAATTTTTGCAGCAAAGGAATCAGACTCAGTATAAATAATATATAAATTCATCATTCATGAAGAATAAAATATAAAGAATATCTGTAGTAATATATGGAGCTGGACTTCCCAATTTTTTTTTTACTTTATCAAAAATTCTTTCTGGTATCTGAATAATTTTTGGTTCGACTGTGTATGTGTGTGTATATTACCATGGCCGAGAGCGCTCAATGCACAGCAAATAGAAAAAAAAACACCTGCAAATTAAGAAAACAACTTCATCAATTTGACAACACACCAGCTACAAATGCTCACAACACAACCAAATAAAGAAACACACTGCAAATAGAAAAAACACCTTCAAATTAAGAAAACAGCTTCATCAATTTGACAACATGCGCTGCAAATGCTCAAAACACAAACAAATAAAGAAATGCACTGCAAATACTCAAAACACAACCAAACAAAGAAACGAAAATTCTTTATTTTTTTGTGTTGTGAGCATTTGCAGCACCTGCTGTGAAACTGATGAAGATATTTTCTTGATTTGCTGGTGCTTTTTCTATTTGCATGTCTTCTGAAGTTGCAGCGCGTTGAGCTCTCTCGGCCACCGTAGTATATACACACACACACATATACATATACATATATATGTGTCTCGGATATGAGACACTTAAAGAAAGACAACTCCAATTATACACATCAAATATCTTGGGATTCCAGGTTTAAATGTGCAGAGAAGGACATTGTCACTAAAAACAGGAGAGTGAGAAAATCACAACAATTTTAATTATTGGGCAAACTGTCCCTTTAACACATTTCTTGCAAAATGCACAGTAAAATGTGATTTGAAGAATGACGCATTCAGGTATAATGGCTTACGTGTTTGTCTCTGCTTTCTGCCCTCGCTGTTACCTTTGATACCAAAGATGTAGCACAACAAATATTACCGAAATGACTAGAAGCCTTTCAAAGCAGAGATCCCTTGAAAAGGCCCTGTTAGGGGTAGCTGGGGAAAGTTGAAGAGAGCAAACAAAGCCTTTGGCTGCATGGCCTGATAAACAGTAAAGAAGTATCCAGGGTAATGCATTATTCGCTCAGGGAATTAATCAATTTCCACACATGCCCTGGCCCTTGCAATTATACTGCACAAAAATGCTACCCATCACTTTCAAAGCCAAAGGGACAAATAGTGGTCAGAGCTGTAAGGGAGTGCTGTTTGAATGCAGGGACGCAAAAAATTCACTTATTGCTGCCCTGGCATTACCTATGCAGATCTTTATCAGTGGCCAGTGCCTCTATTGTAACCATTTTGCTGGCCTACAATGGCTTTCTGTACACCCAAGCTACTGGGAGATTGGCTAAAATTATACTCCCTTCATGCTTGGCTAGGTGGCAGTTTAGAAACAAGCTGCATGTGCAAGCCAGAAGATGATTGCTGATAATAGAAGCCTCACATCCTGTTGACCTTTCGTCTGCTTTTTCCTTCTCCTTCCTATTTTTTCTTCTCCTATCCAACTGTTCTTCAATTGCTGTGACAGTGGAAAAAGGACAGATTGCTTGGGAGGGACATAAATCCTGTGCTCCCAAAACTCCCTGACGCTAATATAAAAAGTTACATTTATCATCATCACTATAAACATGTTTTAATGAGCAAAAATGTGATACTTAAGTGCTTCGTTATATATTTTATAAGGAAATATTGAAATATGACTCTATAAGGGATTACTTTTTTGACTTCATTCGTGAAGAACAATAAAAAGTGGGCATTTGTCATATATAAAAACATAAGATCAAGTTACATCATCTGTGAATTTGAGGTAAAAAAAAATTAAAACAGTACATGTATCCTATTTTACATACTTCATGCATGTAGTGCAAATAATCTGTTCACAGTGATGAACTGAACAAGACCTTGTGTAGCATGAGGACCTGGATGATGTGGACTTAAAGGCATAGCTCACCCAAAATAGAAAATGTGTTGTTAATTTACTCACCCTCAAGCCATCCAAGATGTAGATGACTTTTTCTTTAATAGAACCGTAAAGATGAAAACTAAAAAGAAAAAACTGCTGTTGCATAAAATACAAGTCAATGGCTACCATCACTTTGAGAGTCCCAAAAAAAAAAAAAACTCGGTCTGTGTAAGAAACTTAACATTATTTACAACATTAATACATGTAATCCATAGCCTCAGGCAAGCGGTCTGGAGTGATGTCTGGTTCATGAATGAATGATTCTTTTGAACTGGTTCTATCTAATGAATTGGATGAACCAGTTCACCTAGTCAGACTGAACCATCTGAAACAGTTCACATCTCAAGCAGCATAGATCTACAAGTTACTAAATCAAAACTCACTTTTGAACGTGTCTGACAGTCACTCCGACTTGACCCAAGCCAAAATACCGACGTATATGATTCTATGATGCCCATTCTTGCCAACTCATTCAGCACTTCAGTTATTCCAGCAGTACTCTGAACTGAGAAAACAGCTCGGATTCAGACCAAAGAACTGATGAGCTGCTGATACGAGCATGCGTGAACCGAGCATTTAAAGGGATAGTGCCTCCAAAAATGAAAATTCTGTCATTAATTACTCACCCTCATGTCATTCCAAACCCATCGTTCCAAGACCTTTGTTCATCGTCGGAACACAAATTAAGATATTTTTTATGGAATCTGAGTGAAAGCTCTCGGATTTCATCAAAAATATCTTAATTTGTGTTCTGAAAATGAACAAAGGTCTTACAGGCTTGAAACAACATGAGGGTAATTCATGACAGAATTTTCATTTTTGGGTGAACTATCCCTCTAAATAAAGGGGCAAAATTAAAGTTTTATGGTTCGTCATGGTTTATGTAAAAAGTTGAATTAAGTAGTTAATTGACTAGTTTATACACTGTATATTCTTTAGGCATGCAAAACATCAGTGTTTCACATCATTCTTGGGTGCTTTAAAAATATAATTGCGTATACATTTTTTAAGATCTATTTTTAAGAACATATATTTTAAGATATTTAGATTATATTTGCCAACATCTAATGTTCACTTAATCTTTAAAACACTAATCATTTTAGAACATTGTTAAATGTAATCTTAAATGTAAATGTTAAATGTAAACAGATGTCAAAATTAAATCATTTTTCATATGTTGTGATATTCTAAATTCACCTAGAGAGAAACAGTAGTTCAAACAAATGACATAGTCTTTCATTTAGAATATTAATCTAGAATTTTAATATCAGCCATTGAATTTCCTTCAACTGGAAAACAAAAAATATTTAACAAAATGTGTTCCATGTAAGACAGTACTTTGAAAATCCCATACTCCGTACACTGCACGCTTTGTACTCAGTCATCTAGTGTAGTACACAGTGTATAGTATGAGACACTGTGTGTGACAGATTCAACTTGAATGCCAAGGCCTACAATGAAGAAAAAAAAACTCAGTTTCCGTGGCAACAAGCCAGCAGCTGACAGATTCTGCTATGATGCTAACAAATGATATTTTTCCGTTCCCACTGAGCTCTTGTCTTTGCAAACACCTAATGCAGGCCAAAGGGGCACAGATTCAGCACAAGAAGTATACCAAACAAAGTCAAGGTCATGGCTCTGTGAGGTCAACATCTCACTCAGACTTTGACCTTGTCATCTTTACTCTGCCTTTAGCTCTGTGGCAGCAGGGTAAAACTGGCCAGTGGGCTGTACAGTCAGCGTATTAAACACTAAGACAGCCCCACTGCTCCGCTCCTGTATTACCAGCATATATCACCAGCAGGGCAAAGACAGAAACACAGTTTATCATTTAATAAGCTGGCCTGAGGAGACTACAGATGCTTTACCTATAGAAACATGAACTATCAGATGGAGTCCAAAGTCCAAACTAACATGGAAACCTAAAGATAAGCAAGCAATGTGAACAGATTACAAGCGGGTTGCATTGCAATCATGGCCAGGGGCTTAGTTTCAAGTACTCTTTTGTCTTTTATTCTTTTACAGGATAGACGGATATATAAAATAAATCAAATTAGTTAATAATTAGTGGTCCCACTTTATATTAGGTGTCCTTAACTACTATGTACTTACATAAAAAAATAAGTACAATGTACTTATTGTGTTTATTTTATATTGCAAATCACTTTTGCTGCTATTGAGGTGGGATACAGGTAAGGTTAGGGACAGGTTTGCTGGTATGGGTAGGTTTAAGGGTGGGTTAAGGTCTAAGGGATGGGTCAATATAGTGTAATTATGAATGTAATTACATGCAGGTGTTTTTTACAATATAAGTACAATGTAAAAATATGTATGTATACAGTAAGTGCATTGCATCAAATGATTAAAGGTGCCATAGAATGGAAAACTGTATTCTTGGCATAATTGAATAATACGAGTTCTGTACATGGAAATGACAGTGAGCCTCAAACACCATTGTTTCCTCCTTCTTATGTAAATCTCGTGACCACTGAAAAATAGGCGAATCAGAACATAACACAGACTGTGACCTAACAGTCGGGATCACTAATAGTTACACCCCCAACATTTGCATATACCCGCCCATGTTCTGGGCCAGCCACCAGCAAAACCATCAGAAGTTCTGCAGGTATTGTGAAGAAACAAGCGAGGACAACAGCGAAAATGGCAGATCGTGGAAATAAATGTTGTGTTCCAGGCTGTGCAGGGGATGTGAAGTGCAGGGATGGGTTGGTGTCTGTATTCAGAAAGGCACGGAAAGCAAATAACGCATTCTAATAAAATTATGCGAGCCACTAAAGGGACATGGCTAGCTTAAATTGCAGCTCATAAGATTTCACTTGCCACATAAACAGAGTAAGGAGAGATGACTGAGGATGATGGCGAGTGATTTACAGAGCACCACTGACAAGCATCTGATTTTGTAAAATGTGTGGTAAGTACTGCTGCTCCATAGTATAAACAGAGTTCGTGCGATCGCGAATCTCGAACGAGAAAGTGAAAGTAAAAAGCGATCGTGCATTTGAAAGCAGTTTAAGTGCCCCGCATACATGTGTGTAGTGGCTCCCTGATGCCTGCATTTTATATACAGTATAATTACTGTGAAACACCCAATCAGAGCAGAGCTCAGTATTGAGCCACACTGTGAAACAGCCAATCAGAGCAGAGCTCATTATTATTCATGACCCTTCCAAATAAGCCAATAACAGACCATTTCATTCTAGGGAGAAATCCTAGGGTTGTAAATGTACATGTAAAACCGTTTCTGGAGAATTTTTGCCCTTACTTAAGCCACATACCTTCTATGTAGATATCAGAGAACAATTTCAAATATTGTATCATTGCATTCTATGGCACCTTTATGTAAGTAGCCTACATAATAGTTAAGGCCACCTAAGTGGGACCTAATGTTTATTATGTTTCCTGAATGAATGGATGAATGAATGAATGAATGAATGAATGAATTATATATAAAGACACACACATACAGTATATAATTTGAAAATATTGTACATGTAAAGTATTTACATGTATATATTTATATTCATATAATTTACATTATATCTCAATTATTTATTTAATTATATTTAAAATATAAAAATAACATTGTTTTCTTAAATATATACATGCATGTGTGTGTATTTATATATACATAATAAATATACACAGTACACACACATATATTATGTAAACAAAATCTTTTATTTTTTGGATGCGATTAATCGCAAATTGTTACAGGGCTGGCATGACGTGAGCAGACTCTGGCTTGGCAGGCATGACGTGAGCAGACTCTGGCTTGGCAGGCATGACGTGAGCAGACTCTGGCTTGGCAGGCATGACGTGAGCAGACTCTGGCTTGGCAGGCATGACGTGAGCAGACTCTGGCTTGTTAACGCAGGCTGTGGCTTGACTTGGCTCTTTGAAATAGGCTGGGACTCGACTTGGTTCTATACCAGCAGCAATGACGCTATGAGGTGGTGTTTTGGTTGCCATTTTGTGAGCGTGATCTAACGCAGTTGCAATCAAACAATCGGGTGCGGTATCTCTTTCCTCCGCGACTCCCACAGTGAATGCCGAACCCTCAGTCCACAGAACATAGTCCAGGAAATGACTCAATGATGAACGAGGAGCTTGGTAAATTATTTTTGCTTTTAGTGGCTGGTTAAGGCCATCACAAAAAAAATCTATTAACATGCAATCTGGTAGGTCTGAGCCATTAGCCAAAGCCAAATATTCAGCGATGTAACGCTCTAGTGATCGTGTTCCCTGCTTAAGGGCCAATAATAGGATAGCTGCATCCATACCTGACCGATGTTCGTCGGAAAAGCTGCTGGATCCTTGTTTGGCCGAGTATTGTTAGCCTGCTACCTTACAAAGCGTTCTTAGTTTTCATAGTCTTGCCTTGCCTTGTTTTCCTTTCCGTGTCTGACCCTGCCCGAGTTCTTGGATTATTCTCTCTGCCTTGCCCTGTCTGGATACTGTACGCTGATCGTCGACCCACGCTTGCTCCACGGATTGCTCTGTCTTGCCTCTGCCATACCTGTTTGCTGTCTCTCGACCCTGCCTGTATGACCACGTCTTTTAATAAAGCTTCGCAAATGGATCCTCACGTCTCACGTCTCGTCACTCCCGTAACACAAATAATCATTGCCCAGCACTAAAATAAATGAATGAATGTATGAATGAATGAAATACTGAATGAATGACTGAATGAATGAATAATAGTATTCTTATCCAGAAAAAATAAACATAAATAAATAAATCCCAATTAGTTAACCTTTATTGTTTTATAAAATAAAATAAAATATTCCTAAATGGAATCTTCCTTAGGAACCCTTAAATTTACTTAAGTATAGTTTTGTCCTGTATTGATATATTATTCAAGACCTCGAATTATATAATTATTATTTTGAATAAAAATAAATGCTAAAAATTTCAATAAATGTGTATAAATAAAATGTAAAAACAATACTACATATAAACTTTGGGGAGAAAAATCTTGCAAAACTGAACAAAAAAAAAACCTTGGGCTCAGACAGGGGAAAAGGGTAAAGCATCAGATGAGGTGGAACATGTTTCAGCCCTGCCTAAGAATGGTAAAAAGAAGACTAAAGGTGATGGAGGAGATAGAGAGCCCTCATGTGGGGCCAGCGGTTGCAGTGGATATGTATATCTGCTGATAAGTCTTTCAGTTCAGAAACTGTATTTACTGAGCCTTTTAGATACACATCAGCCACAGAGAAACAGCTCCGGCCTTCATTATTCCGTGTGAATCTTCCCTCATTTACCCAGGATGCCATCAGCTTTATTTCGCCTCCAAATACCCTCATCCACACATTGCACAGCTGTGTTTGGATGACAACCCAGACAAAGTTGCTGTTGATGTGGAAAATGGATGGTAACAAATGTCTGCTTTTGTTGGGTCTGGAGCAAGACCTCCCAGAGCCGAGAAAGCAGCAAAATTAAAGATATAACTGCCATCAACATAGACGCAGCTGTTATTCTGAAGAAATGTTATCAACATTTCAGATATTATTATGTGCATTTTGTGAACCAGGTAACTTTAAGTAAGTAAAGTTTAACTTTAAGTAAGTAATTCTGTGCTAATGTGTTTTGAAAGAAATTAAATGTTACCTAAACATGAATATCATTCTGAATTTACTTTTTTTTTACCATATTTGTCAATGACAAAATAAAATAAAATTAAATCATTTCTAACTGGTATAAACTACTGTAGTTTTCTTTATTTTAATTTTTTTTTTTTTTTTTTTTAAATATTATACATACAAAAGAAACTAGAAAAACTAATTCTACAAAAATATATTCGTGATTTTATGTTTAATGCAATGTTTTTCCATATGGAGTTCCAACAAAGAAACTTTGATTCTACAGTGAGGGTTTGATATTTTTGACATTAAGATTTAAACCATGAAGTAGTTCCAAAAAAGGTAGTATTATTTCACTAATTTAATGCTTGGCAGATGTAAATTTGGACACTGGTGGTCCAATGCTTTACACACAGTGCTTGAAAGGAAACTATAGAACAGAAAACTGCAACAATGTATGAAGGCGTCTTCTTCCCTCATGTGAAGAAAAAACAGCAAGGAAACACACACCGGTTTTCTTCTTTTGACACTGAAATGCACAGACATTACACAAGGCATACCAATACGGATTAGAGAAAGGACGAGATTAGAGCTCATCAAAGCTGACTGGAAAGGCTCAGACATTCAGGGTAGACTTACGGGAACAAGACACATTTCATTTAGCTCTATTATTTGTTCTCTGATCAGTTTTCTGTTTCAGGCAACATGGGTGAAAGCACCGCACTTCAAAAGGCAATTACTGCGCTAGGAACAAATGTGTAGCTGCTAACATAGACACATTTGCAATACCCAGCTATAGCTTTGTAAATAATGCTATTAATCCAAGCCCCCGTTGCTTTTAGCAATTCCTTTGATTATTTGGTTAATATTGGGTGACACATTTTTCATATAATGTACAGACAATTTTGTCAAAACCGTGACACATAAACAACTTGGTTTAAATTCTCTATTAAAGTGAGGGGATGTATTGGTTAGAGTTGTGGCCTAATGTTAGCAGGTCAATGATATGATGCTCGTTTTTTTCTGGATCTACAATACATAAAAATACATAAAAATGGAAATGAACTTGAAACACCTCTATGATGAACATGTTAATTTTATTTTTCTTGTTATAATTTTGAGGGAGCAATGTAAAAAAAAAAAAAAAAAAAGTCTGGATGGTACACCTGACCTGATATCATAGTGATGAAAAATGTCTCATTAAAAACATTTTTTAAATAATTATTCTAAATTTCTGTCTCTGATAACATATCCTGTATAATATAATTTCCTATATAATAATAATAATACATTCTAAATACTTGGTTCTTTTTTTTTTACCCAAATGCTGGGTTCAGCCTGTTGGGTCATTTTAATGGGTTATTTTTAATATTTTTAAAAAATGCAGCATATGTTCTGTCCAATATTTACCCAGCTGTCACGGATCTGCCAGGCTCTGTCACTAGCCAATCACTATGCACTTCCTCACCTGAATACTGATCACACGCACCTGCACATGATTATGTCACTCATCAGCCACGCAATAAAGACACACACCTCCAAGCACTCAGTGTCCAGTCTCGTTCACGCGAAGAGGACTGCTATAGCTATCACAGCTCTATGCCTACTACTTACCTCCTTGTCCACTTACCTGCAGTGTTTCCTCCCGAGTGTGTTCTCCGACGTTCCCCAGTCAGTCTGCTCCTGTGTTCCTTCCAAGTCTGCCATCCGTGTGAGGTGTGTGTCTTCTCCAGTTCCCCATGTTCTGTCAAAAGAAGATGATCAAGATAACCTTTCTACAGATCACCGAAGACCTCCAAGTTCTCCACTTACCTGTTTCACTCATCGCTGCTCACCTGTTTGACAATAAACCCATTTATTTATCCATCTCTCGGTCCACGTCCTTCTTCTGTAACAGAAGACCGGACCAATACCGACTGTCAACAGCATGAGCACTCCCGACCCCTTCCAAGAGCTCGTGGATATACTCCGACGAGCTCTCACACCTGCTCCACCGCCTGCACCATCCATTCCTTCCATCATCAGCTCCACCAGTTCTTCCACTACCGTGATTTCCAGTCCCATGGCCAAGCCAGCGCCCTACTCTGGCGCGGCGGAGGAGTGCAAAGGATTCCTACTGCAATGTTCGCTAGCACTCGAAATGCAACCTCAACTGTACCCCACTGAAAGGGCAAAGATCGCCTTTATCATCTCCCTTCTGAAGAGCAAGGCATTACAATGGGCAGAGACTATCTGGGCACAAGAAGGTACTGTAATTCAATCCCTACAAAACTTCATTCTTCACTTCCGGGAAGTTTTTGGTAAACCTGCTCATGACACTTCAGTAAGTGACCAATTATATAATTTACGGCAAGATACTGTCCATTAATGATTATGCCCTTCAGTTCCGCACCATCGCCGCGGATGGAACGAACGTGCCCTTCTAACTGCCTACCATCAAGGGTTGGAACTAGTGTTGCTTTCGTCAACAAAAATTATGACAATATCATTGTCAACGAACCTTTATCACGTGACGAAAACGAGACGAGACAAAACGTAAATGCTGGTCATAAGATGACGATAACTAAATGTATAATGCAATATTGTTGACGAATAAAAACGAGACTAAATGTGGTTTACAAAATAAAAACTATGCTAAAATGTCTCTTCATTTTCGTTGACTAAAACGAGACAAAACTAAATGTTATAACGTTATTTTGTCTCGTTTAGTCGCATTATTATTATTATTTTGCAGTATTTCTGTTTCCGGTGTCTCACTTCAAGTCGCACTGCGCAGACATGTTTGGTTGGTAAAATAAATGTTGTAAATTCAAATCAGAGCGTCTTCCATGTCTGGGATGGATGTATTCTTGAGTCCATAAGGTAACAATAATATAATAAGATAACCTTGTTTGAAATGGGTTTGGCTAAAAGAAAATTTTGGTTTCGTCTATACTACTAGGTACTTGTACTATATTGACTGGGTTAAATAGAATTGTATTACTAAGATAAAATTTTCATTGACGAAAACTAGACTAAATGTCATCAGTTTTCGTCGACTAAAATAGTCATGGATAATTTTGACTAAAACTAGACGAAAATAGTCATCAATTTTCATCGACTAAAACTAGACTAGACTAAAAAGAGTATGAACGTGACTAAAACTAATAAAAACTAAAATGACAGCTTCACACAAAGACTAGACTAAAATGAAAACAGGCCGCCAAAAACAACACTAGTTGGAACCCCGACTCCGCTTACAGTTGGCTGTCTACGATGATTCCCATGGATTGGAGGGTCTCATCCAACATTCCATTCGATGCTTGACACGATTGATGTCTTGTCTAGCCGAACTCACTCCAGATTCAGGTTGCAATTCAGTCCTCCGCCGCCAAACATACCATCACCTTCCAGAACCAGTCAACGAGCCCATGCAAATTGATAATTCACGTCTGTCGAATCGGGAAGCCCTTCTCGATTCCGGGTTAGCTGCGAACTTCAACTCGGGAAGCCTCTGTCGTCAGCTCAACCTATCCACCACAGCCACTCAAAAGAATTACCAAATACAATCGGTAACTGGTACTTCCATCAGTCGTAGATGTGTCAATCGCTGTGCTGGGCATCTAAAGATTGGATTGCTGCACGAGGAAGACATTCACTTACTGGTTCTGGAGGGCTCTACGGCCAATATCAACCTTGGACGACCCTGGCTCGTTCAACATGAGCCCAACATTTCCTGGCATAATGGGGAGGTTCTGAAATGGGGTAACCAATGCTTCTCCAATTTTTTTCCCAGTGCACCTAAACCTGTTTCTCCTTCAGTCGACTCCATCGCCCTGAACTCCACTTCCATTGAAAGTCCTCCAGAGAAGTTATCTGTAGATATTCCCACATGTTATTCCCATTTCAGTGATGTGTTCTGTCCCCAGAAAGCCTCCCAGTTGCCTCCACACCGGCCATGGGACTGTGCAATTGACCTCTTACCGGGTGAGCCAGTGCCCCGTGGAAAGATCTATCCACTCTCCATACCCGAGCAGAAGGCCATGGAGGAGTATATTGAGGAGGCCCTCAAACAAGGTTATATCCATCCCTCAACGTCCCCTGCTTCATCAAGCTTCTTCTTTGTGGCTAAGAAGGACGGAGGATTACGACCTTGTATCGATTATCGAGCCCTTAACAAGATAACGGTCAAATTCCATTATCCCCTTCCTCTCGTCCCAGCGGCATTGGAAGATCTTCGCAGAGCCATCGTGTTCTCCAAGTTGGACCTCCGCAGCGCCTACAACCTCAACAGAATACGTGAGGGGGACGAGTGGAAAACGGCCTTTGTGACCCCTACTGACCACTATGCGTACCTGGTTATGCCCTATGGTCTTGTCAATGCCCCCTCCGTATTTCAAGACTTCATGCATGAGGTGCTCCGGGAGTATCTCCACAAATTTGTGTTGGTCTATATAGATGACATCCTCATCTACTCCCGGAGCATGGCCGAACATCACCGCCACATTGCGGCGGTCCTGCAACGCCTGAGAGGCTTCCATCTATTCCTCAAGGCAGAGAAGTGCTCTTTCATCAGTCCTCAGTGCAGTTCCTTGGGTATAACATCAGCAGCGGTGGCATCCTGATGGAAGAGGGGAAGGTGGACGCTATACGTAAATAGTCCATTCACCTCCACCGATGCTTCCACGGCCACTCCGCCGGGCTGTCCACCTGGCTTGCAATCTGTTCCCAGGGCTCAACGCACACAACTCATTCAATCCGTGCACTCATCAGCCAACAACTCCCTCTCGATGCTGAGAGATCGCTTCTCGTGGCCCAATATGGCCGGAGATGTTAGAAGGTTCGTTCAAGGATGTGTAGACTGTGTCATGTCCAAGAGTCCACGCCACTTACCAGCAGGCTACTTCCTCTGCCCGTTCCCAATCGGCCCTGGTCACACCTTGGAGTTGACTTTGTTACGGACCTACCTCCCTCCGATGGTAACACATGCATTCTAGTGGTGGTTGATCGATTTTCTAAGTCATGTCGTCTGCTTCCTCTCGAAGGTTTACCCACAGCTATGGAGACTGCCGAGTTAATGTTCAACCACGTCTTCCGATAATTTGGGATTCCTGAGGATATTATCTCTGACCATGGACCCCAATTCATATCAAGAGTATGGAAAGCCTTCTTCAAGCTCCTAGGTGTGACCATCAGTCTGTCTTCCGGAGACCATCCCCAGATGAACGGGCAGACTGAAAGGAAGATCCAGGAGGTAGCTCGATTCCTTCGAACCTTCTGCCATGGCCACCGGGATTCTTGTAACCAGTTCATTGGCTGGGCTGAGTACGCCCAGAATTCACTGCACGAACCAGCCACCTTTATGACTCCGTTCCAGTGCATACTCGATTACCAGCCACCCATGTTCCCCTGGTCTGGGGAACTGGCGGATGTACCATCAGTGGATTACTGGTTCCGAGAGGGTCTGGGACGCTACTCACCACCATCTCCAGCGAGCAGTGTGTAGGCGCAAAATGACCTTCGAAGGTCCGAAGCTCCCCGTACCAACCTGGACAGAAGGTCTGGCTGTCAACCAGAGACATCCGGATGCGCCTACCCTGCAAGAAGTTGAGTCCCAGATTTGTTGGTCCCTTCACCATAGTCAAACAAGTCAACCATAGTCACTTACCAGCTCCAGCTCCCCCCTCAGTACAGGATTCACCCCACGTTTCATGTCTCACTGTTAAAACCTTACCACTCTCCTGGTTCTCCCCCCACAGAGCCTGGCCCGATGGAGGAACCCCCTCTCCCATTGATCCTGGAAGACGGTGCAATCTACCGAGTCAAAGAGATCTTGGACTCCCAGCGCCGTGTTGGTCAACTAGAGTATCGTGTAGACTGGGAGGGCTACGGCCCAGAAGAGAGATCATGGGTACCCCGAGATGATGTTCTTGATCCTGCCTTGCTTGAGGAGTTCCATGCCAGCCTTCCGGAACGACCAGCATCCAGAGGAAGGGGTAGACCACCACGAGGACTGCTATAGCTATCACAGCTCTATGCCTACTACTTACCTCCTTGTCTACTTACCTGCAGTGTTTCCTCCCGAGTGTGTTCTCCGACGTTCCCCAGTCAGTCTGCTCCTGTGTTCCTTCCAAGTCTGCTATCCTTGTGAGGTGTGTGTCTTCTCCAGTTCCCGCGTTCTGTCAAAAGAAGATAATGAAGTTAACATATCTACAGATCACCGAAGACCTCCAAGTTCTCCACTTACCCGTTTCACTCATCGCTGCTCACCTGTTTGACAAACCCCAGTTTATTTATCCATCTCTCTGTCCGCGTCCTTCTTCTGTAACACCAGCACTAGGTTGCCAAATAATCCAGAAATGGTTGTTTTTAACCCAGCATTTTTTATAGTGTAATAGTAGTAGTAGTAGTAGTAGTAGTAGTAGTAGTAGTAGTAGTAGTAGTAATAATAATAATAATAATTCTTTAACTTGAAAAATACATTTAAGTAATCAAAATAAATTCTTACAAATGTATTTACTTACTGATTGATTGATTGATTGATTGATTGATTGATTGATTGATTGATTGATTGATTTATTGATTGATTGATTAACAACATGGCATTTTTGTTTAAATTTAATTTATACTTTATTTGAAAAAGATAAAAGACAGTTTTCCAAAACCATGTAAGAACTTGACATATGCCTTTTGAATAAGTTTTGTGTTTATTTATTTTCTAATCTTGAATAGGCACTATTTGTTTTTGACCTTTATAGCAGATGCACACATTGAGCTGTGGTGCTTATACGAGCGGCATGGGTTCAGGTCTGTTTTCTTTCTGTTTCACTACTTTCCTCTCTGTTACTACTTTCCTCAGAATAAAAAGTAAAAAGGCCAAGAATAAAACGCAGGGTGACTTATTAAGCTTTTGTACCTTACAAAATAATAATAATAATAAAATCAAATGAATACAGCTTTTTGTGCAGATGAAATTTTTGTTTTATATCTAGTCAAGGACATGCAGGTCTGAGTTATTTAATCATCCAGACATGTTATAATATTCTCTCTCTCTCTCTTTTGTAATTACAATACCTGTTCAAATAATATTTTGTTGAATTAATTTTGCAAAGACAAACAAATCATGCTAAGAAAACCAGTTTTGACTGCTCGAATACCAAGTCTGAAACTGTCATTTTCAGTAGTTAATACATCTGAAGCTTTAACATCCCAATAATTCCGACTTGGCTCCACTGAGAACAACCTTGAAAATCCCAGTAGGATCCAATATAAACAGGACATTTTCTATTGGCTCAAAGGCCCAGGGCACGAGTCAAGTTAGTCAAGTATTTGCATTATTCACTGACATGTTCTATTTCAAATTGAAGTCATTCTCACAGTGAATAGCCCATTTTAGAGTCTCAAAGCAATATAAAAGAACGAGATCGGGGTTAACTTTAAGCAAAACCACACTTCACCTACAAACCACATGTTTATCACGTCATTCAGCTTTGGAGTCCATTCTTTTGGGAAAAATGCACGTTGATCTTTGCGGCAGTGTGCTCTATGGTTGTACTATGTGTTTGACCCCGTGTAAGGACTCTCTGCAGTTCTGCGTGTAATGAGAGAGTGTTAGAGATGAGTAGGAACAGGTCAAAGCGGCAAGGCTAACGCTCTCTCTGTGAGGCGCCTGCAGACAGCAGAGCTCCCCACCGGGCTAATTACAGAGCTACTGATTTCCCACTGTGAGGACATGGCCTTTTGGACCTCCATAAAAGTAGCAAAGCAGTAATCCAAACTGCTGTATCTCTCTCTCTGGCTCCCACAGACGTGGAATAAACAGCACACATCTCTGGTGCACAAGTGCAACAGACACACATGAGATACGGTTGGTTTTGACTGGTAACAAACTGACTGTAGTGGAGATCAGGGGTGACTGTTACACAGATTTGCTTGATCCACAAAAAGAGACATGAAAAAACTGAATGAAAATGCAGATTCACTGTCTGACATCGGGAGGCACTTTTAAAAAAGCAGTTATATGGTTATTCCAGGAGAAAAAGCACTATGTAACTTTAGGTTTCTGACGTCTGTTAGTCACTGAGAGGACAGGAAGTCAAATTGTATTTACGTGTTTTCAAAGAGCCATTCAGATACACTATGGGGTTTATCAAGTAACACCATATTGTCAGGATTATGGACCTGTCTGTGTGTGTTCCGTGTGACCCAGTTTCTCCCTCATGTTAATTTGTTATTTTGATTCCAGGTGTGTCTCCTTAGTTCCTCGTTATCCTGTGTTTAAAAACCGCAGTCCATTCAGTCAGTGTTTGTTGGTTCTTGAATGTCTTCCTTGTGCTCTATATTCCCCATTTGATGATTAAAGACTCTCGTTTTGTGAATCCTCATCTCCTCGTTCCTGACTCCTGGTGTATTGTGACAGAAGAACCGACCAACAACAGTTACCTCTGCGTCTACCCTCCGTTTTGTTTACCATTTTTACTCAGTTTTTCATTTTCGTTTTGTGTGTTTCCCCATGGATCCTCTCATCCGGCCCGAATTCCTCCTCCTCCTGCTGAAGCAGGGGGACTGATCTCTCGAGGACCATACCAGACTGTTCATCTTGTTAGCTACCAGCTACCCGGACGACAAGCTCTGCTCATTCTATGATGATGATCTATGATCTATGAGTGCTGTCATTCGAAGATGATCCTCGAGAGGATTTCGCCACCTTCGTGGAGTGGACTCTGGTGAGAAACGGATCGCCACTCACCATCTTCCCCGTGGATGATCTCGCCAGATCCACTCCTGACCCACAGCCCACCCCATCAACTCCCCGCGCTGCGGATCATCAGCCCGAGCCGAGCCCACCCATGACGGAGAGCCATTTCCCGCTGCGATCTGCAGGCCAGTGCATAGCCGAGCGACTGAGCAGAGGATCGCCCCGGAAGTTGAGCCATCAGACCAGGTGCGAGAGCCGGCAACAGTGCCCACCATGAGTGGACGGTGTGAACGCGGAGTGAAGCTCCATCCCCTGCACTGCGGCTGAGGGTGAGCTGATTATACAGCTGGGACTGATGGACATCAAGGGGGATCTGATTGACTGGGAGACTGATCTGGAGAGCGAACTGCCCCCTCTCCTCTCTCCGTCGTCCCCGCTGGTCCAGTCCAGCCCTCCTTCGTCTTTGGTTCCCTTGTCCAGCCCTGAAGGGGCTTCCGATTTTCCAGTGCCCGCTCCTCAAAAGTGCCCTCTAGTGCCCACTCCTTGAAAATGCCCGCCCTCCCACCCGCTCCAGCGTCACCGGTGGCTGGAGTATCCCTCACCTCGGTCTCCAGCCTCTGTGGCCCGAACTCCGCCTCAGCCCGTTGATCCAGCAGCTCCACCTCGGCTCCTAGCTCCCTCGCCTCCACCGTCACCCGTCGATCCACCAGCTCCACCAGGCACCCTCGTCCCTCCGGCTCTGCCATCGCCTCTGGACTCCTCTCCTCTGGCTGCGTCTTTTCGCTCTGTCCCACCGCCTCCGTTGGGCTCCTTCCTCCCATCAGTTCTACCTGGGTCCTCAGTCGCTCCAGCTCCGCTCCGAATCTCCGCCTCGGTCGCCAGAGCCCTCGGCTCCACCCTGGCCCCCCGGATCCACGGCATCCCCCTGGCTTGTTGGCTCTCTGTCTCCGCCTCAGGCTCCTCCACCACCTGCTCCGCCGCCATTGGTAGGCCCCCTGGAGTCGGCGGCTATCCCTCCTCCCTCCTCCGTCACACCCTTGGACTCTGTTTGCCAGCCCCCTCTCCGGGTGTTCGTCCTCCTCCTGAGCCTCCTCCCTAGTTCCCACCCACCCCTCCCCATTTTGTTTCCACGGTGGGGCATTATATCAGGATTATGGACCTGTGTGTTTTTTGTTCCGTGTGACCCAGTTTCTCCCTCATGTTGATTTGTTAATTTGAATCCAGGTGTGTCTCATTAGTTCCTCGTTATCCTGTGTTTAAAAACCCCAGTCCATTCAGTTAGTGTTTGTATGTTCTTGAATGTCTTCCTTGTGCTCTATGTTCCCCATTTGATGATTAAAGACTCTCGTTTTGTGAATCCCTCGTCTCCTCATTCCGTGCTTCCTTGACTCCTGGTGTATTGTGACACATATACAGAGAACAGAGACAAGAGAGTAGGTTCTGGATTCTTTGCTGTTCACTGTCTCTTAGCAAAATATATTCTGTTTGTCAGCTTTGTTTGCAGTGCAATTATTATCATTCTTCAAAATAGCTTCTTTTAGATTCTGCAGAAGAACCAGAGTCAGATGTAAGGGTGAGTAAATGATGAAAGTTTTCATTTTTGGGCGAACTATTGCTTTAAGGCCTTCTTTGTTATTTTGGGCAGATAAAATTATCTTTCAGTTGCTGTAAAGCTGTATGTTTTAAGCCTGTGTAGGTTACAATAGTAGTTAGAAGGTAAAACTTACGTGTTTTCATTTTAAATTTTACACTGTAAAATTGTAGCTTTTTTTAATGAAAAATGCAACAGCAAAATAAATAAAATATGTACAAGTAATGATTTATTAGTGAACCGAACTAATCATAAATGCTGAAAAATAAGATATACCTTGACATACAGTCAAACCAAAATTTATTCAGACACCTTCAACATTTCTCACATTATCATAGTTTATTCGCTATAGTTTAGAAAATGGTAATAAAATTATGACAAGTCAGGGTTAATGTCACGGTTCATGAATTCACTGGTTTCTTCATGTCTCGTGTATTGTTGTTCTCTCTGTGTGTGTGTGTGTGTGTGAGTGGGCGTGACCGCTCGCTCCAGTCATCAGCGCGCCAGCTGATCTCAATTCCCACACCAGCTGCTGCCAATCTACTCACCTATAAAGTCTCACTGCACTTTCCTCTCCTTGACAGATCGTTGGTTGATGTCCTCCGTGTTGTTTATCGTGTGCCGTCTGCTACAGTGTTCCTGGTCCTCGTCTGTCTGGAGTCTTCGTGGTTTTCGTCTCGTCTGGATGTTCACCTGCACTGGATTCACCATCACCACTCGTCACCAGCACGCTGTCCATCTAGTCCCTGCGTCACCAGCCCACCCGAGAGACTTTGCTCAGTTTGTGTCCTCTGACCAAATAAATATTAATTCTCACTTGCATCTTTGCTTCCTCCTCATTTGTCGTGACAGAACGATCTGACCACGCTATGGAAGCAGCAAGCGGTTCCTCTCCCTCTCTGGAGGATTTCTTCAGAGCCAGTGTTTTTCGGATGGAGACTCAGGAGAGGAACATGAAGGACTCGGGTCGGGCTATTCAAGCTCTCGTGGCGCAGGTGTCCGAGCTCACCCAGCAATTACAACATCTGCGAGTTCCCACTGCGCCACCCACACCACCAACTCTCCTCGTACCATCAGAGAACGCCTCCCTGTCAAAGCCCTGCCTACCCACCCCCGAGCTATACAATGGTGAGCCGAACTTTTGCAGAGCATTTTTAACTCGCTGTTCGATGCACTTCTCTCTGCAGCCCAGGACCTTTGCCAGCGAACAGAGCAGAGTGGCATTTGTGCTCACGCTTCTGACGGGGAGAGCGGCGCTATGGGGAACAGCGGTGTGGGAGAACCAAGATCCATGCTGTGCCTCGTTCCAGACACTCTCCGCCGAGATGAAGAGAGTTTTTGACCGCGCGGTCGCGGGAAGAGAAGCGGCTCGGATCCTTGCAGATCTCAAGCAAGAAGGATCGGTGTCAGATTACTCCATCAAGTTTCGGACTTTGGTGGCAGAGTGTCAGTGGAACGAGGAGGCGCAGTGGGATATGTTCCTGCATGGGCTGGCTGACCACGTCCAGAGAGAGATTTATGCCTTGGATTTACCCACTACTCTCAACGGATTGATCGAGCTGGCTATTCGGGTGGATTCCCGCATCACCCGAGGGGAACGCCGGCAAGTTCCCCTTCTACCCCTCACACAGACCATCGCAGTTCACGCCCTCAATGGCCAAGCCCTTCCCATCATCTCCTTCACCACCGGACCCGTCACACTCATCGTATCTGGCAACCACTCTGAAACCATCTCCTTCTACATTCTGGACTCCCCCCTCGCACCCATTGTTTTAGGTCACCCCTGGCCCACCAAGCACAACCCCAGAATCGATTGGCAGCAGAGAACAGTATCGGAGTGGAGCAGTAAATGTTATGAGTCTTGTCTTATGTCTGCTTGTCCGTCTGTTTCTGTTTCTACATTTCAGGAGGAGGCAGTGGATTGGTCAAACGTGCCCACGGAGTATCACGACCTGAAGGAGGTGTTCAGTAAGTCTCGTGCTGCTTCTCTCCCTCCGCATCGTCCCTATGACTGTGCTATAGAGTTACTGCCAGGTACGTCTCCGCCTAAGGGCGAGTTATATTCACTTTCTGTTCCAGAGAGAGAGGCTATGGAGAAATATATTTCTGATTCTCTAGCAGCGGGGTTCATCCGTCCCTCCTCTTCTCCAGCGGGGGCGGGGTTCTTTTTTGTGGGGAAGAAGGACGGGTCCCTGCAACCTTGTATTGACTACCGGGGGCTTAACAACATCACGGTAAAGAATACGTATCCTTTGCCGCTGATGTCCTCAGCCTTCGAGAGGTTGCAGGGAGCGTCAATCTTCACTAAACTGGACTTACGTAACGCTTATCATTTTGTCCGCATTAGGAGGGGGGATGAATGGAAGACTGCCTTTAACACCCCCAGGGGGCACTTTGAATACTTGGTCATGCCCTTCGGGCTGTCCAACTCCCCGGCAGTCTTCCAGGCACTCGTCAACGACATGCTGCGAGATATGGTCGATCAATTCATATATGTTTACCTGGATGACATATTGATTTTTTCTTCTTCTCTCCAGGAGCACGTGCAGCACGTTCGACGAGTGCTTCAGAGGCTGTTAGAGAATGGGCTTTTTGTCAAGGCGGAGAAATGCGCTTTTCACGCACAGTCTGTTCCTTTCTTAGGGTACATTGTGTCGTCTGAGGGAGTGCGTATGGATCCTGAGAAGGTTAAGGCTGTGGTGGATTGGCCAAGTCCAGATTCCCGTAAGGCCTTACAGAGGTTTCTGGGGTTCGCCAATTTCTACCGGCGGTTTATTCGCAATTTCAGCCAACTAGCCTTTCCTCTGACCGCCTTGACCTGCCCCAGAACTACGTTCAGGTGGTCAAACGCAGCTGAGGTTGCTTTTGCCAAACTGAAAGGCCGCTTTGTTTCAGCCCCCATCCTAGTTACCCCTGATCCATCACGTCAGTTCATGGTGGAGGTCGATGCGTCAGAGGTGGGGGTAGGTGCAGTGCTATCCCAGCGTTCTCCTGCAGACGACAGAATGCATCCGTGCGCGTTTTTGTCCCACCGGTTGTCCCCTGCCGAAAGTAATTATGACATTGGTAACCGAGAGTTTTTGGCAGTCAAGCTAGCATTGGAAGAATGGCGTCACTGGTTAGAAGGATCGGGGGTACCTTTTATCGTATGGACCGATCATAAGAATTTGGAATACATTAGAACTGCTAAGAGATTGAACTCCAGGCAGGCTCGGTGGGCACTTTTTTTCGGACGTTTTGACTTTACTCTCTCGTATCGCCCGGGTTCCAAGAACATCAAACCCGATTCTTTATCACGTATTTTTGACCGTTCCGATCGCCCGTCTACTCCCGAGTGTATTTTTCCGGAGACCCTAATTGTCTCCACACTCACATGGGAGGTCGAATCGAAGGTCAAGACAGCCTTACAAGGAGTAACGCCTCCGGTCGGCTGCCCACCGAACCGGTTATTTGTGCCAGAGGGATTACGGTCCGACGTCATTCAGTGGGGTCATTGTTCCAGTGTGGCTTGTCATCCAGGAGTCCGTCGCACTACATCTTTAGTCAAGCAACGATTTTGGTGGCCACTCATGGCTTCACAGTTTTGTTTTGGCTTGCTCAGTTTGTGCCACTGGTAAGACTTCCAATAGACCCCCAGATGGGCTCCTTCAACCGCTGCCGGTCCCTTCGAGACCCTGGTCCCATATCGCTCTAGATTTTGTCACCGCCCTCCCACCCTCTCAGGGTAACACGGTAGTTTTGACCGTGGTGGACCGGTTCTCAAAGGCGGCCCACTTTATTCCCTTGCCCAAATTACCCTCAGCCAAGGAGACAGCGTTAACAGTCGTTAACCACGTCTTTCGGTTACATGGCCTCCCAACGGACGTGGTTTCCGACAGAGGACCCCAATTCGTGTCCAAATTTTGGCAAGAGTTTTGTAAATTACTGGGTGCTACTGTTAGTCTGTCCTCAGGGTTTCATCCCCAGAGCAATGGTCAAACTGAGAGAGCCAACCAGGATTTGGAGAGAACGTTGCGATGTCTGGTCTCCAAGAGTCCTTCCTCATGGAGCCAACAACTGTCAATGGTGGAGTACGCCCACAATTCGTTACCAGTGTCATACCAAGTCGCGGTCCCCTCCGCTCACGAATTTGTCCAGAGGTGTCATCGCACTTGGACTAGAGCCCGCGAGACTCTACTCCAAGTGGGAGCGCGCACCAAGGCCAAGGCCGATCGCCACCGGTCTAGACCCCCCGTATACGTCGTCGGTTCCAAAGTGTGGCTTTCTACCAAGAACATTCCTCTCCGCTCCGTGTCGAATAAGCTTGCTCCTAAATTCATTGGCCCGTTCTCTGTCACCAAGATCATTAGCCCGGTGGCAGTCCGCCTCAATCTTCCTCCAGTGTACAGGAGAATTCATCCCGTGTTCCATGTATCCAAAATCAAACCCGTCTTTTATGCCCGTATTAATCCGCCAGCCCCGGTTCCCCCACCGCCGCGACTCGTAGAAGGGGAACCCGCTTATTCGGTTAATCGTATTCTGGACTCAAGGCGGAGGGGACGCGGATTTCAGTACTTGGTGGACTGGGAAGGTTACGGTCCGGAGGAGAGAAGTTGGGTGCCTGCTAGAGACATTCTGGATCACTCCCTTATTGATGATTACAATCGACAGGTAAGGGAGTCTGGGAACACCAGGAGGTGTTCCTAGGAGGGAGGGTACTGTCACGGTTCATGAATTCACTGGTTTCTTCATGTCTCGTGTATTGTTGTTCTCTGTGTGTGTGTGTGTGTGTGTGAGTGGGCGTGACCGCTCACTCCAGTCATCAGCGCGCCAGCTGATCTCAATTCCCGCACCAGCTGCTGCCAATCTACTCACCTATAAAGTCTCACTGCACTTTCCTCTCCTTGTCAGATCGTTGGTTGATGTCCTCCGTGTTGTTTATCGTGTGCCGTCTGCTACAGTGTTCCTGGTCCTCGTCTGTCTGGAGTCTTCGTGGTTTTCGTCTCGTCTGGATGTTCACCTGCACTGGATTCATCATCACCACTCGTCACCAGCACGCTGTCCATCTAGTCCCTGCGTCACCAGCCCACCCGAGAGACTTTGCTCAGTTTGTGTCCTCTGACCAAATAAATATTAATTCTCACTTGCATCTTTGCTTCCTCCTCATTTGTCGTGACTGTCAGAACAAATTCATCTTGATAATGTCAGATAACTTTGATGGGAAGCTTATATTAGGTTGAATAGCTGTCAGTTGTTAAATTTAAGTACACAATTAGATTATACCAATTTAGGTCTACCAATTAACAAGCAATGCTTAATTTTGTTCAGTCTGTGGTGAAAGGTCGCAAAGCATTAGAGGTGGCACGGTTCGCGGGAAAAAATCGAACCGAAAGCTTCTTCACACACGGTTCGGCACGCGCTAGGACCGCGGTTCACTTAAATCTGACAAGGCATGTGTAATATGGTTTGTTATAAATAACAAGTAAAACAAACAGGGTTAGGCTAATATATGTTTCTGTTAATGGATGCGCATTCTGGCTTCCCCGTACAATTACAGAGATGAAAAAATAAATAAATAAAGTGGACAAACCATTCACTCTTGTTCAATGCGAGTCCCCTATGCTGGAATATGAGCATTTATTCCGTCATCACCCAGGTGCTGATAGCGCGCGCGCACAGGTGAGCAGCACGCGTTGATATCTGTCTGTGTTTAAACTAAACTCATGTAAGCTTTGCCAGTTTAAACATTTAAGAGCCAGATGACGCGAGCTCACGCGCGCAGTGAGAAGATTTGTGCGTGCGCTTATCAGAAGCACGCAAACCAGCGCCTCTCAGAACGCGCAAATATGAATCTCTCTCTGAACAGTATTGTGTTTGAATGGACAAATTCACACAAAAATTCTGTCAAAATGCTTGGTGAGTATCCTATAGCAGACATGGGCGGCTGAACATACAGTATCAGTGCACTGGATCAGTGAATTCTCTTAAAGTGACAGCACTTTCTTAATATTAATCAAACAGCAACAACATTAATCTCACTGCTCTTGATTGAATCGCTTTTGTAACTTTAATTAAGATGAATCTTAGGTACAATTTCTGTACCTAAAAACTAATGCTATATAGACCTACCTAAAAAAAAAAAACGTTAGATAGATTATTCTTATTTTCTTTATTGTTATTTGACAGTATAGTGTTTACCTAAACATACCGAACCGTACCGAAACCGTAACTCTAAAACCGTGATACAAACCGAACCTGAAAAAGTTGAACTGTTCCCACCCCTACAAAGCATGGTCAGGTCAAAGTGTCTGAATAATTTTTGGTCCAAAATGTTTATCAGTTTTACTGGTAGTCTACTGTATGAAGAATCGTTGGGTATAATATGTCACTGTTTATTTTGCTATCCTCACTTACATGAATGAACTATAGAATGTCCAAAAATTATATCTGGTGTCTGGATATTTTTGGGTTTGACTGTAAATTGTATATGTTTTTTGTTTTTTTACCTTTATGGTGGTGTATGTAGAAACACTATGCTTAGTCTACACCTGTTTATTAGCTGTAATTGATAGAAAAGCTTGTTTTGATTAACTTTAAAGGGACGGTTCACCCAAAAATGAAAAATCTGTACTCAACTTCATGTTGTTCCAGTCCCATAAGGCTTTTTCTTCTTTACAATATAGTAGATATTTTGAGAAATGTCTCATTGTATTTTTCCATTTATTAGAAATCAAAGTCAAGAACTGTTAACAGCATTCTTCAAAATAGCCTCTTTTGTGTTCCACAAAGCTACATTTTGAACTACATTAAAGTGAGTAAATAACAATATTCATTTTTGGAAGCATCTCCATAAGTCATCATGTAACCTTCTATTGCACTTTTATTATTATTATAGTAATGATTATCAGTATAAGGTAGATGTCAGATTTAAGTAATTCAGATGAGATTATCTATTCAAACGGTCAGTTAATGTAATGTGCATTTATGAACTATAACACATAAAAGTCCAAAATATCATCCCATAATGCCTAACATTGTCATAAGATTTTTTTGTGTGTAATTAGATATTTCAGAGGTACAATCTGCACAATAGCACATTTTGTCTGTTCTTCAAAGCTATTAAAATGCAAACTGAATAATGTGAGTTCAATGCCGTTTTGTCCCAGTTTTACAAGTGACCTCAATTAGTGTTCCAAATGGATGAGTTCTAACAACAGAACTTCTTGTATTCAACATCAATCTTGAAGTTTGCCTTAAGATCACTGATTTTAAAAAGACTGTTACTTGTAGCAAACTTATAGCTACATCGTTAAAAGTAATTCACAGTGTCTTCAACTACTACACTGTACTATTGCAATGAATGAACAAAACAAAAACATTTTTATCAACATTCAGATTGAATAGGACAGAGTTTGTTTGCCATTTATCACCGAACAGCTCACATTCCACTAAATGCCCTTTCAGCACATCTATGAGTCGTCTCATCCCTATGAGGTCACTAAGGAAGCTCCCGCCAGTGTGCCAGATCCAGTCGGAGCGTTGGCTATTGACATATTTCCTTCAAGAACACAGGGCCAGGGCAAAGTAAACATCGGCCTGCAAGGCATGTGCTTGCACTGATGCTCAGATGGGCTGATTTCTCATATCAGATTTCCCCAACATATTTCTGTAGCTGCCTAGACTAAGCAGGAGTCCACGTTAGGAACAGATAACGAGTGTCTTTCACACAGCACCGACACGTACCGGGGCGCTTATCTCTGCACCTCCTCACATGCCAGTGCAACCAGGACAGGGAGGAGATTGTTACATTTGGTGATTTGTTTTTACTTCTCGAAGCAGATAAAAATGTGCATAACTCTATGGAATCCTGGTAGAATGCGTGTCCAGCTCTGAATGTACAGATGCTACTAAAACAAGAAAATAAAAACTTAAAGGGCCAGTTCAACCAAAATTTCTATAATTGTTTACTTTTTTCAAATAGCTTACTTTCTTCTGCTGCACACAAAAGAAGAAAACAAAGAGTTTATTGGTTATCATTGACTTCCACTATACACACACACACACATACATATATACAGTATCTCACAGAAGTGAGTACACCCCTCACATTTTTGTAAATATTTTATCTTTTCATGTGACAATACTGAAGAAATGACACTTTGCTACAATGTAAAGTAGTGAGTGTACAGCTTGTATAACAGTATGAATTTCTCCTCAAAATAACTCAACACACGGCCATTAATGTCTAAACCGCTGGCCACAAAAGTGAGTACATCCCTAAGTGAAAATGTCCAAATTGGGCCCAAAGTGTCAATATTTTTTGTGGCCACCATTATTTTCCAGCACTGCCTTAACCCTCTTGGGCATGGAGTTCACCAGAGCTTCACAGGTTGCCACTGGAGTCCTCTTCCACTCCTCCATGATGACATCACGGAGCTGGTGGATGTTAGAGACCTTGCGCTCCTCCACCTTCCGTTTGAGGATGCCCCACGGATGCTCAATAGGGTTTAGGTCTGGATACATACTTGGCCAGTCCATCACCTTTACCCTCGGCTTCTTTAGCAAGGCAGTGGTCGTCGTGGAGGTGTGTTTGGGGTCGTTATCATGTTGGAATACTGCCCTACAGCCCAGTCTCTGCTTCAGTATGTCACAGTACATGTTGGCATTCATGGTTCCCTCAATGAACTGTAGCTCCTCAGTGCCGGCAGCACTCATGCAGCCCTAGACCATGACACTCCCACCACCATGCTTGACTGTAGGCAAGACACACTTGTCTTTGTACTCCTCACCTGGTTGCCACCACACAAGCTTGACACCATCTGAGCCAAATAAGTTTATCTTGGTCTCATCAGACCACAGGACATGGTTCCAGTAATCCATGTCCTTAGTCTTCTTGTCTTCAGCAAACTGTTTGCTGGCTTTCTTGTGCATCATCTTTAGAAGAGGCTTCCTTCTGGGACGACAGCCATGCAGACCAATTTGATGCAGTGTGCGGCGTATGCAGTGTTGGGGAAGCTACTCTGAAACTGTAGTTTGACAAGCTACAAGCTACTCGTAAATTAAAGTAGTTAAACTACAGTCAAGCTACCCTTTTGGAAAAGTAGTTAGCTACACTACAAGTTACTATCAAAAAGTAGCTAGCTACATTGAAACTGCTTTTGATTTTTTTGAACAACGTATATTATAAATAACTGAATAAGTGTCTGAGGAATGTTTTAAGTAAAATATTTAGTGTTTAAAACAATGCAATACAATTATGATTTCAAAGAGTATTGTTTTATTACACACAACACTCAAATATCTCAGACTGTTACAAAAAGTGTAACCTTTACTTGTCGTTTCTTTGAGAGACATGAACTTGGACAAATAAGGCCATGGGTAATTAACGTTAGTTGTTTCTCCATCCTCCAAATCTGCCGCCACGTCTTGCTCCATCATGGATAATATGGGTGTGTCAACCCACTTCTGTACGTCAGTGAACCGTTAGCCGCAAGATGCGTGATTAAACAACAGGTGGCGGTAATGGCAAAAAATGAGTTTGTAATCAAACAAGAAGAATATCCTTGCATCGCGCTGATTCGCGCAGGCTCGACAAAACGCAATGTAGCTCGCGCTACACCGCTACTTGCTGCAAAAAGTAGTTAGCTACTGGAAAAGCTACACTGTTTAAAAAGCAACTGAGCTACTGCCAAGCTACTGAAAAATGTAGTTAAGTTAGTAGCGTCGCTACTTGTAGTTAACTACTCCCCAACACTGGGCGTATGGTCTGAGCATTGACAGGCTACCCCCCACCCCTTCAACCTCTGCAGCAATGCTGGAAGCACTCATACGTCTATTTCCCAAACACAACCTCTGGATATGACGCTGAGCACATGCACTCACATGCACACATGCAGTCCAGTATTTTCTTGTGAAACAATCAATCTTTGATTTATTACAAAATATTTTTTTTTTTAAGTATACAGAAGAAAGGTTTGAAACAACATGGGTAAACTATGCCTTTAAATGTGAAAGCTTTATTTTTTCCCTTTTCAAAACCTTTTTGGACTAAATGTTAAAAAAAATTAAAATAATTCTTACCCCCTGAAAAAGAATGTAGGAAATACCTAGCATTTGATACAAGGATTATTTTTTTTTAATACAGTATAGAAAACACCATAAAATGAATAAAAGGATACAATTCTTCCACATCATTTACAACCATTACAAACAGAGCTCATGTAGACCTCTGAGCTTGATCTCCAGAGACATCTGTTTTGCCCCCTAAGACCCGACATCCCGTCATCCGCAGCGACTGAACCTCTTTCATTCCCTCATCCGTAATGGCAGCAATTAAAATATAAGGTAAACTTTTCAGCAGCCTTCAAGGCATTGTGTTGCAAATGGGGAGTAATGTATTCATCCCTAGGTAAACATCCCTGCCATGTCCCTTCTGCAGAACAGAGGAGAACAAAATGAAAGTGATAATTTCTCCCCCTCTGAGAATTTGCCTCTTTAATTCTGACAGTAAACTCATGGCTGTTACGGGGTGTTAAGTAGGATTTAAAACTTGTCAGACAAGACATGTTTGAAATTGCTTTAAATAAGAGTACTGTGTTGCTGTCAACCAGAGGCTTAGAGGAACATACTCTCACAATTGAGGCACTCATCTAGGCTCAAAGAACCATGCCCCTGCTCTGCTTCTTCTCCTTCCTGCCTACGTCCTGCCTCCTAACACTGTGATCCAGCCCCTCCTGGTGGTGGCATTTGCAGTGACACAGACGTATTACTGACCATCCAGTCCGATGGCCACCCACAACACCTCAAATCTGGGTGATCGTCGAGGCCAATGGAGAAAATCTGTTGCATCGAATACAAAACACTCGTATTCTAAACACTGCATGCCTGTTCAATGCAAATAAAAAGGCACAAGGCACATGGGTTAGGAGATATGAAATATAAATAATGATTCTAGAATTAAGATTTATTCATCTCATATTCATGCATTTTAGATTCATTCTATACCCTGACAAACAAAACACAGATCTGCGGAGATAAAACATGATGTGTGTCCTTATTCAGATGCTTGAGAAGCAAATGTGTTATTTTACCAACATTACCTTCGTATTAAGTCATTTGAGTGCTAAAAAGAAAATATGTAAATCATATCAGCAAATAACACTATGTATGCCAAAGGACTGGATGTTGTAAAATCTGCGATCAGGGCCTGACACTGGAGCATTAATTAATGAGCGCATTACAGTAGCAATTAGCCCATCGTAATTGGAAATGAGGGTACATCCAAATATTTCTGTCTTTGTATTAAGAATGACTGGTAAACAATATCTGACATTTTTAGATAATTAAGCCAGGTAAAAAGAGGTCTCGAGTCATCAGGGCTAATACACACAGTTTAGTCTTGAGTGAGTCTTCTTCGCATTACAGTGGTTCTCAGTGTGAAATGCTACTGCTATGAAGCAAGGTTACACAGATCAATAATGTATAACATGATTAAGAAAAGGAAACGATCTTTGTGCTCTTTGTATCATTTTGGTTTCATATGCGTTTGAAAAACTTTCAAACCATTTTCAACAAGTGTAAAATGAATGACTCTAAAAACCCTCAAGTATACAGAACTAATATTTTCAGAAAAAAAAAAAAAAAAAAAAGGTTGGAAATTTTTTGCAAGGTCTTTTTTTTTACAAATATTATTCATCAATAATTCAAAGTGCTGGGGGAGTTGCACCACATGACAACCTGAAATAAACCAACCTGATGAAAAGCCAAACTATCTGATATTTTATGAGAATTATTGACATTGACACAGTCATGAGGGTCTGGGGTCTTCTCTATTATATCACATCCTTTTTTCCTGCATGTTTCTTCTGAATGTTGGTTGCACCACATGACGTTGAAAATGTGTAAAACAATTGTCAAGAGCTAAATGGTTCAAACATTTTCTAAGAAATATTAATGAAAGATCCCATCTGCCTCCATCTTCTACTTTACTATTTCAATTCTCTGTCCTGATCAAAAAAGCCAAAAGCACACCTTTAAAAAACATATTACAACTAATTTTGAAAAATGTCATTATTTTAATGATTGAATATTTAAAAAAAAAAATTCTATTATGAAAATTAAACTTGATTATTAAAATAACTTTGTATTTGTGAATTGTATTTTTAATGATTTTAAGTCAAAGCCACTTTCACAAGCTCTTTCATCCCTTGAAATCACTTGGAATGAACGCTATTATGAAATACTTATACTATCCAATACATTCAAGCATCTCACTGAGACTCGGTTTATTACATAGCATTGTAAACTCTGTATTTGTCTTTTTGTTACATAGCTTCATATCTTACAAATATTACACTTTGGCTGATACAGAATACAAGAAGCCAAGCCACTTTTTGAGTATAATGCAGAGGGAGGAAAAATCCTGGTAGTCACGTCAGTCATCATTCACTGTTCGAGGCACTCAACAGGCAACCAAGCACATTTACTGCTGGTTCTTCAGCATGTTGCCAGGTTTCTGGGAAGTAAAAAAGGGAAAAATGGCAGACAAAACACGGGTGAGAGCAGAGCTGGAGTACGACGTTAAGAACTAGCCCTCTAAAGCACCTTGTCCACGATCTGGCAACCACTCTTGGCGTGGCGAGTCTTTATCGTACAAAGGGATTAGATCGCCCAGTCTAAGAGCCTCCAAGTTATTAGCACCTTCTTATACAAAGTATAACAGCAATCCTAAAGACATTGATTGCAGGGAACAGTTCAAATATGATTTCCTTATAGCTATTAATATGTATGCCTTAAATAGAAGCACACCGCTAAGCAGCTTATGATATTATGAAAAGAATGTTCCCTCAGGGACATAATATGCCAACAGTGACAGTAAGGAGAGATTCATATTTACCCAGATTGGCTGTACTTACGTCAAGCATTCTCCGAGCTTGTGGGAGGGAACACGGGGCAGTGGCAACAGCTCGGTTTCGATAAGCACTTACCGTGAATAAAAGACAAGCATGAAAGTGAGGTTTAGCCTCTTTAAAGATTCCTCACCAAATGTAGAGGCAGATAGGGCAGGTGCCTTTGGTTCCGGACGTGATTAGCCGTCTGTGGCTCACTGTTGCTGCAGAAACGAGACATTGTCCAAGCTTGTCCAGGTGGGGGACCTGTCATCCCAAACCAGGGCTTAACAGAGCGCCGCTTCGAGCAAGAGATTAGGACCCGAGAATTTAGATTCTTCTCTTTTTTTCCCAATGCGTGCTTAATCCAAAGAACTGTTTTTTTTTTTCTCGTTCCTTTTCTCTCGGTTGCTCTCTCTCTGACATTCTAGAATCACTTCATGTCATTCTTTTTTAATAATTTCTTTGCTTTATTTTTATCTCCCTATGTTATGCAGATTCTCTTTTTTTCCAGATGAGCCGGGTTTGATGTGTTCTTCATTATGCAATTTTTCAAGGATAAAAAGAGAGGATTTCGTTGGGTTTTTCGTGGGATTGATTGGCACGGCTGTGGTCTTGCCGGATAAATACACAACAGTAGATCTGCTGTTGCTAGAATGAGCAAGATACTATTGCTGAGCCACACAAATTTCCCAGACATATTCTGAGCCTCCATAACAACACTCCAGTCACTAAACTATAGCACCTCTACACTCATGTTGATGTTACCATTGAAAACGACAAAAGCCCTAAAACGAATTGCTCTGCTATTGAGGCTGTTGGCCTCAAGTATGAACTCTGACTACAACTCATTCATATCTTTAAAAGCACAACTTTAGTCTCACAACTGCAGTATAGTTCAACAATATATTTTTTTCCCCCAATGCATTCCCCACACATTGGATCAAGGGCTTTTAAACTTTTTGATGGCAAGGACCTCTATTATGATGATTTCTTTGCAGAAGAAAAAAGCCCTTGCATTAAATGTAGAACACTATACTTTTGCTTCAGTGGTTTAAACCAGCATTGTTGCAACTTTCATGCAACCAAAACGTTTTCAAATGGCCATGGAATGGATAAACTAATAAAGCAGTGTATTAAATGTGGCCAGATATAACTGCAAATACTCTTCAAGTCATTTAAACATCTTCCACTGTGGATTTATCGAATTACACCAGCCAGTCGCCCTCATGGACAAAAATGTGCAAGTGCACAGAAGAAAAAAAGTTCCATCAAGATATCTAGATATCTATTTTTTTTATCTATCTCTTTCTTTTCTCTTCCTTCTCCTCCTCATCTTAGTAGAACACGTGCAAAGAAGCCTTTTGCAATCAGTCATCATAAGAACAGAAATGAATGGAATGCTTTGCGCATTTCTCATCTACCAAAAAACAGAATGTCAGAAAACAGCATTGAGACATAGATAGCATGATTCTGAAGTCTCTGAAGATTCTGAAGAAAGGTGCTTTTAAATTAACTTGAAGAGCCTTGCAAAGGCACATATGATTTTTTCTTCCTGCTCTTCCTGGCTCTTAAGTATCAAACTGAACAGAAATACATAATGACAAAAAGAGATTCGCATTCGACAACCGCATTGGCCACGTACACACTACAAGTTTCAGGAGCGACAACCGCATTTAAATGCAGGAGTGAGTCCCGTAAATTATCGGTCCATGTGTGTACGGTACAGCACTCACGCCCGCATTTGTAACCACAGCTACATTCTGTCATCTTGCGAGTAAAAGTTTAGCCGTTTGTTATGTGCCATTTCTTAACTAAAGACTCTTTTTGTCCGTCGATTTTAACTAAACTACCGCTGATAGACGTGCAGCGTTGTGACGAGGCTGCTTTAGAGAGCGCTGTCTTGCAGTGTTGCCATGTCCTCATATTTACAAGTGCTTCAGGCATGTTGTTTTTTCTTATCTCATAAAGATAGGCACTTTATGAAGTTAATAAAGTGATCTGTTGTAGATATGAGATTTTTTTGGTGTTATAAAACAAAGCATTTGGGTATTTTAGTGTTTTTGTGCTTGTCCTTGTTTGTTGTTGTCTTTTCTATGAGTATCTGGCAACACTCACACTTTACCGCAGGGCTCATGAGCCCAGCTAGCCTCATATCAAAATGTGCTTAGTTAAGACTTCTTTCAATGTTACAGAAGAAGACACATTTCTGATGCACGTTCAAATACGTCATTAACAACTAATTGTTCAGTTCAGTTCTGTACACACTGCGTAGAATTTCTGTAAATGCGGTTGTCACTTCCTGTATTTTTCGGGAGTTAATGCGGTATTTTGGCTAATTATGTTTGTACAGAACGCGATTAAGGAGTAAAAGGTGAACCGACAACCGAATTTAGTAGAGATGCACTGATTGCAATTTTCTTGGCTGATTCCGATTTCCGATTTTTTTTGGAAGTGTGCCCTGCCGACCGATTCCGATCACTGGCCGGTCAATCGGTGCATCTCTAGAATTTATCTGCAGTGTGTACGTTGCCATTAACTCCCGAAAAATACAGGTAGTGACAACCGCATTTACAGAAATTCTACGCAGTGTGTACAGAACTGAACTGGACAACTAGTTTTTAATGATGTATTTGAACGTGCATCATTGTCTTCTTCTGTATGTGAGATGCAAGAAATAACAGTGAAAGAAGTCTTAACTTAGCACATTTTGACACGAGGCTAGCTGCGCTCATGAGACCTGCGGTAAAGTGTCAGTGTTGCCAGATCTTCATATCAAAGAACAAACAAACAAACAAACAAGGACAAGCAAAAAAAAACACTAAAACACCCAAATACTTTGTTTTATAACACCAAAAAAAATCAACATGCCTAAAAGCGCTTGTAGATATGAGGGCATGGCAACACTGCAAGACAGCGCTCTCTAAAGCAGCCTCCCGACCAGAAACAAAGTGCAGCATGTCTATCAGCGGTAGTTTAGTTAAAATCAATGGACAAAAAGAGTCTTTAGTTTAAAAAATGGCACATAACAAATGGCTAAACTTTTACTCACTCCCGCAAGACGACAGAATGTTGCTATGGTTACAAATGCATGTCTAGGCATATAGATTCTGATAGCCATATATATATATATATATATATATATATATTAGGGCCGGGACTCGATTAAAAAAAAATAATCTAATTAATTAGAGGCTTTGTAATTAATTAATCGAAATTAATCGCATATAAATATTTGACCTGAGAACAGTGAGAAGTAAGTTTTTTCATATGGATTTTTAGTATACCATTGAATAATGACTGAATACATAAGCTTAAGCAACAAAATATTGTTTATTTTTGTTCAACCAAGTCCAACAGACCAGTGCAATATTGCCATTAAGTGTAGCAATAGGATATTTAGAAATATAGTAGCCTACATTTCAGAAATTCAGGTACCCTATAGTATACCTTCTGTAAACTGTTTTTTTAAGTAAAACGCAATACTTTCAAGTACATTCAGAACATCGGAAACCCTGACTATTACTGTAGACAACATCTCTGTTGCTTCAGAGGCCATAACAGACTTTGCTATATGTTTAGCATTGAGGTGATACTTGAGGCTCGATGTGCTGCGGTGATATGCGAATTCCTTGTTGCATAGCTTGCACACAACCATGCTCTTATCGACGCTTCCATCCATTCGTTTTTTATAACAAAATTTCCCATCCACAGGGCCAACCAAAGCGGTCTCATCAGCTTCTTTGTCCATGTTCACTGTGGTTTGTTTTTGTCTGAACGCTAGTTGGTGCTCCAGTATAATCGGTCCGCCGAAACTCATCCAGTGAGAAACGTTCCGCGGTGCAAAAATAAGTGTGATTAAAATGCGTTAAAAAAATTTTACGCTTTATTTTTGTGTAATTAATTAATCTAAATTAACGCGTTAAAGTCCCGGCCCTAATATATATATATTATTAATTATCGTTTATTAAATATATTGGTGCTTACTTAATTTGTTTACACTTTATAATGATGCCTATTATAACATCACTTGGACCTGTATACACTGGCAGGTGATGCTAGGGAGTGATGGTGAGCCGCAGGAAGTTTCACTCATGTATGAAGAAGTCACACTGCCAGTCTTAAGACACACTACTGTGAAATAAACTAATTTCTTGTTGTGTTTATTAATTTTGCAGAGTGTGACGAAATAAAAACTCATATGTGCCACCAGACAACATCGCCTCTTCTGTGTGTGCAACACAGGCGTGAGTGCTGTTCCGCACACACATGGACCGATAATTTAAGGGACTCACTCCCGCATTTCAGAATCAGAATGAGCTTTATTGACCAGGTATGTTTGCACATACGAGGAATTTGTTTTAGTGACAGTAGCACCACAGTGCGACAGATTGACAGCAACAGGACAGAACACAGATAATAAAAAATTAAAATAAAAAATAAAATAATGTACAAATATATAAAAATGGACAATGTGCCATATAGCACAAACACAATATACAAAATAGACAATTTGGTATGTACAGGTATGTTAGGTGCAAATTTGAAATGTAATAAGTATGTGTGTAAAATAAAAATAAAAAAGTATGATAGTGTTGTGTGTTTCATGTTTATTGTTAAGAGTTCAAGTGTTCATGAGATGGATTGCCTGAGGGAAGAAACTGTTCCTGTGTCTGGTCGTTCTGGTGCTCAGAGCTCTGTAGCGTCGACCAAACGGCAACAGTTCAAAGAGGGAGTGTGCTGGATGTGAGGGGTCCAGAGTGATTTTACCAGCCCTTTTGCTCACTCTGGATAAGTACAGTTCTTGGAGAGTGGGAAGGGTTGTACCAATGATACGCTCAGCAGACCGGACTACCCTCTGTAGTCTTTTGAGGTCAAATTTGGTAGCTGAGCTGAACCAGACAGTTAATGAAGTGCAGAGGACGGATTCAGTGATGGCAGAGTAGAAATGTTTCAGCAAGTCCTGTGGCAGGTTTAACTTCCTCAGCTGGCGAAGGAAGTACAACCTCTGCTGGGCCATTCTGACAATAGAGTCAGTGTGAATGTCCCACTTCAGGTCCTGAGAAATCGTGGTGCCCAGGAACCTGAATGACTCCACTGCAGTCACAGTGCTGTTCATGATGGTGAGTGGGGGGAGTGCAGGGGGGTTTATCCTGAAGTCCACAATCATCTCCACAGTTTTGAGCGTGTTGAGCTCCAGGTTGTTAAGACTGCACCAGACAGCCAGCTCCTTAACCTCCTGTCTGTAAGCAGACTCGTCACCGACCTGAATGAGGCCAATCAGTGTGGTGTCGTCTGCAAATTTCAGGAGCTTGACAGAGGGGTCTTTAGAGGTGCAGTCATCCGTGTAGAGGGAGAAGAGCAGTGGGGAGAGAATGCAGCCCTGAGGAACTCCAGTGCTGATGGTGCGGGTGCTGAATGTGTATTTTCCCAGCCTCACTAGCTGCTGCCTGTCTGTCAGGAAGCTGTTGATCCACTGACAGACGGAGGTGGGCACGGAAAGCTGAGTTAGTTTGGGCAGGAGGAGGTCTGGAATGATAGTGTTAAAGGCCGAGCTGAAGGCCACAAACAGGATCCTCACATACGTCCCTGGTCTGTCCAGGTATTGCAGTGTGTAATGCAGTCCCATGTTGACAGCATCATCCACAGACCTGTTTGCCCTGTAGGCAAACTGCAGGGGGTCCAGTAAGGGTCCAGTAATATCCTTCAGATAAGCCAAAACCAGTTTTTCAAATGACTTCATGACCACAGATGTTAGAGCCACAGGTCTGTAGTCGTTAAGTCCTGTTATCTTGGGTTTCTTTGGGACGGGGATGATGGTGGAGCGTTTGAAGTATGAGGGGACTTCGCACAGCTCCAGTGATCTGTTGAAGATCTGTGTGAAGATGGGGGCCAGCTGGTCAGCACAGGATTTCAGACAGGCTGGTGTCACACCGACTGGACCTGGGGCCTTACTTCTCTTGTTCTTTTTGAAGACCTGGCCCACGTCATCTTCACTTATCTGCAGTTCAGGTGTGGGGGAGAGGGGGGTTACAAGAGGTGTGAATGGTGTTTTTTCAAACCTACAATAGAACTCATTAAGATTGTCTGCCAGTTGTTGATTCTCCACAGTGCTGGGGGATGGTGTCTTGTAATTGGTGATGTCTTTCAGACCTTTCCACACTGAAGCCGTGTCACTGGATGAAAATTGGATCCTTAACTTATCGGAATAATTCCTCTTTGCCACTCTGATCTCCTTTTCCAGTGTGTATTTGGCCTGTTTATACAAGACTCTGTCCCCGTTCCTGTAAGCATCTTCTTTGGCCTGACAGAGCTGTCTGAGTTTTGCAGTGAACCACAGTTTGTCGTTGTTATAAGTTAGATGAGTCCTGGTAGGAATGCACATATTCTCACAGAAACTGATATATGATGTTACAGTCTCTGTGAGCTCGTCCAGATCATCAGCAGCTTCAAAAACACTCCAATCAGTAAGGTCGAGACAGGCTTGTAAACCCCGCTCAATCTCATTAGTCCATCTCTTTACAGAATTTAGGTTTAACAGATTTAAGTTTCTGCCTGTAGGTTGGAATAAGATGAACCAAACAGTGATCAGAGAGTCCTAAAGCTGCTCGTGGAACAGCGTGACATGCGTCCTTTTTCGCTGTGTAACAGTGGTACAATATATTACAATACATTACTGTCTCTGGTGGGACATGTAACATGCTGTCTGTAGTTTGGCAGTTCGCTGGAGAGATTTGCTTTATTAAAGTCCCGGAGAATGATTAAAACAGAGTCCGGGTGTTGTTGCTAATTCTCTGTGATCATATCAGCGAGTTTCTGTAAAGCTGTGCTCACGTGCGCTTGCGGTGGAATGTAGACACTCACGAGAATGAATGAGCAGAACATCTGCGGTGAATAGAACGGCTTGCAGTTAATGAAGAGCGTTTCTAGATCTGAACAGCACATCTTCTTTAACACAGTTACATCTGTACACCACCTCTCATTGATGCATGTCCTGCCGCCGCGCGGTTTCCCCGTTGATTCTGCATCGCTATCTGCTCTGATCAGCTGGAAATTAGGCAGATGTAATGTGCTGTCGGGAATGGTGTCGTTCAGCCAGGTTTCCGTGAAACACAGAGCAGCAGAGTTTGAAAAGTCCTTGTTAAACTGGGAAAGCAAAAGGAGTTCGCACGTTTTGTTGGGTAGAGAGCAGAGATTAGCCAGATGGATTCTAAGCAATGGCATTCGAAATCCACACTGTCTGAGCTTCACTAGCGCACCAGCTCTCTTCCCCCGTCTGCACGTCCTAAAGCATCTAAACAGCGTTGCAGCTCCGCCGACTACAATGTTCAGCAAAACATCCGAATAATCGAAAACCGGTTGGAGATTTTGTGGTGTGTTCTGCCGAATGCTCAGCAGTTCTTCCTTGGTGAAACTGATCGTGTTAGACAAACAAAAAACAGGAAAAACTAACAAAAACACTAAAACAACTGGAGAGCCAAGCACAATGCTCGGCGCCATCTTGTTTGTTTAAATTAGGTTGTCACTCCTGAAACTTGTAGTGTGTATGCAGCCAATGATGTCTGTAGAAGAAACTTGATGTACACATCTGTTATGGATTTTGCATTGGTTGGTGTTTCTCTAACATGTTAATAACTTGGTCCTTAGTCCTGCCAATTGAAAGATGCACAGCTATGTTTACACACATAGGCCTACATGAATAGGACATATTAGGCCACAATCGCTACGATTCATTCAAAAAGATGATCATGGACATCTTCAAGATCGATCACGATACAAAATTGCCAGTTTGCCCACCCATCATTTGAAATCAAAGTTAAAAAGCTTTAATAGGTTAGCTAAATACTTTGTTGTTACTCACACATTAAAACATTAAACACGATTGTAAAGTACAAGCAAGTATAAGACTATAAATAATGCATTAAATTATGTAAACAGATTTATACAGTACCATAAAAGCATGTTATAATAAGCTAAGGTTAAAATGCGACACGCTATTTTACTACTGAATTTGATTAATTTTACTGAAGAAAAAAAGGTTGCAGATCTTTATATCAGTAAATATTATTCTAAAAATTATTCATCAGTTACATTTACTGAGCAGAGTAAAAGTAGACTATTATGTTTATTTATTATGCATTAATACATATTATATGCATGATAGGAAACACTGGCAGTTTTATGAAAGTCTAAAAGGCCATTTCAGTGCCACCCCTTCAAATAGCTGGTTTGTTGATCCATATGATCTTGTTTTCTGACAGGTACCATCATCAAATGACATTCGGTGACTCACGTATAAGGTTCAATGCATAATACACCATCAGTAATAGAGAAGAGAGCTTCTCCCTGCTCCCTTAACACTTAACTCCATTCAACCCCTGTTTATCAACTTAATTATCCTTCTATCTGTAAGTGGAATACACACGGCTGCCTCATTCTCCGAGATATCCCAAAGTAAAAGATGAAAGCAAAGGGTGAAAGGTGTGCAGGCAGGAGAACGGGGATGGAGAAGGAGTCAAATTGTTTCATTTATAACCAGAAAGAGGCCCTCAGAGAGCATTTATCCATAATGGGGAAATAATGAAGAAAGATTAAAGCCCTCTGGGACATTTCCGTTTTTTTCTCTAAATGATCGTAACGTACCACCGTTCGTCACAATGGACTCAGAGGGATCTTCAGACACCATTATATAGCCAAAAATGAGCACTGGCAAAAGCTTGAGTCACTCTGTCAGTTAAATGCAGGCTGTAGCAACACCGGTGAAAGGCTTACCTGCGAATTAAGAGCAGCAGCTTTTGTCTCCCTTGTTTGGCGGTAGAAAACATCCAAATGGGATCTATTTCATGAGTGATTTGAGGTGAGTTTGGAGGTTCAATTGAACCTATCATAATCGAAAACCGGCAAATTGATTAGTTTAATGCCAGCAGGTGTGCTCATTGCTTTATTAGTATGATGTTGTATGGTTAGTATTAGTACATTAAACACATTAAGAGTTTTAGAATGTCTAATAACAAAACCTCCCAGTGCTTTAATCTAAGCTACAGTCCCAGTAAAATTGGCTGAAGCTCTGAAGCAAGCACAAATAAGGCCACATTCGTCTGTCGTAGACCGATATATTTTGGCATGTTTTCTGATGTTCTTTTTTTATGACAGTATGTTTTTCATTGTTTTTTCCAGTTCATCACTGCCTAAATTTGGTGAAATGAAGGAATGCCACAACTTTATTGACTGAGAAAACAAAGTTTTGGCAAAGGTAAGTGAAGCTCCTTTTATAGGATTTATAAAAAGTAGTAATAATTTTGCAAACTTTGTTACAACCCAGCTCGGCACAATGATAGTATTTAAAGTTTTACGAATTACGCTAAAGCACTTATTATTGCACTGATTGAGTATTAGCTGTGAGCAGACAGTGTAAATCAATGCACTGTAGAAAACTGACCATAAATGAGAAAAAACTAAGTTGGAATGTTATTTAAATTAAATCAATTATTAAATTAAGGAAAACAAATTATAAATCAGTTCCATATCAGATTCCAGATGATCAATGGCTTATGCCGCGGCCACATTAGACTTTGAACATGCAAAATTTCTTCGGGCACTGCAACGATCGTGATATGAAGTCGCACCCTTTTTTTATAAACATGAATTCAACATATAACAAGTAGTAATGTAAAATGTAGAAAATATACAATCTATGCGACTTAACTGCAAAAATATAGTTCTTTTAATTCAGCCAAAAGGTCACGCCACGACGTATATGAATAGAAGTCAATGGGAAGTAAAGTGTAGTGACTGACCCTTTAGGACAGTGGTTCTTAATCCTGGTCCTGGGGACCCCCTGCTCTGCACATTTTGTGTGTCCTTCATTTAACACACCTGATTTAGATCATCAGCTCCAAGAACTGAACTGGATGTGTCAGGTAAAGGAAACATACAAAATGTGCAGAGCGGGGGGTCCTCAAGACAAGGATTAAGAACCACTGGTTTAGGGCCTTCATGCATCCTCGTGAACAAGATGGAGGGAAGTTAGTGAGGGAAGGGCATAAAAAAATGTACTTAAACGCAGCCCATGATGCTGTTCATCACTCAAACTAAAATCATTGAATTTTAATTGATAATGGCACCGCATTGTGCAGCCTATGATTGTAAACATCTAGCTATAAATTTCAGATTAATCAATTATTTAACAGAACTAACCCCTATATAAACGTGAATAACTTTTGGCTCTCTAGCGTTTAAAAAAAACAATAGTGCATTAATTTTTTGGAAGAACATCGTTTTGCTTGTGCTTTGGCTCTGCATGACTGTGCGGATGAATATGGTTCTTTCTCGTAACTAAAAAAAAAAAGAGAGAGACTGAGAGATGATCCTACTGGTCATAAAACATTCACTACTAGGCTTAATAGATATAACCAGTTTAGATGAGAAAATTCTTAAAGGAACACTCCAACGATTTTTCATATTAAACTGTTATTCCCTTAACTAAGACGAGTTGATACATAGAAGTACATCTTGACTGCTTGCCTGTATTACCCTTAAAGGGATAGTTCACTTTAAAATGAAAACTGTCATATATACTCACCCTCATGTTGTTTCAAACTTGTATGAATTTCTTTCTTCTGCTGAACACAAAGGAAGATATTTTGAAGAATGTCGGTAACCAAACAGTTATCTGGTCCCATTGACTTCCATATAAAAAATGTGTTCTACTATGGAAGTCAATGGGACCAGAAACTGTTTGGTTACCGACATTCTTCAAAATATCTTCCTTTGTGTTCAGCAGAACAAAGAAATTCATACAGGTTTGAAACAACATGAGGGTGAGTATATGATGACCGAATTTTAATTTTAAAGTGAACTATCCCTTTAAGGAAATAATCAGGCAAAGTAATAACAGATGAATGTTATTTGCATCTTTAGACTGATGACATTGAAGTGAGGAGAGCATGAATAATCAAATCTCTCTGTGCACACCTGAACGAAGACCCTAGCAGTCTGGTTTGGGAGTATATGGTGAGTATGTGCTTTTTAAAATGTTGCTGTATTTTCAAGGATGCTTAATGTTTAAAAGTACTTTATTTTATTTAAATAGCCCCTCTAGGATACAGATGTTGACAGCACTGAGGCGGCGATCCAGAAGACTGTGATGGGAATTTATGTCATAAGACATGAAGGTGCAGACATGGAAGACAGCCCAGCAGATCTTGGAGTGGTAATAGAGGGTCAAAAGGTTCTTCAGGACCTTACCAGTGTCCCATATGCAGCAGCCATGTTGCTGGGACTGATTTATGGACTGAACCTGAGCTACCCTCCTATAAGGTACACATTCAAAGTCCTTCAAAAAATAATTCTGGAGCTAGATGGCAACAAGATGTCCAATAAAGTCCAAACACTGAAGACCAAGCTCTTCTCTGATGTGTTTGAGTAAGGACTCTAAGGACTGTCCTGGAATGCCAGAATGTTAATGTTAAAAAAAGGGCAATATTTTGATTTTCTATTGCAGGTTACACTTGTTGTATTTTTCAATGTTCAAAATTGTTGAACTTAGTTGCAAGCTGCCTATTTGGTGCTCGGTGCATCTGTTATTTTCTGTGAAAGATGTCTAGTACATTTTAGCAGTAATCTCATTTCATAATTGTTAAACATATCGTTAGACACATTGCCATCTGGACATTTTGGTTTGCATGGAGGATTTTTTATTATTATTGTATTGTGTAAATTTGTAGTAAAAAAAAAAAAAAAGTTGTATTTCTTTTACCGAGTTTTATAGAGTTTTAATTTACACTGAATTTGCAGCAGTCTTTTGACTTTTTTGAACAATGTGTAAAAGTAATTTTTGCTGATGTTAATACATTTGTACAAGTTTAAAGAGCAGGCTGTTAAAAACTGTTTATTGCAACTGTTGAACAAATACAGTTTGATAATTTGTTACATATCTTGTCTTTTTATGACTCTACAAGACAATCACACACAAACAAATGCTGCTTTGAAAGGAGTAACTTTAAATAGATACTACTGAGTTAAAGTAACAAGAACTAATTGGATGGAACCACTGTACATAATTTAAATGAGTTCTTTGAAACAAATCTCCTTGTGTTTGTTGAATGTAACCTATTTGGACAGTTTTAAATAAACTACTGCATGTTCACTTAACTTAACCGATTTAAGTTACAGGGAAGCAATTCCATTGATTTAGTTCGACATTACTATTTCACATAGATTCTTCCCCATTCAGTTGTGTTGTCCCAACACAAGGAGTTTACATAGATTCAAAAAATTCCATTAATGTTAATAAAAAGCCATTTGCTTGTGTGGAACCACTGTCCATAATTAAATTAAGTAAGTTTAAAGAATAATTTTTTTGAGTGAATGAGGACTCGAATAATGATCTTTGGAGTGCTACAGCTTAACCCCTGACGGAACTATTTCTGTTCTAAAGAAGCAGGGTCTGCTCAGAGTTTTAAGAGCAAAAGAGAACAACCAAATAGTGAAAAAAGCATTATGCATCAAACTAACAGCATCATATCAGAGGAAATGGTATAAAAGGTCTTGAGATATTATACAATATATGGGTGTTTTTTCAATGTGATTTTTATTAAAACGAATGGATTAACTTAATTTATGTAATATTAAGTTCACATTACATTTGAAAATGGAGAAATTTACAACATTTAACATTTCTCTTTACTTTACTAAATGCTTTTCATAAATATACTTTGTTTGCTCTTGTCTCAGTACCAGGCTTTCAAACCTTGAAAATTCAACATAAAATTAGAAGTTACTATATGAAATCCCAACAAAATGTGAAAAACAAACTATTTTTATATTACCTTAACCATTACTTTAAGGGGTAAAGAATAATTCTAATTACATACACTGTTGGACATTAAAGGGGTCATATGATGCGATTTCAAGTTTCCTTGCTCTTTGGAGTGTTACAAGCTGTTCGTGCATAGATGAGATCCCTACAGTTGCAAAGACTAAAGTCTCAAATCCAAAGAGATATTCTTTATAAAAGTTAAGACTCGTCCTCGACCCCCTAAAACAGCTGATTCAAACACACCCCCTCATGTCTACATCACGATGCGGAAATATTTGCGTAAATGCCACCCAAATGTTCACGCAAAGAAAGAAGGCGTGGTTTCAGTAACCGCAGTAGTGATGCAGCCATGTCAGGGAGACGCTGTGTGATTCTAACCGAAAGCAAAAGCACTTTATTTGGCCTTCCGAAAGTAGATGCAATTAGGAATCATTGGTTAAGATTTGTTTATAACAGAACAGCACAACCCACATGTTTGAATTTGTGCAACACATTTTATGGACGAGTTTCGTGAACCTAGTAGAGTACAAGGCTGGCTATGCACGAAGGCTATTTCTAAAAAAAAAAAAAAATTCTGACTTTGCTATGACAATCTAGTGCTTCTAAATCAGCAGCTGTTTATTGTTTATTTGGATCCCCATTCGCTTCCACAGAGTGGTTGCTAGTCTTCCTGGGATCCTCAACTCAATCCAAAACAGACAATCGTGCAAATAGATAAAAAAAATAAAAATAAAAAACTATTTGACTTATCACATCACAAACTATACACCTCAGCAGAAGCAGCGCTTAAAATATACATCTACATATTTGTAAGCATATCTTCACATTTTCTTTGAAATGTACAGTTACTCTTTCTTATATCTATGCGAACCATATTCCAAGCAACAACTGTAAGTATGTTTTGTTATTAGTTTAAGTATTTGCTAGTGACTGTTCAAATGCTGAGTTTTGGGCGTAACGCGTCGTGCGAGTGTGTGTGTGTTTGAGGGGAACAGAGTCTCATCACAGCGGAGTGTACAGTCCGTCAGAAATCATCTTAACCGCCGCTTGTGTACTGCAAATACAAACGGGCATCATCACTGTGTCCTGTCACGAGCCTCTGTTCCCCTTTCGAGCTTGAACTGATAAAACTTGAAAGCTGAAGCTCGCAATTATGGTAAGGGGCGTTACATTTCAGACGCGTGCTTATGGTGTTTGGCCAATCACAATGCACTGGGTCAGTTGGCCAATCAGAGCAGACTGCACTTGTTGGAAGCAGGGGCTTTGTAGAAAACGACGCGTTTGAGAGAGGCGAAGCATAGAGGAACTACTATAATGTACAGTATTTGAAAAATAATGTGTTTTTTGAACATTAAAGCATGTCAACATGTTTTGTTACACCAAATACACAAAATAATGTAATTTAAAATAGCATCATATGACCCCTTTAAATAGACTAGTGTTTTAAGAGATGTTATTTTCCAAATGTGCCCATAGTTCAGAGTTGTCCTATCCTGTTCCTGGAGAGCTAATGTACTACTCCAACCTTTTATAAGACACTAGTGCAGACGTTTTTAGTAATCCTGAAGACCTTGATTAGCTTATTCAGGTGTGTTTAATTAGAATTGGAGCTAAACTCTACAGGATAGTGGCCCTTCAGGAGCCGGATTGGACACCCCTGCCATAGCTGAAGAAAGACATTGGCTGCATTCGAAATCGCATACTTCTCTACTAGGACTGTCACAATATTAGATTTTTCACACCACGGTTATTGTGGCCAAAAGAATTCACAGTATCGATATATCGCGATATCTATAGAAACCTTGGGGAATCAGCCAAATTAATTTTTACTTTATTTAGTTTTTCTTTTTACCCAATGAACATAAGGATACTGATAAACACAGGGCACATGCATTTTCACTTCTTCTTCTTCAGGTCACAGCTGACCTGTACTCTGGCTTTCTCTGTCTTCTTTGAAGCTCCCTATGAAATAACAAGAGAGAAAATACTGTCAAGTTCAACAGTATGATGAAGAAATATGAACATCAAAACTGATACTTTAAGATGTTAACTTGTGTGTATTTTAGTTTCTTTAACCTATAGTTGCACCGGTGCCAATGAAGTCATGCAGTTAACGCATTTCTAAGGCTACGTTCTTAGTGCTCAATTCCGATTTTTTTTCTCAGATCTGATTTTTTTGTATAGCTGTTCACATTGTTGTTTTAAATATGGCCAACATCAGATTTACAGTGTGAACAGATCATGGTTTTGAACTGACCCGCATGCGCAAAAGAACGATGCGAACACGGTTTCCAGATTTTCACAACAAAATCCGCCAATTGTTTCTCAAAACTAGTCCAAAACTAGCCCAATCATGTTCAGGGAGTAAATATCGCGTTAGTGGGGTCGCGTTAACCCACAAAGTTGAAAAACAACCTGCGGCAACAGTAGAAAAAGTAGCCCAATTCCACGTTGAAACTGTGGATTTGGCAACACTTGCGCCTCATAGGGAAGTAAACACGGAGGATATAAAGTAAGCGATTACGCATTTATTTATGGTGTGATTTGCTGCAGAAGCCAGCGAAATTATGCGCAGGCAATATGAAAAAAATAAAGACAAGGATGTGACAAAAGACAGCAGAGGTTTGAAACTTTTATACGAGCCCTCATGTTTTGCTTGTGGAGTTGTCACTGTAATACATATGAGTTCTGACACATTACTGTACTTCCACTGACTACCTTTCACTACTATATTGATAACTTTGGGTATGTAAAATGTTTTATGTGTCTCTCGTCAGCGCGGAATTATAACGAATGTCGATCTAGAGTGACGTAAAAGCCGCATGAAATCCGACATGACCGTTCACATTGCGCTCGCATTGCAAACACTTCTGACATGGATCGGATTTAGTACCACATATGGAAGTGGCACAAATCGGAATTGAAAAGATCAGATTTCATGCGGTTTTTGCTGTTCACACTGTCATGACAAAAAACAGATCTGAGTCACGTGTGAAAAAATTCAGATTTGGACCATATTTGCCTGCAGTGTGAACGTAGCCTGATTCAGTATTAATATGCATCTAGAACGACCGCAGATGAGGCATTAACTGCATGGCACTGTGACCAAAATAACATTTTACAGAGTTTAATGTAGCAATGTGGTCCCTCAGTTTTTCTAGATTTGTTTTAATCATGTAAAAAATATTTGAACAAAGAAATCAAGTGCTACGCACATGTATTGGCCATGACTTGATTGCAAATACAAATACAAAATTTAAATGAGTAAAGAAAACGCGGGTACTTATTAAAATAATTACCCCTTTATTTAAATAGCCTATATGAACACAGGAAATCGCTGTTAACAGGTTAATGTAACGTTTCCCATTTCATGACTAGTAAAATAATGACAACTGTCTGTATAATATGGAACATTGTTCTTCTCAGAGTAGCACGTCAGTATAAGTTATTTGGTGCGTCCGCGAGCTGCGTCGTCGTCTTGTTAAAATGTCAGTGTTAAGGCGCAATACCACCACCTGGGAGCTCAACCATGTACTGAGCTGGAGTAGGCTATTTTTGTTCATTTTAAATATCATGATTATCGCAAATACCGATATATAGTCACACCCAAAATTAACACGATGTCGATATTTCATGATTTGAATATCACGGTTATCATCAATACCGGTGTATACACCCCTATTCTCTACTATATGGTAGGCAAAAAATTGTATGTGGCAAAATGAGTCTGTCACAGTAGTCATAAAAGAGTAGGTAAAAAGTAACCTACTCGGATTACCTACTACATCTGATGTGACACTGATGTGTGGATAAGATGGACACTTTACTTTTGTGGTCACAAAGTAAATTCTTATTCAAAAAAGTGCCTGCTTAGGAGAGTATGCAATTTCAGACGCAGACCATTTATTGCTATGGAAGTTTAAAACAGTCATTCCCAAACATGGTCCTGGAGTACCTTCAGCACTGCACATCTACGGGCTCATCCACACAAACCATATCCGATCTTTTTTTTCCCTCTTTCTAAAAATAATTCCGTAAACACGGCATCATCTCAACTAATATGCATACACACGAAACCACTGAAACCGACTCAAAACGATGTAGTATACATGTCAGACCAATATGTGGCGCAGTAATTCTGCCACAGAGATGCACTAAAAACTGAGAAGACTTGGAGCATGCACATAAACCTTGCACGCTGTATACAAAGCCAACACAACAACAAGACAAATGTGGAACGATACACTTATTACACCATTTATTAATCTGTTAATGTTAGTTAATAAAAATACAGTTGTTTATTGTTTGTTCATGTTTTTGTTGCCGTTACATGACGTAGTGGTGTCTGACTAGGGTCATCATTTCACAAAATATATAGATTGGCTTTACACATGAAAATGCAAGAAAAAAATTGCGGTTTCAGGCTCCCAAAATGCCAATACGATACACAATTTTTACATATACAGCTAAACGTGTCTCCATGTGGATGGGCTCTAAGATTTTTCCCTGATGAAATACACAATTAAATTCATCAGGTCATTAGTATAAAGACTCCAAGACCTCAAATGGGTGTGTCAGATAAGAGAGACATAAAAAATGTCCAGTGTTGGGGGTACTTCATGAGAAGGACTGGCAACCACTGGTTTAAAATACTTTATACCCCAACAAACACCAATAGGGTGAAAACACTGATCCACAAGCAAATAGCCATTGTAATTTGTGCATTGGGATTTCATCACTGTGAAAAGAAGCATTCCTTTTTCTGCTGTAGTTTAGTTCCTACTCTGCACAAAATGGACCTCCACAAGTACACTGTGGAGCCAAAAAAGTACATTCATCAAGGGTTATTTGCCCCTACACTCTAAGATTAAAAAAAGTGCAAATTTGTATCTTTACAGCCGGGGTTTTCATCTATGGCCCTCAATGTTCACATTCCTGCAAAGTTTAGCTACAACCTGGATCAAACTCACCCTTCTGTAACTTTCTTGTAATCGAGTTGAGAACCCCTGCAGGGTAAAACAGCTTGACACTGGGGCAGTACTGTTAATTGTAACTTATCTACCCCTAAAAGGTACATATTAGTACCTTGGAGTAGTGCTATGCACCCTTGAGGTACATTGCAGATCAGTCAACCCCAATGAAAAGTGACATTTCCAAGATGGTGGAGACTAAAGTGGTGTTTCATTGGAGATTTTTGGGTTGAGGTGAGAAGTTGTGTTTGGGCCGGAACACTTTGAGGTTGGAAGTGGAGCATTTCAACAGCTTGTATAATTTAATCATTTGAACAGTTATCCGTTTTTTCTTGCTGTTAACATGCACAAGCCATCATGTTGCCAAAAGGTCATGAGGAAGAATGAAACTGTCGGTCAGTTATCGGATGCCTAAAAGTGTAGAAAATACTGATTGTAGTGTTACTCCCAGGGCATTTCGAACTGTGAACAATGGGCTTTCCAAGAGAGTGAAGAAGATTAAAGATGAGGTGAGCTGAAACGTTGACATGCTATGCAAATACATTTACAAAAAGTAATGAATATGCCTTGATATGCTTGAGTTCTGAAGAACGGTCATAAATTAACAGACATAAAACATTTTTCACCTTAATTATGAAAAAGCAAAAGAGCAAAAACGAAAACGTGTCCATCGCAGCCTTAACCTACAGCGGAGCCGACAGCTTCCTCTGACACTTTGAGCATGAAAACATGCTTTACAATTGCCAGCTTGCTCGGGTATAGTTTAATAACCCTGGGAAAGAAAATAACTCTATTGTGTGACGGTAATGAAATTTTGGCCAATCTAATTTGACTTGTTGCATAAAATTTCTTGAGCAAAACTTTTCTCTACTAAAACTGCCTCTTATCAATTCATTTGTATGTGGAAAAAAATGGGAACAGATTGAAACTGGCATAGAATATGCTCCCATTGTGCTGCTGCAAACGAACGTGTGTCCTTCAAGAAAGAATAGTGCTTTGCTTCTCATACCAAAGTCTTGATGCTTTCCCTTGAATAAATCATTCACATCTATTGAATCCTTTTCGTTTCACAACACAGGCCATCCTTTCAAGATGGAGAGAAAGGAGTCTGAATGACTTGGAGCTGGAGAGTTACCTTGCATAGAGAGGAATTAAGGACCAGTAGCCAATATTGTGGATCAACTATGCCCAGAAGAAAGGGGGCATTCTTGTGTTACCTGGCTGGGGAATTAAGCCACAATAGACTTCAGAAAAGGGATGGCGCACAATTCACGGATTGATTTTTACTTCAGGGAACTCAGACTTTTTCAAAACAGACAATATCTGCAGAAGATGGACATAAAGCCGTGAATGGCATGAATGGGTGATGTATTACCCTCGCGGCCTGTGTCAAGGGAATATAGGTACCTTCAGACCTCGCTGGGTGACCTCAATCTCTCATACACCTTATTAGAATGGCCAGGAGGTGAGAGCAGCTTTGTGGCTCGTCACATATTGTTTGCTCTGCTGTTTTGTAGTTCTGTGTCCATTCTGCTGATACCTTTTTACCTTACACGCTGAACTCGGACTTGGGTAATACTGAACAAAAATCACTCTGAGAAATAATGTAAGAGATAACACCAACACAAACCCTCATAAAAGCCTATACTGCTAGTTCCATGACTGGAGATTTTCAGGTCATTTCTTTCAATCGGATCTTCAGGCCATGTCACATAAAGTACATTGAAAACAGAAACTTATGATATTGCACAAAATATATGTTATCATTCCAGGAAATGTGTATATTACGAACCAAGTACCACAGAAATCGATTAGCGACTATTCTGCCCAAGGGGTCAAGGTTTGACTGGATAGCATGGTCCAGTTAGCCCCTCCTCTACTGGCAGATGATGCAATTACACCATCTGGGACACAATTACACACTTTTTCTCCACTGGCAGGCATTGAAGAGGAGCTGTGTATTCTGATTGAAGAAATTAAATTTGTTCATCATATATTGACGTTTTAACAATGATTTTTGTAGCATGAAATAGATTATTTTTCTGTTTTCAGCTAATGAAGGGCTTGATTCAGTCTTTTTACAACATAATTTTCCTGTGGCTACAGACTGATTCGTGATGTTATTTTGGTCTCCATGTTTTCGGATTTTTCCGAAGGTCAACAGTCAAAGATGAATAGGGATGCTAACATCTCCAGGTAGTTAAGACCTCCTTGATCCTGCTTTTGCATGATCCATGACGTCAAAGGAAGCAGATTGTCCTTTTCATGCTTTTATGTGCCCTTTAAAAGGAAATGTCACTGATAAAACATAATTAAATACTTGCAATTAATGTTGCCTTTTTGGGGGGGACAGAATACATGGCCATCAATGGTGAAAAAGGCTTTTATGCAGAAGTACTAAAACATCTACCAGCAGAAGCTAAGGGTTACTTTTTGTAAAATTAGTTGGTAATTGTATACTATACTACATTCTGCAAATTGAACAGATCATTATATTCCAGGAAATGGAATCCAACAGTCAATCTTAAACAAAAGTGCAAAGTCTCTTCAATGTCCGCTGGAATGCCACTCTCTCATGAACGCATGTATGACAGTTAGCGGAAGCTAGAAATTACATTTTATAATGTTTTAAATATGGAGATTTTTCTTACAAAAATGCATGGATTCACTGCAGAAGGCGTGAGCCGCGTGGAGCAATTTTTATGATGGATGGATGTACTTTTATTTATCTTAAAATCCATTCCTTGCCATTATACAGCTTGGAAGATCAAGGACATTTTTTAATTGAACTGTGATTGTTTTCGTCTGATGGAAGCACGTCATATACACATAGGATGACTCGAAAGTGAGTAAATTATGGGGTAATTTTCATGAAAAGTAACTTGGGTTAAACTACTCAATTCATGTCACACATCACTTTTTAATGTGTAAAACTTTTGATTGTATGGACTTCCAATGGATGGACAAAAATGATGAGAATATTTAAAATGTCTTAATTTTTGTTTCTGAATATGAATGGAAGTTATGGGTTTGGAATGATAAGCAGAATTTTCCCTTTTTGGAAAGCTAACCCATTTATGGGCAGTTGTGGCCTTAATGGATAGAAAGTTGGATTTGTAACCCAAAGGTCGTGGGTTCAAGTCTCAGGTCCGGCAGGGATTGTAGGTGGGGGGAGTGAATAACCAACACTCCGGGTGTATGTTCGTTACTGTGTTTACACTTGGATGGGCACAAATTCTCGACCCATACTTGGCCACACTTCCCTTATACTCTTTAAAATGTCTTTGTTAGATTCATAATATTAAAATGCCAGGGACTGGGGACCTTTAAATGAAAAGACACCGGCTATGCAGCCTCCTTAAGACCTGGTTAAGGCCACACTCATAAAGAGGGAGGGAAGAAACCTCAAATCATCACACAACCCACCTGAGTGACACGCGCTTGGGCTTGGTTCTCCCTTCTGAGGCCCTGATAACACGGCTTTCTTATCGCCTTCAAGAGAGGAGATTTGGCCCCTGTCCAAGAGAACCAACGAAGCAAGAAAACCACTGTCTAGACACTTAAGGAGAAGTAAAGGAAAAAAATGCTCTGTTTGACAGGAAATACTGAAGGGGCTTTTCATTGAAGTCAGGCGAGTTGAAGGGCTGTAGTCCAGACAATGTCATTGTGCTGGACCGTCTCACCAAATCCCCTTTTCTCCCACCATTTCACAACCGTTTACCGTGGATCTCAGAGCCGGACTATGGGGAATCACCTCTTATATGTGCTATCTCTCAACAAGAGAGTGAACACAGGCGGCTGCTTTTAGGTTTACAGTTATCATTAACAAAAATGATAGGGAAGAGACGTGACATTGGGCAGTATACTTCCCAGAGAGGTCATTACCGACAGTCAGAAATTTGAATAAACTTTCTATGTTCATATGTAATCGATGGTCACTGGCCAAAAACACTCGCACATTATCTTGGTGGACTGACTACTAATGTCCAACAACCGTATTGAATTAGTTAAATGTTTTTGAAATGGAAAATTCTGCTTACATCAAATAAACGTTTTTCATTTTCATTGAAAAGTGTCATTTCAACTGATATTAAGGTAAGCAGGTAGCAATGATCTTGAAATGTTAAACAAAAATGGCATCAATCAGAAAATGCTAACTAGCAAAACCTAAACACAAGCAAAATGGTATAAGAAACACAAATGTTTATGAATTAGTTTGTATATAGACATTCTACAAACTGACCAGCTCATTATTTCAGATACGCATTAATACAATTTATTTGAAGAATTGATATTTTATTTATTAAAATTTAACCGTGCGGTCCATCCTTAACAGAAATTAAAAATAGTTTGTTTTTTGTTTTTTTGCAATTACTGTAGAAGCTTCCCTCACTATCTGAATTTTTTACTGATTTCCTGAAGTCTTTATGTGAATTTGTTTAATTTGCTTTACCTACCTCTTAACTTTTTTTGCTATTTTTCTGGTGCATTGAGTGCTTCAGAATACTAACTTTATTTCCAACAGCCTACAGTTTTTGATCTTACACATTCACTGTAAGCAAAAGTAGACTAATCATGTATCATCGATCCTCAAATAGAAGCAAAAAAGTTTTTTATGAAAACATTGTTTTGTTTTGCTGATTAACTTGCAGACCAAGTTCTCAACCTTTTTGACTCCAAGGCTTCCCATTGTACATAACAATATTCAAAGGCCCCTTGACTTTTCAGTGGTTCGTGATTAAGTGGAAAGAATTTGATGCATTTTCAATGCTCATTCTGTAATCTTGATGCCCAATAGAAGTTTGCTTAGGCCCCCTAGTGAGAACAACATTGTGGTATAAGTATGAATCTCATTGAAAAACTATTTGAGTGCCCTTCATCCAGAAATATCTGGAAGGAAAAGGTACAATGCAAAGACAACAGTGTGTTTACAGTCTCATCACATGCTTTGGATCTGAATGGCACCCCTGTGTCACAGCTCAGTGAAGAAAGACACGCCAGCACCAAAGCACTTGCAATAAGAAAACATTACTCACTGTCTAACAACACGCACTCACACAAAGATAAGGGAAAAAAATATATATAATCTCAAATACACTGACCTCTTACCACACAACATACACACACAAAAACAACAACATATGAATCCGTCATTAATGTGACAGAACTTGCCAAAACGTGTTAAGAGCTCTGACAATAAAGACAAACAACACATGTTTAATAAAGAGAAGAGAGAGGGTGTATCCAACCAAGTCTGATGAGAAAGCCTAACTATTTTACGAGGTGGTGATTTTGTATTAATTTGTATGGTGTGATTTGTATTGAAACTCTAAGCAATTACTTGGCAACTGTCAAATACTGTAAGTTTGTTTGAATGTTTCTAGTATGAATGTAATCCGGACATTCTACATTTGTCATGTTATCAATGTTATGAGACCTACCAGCATCATTTGTGTTGCTTCATTGCCACTTACAAATCCTGTCCTGTGGCCGAGAGTAATGTGTCCATCAAATACAGACTTCAGAATCTCAATAGAACTAGGTCACAAGAAAAATTTGCGCCTACTGTTTTATGAATACTGTGAATTCGGGCATAATCCTCTTTTTACATACTGTTTTTCACCTACTGGCAGTAGCTAGCAATACTTGTATGGGTCAAAATGATCGATTTTTCTTTAATGCCAAAAATCATTAGGATATTATGTAAAGATCATGTTCCATGAAGATATTTTGTAAATTTCCATACATCATCAAACCATACATCAATGGAAAGCTTATTTATTCAAGTTTTAGCTAATGTATAAATCTCAATTTCAAAAATTGACCCTTATGACTGGTTTTGAGGTCCATGGTCACAAATGATATCATAGATATTAGCCTCCAATTCATTAAAATGTTAAATTTTTACAAATTCTGATTAGAGTGTGTTGGTGTATCCACATATTCAGGATTGGAACCAAATGTAAAATAATATCACTCAAAAAAATTATCAGTTTACCGCTCATCTGAAAAAACTCACTCTCTACAACCGAAGGCAAGTATTTCAAAAACACTGAAGTAGAGCTGTTACCTCTGGCATGATTTCGATTGAAATATCACTGTCAAGTTCTGCTTCTGAAAGGTTGAACCCAGGAGGACTTTGATGAAAACACCCAGAATATCAATTAAAAAGCGGAAGGAAAGAACAGAGCGCACGAGGAAGAAAAGAACAGAGCTTAGGCGTCAGCTTCACTGATTGGTTGTACACATCCTTCTGCCCCTTTTGACCACAGGTTAAGTCATGGGAAGCGTGGGTGGCAACAGCAAGCAGAAGTAATTATTGTTCGGGGCCTTTTAATTTCAGTGGCATTTAAAATGATTAATCCTTTTCTAGAGCTCAGTCAGAGTACTTCATATTTTCATACCGGCCCCCGAGGAGTGACTCATTTCTGAATAGGTCGTCTCTCTCTCTTGATTGCTCTCTATACACTCAGACATTGGCGACGTAACGGCGGTGTTTGTTATTGACTGTGCGGATCATGCTTTACCCGAGTGGTCAGAAACCATCCCCTAATGGTCGCCGGTCTTCATTGTTGTTGGCCATTCAAAGCAATTCACATAATTAGGACAGCGCATTCAACTACACAAAACCCATTTACTGAAATAGATTAGAATGTGGAGTTTATCTGGTATAAATACGACTGTGTAAATGAGATCAGGTATGTTTGACGTGGATCAATTCACTCGCAGGATGCACTGTTGTTTGTGAAATCAATGATTGTCATCATTTTCCAAACAATGTGCAGTCAGCTGTTATTAGGCACTGCTGAGAGAGAAACCTCTTTTCTGGCTTGCAATATATTCTTTATGAAGACTGTTACAATAAAAAGATATATGCTAAGTAAATAACCTTTTTTGCGTCAAACTAAAATGAAATGCATTAGGATTTTGAAGCATGCAAACTGTTATCAAATACTAGCTGTAATAATGAGCAGACAAAATATAAAACTAAATATAGAGAATAAGAACAAGACTAGTTTTCACTGGCTGGTTAACTGGCTTGAATTAGAATAATTTGTGTAAATTCTGTCCTCCAAAAAGGTTCTCCCACAAGCACATTAATGTAGCCTATGAGTAAACTATTTAATTAAGCTTATAACTTGAACTATAACTTGAATTTCATAAACAGAGTATAATAAGACTGGCGTTTTTGTTGCATTATATATTAATTTATAATAGAAATAAATATGCAAAATATTAATAATTTTATTTAACTACTAATTCTTAATTGCTACTTCTGTCAAAATGTTAAAGGGATAGTCCATCCAAAAATGAAAATTATGTCATAAACTGCTCACCCTCATGTCATTCAAACCTGTAAGACCTTCGTTTATCTTCAGAGAAGAAATTGATGAATAAAGTTGTCATTTTTGTTTTCTTTGTGCACAAAAAGTATTTTTGTAGTTTCATAAAATTACGTTTGAACCACTGATGTCACATGGACTATTTTAATGATGTCCTTGCTACTTTTCTGGGCTTTGAACATGGTAGTTTTGTTGCTGTCTATGCAGGGTCAGAAAGCTTGCGGATTTCATCAAAAAATCTTAATTTGGGTTCCAAAGATGAACGAAGGTCTTGCGGGTTTGAAACAACATGAGGGAGGTAATTAATGACAGAATTTCCATTTTTGGATGAACTACCCTTTAATTACATTTTCTGTATGTTTCCAATTCATTCTTTTTTTTTTTCATAATTATTTTATTATTTAAATTGATACTAATATTTAGTTAATAAAATGTTCTGAATCTTTTGAATATTCTAGATATCAAAGAAATATGTATTTTTCTCAAATTAATGTCAATGAACAGCTGTGTTACAACTTACCCCATATAGTTTTAAATGAGCTGTATATTTTTCAGTAGTTTTTTTTGTCAAGACTTTAGGTTATGCATCTACATACTTTCAAAAACACATTCCCTTGATATATTCACTGTAGATGAAAAATTTGTCACTAGTCTCCCCTATAACGACGAAGTATGGGTAACACTGCCATCTAGTGGACATTAAGCAGCAACACCAAACACATGCTCTGCCTTTCAATTACACTTACTAAATAATTCAAATGAATAATTCAAGTTTAACAGTAAGAACCCAGCTCTAATAAATAACTGCACGTTCTAGAAATGCCTAAATGTTTGTAAAAAAAAAAAAAATCAGTGTACAAATACCACATTTAATTTTTCAGCTGAATGTGGAATCCGAAAATGTGTGTGAATGTGTGTGTGCGTGCATGTTTATGTGGTTTATGAGGACACAAATTTGTATAATGACATGGGTATGACAGAGGTATTACAATATGAAGGTGGTTTATGAGGACACTGCCTATGTCCCCGTAATTCAAAAGGCTTAAAAAAACATACTAAATGGTGTTTTTTTGAAAATCTAAAAATGCACAAAGTCTCCTGTGAGGGCTAAGTTTAGGTGTAGGGTTGGTGTAGGGCAATAGCACACACAGTTTGTTCAGTATAAAAACCATTACGCCTATGGAGAGTCCCCATAAACCACAAAAACAAAAAGGGGCTAAAGAAGCTCTCAGTCTAGCCCAGCTGTAGTGGCGGTCAGAAGACGCTGGTAATAAATTGACAAATCCCAGCAGACATGTGCAGGAAGTCTGGCTCTCCCATGATCTCTCCAGTGTGGCAAATCAAAACCAAATTTCCTCCTGGGCAGCAGTAGACACGGACGAGCAGATACCTGCGGCCACCTGGGCCTCACTCCAAAGACTTGGCCAAGACAATTTCCCTCAAATCACCTCTCTATCTTAATCTGACAGCCCTTCTCGATTAGGAGGTGTGAAAATTACTTCTCTACCCACCAGCTGTCGTTCTGAAATTATCTTAATTGTACCATGATTATGCCTCTAAGCTCCTATGAGAGCAACCGTTGCATCCGTTAAAAAGTACTAGCAAAGATGGGAAGACCTTCAAAGTGTAAGTGAACACCTTAGAAGAGCTGCAATCCACACAAACACAGAGACAGGCAGCAGGAATACAGTGCTATACACTAGCAACTATTTAACAAAACAAGGACTAGCATGTGTTCACCTGCGTATTTCACTAATATCGAAACATAAACAGTGTTCTGCAAATAAGCTCAACAAGCTTTAAATCAAAAGAGAATCTAAACACAACTACACAAAGTTGCTGATAAAACCATTTGGCGGTAAGTAGTTCCATTAATTAATAATGCTTCTGTAAATATTTTGCTTTCTAAAACACAAGACAGTTTATATGGCCTTTTATAGAAAGATAAAGGAGGGAAAGGAACTCACACTAACAACAATGTTGAAGTTTGGAAAAGTTGTTGTCGTTTTTTCCTGTTGTATAATTCCAGTTGCTTGGCTGCCAGTGGTTTACAGCTCGTTTGTGTAATGTTTTTTTAGCATTTCGATACTTTGTTTAATTTCAGATGTGATTTCAAATACTTGATGGGTTTTACTTCAGTAACTAAAGGTAGAGTGAGCTAGAGCTGGAGGGGTTTCTTCATCTCTTTTTTATTGATTTTTATTTATTTTTTTTTATTTTTTTTTGCTATAAAACTGTATCAGTGTAAAGACTGAACGTCACAAATGTTTGCACATAGCAGCTAGCTAGGATGGTGCTGGTAGGTAAACCTATAGGGAGTAAGATAAAGAAATAAAATGTTGCTTGATTGAAGTCTTGCAAAGCTAAAAGAAGATAAAAAACAGCAGACAAATTGAAATATGTCTACTGAACATAGCGCAGCGTTCAAACTTAACTGAAATTTATACACATAGGCCACAGGACACGTAAAGTTACGTCAAAATTGCACCTATAGAGTACTACAACTAAAGTTCCTTACTTATTGTAACTGAATCCAGGTAATAGAATTGGAATTAAACAATAATGGAAACAATTCAGCGGCTATAGCATTAAATATTAATGGCCTACCATTATAAAAATTGACAGTGTGGAAACAATTATGTGTCCCAAATTATGTGACAGTTGGCCACGAGGTGGCACTATAATAACTAAATTTACATTTTTGCTAATACAGTTTTTTACAATCACTTTGCTACTATTTTCAGAACCTTGATGTCATTTTTCACAACTCTAGACACAAAACTCACAACCAATGATCAAAATGCACATTTTTCAAAACTCTAACCCTTTTCTCAATCGCTTGGATACAATACACATAAAACTTAGATCATTTGTTCATTCAACAAAAATCACCTGTTCAATATGACACAACTTAACATCAAAGTACTACTATTTCAAAAGGCAATTCATTGATACCGTACCGTACAATTGTACCGTGATCGAATTAGTAAAAGAGTACAAATATCTTGGCATCATTGCGGATGATGTATTACCTTTTAACTCTCACATTACTCAACTGAAAAAAAAATGAAAATTAAACTTGGGTTTTATTTTAGGAACAAGTTTTGTTTTTCATTTAATGTACGAAAGAAATTGGTTACTACTTTTTTACCCGTGCTTGATTATGGTGATGTAGTGTATCAGTTCGCTCCATCATGTCTTCTTTCCTCTTTAGACGCCGTTTATCATGGTGCTTTAAGATATAAAACCTTCAACTACTGTCTTTTCTATTTCATAGCTAATTACTGTATTTCTGCTTTGATTCAAATAAACCTATGTTGTGATTGTAGTGTTTTGCATCAATATATTACAAACTTTGTTCAATGATTCCACTGTGTCTGTAGTATTCTCTCTACTACTGCAGTACTTTTACAGAGATGTATTTACTGTACATGTAGTACCATAATGAAACCTGTATCACCTATTTTGTTGTACAATATTTAATGATTGTACGAACAATGACACAGTGAAACTATCGGTTGTGTGTGGGTGATCTATAGTTATGTTTCAATGGTATTTCACAGTAAATTTGTTTTTTGAACCAATGATTGTGTAAGATTTCTTTAAAGATGTGAATGCACAATGCAATGTTTTGAACATTAGACAGCCTGTGTCTGAAAATAGTAGCAAAGTGATTGTAAAAAACTGTAAATAAGCAACCGAGAGCAAAAAAATATATATAAAACCATAAGTTTAGCTACATCACATTTTTATGTTTACCAATAAAATTTATTCACCTATCAACAACAAGTTAACTTTTCTTAAAGGTTTGGTGGTTTTGTGGGACAGTTATAAATAGATTTCAATTTACCCATAAAAGTATGAAGACATTAGCATTGCTAAGATGACGGAAAAGAGTCTTTGCGTTGGCCGGGAATCGAACCCGGGTCAACTGCTTGGAAGGCAGCTATGCTTACCACTATACCACCAACGCATATGGAGAGAAGTGAGTTGCTGAACATCCGGATTCTTCACTATTGTCTTTTATTTATTGTAGAGTAATCGTGAAGTGCAATACAATCGTGGACCTTCATTCGGTTTCTTAAGCCGGGCTCACACTGTGCGATTTTTAATAGTCTTTTGCGATTGTTGCTTGTTACACTGTACGAACATTAACCCCTGTCAGACTGTAGGATATCAGTTGTCTTAATGTCAGACTGTACGGCAGTCAAGACGCGACAAAAACGGACGTACTCAAGAAGACTTGTCCGGAGTTTTACGTCATCAATACGTGACCCGCGTTCTCTGGCAGCTAGTAAACAACAGCAACGTGTAGCGTTAGTTTTTACCCATAAATGGTAACATGACATGGGGATCATGTTCGTACAGTGTGACAAGCAACAATCGCAAAAGACTTTTAAAAATCGCACAGTGTGAGCCCGGCTTTAGAAGAAGAAAAAAATTGCGGGCTCGTCCGGGATTTGAACCCGGGACCTCTCGCACCCAAAGCGAGAATCATACCCCTAGACCAACGAGCCATACTAGTAGAGTGTGTCTTATTGTTTATGAATGTCGTCCATGTGTCTAGACGTTCCGATTAGTTTTTTTATGTCATGTTTTAACAAAAACCCTGCAACAGTATAATAAGCTTAAATACTGTAAGTGTATATTCACTCAGAGAACACGGGGATTATACTCAGGGGCAGCATCTCTATAGTATTGATAGGTGCAGCGGACATGAGGCCGGTTAGCTCAGTTGGTTAGAGCGTGGTGCTAATAACGCCAAGGTCGCGGGTTCGATCCCCGTACTGGCCAGCATATATTTTGTCATTCGATTTCTGCCACGTGTGTACAAGAACACAGATTAAGCCCTTCTTTATTGTAACCGATCAAAAGTTCGATTAATATTAATTGGAGACATTGATCATTAAAGATGAGCTATAACTTATAAATATTTTTTGCCTATCAATATACACTTGTAACAAGTGCATTTATATTTAGTAATTTATCACATTCTGCACTGATACAAATCTATGCATAAGATTAAATCTAGACATTTATGTAAACAAGATTAGTGCCCAGTTTCACAGACAGGGTTTAGACTAAATTGGGATTAGGCCATTGTTCAATTATGACATTTTATAGACGTGCCTTAGAAACATTACTGGTGTGCATCTAAAGACAAAAACAAAGGCACTGATATGTTTTAAGATCAGTCAGTGCAAGTTTATTTCAGTTGATACAGCTCAGATTTACATTTTAGTCTAGGACTAGGCTTTAGCCTCGTTTGTGAAACCGGGGGTAAAAAGTATTAAAATGTTGTCTTTACATTGAAATTTATTTGTGGCAATGCACAACCGAGTACATCTTTCTCCGCTGAAGTGTATTTTACCTTCTCTTTTGCCTTTTTGCAAATAAATACACAACTTCAAATTAATTTTTTCTTATGCCAAAGTATAATTCCTGCCCTGGTTTAGTAGGTCATCAGTAGCTTCACTGACCTGCTCAGGAGCTATACAGTCAGTTTAAATACTTTAATATATGGAGAAACAGTCTTGTCCATTTCCTTGACGTGCATTACTTTGCAAGTGAAAATAACTGTGGTTTTCAGCAACACCCTATCAGCATTCACCACAAAGTTCAAGAGGGTCTGATGGGGTCCATCCTACTCTCTCATTGGTTACTCTGAATGTGTAAGAAATCAGTCTCACCACAACAAGTCCAGATGCATTTTCAATTTTTACTTTGCTTTTTGGACAGTTTAATTTCCAGTGTTATCCTTAATCGTTTCCTTTGTCATTTTTGCATAATTCTTATAAGGCTATTAAGAGGGCCATTGCTATGGTTTCAGACCAACCTGTATAGCAACTGGAAGACAAAAAGGGGCTGGACACGGACCCATTAACAAGAATGAGTAACATGACATTACTTGACATTTCATTGGCACAAAATGGTCTATTTTCATCCTTCCAAATATTATAATCTTTAATAAACATGATTTCTGAATATCAAAAACAAAATGAAAAAATGTTTAAGCAGTTTAGTGTACGTTTTAGAGACTTTGGGAACCTTGGGACTTCTACTTGACGAGCGACTACATCCCTGGGACTTCCAAAGCAAATGGCAGTTTGAAAATACTTCTGTAGTGAAGAGTCCCTCTTTAAGTTGGAAAGCTGTAAAGGCTGCATGAAATCACTTCCCAGAGTTCAGGAATTAGGAACGAGGAAAGAGACAAGTGAAATGTCTGCAACAAAATGGCTACCCTAGGGAACTAGACAGAAGTACAGCTGGTTACCCATTTCCTATGAATGAATCTGACTTCAACCAGAAGCAATCTCTTTCAGAGGTATACAGTATATTTTTCCCCAAACCCCATTACAAAGGCAACTATGAGACAGCAGCTTAATAAACCCAAGAAATAACCTTTGTAATGAAATGTTTGTGTAATGGCATCATATCAAAAATTAAACCTGGATCGTTGCAGACCTGAAGCATGGCCAGGACTACTTTTGTTTTCCTTCAATTTGTGATTCTCTCTGAAAATGCAAACATGTTGAATCACTTCACACCAATTCAGATGAACCTTGTAAAAGGGTCACTGAACCTTTACAAGAGCCACTGAGAGAACCATCAAGACCCTTATTAGCAGAAGTAATTTGAGAAAAGGAAATGTGCTGATATATTAGGGGTCAGGGTAAGTGGTCCGTCTACATCCAAATGGGTCAAATGAGGGATTATAGTAAGTGGGAACCGGGGGTTGCAACATAACCATTGAAGGACACACATTTCAAAAACGTTTGGGTCCCCATGGAGATGATCTCGCATTAGTCACAGGTGCACCAAAACTGGGGAATTCCTCAGAACTGCTCATATCGGGGGCCTAGAACCAGAGAAAACATAGGACAACAGGTTCAATAACATTATTAGTAGTAGTAGTATACATTTATATAATGCCATGTCAGCATCTTAGGCTATTTTCATGGCAAAAAAAAATAAAATAAAAATAACACGAGTATAAGAAATATAATAAAAACCAGCAAACAAACAAATGTTATATTACACAAAAAAAAAAAAAAATTACTAGGGCTGCAGCTAACGATTATTTATTTTTTTATTATCGACTAATCTATCGATTATTTTCAATTAATCTATTTTCTTATCAGTTGATCAATTCTTTAGTTAAACCATCAATAAATAACAGTAACTTCTGCTATTAACCTTAATATTTTATTCAAACGTTCTCTCATAATACTTTACAAAAAAAATAAAGAAAAGAAAAAGACAAGAAAAGTAAAATAGCATTAAAATTAATAAAAAAAAAATAAAAATAAAAAAAACGCTAGAAAGAAAGAAAGGGCAGTGATACAATCAATAGAAATGCACATTATGGCTGCATTCACAGTAACTGTTTGGGACCGACAGCAGTTGCTTACAGGTGAGAGACTTGAAATATTTTATTCAGCAGATTAAAACTTCTGCTTGAATACATATGAATGAACAGCTTAAGTCACAACCGCATTCAGGACACTAGAGCGACAGAATCAAAAATGGCGTCATAACACCGGGAAGTTTTATCACAATTGACAGCCCGTTTTTAAATAAAAGGAGCCCAGTCGAGGCTTGTCCAATCCAACACAGTTAAACAACTAACAACGACTTTAAATGCTTTGTTAGCAAGTGCATCTCAGAGCTCACGCGATCGCTCCCACGGCACTGACGGCAGCTCCAGTGGATCTTAAGATGAACGTGAATCATTTCTCCTTCTCAGTCTGTTAAACCCGTCATGATTATACAGACAACTCGATGTCCCGTGCTGTTCCGTTCACAGGGCCAGAGCAGGCCTCGGACTTTGAGGAGGGGCCTCCATAACTGTAACATCCCCTATACGCTAGTCCACCAGTCAAGTCGGGCAGAAATACTAGCCTCATTGGTCATTGGATATAGCTGAATTGTCACTCATCTGCAATTAAACCAATTAATGTTGCAGTCCCGCCTTCTGAATGTTTGCGATGCAAAAGGCTAAACAGGCACGCTAAGTAGTATAGCTCCTAATGCAGGTGTGCGAGAGCAGTTGACATGCCAAGATGCGATGCTTTGAATTTGCACGTACAATCAATGACATCACGTCAGGAGCTGACTAGCAAAATAGTTACAAAAAGAAGAGAAGTTAGTATCCAAAGTTAAAAAGCTTATAATTTCAGTTTCTACAAACTAAACTTTTTCTACTTAGTAGCGACCGTGTCTTTCTGTTCCACTTGATTTGTGTATGTGTCATATTTAACATATGATATTAATAATGACAATATCTATATTGATTAAATGGGACGGGGAAATCCTGCCCATACCCAGCTAGAAAAAATAAATGATAAATAAAAAAATTTGAACTATAAGTGGTATTCTGGAACTGCGGTTAAATTAAATAAAACAGCAAAACAACAGCATCTTCAAACAAAAAAAAAAAAGATTACCTTAGATAAAAGTTTGATTAATATGTACATACAGTAGCAGTCAAAAGTTTGGACCCATTACTAAAAATTTCTTATGCTCATCAAGCCTGCATTTATTTGATCAGAAATACAGAGAGAATATATATATATATATATATATATATATATATATATATATATATATATATATATATATATATATATATATATATATATATATATATATATATATATCATAAAGAGTGATAGTAAAGATTTGTATTGTTTTCAAAGATTTATATATTTTTAACATCTTTTTAATAATAAAAATCCTGAAAAAAGTATCACAGGTTATAAAATAAACATTAAACACCATTTCTAACATTGATGATAAATCACCATATTAGAATGATTTATGTAAGATAATGTGACACTGAAGACTGGAGTAATGGCTGAAGAAAATTCAGTTTTGTATCACAGAAATCGGCCTATATTTTAAAGTATAGTAAAATAGAAAACCATTATTTTAAGTTGTAATATTTCACAAAATTATTGTTTTCTTGTTTTCTGTATTTTTGATCAAATAGGCTAAATCAACGCTTTGTGATCTTAAGAGACTTCTTTCAAAAACATTTAAAATAGCAATGTTTCCTAATTTAAATGCTGTATAAATAAAAAGGTTAGGAATCATTTGTTTCAAGTGCTTTTTATTGGGGGTGAGGGGGCCTCCAACATGAATTTTGCCTAGGGCCTCCTAATGTATAGAACCGGCCCTGTCCGTTCATTCAGCGCAGCTTTGAATGCGGTTGTAAATCCTGACAATGTAAATGTGTCAGCTCGGTTCTGACTGTCGTATAATATTAATAATAAATAATAATGGCAACTCTATGAAGTGATGTTGCCATACTAGCCTTCACCTTCTGCTCTAGAGTCTTGTTTTGTGTCAAACATGGCAGAAAAACTGTCTTAAGTAGGGATAACTGCAGGCTCGTGCAATGAGCGTGGCTAAAGGTGCGACTCGTCGACGCATTCCATGCTAATCGACATATTTTAATAAATCAACGTAATAGATGACGTCGACGAATCGCTGCTGCCCTATTTTTTACATGAACTTTCTGGCAAAATTATACCAAACACTTAAGTGAGTTCACTTCATAAGAGTTTTCTACATATATTAAAAGCTGAAAGACATTGGAATTACGCATAAAATGAATGATTACAACTTTCCAGCACTGTATATGGCACTGAACAGTATTAGTTTACCTTTTCACTGCCAGTGGCCCAAGGAGCCTCCCGCACAACAAAGCCCTTGGATGGGCCTCGTGGTTCTTCCATGCTGGAGGCAGTGGAACCAGAAGGCTTCATATAGGCCATTTTGGCTTCATTTTCAGCCACGTCAGCGATCTGAGGGCAAAGATGAAAAATTACTTTTGTCAATTTAATAATAATCATTTAATTGTAATTTATTCTGCCAAAGTATAGCATGTTCTTACATATTCCTCCTCCAGGTTTAAAAGGTGATCAATGGCTTCATCAACCTGTTCTGGACGGCCAGTCACGGTCACTAAATTGGGATCTGCAGCTCCACTCTGAGGGAATCGAACATCAACCTGAAAACAAAAAATACAGACAGTTATTAAAATGGTGCATTTAAGAAAAAAAATATTTAACAGTAGAAGTTAAATTTACCATCTCACCTTAAACTCATCCATGATTTTGCGAATTCCCTTGCCACGTGCCCCAATGATGCGAGCATGGACTCTGCTGTCCAGGGTGATGTCCTCAGAGATCATTTCCTCCAGTTCATCCACTATAGCCTGAATAGCATCACGTGCCGCCACAGCATTCTGCTCATAGCCAGTAATGGTAATCTGATCCTAGAGAAACAAATAAAAAATAAAAAAGTCATTTCCAAAAAAAAGGCATGTTTCTGAATAAAAAATAAGTTGTTCTTAGGCTCCAGCCTATTACCTGGTTCTCATAATTTTTTTCTGGAAACTGAATGTTAACCTCATGCTCATTGCGGATTTGGGTGATTATGGCACCCTTGCGTCCAATGATCTTGGGGTGATACTTGGGATCCACAGTGATGGTCAGCTTGAAGCTCCTGAGAGCCTGCGGACAAAAATATACATTTATAATATACAAGTCACAATGTGCGCTTACAAAGTGGAAATAATTTGCACAATGTTTAATTTGCCATTCAAGCTTCAAACTCACCCGATCCTCCTGTTCAGCCTGTAGCTCTTTGACACGCTCAAGAAGCCCCATTTTAGCACGGTCAAGGAGGGAGGCCAGGCCAGTAATGGAGATAATGTCAGACTGTAACTCATGAGCAGGCACTTGAATATTAACCTGGGAGGAAAATATATTTGTGTCAGGACAATAGGAAGAAAATACTGTTAAAACGTTTAGTTGTAAATACAATGCATATCTCTAGCTATTTATGTGAATTAACACCTGAAATGCAGAAATAGATTTAGAATTCCACTGAAATCAGCTGTGAAGAGACTAACCTCAAACTCATCCATCATCTTGCGGATTCCACTTCCTTTCTGACCAATGATGTAGCGATGAAGCTCAAAAGGCACTTCCACCGCAATGGTCAAAGGAACCAAAGCCTAAAGGACAATATTAAATATAAAATATAAAGGACGATATTTGTTATAGCATTTGACAAAAAGGACCAAGAACATACAAACAAGAACTACTGTATAGAAGGAAATTTCACTAGGGAGTCTCACCTTTAGCGCTTCAACAGCAGCTTCACATCTCTCTTTGCGGCCAGAGAGCACAATGACATCACACTTCTTTGGGACTAAAGGATCAGCAGGCTCCTTCACCTCTCCATTGGCCTCTCCATTCTCCTGAACTGGAGCATCAGCTGATGGAACTGGAGTGAAAAATGTGCAAATTATATATGTAATACAGACATAGAGAGATAGATAGGGGCCTCAGAAAACTTTAGATTAAGGCCTCTGCCAAACTCATAAATGTAGATGTTCAGAGGGGACTGCAGGATGCCTTAAAAATAATTAAATTCTTCATATTAAAAAATTAATTTACCTTTCATTAACTAAAATTTTAATTTAATTGGAAAAAAAAAAAAACTTTTAAATAACTTTTCCCATAACTAATTTAATAACTATTGCTTGACTTTATTTTTAACCCTTTGACACATACGATCACACCGGAGTGATTAGAACATTCAGTGCATCACGTAATCAACTGCTGAATTCAAATCTGCTTTTACAAATATTATCACAACTATTCAGTGTTCAACCATATAATGCTTATTTTAGGTTTCAGACATTTAAATACACAAGTACTAGAAAAACCATACATTTATAGTTTTGTAAAATACACTCTGATGTCTATGGAAACAGCAATAATGATCCTTACAAATAAACTGATGACATGTTTTATTGATATCACTTACAAATTGTGTAGGGAACTATAAAGTTTACTCTGCTCCAGTTTACCGGAGACTTACTTTTACATGTTTCGGTAGTAGAGGATGAATTTGCGTGTTTTAAATCCCACAGCTGGGATTCAGCGCGAACTAACATGGCAGCACCCATCACCCGGTATAGATCAACTACAACGGTCATTATAAAAGTGTTTAAACTACCAAATACATTTACTTGCACATATTTCAGAACAGGAATATCAAATGTGTCATAATATAGTGAGTATGTTTGTGAATGTGAATATTAATAATAAAAAGAGGAAAAACTAATTAAAAACGATCCACATGTCATACAGCGCTAGTGTGGATGCGGTGCATCACATGACAAGCATGACGCGTCGCCATTGAAACAACAAGGTTAAACATTCTAAAGTAACGGTCGCCTAAAAATACACACCCTGGGTATACTCACCCTAGAATATTTTAAACTCACGTGTGCAGGGATTAAAGTGAAAAATTATTCTGACTGAAATTTTTTTTTTCATAATTGAATCATTGACTTACTAGATTAATTTAAAAACGCAGCTCATTCATAAATGAAACACCGCTGTGTTTGAATGAAGATGCGCTGCGGCTTGGCTGGGACTTTGTTTGAAACTATTTTTGTTGATGAAATGGAGCAAAATAAGGCAATAGTGTTGTAGTCAGACAATATAAGTCATTTAATATTAACGTCTTGTTTAATGAACTGTTGTATTAAATCAATATCACATTTGCAAACTCTTAAAAATCATTAAAAGCTGTCCCTCATCTTAGTTCATCGCGATCTCACAAAACTTCATTATAATCAACGAAGCTCCTTACACTGCACAATGAATCTCTTATTTACACTGTCTACACTTTTTTTGTTATAATGAGAGGATGCGTCTGATACATTACTCAACGCTGCAAAAACACGTTCAAAGTAGGCCTACGTTAGAAACCTTTAAAGCTCCCTCAGCACAAACACAAATACGCTGATCGGGTCAGTTGCACTGGTGCTCCTAAATATGTTTCATAGTCGCACGCAGTAGTTTTCAGACGCAAATGCGACTGAAATGGTAGCACTGTAGAGCCCTGTATCTAAGTAAAGTCTAGCTACTTTTAAACGAACCATTTCAAAATGAAATCAAATACTCTCTGATTAGGCCATGTAATCTGTGAATGCATTTCTCTGCAAAGGAACGTCCAGTGGAGATTTCCTGAATTTCATCTTTGCAGCCGACAAGGACTCAAACATTAGTATATTAAATAATTAAAATGTCTCATTTTTTTTTCAGAATCATTAGGCTATCGCCTGTGCTTTGTGGCAAACTTTATGCGTGTGCTTGAACAAAAACGAAAATTAAAATAAAATTTATATTTTATGCTTTGTGAATGACCAACCCTTCTCCATTCGGCAGATATTGTTGCTTGGTTTGTGCATTGTAAATCTATTGTAGTCTACGGATGCTTCATAGCATACCGGCGCGCATGTTTACCTCGTTGCTGATGACTAATAAAGCTATACTGCTGTTTCAGGCTTACCGTATAACATTTTATAAAGAAATCCATTTTAATAACATTTTAGAAATCGCATTCTCTGCGAGAACTTCGCGAAGATAGCCTAAGCATTTGCATATAAATATGCACAGGCGGACTGTATAGCCGATGACAAATCGCCAAAACTATTATTTTTTTAAATATCATATAGGCCTAATTTTCATTGTCAATATTATCTTATTTAAACATTTTGTGTGTTTCAAATAACACTTGTTTGCTATCTGCGCTGCATTCATGCGCAAGATTGTGTGTGTTCTGTGAGCATGCTGCGGTTAGGCCTATATCTTTTTTTTATTATTATTTATTTTATTGTCTAAATATTTTTTTTTTTTCATTACATATCTTGTTTGGTTCAATTTCATATCATTGCATATTAAATTAATTCACTTTATGCAGATGCAAAACGTGAATCTGCAGTTTTATTCGCGGTCTATTTCATAAATATTTGTACAGCAGGCGGGCCGCGGGCCTATTATATGTTCAGCATATTTTAATTAACCTGTATTTTATCTTAGTTATTTAATGCATAAGCAAGTCATTAAAACATTTTTTTTTTCAGCGGCATCCTTTTAATCTTGATCAACAACTGATCAACGAATTGGAGCTGCGTTGGTCTGTTAGATCATTTTAAAATGTCAAATAGCCTTCTATTTGCAGGTTAGAACTGCATCTGTCTCAGATGTAGATTGGTGAAGATTTATTTTAATGTGATTCCAAACTCTAGCTTTAACCTATAAATGTGCTACATTTTTGGCCCATATTTAAGTGTTTGTGCGGAATATCAATGAGCATGCATGACAGGGAGGCAGGCGCCCGTGCAATCACTTGCACTTTTTCCTGATAATGAAACAAATTAAAATCAGCTCGAAACTGATTTTATGTAAATTCATAATGACAAAAAAAAAAAAAAAAAAAAATAAAAAAAAAAGTGATTTTGTAAAATAATGAAAACAAACAGGATATGCTTTTTGCCGTCTGTCACTGAACTGGAGCACGTCTCAAAAAAATAATACAAAACTCTCTCACATAGGCTACAAGAGAAACAACTATAGCTTGAAATGTATACTGTTAAATGAATCAATTAAAAACTAAATGAAATACTCCCTGATTATATAATCTGTATGAAGGTTACATTTCTCTCTAAGGCACGTCCAGTAGGCTACTGTGGGGACGAACACTGTGAATTTCATCTTGCAGCCGACAAGAAAACATTAGTTTATTGATAAATAATTTAAATGTCTCATTTTTCTATACATTAATAATCATTCATTTAATCTACTTTTGCTTGTGGAAAACTGTACGCGTGTGCTTGAGCGGAATAGCCTATGGATTATAGGTCTATTGACTTAATATAAATGTGTGATTAGTTAAATAATGACTTAAACGAACGACTAGTTAACTAGAAAAATCCTTAGTGGGGGGCAGCCCTACTAAACACCCTCTAGAAGTTTCCGTTAAAGTGTTTAAAGCATTTTATACGCGTTTCCATAGTCGGAAATAAATTAATTCCATAAATTAAGTCCGTAATGGAGAGATGTCACGTCCGTAACATTGATTTTTCCTCTGACACGCAAAAACGAAAACTTCAACAAAATTGATATTTTAGGTTTTATAAATGGCCAACCCTTCTCCATTCTGCAGATATTGTTGCTTCTGGTTTCTGCATTGTAATTCACAGAAAGTCTAAAATATGTTGTCTCCCAGAAACTCGTGTCTTTTTTCGTCACGTCCGTCACGCATGTGTATTTCCCTCATTTAAAATATAAAACAGGTTTATAGACTGATACTTTTCTGATATCTGGACTAAATTTTAAGGGGTTTAGAAAAATATAAAGAGATGGTTCAATATATTGGTAAAGAACACAATTTATGAGAATTTATATTTCAGGTTTTGACTGCGAATGTCACGTCCATAACGCTGGAATTGCTCAGTTCTACCTCAGCTGTAGCCTGACATGCAAAAAAAAAAAACACATTAGAATAACTTTTAAAATGGATTGAACACAAGGAGCACTTTTTCCGTGAGCGGGAAAAGAAAACACGAAGTGGATCCAGAGCGGAGTGATTACAGAACGCTTCGAGAGGAGAGAGGAACGTGCTTTCACTCCACTCCAGGCTTTGATCACATCCCCCTCAGCAGGCTGAATACACCTCATCTTTCCTTAATTTAAGAACTGAAATTAAGACATTTATTACACTATTTGAGGAATGTAAGCCTATTTACGGCCTTAAAATTGTGAAAAGTGAATTTAAGACATTAAGGACAGGCGGGACCCTGCAATTGACGGAAATCCGTCATAGACTCGTTGCAATTAACGGAAATCCGTCGTAGCGACGGAGATCTTTAATCCCTGCACCGTGTGAAAGGGTTAAATATTGAAGAACATATGGTTCTAGACAACCATACTATGGTTCTATTTCATAGTTCTATTATGGTGACTATTTCAAATGGGCCTTTTTTGCACTTCACCTTTAGTGTGTGGTCATTTTGTACAAGGGAGAGTTGTGGTTTCCATTTCAAAAGATCGATCAAGAAACATTTGATTTCCATGATGACCTTTTAAATATTAATATTCACTGTGGTATTTACCTTGCTGGTCATCTCTGTCTGGAAACTTGATCTGCACATTGTGGTCTTTAGTGATCTGCTGTACGCGAGAGCCTTTAGGCCCCATTATGGAGCGGTGGAACTTCTGAGGAATCACACACTCCACGATCACTTGAGCATCCTGCAAATATAGAGGAACATGTAGTCTGTTACCTCTTTAAAATAGCATAAATGTGGCAGTCTGAGATTGGAATTGCATTGCAGATCGTTACATCTACTTACCAAATCCTCAATCATCTCCAGCATGCGTTTCTTTGCTGCCTCCACACAATCTTTGGCTCCCTTTAGGGTGACCTTATCGCTCTGTGAGCCAGTTCGGGGGAAACTGACTATAATGCCACCATACTCGTCAGCAATGTCCCTCAGGACTTGGCCACGACGTGCCACGAAGAACCGATGGTGCTTGGGATCGACAATCATGAAATCCTCTACAACGTTATCCTGATGAGAAATATGATTTAAGAATCATTAGAGCAATTAGTATCCATTCAGAAGATTCTCATATTTCTAAGCATCAGTGATGTGGTTTTAAAAAAAAATAGATAAATAAAAATAAAAAATTTTTTTATATATAAATAAAGAAAAACATTAACATGGGGACTAACCAAGCTCTTAATAAGTGCCTCCAGCTCCTTCTGTGCTTCTGCTACAGCTTCCTCGGTACCGATGACCGTGATCAGTTCCTGATCCTTATCCTCAGCAGTAGGGAAGATAATCCTGGCACCTGTGCTGTCCCGCACCTTGCGGATATTTCCACCTCCTTTTCCAATAAGGAACTTGTGGTATTCAGGTTTGGCACGAAGCTCGACTGTGTGGCTTTTAGTTTGCTTAAAAAAAAATAAAAAAAATAAAAAATCTTTAGGTCACACAATAAATGCACAGCTCTCAAGTAGACTCAATTGTTTTTAGAGCAATAATGACTGGCCTTGTGTTTAAAGCAGTTTGGAAACTTGTACTAACAAACCCTGAGCCTAGATGACATTCCAAGCGTAACATCAGTATTACCTGCTTTGAGTTTCAAGTTCTTGAAGGAAACCCATCCCCTTCAGACATACCTTTTCTTCTGCCAGGGACAGCAGCTGCTTCTTGGCTTTCTCCACCTCCTCCGCTGGGCCTCTGATTGTCACTGCATCGATGCCAGAGCCCTCTGTTGGGAAATGGATGTGCACACCACCACACTCCTCCATGATGGAACGCACAAAACGCCCCTTGGAGCCAATTAGGGAGTTGTGCAGTTTTGAGGGGATGGACACCTCAACTTCTGTAATATTTGCCTGCAATAAATAAATAAATAAATAAATAAATAAATAAAATACATATACACTTCCATCCACATGCACTACAACTACAAGAAATATTTTTTTAAATAAGCCTCCTATGCTTATTGCATTTGTTTTCCATTGTAATATTAAAATTGTATTTTTTCCCTGTGATGGCAATGCTGAGTTTTCAAACATTTCTCCAGTACTCGGGGTCACATGATCCTTCAGAAATCAAAGTTTTGAATGGTAGTATACTTCTTAACAGTAATATATGGGAGGACTTTTAACTTGACATTTCAAAAATACAACAAACATAAAACAAAAACCTCACCAGTTCTTTCTGAATGGCCAGGATCCTGTTTTTTGCGGCCTCACAGTTTGCCTTCTTTCCTATGATGACAATCATTTCAGAGTTGCTGTTTTCCGCAGGCAGATCAATCTTAGTGTTAGTCTCTTCACGGATCTGAAAAAAGTTAAAATAGTACAAGTAAGTAAACAGACTGAAAATGGATGAACGTGTAAGTCTAAAAAGCAACCTCTTACCTTCTTTATATTTGCTCCTCCTTTGCCAATTATATTTTTGTGGAATTGCTTGAAAATGGGGACGGAGACAGAAAAGCTGTTCTCAACCTGGAAAAGCACATAAAAGTAGGATGGTTTAGGAAATGCTAAAATTGACACTGTCATATCAGACTGTTAAGCCCAAAACATACTTTTACACACAGCCTGCCACAGTATACTCCATTTGAAAGCATGTATGAATACCAGCAGTTGACACATACGCAATATAAAGTATCACCCTTGTCCAGTGAATCTCCAGAAGTTATGAGTGTAATGTAAAAGTATGTGTGCTTCAAAAAAATAAAATAAAATTAACGGGATGCACAGAATATCGCATACCACTATTGAATGCATTTTAAAAAAATACTAAAGATACTAAGTGTTGTAAGGCCTGTTTGAGTCTAACAATAGTTTTAATCTAATTCTATGCAAATAGAAAAGCACGTCACAGCAATAAACACAAAGAAACTAAATGGGATCACTTTCAGAACAAATTTTCCAGCTGATTGAAAATTCAGAATCCAGCCAACTTTAAAAAGGTTGAGCTTTTAAAACAGATAGAGAGATAGAGAGATAGGGTAATTACGTTGTGGGAAAAATAAAGATGTGCCCAGATGTTAAGTAGATCGAAACCTTGCAGTTGCCTGAATTAGTGTTCCTGATATACTGATTCCCGACATCAGCGATTGAGTTTAATGAGACTTGGCAATAGAAAATTCAGGAAAAAAAAATAATAAATGCGTGTACCATTTCAGCCACCATTTTCTGCATAAACTTTGTGCACTTTTCCACCTCAGTGCGAGGCCCACGCAGTTGTACAATGTCACTCTTCTGCGTTGGGTCAGGGAAGTTGATGATGACCTAAAAGCAAGGAGGGAAAAAAAAAAAAAAAAAAAAAGCTTTCTTTATTATAAGACACAGATATGTGGCATTGAAAAAAATATGCCATGCATCCGAAAACATTTACCTCAGGGAACTTATCCCGAACTTCCTTAATATTCTCCCCTTTCTGTCCGATGATGGCTCGATGAAAACGCTGTTCAATGATCATGTCCTTTGTACGCTCATTCTCCTGTTGAAATCATGACAGTCTTAGAAACTTTCAGTCAAGAGTTGCCAGGCAACTCCAGCAAATAACCCAGAGGACTTTATACTCTGAGGCTGTAGAGCCTACGGGTGTTTTTTTCCACTAACTACACACACACCTGACTCCAATTTAAGTATTACGCAAATAAATTTACCGCAGACAGTAAATCATCTAAGACAAAAGCAAACGATACAAGCACATAACTGGTAAACTCTAACCTAAAAAAACACTGTGGAGAGAATATGGTAAACAGAGCCTGCTTTATTCAATTACAAATCTATCCAACTTGCCATGCGTGACGCAAGCTCCAGCAGCTCCTTCTTGGCCTCCTGCACTCCCTGGGGGTCACCCTCAATACGGATCAGGTTGCTCTTCTCGTTGTCAGGTGGAATGCGGACTGACACTTTGTGCAGCTCCTTTATGCGGTTAACTAGATGCAGAGGGAAAAAATGAGTTTATGAAGGATACATGAATAGGTTCACATAATATCTGCTATAAACGTCGAAACAGCTGTACTCACTGTTTGCGCCGCCTTTCCCAATTAAGTGTCGGTGGAACTTGGGGTCCACGCTAATCTCTGTGTAGTCCATTCGGCTAACCTTTTATAAAGAATACATGAAAATCAACCAAATTGTTTAGGACACATTGAGGCCAATATATGCCTAAATACAACAACGCAAGTGAAAGTGTTTGTCACGAAATAGTGAAGTTAATGTCTTACCAGATCTGTAACAATGGCTTCAATTTGGCCCTGTACTATCTGTACATCTTTGGTGGGACCCTCCAGCGTGATCTTATCCTCTCCCTCGGTGAATTCAATGTGCACCTGTTGATAAACACGGAGCATTGTCTTACTGACCTGATATTTCAAATGGTTCAAAATTCAGTAATTTGCTTATCCTCATTTGGTTCCAAACCTATAAAACTTTGATGTTTCAAGAAGTTCATAGACAATTTTAAGAGTAATCCATACCAAACAACTTAAGTTTGTAAAAAGACACTTAATAGGATAAATACATTTCATTTAAACATTTTTTTAAAGAGCTAGTGTGTTTTCTTGATGTGCAAACGAATAGTTTGTTCAAGCATCAAGCAAAAACAATTGAGCTTCCATTTATTTGATCAAAGTATCTGCATTCATATGCACATTAACAGTCTAAATTAATTCAGTTCATGTCTGTTCAGAAGTGGCGATTAAACAATTTATACGGATTCATTTTAACATGTCTTTGGCCTATTTGAAGCATCAAGATTGGTGTAAAAGTCTCTCAATACAGGAACAGAAATATCTCCGGTTTCATAAAAACAATTTGTGTTTCGTGAACAAACAAGACTGTTGTCGGGGTTTGGAACAACACGAGGGTGTATACAATACATACTCATACAACAGCATCTGGCTATGTATTATTTTAATAGACTAATGCAAAATGAACTAATGTATTTGCAACTCTTGGGTGTAGATTCCAGTGTCATTCTAAACTACCTGTGCAGGTTGACGCAACTACTGTGACCTTTGTACTGTCACTCTGACATGTTACTCTGGTCAAAAACATCTACTGAACATAAGCCACAACTACACATTTCCCTCATTGAGCAAGACAATGGAAAAATCTGGCATAACACTCAGACTTGATTAGCGGAAAGTTGACTCGCCTTGGGCATTTGCTGTGTGACCTTTGCCAGATTCTGTCCTTTCTTGCCAATAATGAAACGATGAAGCCAAGAGGGAGCAGAGACTGAGGACACAGTGTAGCTGTTGGCCTATAGGAAAAAAATAATAAATAAAATCCAAAACAAGAGCAAAAGGTCAAAGGTTACAGAGTCAAATTGATAGCATTTCTGCAGTAATATTTTCAATACATTTCCTAAATTAAAGCTAAAAGAGAAGAGATCAAAATAGAGCTTGAGGGAAAGAATTCTTGTACTGAAACATGCAGGGGGGAGGAAAACGAGCTTGTTTACCTTGGCATACACTTCAGTGAGTGCCTGGCCCAGCCGGTCTGGCTCCCCACGCAGGATTACTGTCTCTGAGCTGCTGTCGAGGGGTGGGATCTCAACCGAGACGCCGGTCCTGTCCAGGATCTCTTGCAGGGTGTTACCCTTAGGCCCAATCACATACTTGTGCTGAGATTTCTTCACCTCCACTGCAATAGTGGTAGCATTCTTCTTCTGAAATGAGCAAAAGGCCACATTTAAAATCACTACTATTTTCACATAGAAATTCAGCCCTTTGTTTTAGAAGCATACTGTGGATTTTGGAAAAGTCAACAAAAGTCCATTCATTATTCTGTCATTGCTCACCTTCTCCTCATAAATCTTCTTGATCTTGGTTATGGCCAGGGCCACCTGCTCTTTCTCCCCAGTGATGACGATCTCCGTTTTGTTCACACTTGGTGGAGGCACATTAATGCGGGCTCCTGTCTCCTGCATCAATTCCCCCACCAGCTTGTTGTAAGCTCCAGTGATGAAGGGATGATACACCTTTTCAATGTTCATTCTCTCCACAGCACGCTTATCCTGCAATGATTTAATGAAACCATAATTTACAATGTTGTTTATTCCTCAATAAATGTGTAAATAAATTATTAGCACCATCCCACATCATCTGATTTGTAACTGTGTGATAAGCAAAAAAAAAAAAAAAAAGCTTAAACTGAAATGACGTTTCAGACCTGCTCAGCAGAGATGAGCAGGATCTCGTGCTTGGCCTTCTCCAAGCCTTCCTTGGTTCCAGAGATTTTGATGAAGTTACTGGGGTCTTCGGGTCTAGGGATCTGGATCTTGGTGGCAGTCTTCAGCTCGAGCTCCTGCAGCTTCTCCCCACTCTTGCCAATGACAAAGCGATGATGTTCTTTGGGGATGGCCACAGTAGCTGAAGCCTGTAGTCAAGTAAATACAGAAGTTACAAATATTATAATACTGGCTTACACAGACAAGCTGATAAGAATTCTCATGTTATCTTCATGACCAATAGCATTAAATCATTGATATTAAAACCCTATACTATTTTATTATTTAATATTTCATATTACCTGAGTCTGCAGTCGGGACACAATCTCTTTGCGGGCTTTCATGACTGCGTCATGCTTCCCAGAGACCATTATGGAGAGGCCTTGGTCTTTAGCCATGGAGAGTTCCAGGTGGGCTCCAGTCTTGTGCATAATGTCAAGACAAACTTTAGCCTGGTCTCCTTCTCCAAACTGGTTCATGTCCTTGTACTTGCGCTCTTCCAGAGGCACATGGAAAACCTGTATTTATCAAAGTGAAAGCCAGTCAAACCCTTGAATCAATATTCCCGATATGGTTGTGCCGATAGACGATAGTATAGTGTATCAACAATAGTCTGAGTTATTGCCTGTGGCTGATGCCTTTGACAACAGCAAGACAGTTATTATTATTAGGCTAGTAATACTACACAATTAATATTAGGGCTTATTTGTTACATCATATTTCTTTTTCAGTGTTTTTACAGTGTTGCGCATTATAACCAATCACACACGATTCTGTTGAGTTTATGAACGTAATGGCCAATCAGAGTTCAGATGAGTCCTCGCTGAATTTTGTTCAGTTTTGTTGTTCAGTGTGCACTCGCTAACAGAATTCTGGCTCGTGAATTCTCTCATCACGAACAAAAGGCTGATGTTCGTGCGATGGAAGTTTGATGTGGAGATTTACTCATCATACGGTGTAGATGGCTTCACGGGGAGTGTTTTTTAAAGCACAAACTCACTCTAGACTGAGTCAGTAATGTTCAATTGTAATGTAAATGTTCTTTGCTCTTTCTGTAGCTGCTTTTTGAATAACTGAGGAAATGCAAGCATTATAATTAGTAACTTACAATGTTTCTATTAAATTATGTTAAATACAAATTCAGTCACATTAAAAATATTAGACTGCTTGTAGTTTTACGCTGGAGTTGGTTCCCTTTTTGGCAATGAAACAAAGTAAATAATTAAATTAGCGTAATATTGTGTATCGCGATCTCACAGGCTGACGAGAAGACAATGACAATTGAGCAATATCGCCCACCACTAATTCCTGAGGTACGATAGTGGCTGTAACGAGCTTTATCGCTGTACCTGGGTGATTACTGAGGACTTGAGAGATTTGATCTTAGTCGTCCAGGCATTTCCAGTCTCCTGTACCCCCTCTGGAAAAGGCTTTTCAGGCAGAGGGGGAAAGGCATCCTTGTAGGTGGGAAGGCTATCCTCATCTTCAGCACCACTGGGGCCTGCCACAGCAGCTAATAGGAAGAGAGAGGTAAAAAATACAACATTAACTTTGCCAGAGAACGGTTACTGGCAAGTCAGAATTGGCTAAAATGGCCACATACCTTTGACCTGCTCTGGCAGAAGGCCACTGCGATGCTCATTAAAGCTTTCTTGCGTAAGTACAGCGACTGAGCTCATGGTTGAAATCCCACGTTTACACGGAGTCAAAGTGTGCCACTAAGAGAAAAAGATAGCATGTAATTACTGCATAAAGGAACAGTGTTTGGCGCATCTGTGAAATTACAGAGATAAAACAAAATACACACTGGCAGTTAAAACATCCATTTATCAACATGGGTGGAGCTGAAATCTTTTCACAAAAAAAAAAAAAAAAAAAAGAAACATTTACCACGTCTATTTTCCATGCAACTAATCTTACTGGGAACAATTTATACATGTAGATTTAAATTTGATGATTTACCCCATTATTTTTTTATCAAAACGTCATGACTCAATTTTGTGGTGAAATAATAGACTTCTCTCTGCTCCCATCTGCCGGACTTCTCCAAACATTTAATCCACTTAAACCCAACCCATATCTTAAAAACTGCCACCATCCGACCAAGAATCAATGGACTGAAGTCCCAATCCTACTTTTTTTTTTCCCTTTTAAAATAACCCATTTAATTTAGAAGTACGTCACAATAGAGAAAACAGTTTCTACTTCGGATTCATCACAACTTTGAAAAAAAGGGGAGAAAGCAATATTGTGATTTGTTTAAACAATATAAGAGAAAACTATCAGTAGAAGCAATTGTAATGCAACTGATCCATTTTGTGGAAGGTTAAAGTTGCCTGTCTGTTACCTTAGCCAAGGGCTAATTCGAAGACACTGAGTTAGTTGAACGAGCTCTAAAGCTAAGAGGATTTCCCCACTAACCCTTATTTGATGTACCCCTAGTATGTAGAGCAGCAAAAATAATAAGTTTCTACTTTGTAAATAAAGGTTCCACAAAGCATGCTCACATTTAATTGAAAACATGCACGCCACACCTCAGTGAAATATCTACTAGGGCAGACTGCTCCCCTTCACCCAGTACAGGACAAGATTATAAATGCTGAGGCTACTGTTAAAGCCATGAGGCCTTGAGCTCTGAAAGACCACTCATTCGCTGTAGAAATTTCGATGTCAAAGACTAACACAGCTCTACAAGAATAATACAAAGTAGGTAGCGAAAGTGGTGTGCAAAATGATACAGTAAAGTAGAAGACTATAATCTATAGATGAGGTAACCATCACTCGCGTATTAAGTCATACAACATTCCTTCCAGTTCGCTCTGACAATCTGGCCCCTCAACCCCCACAAATGCAAACTCCAAACCTCACAGTACAAAGCCATTTTACTGTGCTTCTCTGCATGCCCCTGCCAGGGCCTCTTCCTCTACAGGCCTCCTAAAGTTTTGGACCCAGAGGCTAAACACTTCAGACACATACATACAGCTCAAGGCACAAGCACCCCAAGGGAATTGATCCACAAGCCAAACACTAAAAATCCTTCAAATGCTCAAATGACTAGTTTTATATAACAGACTTAAATCATATGACCACTCATATGATGTGATTTGATCTTAAAGATCAAACAACTGTGACCCATGGGTATAAACAAGACAAACAAGGATTTTGTGGTTCAAAGCAAACATTAGGCATGTCAGCAAATTAATCTAGTAAAAACAAAGACAGTGGTCAATAATCTTACCAGCTAAATGGTCAGTTACCAGATAATCCGTCCTGTAAAGCTGCCCGTACGTGTCAGCCTGCCAGCTTTTGCCTAAAAACAAAACAGAAAAAGGAAGAGAAAAAAAAAAATTATTGTCTCCAATGATGCAAAACCACTTTAGGCTGCCAGAACTTAGTTACACGTGGCATGATTTATTTGCATTTCTTAGACCTTGCATAATTATTTTTTAAATACATGCAAATGTGATTCATTAAAGACAATTGGAGATAGGAACTAAAGGACTGATCCAGTCACCGACTTGTTAGTGTTCCTTACACAAGAGTTTCAAAATATTAAATAATCAACACGTTTGAAATAATACATTCGCAAATAGATGTATATAAAGACTGTGAAACATGCAAAACTAAACAAGAAAACAAATTGTTTCTTTAAGTGTTGAAATGGCCCAGCGGCTCTCCGACTTACTAACGTGGCCATCCCTGCGTATCTCGATTTAAATATGGCGGATTTACATTCGTTCTTAAAAAAGCAGCTGTGGAAACGGTTTAACATAGATGTCAAAGAAATGTTGTGTGTGCGTAAAAACGAGTTTGTAATGAAAATGTTCACCCTGCTGTATACATGCGCGCTACGTCAACTCATGACACGCCATGCTAACGGCTAACAGAGCAGGAAAGACGGATTTCTCGTTTAACACTTCATAATTGCACAATTATTCACATCTAAAAATATTTGAATTCTGAGAAGGGTGGATGGGTACATACTTAATCGAATTAATAACGTGTGCTGTTGGAAAATACGACAGTTCTCTTGCTTTGCATCGATGAAAAACTTGTCCTGGCTAGACACCAACTCCAGTAAACTTTGAGCTGCGCGTGCGCGATAGTGACACGTACACCAGCTAGCGCGAGCGCTAACACACACTGGATTAGGAAAACTTTACTCGTATTGATCCTCTATAAACCTAATGTCCCGACAATGGCAACGTCTCACAAGTGTAAACTGAAAACACGGCCTTTGCTGATGGACCAATGTGAATGTTTAATCAAGATCAGCATAAGTGACTGTCCACACAAAGTCCACGTATGCATTAGAGCAAAGGGTGAAACAGTGACATGGAGGCGATCCAGAGCACATTTTCATGGCAAAACATAAAGAACGATGTGCGTGTATCAGAAGTCAAGAAGAAGCAACGCAGGCTTTCGTATGTATAATGTATATAGATTGATTTGCGGAACGAAGAGTGACTTACTTGTGTTTGTGTTCCCGTCTGCCCTGTGTGGTGCAGAAGCTATAGTGAAACTCCACTGGCGAAAGGGAGGAGCAGCAGTCTGTGAGTTATATAGCTCAAGCCTCCTCCAATCACATTCCCTCACGTCACATTGCTACTACAGAGCATACAAGTCTTTCTGAAAAGGAAAGGCTGTAACATGTAGTGGTGGTGGGGATTTGGATTCATCTCAGTGACTGTATTTTGCATCTTTTCACCAGTTCGTTGCATCAGCAGCAGCAGTTGGTGGCTATAAGTGAGTGCATCATTGTTTATAATGAATCAGTCAATGAATTATTCCTCAATAAACAACGAGGGAAGTCAAAACAACTCATACTGTATTAAAACCTTGATTAAAAGTACTTTATTAAAACGTGTGCAAATATACCAAAAACGTTTCTAGGCTGCTAAGTAACTCAACTGGATTGGTATTTGGATTCATTTTTGTAACTCGAATCTTTTAAATTCATTGATTCGTTCATTCTTTTGGAGGTGACGCCAGCAGATCCACTTACTCTTTGTGACCCTGGATTTTTCGAAATTGAGATTTCTACATCATATGAAAGCTAAATAAATAAGCTTTCCATTGATGTATGGTTTGATGAAAAAAATCAAAATACTGAGGAAAATCACCTTTAAAGTTGTCCAAATGAAGTCCTTAGCTATTTATATTACTGATCAGAAATGAAGTTTTGATATATTTACAGTAGGGAATGTACAACATATCTTCATGGAACATGATCTTTACTTAATATCCTAATGATTTTTGGCATAAAAGAAAAATTTATAATTTTGACCCATACAATGTATTTTTTGGCTATTGCTACAAATATACCCATGCTACCTATGACTGGTTTTGTGGTCCAGGGTCACATATTAAGATGAACAAATATATTGAAAACGTAAAGGGACACAAAAAAAGAAAATTCTGTCATCCTTTAATCACTCTCAAGTTGTTACAAATCTGTATGAGTTTCTTTCTTCTGCTGAGCTTAAAAAATATTTTGAAGAATATTGGTAACCAAACGGTTGCTGGTCCTCATTATTAATAAAAAAATAGTAATAAAATGTACAAGTGGGGATTTTGAGTCATTTTAGTAACTCAAATCTTTAGAACTCAAACTGCTCTTCAAAAGATTCATTCAGATTAATTCACTGGCCATGGTGTTCGTGATTCTCATAGCATGGTTAAACAAAAATGTAGCGCAGCTTAAAAATAATGTAATAGAGGGGCATCGCTACGTTTTCTGGGGCCCCCAGTTTTTATTGCTTTGGGGCCCCCATGAGTAGAGATTGGTGTCCATGTCCTTCTAGCTAGAGCTGGGGCCCACGAGGGGGATCTTTGATGTATACACACACACACACACACACACACACACACACACTTATGTAAAAAAATATATAAAGCCATAAATGATAAAATACTTTTCTTTCTTTACTTGTCTCATGGCCATTACACTATATATACTGTTTAAAAGACAACAGTTTGTCTTGTAGCTAATTACATCACTTTGTATTTAAAATATTGATATCTTCACATGATGCAATCATGATCTCACACAGTGATGCGATAAAAAAAAAAGAAAAAAATGATTTTTAAATCAGTGTGGCATGTATTGGCTGCTGATTGTATAGTTTTTATGAAAACTTTAATCAGTGTCAGTAGTTTGGTGATTGACATTATTTGGTCACATGTTTGTTCTGATAGACAGCAAGGAAAGACAAAGCTAAATTTCAGCCTTTGTAAATATTTTTACATATGGTTAGGGCCTATGGAGTTTCAATTTCAAATTTTGATTGCTTTTTATTTAAAGTTGTTTTTATTATTATTATTATTATTACAGTTTTGGGTTGGGTCACTATTTATTTTGGGTTGGGTCACTATTTATTATGAAATTTGGGTCCTGAAACAAAACCACTAAATAGACAGTATTCAAATGGAAGCACACAGAGGTTGCAAAGACCTATAAAATAGCACTTTCTCTAGGGATAATATGCTAAACATAGATCTATGACAATGTGGTAAGACATTAATAAGACCACCATGAGTCAATCAGAAATTGCATACAAACCTGTACTATTAGATTCTGTAACTGATTCTAAGTTGTTGATTTTCACTGTTTTTCTTGAACGATTTAAGCACTGCTTGAGCACACAACATCCACTCTCTCTGCCCCATGTCATTAACCCAGTCTCATAGGAGTAGGTGACATGGTGACTGCAACCTCTCATTTGCTATTGTGAGGTTTTGTGGGAAATAATACTTTGAAATACTACACTTTCAGTGTAGCAGTTTAATTGTAATTTGGAAAACTTCATACAGTAGAGACAATGCTACCAAATCATACGTTTCATTGCATTCATTCAATTGTTTTTCTATACATGCAAAATAGGGATGATAGAGCTTTTTTTTCTCAGGATATATACTGTATGACCTATGGGAGTTATAAATGATTCCCATGAAATTAGTTACTTTGACTTTTAGTTCAGAGTTTTAACATTATTTTAATTTATTCAATGTATAATAATAATTTTAATAGAAAGGGATTTCAAACCTGAGTGGTCAGTCCCTCTTCAATACTGATTTAATAGCATTAAATGAGTTCTAGAAGGAAACATTTTAGAGAGAATGATAATGCTATCAGTTTTCAAGTGTTTTTTAATGCTTGTAAACTCTGCGAAGCTCATGCATAAAAATATGTTTGTCGTTACTAAGGGGTAACTGTAGCTAGAACAGAGTTATAAAGATTATAAGGAATTCATCCTTATATTTTAGAGGTGTAAATTCAGGGGGATATAATAAATCAATAATAAATCTTTATTTATATGCTATTTATTGGAGAGTCATGTTTTCGGTCGTATGCTTTTCAGGTGTTTGAGGTCCATATTTTTATTGCAGATTTACAATGTGAAGATCAACTAGTTGCAGTAGTGCAAAGTTACATCCACAAGATGGGGACAGATTCCTCTCATTCAACAGATGTTCTCTTTCAGTGCATTGAACTACTATGACTTTTTAGTTGGAAATGGAAGATGAGAACCTCTTTTCCCAGTGTACCAAAAGCCCAATATCTGTCAAACAGTGCAAGATAATAATGCACAGACTAAGACTGACCTTCCAACCAAAGACGTAACAACTTCATTCAAAAGGATAGCTATATATTTTTTGATTACATCACGTGCTACTTTATAAATTATATTCAATAATATAATATTCAGTAATATAAATAACTGCATATATATTTATTGCATACTGCATATATAATTATTCACTTAATACTTACAAATCAATCATATCCCACTGCTGTTAAACTTTATGTATACGTATATAAACAGATTAAAAACAGAATTGACAGATATAATAATTATACAATACAATAATAATTGTTAAATGTAAAATGTAGGCCTTCATATACTGCTATGGGGCATTGCTAAGAAAATAATAAAGAAAATTATATTTACAGTGGCATGCGAAAGTTTGGGAACCCCTTGCAGAATCTGTGAAAATGTGAATAATTTTAACAAAATAAGAGAGATCATACAAAATGCATGTTATTTTTTATTAAGTACTGTCCTGAGTAAGATATTTTGCATTAAAGATGTTTACATTTAGTCCACAAGACAAAAAAAAAACAAATTATTCAAATAACCCCATTCAAAAGTTTGGGAACCCTTGGTTCTTAATACTGTGTGTGGTTACCTGGATGATCCACGACTATTTTTTTGTTTTGTGATGGTTGTTCATGAGTCCCTTGTTTGTTCTGAACAGTTCAACTGAGCACTGTTCTTCAGAAAAATCCTCCAGGTCCTGCAGAATCTTCAGTTTTCCAGCATCTTTTGCATATTTGAACCCTTCCCAGCAGTAACTGTGTGATTTTGAGATTGACCCTTTCACACTTTTGTGAAACTGTGACCATGTCACTTTTCAGGACAATTGAGGAACTCAAACACAACTATTAAAAGAAAGTTCAAACATTCACTGATGCTCCAGAAGGAAATACGATGCATTAAGAGCCAGGGGGTGAAAACTTTTGAACAGGATGAAGATTTTATTTTGTTGAAATGTCTTTTTTTCCCCCATTTAGTACTGCCCTTGGGAAGCAACAGAAGATACTTACATGTTTCCCGGAAGACAAATTAAGTACATTTTTTTCACCTTGATCTTCAAATTCAAAAAGTTTTCACCCCCTGCTCTCAATGTTTCCTTCTGGAGCATCAGTGAATGTTCCCAAACTTTTGAAAGGGGTTATTTTAATCATTTCAGCTATTTTTTTGTCTTGTGGACTATATGTAAACATATTTTATGGAAAATATCTTACTCAGGACAGTACTAAATAAAAAATAACATGCATTTTGTATGATCTCTCTTATTTTGTTAAAATTATTCACATTTTCACAGATTCTGCAAGGGGTTCCCAAACTTTCGCATGCCACTGTATGTATAAAATGTATTAACTTGATTTAAAGGGATAGTTCACCCAAAAATGAAAATTCTGTCATTAATTACTCACCCTTGTGTGGTTTCAAACCCATAAGACTGTTCATCTTTAGAACACAAATTAAGATATTTTTGATGAAATCTGAGAGCTTTCTGACCCTCCATAGACAGCAAAGGTATGACAAGGCCCTGAAAAGTACCAAGGTTGTTTACGTGCAGGTCAAAGCACGTGCCAGAGATTTTCTTCTAGTGGCTTTGGCACGTGCAACTCTCCAAAATGGCGCTGAGGTGAAGCAGAGGAGAAAAATTGTTGAATAAAGTCATTATAATAAAGTTGCACACAAAAATCATTGTCATAGCTTCATAAAATTACGGTTGAACCACTAATGTCACATGGACTATTTTGTTGATGTTCTTTCTTGGTACCTTTCTGAGCCTTGAACATGCTGTCTGTCCTACCGTAAATATATTTTGTGTTCCAGGCTCAAAATCTGGAATAAGTCAGCTTCATAAGAACATGTTGTGTTTTTCTGGGAAACACCACATGGAAGAGATGTGTAAAATATTGAAAAGTAAACACCTTACCGCTGTAACTACACTTATGTTTCTTATTAAACAGCAAAGTACAACTAAATGATACAGAAGTGACTGTTTTTAATAGGACCTGGGAGGTAAGTATGAAATGTGGCCCTGGACCACAAAACCAGTCATAAGGGTCAATTTAATTTTCAATAAATAAGCTTTCCTTTGATGTATGGTTTGTTAGGATAGGACAATATTTGGCTGAGATACTACTATTTGAAAATCAGGAATCTGAGGCTGCAAAAAAAAAAATTTTTTGAGAAAATCGCCTTTAAAGTTGTCCAAATTAAATTCTTAGCAATGCATATTACTAATCAAAAATTAAATTTGATATATATTTCCGGTAGGAAATGTACAAAATATCTGCATGGAACATGATCTTTACTTAATACCCTAATGATTTTGGCATAAAATAAAAATCTATAATTTTGACCCATACAGTGTATTTTTGGCTATTGCTACAAATATACCCGTGCTACTTATGACTGGTTTTGTGCTCCAGGGTCACATATAACTGAATGCCATTCCAACCCAGCCAAAATCTCCTGTCTTTTTGATTATATATTGCTCTGATAGTGTGACTAGTTTTATGTACTGATTTTTATAATCTGAATTTTTTTTAATAACCCAAATTTAAGTTACACAAAGGATGCATTATGAGTGGATTCCAGACTTCTTACCTGATTGACTTTACACTGGCATGTCGGGACGGATCTTCTTTTTTCCCTCCCCTCTCTCTACATTTGAAGTCGAGACTGAATTCAACAGTTACAAGGGATAGATTTGTGTGATGGACTCACATGGCATTCCCACTGTTAGTTAGACTCACCGTTGGCTGAGGGTATCAGTTTATTGAGTTTGCTAAGCATCAAGAGGTGGACAACATTTCAGAATTAAAAGCAGTGAATACAAACTGAGGTAAGTTTTTTGTTTTTGTTTACTTAATATAGTTTTAATAATTATTTTAATATAATATGGGAATATATGTTTATGTCTTATTGTAATACAATAATGCATCTACTATATGGCTGGTAGAAACATTGATACCAAATTGAAATGATGAGGTTTAAGAGATGATAAACATTAATGTGAAAGTAATGGATGTAAAATGTTTAAATAAATACATACAGTATATAATGGTTTTTAAAGCCATTTTAAACCATCACATATGTCTGTGTTGCATTATAGTGTCTGGCCTTTCATTCTCATATGCACATATCCAAGATGCATCTTTCTTATCTTCCATCTGTTGTGTCTTGATGTTGGTGAAAAAGAGATTTGACATGGATTTCAGTATTGGGCACACTGACTGCATTGTTGACTAAGGTCAGTCACTTGTTATATTCAGTTGTCCCAAGATTAATTACTAATTACTAGATGACTATTAACTACTGTATTGTAAATACATCAAACTATACTGAAGTACTAAAACTTGTTTTGTACCTTTACAATATATTACTCTGACAACCTCCAAAAATACAGGTGGTAATGAGAAATTTGCTGTTAACCAATTAACAGGTTTTTCAAATTCATTAAAAATGTCATTTTAAAAATTCCTACTTTTTCAATCATTGGGGAATTTATGGAAAGTGGGAAATTTCCACATTCCATTATAAAGGTGACTTAATTAGCAGAAAGCCTAAGGATACATTACCTGCTCGACTCAATTTAGTAGGAATGTCTTAGATGATACAGTATATCTGAGTTGACAGCAAGCGGAGACATGTGTGACCGGATCTCCTGAGATGGGAAAAGTGGGAAATCCCGACAACAGCTCTTTTCACAACACGATCCAGCTGTGCCCACATAAAGGAAATTATGGGTGGGCTTATGTGTGTCTTTGTCTGTGTCTGTGTGTGGTAGGCTGTAGGTAAAACTTTCCTGGTTCCATTAAGTATTCAAAGAAATCATATTATCAGTGTACAGTATGATTCAGTACATGACAATTTCTAGTAGCACATATTTTACCCCCCCCCCCCCCCCCCCCCCCCCCCCATGTGACCCTCAATGTATAGACACCTCAGGTGTCAACAAATTACTTCTCTTTATTTCTGAAATGAGATCATCCAAAGCCCATCTGTACCAATATGCTGAATCATCACTTTCAGAGATCACAAACATAAAGGCAAGTTTGTCTGAGTTCTTATGTGCAGTCAGATCAGATCACACTCTCTCTGTCTGGGCCGTTACAGTGGGTTAGTCCACCCAAAACAAACCCTTATGTTGTTTGTAAAGCTGTATGAATTTCTTTCCTCTGCACAACACAAAAGTATATATTTTAAAGACTGTTGGTAGACTGTTCAGTTTCCATGGACTTTTTGACTTTCCATACATTGAAAGTCAAAGGGAACCAAAACTGTTTGGGTACCAAGAAAGAAAGAAATTGACACAAGGGTGCATAAATGATGACAAAATGTCACTTTTGGGTGGACTATCCCGTTAATGTAACAATAACATATAGACCACAACATGGTAATGTCCAAATGTACGTTTGTACAAATGACTTCTTACTATAAAATGTAATCAATTATCAAATCCAGATACCACTATAACATAATAATCAAATTAATCAAATTTTCGTTATAAACAATCAGTTATGCAAATGAGCACAAAAGAATAGCCTAATATCAATTAGATGATCTTTGTGTACACCAGTAAAACCACACAGAATAGCAGAAATTTGTCAGAAATAGTACATTACATTTACATTTAGTTATTTAGCAGATGCTTTTATCCAAAGCGCCTTACAAATGAGGACAATGGAAACAATAAAAATCAACAAAAGAGCAATGATATGCAAATGCTATAACAAGTCTCAGTTAGCTTAACACAGCACACATAGCAATGTTTTTTGTTTTAAAATGACATAATAAATAAAAAGAAAACAAATAGTAAGATCATTATGCTAGTGGATTACTAAAATCAGCAGCTCACTAACTGTCTGTACGCATTTGTGCATAAAATCAGCATACAGATTTTTTCACAAAATCATCAATAATTCATCCATTTTTGAGTCATTAATAATTTAACACTAAAATTATTACAATTATGCAAATAATACACAATGAGTTGGCAATGGTTTGCACGTTTGACTCAAAACAAGATAGCCTATTGTAACTATGACAGTTGTGGTCATGACCAGGTAGTGGAATATAGTTACCTCCTCTTGAGAAGAAGTAGTACTCTTTGACATCCTTTAAAAAAATGGAAATAATATACTTAAAAATGTACTTAAAATATATACTTGCGCAAACTTAATTTAACTTAAGTATTGCATTATAGTGTGAACTTATATCACATCTTTATATGTAATTTCAAAATTTCTTCTATGATCAAAAGATCTTTCATTTCCATTACTTATATAGACAAATGTTTATAATCATCTGCCAAAATTTACACTGACAATTAATAAGTAGCATTCTGCTCCCATCTGCTCTTCCTTACAGGCGTCCGAAGGCCATGCCAGGGCCAGATGGATACAGAGAACTGTATCCATGCCAAAACTTTCCTGCGTCTAAAACTTACTGTCCCCCTAAACCTCCGCTTAAGGGTGAGAAATGGCACAGGGCGACAGACTTCATTTTGAGGAGAGATGTCCAAGAGAAGGACCACCAACACCAGGCCACCCAGAACTCCACAGCGGCACACTACCCACACCAAGGAGTTGCCACTCACAGTCTGGTCGCTCTCCCAAAGATAAAACCAATCCCAAAACCTCGTCTACTGAAGACGCAGTTCCATGTTGACCAATCACAGCCTGTCCATAATAGCAATATGAATTATGTTGCATCTGCATCAGACCCAGCTTGTTCAGGTACACCACACAGAATGTCTAATTCCAATTTATAAACATAAACTCCTAGACGTTGACTGAGCAAAACCAGTCCTGCATGGACAACATCCTACTGTCATGACAGCAGATGTGAGTAAATCTGTGAACCACTGGCAAACGTTCACCAATCTGTTTCCACAGATGGAAAGAATAATGACACTCATTTAGGAAACTGGCACAGTCATCCAAAAACTACCTCACATAAATCAAAACGAGTCCCTCCGAGCATACCTGTACCTGCCAGACCTCTTCCCAAAGAGCCAGAGCAAATGATATCCATGATGGGTGAGTGTTCATTTGCCATAATGATTTTAATTTATTTCTCATTGTTTTGTGACTTACAGACACCTCTCAAGCCAAAAATGCACCAACTATCATATAGTCAGCCATTTTTACCCTTCATGTTTTGGGTCTAACACCCCAAGGCCTTTTGTACCACCTAAAAAAAAAAACATTTTGGAGAAAAGTGTCTATAGTATACTAAATGCATAAATTTAAGAGTTGGCAGAACAGCTTAATTTTTTAATTAAAGTTACAGATAAATCACTAGGATATTTGGGGCTCCAAACATAAGACAGTATGTGTGTATAAAGCACTTTCAAGTTTCTTATTGAATGAGAACCAATGTGTCAGCAGTCTGAATGGAGGATCTTGTGTTATCCATTTTTGTTGGCAAAGCACCTAAGAATGATATTGAGGGAGTTCATATGGATGTAGACACAACACCAGTCCAGTCTGAATGCTCCAGCTCACCAGTGATGCCCCACAGACAATCAGGTACTCTAATTCCACCATCATTATCACTGTGTAGTAGTATTTCATCGTTAAAATCTTACCTTGCAATTATTTTCTTGTTCTCTCCAGGTTCTGAGGTTTGTCCCAATGGCAAACCCCTTCCACATCTATCTTTGTCAAAATCGATTCCTGCTTTCAGGGCTCACGATAAACCCAAAATTGAGCACAATGAAGTTGGATTGCTCAGCGACCTTGTCAGGGAAAGTCTGGTTTCTGAGCTACACAAAAGATTCTCAGGAGCAATTAAAGAGAGAGATTGTAGCACCAAAAATCCAAAAGTGTTTAAGGCTAAAGGAGATCACTCTCCCAAAATGTTTAGTAACTCTCAGTTAGAAATGTGCTCATTGTGCTTCCACACCAATAGACTGACTAATGGAGAAAGACTACATGAAAATGTATCCATCTCAGGTGTTTCCAATGGAGAGAGTCCAGAGGACATTCCTTCTGTGATAAAATACCAAGAAACAGATGGGGAGAATCACTCTAAGAACTTACTTGAAACTTCTCAAAGGACTCGAACAGTGCTGCCTCTTCCTGATTTGGTGGACAAACCGATCAAAAGCCCTTCTAAGAGAGACTGCAACTGCATGTGTGCTGATACTAAGACAAAGTTGGTGGAGAACTTGTGGCAAGCCCGAAACATTGTAAGAGAGAGTGGAATACTACGTTGGCTCAGTAAGGAACAGCTTAAGCTTCAAGAGGTACCCTAAGGTGTATAAAAATTGGTAATACCTGTTTTCATGACGTCTCCTTTATATTCTCTGATGTTCTCCACACTTTCTCCCAACATTCTTTGCCTTTGCCTGTCATTCACATCCCTTCAACCCTTCACCAGCATCTGTATGAGGTTGTCACATCTGAGCAGTCCTATCTTCAGAGCTTGACGGTGGCTGTGGAGCATTTTCAGGAATCTTCAGTGCTGAAAGATGCTTTGGCACCAAGAGACAGAAAGTCATTGTTTTCTAGCATTGCAAAGATCAAAGAGATCAGTCAAAGGTAAGAACCAGACATTGTATGTACAGTGTAAAGTCTGTTTAGCAAGACTGTACAGAATAAATGTCTGAGGAGAAAACACTTAGATCTGATTCCTTCTTGTGTTCATTGTCATGTTCAGAAGATTGTATTGTTGGGCCTGTATATAATGATATTACATCCTATATACCTATATTCATTTTTTAATACTTTTATTCCGAAAGAATGTGATAAATTGATCAACATAGAGAGCAAAGACTTTCACACTCTTATATTTCAAATAAATGCTTCAAAAAGCAATCCTAAAATGTAGCATCATTTCTACAAACAAGCAGCACAATGATTTTGATAATAAACAGCACAATGACATTGATAATAATAGGAAATGTTTATTTCATGTGACACTGGCTAATTAATGGCTGCTGAAAATTCAATTTGTCCATAACAGGGATAAAATTAAAAACAGTTATTTTAAATTGTACTTAAACTTAAAGGGAAGTGACTTCACATCCATGAAAAATGACATTTAAATAAAAAATAATTGTAAAAGTGGCTCGGAAAAGTTAGTTGTGGAAAAAGCTTTAGCATCATTCATTTGCATATGCCACTTTTTAAACTATATGTTGTATAATGCAATTAAATTCAGGCATTTTTAATTGTGACTTAAGTGTCCAAATACCTACCTATGTTTTATGCTAACTCTTTTCTTAGCTTCATGGATGCGATGCTGTTGGAGCTGGCCTCAAGTGTGTTCTGCGATGTAATCTGTGATGTTGTGCACCAATATGCTCTTGGACCCTTTGATGCTTATATAAATTACATCCGTAATATGCCCTATCAGGAGCAGACATTACACAACCTTGGGTAAAATTATAGTTCTTGATGTTTATTTATTATGTATATTAGGAATGCAAATTGGTTGTACTGTATTCTACAGATGTTTATGAATAAAGTGTCTGCTGTTTGATAATCTAATATATTTATAATCTATGTTGTACTGTGGTCAGAAAAGAGAGTCCTCAGATTGCGGAGCTCTTGCATAAACTACAGGAAGACCCTCGATGCAACCGCTTACCCCTCAAATCTTTCCTTTCACTGCCATTTCAGAGAATCACACGGCTTAAAATCCTAATGGAGGTGAGTGATGAGAAGCACTAGCATAATTAGCATGAGAATGTTTAATTGTTTTTAAATGTTACATCACTGAATATGTCAAACATTTCGATGCAATGCAGAATATCAAGAAGAAGGCCATTCCAGGGTCAGACTGTGAGGCTGCAGCATTGAGAGCTCTGACAGAGATCTCCAGGGTATGAATGCCAAGCTGCTAAACATTTTCTCAATGACTGCTATTGTATAAAAATCAGTTTGCTGCATTATGTTGTATGCTTTGTGTTGTCTTCACTTACAGCTTCTAGAAGCTTGCAACTGGCAGGTGGGCAGAATGAAACAGATGGAAGAAATAGTGCAGATTGCTAATAAGATTGAGTTTGCATGCAAGGTACTGTAGTTGCAGGTGGTCGCTGGGAAACTGTTTACATATACATTTTGTAATGTGTAATTTACTCTTTTCGTCAATGTCTGTCTGCTTTTGGGTCTTTCTGTCTCTCTCAGGCCATGCCTCTTGTGTCTTCCTCCCGCTGGCTTGTGAAGCAGGGAGATCTGGTGCAAATCTCTTTGAAGGAAAACATATTTGGCCAGAGAAAACAGTGTCCTGTACTTTTATTCCTCTTTAATGATCTGCTTCTGGTGGCCACCAGGAAAGGGTACGAGAGCCAAATCAATTAGTTTATCAAATGAGCTGATTTAAATGTTTACTTAGTGAGAAGTTTCTTCGATTTTCATTAGGTTTTAGTAGGAAGATGGATTGTTCCTTAGATATCTTCTATCTTATGGATGTCTCCATCCTACAGGCAGGCTCCCAACACTTCACATTTTGGATGTCTCTGTTTTCTAAAGTGACAGATTCAACTCTTGTTTGCGCTGATATCAAAATGTATCTGAATATCGATAGTTATGGTATGGCAAGTAACAAACAAATTGACTATTTAAATTCTGAGCTGTTTTATCCAAAACAAACAAACAAATTTATTTAAATGTCAACCAACATCATTGTACAGTACGAAAATGGATATTCATTTTGAGATTTGCTAAAGATGAATGTTTTTAAAGAGTGATTTTAATGAGCATTAGATGACAGAAAAGGTCATCTAAATGTTAAAATAGAGAATATCATGAGTGTGCATGATAAATGTCCAACATCCACAGATACCAATAAATAAAGAAACCTCTAACACTGGCCAATAACTGATATGGTACTGATGTACTGTTTACAAGTTTTATTGCTAAATCCTATTTTATAGATAGCCTTAATGGATAAATAGATTGTCAATGATTGTCAATCTAAGATTGAAATGCACAATACCATTCAAAAATTTGGGGTGGGTAAATTTTTTTGAAAGAAGTCTCTTAAATCTCTAAATTGATGTAAAATACAGTAAAAACAGTCATATTGTGAAATAACATTACAAATTTAATAACTGTCTTCTTTTTAAAAAAATATGTCAAATATAATTTATTACTGTGGTGAAATGTTTTCAGCTTCCCATGATCCTTCAGAAATCTGATATGCTGATTTGGTGCTCAAGAAACATTTATTATCATCAATGTTGAAAACATTTGTCCTGCTTAATATTTTTTTGGAAACTCTGATAATTGTTTTAGGATTCTGTGATGAATAGAAAGTTCAGAAGAACAGCATTTATTTGAAACTGAAATCACTGTAGCATTATTACTGTTTTACTGTCACTTTTGATTCATTTAATTGCTGAATAAAAGTATTAATTTATTTAAAAAAATCTTACTGACCTAAATTTTTGAACACTGTAGATGCAGCAGATGGTCATTTGTGACCCTGGAGCACAAAACCAGTCATTAGTAGCACAGGTATATTTGTAGCAATAGCCAAAAATACATTGTATGGGTCAAAATTATCCATTTTTCTTTTATGCCAAAAATCATTAGGATATTAAGTAAAGATCATGTTCCATGAAAATATTTTGTAAATTTCCTACCGTAAATATATTAAAACTTTGCTAAAGCATTGCTAAGGACTTCGTTTGGACAACTTTAAAGGCAATTTTCTCAATATTTTTCACACTCAGATTCCAGATATTTAAATAGTTGTATCTCGGCCAAATATTGTCCTATCTTAACAAACCATACATCAATAGAAAGCTTATTTTATTCAGCTTTAATAAAGTTATGAATCCCAATTTTGAAAAATGTACCCTTATGACTGGTTTTGTGGTCCAGGGTCACATTTTTGTCTGTATACCTACCCATCCTAAGGTGTTAATTATCTTTTATCTTTTATCAATGCAGGTTGGATCGTTTTGTAGTTCATGACTACGTGCACCGCTCTTTGATAGAAGTGACCGAGGGCAAAGATCTGGAGGAGGTGCTGGAGGGTTGTGAGCTGAACCGGATATTTAGGCTTGTCCTTTTGCATAATCACCGGAGCGCCACCTCTCAACTTCTACTGCAAACAAATTCAGAGTTAGTACCCAATGCAAAGAACCATCAAACTGTCAGACACAACATGATCAAAGCCAATCTTTACAAAACATATAAATTACTTTGTAGTTTCGCACAATAAACATGTGTCGTCTTGTTTTCTTAGAGCTGAGAAGGACTTGTGGGTGGAGCTCCTGGGTGGGCGGAGAGATGGACAGGATACTGTGTATGAAGAGTGGGGTAAGAATGAATCACTAAATGCAATTTTTTTATGTGTGTGTTTGAGTCAATTCAACAGAAACCAAAAATTTTTGTAATACACACAGTGCCCTCCACTGATATTGGCACCCTTGGTAAATATGAGCAAAGGCGGCTGTGAAAATAAATCTGCATTGTTTATCCTTTTTATCTTTCATTCAAAAAATTCACAAAATTCCAACCTATCATTGAAGTAAAACAACTGAAAGTGGGGGGAAATCTCATTGTGAAATAAATGCTTTCTCTAGTGTTGGCCACAATTATTGGCCCTTTTCCCATGGTAACAGCTCTGAGTTTTCTCCTATAATGCCTGAAGAGTTTGGAGAACACCTGATAAGAGATCAGAGACCATTTTCTTCATACAGAATCTCTCCAGATGCTTCAGATTCACAGCTCCATGTTAGTACTTCTTCTCTTCAGTTCACCCCACTCATTTTCTCTAGGGTTCAGGTCAGAGGACAGGGACAGCCGTGGTAAAAGATTCATTTTGTGCTCAGTGACCCATATTTGTGTTTATTTTGATGTTTGTTTTGGATAGTTGTCCTGGTGGAAGATCCGAACACGGACCATTATAAGATTTCTAACAGAGGCAGTCAGGTTTTGATTTTTATCTGTTGGTATTTGATATAATCCATGATGCCATGCATCTGAACAAGATGTTCAGGACCTCCGGCAGAAAAACAGGCCCACAACATTAAAGATCCAGCAGTATATTTAACCGTGGACATAGGGTACTTTTTTATCCCTGTTTGTACTAAACTCATCTGGTGGGTTTGCTGCCAAAATCTCTTTTTTCAGTTTCATCTGACCATAGAAGCCAGTGTCATTTGAAGTTCCAGTCGTGTCTGACAACTGAATTTGCTGGAGTTTGTTTTTGGATGAGTGAGGAGAATTTTCCTTGAAACCCTCCCAAACAACATGTGGTGATGTAGGGGGTGTTTGATATATATAAATATTTTTAGGTTTCTGACCCCAAGACTCAACTAATCTCTACAATTCTCCAGCTGTGATCCTTGGAGAGAGTCTTTGGCCACTCAAACTCTCCTCCTCACCGTGCATTAGGACGATATTGACACACGTCTTCTTCCAGGCAGATTTTTAACATCTTTAGTTGATTGGAGCCTCTTAATTATTACCCTGATGGTGGAAATGGGGATTTTCAATGCTTTAACTCTTCTCTTACAGCCACTTTCTGTTTTGTGATGCTCAACAATCTTGTTCTGCACATCAGAACTATATTCTTAGGTTTTACTCCTTGTGATGGATGATTAAGGGAATTTGGCCTTTGTGTTCCTCATATTTATAATCCTGTAGAACAGGAAGTCATGGCTGGACAACTTCATGCTCCAAGTCACCCTGGTGTGCTAAAAAAAATGTAAATATGAATGAGAATATACTTCAGAGATATTTAACTCATAATAATTTCTAGGGGTGCCAATAATTGTGGCCAACATTCATTGGAGAAAAACATTTATTTCATCATGAGATTTTCTCCCCACATTCAATCGTTTTACTTCAATGATAGGTTAGAATTTTGTGAATTTGTTGAGTGATAGATCAAAAGGGTAAACAATGCAGATGTATTTTCACAGCTGCCTTTGCTCATATTTATCAAGGGTGCCAATATTAGTGGAGGGCACTGTATGACATAATGACACCATCTTATATTTCATAATATCTCAAATATTTAGTTTTTATCCTTCATTCTTCATTATTATATAATATATTATAACAATAATTTTATTTGTAGTGTTATTCAATGACAATGTGAACAAAATATATTTAACTTTGGCAGTTCTATAAATAATATGTAATATTATACAATGAACTATAGCTTGTGCAGCTACACATTGCCCACTAGGGGGCAAAAGTGTCAATGGCTTCAAAATTGTGTTTCCAAAAATGGGAAACATCTGTTCTTAATCAGAGCAAACAATTAACTGCAGTGTAGATGCTCTTTGGAATAATAATTAAAAAAAACAATGCACAAATTTGAATCTAATAGACACTGTGTCTAAGACTGTCCTCAGGTGCGATGTATAGAGGTGTACAGTGGACTACAACAAGGGGAGCTTAGTCTACAGCTGGGAGATATGATCAACGTCATGCAGAAAACTTCAGATGGTACTGTTGCAACACAACCCTGCCATTCCAAATTCAATAAGTCTAAAATCAATTAAGTTTTTTTTTTTTATTATTTGCATGCTCATTCTCTCATTTCTGGTCTTTTGTAGGGTTTCTGGAAGGCTGTAGGGTACAGGATGGACAGCGGGGCTGGTTCTCTGCTGCATGTGTTGTAGAGATCACCAATGAACATGTGCAGAGACGTCATCTTCGTCAGCGGCATCATGTCCTACAGACAGCCACACGCCTGCTGAAACAACGCAGTGGGGGCCTTGAACTTCCAACCACAAAATGCTTTAAATGAGAGACTGTCTACATTGCAATTTGCATTTTTTCACTTACTGACTTAAAATAAATTAGCAAATAATTATATGTACAATCTATGTATAATTTAACTGAACTACCAGTTGGTCAGTTGGTCTTTTGGTCTTGGTTTATATATATTTTGTGTCTGGTTTTACAGAACAACTTCAAACATCTCTACATGTGATTTAAGAAACACTGAAACTACTTTCTATGGTTTGCAATAAATAATGTGGTCAGTATTTATTCTTGCTCCAGCTTGCAAATGTGGAGTTGCTGTTTTTGTTTGTTTTTTATGCCATGTACTGTGCAGGTCATGCTTATTCCCTTCTGTTATTTTCCATTCTGTTTAAATAAATTTTGTAATACAATCCATATCCCTCTATTCCATTTTGGTCAGTTTTTGGTCATTTGACACCTCAACTTTCCGCACTTATTTGCTTACATGTTCACTGTTTTGAATGACACCTTACAGCTTGAAGCTTCCTTTATTTTGCATGTGAACAAACTATATTTAATTATTTGTCATTTCCTGAAAATATGATGACTAGTGGGTTTTTTTTCCGTTTCTGTAACTAGACAGTATTTTAGGCAGCATTTAAACACAAAACAATTGTTTGACTTTTGTTTTTATTTGTTAAATACTATTTAATGTATTATATTATATTACATTATCAAACTGCATGGCATTTCCAAACCAATCGAATTAATCCGCAGGTATACCTTTCAGCCAATAGCTGCCGACCATTTCAGTGCGAGTCTGAGCCAATAGAAGGTGGCATCTGTCTGAAGTTGTCCAATCAGAGCGGAGCTTTGGCCGCAGTTCGCCTACAACGACGGTCGGACGTGTAACTCATTTAGAGTTGAAGAAATACCAGGCGAAAAATAAAAGGTATGATGTCGATTTATCTCAAAATAGAGCTTAAAAGCAAATTCAAATCAGTTATATGGGCAGTAGCTTATTTAAACGTGTTTCAGTGAAGCATACGATAGAGTTGTATGGTCTCTTCGTATGTTTGTGTGGTTTGACTAAACTTTCTCAGTCTTTGTTTCATCTCTGTAATGACAAACAGCAAAATGTGTGCTTTTATTATTCGTCGCAACCGAGGATATTTTTTGTCGGTGTTACTGAAATACAAAGAGTAAAATAAGTTTGTCGTGAGGGGTTAAGCTATTGCAGAGATTTTTTATTTTGGTTCCATGCAGCTTTATCTTATTATATTACACAACTCCAGAGTTTATGTCGGCTTTTCGTTTAATTGATTTCAGCATTTTTGCATTATCAAGTGCAGCCTGCAATGGGAAAGTTCTTTTCGTTACTAAAACAAAAGAGATTATTGGTCACTGATGTAGGAATTGCTCAAACACCGGGATAAAGTATTCCTTCTCTAATCTAAATCTTATTCCTATGAGGGGGAAATAGGTCAGTTTGGATCACTGTTTGTAAGTGAGTCTGTGCTTTGAAGGCATTCCAGTCAAATTACTTTAACCAACCTTTTGCTTTAAAGAGCCAGAAACATGCTGAATGATGTTGGCTTTAATGAATGTTATTCTCAGTTGTCCCTGTTGCTTTAGAGATCAAGAGAGTTAAAGTGGAGCTTGTTTGAGTTGGTCTTGTTGCATTGATGCCTCTAGTGTTGCCAATATTAATCAGACCTCATGCAAAGTCATTGCTATATTTGGCAGTACATTAGTATTTTGTAATGGCTAATGTGAGCTCGTGTCTTGTGGTCATGTCACTGCTATTGTGCTGGCCAATAATGACAGGAACTTTAAGTATCATGTGAAGGAAAGGGAATTGGATCACACTATGTTGGTGTAAATGTCATCAGATTCATCATCAGTGTAGAGCAGCTGTGAATGTTTCAATCAAAACCTTGACAATTAGTCAATGTTGACAATAAATGCATCAGTTCTGATTGATTCATGCCTGTCCTTTAAAGTTGGCATTATATGTAAAAATTAACTTTTTTATTTTAGATGCATCTCCTTGATGTTACTGCAAACGATTTGACCTTTCATGGTTCATTTTTAATTATTTTAGAGCTAGAAAACAAAACATCTATCAACATAAACGATCTGTCGATACATGGAGACTTTAAATAATGTCGGAATAATCTGTTTGTTGAACACTTACTTAGATAATTAGTTTGGCCGATATTTCAATGATATTTTAACTTTTCCACTTATCTGCATATCAGTTCTTTAATATTAAGTTTACCAGTGAAAATAGACACAGGCCAAAACAAGGATGGACAAATGGAAAACAAAATGTGCAAAGTCTTAGGTTTCTTTTAAAAATAATTTAATGGTGGGGGGGGGGGAGTAAAATCTTAAACAGTGCTAGATATATCTGCTGGAGGAGTACGATGTTTTTCTAGATGTATGATTTAGGTTGTTATGGTTAATTAGTGTTTAGTTGCAGGAATAAAATAACAATATCCGTAATTGGCTATCATAACATTAATGCAATGAATAAGGTACCAGTCGTAAATTATATTCGTATCTTTCTTAAAAAACACAAAAACAATCCTGGTTTTAGACTCTAATTGCTGTTTCTGCAGATCCAGTTTCATCTGTTTTCCCGTCTTTGAATCTAGGATTAGTTCTTTCAGATTGTAACACAATATCAATTCCTGTAGAACTGGCTTGAGATTTCGTATCATTGTGTCATTTCTTTGATTGTTCTGTTGTCTCCAGGCAGGGGTGTGTATATGTGTGTGAGAGAAGGGGTAGGCTGCATTGGGAGCAGCTATGGGTGAGATTGAGGGCACCTTCCGCTCCTTGCAGACCCCTGCAGGGACACGGCTCGGAGCTCAGTACAACACCGGCATCAGCACCCTGGAGCCCGGGCAGAGCCTCAGTTCTGCTATGGGAGCAGGAGGGAAAGGCAGGGGTCTGCAGATCCGCGTCCAGGGCCTGGATGATGCTCAGGAGTTCTATGACCTTGAGGTGAGTGAGTCATTTCACATCAACTCAGTTTTTTGTCTCTGTTCATCTCCATATAGGTCTGCGTGAAAGACCCTGATTTTTTTTTTATATACACTACTAGTCAACATTTGAAGTGGATGAAAACCTTTCGCTTCAAATGTTGACTACTGTAGTTGTGCTGAATTTGTTACTAATTTAATATAGGCTGAAGTGTCTTTTAATGGGCTATTTATTTGGCCATGGTACACTATCTTTTAAAAACTTGGGGTTGGTATGATTTTTTTGTAATGTTCCACTAAAATACACTAAAAATATTGATATGTTGTGTGAAATGTTTATAGCTTTAAAATCTAACTTATTCCTGGTGACAAAACTGAATTGTCAGCAGCCATTACTCCTGTCTACAGTGTCCCACATTTTTCCAAAAACTTTTGAATGGTAGTGTATTTCCTAAAGGTCATGTCAATAGACTAGTTTAATGATTCTTCAGAAGTATTAGAGGTGGGAAGTTTGATTCATTTTGAGTCTTTTTAGTGGTTGACTGTTCAGTGGGATTTCAAAACTTTGATTCAGCTTTGTTTTTTGTCATCAGTCAAAAATGTTTAAGACTCCATGTGGCATTTTTCGTATGTTTTATATTGCTTATATTTATATTGGTGCACTGCATACAAATCTGCATAATTAAATATAACTCTTATGAATTAATAACTTTTCAATTAGCAAAAAAAAAAAAAATTGTAGAAAAATGACTTGATTTATTCTTAACTAGATTTTCACTGTAGTTTACTTTTATATTATTAAATCCAATTAAACCTTTTTTGAATCTACTGAATTACAATCTGGCTTATTGAACTGTTGAAATGATGCATATCACATATTGCTACACCTTGAACTTTCTTCCATGGTTGTTTGGTTAATTGTTTGCCTGGATGTTTTGTTTGTTTGATTCCGCTGCACAAATATTGTACATTGGCTATTGTGTTTGCAAAGCTACCCAAAGTTTATTTAAAAATAAGCGCACACTGTAGCCAGCACACTGTGTTTGGTTTTGTCCATTTGCGGCTGTGCTGGAGAATGTAAACGACCATCTGACCTCTGACCTCTGGCAGTCTTGCGTTGCGTGTTGGGTTGTGGTGGGTGACAGCTGCCGCATGGCTTTAGCACTTAAGTCCTGCGTCTTTAAGTCTTTACACACTAGGCCTGAAGTCACTTTCTGAGTGCTAGCCTGGCTGTGTTTACACATCTGACATATGCCATTTCTGCATTGCTTAAGTTTCCTACAATATCATGCCAGCATTTGAATGCAAAATGACATGGACACGGCAAGATTTAGGATTGTGTGTGTTGGGCACTTTTGAGATTAGCAGTGTGGCTTTTATTGTTGCCAGCTGCTTAATGAGGGATATGGAAAAATTAACTGGCTTTACAGCGGCAACACCTGAATTTGTCTTAAAGGAATAGTCCTCAGGCCATCCAAGATGTAGATGAGTTGGTTTCTTCATCTGTATAGATTTGGAGAAATTTAACATCATCTCACATGCTCACAATGGATCCTCTGCAGTGAATGGGTGCCATAGAATGAGAGTCCAAATAGTTGATTAAAAACATCACAATAATCCATAACACAACTCCAGTCCATCAGATAACATATTGTGAAGTGAAAAGTTGCGTGTTTGTAATAAGTAAATCCATCATTAAGAAGTTGTATCAGCTGTTTGGGCTCTCGTTCTGACAGCACCCATTCACTGCAGAGGATCCATTTGTGATCAAGTGATGTAAAGCTAGATTACTCCAAATCTAGGGAAATTATTCAATTTTATTTTGGGGTGAACTGGACTGATATGTAAGATTATCAATAAGTTATAAGACAGTCTAAGTGTTTTGGTAGAGGATGAGAAATTCCCCTGTTACAAACATCAAACACAGGAGAGTGGAAAATGGTCATTATCCAGTTTATTAGGCTACAGGACTCTGGAATGCGATGGTACCACCAAACATGCTGTACTGAAGCTGATAAACCCTGCTGGAGGTAAATGACTCTTCATATTACGTCTAGATAATAGAAGAACAATGGGGTCAGTTCTGGTTCAAAGGTTTATTACTCTTTCTAGTGTTCCTCAGGAGTGTATTGGGACATGTTTTCCATTGCACTTAATTTAGCACTGGTAAGTGTGTTTGAATTGTGGTACTGATTGATCTGTTGTCAGATGATGTGGATGTTTTATTAGGCGGGTTATGTGTAATGATTCATAAGGCAACATGGTTTCGTGATCTGTTCCATGATGCACAAACTGACGCTAACACAGTCTGGTGTTGCTCATGAAAGGGGTTTGTTTATTCTCAGCAGGAGTGTGTGTGTGTGTGTGTGTGTGTGTGCACGACACGTGCACTTGTGTGCTCACTGCATTGTGGGTTTGATGTCATGTTGCCACATCTGTTTTCAAGATGGGACTGTATTTTCATATGCACACCCAGGTACACAAGTGTGAGAGCTGTGGGAAAATTTCCCAAATTGACCCTCAGGACTAAATTGCCAGACCAAAGAAATAAAGACAGATGTGCTGCACTTCTGTTCATGATAGTCTAAACATACACAAAAGTATGCATTGTCTGACAGTTGTGATGAAACTCTTTTGATTTAGTTTTCCAAATGTACAAGTTTAAAACCCCATGTTTGTTTGTTCAAATGCAGACACTTTTTTTTTTTTTTTTTTTTTTTTGTCATAATCAACAAGTTGGCGGGTTTTCTGAACAACTGATCAGTCTTAAGAAACTCTATTATCCTGGTATATGTGCATGTCCATTACATTCAAATCAGATGCATTTCTTAGGGCAGAATACACATAGGACATTTTTGCTTTAATTAATTCATTAATTCGTTCAATCATTTATTAACAATGTCAAAACCTCAATGTCTTTTCATTATTTCAAAAATAATAAACTTATAATATGAATTATTTTAAATGAAATGCTGCATCCTATTCCTCTCTCTTCTCTCAAATTATTTCCAATCACAGTCGTATCAAATAAAGGAAAAAAAAAAGGTTGAGAGCTAAAGACAAAAGCGAAAAATGTAAAAAAGGAAGAGTAAAAATAAATATAATACTAAGCACAAATTCAATACAATGACTTGCATACCAAGAGTAAAAAAATAAAAGCAAAAATTCAAAATGCTATAATGGTTATTAACTATAATTATACAGTGTCTTAATTTGCTTAAGATGTCTTTGTCTTGATCTTTTTTTTTTAATTATTATATTAAATTGAATGCTTGAATCTTTTTTTTTTATTTAAATCCTATTAGCTGATAAAGTTTGGGGGGAGCAGGGACAGTTTGGGACATACCATGATTAACAGCTATGTATGAATGTATTCCATTGAAATGTTCAAAACTTTAAAGACCAATAAAAACTATAAAATCAAAAAAATAAATTAGAAAACTAGTCAGTCGGATCGGCTGATTCCGATCCGAGTCTTATTTATTTATTTATTTATTTATTTTTAAATCAATGTAGAATTTCTATACTTTTCTGTGTTGACCTGATCGTCACTCGTTTGTGTGTTAAACACAATCTACTAAATATAGACAACTTCATTTTAATGAAAAATAACAAATGAAAAAATATATACTCATAAACTATGACATAAATACTATTATAAACTAGGTTAGTGGATAATTTAGCAGCAAAAGTTATTCCAGAAAAATCATGAGTGCACAATTTTATATAATCTAAACATTTAGTGAAATAATATTATGTGAGAAACAAATAAAAGTGAATAAGTGTAAGACTAAATCTGGTAAAATGTTACACATTGCTCTTTGTATTGTTGTAAAATACATTAATGAAAACAAGTAACTGTATTTATATATAACTATAAAATTCAAAGACATTTCTTTTAAATGTATAGCAAAGTAATCAAGGCAGCAACGTATGGTAGAGGAGTCCTATCTATCCTATGTTGCTGCCTCCATTACTGTGCTATACATTAGATTATTAATAGCCTTTCTTCATCTGTCCTATCATAGGACAGAACAAGAAACGCTATAAATCTTTCATTTCGCAAAAGTATTATAATAAGACCAGCTCCAATACAGAGCGGCACAAAGCGCAGAATGATGCGTTTGAAGTGACACACAGTCACAGCGCACTGCGCTCCGAAGTTCAAAGCACAAAGGAAAGAGAGATTGATGCGTAGTTTATTAAATCTGTGCGATAGTTTGAGCCTTTTCTTTTATCGGATTTAAATCTGTTATTGTGCGCTCTTGAAGAGAGTTTCATCGTTTTGACTGTTGTAACTAAACACGACATGCAGATTGAATGCTGAATGGAGGAGAGAAGAGTTTACTTGAACTTGAATTTAACGACTTGAATATTCATCTGTACCTCACATTAAACTATGGAACGGCTTCAGAACACTTGGACTTTGACTTTATGGTGTTTTATAATGTCTTTTGTACTTTCTTGGGGCTTAAGAATAACACAGAATAGTACACATGCAATATCGGATTTGGATCGGTCTATACCCGATCCGGCAGAAAATGCCAGTATTGGAGCCGATAACGATACTGAGTACAGATCGATGCATCCCTAGTTATAAACCTAAGATGGCATAAAAAAGGGAGGTCTTACAGCTGTTTGATTTTGGGAACTGGCAGGCCAACACAGTCTGTAATGAGTTGCCATGAGGGAATGCAAACGTGCATATTGGGCACCAGTCTGTTTGTTTTGCCTCTAACCTTATTCCCAGTTCACCCGGAAACCCACTGGCCTGCTCTCATCTGTGAGCCGCTCCTCTGCCTCACCAACTTGTAATTTGTGCTGCCATCTAAACGCTGAAGGCCTGCAGCAATCCCAGCCTCAGCATGTATTTATGGATATGGGGTTGTTCTCTGCTCCCCAGCGTCTGCCAGAGTTATAATTTTCTCTGACTTTGAAATCAGGCAAAATGTATTTATGGATTTTTACCCCGTAGCTGGATTATGTGGATATCTTTAACTTTCGTTTTGGGATTTGTAGCCAAATTGTGAATATTTGGGCCTGTTTACATTTGGCCACCTCATTTGTTTGGACTGATAGCATAGCTGATCTGATCATGAAGAAGAGATCACCAGCCGATCACTCAAACCCTTTTAGGAGGTAGTTTGAGGTGGACTGTATTCCTGATGGATCTGGCCAGAAGTGTCATTAGTGTGTATTGTGTAGATTGTGCAGTATTGTGTCATCAGTGTTGACACTGCTCTCTCCTATTGGATTGTTAGTTTTGTTATACAGTCCACACAGTCAGATGCAAGCATGTGGCAATGTGGTGATGTGCCATCAGTTGGCACGACAACTTGTCTCTATGTTTGACATGTTGCTGAATTACTCCAGACACTTCATTTTCCCTGTTTGTCTAAACTACACAGTTTTTAGTTTTTAACTATACTTTTTTTACAACTATTAATCATATTACATACCTTTTAACTGCAACATCAAACACAGATTGTGATGTTTCTTGTTTTTGGTCTACTTATTTAAATATTTTTTGCTTCAAATCATGTTTGTACACACCTGTCCAAAAGTTTGATGTTGGTAAGATATTTTTATAAATTGTTGATAGTCTCAATCACATTTCTTTGATCAATTTTGTTTCTCAGTGATCAAAAACAAATATTAACAGTTTTCTACTTTAAACTATTTTAAAATGCAATTTATACCTGAAAGCAGTTGTGCTGCTTACATTTTTAGGGGAATTGTGATAATTTTTTAGGAATTATTTAATTAATAGAAGTCTTTTGTGAGATTATAACTATGCATACGGTCACTTTTAAACAATTGCATCCTTCCTGAATAAAAGTATTTGTTTTTTAAGTCTTACTTATTCCAAATTGTAGTGTATGTGGTTGTAGTAATACTAAAATCATTATAGTAATCACTTTACATGTACATTTTTATGAAATGTATTTCTGTTGAAAAGAAAGTAGGATACATGCTGCGTCTGAAATTGCATACCTAGTATGTAGAGTATGTGTTGTATGCAAAGAAGAACTGTTGATGTGTTATATTCTTGGACATATTACATCTGACATCTTGGCATTATCCTTTGACCCGCGTGTTCTTTGACCTATGACATGCATATAACAGCAACACAAATAATTTACCTGCATGTTGTTAAAAAAATGCACAGTGGCCTGTAAGGAGCAACTTTCTTGATACCTATAATGCTTAGATAGGAACGGACCACTTAGCTTAAATTTTTTTTCTGTCTTTTATTTTCTTTTTTGAATCTGATTAGCTCCCATTGCATAATGGGATAGTAATGTGTCTGATATCAAGCGTACAGCTAATTGGTCCATGTCGGTGTATATTCTGAGATGATTTGCAGTCTTGACATTTCCTGTATAAACAGGCTCGGAACACTCTGAGACTGATTGGCTCTCCATGAGTTTTCATTCACTAGGCCAATAGGAAGTGATGAGGAAGCCGCTACAACAGCTTAAACTTCCTGTCCCGTCCACACCCATGGGACACAGGCCTCTGCTCGCTCTCTCAAATAATCACTTAAGCTGTCAGTCAAAGTCAATGACAGGCTTTAATTTGCATGCGAGTTCATGTGAATTTGATTAAACTAAGTCAAATCACTATCACTAATCTACATAGTGATATTTAAGTGAGGCTTTTTAAAAAATATTTGAATTAGTTTAATACATTTTCAGTTTTAGTTATTTTAGTACATCAGGAATAAAATAAGTTGAAGTTTTTATTTTGTTTCAAGTAATGCAAATGCTTTTTGTATGGTTTTAGATTTCTACAGGAGTCAGACCTGTTCAATACATTTCCATTGGAGTGCATGCAAAACTAAAATGCTGACCTAAATTTGTAGTCATAACAATGACTCTGCCAGCTGTGATGGAGTGGGCTCATCTTAGACCATTGGTTTTTATAATTTAGCTCGCCATATGCTGTCTAAGCTCTTGAAACAAAGAGAGAACATGCGTACATGCACATTTGCATGGAATTTGACCAGCGCACGCTGCACGCCATTCAAGCCCTACTGTGACCTTCTGAGGAATCTACTGGAGCGCTGGGGCCTGCGGGGGGAACAGCAGAAATAGATGCCATTAAACAGATACTGCAGAGACCTCTCACACAACCCAGGGCCTGAGCGTGCTGCATTTTGGGAGAGCCTCTGCTTTCAGTCCTGAAGAGAGGCAGGAGAGGTTGTGTGTGGAAGCATGTCACACTGGTTCTCTTACTGAGCTGAGTCTGTGCCAGGACGAGGACCCTTGCCAAATACTCTCCAATGAGGGTCTGTTCACAGCTGCTTGTGGAGAGAGAGTCTCTTTATCTGCTCAATGACACTATGCAACAGATATAAATACACCTCAGCCGGGTGATAATGTCCTCTTTGTCTGGACAAATACATTTTATCCAAGTCTACAAATTTATCGGCAGGCTGCGAGTTTTAGTCATGATACTTCAAAATGTTACACTTACAGTTGCAACAGTGACTTCTGGGTCAATGATGTGGCACTTTTTCTTTTTTTGTGTGTGTGTTGACCTTGTATGATAAACATGTTTTTAATTTCTGATTTAAAATTGTTTACTTTTAAACAGTGAAACTTTTCCTTTTTTAATGTTGTGAAATAAACAGAAAACAGAAAACTGATATCATAGAGAGGACACATGATGACTGTCATGGTCAGTGTCTTAATTTCCTCATCATTTTTATGACACAGCAAGATTAGTACAGATTGCTAAATGTAACTCCACATGAATGTAAATAAAAAAAACTTTTTTACCATAGTGTTCTTTTTTTTTTTTTTTTTTTTTTTTTTTTTTTTTTTTTTATATATATATGTAAAATGTCTGACATGTATTCAAGGTGTACAGAAAAATATTTTTAGTCATTATGAATTAATGTATTAATAATTGTTATTGTTGTTGTTTTTAACTTGTTGTTTTTAGCAACATAATTATTTTTTAGAGTCATAAAATTTAGTTTTTTAAATTTCTAAAAAAATGTAAGAACGTGGCACACTTTAAATTTTAAAGGATTTCTCATTTTCTTTATGTAGACTCTTATTTGTCACTGACCCATTCGCTTTGTGTATTTGCAAGAACTTGTAATAAACATTACTTCACGACTCGTGAATCATAAAACTGATCTGTCCTGACTTTACACACTTGTAATTCAATCTTGGGCTTGTTCTCCATTGATGTGCAAGTAAAAATAGACAATAATTGCTGCGTTGGATGTTTGAACTGGCCCGTCTTTTCAAAGCTGAACCACTGATGATGTCCAGTGGCCAGAAACGCTCTTTGAGCCTGCGCAGACCTGGAAACAGTCACATTAAGAGACATTTCCTGTACATGAATGACATTAATGGAACAACAGAAAGTAAAACATGGCTTCCAAGAATGCTGGCTCCATGTGCCAACTTTAATCCTTACTGGCAAAAATCCCTCCCTTATAATGTGTGTGTTTTTCTTCTTAATAAAACAATGTGTTGTGTAAGGCTGCGCATAAACCCAAAGTAGACATTCCCTCTTTGTTTATGTAGACGTTGAACCCAGATTCTTTCCTTTGTTAATGCTGGAGCCATTTTTGAATGTGCTTTCAGAATCAAATCAACTGCAACTGACAGTGAGGGAGCCACAGTGACCCTAGGTAAATGGGATGCTCTACAAAAAAGAGGTTTGAATGGGATTGGTCAGCAGGCTCGGGGCTCCGCCCACACCTCACAGCACAAGGAAGCTCAGTAACACTGGGCCTTTTTATTCAGCTCATAACAACAGCAGAGGGGAAAAAAAAAAACCCTGACGTTCACTGTGTCTAAGACAGACCTGTAGAGCGATGAAAGTGTGTGTTTGTTTTAATGAATATATGTGAATTAGTTTTATTTGTGTGAGGCACAGATGAGTCTTTGTGGAGGGGTCAGTGCAGTGAGGGGGCTGCTTCGATCACTGGGGAATGCGGAACAGTGGAGACGGGGGCTGGCTGATGAGAATTCGGGGGAGGGAGTGGAGCAGGACTTGTCCAGCATGAGCAAACAAGCTCATAAATAGTTCGGTTGACAGGCTAAAGAAGGGTGAGTGGGAGAAATGGGGTGGGTGGGAGTAGACAGTTGAGTATTGGGCGGAATGTGTTGGTGTGGCATGGTAGTGCTGTGGTAGAATAAGCAGTAGGACACCAGAAGGAAGTCCAGACTTTGGACAAGCCTTTAAACTTTAAAGACCTATAGATGACTTGATGAGTTTTTAGACAACTTTAAATAGAGAGTCTTTAAATGTCTAAACAATAAATTTTCCTCAATAAACTTATGTATAACGTACAATGAGCGGTCTCTTTTTTTTTTCTTATTTTAGCTAGTTTTAATATCGGTTAACTGGTATAGATTTTATTTTTTTCAAGTGCATGACACTGATGGCTAATAATAGCCCCTTTTACACAGCAATACCAGTAAAGGTCAGCGCGTTCTGAACTTGTACGTGCTCATACCGGTAATCTCGTTCTGAGTTCACACAGAGGAGATTACTGGTAATTTACTGGTGATGTTACAACTTCTCATTTTGAAAAGGTCCTGTTCACACATGAACTCTTAACGGTAATTTACCAGTAAAGTCTGTATGTGTGAAAGCGGCTAATTTGAGAAAACCTACATGTGGTGTCCTTTAGGGTTTCATGATCCTTTAAAAACAGGAATAATTTAATAACACTGTTAAAAAATAATCTTGAGAATTTAAAAATTAGTATAAATTTGGTTGGTTGGGGGGGGGTCAATTCACCTAACTATTGCGATTCTTTTTAAAACGTTAAAATCTATTGGTTTATCTTAGAATCTATTTATATTTTAATTATTTTACTTTTGCTAAGAGGTGGTGGGGAGAAGTTACCGCTTTTTTTCCAACAGAGGGTGGAATGTATTGGTGTGTTCGACTTGAAGCAGTACCATGCAGACCAAATCGGCTTATGACATCAAATTACCGCGAGAGTAATTCGAAAGCATGCAGAGCCATCTGCTCTCTTACCTCTTTTCCACCAAGGCAGTTCGAGTGCTGGTTCGGAGCCAGAGATTAGTTTCAAACCGGTTCTTTGTCTTTCGACACCCAAAGCACCAGCTCCGAACCAGGAAAAGCGGTTCGTAAGTAGCACCAAAACATTGCTGGGCTAGAAGGAAGAACCGCTTGCGTCAGGGGCTGGGGGCGGGGTTACCGTGACCAACAAGACGAACAGAAACTTGTCCAAACTTGTTTGGATGCTGATGTAGGTTTGCAAAGCCATGAACATCAATAGCAATGCAACATCCGCCATTGTTGGTAGTTTTAGGCTTGTTCGGGATGGATCGGCACTGCACGAACCGTTCGGTGCGAGGCATCGGGGTGCTGCGGGAGCAACTGGAAAGCAGATGACTCTTTATGCTTTTGGATCGTTCTCGCGGTGCTTTGTGTTGTGTGCCGATTGATGTCTCTGAGTGCCGCCAATGCACCTCGAACAAGTCTGTTGTGTTTGGAGCTGCTGCGGCTGTGCTGGTGAAACGAAAGATGAAGCGTATTCAGTGACGTAAGTCCTGGCTCTGTGGTGGCTCTCTAGCTTGTGGAAAAGCAACCGGTTCTTAAAGGGCCCGCCAGTCGAACCAACTAAGAACCGGCAATAGCATTGGCTCTGAATTAGCACCTGGTTCTTGCTGGTAGAAAGGGGGTATCTGTAGCTCTTGCGGTGCTTTGACGTCACACAAGGATCAGTCTGCGCAGCACCTCTGTATTAATGATATCGTATCTGTTTCAAACTGGTGCGAGAAAGCAAAACCATGAGGATCAAACCTCTTCGAGAATTCTTTCTGCACCTTCATGTTTTGAATCCCAAGTGTGGAAAAACTTTGGATTTTACACACTGCTGGGAAAACATGACTAAAACGGTATGCAAATTAGCACTTAATTTTATTTCAGAGAGTGTTTTTTCTACTCATTTTGTTGAACATTTGACTATTATATTCATGTGCAATTTCAGGGTATTGGTACTTGAAACTTTCATGGTTCAATGGACTTTAAAATATACACTGTGTATGTGTATGCTCCTGAAATAAGAGTTCAGAAAGATGTGATGCTATGTTTTTGTTAATATGAATATACAGTCAACAATCAATTGTAGTATTAAAACAACTAAAACAGATCCAAAACTAAAAGCTAAAACGGTATAAATACTATATCTACACATTTAAAAAAATTAAGAAATTAAAAATTACAAATGCATACAGCAAAATATCAAAACTTAACATTTAAATGAAAACACATAATAAAGCTAAAACCAATTCAAAACATTAAAGAACAAAAGGTATGAGTATAATAATGATTCTAACATAACACCAAGCCAAACACCAAAAAACAACTACATGTGAATGTACAACCACACACATATATACTAAAATAACTCAAATTAAATTAAAAAAAATAATTAATTAGAAAAAAAAATATTATGTATTATGTTATCAAATTTTCACTTGTATTTCTACCAATTATTTGAAACTGCTATTATGGAAATCCTATGGGATAACCTAATATATTTTAATTCCAGTCTTGTGCAGTGCAGCAAATCAACAGTGACAAAACCGCTTTCAAATAGTCAGTCACAGGACGAGCAATCTGTCTTATCAGTACAGTCAGTACTAGGAAGCCTTACACACACTCTCTCATTTGGCCTGCTTAACGTCCACCATATGATGCAATTAGTGGAACAAATTAGTGACCGCTTTGAGAGAGCTGGCCATGAGGAAAATCCTAGAGGCCAGCGTCTCTTGATTGCTTCAAGCCCCTGCCGCCCCCAACTCAGATGACAACTTTTGCCATCTCTCACTCTGATATAATTTGAGGGTGTTGAAGCGTGACAGATTGGGCTTTTCATTGGTTTGGCCCTGTTGGCGGCCATTGCTGGCTTTGACCTAAAGTCAGAGGATTTGCTCAAGCACAGATCAAGTTCACTATACAGAGCCTTTCCAAAGAGACTAAATTTAATGTCTGTTTTTATATGTATATTCTTACAATATTGTTGAGATTTTAATAGACTTGCTTAGTTGTTATTAGTGCTGTCAAACGATTAATCGTATCCAAAATGAAAGTTTTTGTGTACTGTTTCTATTTATTATTAATGTAAATACACACACATGCATGCATATATTTAAGAAAAGTGTTACGTTTATATTAAATATTTATGTATGATCTAAATTATATGAATATAAATATACGTGTTAATACATGCAAATATTTTCAAAATACAGTCATGGCCAAAAATATCGGCACCCTTGGTAAATATGATCAAAGGCGGCTTTGAAAATTAATCTGCATTGTTAATCCTTTTAATCTTGTATTTGAAAAATTCACAAAAATCTAACCTTTCATTGGAGAATAACAATTTAAAATGGGGGGAAATCATTATGAAATGTTTTTCTTGAATACACATTGGCCACAATTAACGGCACCCTTTTATTCAATACTTTTTGAAACCTCCATTTGCCAGTTTAACAGCTCTAAATATTCTCCTATAATGCCTGATGAGTTTAGAGAACACCTGACAACACCTGGCTTCATCCAGAATCTCTCCAGACCCTTTAGATTCCCAGCTCCATGTTGGTGCTGCTTCTCTTCAGTTCACCTCACTCATTTTCTACAGGGTTCAGGTCAGAGGACTGGAATGGCCATAGCAGAAGCTTGGTTTTGTGCTCAGTGACCTATTTTTGTGTTGTGTTTGAGGTTTGTGTTTGGATTACTGTACGGTTGGAAACATGGGCCATAATAAGATTTCTAGTTAGTCACTTGTTGAATTTTATCTGTTGGTATTTGATAGAATCCATGATGCCATGTGTCTAAACAAGATGTCCAGGACCTCCAGCAGAAATATAGGCCCACGACATCTTTGAAATCTTTTCTGATCCCGAGACTCAACTATTTTCTGCAATTCTCCAGCTGTGGTCCTTGGAGAATCTTTAGCCACTCAAACTCTCCTTCTCACCGTGCATTAGGGCGATATAGACATGTCCTCTTCCAGGCAGTTTCGTAATATTTTCTGTTGATTGGAAATTCTTAATTATTGCCCTGATGGTGGAAATGGGAATTTTTACTGCTCTTTTCTTAAAGCCACTTCACTAATTTGCACATCAGAAATATATTCTTTGGTTTTTCTCATTGTGATGGATGATTAAGGAAATTTGGGCTTGGTTTTCCCTCCTATTTATATTTCTGTGAAACAGGAAGCTATGGCTGGATAATTTCATGTTCATAATCACCCTGGAGTGCTCAAAATTGTGAATATGAATGGGAATATACTTCAGAGATATTTTGCTCATAAGAATTTCTAGGGGGGCCAATAATTGTGTCCAACGTGTATTTGAGAAAAACATTTATTTCATAATGATATTTCCCCCCATTTTAAATTCTTATAATCCAATGAAAAGTTAGATTTTTGTGAATCTTTAAAATAAAAGATCAAAAGGATTAACAATTCAGATTAATTTTAACAGCCTCCTTTGATCATATTTACCAAGGGTGCCGATATTTTTGGCCGTGACTGTATATGCTGTATGTGTGTGTGTTACGTGCTTGATGTTAAAAAGGGATGATACCGTAACATTTAGGTGAGACAACTGTTACTGGGTGTGGTGCAGCTCAAAGATGATACTGAAAAGTAGTATTTCAAAAGACTTTACTGGTCGTGTTGTGGAAAAATACAAATGATTACAAAAATGGAAAAAATATGGAATTCAACACAACAAAAAAAGAAACGGGAGTGTCACCCAAATTAAAGAAATAAACGAGACAAAACAATCCTTATACTAACCGCTTAACTAACTAACAAAAAGAAATATGAAAATAAAACCGAAATGCCGAACTAAACTCCTACACACTACAAACAAAAGTACAAGGGTGGCTTAACACTCACAAATCTATATATATATATATATTGCGGGCATCAGGGATTTTTTATTTTTTTTTTCACTTAAATTTTTTTAATCTCTTGCTTTCAAACAAGGCTGTTCTGTTTACAGTTGACTTTAAAGCCTGAAGTATATTTGTCTTATCCACATTCCAGTCCAGCTTGTGGACAAACAAAGAAAGGTCCAATAAGTAGTGCTTACATTATTGTGTAATTGGAACATATCTTTAAAAGAAAAACCACAGAAACAAATGCTTTGATTGGTCACAATTCATCCCAGCACATGTAAGAATTATGTCTAGGCAGTTTTACAATGTTACAAGAATTTTATTCCAGAAATTCAGAGCCGGGCTTAGCGATGGGCCAGTTATTTTGGCCTATAGCAAAGACTGTGGTAAAAAGAGAGTGTTTGATAGCATAACTCCTGGGAACTTGTCTACACATGAGATATTTGATTAAATTTGACTAAATCACATTACATCTACAACTAGATAATGTGTTGCTCTGTGCTGTTCCTGTTGAGTGAGACTGCGTACTAAACCCCCTGTGTGCTGTTCATGTTGAATCTGCACTCTGGGAGTTTGGTATAAGGCAGGATTTAGTGAGGCGTTTAACTATCCTGGGTGACGCAGCACACTGGAGCAGTTGGTCAGTAATGCCAGGTACACTTAAACCCTTCTCTGATCCCTATTAACTCCCATTTTAACTGCTGACAAACTCTTTACTGTATGTCCAGCTGTCTGCCAAGATGTTAGCCACAGGTGATGGTCACACGTCACTAGTGGAAGTCAGTCGGATTGATGCATATAATAAGGAACCAGGTGTTTAAGAAATGGTCCGGTTCTGTTTATTTTCATGGTCAGATTCCTGAAGCATTTAGTTGATGCCTGTAACAATGAAAGTATTGAGTGAGGGAGAGTGTTAATCTGTCCTCTTAAATGAGTCCACGGTCAAGAACCTGAGAGTAGGGTCAGCTAAAATTAAGTTTTTTGTTTGCTTTGCATGTATGATCTTATCTCAGTGATGAAAAGTCGGGAAATATAGCCGTCTGCAGCACATTTCCTGAGAGATTTTCCTCTTTTTTTTTTTTTTTCAAGCTAAATATTGAACTAAATAGTTAATCTAATAAGCTAACAATGCTTTGGAAAAATAAGTTAATCTTAAAAAAATAAATCAACTCAAATAGGAAATAAAACAGTTGTCGAATAAGCAAAAGGAGTCCTAAACAAGGCCTCATCAAGGACGGTGACGAGTCTGCTTACAGACAGGAGGTTGAGCAGCTGGCTGTCTGGTGCAGCCTTAACAACCTGGAGCTGAACACGCTCAAAACTGTGGAGATGATAGTGGACTTCAGGAGAAACCCCCCTGCTCTCCCCCCACTCACCATCATGAACAGCACTGTGACTTCAGTAGAGTCATTCAGATTCCTGGGCACCACCATCTCCCAGGACCTGAAGTGGGACAATCACATTGACTCGATTGCGAAAAAGGCCCAGCAGAGGCTGTATTTCCTCCGCCAGCTAAGGAAGTTCAACCTGCCTCAGGAGCTGCTGAAACAGTTCTACTCTGCAATCATCGAGTCTGTCCTATGTTCTTCTATAACTGTTTGGTTTGGTTCAGCTACCAAAACAGACATCAGAAGACTACAACGGACAGTTAGGACTGCTGAGAGGATTATCGGTGCCCCTCTGCCCAGCCTCCAAGAACTTTACACCTCCAGAGTGAGGAAAAGGGCTAAGAAAGTCACTCTGGACCCCTCACACCCAGCTCACTCTCTCTTTGTACTGTTGCCCTCTGGCCGGCGCTACAGATCACTGAGCACCAGAACAGCCAGACACAAGAACAGTTTTTTCCCCCAGGCCGTATCCCACCTGAACAACACATAACACACCCCGGTACTGTACATCTGTAAATACTCATCAAACCTTCATCTGTACATAGGACACATGCACATTCACAGTTCTGTCTATGGTCATGTCTCTTTTCTGTATATTTTTATTTTTATTACTATTGTTATCCTTAATTATTGTATATTCTCTTCATTAGTGTTCTTTATCACCTTAATTATATGTTGTCTGCACTATGTTTGTACTTTCTGTACTGGAAGCTCATAACACCAAGACAAATTCCTTGTGTGTGCAAACACACTTGGCAATAAAGCTCTTTCTGATTCTGATTCTAAACTCCTATTTTAGAGCAGTTACTGCAATTTATGAAAGCAGTCAATTAAATCTCTTTGTGTGTGATAATATTCAAATGGTAACCCCTTTTGTAATCGTTAACATTTTCATAAGTAACTGTAATTTACTAATTTTTTCTCAGTGACTAACAAAATAGTTACTTTTATTTGGTATTTAAATTACGTAACTCTGTTACATGTAAGTTGCTCCCCAAAATCCACTTTGTATACGTTTAATATTAGATTTTTTTTTTGCCCTTGTAATCTTTAATCAAAAAATCAAAATGTCATCTGGTGAAGATTGCTGGATTTCTGTAATTGTTTCGTCCTTTTCAACCCCAGTCATTCACAATCGACTACAAGCTTGCATCGATTATCTAAAAACAACAATTAATGCATAGAACCGCATCCCTGCCATATTTTTTTGTTTCTTTTTTTTGATAATCCATTACATTTGGAAATATGTCACAATATGGAAAAAACAAAGTTTTCTGTCGCTACTTGTTTAATTGTGACTTTAAGCAAGTCAGATGTTGAATCATTGAGTCAGTGAGTTCATTTAGTTAAGGATTTGATTCAAATCACTGAACTTGTTATTCTTTTGAACCGATATGATTTCTTTTGCTGAGGGCCTGTGGCGCTGAAGATTCAGCAGCCACGACATAGGAAACACTGTAATCCATTCTTGTAACTGCCATGCATTTACTTAGTTAATGATTTACTATGTTTTTATCACTTGGTGTCGAGGTGTGGCTAGAATCGTTGCAGCAGCAGGGGTAGACAATAAGGGAAATTTGCCACTGGCCCTCCTTTCAAAAACATGAAACAAGTGCAAATAAACCTATTGCATAGGATTCATTCTCCGTAGTCACACAGCAATTCATTATATTATGTTCATACCATAGGTTTCATACACGTTAACTTTTCTCTAACTTACTTGTCTGCATATGTGGGCATTGATCTGCAGAGCTCACAGTAAACCTCTTTTTTTTTCTTGATCGTAGCCCAGCTAGGGGTGGGCGATATGGGAAAAATATATCACGATTTTTTTTAGAAATATCACGATTCACGATTTTATCACGATTCTTTGTCATGTTGGTTTTACAAGTTGTCTGAGCATTACAGCCAAACTAGAAAGACAAAGCCTTTCAAGGTAACAAAAAACAAAAAAAAAGACATGGCAGATATTTAGGCCAAAGTGGGCGAAGATAAAAATCTTTGTCATCATTCTATCTTTCTTATTAAAAAATAAGAACAAAGATACACATTACAAATACACATAATATACAAATAAAACAAACAGTTCTTTATTTTCAGGTACAATAGGTGTATTTAGCAGAGCATTCAATGAAATTGAATGAACAAATATAAAAATAAAACACTAGATATTAAAGATTTTCAGTCAAGAATAGTGAGTGATTTTTCTCTTTGTGTTTTGTTGTTTTGTTAACGTTAAATTAATAGTCCCCCGAAAAACTAAATAGTCATCTGTCTGTCAATTCTGTCATAATGTTTTATTTTTATACCATCATTTACTCAAAAGTTGTTTTAAACCTTAATGAGTTTCTTTCTTCTGCTGAACATAAATGCTATTTTGAAGAAGGTGGAAAACCAAACAGTTGCTGGTCCTCAGTGACTTCCATAGGATTGTTCTTTCCTGCTATCAAAGTCAATGTGGACCAGAAACTGTTTGGTTACCCTCATTCTTCAAAATATCTTATTTTGGGTTCAGCACAAGTAATTAATAGTGGTTTGGGACAACATGTGAGTGAGTAAATAATGACAGAAATTAAATTTTAGGGTGAACTATCCCTTTAATGACAGTCGACAGCACGTTTAGTGTCCTGTCCCTTTAAGAGCTGCACGCATCTAATATACAGGCACACATCTGTTTCTGTCTTAACTACTTACTTTCATTTTAAAGATAACCAACTGAGTCTGTATGTAAACCTTGTGTGTTTTGACAGTATTAGCGCAAAAAATAAGTTAGTTGAGTAATCAGGTGCTGTTAGACAGGCTTTTTAATGCGTGTGAGGTGTATCCGCTCAGAAAAAGCGCACGTCAGACCAGCGCGCGAATGAAACATTTAACCTGCAAGGCTTGTATGCAAATAATGTACTTTTGCGATCGCGAATAAGTGCAGTGTCCTGTCAGAGTAACTCTACTGCTGTATGTGGTGTTGTACAGTATATAGAGACGGAGGCACCAGAACTGTATTTGACATCATGTGTGCTGTAGCACGATACTACCATATTTCTTCAAAAGCAGATCGTGGAGACATTTTTATCGTCCACGATCAAAAATCGTCATATCGCACACCCCTAAGCCCAGCCAATTCCAGCGGTCTCGCCACTGGAGCCGAAACTTTCTCTGCCTTTTCTTTTCGTATTCCCTTTCGCTTTCCCTCAATTCCTCTGGTGATTTTCTCTTCCTTGCGTTCTCTTTTTTATCCGGCGTTTGGCCGGGTGATGTGGGTTTCAGAAACATGTAGCCTAGCTTAATAGTAGCTATAGGTAGGTGCTGAGCAGCAGTGTGCAGTTTGCGCGCGTAACCGCGGGAGCGAGCAAGGCGGTGCGGAGCGCATAAACCCGCTGCATCTGTAAAAGGCTGTCGGGATCACGTAACGTGTTAGCGGTGGTTACCGAGACGATTTAACAGAAATCAAAACACAGAACCACAGGTAATTAATGTGAAATTAGACTTTTTTTTTAATCGAGGCATTATTTTTACTGGCCCCACCGGGCTAGTGGTTGGAGCGATCTGGTGGCCCTGATGGTTTTAAAAGCACGTCCGGGCCACCGGGCCATTTATATTGTCGACCCCAGCAGCACAGCAAAAGCTGCTACCTGCTTAGAGTGTGAGAAAGAAATGCCTCCTACTGAGATCTCAACATGCCCAAACACAATCAGCACTCAAACGCATGATCACATAGATTCTGTTCACAGACAGACTAAATGAAAAAGCTTGCACGCTACTGTTGGTTTGGATTCAGCAGTTGCCAATATAGTCTGACAAGCTGGCTTGGTGAGTACCAGAAAGATTCCCCAGACTGTGAACATCTGCTGCTCAGTAATCCCAGCCTCTGTTGACCCATAAACCTGCCCAGCTGACACTACAACTGTAACAGGGAAACTCCTACATGCTGGATAGTGTCTATGTGCTTGGAGGGTTCAGCAGGCACTGCTCTCTGTATGGAAAATATGCTCCGGGTGGTATTTCCTTGTTGCAGTCAACACCACCGAGTTGATCCCAAGCTGAGTTTTGTTATGCTGTACTTCTAATGGGCTTTTAGTTTAGGGTGCTTGAGAAAGCTGTAGAAAAAAAACAACTTAATCCAATTAATACTGAAGTATGTGAACTGAGAGAGAACTTACTCCCAAGCATAAGACACACCTCACACGTGAGAACATCGAAGATGCATTGCTGACTTTTTTTTTTTTTTTTTTTTTTTTTTGCAGAAACCATGTCGTTTTCAACAATTTTTTGTTAAATAAAAAGTTCAAATGAACAGCAATTATTTGATATAGAAATATTTTATAACAATAGCCACATTTACATGGACTCTTTTTTGTTTCAGGCGGAATTAAATAATTCCTACTGATGAATCCGAACAGTGTTTACATGAATGCTAAATAAAGTAATAATTTTTGGCATTTTTATTCCAATTGAGGCAATTACATAGTGTGTTTTCATTTGGATTGGACTTTTTAAACCGATTGTAATTGGAATACAGCTTCATGTAAACACACCTATCGTAAATGTATTTACTGTCACCTTTGATCAACGATTAATGCATCTTGGCTAATAAAAGTAATAACTTTTTTCTTTCACAAAAACACTTTCAACATTTGAATAGTCGTATATCTGTTTTTGTGGGAAAACAGAAAAAGACCAGATTACATTTCAATAATCCGTTTTAGGGCTAGATGATTTTTTATTTTTTTTTTCAATTATTTGTGATCTTGAGCAATCCAATATTAATTCCGTGCAAAGGTAGAAGTAGTCATACTTTGCCAGAGATGATCTTAGGGAATTAAGTATATACAGCACAACCAGTGTAGCCTGATTTCCGAAATGAATGACCTTTATGGACCAGTTCTTTTAAAGAATAACTTAAAAAGGTGAATTACCGGTTTTGAAGTGTTCTGAAACACTGCCCTGTATAATTTACAGCATTAGAGGACAGAGAATTTATAAATGACATTATACCTGAAATATCCCCAAATGAAATAAAAAATGCATTCCCCATCTGAATCAAGTTGAGGGCTTATGAATCAGAATCAAATCGGGTCATCTGTATTGATAACCAGCCCTAATGTATTTCGTATCTGGATTAAAACAACAATGGCATCATAAATTTTGCGTCTTCACATCAAAATTACTATAAAAAAAAAAACATTTTACCCTTATAAATGAAAGGCAATTCTTCCAGTCCATTCACAGCTGCTCTATTGAGCATTATGATTTCTTTATGAATTTCTCTGAGTGGTCCGTCTCCTCCTCTTTGCACTGATTGTGTTGTACATATTGTTTGGGGTTTTGGCAGAGCCTAGAGGAAGCCATTTGGAAGGTGCTTACCTGCCCTGCTTGGCACGGAGAGTACATTCTTTACTTAAGAAACTGTATTAAAGGCAGAAAGAATCAGTCAAGTTTAGAATGTACCAAAGAATTGGAGGGTAACAATCTGGCCGGCCCAATTCAACTCAGGCTGTTTTTATGGTCTTTAAAAATATATTTCACATTACAAACAGCTGTATAATTTTCCCAGAAAGTCACAGACTCGAATGGCAAATCCTAAGCGCAGTGTGTTCTGGGTACATAGTAATTAGTCCTTCATTTTGTAATGACAAACCCCTGAGTCCGTTTTTTCAGGGAAAACCCTTTTCTCTTGTGTACTAAAATGTCCTCAGATGTTCTCCTAGCCTTTCACAGTTATGTGTTTACAACAGACAGTCCACCTGATCTCAGAGATTGACTGCGTTGTGTCTGGTTTTAGCCCGGCTGAATGCTGTGGAGAATTACTCCGATAGCCCACAGATATTTCCTGCTGACACCCATTAGCCTCAAATATCCAACGACTTCATAGCAGACACAGCTACTTTTCCACAGAAATATTTAAATATATTACCCCTCACAACCCCATAATCTTCAAAAAGAAAAAAAGAAATATGAAGAAATGCAAACCACATTATATAAAATGAACTACAACTTTGAACTTAAAATAGGTTAGACTTTCACTCAATTATTTGAATTGCAGTTATAATCAATATTAAAGGTATAGTTCACCCAAAATAAAAATCCTGTCATCATTTACTCACCCTTAAGCTGTTTCAACCCTGTATAAGTTTATTTCTTCTGTTGAACACAAAATCTATTTTGAAAGAGAAAAAACTTGATGCCCCATTGGCTTTCATTAGTATTTTTAAGTGGGGACCATCAAATGTTTGGTTACTCGTATTCTTCAAAATATATTTTTGTGTTCAACTGAAAAAAGAAACTCATACAGGTTTGGAATAACCTGAGGGTGAGTAAATGATTTTATCTGTCCCTTTAAGAATCGCATATTAAGACTTTTTTTTTTTTTTGCAGTTGATGTATCTTTTCTGAAATGTACTACCAATGCATACAATTCTGACATTCATCACAACAATAATAATCAATATTGCATTACTATAATATTCTAATTATGTTGGATTGGTTCCAAAAAAATAAAAAATAAAAATTAAAATCAGTGTGAATGAAATTGCAGAGAAGTATTAATTAATTTATTTTTTAAAGATAATATAATATTTAGAATATTACTCTTCATGTCACCTTGGTCTCGTGCAGTATGTAGCATTAAAGAGAAAAGGACAGTTAAATCAGTAATTGTAATTATTTGTTAATCCGCAAATAATTTGTCAAAGTAATATTAATATTTTTTCTAAATAATTGTCTTAATTGAATGTCTTGTTTTTCTTCTCTCTTGTAGTCAAAAGCGGATGGGCAGACTCTTTTCTCTGAAGTGTTCAGACGGATCAATCTCATTGAGAGCGATTATTTTGGTCTGGAGTTTCAGAACCTGCAGATGAACTGGGTAAGTGTCCACTTGACAAACAGTCCCCCTGCTCACACAAAGACGGGATTGTGAACTCTGAAAACCCAGCTAAGCTCTTAAAAGATGAGGAGGTGCATTGTATTGTTTGTGCTGCTTCTCTCTGGGCCTCAGAGGTTTGCTGTTCCCTTTAAACAGGCCTGATACGGGCACACAAACTTAAAGAACACACTATATTTTAGAACATACTTCCAAATGTACGTATTTAAAAGGATACATTTATGCAGAATTACTATAGTAATTTAGGATACACACAAATGAGAGACTTTACAGTTGATTAAAGACAAGATTTGATGTATTGAAAGGATTATGTGATCCAGGCAGGAAGTAGAAGCAAAACGTTTCTTAAAGGTGAAGTATGCCATTTTTTTCAATCTTAAAATACTTACCCTTGCTTAATAGTCAGAGAAAATATGTAATCCATCAGTAAATTGATTGCAACACTGACTCTCACTGAATATTGCGAGTTAGAAATGGAACTCTCCTTTTGTTTGACCAATGAAAGGAATGTTCAGGAAACCTGTGTGAAAACTTTTTATTTGTTGTCACAGGGACAGAGATTATACCATGCACCTTTAAATCAGTTACATAGTCAATATAATCTTAATTCTGCTAAATTATGTGCTTTACAAGGCATCTATGAGCTATTTTAATAAGCTAGACCTTTTTTTTTAAATAATAAATAGGCTTAAAGGGATAGTTAAAAAATAAAAAATTGTCTTTTTGTTGTTCCAAACCTGTATTTCTTTCTTGTGGTTTTTGGAAATGGAAACCAAACATTTTCGGTTCCCATTGACTTCTATTGTGTTGACAAAAATACAATGGAAATCAAAGAAAAACTGAAATAGTTTGGTTACCAACATTCTTCAAAATATCATCTTTTGTGTCCAGCAGAAGAAAGAAAGAAAGAAAGGTTTGGAATGACATGAAGGTGAGTAAACGATGACATTTTCATTTTTGGATGGATTATCCCTATCCCTTCAAAAGTGTTTTGTAATGTTCTTGTTACAGCCTTGTTGTTGTTATTGTTGTTTGGTTTGCTTTTTGTTTTGGATTTGAGTTTTGGTTTGGCTTTTGTTTTAATATTGAATTAGTTCATTGCGTAGAACTGTTTATTGTAATTTTTTTTCAAATTGCTATGGAGAAAAAACTGGGGGAAATATTGGGGCTACTGACAAAGGGCTGTTGCGCTGTATAAACCCACTAGCATAGCATTTTAATTATCACCATAATGCACCTTTTCTAACCTCGGTGTCTTTATTTGGCAAAATGAAAAAATAAAAATGATTTTTATTTTTTTTGTAATTTTGAGATGAATACTGGAGACTGTCTGTTGGCCATCTGTTTTTGAGTGTACCAAGCCAGCTTTTTTGGAGAGAGTTGAATCAGGTGTGGAATGTGTGTGTATGGGGTTGTTGTGATGATTCCGTAAAAGATGAGAGGTCAGCGGAGTAGAAGGAACTGGAGGTGGAGTGAGAAAAGGTACATTCTTGCCACAATCAGCTCCAGATGTGCTTGGAGGAGCAGGGCGTCTACAAACTCTGCAGACACACACAATTAAAACAGATCATCACATCTATGCAAGACCCCAAAACAGGCAAGCACAGAGGTTTGAATTAAAAATGTGCATATCCCGGAGCATTTGAATAATAGCTGATAATAGCTTTCCAAAAATTCCTGAAATATGTTTTTGGTGTGGTCAGCATCTCAAGATCTCATCTGTGGTCTCTGTGACCAAGATTTTCTTCAGTTTTAGTGCTTTCTTGAAAGGCCAGAAACAGATGTAGTTTGAAAGAGTGAGAGATTATTTGTATTATGAATTGCTTTTAATGACTTTATAAGGTGATTAAAAGCTGAAATGCCAGTCTTATTACTCTGGACTGTTTTGTTTCAACAGGTTTGGCTGGAGCCCACCAAGTTCATAGTGAAACAAGTGAGACGTAAGTACACTTAATGTTTTGTGTTGTGTTTAGAGCTCAGAGGATATTGGGGTCTTTTGAAACTTGTGTGTTTATACTTACTATTCACAGGGCCGATGAACACACTCTTTCGGCTGTCAGTGAAGTTCTTTCCTCCAGATCCTGGTCAACTTCAGGAGGAGTTTACTAGGTAGGATGTTCAGAATCATCATCCATGTTTTATATACTGACAACCTGAACGATGCTTGTAACTATGTACTTCTTCTCCAGGTACTTGTTTTCTCTGCAAATCAAGAGGGATCTAATAGAGGGCCGACTGAACTGTACGGAAAACACTGCTGCCCTGCTGGCCTCTCATTTGGTGCAATGTATGTATAACACGAGTCAGTTAGTGTACCTGAAGTCCTGATTCCTGTCCGCCATAATGTTTTAAATCTATTAGTTACACTGATTCTGTTGCGTCTCTGCTTTTGTAATTTTTTTGATCATTGACATGATTATTTTTCCTGCCTGTATTAATCTATTCAAAAATACATTAAAGAGGTCATGAATTGCCTTTTTATTATTTTTTTTTTTGTACGGTTCTCTGAGATCCACTTATAATGGATTGTAGACTCGGAAGTAAATGCCCACTGCTATGATTGGCTAACAGTCGTGCATGTTTGACAGCCTACGTCCTTCACAGATGGACGTTGCTTTAATTTAGGTTAAAGCGATCTGAAATAACAGACAAAGCAGTAGTGACCACATAACATAAACAGTTACTCACAGTTGTGTATTGCAACATTATTGTCAGATCGAATGTAGTAGACACAGCATCGTCTTTTAGTTTCAATCTTTCTGAAAATCTTGCGTCGAATTGTACGTTGTTTGTATGAGAATGAGAATGAGCTTTATTGGCCAAGTATGTTTACACATACAAGGAATTTGTTGTAGTGACAGAAGCTCCACAGTGTAACAAAGACAGCAACAGAACAGCACACAGATAATAAAAACAAAATAACAACAAATAGCCAATAACCAATGTACAAAGCAGCAGAAAAAAAACATAATATATAATATAGAAAACTATGTATGTACAGGTCAAGTATGTGCAAATTAGAAATGAGAAAATAAAATAAGTGAGTGTGGTGAATGGATAATGTATTATAGTTGTGTGTTCCACGTTTATTGTTGAGTGTTCATGAGATGGATTGCCTGAGGGAAGAAACTGTTCCTGTGTCTGGTCGTTCTGGTGCTCAGAGCTCTGCAACGTCGACCAGACGGTAACAGTTCAAAGAGGGAGTGTGCTGGATGTGAGGGGTCCAGAGTGATTTTACCAGCCCTTTTGCTCATTCTGAATAAGTACAGCTCTTGGAGAGTGGGGAGGGTTGTACCAATGATTCGCTCAGCAGTCCGGACTATCCTTCGTAGTCTTCTGAGGTCAGATTTGGTAGCTGAGCTAAACCAGACAGTTATTGAAGTGCAGAGGATGGATTCAATGATGCCGGAGTAGAACTGTTTCAGCAAGTCCTGTGGCAGATTGAACTTCCTCAGCTGGCGAAGAAAGTACAACCTCTGCTGGGCCTTCCTGACAATGGAGTCAATGTGAATATCCCACTTCAGGTCCTGAGAGATGGTGGTGCCCAGGAATCTGAATGACTCCACTGCAGTCACAGTGCTGTTCATGATGGTGAGTGGGGTGAGAGCAGGGGGGTTTCTCCTGAAGTCCATGATCATCTCCACAGTTTAGAGCGTATTAAGCTCCAGGTTGTTAAGACTGCACCAGACAGCCAGCTCCTTAACCTCCTGTCTGTAAGCAGACTCGTCACCGTCCTGGATGAGGCCGATCAGTGTGGTGTCGTCTGCAAACTTCAGGAGCTTGACAGAGGGGTCTTTAGATGTGCAGTCGTTGGTGTAGAGGGAGAAGAGCAGTGGGGAGAGAACGCAGCCCTGAGGAGCTCCAGTGCTGATGGTATGAGTGCCGGATGTGAATTTACCAAGCTTTACTAACTGCTGTCTGTCTGTCAGGAAGCTGTTGATCCACTGGCAGACGGAGGTGGGGACGGAGAGCTGGGTTAGTTTATTTTGAAGGGTTTCCGTGATGGTGTTAAAAGCAGAGCTGAAGTCCACAAACAGGATCCTCACATAAGTCCCTGGTCTGTTCAGATGCTGCAGGATGAAGTGCAGTCCCATGTTGACTGCATCATCCACAGACCTGTTTGCTCTGTAGGCAAACTGCAGGGGGTCCAGTAAGGGTCCAGTGATGTCCTTCAGATAAGCCAAAACCAGTCTTTCAAATGATTTCATGGCTACAGACGTTAGGGCCACAGGTCTGTAGTCATTAAGTCCAGTAATTTTGGGTTTCTTTGGGACGGGGATGACGGTGGAGCGTTTGAAGCATGAGGGGACTTCACACAGCTCCAGTGATCTGTTGAAGATCTGTGTGAAGATGGGGGCCAGCTGATCAGCACAGATTTTTAGGCAGGCTGGTGACACACCGTCTGGACCTGGTGCTTTCCTCCTTTTGTTTTTCCTGAAGACCTGGCACACATCATCTTCGCTGATTTGAATTGTAGATGTGGGGAAGAGAGGGGTTGCTGGGGGTGTTAATGGTTGTGTGAAGAGGTGTTCAGGACGGGTGTGGGGTGATCTTTCAAAACGACAAAAGAACTCGTTTAAGTCGTCTGCCAGTTGTCTGCCATTCGTTGTAAACGAATCCGCGGTAAAATGAACAAAGGACCAAGTTCTTACTGACGTGTTCTGAAACTTCATTAAAAAAAAAGTTCATCCACTCTTTCCTAACATTGAGATCAGAAGGAAGACGATGCAAAGATTGTGTTTTTCAACAGATTGGCACTGCACAGGATCTTGTTGTCTTCGGAGCGATCTTTATAGTTTGGTTTCTGCATAGACCTGTGTTTGCCTCTCTCTTTATTTGCACTACATGTGCGAATCGGTGAGCGGGGCTAAACAGGCAGTGATGTAGAAGCAGGTGTTGATAATCTTCTGCGGAGGCGATGATTAGCCACACTATTACGTCATAGTTTTTGCAGATTGGCTTCGATATTTGTTTTTAAAGCTGCAGTCCATAAGTTTTGCCTCTGTCACATCTCTGTTTGAAAACCTGCCATTGCAGTTATTTGTGCAATTATCTTCATTGCATGGGTTGTACATCAGCACGGCTCTAGCGCAGATGAATCTTTTGTTTAGAGGAGTATGTGTGGCTGTCAGTCACTGCACCGGCATGGATGCTGTACTTAGGAATCACAGATTCTAGACTACGTCTTAGAATATATGATCCAAATAAGAATTTTCACTGGATATTGTCATCTGAACAAGTAACAAGTCTGACATTTTTGTTCTGACCAGCTGAGGAAAAAAAACATTACAATAAATTGCATTACCAATGGTGATTTAAATCTAACGATCGGTTAGCTCAAATCTCATCAAACCATGCAAATTATTATTGTTATACTTTGTTCTCAAATTGTTAATGTTAACAGCATCAGCGTTGCGTAACTGTGTATATAGGATTAGCGTGTAGATTTTAATTTCTGTACAATCTAATCCAGAGGTGGGCAAACTACAGCCCACCGGGAGTTTTCATCGGGCCCGTGAAGCAGTTGGTCCTAAATGGCTAATTTGATGCAATGTCAGTAAAATCCACTATAGCCTATAGTGCGGTATATAACCCCTGATTTACTCCATCGTGGGACTCATGCCGCTCCGACGTGGCCACCGGAGTTGATCATGGCCACTTTCGTCAATGTTTGTTTACACTAGCCGCGATGCGGCACGTTTCTAAAGTGTCCCAAAAGCGAGACTCTGCACCGTTTCGCTAAAGTTAGGCACCTAGTCTGTTTTTAACGGACGCCATGTCCAAGCCGCACAGCTCAAATACAAAATAAAAAATCTAAATATACACCCTGTGTAAAACTGGCACAATTGTAAATTGTTACTTTAAAAATGTTCATTTGTTTTAAAAAATGCCTTGTATTGGTAGCCTACTGTTTTAAAATTGCTTAAAATGCTCTGTAGACTTTCCAAGAGGAGAACATATGACAGCTTATCCTCCTGTTCACAGGCACTGTAATTTCATGGGGAAAACATTGGAAATAATTTGTTGTTTTATTTAGCAAAGAATTTACGTTTTTTTATCTTCTGAAATGTGCTGCAATTTCCAAGGCGACTTGCTTATAGCAATCAGGTCAAGTGCAAAGCGACAGACATTTGGATTGGTGACGATTGAGAAAGGCAAGTGTGTTTGTATTGCGCTTTTTCCAACAACCACACCACTAGTTTCAGTTTCGCTTTAAATATTTAGGCTGGGCGATTATAATAAATGTTTATAGTGAATGCCACTATAATTTGTGTTTGTTCTTTACTTTATATTTTTCATAATTTTTCTGTTCTGAACACTGCTAAACTTACAGGATTTTTTGTGGAGTGAGGGGAATATAAATACGTTTCTAATGTTTGTGAACGTTTGGTTTATTTTACATTATCTCTGAATGAAATTATAAAATGTGTCTTATACGTCAATCGACCTGTACACCAATGCAACTTATCTGTGTGTCATAAACGGCTCATAAAAAATAGGCAGAGATGGTAAAAGAATAGAACTGTCATCTGTGTGTACAAGTATGCATATAGTAGAGTAGCGAGTGTCAATTTAATAAAACAAAATTGTCATACACCCATTATGCGGCCCTTCAGTTGGTGTGGAAAATTTGATGTGGTCCGAGTCAAACAGCTGACTCACCCACCACTCTAATCTCTAATTGTCATACCATTTGAATTTCATATTACGAAATGTTTTTACCTAAAAAGCAAATTAGTTTTCCTTCAAACTGGTTCTCCTTTAAAATACAATTATTGTGTAATACCTGGCTATCTGTAATCAGATGCACATTTAAAGCTGGAATATAATTTAATTGCAGTCACGTGTTTCATAAACGTATAGTCCTTTCTGGATTACAATCCAACATCAAAATAAATTTAATTATTCCAGCTGCTGTGGGAAAAGGCTATAAATGATCCGCCACCTGCAGCATCCTCACATGTGATATAGCCTACTAGCCAGGACAACTTCTTTATTTACAGATGTGACGTTTTGATGGTGCGGCATGCTCGAATTTCCTGCGAATTCCTACCAGTGCCACTCAAATTAGAAAACATTATGATAAGCTAACCGTTGTGAATCGGGCTAAGGTAAGGTGATAGTTTTGAACACTGGCTGGTTGTGCACTTGCTCAAATATTGATTTCGGATTTGAGATTAGATTAATGAGTTCTGAAACTTACAGAATGTTTTTAAAGTACAAATGTCAAAAGATCAAAGGAATTTTAATTGCTCTATTCATGACCCCATTAAAAATGGAATTCATACAGTCAGTAGCTTGAATATGTATGTTTTATGATATAAAAATATCACCAGTAAGTCTCTTGAAATATCAGATAATTTGACATTTTTATAGGTTATTTCAGGCAGTAAAATATCTTATGGTGCAGCCCCCCAAAATAACATTTATACTACAATTTAAAGTGTTTTTGAAGGAAGTTTCTTATGCTCACTTAGGCTACATTATTTGATAAATTGCACAAATATTTCACTATATTACAGTTAAAGTAACTGTTTTCCATTTTATTATTTTTGTTATTTACTTTATTTCTGTAATGGCAAAGTTGAGTTTTCATCAGCCATTGCTCCAGTCCGGTGTCATGATCCTTTGGTGCTTAAAGGGACAGTTCAGCCAAAAATTACAATTTGGGGATTTACTCACCCTGGTGTTGTTCCAATGCTGTATTTTGTACTATATGCTGTACTTTCTTTTTTCAGACCATAAAAGTGGTTGTTTAAAAATGTCCTTTTCGTCCATATAATGAGATGGTCAGAATGGTCACATGCCATTTATTCTGTAACAAAAATTGCATTTTACTTAAAACATACTTTAAAACTTTTCTTGAATTTGTTACTTTTTGTACCACAGTAAACCTTTACAATTTAAAATGGTATAAAAGTTTTTTAATACCATATGACACCAGCATAAACAGTACGTTTCTAAGAACTTTTTTTTCCTTTTTCTTTTTCTTGGACACTCTTATTTGTCTTTTGACCCTTTACTTTTCTCTTTTCCCCACACAGCTGAGATTGGTGACTACGATGACATAGCAGACAGGGAGTTTCTGAAGATGAATAAATTGCTGCTATATCAGGAACGTGTGCAAGAAAAGATCATGGAGCTCCACCGCAGACACATGTAATACATTTATTGTTTTGGCCTGATGGTCTAGGCTTCTGCATTGTTCTCTTTACTTTATCTCAGTCTGTCAAGCTTTACATTTGTAAATTTCACTGTGCTGACCACCGGGAATCAGTACGGGGAATTTATGGCACAAAAGTAGGTTTATCTTTTTCATGTCCAGTTTAGTTGGAAGCGTTTCCATGGTATGAGAGGCCTTTTTTTTCCCAAGCTGAACATCTAACTGAACTTTAAATACAGACTCCCCTGGTAATCTTGAATGACAGTCTGTTTCCATTTGGTGAGAAGAGATCTGATAGTGTGTAAGTGATTGATTGTTGTGTGGTAATTTATGGGATTTAGAGGCAGTTAAAGGTGGACTGCAGTTTCTCTCTCTGCTTGAACTTTGGAAAGATGTTGTTTTAAGAGCTTGCGGACACTATTAGACATGACAATATGGGACAGATGATCCTTCAAGCTCTGAATGGATCATCCTTCCAGATAAATAAATAATGATGTAAAGTTAAATGTTTTAGCAACATCTTCATCATTAGTGATGCATTTGTTGCTCATGCTATTCCCTTATTAAAAGTTAGACGTAACTTGTTCCACACCGTTTGTGGTACAGACATGAATAATACTTAACGTGTTATGGCATTGGAAAGCAATGAGTTTTAGAATAGATTTTTTTACCTGAAAAAAAAACTAAAGGAGCTTAAAATAATAATTTACATTGAACAAGGTATCTCTGCCATGTCTATGAGTACGAATATCACGGGAGTCATAAAATGTTCAAAATAATGCTTTATGATACCAGTGTTGTCAGTTTTTTGTAAAATCTCAAGCGTGTCAGCCCTGTGTTTTTGACTCTTTGTAATGGTGCAGTTCCGGTGCATTTAATCTGAGGCTTTGGCTGTGAGAGAAGTATTGCAGGTCGGCTGTGTCAGCGGCTATGTGAGGCTGTGATTGTAATCCAGTGGCTCAAGGCTTTTTATTAGCCATACGGCCACAAGGGAAGGGGAGGGGCTTAAGCAGATTGAACAGCTTAAAGGATGAGCAAAATTAGAGTGCACTGATGATCTGGCACTGCTCTAACATTTGCCCACGATTAGCCAGAACGCTGCTCAAAATTACTGGAATATGTTTGCCCAGCCCCCACAGTTTACTTAGAAACTACTTGAAATTATTAGAACCTTTATCCTACATAAAGTGTTGTATGTATAAACACTGAAACAAGTATCTTTCTGCAAAGCTGATTTGAAACCGTATGTATTGTGAGAACTTGAACTGAACTGAATAGAATATATATAATATATAATATATATCAACCCTTTGATATATAATATAATGGTTTGGAGAATGGATAAATGCATGGTAAACATCTTTTAATGACTTTATTATGAAGTGAGTACAGAAGATGTTTGTCTTTTAAATTGTGGGTTCATGTAAACGTTGAAAACCTCTGCTATAAAATGTTATTCTAAGCTACAAAATATGCTTTACCACTTTGCATTTTCCTTTGAATTCTTTTTGCTGTGGTACTGTGTTTCATTTGTTAAATATTTTCTACGCTATTTGTCTTTGCTTCCTTGCCTGTAGTGGGCAAACCCCAGCAGAATCAGATTTCCAGGTTCTGGAGATCGCTCGTAAACTGGAGATGTATGGGGTTCGCTTTCATCCCGCCGCTGACCGAGAAGGCACCAAGATCAACCTGGCTGTTGCACACATGGGCCTGCAGGTCTTTCAGGTACATGCACAACTTTGTCTTGCTGAATATAATTGATTTTCATAGTTCTCTATTTTAGTCAAATAAATTATTAGTGCATTTTAATGCATTATTATTGCAGTACATTCATATAAAATTCAGCTGACATGTCACAAATGTATATGTATGCATGTATGTATTTGTTTTTTATTTTTTTATTTTTTTCCCAGGGCCACACCAAAATTAACACCTTCAACTGGTCTAAAATTCGGAAGCTGAGCTTCAAGAGGAAACGATTTTTAATTAAATTGCACCCAGAAGTTCATGTGGGTATCAAATTTACATTATTATTATATGTACATTTACAAACATGTAGACACACTGCCTCAATTCAAAGGGGATATAATGTAGTCTAATATGACAACAAAGACTGTTAATACATACCTCCAACAAAATAGACAATTTTGGAGAATACAATGCTGTGAAATCAGTCTTTGGACTCCTGGGACATACAGATTGAAGTGTAGAAGTAAAATGTACAAGCTCAGTGTTACGCCCGGTCTAGGGGTAAAGGACGCAACATGAAATGAGAGAGTGGAAGCGGGGAATCTTTTTAATGAAACCAAAAAAAAATACAATAGTCAAATAAATAAATGGGGAAATTTTCTTCGGGAGTTGACCTGGCCAAAATAACAAACAAAAATTATTTAAGACCTCTTTCCTAAAACCTAAAAGATCAAAAAGGTTTACAATAAACAATAATGGCGTCAAACTCCTTACATTCCCAAGCCCTCAAGGTTTACAATGATATACAACTATTTACAAGCTCAAGCAAACAGTGTTAAAAGGGAAATCCAAATCCGTGTCAGTAACAGTCAATGGGGTCAAAATACCAAACAGTTTCCTACTTACAATCTGTAATTATTTTCAGAGAACAAACAATGATCACTCTTAACAGTCAAAATTTATCTAATCTCTCTCTCTCTCTCACACTCACACACACACACACACACAGCCACCAAAACCAACAATTCTCTCCTCACAACAACACAATGTGAACTCTCAAAGGAAGCTTTTAAGGTGGTCCTGGAATCGAATGCACCAATCAAGATGAGCCAGTGATTAGCCTGCAGGAGCCAATCAGCACCATACCTGGACACAAACACTTTCATAACAAAAAAGAGAAAGAAACGAGAGAATACAAAACAAAGGGTTGTAACTCTCAGGAGCTTGGTTGGATGGGGCCATCCGTCTCTTACCCCGTGTAAACGTTTTAAATGTATTCAGAGTGACGTTTGTTATTCTGTCGGGATCAATTACATGGAGTGCTAAGAATCAAAACCATATGCTTCCTCTTGTTGCCTTTCATCTGAGATGGAAGTTCTTAAGTTCAATCTTTTCTCAGTGACTGATCAACCTTTCGTTTCACAGGGTCCTCATCAAGATACGCTGGAATTTCTAATGGGCAGTCGAGATCAGTGTAAGATCTTCTGGAAGAACTGTGTGGAGCATCACTCGTTTTTCCGTCTGTTAGATCAGCCTCAGCCCAAATCCAAAGCCATCTTCTTCAGCAGAGGATCCTCCTTCAGATACAGGTGCGCACACGTGTGATTATATTGATGTGCACGATATACTATTTAATGTGATGTACCAGAAGAAATGTTCAAATATTTTGTTCTGTTGTGGTTATGGTAGTGTTTCCTGTTCTGCTTCTTAGTATTTCTAAGAACTGTCCTTCTCTTTCTAGACTGTCCTTGTGAGTTCCAAGCAAAAACAAACATACAGCACAACCACTATGACAGACTTACTAGTTAAATTAGTCAGATAAAACCTTCATTGAATGAACTGACTAAATTTTCTCATAACTTTCAGTACTGTTTGTCACAAAATGAGGTTTTTGGTACCAAAGGTTCACAATTACTATCAGTAAATTTTAACATTAGGTGAATACATAAGTAACCATAAAGTGTTTCGTTTCTTTAGTACTCCGTAAACGTTATCCAAAATGTTTTTTTTTTTTTAAGATTAAAAATTATATTTTTCAAAATATATATATTTGCAATGCACTGTACATTACTTTTCAAATATAAAATGTTGTATTTGTTTGGAAGGTTTTTTTTTTTTTTTTTTTTTTGTGGTTCTATTATATTTAGGTTTTTTTTCATGTATTATGAGGTACACTACCAATAAAAAAGTTGGGGTCAGACTCAGTAAGAGTTATTTTTTTATTTATTAATACTTATTTTTAGCATCGATGCATTAAATTGATAAAAAGTAAAGAAATGTATAATGCTACTATACATTAATATTACAAATAAATGCTTTTTTTACTATCTATTAATCAAAGAATCCTGGCAAAAAATGTATCAAGGTTTCCACAAATATACTGTATTACGAGCACAACTGGTTTCAACATTGATAATAATAAGAAATTTTCACAGGACTATTTAATATTTTAATTTAATATTATATTCAAATAGAAAAGTTTTTTTAAATTGTAATAATATTCCACGGTACAGTTTTACTGTATTTTTGATCATATAAATTCAGACTTAGAAATATGAGGTTTCTTAAAAAAAAATTTAAACCACACCAACCCCATATTCTTGAACAGTAGTGTATATCACAGATTTTTTTTTTTAAAGAATATTGTGATTACAAATTGTTGCTTTTACTTGGTTTGTTAAAAAGCATTGTGTATATGTGACAGTGGGAGGACGCAGAAGCAGCTTGTTGAGTATGTGAGGGACAGCGGGTTGAGAAGAACTCCTTACCAGAGGTAAATATTTCTTTCAAAGTCTCACCTGAAAGCAGTCTTATACTGGACCATCCTTTGGTAACCCCTTTGTTGTGGTGCCTGTTTGTCTTTGCACTGATAATGCTGTTTTTACAGGAGGAACAGTAAGATTCGCATGTCGACACGTTCCTTGGCTTCTGATGTGCCAAAACAGGTCAGTAGAGTCTTTGATCAGGGAGACAGCCAATCTCTCGACAGCCAATACCAACATGAAGAACAATAACAACTGACTTTCTGTTTTCATCCACTCTCTTTACCTTACTCATCCGTTTCAGAATCTGTGTTTTAACGACAGTCTAAGGTCTCCAGTACCTCCTTCCTCTGTCACCGCCTCCTTCCACTCCCTCCATGCCCCCAGTTCACCCATGCGGATGGAGACCCCAAATCAGCCCGTGCATCTTCAGCAGACGCAGCAATCCGCCAGAGCCCCCAGCCCAATGCAGCAGGACTTCATCAAGACCAACTCCCAATCCACCTACGCCTTCCCAGGTGCCACTCATATCCAGGCAGCAGGAGACTGCGGCCCCTCGTTTGTGTGTGTAGAGAGTAGTTCCCCTAGTGTATGGCCCTCCCAAAATGGCAATGAGGATAGCAAGCGAGTAGGGGTGAGTGGCGTAAGCAGTGTGGCGAAAACGGGCTTCCTCACACCTGAAGCGTTTGAGGCAGAGTTAATGCGCGTTCGACAAATGTCGTACCAGATCCCGATGTCCTGCACGCAGCTGCATGTTAGTGAAGAGTACATAGATGACGATCCGGCTGAAATTTCATTTTACGCTGGCGGTGCGGAGGCCTACTGTTACGAGTTTGACGAAGAGAGCCCTGAGAGGTTTGAATATGGCGATAGAGTCTCCGTTCAGCCCCCTACGTACGCTCTCGGCCTCGAGGACCTCAACGGCAATGCTAACGCGTATTCTGAAAGTGCTTTCGGTCGATCTGAGACCAGTTCTCTGGTCAACAACCGCTCTGAGTGTAGCTCGCTGGATAACCTTCCACTAGGTTCTGTTGGCGACTCGTTTTCGCTTGGTTTCGGAGGTCCCGACTCATCATCCTCCCTGCGTCTGCCTGGTTCTGAGAACCTATCTGAGGCCAGCTCGATGGTTAACTTCCCTGCGTATTCGGTGCGTTCAGAAGACAGTTCTGCTATGCAGTTCAACGATCTGGTGGAGCAGCTGGAGCAGCTCAGCTATCCACCCACAGCCACAGAGGGCTCGGCTGATGGCAGCTCCGATTCCGACTGGGGGTCGGATGGAGGTCTGCCTCCAGATCAGAACCTCTTCTTTAGCAATCCACTAGTGAGTGGGGCAGATTTAGACAGCTTCTTGCTGGAATGCCAAAATCTCAGGGCTCTAGGCATTGGGGAGCCCCCACCAGGCCCCACCCATCTTAAAATGTAGCTTGACCCCATTAAACGGCAGCAGTTATCATTGGTTTTTAATGCAGAACATGAACAAGCACTTAATTGTTCGCCTTATCCTGATAAAATTAGTACTTATAGTTTTGCACCTCCTGTTAGCGCTTTAATCTACCACTTTTTTCTTACGTGCCCTTTCCAGTGTACTTCCTCTATCTCTCTCTTTGGTGTTAATTGATTCTCAATTTTTTATTGTTTTTGAATAATATGCTGTGAGTTCTTGTAGGACAGTAAGATTCATTAGCATTTTTCAGATTATATATAGTTCAATCACTTATTATCCGTTTACATTTTATTTTAGTAGTCTGGATGGCTGCAAACTAAAGTTGCGCTGTGACCTTTCAAGAAGAAAATTAAATGGCTGTATCACCTAGAATTGATATCCTTATCACTTTAAGCTTATATAGAAGTATATATTTATAAAGAAAAGAAAATAAACAAAAGATTGTCTATATTAGGGCTGCATGGCATGCAGGAGAAATGTGATAATGGCTGCATGCATTACATATAAGATTATGGCACAAATATCATTATTTGTTTTACTAGATTTAAATCCAGGAAATTATTAAACATCCAGTATGCTTGGCTCTTGTTCTTCCTGGGTAAAGAAAACATCCCTTATCGAATAATACTTATACAAGACTTGTCGAAGTGAATAGCAAGTATTTTACTGAAGTATCATGCTGTAAAAATAAAATAAAATCTTACCCTGCATTTAAAATCAATCAAATAGAAATCTAAACAAAGGGTAAGTTTAATTGACAATATTAACTTGTCAAGTTTTGATTTGATAAGCTTACCACAATATGTTAATTCATTCGTTAATTCATACGTTAAGTCATTCTTTTTCCTATAAATGTTTTGACCTCATGGAGTCCTAAAGTGAGTTCATCATTGATTTTCATAGCAAATATTCATTTAACAGCTGAACTGAATTGTCTGAAGAGGAAATCTCATTTAATGAAAATGAATAAGGAGAAAATATACATTAAAAAGATAAGCTTAACATGCATGTATGAAGGTACTTTTGTATCAGGAGTCTATTTCAGTAATGAACCACTCTACTCAGGGCTGTGATTTAATTAGCAGTGGACCTGACAGCCATTGCTGCTAAGAGCAAATTTGAGCCTAAGTGTTTTTACTTTAACACTTAGGTGTGTTTATTTTTTGTTACTTTAGAGTTAGTCGCTCCACTCTGCCCCCTGCTGTTTACTTTTCAGACATGCATTGCATCTCAGCTATTCTGATTGGGCTACATGGCTGTATTTACACTGACAGCCACAGGCACAGATTGGTGATTGTTGCATGCATGTATAACACAAACACTTTTTTTGGCATCGAATTTGAGCCATTTGCGAATTTTACTTTCAAATTTGCACTTTGTCTTTTTTATCTTGTCTTAAAAAGTTTGGATCTGTGCATGTTGCTTTGCAGTGTAGTTCTATGATTTATTAAATTTTTTATAAAATTGTAGCCATTAACCCATGGCCTGCACATAAATAAACACTAAACAGAGACACTAAAGTTCAAAAGATTGGGGTCAGTAAGATTTATTTGAATGCTTTTGATAGAAGTCTATTAGGCTGAATTTATTTGACCAAAGATGCAGTAAAATTGTGGCATTATTATTATGTAAAATAATTAATTCTTTTTTAATATATATTATGGTGTGTGTAAAAAGTTAAAGAGAAAAGAAACATAAGAAACATTTCTTATTGTCAATGTTTCGAACAGTTGTGCTACTTGCGTAATGCAGTTTAGTCAGGATTATTTCATGAACAAAGCTGAAAAGAACAGCATTTGAAATAGAAGTCTTTTGTAACATGCATGTCTTTACTGTCACTTTTCATCAAGTTAATGTGTCTTTGTTAAATAAAGGTATTAATTTCTTTAAAAAAAAAATCTCACCGACCCCAAAATTTTGAAAAGTAGCGTAGCTTTTTACTTTCCATCAAAGAATGTAAGTGGTTGAGTATTGTAATGTGCTGTCAATACCACTGCTAAGAAAGTGAATGTAATATAGAGCTTGAATCATTGTATGCATGTAGGAGCATGTGGATTTATAGAAACCGGAGTGACAGTCATCTGTCCCCAATAACAATTATGGTTCGATAAAGTAAAAAGTTTCTATCATTAACAGTATGTCCAGATTTGGCACATTTCTATGAATGTAGTGAACATTTCTTTAAGTTTAGGAACTATTTGCTTGTGCCTTGTATTTGAATTATAGAAGTTGGTGAACTTTCTCTTTCTCTGAACTTTTATCAAATAGCTTTTTCAAAATGATTCAGGTATTATAATTTGTTGAAGTATTCTTTTTCTTGTGTATCCACTATATTCTTGCAGTGGTTTATTCTACAAGTACTGCAGGTTTGCTTTCAAAACACTTCTTTTGTCTGTGCTCATTACCTTTGGGTGTCTCTTTTCAAGGTTTAACTTGATCTTTAATAGCCTCTTAATGCATATATATAAGCGACACTCGTAATGATGCAAACTATTACACAGAGCCTTAATAGGTAACATCAGCTCCGTGCAGTTGTGTTTTTGTATGACATCCAGACCGCATGAATGCCTTGGGTTTCTGTTCTGGGGTCTGGAGTGAATAACTCTGTCTGTGTGCCATGAGTACATTGAGTTCTGTGAGCTCAAGATGTGACGCAGGCAATGCCGTTTGTGTCATTTCCTCTTCCTTTCTTGAAATCCCATTTAATATCCTGCCATATTACTCTGCTTTACTTCACTGTGTGATTCAGGCTCTTCTGTCCTTTGCATTTCATTGTCAATCCCATTTAATGATTAAAATGTATTACATTTGCTTTCTCCACCCAGTATCTCCTGTCAAAAAGGTGAATAAATTAGTAACTAAACGTATATCTAAACTCCATTTTTCCATTTGCAACTAAGGTGAACTATTTTGTGGTAAACGACAAACATTTTGGTATTAACTATAAGAATCCATTCTCATTGTCATTTTGAGAGCAAGCAAAACATGGCCCATTTAATCTTTATTTGCATCCTATGGTTTTAAACTACTTGAGCCTCTCTCTACTCCTACAAGCGAGGGCAGGCCTGGGCTGCTATTAAACTCTGGGCAAGGCGCCATTTGGCCATCCACTTACGGTGCTTCCTTCACATCAGGAGCCATGGACATAATGACTTTGACTTTCTCTTTGTATTGACCATTATTATTAAGTGTTGCCAAATCTACTTTTTAAAGTGACCAGTAAAGTACAAATTAACCTTTTTTTTAACTAAATAATACTGTAATTCAGAAACTGTTTTTACTTTAACTCACAAAGCTTTACAATGCCTGCACTAATGAAAATCCATAATGTTCCTGGTCTAGTCTTTTCTTATATCATTCATAGTAAACAATTTGCTTTGAGAGCTGTTGTGGTTTAGATTTCACTGTCCATTTGACACAAAGCAGCTTTATGTTCAAGAAACCAATTTTTATTTACCTCAAATAGGTCTTATTTCTGTCAAACACGTCAGTATCTCAGATTGTGAATTTGTGCCAGTTACATGACTGTTCTTGCATCTGGACTAATGTATAATCACAGCGTGCTCTATCAGTGTTTTTTAATATCACACTGTTGTCCAATAGTTTTTCTGTTACGGATCGTGATTATTCTAATGTATAGCCATGAACCATTTTTAGCATTCACCCAACACATCCTAGCACTATAGATGCAAAACACACGATGCACCCTCTTTTAATAGTAAATGCACTCCATAGTAAGTATTGAAGTTCACCATTTATTTTAGGCCCCAGATAAATAGCAATTTTTTAAAAGCCAGTGATGTGTTCTGATTTGTTTACATGCACACTTTAAAAAAAAAATAGCCACATTGCAAAAAAACTGCATTTTTGGGCCAATATATAAAGAGTTTCTTATGAGATGCAAAATATACATGTAATGGTAGAGAAAAACATTCATTGCTATCGAAGGTGTCTCAAATTAATATGACTTTTTTGGTATTTATAACAATCTACATTGCACATGTTTTTTGCAGAATTATTTTTTTTAGGCTTTTAATGTAAACATTCAAAGTATTTCAAATAGAAATGCTATTAAGTTACAAAGTTAAGTAACAATGAATCACAATACTGCATAAGAAACTAAATTTTATTATGTTTTAATACAAAAGAAGAGGTATTCCTAGTGCTTGGGGGGGGGTCTGATGACAAAAGAGAACCTGACCAGATTTGTCTTTCTTTACCTGCCTTGTGCTTTGCTTTGTGCTTCCTCAGTATACTTTTTTTTTTTCAAAATTCAATTTTTTTTTCAAATTTAATTCTGAAATTAAGAGCAATATAAATACAAGGTCCTTAATGTACTAATGTGAAAATAGTGTACTTATATGTGTGTGTGCATTTCATATTTGAAATAAAAAAAAAATCTCTTTTGGGTAACTGGAATTTCAGGCTTTTTTTTGTACCTTTTTAAAAAATAGTTTAAGTGCAGCAAATGACTTGAAAAACTGAAACTACATTAGCCCCTGTGTCCATACCTTACCTACTGCAATTATAATATGGTATTCATTCAAACCTAATACAGTTTTCTTAAACTACTGGGATGCTTTTTTTTATGAGGATGTGGCCTTAATGGGTTTTTCAGGATTTGTGGTTTGCAGTGTTATTTTGATTACTTCTATATTTAAGGAGCTGCTTTCAATGGCATGGATCAGTGCCAGTGTCAACAACATCTTGAGCCACCTATTTATCATGGTTTCTTTCAGAGTTTGTGGTTGAGCTAAAATACTAGAGTAAAAACAAGCCTATGGGCAGGGAAGTGGGAGCAATGCTAAAACTAGTGGGAGCCTTTCATTTTGAATCCTTCTACCTATGTGTTAAATGTTACAAATAAGGGAATGATCAATGAATTAAGGATAAGTTCACTTCTGTGTAAAGTAATGCCCTGTTCTTTTGTTACTATTTCAAGTAGCTTTATTCGTTTTAGCTTGTAAAAATCTTAAGTGAACGTGGTTGCAAATACTGTACTAGCCATCAGGAAATAAATAAGATGGATTTGTAAACCGTGCTAATACTGAGCCCATATCAGATGTCCATTAGTCCTCTGTGTTGATTTCTTTTTGGTTCATCAACGTTCAATGTAGGATTTCAGTACAAAATGTCTTAATCAGCGTTATTTTAGTATTAAATACCATAAAAGTATTTAATATTTTGAATTCCCATTTACTTTTATATTGTTAGTTTTAGAAACTTCTCATTTTATTTGTAAGTTTTAGATTTTTTTCTTGTATTTTTTATTTTGGTTTTAATTTTAGCAATTTTAGTACTTAAATGTATTTCTTTCAGTTGCCAAGGCAACTTTTTTTTAAATTATTTTAACTATATTAATTGCTGGAAATTTATTTGAGCTAGTTTAAAATTATTTTGGCAAAAAGAAAAAAACTGGTCTTCATTATGTGCTTAACAGATAAGTTAAGTAGCTTAGTCACACCTTTCAAATAAATTTAAATAAATCCAGTCCTTTTGTATCTATATTTTATATTTGTTTTAACAGATCATTTCTGACTAATAGATGGTACTGTACGCAAGTTGATATACAGTACTGTTGTGTATTAACACAATTTCTTAACATAAACGTTTCTGTTAAACGGTGTCGATACACATTTCTCATCTATAGTTTACAGCTGTAATGAACTACCAATAGGATTCGATACAAAATGTGAAACTAAACACAGTCTAGCATATGAGTCTGTCTGTTGTTTTAGAGTCTCAGATACACTTCTTATGCTACATTCCACAGCCTCGTTCTAGTGTAAAGCGCTGCCTGTGTGTTTGTTCAGGCTGGCTGCCAAACCCTGGCTCCGGACCCCTTCTCTCCCTCCCCTCTTCTCCTATGTCATCCCCGCTGGGACACTCCAGTTAAACTGTAAACCACTGCCGGCTCACCAGCCCAGCAGTATCGCTGATAATCCTCTGCAGGAATTATTTCCGGGTTGTAAAGCCACCTTTTTCTATCTGGAGTTCATTGTTTATGCCCAGCCTCTACATTCTTGTTTTCCCCGTGAGCTGCTCCTCTTTGAGGAAGAAACCATTTCCACCTTCTTGTATTTACCCCTTTTTATATACTGTAGGCGTGGTGTTACCTTTCATTTGTTTTCAGGTTTCTTATCTTCATTTTTATTTTTTATTAAAACAGCATGTGGTAAAATGGGTGTTTTTTTTTTCTTCCCCCTTTCCTCTCGTTGCTGTTTTATTGCTCTGCAAACTACATCTCAATGTGTGAGAATAGCCTTGTGATTCCTCCTGATATATCATATGTTTCGCTCTTCTGCTTTGTCAATTGCTGTGGCAGAATTGTTCAACTTTTTTTTTTTTTTTTTTTTTTTCGCGATGTTATGACAAGCATTTGAAATCACCTATCTGATTTGATTCAAGACATAATGACATGCTTATTGAATTGACAGTTTCTAGATGCATAAAGGGCTGAGTGCATTTACAATTGCAAGTGCAATTGATGGGTCATTCTTGGTGGTTGTTAGTTTTTACTAAGTGATTACTATTTACACATTTTATTATTAGTAGTAGTACTTGTAGTAGTATTTAAATTATAATGTTTATTTAATTTAATTTTAATAAGCTCCTAAACATTTTATTTACTTTTTATATTTTAAGAAAAATTTAATATTTTATAAACCTTTCTAAAATGTAATAAAAATCTAAACTATTTACTATTATTAATATTATCATTGTTGTTATTGTTTATTATTATTAACTCGTTCTTCCTTTGTTTTTCATCCCGTAGACTCTGCCACTGACAGCCCACAGCTCTCTCCCTTCAACACCAAGGGTCCTCTGTGTCTGTCACCCTCTTTCCAGATGTCTACTCTCAGTCTTCCTGGCCAGGCACCTTCACCCTTGCAGAGCCCCATCTTGAATGAGGTGGGCACTGCCAGACTAGAGGAGGACGAAGAGGGCAGGAGGAAGGTACACTGATCGCATGCCAACCTGCCTGGGCCTGAATAAGAGTTAAAAAAGTTTACTTTTGAAGCCCAGAATTTGATTTAATAAGTTTAAAGAAATGAGAGAGAACCATTTGGCTTGCGTGGTCTTTGATGGGACTTGCTAGATTGTAGGTTTTAGGGTTGATTATGATTATTTTTAAACTTTCTGCTGACCTTGGTGTGCACAGCTAACCCATAAGAAACCCCTGCCCCACCCCTCGACTTTTATAGATTTATCAGACATTGACACTTTAAATATTTAATTGTATATTGAAATATTAATTCAATACTTGAAATATTTCCAAGTTTATTGAAGTTAAGTTAAAATTAGTTCTAGATTCTACTTTACATTCTAGGTTCTGTTAAATCTTTGGTTGTAACTTGTAAGTTGCATTTTAGGTTCTGTTCAAGATTCATTTTTATGTTAGTTTCTATGTTCACTTCTGGGTTTAAATTCTACTTTAACTTCTAGGCTCGAAGTTCTGTATTCATAAGGTCTGGGTTCTAGTTTTAGGTTCTAAATCAGCCTACTAAGTTCTAAGATGTGTTAAATTCTATTGAAAATTTTAGGTTTGGTGTTTGAGGTTGTACAGTGTGTTCTTGGCTAACTTCTACATGAATTTCTATATTAAACTTTCTTTGAAGGTCTACATTAATTTCAAAGATGCATTCTGTGTTCTACATTTACTTCTAAGTTCTAAACTGCTAATATTTAAGTAAGTTTAGGTTGTGTATTTGAGGTTAACTTCTGCATTCGTTATGTTAATCTTTGGGTTTTATGTTCTAGGTTTTAAGTTCTAAGTACATACTATAGCTTCATTTCAATTAAGTTCTAGGTCTACATTTAAGCTACTTTTAAGTTTTGAGCTTTTAACTTAAATTCAACTTTCTGAGTTTAAGGTTAAGTTCTGTGACTCTGTTTATTTCTGAATTCCAAGTCTACATTAACTTCTAGGTTCTAGGTTCTAAGTTAGATATTAAATGGTAAGTTCATCCAGAAATGAAAATTCTGTCATTAATTGCTCACCCTCATGTCGTTCCAAACCCGTAACACATCTTCGGAACACAAATTAATAATTAATGTTTTAATAAGAAATGTAATATTTTTGATTAAATCGGAGAACTCTCAGACCCTCCATAGACAGCAAGGGTACTACCACAGTCAAGGCACAGAAACATAGCAACACTGTAAAAAAAAAATAGTAGTTTCAACTTAAAATAATTTGTTACCCCGCTGGCTTAATTTTTAGTTTAGTCAACTAAAATATTAACATTGAGTAACTTAAAATGTTTAGTTTAGTCAATTTGAACTTTTAAGTCAGCGGGGGTAGCAAATTATTTTAAGTTGAAGTAACTTTTTGAAAATTTTTTTTTTTTTTTACAGCGAAGGACATCTGTATAATAGTCCATGTGACATCAGTGGTTCAACTGTAATTTTACGAAGCCACGAGAATACTTTTTTTGTGCGCAAAGAAAACAGAAATAACTTTATTCAACAATTCTTCTCCATCGCGTCACCCTAGCACCATTATGGAAAGTATCACGATGGAAAGCATGTGCATGCTTCATGATGCTCTCCATAATGGCGGAAGACGGTAACTCGTGAGAGAAGAATTGTTGAATAAAGTCATTATTTTAGTTTTTGTGCACAAAGTATTCACGTAGCATCATAAAACTACGGTTGAACCACTAATGTCACACGGACCATTTTAACGATGTCCTTACTCCTTGCTACGTTTCTGTGCCTTGACCGTGATAGTACCCTTGCTGTCCATGCAGGATCAGAAAGCTCTCAAATTTCATCAAAAATATCTGAATTTGTGTTCCGAAGATGAAGGTCTTATGGGTTTGGAGCGACATGAGCATGAGTAATTAATGTCACAATCTTCATTTTTGGGTGAACTATCCCTTGAATTTCAAAGTTGGTTCTGTTTTCTGAATTAACTTTTTATGTTCTACATTCTACATTCATTTCATATAACATAAATTAGTTAAATGAACTTGCCAAATAAAAGTAGAGTGTTTAGAGGGTTTAATACAGCTTATCTAAGAATGGTTTTAAGTATGATTTTTGTTTTCAGAGATATCCCACCGACAAAGCCTACTTCATTGCTAAAGAGATTCTGACAACAGAGCGGACTTACCTGAAGGATCTGGAGGTCATCACAGTGGTGAGCAGAGCTGTCTGTGCTCATGACTCATGAGTGTAATAAGTTTAGTGTGTGAGGCTTGTCTGTACAATGTATCCTGTATGGTGTCAATTAGCTGTATGTTTCTTTTGATGCGTTTAATTTGTGCCTGTTAGATGATCTTTTGTCATTGAACTGTCTAATCACATTGATGTGTGTGTCCTCAGTGGTTCCGCAGTGCAGTGATTAAAGAAAACGCAATGCCTGAGGGTCTCATGACCCTCCTGTTTTCCAACATCGACCCCATCTATGAGTTCCACAGAGGCTTTCTCAAAGAGATTGACCAAAGGCTGGCTCTCTGGTACCAGTTCTTTTTTTATCAGATTGCAACTTGTTGGCTTATGACAATATTAAACAAATTGTAATTTTTATTTTCCCATACAAAGCCTACTGCATTATATTTGATACACAAATTTCAAAGACCTCTAAACCATGAAAAATCTGTTATATACAATCTATTACGTGCCTTCTATTGTATGGTTGATATTTAATACTTTTTAGCAAGAAAAATTGGTCTTTATTTTAATGTCCAATTCTCACTATTAACAAACCATTAACTATGATTTTTTTGGCCTCAAAGGATTCATTACGGAATCCTATTTTGTCTCAGTCATTGATCATTTTCACATGTTCACAGGGAGGGGCGCTCTAACGCTCATGTAAAAGGAGATTACCAACGAATTGGAGATGTTATGCTGCGCAACATGTGTGCTCTGAAGGTGAGGTTATAGTTCAGTTCTACAAGCAAGAATAACTTTAATTTGATTTTTGGTGCAAGTATTCTGATCATCCATAATTTATGTGATGGGGTTGTTGCTTTTATAATCTCAGGAGTTCACAGGCTATCTGCAGAAGCACGATGAGGTGTTAACAGAGCTTGAGAAAGCCACGAAGCGTGTGAAAAAGTTGGAGACTGTGTATAAGGAGTTTGAGCTGCAGAAGGTGTGCTATCTGCCCCTCAACACCTTCCTGCTGAAGCCCATCCAGAGACTCATGCACTACAAACTCATCCTGGAGCGTCTGTGTAAGCATTACGTCCCCCAGCACAGAGACTACGATGACTGCAAAGGTGAGCCTGCTACCAGCTAAATCTCAAATATTTTTTTTTTTTTAGTAGAACACACTTTTCTTTAAGATCTGAGCATGATAATGCACTTACACATTCAATTTTTGCAGAGGCTCTGAAAGAAGTTGCAGAGATTGCTACTCAGCTGCAGAGCAGTCTGATTCGACTGGAGAACTTTCAGAAGCTGACAGAACTTCAGAGGGATCTGATTGGCATTGAGAACCTTACGGCTCCGGGAAGAGTGAGTTGTTACCTTGTACATTTTTTTTTTTTTTTTTTGGTTCATCAAAGTGAGTGGATGAACTGGCATCCGGAATATCATCTTCCAGGGGGAAAGCCGGTTACAAAGTTATGAGCCAATTATACTATGGTCATGGTATTTTACTAAGTAGTATAAATGTAACTATGCATTGCTAGATTTAAGTGGCAGAAATCTAAAAGAGAAATCTATGAGCTAGAAGATCACAGAACTCAGAATAGACAAATTATCGAGAAAGGTATTTAAAAGAGGGTTATAATACCCCAAAATAACAGCAATGTTCTTCAGTGGAAAAGTTATTTAACCTCAATACAAACATTCATCGTCATGGCAGTCTTCGTCTCATTTCTTTGCCTAAAGATTTGTGGTACACCGCTGGCAGGATGATAGTAATGTAGTGGTTAAAGCTTGGAAGCAATACAATAGACGTCATTAATTCAGCCTTACATATGATCATCTTACAAAATGAAGGGTTCCAGAGAAACAAGGAAATTGGAATTGAAGTCCAATTGATAGTCTGCTACCCAGTTAATGTTTTTTTCCTGCTCCTTCTCCAGGAATTTATCAGGGAAGGTTGTCTCTACAAGCTCACCAAGAAGGGTCTGCAGCAGAGGATGTTTTTTCTTGTAAGACTGAACTTTTATTCTGTTTAGGCAGTTTTGATTTTAACTTCTGTCTGTGTTGACCAAAACCTTTTCCATCTAAGTTTTCAGACATGTTGCTGTACACAAACAAAGGCGTGACTGCAACCAATCAGTTCAAAGTTCATGGACAGCTTCCTCTGCATGGGATGATTGTGAGTATTCCCAGGAATTGTTTTTGAAATGGAATACTAACACACTGAATGAAGTACACTGTGTACTGCTGTGGCATGTGAAACAGTAAGCGTTATGTAGTGATACACATTTCATACAACAGAATGCTGAACATTGTCACATGATTTGTAAAACGTTGAAAAAAGTCAAAAATGCTACTCCAAAAATCAGACAGGTTGGGACAAATCCAGAACAGATGCGATAGGGAGCCCTCTGTTACTTTACATCTATCACATATTGGAGAAATAGTGTTTTATATTTTATTTAGTCTAATTTTGGAATAATACAATCTATGCACTACCTTAAACTGGATCAGCCTATGTCTAGCATTTATTGACCAAAATTGGATCCTACTAAGACATTCATTCCATGTTTCATCAGACAGGTCTATACCAAAATCCTTGGCCCAAGCTTCTTTTAAGTCGCTTGTGTTCACAAGTATCAGAAAAGTATTAACAAATCAGGAAATCAAATGTCTAGAGGTTGGATTTGACGTCACGAATTATGTTCAATTCAGCAAATGACTTTCAGTTAGGGCTGGGAGTTGATGCCAAAAGTAATTGATTCTTTGATTCGGTGGTTCTGGGAATCAAAAGTCGGCTCCAAATATAAATCGACTCCACTGAAGAGCCCGATATATCTTGGCATTGCCTGATATACTATTGTTTTGCCTGAAAACACATTCTGAGTTGGTACTACATTTGATGAAGAGCTTCACTGTTAAATAAATGTTTTATATACACTCACTGGCCACTTTATTAGGTACACCTGTTCAATTGCTTGGTAACACAAATTGCTAATCAGCCAATCACGTGGCAGCAACTCAATGCATTTAGGCATCTAGATGTGGTGAAGACGACTTGCTGAAGTTCAAACCTAGCATCAGAATGGGGAAGAAAGGGGATTTAAGTGACTTTGAACATGGAGTGGTTGTTGGTGCCAGATGGGCTGGTCTGAGTATTTCAAAAACTGCTGATCTACTGGGATTTTCACGCACTACTATCTCTAGGGTTTACAGAGAATGGTCCGAAAAACAGAAAATATCCAGTGAGCGGCAGTTGTGTGGACAAAAATGCCTTGTTGATGTCAGAGGAGAATGGGTAGACTGGTTAGAGATGATAGAAAGGCAACAGTAACTCAAATAACCACTTGTTACAACCAAGGTATGCAGAATACCATCTCTGAACCCACAACACATCAAACCCTGAAGCAGATGGGCTACAGCAGCAGAAGACCACACCGGGTGCCGCTCCGGAAACGGAGGCTACAGTTCGCACAGGCTCACCAAAATTGGACAATAGAAGATTGGAAAAACGTTGTCTGGTCTGATGAGTCTCGATTTCTGCTGCGACATTCAGATGGTGGGGTCAGAATTTGGCGTAAAGAACATGAAAGCATGGATCCATCCTGCCTTGTCTCAACGGTTCAGGCTGGTGGTGGTGGTGTAATGGTGTGGGGATACTTTCTTGGCACACTTTGGGCCCCTTATGGCGCTTTTCCACTGCATGGCACGGCACTGTACGTTTCAGTACGGCTCACTTTTGGGGGGTTTTCCATTGGGTACAGTACCTGGTACTTTGTTTAGTACCACCTCGGCCGAGGTTCCAAGCGAGCCGTACTGTTACCAAAACGTGACGTGTAAACTCTGCTGATCACTGATTGGCCGGAGAAAATCGTCACTTCCTGCGTCATTGAACTTAAGGCACGAGACCCAACAGACCCGCTAGATTTAAATCAGCACAGCCAGCAAACGATGGAATGCAACTGTTTTGAATGAGCGCACCTTTCTTTTAATAACCAAATAATGGCTGTTTCGCTGTCTGTTGAGGAAGTACAGACGATCCTCTCATTGAAGGAGCGGATCCAGCCAGAGCTTAATGGAGTGACGTGGAATTAAAAAGTTTTTCAGGAGTCACGGCAGTAGATGCAGCGCAACTTTAATGACTAGTGAATAATTGAACAGTGATTTGCAAGCGAAAACAACAGTTTAAAGAACTGCAAAACGGATTGACTGCATAGAACCATCTGTATGTGTAAAAAAAACTTGACTTGTCAAATGTCTAAATGACTTATGTAGGGCAAAAAGTTCCCGAAATAATCTGATATGTACAGCTCCGTATTTCTTTTATCTGCGCTTACAGTTTTGGCACGAGTTTTGCAAGCATGAGGGGGAGGGCGGGTCCACCTTCTTGTAGCCAATCAAATGAGGCATTCGCTGACTCTCCATTTACTCTTATTACTCTTATCTTATGTGCTAAATGATCATGATTGCTTGACTGATGAAAGTGAGACTTTTTAACCCTTTTTTACCCTGCAAAAGAATACACTTCAACTTAGTTTTACTATTTTGAAACTTTGAATCAATGTCTCATCTCTCATGTCAACCAATTTGCCTTAAAAGGGCTTTTAATAAATGACTTTGTCCAAACAGTCTGAACATGTGCTATGCTGAGAAGATTTGTCCATCTTTAAACATGAGAATAGGATTTTCTCAGTAGCATGCTGTTTTTAAGTGAAGTTTGAATTAATGTGGCTTGCTGGGGAACTCTCAGAAGACAGTACACAGGCAGGCGGTGATAAATGACGTTTATACTGGCATTTTCCTCTAAACGTCTGTACTGTCTCTCATCTTAGCTTTGTTTTCGTAAAGCAGTGATCTTTCAGGCCTTATTTGTAGTATCTGCCGTTAGCTAAAATTTGTATATGCACACTGTCCTGGCCCACAATTCATACAACATGCATGTTCAAAGATACACTTACGAGAGCGGTTTACAAATGTTAAGGACTGGTGTACGGAGAAGGAGAGGAGTAGTTTGGGTTGTTTTCAACGTAAAACAGGCAGACAGTGCTGAGATCAGTTTTGCAATCACAGAAATAAATTGCATTTTATAAAAATAGAAAAGCAAATTTTTTCAATTATATTTCACAATGTAAGTGTATTTACTGTGTTTGTGATCAAATAAATGCAGGCTTGGTGAACATAAGATTTAATTCAAAAACATTGAAAAATTTTCCCAAACCCTGAATTTTTGAACGATAGTCTATATTACCAAATAAGAAACGCATTTACAGTACATACTGTTCCAATGGACTTGTCTGTGCTTCGCTCCTACCTGCAGCTCATTGTGCTGGACGCTCCGGTGAGTATGAGGAAAATCCCCAAATCCTCCACTCCCAAACAACACCTCGAAAAGTCTGCCTACAACCTTTGCATTTCCCTCTCAGCTCCTTCTGCTGTCCCTCCCCAGCATCAGTAGAAATGAGGATTGCTAGTAGTCAGGATGTTAACAAGTAGATTATTGACACTTTGGGATGAGATCAGTCACATTATCCCAAAGAATGCTAGTCATACAGATCCATTAAGTTTAACTGGCAGGCCTCTCTCTGGACTGTGTTTAAATGTTTTGCAGGTGGAGGAGAGTGAGAATGAGTGGTCTGTTCCTCACTGTTTCACTATATATTCTGCTCAGAGGACCATTGTGGTGGCAGCTAGGTGAGTGCATATGAAAGAAAGTGCTTTCACACTGTGTTTAAGTACTGGGAATCATGATGAATTTTTGGTTGAGAAATTTGGGTTTTGAGTCATATTTATTCTATTAAATATTTCATTTCAGTGTTTTTTTACATTTTTGTAAATATACTACACTTGGCAGCCTTTTGAAATAATGAGATCAGATTTAAACACTAACAAATGTTTTAAAATGCAATTAAATTATATTATACACTTTTATTGCATATTGTGCCATTAAACATTTTTTAATTAGTAAGGTTTTTTTATATACTTTTATAGATGTAAACTCTTCACCTTTCAGTGACAACTCACTTTTTTGAGATCAAAATAGGTCACCTATGAGATTTGCTTAAAGCCAATGAGAAAGTTTTTACAAGGGAGGAGGAGGGGGGAGGGGGGGGGGGGGGGTATTACAAGGGTACTTGTGATGTTACAAGGGTAAATCATGTTCCAATTTTTTTCTTCTTCTGCTGAACACAAGATATTTTGAAGAATGTGAGTAACCAAACAGTTGCTAGTATGCTCATTGACATACAGTCAGGTCCATAAATATTGGGACATCGACACAATTCTAACATTTTTGGCTCTATACACCACCACAATGGATTTCAAATGAAACAAACAAGATGTGCTTTAACTGCAGACTGTCAGCTTTAATTTGAGGGTATTTACATCCAAATCAGGTGAACGGTGTAGGAATTACAGCAGCTTGCATATGTGCCTCCCACTTGTTAAGGGACCAAAAGTAATGGGACAGAATAATAATGATAAATCAAACTTTCACTTTTTAATACTTTGTTGCAAATCCTTTGCAGTCAATTACAGCCTGAAGTCTGGAACGCATAGACATCACCAGATGCTGGGTTTCATCCCTGGTGATGCTCTGCCAGGTCTCTACTGCAACCGTCTTCAGTTCCTGCTTGTTCTTGGGTCATTTTCCCTTCAGTTTTGTCTTCAGCAAGTGAAATGCATGCTCAATCAGATTCAGGTCAGGTGATTGACTTGACCATTGCATAACAGTCCACTTCTTTCCCTTCAAAAAATAAATACAAGAGAACCAGTTCCACTGGCAGCCATACATGCCCACGCCATGACACTACCACCACCATGCTTCACTGATGCGGTGGTATGCTTAGGATCATGAGCAGTTCCTTTCCTTCTCCATACTCTTCTCTTCCCATCACTCTGGTACAAGTTGATCTTGGTCTCATCTGTCCATAGGATGTTGTTCCAGAACTGTGAAGGCTTTTTTAGATGTCGTTTGGCAAACTCTAATCTGGCCTTCCTGTTTTTGAGGCTCACCAATGGTTTACATCTTGTGGTGAACCCTCTGTATTCACTCTGGTGAAGTCTGTTGACTTTGACACACATACACCTACCTCCTGGAGAGTGTTCTTGATCTGGCCAACTGTTGTGAAGGGTGTTTTCTTCACCAGGGAAAGAATTCTTCGGTCATCCACCACAGTTGTTTTCCGTGGTCTTCCGGGTCTTTTGGTGTTGCTGAGCTCACCGGTGCGTTCCTTCTTTTTAAGAATGTTCCAAACAGTTGTTTTGGCCACGCCTAATGTTTTTGCTATCTCTCTGATGGGTTTGTTTTGTTTTTTCAGCCTAATGATGGCTTGCTTCACTGATAGTGACAGCTCTTTGGATCTCATCTTGACAGTTGACAGCAACAGATTCCAAATGCAAATAGCACACTTGAAATTAACTCTGGACCTTTTATCTGCTCATTGAAATTGGGATAATGAAGGAATAACACACACCTGGCCATGGAACAGCTGAGAAGCCAATTGTCCCATTACTTTTGGTCCCTTAACAAGTGGGAGGCACATATGCAAACTGTTATAATTCCTACACCGTTCACCTGATTTGGATGTAAATACCCTTAAATTAAAGCTGACAGTCTGCAGTTAAAGCACATCTTGTTCGTTTCATTTGAAATCCATTGTGGTGGTGTATAGAGCCAAAAATGTTAGAATTATGTCGATGTCCCAATATTTATGGACCTGACTGTACATAGTATTTTTTTTCCACATTATGGAAGTCAGTGGGCACTATTAACTGTTACCCACAATCTTCAAAATATGTTTTATGTTCAACTGAAGAAAGAAAAAAGGACTTGAGTGTGAGTAAATAATGACAGAATTTTCATTTTTGGGTGAACTGTTCCTTTAATATTTGTCTTTGCTGCTCATCATCTGTCAGTAAGAGACTATTTCTCCTCCACAGCTCCAAAGTGGAGATGAACAAATGGATTGAAGATTTGAACATGGCTATTGACATGTCAAAGAAATGTCAGGAGACATCAGATCTTCTGTTGGACCCAAGCCTGTGTGATCGCTCCAACAGTAAGTTACAATGTATTCATCCACTGTGCAGGAAGTGATGTGTTTTTGTTCCTTAGCCTCCTTATCACTGATCCTGAAGTAGATGTAAACCCCATCCCTTCCAATTGCTCCTCCTCTCTCTCTCTCCCCTCTCCTCCTTTCTTCCTCTCCCTCCGCACAATCGTAAGGATCATCAGATGAAGTGTCTCTGGAGCAGGAGTCAGAGGATGACATGAACTCTTCCCGCTGCTCTCTGGACAAGCAGAGCCACCACAGGGCCAACACCACCATGCATGTGTGCTGGCACCGCAACACCAGCGTCTCTATGTCTGACCACAGCCTAGCCGTGGAGGTAGCATTCACACACTTGTGCACACATACACAATCATTTACAGTATTCAAGGAGCCTGATTGTGAAGGTCTTGACTACAGCTGCAGTGTACAAATGAAGGAACGTAACTACAGGTACATCAAAAAAAATTGAATATCATGAAAGTTCATTTGTTCTTGTAACTTATTTCAAAAAGTGAAACTTTCATATATTTTAGATTCATTACATGTAAAGTAAAACATTTCAAAAGTTTTGTTTTAATTTTGATGATTAGAGCTTACAGCTCATGAAAGTCAAAAATCAGTATCTCAAAATATTAGAATATTTACATTTGAGTTTCAATTAATGACCATCCCTACAGTATAAATTCCGGGTATCTCTTGTTCTTTGAAACCACAATAATGGGGAAGACTGCTGACTTGGCAATGATCCAGAAGACAAACATCGATACCCTCCACAAAGAGGGTAAGTCACAGAGGGTCATTACTGAAAGGTGTGGCTGTTTACAGAGTGCTGTATCAAAGCATATTAAATGCAAAGTTGACTGGAAGGAAGAATTTGGGTAGGAAAAGGTGCACAAGCAACAGGGATGACCGCAAGCTTGAGAATACTGTCAAGCAAAGCTGATTCAAACACTTGGGAGAGCTTCACAAGGAGTGGACTGAAGCTGGAGTCAGTGCATCAAGAGTCACCACGCTCAGACGTCTTCAGGAAAAGGGCTACCAAGCCACTTTTGAACCAGAGACAACGTCAGAAGCATCTTACCTGGGCTGTGGAGAAAAAGAACTGGACTGTTGCTCAGTGGTCCAAAGTCCTCTTTTCAGATGAAAGTAAATTTCTCAGGTAAAAGTAAAAGGTCCCAGAGTCTGGAGGACGAGTGGAGAGGCACAGAATCCATGTTGCTTGAAGTCCAGTGTGAAGTTTCCACAGTCAGTGATGATTTGGGCTGCCATGTCATCTGCTGGTGTTGATCCACTGTGTTTTCTGAAGTCCACAGTCAACGCAGCCATCTACCAGGAAATTTTAGAGCACTTCATGCTTCCTTCTTCTGACAAGCTTTATGGAGATGCTGATTTCATTTTCCAGCAGGACTTGGCACCTGCCCACACTGCCAAAGGTACCAAAAGCTGGTTCAATGACCATGGTGTTCCTGTGCTTGATTGGCCAGCAAACTCGCCTGACCTGAACCCCATAGAGAATCTATGGGATATTGTCAAGAGGAAGATGAGAGACACCAGACCCAACAATTCAGATGACCTGAAGGCCGCTATCAAAGCAACCTGGGCTTGCATTACACCTGAGCAGTGCCACAGGCTGATTGCCTCCATGCCTCGCCGCATTGATGCAGCAATTCATGCAAAAGGAGGCCCAACCAAGCATTGAGTGCATAGAAATGAACATACTTTTCAGAAGCCTGACATTTCTGTTTAAAATATCATTTTTTTTGTTATTGATCTTATGTAATATTCTAATTTTCTGAGACACTGAATTTTGGGTTTTCGTTATCTGTAAGCCATAATCATCAAAATTTCAAGAAATAAAGGCTTGTATGTGTATATATATATATATATATATATATATATATATATATATATATATATATATATATATATATATATATATATATATATATATATATTTATATATATATTATATATATATTATATATATATTATATATATATATATATATATATATATATATATATATGGGTTTCACTTTCTGAAATGAGTGACAAAAAATATTGACCTTTTTCACGATATTCAAAGTTTTTGAGATGTACCTGTATATAGCATATGTTTGGGTCAGTTTCCCAAAGAAATATGTGGGTCATAATTCACCCCAGAATTAAAAATAAACTAATGTTTTAGATAAAAAAAGAAGACTACTATTTCTTGTTTTTTTTTCACGTTTTACAGTTTCTTTTTGTCATAAATTTAGTACTTACATTTTTTTATATAATGATATTGTCAGTACTGTAATGAAAAAATCTTTGCAATTATATATATTTTTTTCCTAATTCAGTGCAACAAATACTCTACAATATATTTAGACGCTTCATATTTAAATCATAAATAATTTAAATAGTTAACAAATTTTAAGTTTATCAACTTAAAATTTATATTAATATAATTATTATTATTATTATTATTTCCATGTCAGCTATAAACATTTTAACTCTGAATTGTCAGTGCTGTAATGCACAAAACAGTCCAAGAGCGCACATCCAATAGGCAAAAAGCTCAGTGTGGGTGCTCCACCACACAAGAATATGAACCAAAAATTCAAAGTGGGCACACCATAGCTCCAGAAATAGAAAAATATTTATATATGTTCTCACCACAGGTGACGTTTCGAACTTAGACGCTCTTCATCAGTACTGTAATGCAAAAAATTTCATGCTTTCCAAACCAACTTTATGAATTAATATTTTGTTAATTAAGTTTAACAATTATACTACAATATATTTAAATACTTCGTTTAAATCACCATAAATATTTTATATAGTTTTTTTTATTATCTTAGTTTATCATAATTAAAAACAAATCTTATCTTAAATTATTATTTAAACTGAATTTAAATGTTTAATAATTCGTTTAAAAACTAGTTTAAACAATTATTTTATTTTAGGGTGAAAATGGACTCGTGCTTCATGATTCACTCAGTTTGAGCTTTACACACATGAACACACACAAGCACACACACATCTCTGAGGCTGGCTGTTGAGGTCTGGACTGCAACCGTAGCTTGTGAATGACGGGCAAAGACTCTTGGATCTTTTTCTGTTGATGTCGTCTCTTTCTTCACCCTCATGTTTTCCAGTTACGCCACATCCAGTAGCTTCTCCACCCTCCCCCTTCCATGTTTTTTTTTGTCCATCAGTAACTGCCTTTTGGATTGCATTGAATGAATTAATGAAAAGTTTCATGGATGCTTCATTTCTTCTAACATTTCTTACACAGATTTGAATAATTTTCAATGTTTTATTTTTTTTTTATTATTTTTTTTTTTTACCTCACTTAGGGATTGAAAGCTAACTTTCTAACACTCTTTGTGTCTTCTGTTCTGCTTCTCTCTTTCTCCTTGTCCTTTTTGTCTTCATCACATCCTCTGCACCACATTATCTGTCCTCCTTCCTGTTTACATCTTTTCCTGTGCCTGTGCTCTGTTTGCCTGTCTGCCTGCTCTCAGTATTCACTTCTCCAGCCGTGTCTCCAGAGCTCCCACCTCGGTACCTGCTCGGTCAGGGCCAGAGACCCAACACCATCACTCATGTGTGCTGGTACCGAAACCAGAACCTTTCTCTCAATGACTATCTGCGTATGAACCAGGTACCAATGAGGATTTGAAGACCTTCACAAAACATTAAACTAAAGTGATCCTTGTTTATCTAAAATTCATCCATGTTTTAATTTACTTAAAAATGCATTAACATTAAATAAAATATCTATCTATCTGTTTATGTAGGGCTATATATTACAAAATGTAATCGATGATACATCTGACCTTATATCATAAAGAAAAATCATCATTAAATCAAAATTTAAAAAAAGACATTTGTCCTTAACTTTTATTATTTATTTATTTTTAACTGAGTTAACCAACTTTTTTGTCATGTGGTGCAACCCAATTGTAGAAAAAGAAAAAGAAAACATCCTCAGGACTGACAATATTTTTCAAAATAACAGCTCATTTGACTGTTTCATGACAACGAAAGGCTAGTCAATGTTAAATATCATGTGGTGTGTGTGTGTGTGTGTGTGACACCCTTAAATTAGTTTTTTTATTTTTTTATTTATATAGATATATAGATATATAGATATATAGATAGACAGACAGACAGACAGACAGACAGACAGACAGACAGACAGACTAAGATGTGTACATTTGCATTACCAGCTCTCTCTGTCACTCATGACATTGAATTACCAACTCTTTTTGAAACTGAATGACTTTGGTTTTTCATTGCAAATTCATTGTGACCCACTTTTAGACATTTCTCACTGACTCGTAAGAAATATATGTAGAGAGTTCAGGCTCTGCCACTGAAACTGAGACTTTTCTATGATGGTTTCTTTCTTTATTTTTAACTGCTCATTTGGAAAAGTGGTACTCTCTTCTTCAGCTTATCATTTCTGTTTTGTACAGCTGTAATTTTCTTTAAACTCTAATGCAGCACTAATGGTCTTCTGTGAATGAGGGGTTCTTGCTGTGTTGTAGCAGTTGAATTTTAAAACTTCCTGTTACCCTCCAATTACAGAACCAGCTGTCTGGTTACCTCCTAAGGAAGTTCAAGAACAGCAACGGCTGGCAGAAACTCTGGGTCGTCTTCACTAACTTCTGCCTGTTCTTCTATAAGACACACCAGGTAATAACAGCTGTTTGATGTATTTGATGTTCATTCTGAAAGATTAAACTTCCTGTTGGAGGTCTAAAGGTCTGGATAATTGAATGAATTCTTGTTTTTGTTCCAGGATGACTTCCCCCTGGCCAGTCTGCCGTTGCTAGGTTACACAGTCAGCACCCCAGGAGAATCGGACGGCATCCATAAGGAGTATGTCTTCAAGCTGCAGTTCAAATCCCATGTTTACTTCTTCAGGGCAGAGAGCGAGTATACATTTGAAAGGTATGGTTTTTAATACATCATTTTATAATATGGGCCTAATTTATAAAAACAAAAATTGGTTATTCTTGGTTTCATATTATGTAATCATAGGGCTGTCATAGGGTCATTAAAATTGTATTAAATGTTTTTTAAAGAAGTCTCTTATTCTCACGAAGACTGCATTTATTTGCTGAAAATACAATAAAATTTGTGATAATGTAAAAAAAATAACAATAATACTATTTAAAATAACTTCTTTTAATATGCTTAAAATGTATTTATTCCAGTACTGGCAAAGCTACGTTTTCAGCAGCAATTACTCCAGTCTTCAGTGTCACATGATCTTTCAGACATCAGTCTAATATGCTGATTTGGTGCTCAAGACACACTTTGATTATAATCAATGTTGAAAACAGCTGTGCTGATGCTTTTTGTGGAAACCATGATGCATTTTTTTCAGGATTCTTTGAATAGAAAGTTAAAAAAAGAAGAACCCTATAGTCTCGTGGGCAGCGCTTCGACACATAGCACTGTTGTGCTTCGGGCATCCCGAGTTCAAATCCCAGCTCAATCCCTCTCTCTCCCACTTTACTTCCTGTCTACCAACTGTCCTTTCAAAATAAAGGCAAAAAATCTGCTTAAATATGAAATATTGTATATTATAAATGCCTTTTAATCAATCCAATGCATCCTTTTTCTGAATGCAAGTATTAATTTGTTTCATAAAAAAAAAAAAAACTTACTGACCCCAAATGTTTGAACAGTGCTGTATGTTATTATTATTCGCAAATAATTGCTTACATTTTTACTAATAAAACAGACAAGTATTTTTATTACTGTTTAATATTGATATTTTTGATGTATTATTAATGCTAAATGAACAGCAGAAATAACAAAAGAAAGAAGTGACTATTTGGTATGCTAAAACATGCTGGAATTTGTCTGCAGATGGATGGAGGTGATCAAAAGTGCAGCGAGCTCCGCGGGACGCATGAGTCTGCTTGTACCCAAAGGCCCAGCAGAGATGAACGGGGGAAGCTGAGTGTGTCAGACTGATCTCCTGGAGCTGAGGGCTGGGCCCACTGTCTGCCAGGACCAAACACACCATCATCATTTTATCCTTTCTGATTTGTGGCTCTGAGAAGCATCATCATCATAATAACTTGATTCTTGACTCTGGATTGTTAGCTCTCTGCTTGCTGGGAGTTTGAGCTGCTTATTGAAACCTCGGACCGAAGAAGTTGGTTGGAAAGTAAGCGCTCTGTAATTCTCTTCTCGAAATCTTCTTGTTTTCTTGCTAATGAAACAAAAAGTGGTGTCTTGCTTTTCCAGAACCACATTAGCCTGAAAGAATTCTTATAGAAATGCATTAGACTGAATTAAGTTACGTTTGTGTTTATCTTGCTAAGGTTACACTTATTGCTGTATTCAGGTTTTAAGGTCTTTGCTAAGATGAATCTGTCATTAGGATGATATTTAATGACTCTTGTTACTCCAGTTTGTTCAGTAGAAATCTAGTCCCACAGGACTACAAAAATGCTTTGTATTATTTGTCCTGGGACAGCATGACTGAATACTACTGAATGGAGTGTTGACAAACAGAGGGTTTGTATTAAGTCCAGCTGGTGCAGTAAGTGAGATGAAGGACTAGTGCTGTAAAAAGTGTCTCGCTGATTTAAAAACAATGTAACGTTGGTCAGAGAGCACGTTTACAGGGCGTAGCTCAGAAACTGGAGTTCTATGATCGAGCGCCTTCGCACTTTTAAAGGGCTGAGGGTGAGATGTTGGTACAGGAAGGGATCAGATAGGCATAGAGATGTTATTTTGATGATGAGGCAGCTGAATTGGCTTGTACAGTATGTGCTGTTCTCTTCCAGCATAGGTTAAAGCATGTCTTGAAGGTCATTATTAAGCGACTGTTGCTATTTAGGGGATTTTTACGTTCTGATCCATTGATTTTTGATCTCACAGCATTGATTTTCTTTAAGATAAATATCTGATTAGTATTCAGATTTAAAGTGAAGACTGACCAAAAAATATTCACTAACCAAACTAAATGTAATGTTTTAAATGATGTATTCACAAATGTCACTAGTTTTGATTTTTGAGATACTTTACAGATAATAAGCTCAAGTCTAAACTAACCCCCTTATGGGGGAAGAAGGTCATCTACAGTGTAATACTGCACTTTTCTTTCAGTTTCTGCCCTTCTGAAGAGGAAATGATTCTGGTGAAGTTGAAGTTTTGTCAAAGTTGAAGTTAAACCAACAATGCAAGATGTTCTCAGTCAGCCACTAAATCCTAAAATAAAAAACTGCCTGTTCCCCTTTTATTATATTGTATATGTGATATTTTTTTTAAACATTAATAATTAATTTACAAGTTCTTTCCCTATGATCTATTGATAAACATGTTTTCCTTTTCTTTTTTACTACCAATATGTTTTGCGAGGCTTATCTCACTATATATGTGTTACGATCTCGTTGTGTTGGAAGGCCAGTTGAGTTATTTGTTGTTTTAGTAGCATGATGAAGTTCCGCAGTATGTGTGACAGTGTTATGTTTACTTATCGGCTTCACTTTATGAAGACAGATCTGTACGACATCTGATTTGGGAGATTTATTTTGCCTCTTTTTGCATTATTGGTTGTATTTATAAGGCTTTTGGCTTTGTCCGTTCAACATGCTGTACAGGGTCCAACCAAAGACCTGAAGAAGTCTTGCATAAGCCTGAAAAGGTTGGCCAAAGTTAGTCTGCCACACATTAAGCAGTGTTGTTTTGTGTACTCATAACACTATACTGTAAGCAGCTATCATCTCGACATGAGCTCAGCTAGTCAAACCCCTCTTAATTCACTAATGCACTGTGTGGGCTCATGGTCTCCACCCTTTTTTGTACATTTTATGCAAGGACTGGAATCATTTTCTTCCTGGTTTTCTGTATCTGGCAATAAGAGGGTTGGATAAACGGTTGATTTCCATCCCGGATTGCTAAGCACGAGAAAAGGGAGTTTACTCAAAGACCTTAGTTTCCTGTCTCATTCTGAGAGGCACTAAACTGAGTTTTGATGAAATCGCTTCTCTCCAGCTTTTACTATTTATTTTGTGTAGCATGTTGCTGAGGCATTGCTCCTGTAAACACCGCATGTAGTAAGTTTCATGTTATGACATTGAAGGGATATCAAATAAAACTGAACTGTGTAAACATTTAATTCTCTTTTTGTCCCATTTATAGGGTTAGTTCATATAAAAATAATAATCGTTACTAGTAACCCACCCTGTATGAGTTTGTTCATCTTTAAAACACAAATGAAGACATTTTAATGAGAACTGAGATTTCTGTCCCTCCAATGAAATTTTAATTGAACTATCCCTTTAAACTTTTTCCTACATTTCCCCATGTAATTTATGTCCTACATGCAAACATAAGAAATAAACACTTTTTACACTAGTTTATTTACATTTCAATGTACTTAATGCAATTTAATGGAATACACACAAAACTGGTTCATCATTTTATATTTTACATTTCATTTTAGACATTTCAAAAATTATATAAAGTAAACTGTAAAAACATCTCATAATACAAGCTGGAATGGAATGACTGGTGGTGTTCAGCTGAAGGAGCAGGTGGGCATAGAGGACCGGCTCATGAAGAGATCAGGATAGTCTTTCCATCGGACGGGGCTGACCAGCAGTCAGTCGGACCTCATCGTTTTGAAGGCATGCTGTTTCCATTGAGTGTAAACCTGCAGGGTTGAGACAAAGGAAGTCTCAGAGTTCACTCCTGCGGAAGATTCAGCACCGCATGCAAGTGCCACAGCGCAGCACAATATCTTATAGCATTGAATCAGCATGACCTGAAAAACTGGCATAATCAGAAAGTCAAAATACAATTAGACACTGTGTGTACAGACACATAGGCAAGACTGTATATTAAATGTTTACCTGCACACTCTCTCCATAATGTTATTGAGTAAACAGTCAGAGATTCCAGGGCTGGACTTCTCTGCAAGGCTGAATGCGTTTTCCAGCTCCTCCAGGGCACATACAAAGCTCCCGCTAACACGCCGCTTCTCCTTCAGCTGCATACAGAACATAATCCACGTGTTAACTTGATGTTAAAGCAGGAGATCCAGGCTCACTTACATAAATGTACGTTTTTGAATTCTTTACCTCTCTGAAGATGGGTGTGATGAGCGTTTTTAGAGACGGTGACTTTGGCTGCCTCTTCATAACGTCTGATGTCTGTTAAACAAAACAAAAAGAGAATAATTTCAGCTGTATTTACTTTTTTTTTTTTTTTTTTGATTGCACCCCATATATATATATATATAATGATAGTTAACCTGTGTTTTTTTTTTTTTTTTTTTTTTTTTTACAAGTTTGTATTTTGATGACATTTGAGATGTATTTGTTATACTACAGGTGAATTCCAAATGAACCGCCAAAGTCAAGTCAGAAAAGAAATACAAAATTAGTATTACTGGTCATCAGTGCTGCCTTTGATACTATTAACATTCTCTTTGGTAGGCTCAACAATTATGATGGCATTAATGGAATTTAATTGAATTTTTCAAATCATACTTACCTGACAGTTATCAATTTGTAGCAGTAAACAAAGAGATGTCATATCAATCACAAGTTTGGTATGGAGTACCGCAAGGCTCAGTACTAGGGCTAAATATTTTAATCGACTATAGAGTGCAACAGTCAGGGTTCCGAAAGTAAAAAGCCCATCAATTTTCTCCATAGGGGAACTGATTTTGAACAATAACTTATACTAACTAAATAAATGTATATTTAACATCTTTACATACATTTTTTTACATATATCTGCATTGTTTTTAATTCAATAGTCATTTGTGATTCTCCGTGGGATTTTAGAGTTCTTTCCCTCATTAAAGCTGTTCAGTACACAGTCTTGTACCTCTGTTAGTTTTGTCCAGTTTTCTAATATTGTCTGTGCTTCAAATGAAAGTTTATAATGTTGTGATTTTTTTTTCTTCTTTTTTTCTTGTATCTGGCTGGTTTGGTTCATAGCTTGTAAGTCTCAAATACTTCTTTTAAATCATTATCGGAAAATACTTCTTGAACCAAGATGGCTGAACAGTGGACAGGCACCGTTGCAATCACAATATGGCTCCCCTATATACGTAAGACTGTACATGATTCTTTTAAACAAATTAATATTTAAAATTAAGTCTATTACACTTACTCTTTGTTTACTTTGATTTTTATAGTGCATTACATATTTCAGAGCCTCCTTAAAAATGCAGATTAAATATAGCCAGATCTGTCCCATTTGACATGTACTATCAAAGGCAGCTCTGATGCAACTTTAATTTAATTCATGTATCGCAACTAAAATTACTGTGTGAACATGCTCCCTCTGTGGCACTACAAAGTCTGTTTAACCATCCTTTATGCCCTCTATATAGTACAGATTATGTGCTGCTTTTGTGTTGGCTTTGCTGACTTTAGAACATATTTACCTTATTGTCTAAATGATTGAAACCTCTCTGTAACTTGTTCATGGAAGTGGGCCGCACAGTGGGGAAAGTCCACATTGGACACTGGTCCCTGTCATCCCCCTCCCCATCCCTGGGTGAAAACACACAGAGTAAACATACTGTATGCAAACTTCACAGGTTTGCTGATCGCTCATCTAGGAATGTAAAGCACACACATACATGTCAGAGTCATCAGAGCTTGATTCGTCCCCGTGGCCCTCTGACTTCCAGCGGCGGTATCGATCAATAAGCTCTGCCAGGTATGAGGTTTTCTTGGTGTAGCGGGTGATGAACTTGTGTTTCAGAAGCTCTTTGGTTGTCGGTCTCTGTTGGATGCGAACAGTATATCATAAAAACTAAAAGCAGTTTGCCTCATGTTTTAAAGTTTAATTAGCCCGTTTATACTAAAAGCTAATGGCATCACTGGTGAAGTTTTAATAGAATTACAGGTATTACAGTTCTATACAATAAATCAATAATTATTTTTATATGACATTATTTTGTACGCCATTGACCAATAAAAATGGCAGATTTTGCCTAAATAAAAAAAATAATTTTAAATTCTACAAGTGAATTTAGGCATCAAAACATTATGCACCGTTAAAAAAAAAATCATTTTGAGATTGATAAAGATTACATTTAATAGTGCTATTAAATTATATGTATTTTTAAAAATTAGCTTTAAGCATCAGATGACGGCATTAGATCTTAAAAATAAGCAAAAATTATCTAAAATCAATTACTGTTTCATTTATTTTTTAATTATATTTAAGTCAATATTAAAATTAATATATAGATAGATAGATAGATAGATAGATACACACACACACACACACACACACAGAGGTATATGTGTATACACACATACATTTTTTTTTTTTTTTTACTGATAACCAATATGGTACCAATATGTTGTACATCACTAAATAGATTTTTTTTAATTAATAATAATAAAGGTACTAAAACAAATTAAATAAAGGTATTAAAAAAGAGGTACTAACAAATCGTGGATCTTTATTGAGACAAGCCTCAACAAAGTCCTTAAAGGCTTTGCTGTAGGACCCTTCCAGCGTGGGTGGGTTATTTTTAGGGATGAGGAACAAGACTCTCATGGGGTGAAGTTCTGAGTTGGGTGGCTCTCCTTTAGCCAGCTCGATGGCTGTGATACCCAATGACCAGATGTCAGCCTAAGACACAGGAAAGAAAAAAGGGCAAAAAAAAGTGGGGGTCAGTACTTGTGCCATCTGTCTGTCTCTGAATATTTAATTGAGCTTATTTTCATCACGCAACAAGCAGTCTTCACTAGTTAACAGATGTTCACGTGGAGAACTTGAACATGATACCTGTTAGCTAAATGACAAGTACTTGTACCTTGAAGTCATATGCAGACTGTTTGATAACCTCTGGTGCCATCCAAAATGGAGTTCCTACAAATGTGTTTCTCTTAATTTGTGTGTCTGTTAACTGGCCAGCCACTCCAAAGTCTGCCAGCTTGACTTCTCCATGTTCAGAGAGTAACACATTGGCCGCTGTAGGAAAAAGCAGGGTTATTTCTGTAGGGACACTTCACAGAGCTAAAATGAACTAATGTTTTGCAGACTAACCTTTGATATCTCTATGAATCTTCCTCTCTGAGTGGAGGTAGTCGAGTCCTTTCAGTATTTCTTTGAGAATGGTGGCGATATATGCTTCTTCCAAAGGTCCCGGCCTTAGCTGTGCACAAACAAATTACAGGATGTTAAATATAGTGACATTTCCTGTGCCCTTGACATTTTCCAGAGTCTTTTTCCCTTTAATTTTCCGACATTATTCCTCACTTTAAAAAACCCACAAATATAATGAAAAGACCAACTCACTAGGTCCAGAGCCGATCCACCTCCCAAATATTCCATGATTATCCAAAGCTTAGAGCCCTGAAAAACACAACAAACCAAAAAAAATTATAATTAAGTTGTACAAAAAATTCAACTGATGTTTTTAGTATTATAACTGATGAATTTTAGTATTATTTATATACTTTTATAGTATTTGTTAAGATTTTGAATGAGCTTTTATTTTTGTTTTCGGTTCTCAATTTTGTTTTGTGCGTTTGTCATTTTCATGATAAAAATTTGATAACACTTTACTTAAAGCCTTTATAAAATGCATTATAAAAGTAGTTTTAATACATTATTTATGCTTTGTAATGCGTTGTATGATCTCATGACTAAATGTAACCACAGTTAGAATTCACTATAATACTTACTTATTAAATATTTTTACACCTTTAGAAAGTATAATGCACTAAAACATGACAAACAAATCTACAGGTGCATCTCAATAAATTAGAATGTCGTGGAAAAGTTAATTTATTTCAGTAATTCAACTCAAATTGTGAAACTCGTGTATTAAATAAATTCAATGCACACAGACTGAAGTAGTTTAAGTCTTTGGTTCTTTTAATTGTGATGATTTAGGCTCACATTTAACAAAAACCCACCAATTCACTATCTCAACAAATTAGAATACTTCATAAACCAATAAAAAAAAACATTTTTAGTGAATTGTTGGCCTTCTGGAAAGTATGTTCATTTACTGTATATGTACTCAATACTTGGTAGGGGCTCCTTTTGCTTTAATGACTGCCTCAATGCGGTGTGGCATGGAGGTGATCAGTTTGTGGCACTGCTGAGGTGGTATGGAAGCCCAGGTTGCTTTGATAGCGGCCTGCAGGTCATCTGCATTGTTGGGTCTGGTGTCTCTCATCTTCCTCTTGACAATATCCCATAGATTCTCTATGGGGTTCAGGTCAGGCGAGTTTGCTGGCCAATCAAGCACAGGAACACCATGGTCATTGAACCAGCTTTTGGTACCTTTGGCAGTGTGGGCAGGTGCCAAGTCCTGCTGGAAAATGAAATCAGCATCTCCATAAAGCTTGTCAGCAGAAGGAAGCATGAAGTGCTCTAAAATTTCCTGGTAGATGGCTGCGTTGACTGTGGACTTCAGAAAATACAGTAGACCAACACCAGCAGATGACATGGCAGCCCAAATCATCACTGACTGTGGAAACTTCAAACTGGACTTCAAGCAACATGGATTCTGTGCCTCTCCACTCTTCCTCCAGACTCTGGGACCTTGATTTCCAAATGAAAAGCAAAATTTACTTTCATCTGAAAAGAGGACTTTGGACCACTGAGCAACAGTCCAGTTCTTTTTCTCCACAGCCCAGGTAAGACGCTTCTGACATTGTCTCTGGTTCAGAAGTGGCTTGGTAGCCCTTTTCCTGAAGACGTCTGAGCGTGGTGACTCTAGATGCACTGACTCCAGCTTCAGTCTACTCCTTGTGAAGCTCTCACAAGTGTTTGAATCAGCTTTGCTTGACAGTATTCTCAAGCTTGCTGTCATCCATGTTGCTTGTGCACCTTTTCCTAACCAAATTCTTCCTTCCAGTCAACTTTGCATTTAATATGCTTTGATACAGCACTCTGTAAACAGCCACATCTTTCAGTAATGGCCCTCTGTGACTTACCCTCTTTGTGGAGGGCGTCAATGTTTGTCTTCTGGATCATTGCCAAGTCAGTAGTCTTCCCCATTATTGTGGTTTCAAAGAACAAGAGATACCCGGAATTTATTCTGTAGGGATGGTCATTAATTGAAACTCAAATGTAAATATTCTAATATTTTGAGATACTGATTTTTGACTTTCATCAGCTGTAAGCTCTAATCATCAAAATTAAAACAAAATAACTTTTGAAATGTTTTACTTTACATGCAATGAATCTAAAATATATGAAAGTTTCACTTTTTGAAATAGCTTACAAGAAAAAATGAACTTTCACGGCATTCTAATTTGAGATGCACCTGTAAATATTACTTTAACTTTGGTTACAATTATCTATAAAAAGGTATAATGCTTTACAATATATATTATGAATACCTTTATAATGCATTATACATAAAGGCTTTAAGTGTTAGTGTTTTATCTATATAATTTTCAATTTACAATTTCCATTTTAATAGCTTTAGTACTTCAATGTAAACATATTCCATTTACAGTATTTCTACTTATTTGTCAAGTTTTTCATTTAATATATATATTTTTAAGTTATTAGTTTTATTTAGTTATTAGTTATAGTTTCAGTTAACCATAGCAGCTATGGTTTGAGACACTGGTCACTCTCTACTTTTTCTGTCTGGAAAAAAACAGCTGAAAGTCTGGACGATTTAGTGTTTCATGGAAGAAAGTCAGTGACACTTTATAATAAAGTACCATGAACAAACAATGAATATTGTTAATTCATTCTTATTCCTAAAACAGGAACTCGTGTCAAATTTATATGACTGTGACAAAATGTATTTGTATATGTAGAAATGAAAATGTTTCCGTCTTAAACTATTGCTTATTTTTTGTTAATGATACCTTGTGCTTAAACTAATCTAATGCAGGGGCGTAGATTACGCGGGGGACGTGTCCCCCCCACTTTTTATAAAAAGTAAATTCGTCCCCCGCACTTTTTCATCGGACAGTTGTGTTCTCGACATGTTGAGGTTTTAATGGAGCAATGCAGAATGATTTAAAATTCAAAGAGACAGGATCATTTATACATGACGTTTACGTTTCCATGCCAATCAGTCACTCAGTTTGTGACGTCACGACATGCCCAGGCTCGCGCCCGCGGTCCCGCGCTGTATCCATCATTCATTAGAGGTCGAGATGAGTTCAAAGCAGCAAGAAACTCTTCACTCCTTTTTTACGAAAAAGTCAAGCAGTGTAAGTTGGCATGTGGTATCCGAATAGTGTTGCACAATGTTGAGTGACTCTGCCTATTGCTCTTGCTGAATAAATAGCAAGTTTTGATGTTCATTATATGGAGAAATAAAAAGCTGCCTGGACAAACATGCACTTATTTATTTTCAGTGTATTTTTCCGTAACTCTTTTGTAACGCCTTTTATTTTAACACGTATGTATGTTATCAGAACCCTTCAAATAAGAATAAAGATAATGTTGAACTGAGATTTTACAGCGTTTGCAGCATTGTGACACTCTGCCAATTCTACATGATGTAGGCCTATTTCAATCAAGTATGCAAGCACTGATCTGATACAGGACCGATCTTAATTTAGGGCTGCTCTGTCATTATTGCACTAATTTGACGTTTTTATGTGTTGTCAAGAATGAACAAGAAACAGTCAGCCTAGGTTTGTTAGAGCAGAATCAGGAGGACACACAGTGACAGGTGAGAAGAGTGGCTTTTAACACCTGGCTGTTTTTACATTGTATATAATCTATAATACACAAGTGTTTGTAGGATTATATATGGACCAATCATAGAAAACACATAATTAGTCAAATATAGAAAAATAAAAAATGACATTAGTATGATGAACAACTTCTCAGCTATCATTTTTAACTACAGTAGGTAATTATTAGCTTGCATATTGGTTGTTTATTAGTACTTAAGCACATATTAATTCTGTATTCTTCATGACCATATTCTGCATCCCATAATCCTAAACTTAACAACTACAACGACTACCTTACAAGCTATTAATAAGCAGTAGATGAAGAGTTTATTGAAGTAAAAGTCATAGTTAATAGTGAATATGTGTTTATCATTTATCAAGTGTTAAAAAATAATTTAGGATACAAATGATTGGTTACTGTCCAGCAGTGTACTTAATGTGTTATTTTCTTCTGTATGTCACTATTCCCTGTATGTAGATGTTTCAAACACTACTTTATTTGCTATAGACAGAGGCAGAAGTGCATTCACAGCTGAGAGTGAATGAGGCAGAGAGTTTCAGTGAGGCTTCAGAGGTAAAGATTATTTACAGCATTGTCTATGATAAGATATTTATTTTAACATAGACTAATCAGACTAATGTATAATAGAACAGAACAGAATAAAGAAGTATGTGAATGTGCAAGTATCCATTACTGTGTGCCATGCACTCTACATACAACACTCACAAAATACAGTTTGAAATATGTAAACAATAGTACCCTTATAAGGACATCTTTGTAACTTATACTCAAAAAGGTGCACATATAGAGTACCAATATGTACCGTAATGTACAACTATGAAACTTTTTGGGGTAAATAAGGTACAAAGATGTGCTTTTAAGGGTACTGTCCCAGTGACAAGCTGTTGTATTTCTTTCTTTTTCTTTTTTCTCTCTTTCTTTCCTTCTATTTTATAATCATATATAATAATATAATCATAAAGCATATTAAGCAAAAAGGTATGATTCAAAATAAAACCTGTCAATTAGACAAGGGTTAACTGAAAAAAAAAACAACAACAAAAAACAGGTATAACACTAGACATTCCGTCCCCCCCACTTTTGAAATGATGGCTACGCCCCTGATCTAATGTCATTGTAAAGTGTTACCAGGAAGTCATATGTTTTTTTGAAAGGATGGAATTTGAGTAAACTATTCCTTTAAAAATACAGAAATGTCATGTAACATAATAAGAGCTGTGTCTGAAAGAAAGAAATCTCCACAAACCGTCAGATAGGAGCCGTAGTATTTGGTGACATAAGGGCTGTCACACTGGCTGAGGACCGTGATCTCCTGCTGGATGTCTTCAATCTCATCCTCTGCTTCCTCCAAGTCAATAATCTTAATGGCCACTACCTCTTTTGTGCGGTTGTTTATTCCCTTGTATACCTCTCCAAAAGAGCCTTTACCAATTCGTTCCAATTTAGTGAAGTATTCCTCAGGATTCAAACGTGAATTCTAAAGAAAAACAAGAAAGATTTAAACATTCTTACCAGATAAGATTCAACATTGTGTTTTCTTTACGCAGGTGATTAACTTTATGTTGTCCTATTATTCAAGCAACAAATGCGGGAAGATCTACCCAATCATCACTCCACTGAAGGTCCGGAGAAGATGAGAATCTATAAAGAGAATTGTTAGAAACCCCATGTAGTTTTTTAAGCAATTTTTTCATTTTTCTGCTGTCTAACCACTAGGAAAATACTTGAAGCATCTGCTTCCTTGTTCGGTACAGCATGAAGATGAATTGTACTTACAATCCATCTGGAAGTGGCACTGTTTTATCAAAACAACAACAAGCTCTTCTGACGACAAGACTCAAAGTTCAGGTAATAAGACCTCCTCTTGGTATCAGCTCGACATCTGACTTCCGCATTCATCACATTTTTATTGCACTTTTCTAAAGCAATCAAAACGCAAACCTTTACTATTCTTGGTAGTACCACCCATTGAAGGCTCCATAAAATGAGCTCAACAGTATTTTTAACAATTCTCAGAAAGCGGAGTTAATTATTCTGCCAGCTACACCTGTGTGATCGGTGGGTGTGCTACTCTTTCGTCAAAGACACTCTGAGGTTCAACCCTCATCAAAACATAATACACTGCAATTATCATACTGACCTACAAAGCATGCGCATGGCCAACCTAACATAAACAGATGCCATCCATTATCATCTGGTTCAATTCAAAATAGCCCCACTGTCTCATATTTAATATAATGGTTTCACACTGGGAAAAATAGTGTTTTTCCTCGATTTTTCTCTGTGGTGGTGTCAAAAAAGTGTGATGTGAAGAAACTCAATACGATATAACAGTTGCGATCAGGGATGCATAATATAAATAAATGTTAACTGACCAATATTTCCATGGGCTTTGAGATTTTTGCAACCCTGTTACCAACATTTTGAGATATTTTGCAAAGCTCTAGCAATAAATGTTTAAGAAATGGCAAAATCACTCTGGACCCCTCACATCCAGCACACTGCCTCTTTGAACTGTTACCGTCTGGTCGACGCTACTGAGCTCTGAGCACCAGAACGACCAGACACAGGAACAGTTTCTTCACTCAGGCAATCCATCTCATGAACACTTGACAATAATTGTGGAACACACACTATTTATACACTTATAAACTTATTTATCTAACATACATACTTGGTCTACATTTCAATTTGCACACAACATACCTGTACAATACTGTCTATTGTTATATGCATGTACATATAATTGTCAATTTGTATATTGTTATTCCTTATTTACTTCTATTTTGTAATTCCTCTTTTTATTATCTGTGTTTTTTGTTCTGTCACTGGCATTCTGTAGCACTGTGGAAGCTTCTGTCACGAAAACAAATTCCTCATATGTATAAACATACCTGGCAATAAAGCTCATTCTGATTCTGAATTTTATTAGCTCGTGTGATAGGAAAAAAAAGTTTGCGCACGAGTGTTCTAATAAGCCAAGTTGAAACTTTTATTTATTACACGTAATGAACAGAACTGTGATTATTTCAAACCTACTGAAATACTTTTCATGCGATAGCAAAGGCGGAGCGTTGTTTCTGATATCAGGAGTGGGAAATGGTGAGCCCGGAGCGGAGTGATTATTAAATGCTTGAAGCGCGGAGGGGACATTGTTAGCGCTCCACTCCGCTCACATAGGCTACTCCTGCCGGACACCGCCACACAAATGTGGCTTTTTGTTAATGACTGTCCTACTACAGGATTTAACACCGAGTAACAGCTCACTACCAGTTACAAAAGACACTGTAACAGTCTGTCAGGCAATTGTAGTTGTATTTTTTATCAATTAATTTCTTAAATTATCCTTTGACTATGTTCTGGCCTGCCATCTAGTGTCAAATTTAGTTTTTTGGCCCAATGGCAAACTTACTTGCCGACCCCTAATGGAGTATTGTGAGATAGCAGGGTTGTTCAAAATGTGGGGAACAACTAAATAATAGCTATTATAAGTAGCCTAGCTACTATTATTAGTTAAATATATACTTTTAGTGATTACTTAGTGATAAAGAAAGAATGACAACAGACCAAAGTTCCCTTTGGAAGGGGTAGCCTACTGTCTGTTTCAAAATCAGAATACTAGATTGGAGCTGTAGTGTATTTTTTATAAATCATAGCGGCCATCATATCAGTTTTCAACCATGCAAAAAATAATAATTACCCGTTGTGATATTGCCCAAAATTTCAATTTCGGTGCACCCCGATTTGTGATCTATACTAAACACTATTAAAAAAATAGACTATTTTCTTAATTTACCTGGTATTTTTCTCCAAGAGGAACATCATGTAAGCATTGCCTACACTTTAGTTCACATTAGGTAAATGTCACACTTCTCTAAAAAATGCTGGGTTAAATATAACCCAGTGCTGGGTAAATATCGGACAGAACACATGCTGGGGTTGTTTTTAACCAATAGTTGGGTTAAATGTTTAACGCCGGGCTGTCCAAACTCGGTCCTGGAGGTCCAGTGTCCTGCAGAGTTTAGCTCCAACCCTAATTAACAGAAGTGGGACCAAGTCATTGTTTTGCAAGTCACAAGTAAGTCTTAAGTCTTTGCATTCAAGTCTCGAGTCAAGTCCCAAGTCAAGACAGACAAGTCCCAAGTCAAGTCCTGAGTCAATGCAGGCAAGTCCAAGTCGAGTTGCAAGTCCTCAATTTTAAGTTTCAAGTCCCAAACAAGTCATTAGTGCTATTTGCCCAAACGAGTGTCTACGTATAAATTACTACAGTAAATTTAAAGTTATTAATACTATAGTCTAGTAGGCCTAAGTATAATTATAAAGATATAATAATTAGTGGTGTTTCATTGAGTAATGAATCAATGTTAGGGTTAATGTAATATAGGCTTAAGTGAATGAATCATTTCTTTTAAGTCCACTTCAATATGTTAATGCTTCAGTTTTAATGAATCAATTGAGTCAAATATTTAATAACTTATCTACATAGGTCTAAAACATTTATGGCAGGCTACTTCAAGTCCTAAACTGATACGTTGATATTGAACGTTAATAAATAAAAAACAAGAAATTAAGCAGAAAAGTAAATAACAATAGTTCTAATACATATGTTAAATAAAAATAAGAAACCATCAGTGAATGGATTTTTGCATGTTTCATTTCATGGTTATAATGATCTTTGTTCCTTCACTATAGCCTATCAGGTTTAAGAAATGAGGCATGCAAAATTATTCACGGCAAAACTGTAGTTATTCAGACACAAATATAGGCTAAATGTATTTTGTGTTTTAAACAAGTTCATAATGATCACAGTTAGGCTTCTTACTCTTCTTCTTCATCTTATAAGTGGTTTATAGTGATTCTGTGTATTTTAAATATCTAAGACATATCCTAAACATGATGTGGATGAATACACTAACAAGCGCTGATTTAAGAGAGTCCCTCTCTGGCTCAGTGCCAAAACTGCGCTAATCATAGAGTGAGCATACGCGTAACCAGCCATTGATCAGAACCCTGTCTACACTGGACGCGCCGCGCCACAGCAGCTAAACCCATTGACACTGGACGCGACCATTAAAAATCATTGGAACTTTGTGTCATAAATAGAATGCAGCATTAGTTTACTGTCAGGGGTTTGTCGCGTTGCGCCGCATCGCTGATTATAATGGATTCTATTTTATTTTGTCGCGTCCGGTGCAGACACGGTTTAAAGTCTTGCCGAGTCCAAGTCAAGTCTCGAGTCATTGCTGTCAAAGTCGAGTCGCAAGTCTTGTTTGATTATGTCGAGTCAAGTCACAAGTCCTCAAATTGGCCCTACAGGACCGAGTTTGGACAGCCCTGGTTTAACCCAACCGGGTTATTTTACCCAGCGCTGGGTTGTATTTAACCCAACATTTTTTACACACAACAGCACAATGTACTGTATTCACTGTAAAAAAAATACATTTTCGAAGTTGTAAATAAATCAATTATTGGAGTAGCCTATGTTTTACAAGAAAATACTGTAGCCTAATATTTCGTTTAATGTGTTACTTTACCGTTTCTTTATAATTGTTTGTACAATTTACAAGCAATTTCGGAGTAAAAATTATGTAAATCCCACACCATTTTTTTCAGTGTAACTATACGTGTAGCTACTCATTATATAGTGGAATTTATCATTACAAAAGCTTACTATAGTACAAAGACACTGCAGCTAATGTTGAGTTCAATCATCATCCAAAAAGAGCAATAAGTAACTGTTATGTCTCAGTATGACATCCATGCCTGGAGGGCTTCAGGAGTCATCTTCATCTCTCTGGATTACCTGGTACCGAATGTTCTGAAGGTGTGCCATGTCCAGCTTAATCTACCTCCAATTCGGGGGTTCTTCTCAGATTTTTCCTCTTTCTCTCCTTCTTGGACAGTCACCTACCAAAGGAACAGCTTGTTCCCAATCCACGCCTCTCTAAGTCATTCCAGTGGATCAGGCTGACCAGCTCTATGGTTTACAAGGATTTTAATATATAATCCTGTCCAAACATCAGAGCAGACACTCAGTCTTTGGTATGGATGTTTTTACGGCTTATGCTCTGCACAGGAGACTCCCTCTGTCTATGAAACCCCGCTACTCTGACTAAGAGAGAGGAATTGTGTTCAGCGCATGCGTGACAATATCCTTCAAAACCCAAAGACTGCTGGGAACCGTAGTTTTTCACTCACCACGCTGCATATTATAGTGTGTTTTTGGAGGTTATGCAACAAATAATATTTTTTAGAGAGATGTAACCATTATTAAAAGGGACATAATGCATGAGACAAAGGAGTGCTATTTCAGTTTTCAGTTCATTTTGTGTTCAGTCAGAACATGACCTGCATTGCTTTGATAGTCAGTTTGAACTGGCCTGTTTCTATACCAAAATTTTGATCCCTTTGTCTGTATGAATTTTCTTAGTGGTCACAGTGGTTGTATATTCTGCCAAATTTCTTTTCTATTTAGGGACACTTATGTCCTGTTTATTTTCAGTTTTGTGATCTTAAATATTTTTCTTTTTGTTTTATATTTTGTATAATAGCTTCATATCACATTTTACACTTGCTTTTCTTTTAATGTTGATACAACTAAACTGTTGCTTAATTGATAAAAATGTAGCCTAGACATTACATCCATAGACCTTTAAATCAGAGTTTCAAAATACACAGTGCCCTTCATGCTTTGTTTGTATCCTTAAAAAAGTTTCTTGAAGGTAATTATCATTTTAAATGTTTTTCTAATGTTTTAATTTGGTTCCTTGTGACTATATATATATATAAGTCATTGTATTTTTTTCTGTCAGAAGTTGTAAAGGAGGCCAAATTTCTGCTTTAATCCACTTTTACTGTCAAACAGGAGGCATTTTCACCTCACAGCAAGATTACATTGATTTAATCTTTTTTATGATTCTGAGTCTGTTTTCCTGTTAATTTATTTTCAGTTTATTTTCCGTTTAAAAATGTCAAATATTTCCAGATCACTATCGGTTATGGATGTTCTTGTAAACATAAGGAAATCATTTTGTGGTACTAAGGAAATGATTTTGTTGTTATAGCATAGCTTCCTTTTTTCCCCTGCAGGGAGCAGTATTGTACAAAAATATTGTCCAAAGCAAAGATAAATATATTTTCATTTATTTCAAGGTACAAAATAATTGTTGATTTGTAAACTGACAAGATTTTATTTGTATCTCTGATGACCAGTTATCCTATCTCTGTTTTGATTTTGAAAAGGCAGATATGAAGAAGGAACCTAACTGATGAGAAGTCATGCATGCAGGCAGAGGCATGAGTTTCTGCAGAAAACTTAAGCATTATTCCTCAGAGGTGTGGTGTGATACAACTTACTGAAGATTACTAGTCTCTACTAGTCTCTACAGTGTCTCATTATTCTCTGGAAATGAATGAAATGTAAACTATGGCAGCAGTAGCCTAACATTGGCCTCCATCTGTCTGTATTCAGTTGTGCTTTAACAAGATAAACTGTCACAAGCTTTTTTTAATAGGCCTTAGAATCAGATAGAATATTTTAGTTTTTAAATTGGGATACAGAGGAAGCCTCAAATGTGGTCAGAAAAAAGGAACTGTATCATTGTGTGCCACTTCAGCTTTCAACTCATAATGTTCCTATGTTGAACTCGTTCTACTTTTTGTTCTTTTCTGTCTCTGTTTTTAAGGAAGTTCACTGTATTGTGCTTGAATAAGCCTTTTTATTATACTCCATCAGTGAATCAGTTATTCAACATTGGAAATTTGATGTGTTTTGCATATTCCTGCTTAGAAGGAATTACTAGACATGTCAAAACAAATCTTGGTTTAATGTGTTTCTTTGGGAAAGCCGTTGTTTCGGATGGGTGGGTGGCTCTAATGAACTGACACACTTAGAGCAAAAACAGTCAAGACTTGCAAAACAACTCTATCAAAGATGGTGGGTGGAACTGGAGTAACATGACCCTTTTTTGTTCAACAACTACTGTATGCACATTAAAATATATTTTACAAACATTTTATACACAAAACTGTCCTTGTTAAAGGTTGACCTAGATAGATAGATAGATAGATAGATAGATAGATAGATAGATAGATAGATAGATAGATAGATAGATAGATTAATTTAATTTTAACATTAATTTGTGCCTTTTTTAACGTGTTTTAATGACAAAAAAGCCTTCTAAAGATTGAATATTGTTGAATAATACTGAGTGATTATTCAAATAAAAATGAATGTATTCATCAGTATAGTTGATGCAATGTTGAAACACTTCTTAAACCTGAAATGAGTTTTGTAAATCCAGTGGTCAAATGCTGTGTAGCCACCTGACTATTGACCGGTCTGTTTGTGAATGTCCACAAAACTGGAAGACTTTCTGATTGTAGGCCTATATAAGCGGTAGGCTATTTTAGAAAGGAACATTTAAAAGATAAAAAAGAGGAATTGGGGAGAATCAATAAATTATGAAATTATTGCTATTGAATATGCAATGATAACTGTAGTCTGATTACAAGTATTACAAAATGTAATTTAATCTGATTAAAAGTAGCCTATACTTAGGCAATTTTTTTGGAATCTGATTACATAATTCAGATTAGGCTACATGTAATCAGTTATCCAGATAGATAGATAGATAGATAGATAGATAGATAGATAGATAGATAGATAGATAGATAGATAGATAGATAGATAGATAGATAGAAGTTGGTTTTCTACGTTTGTCGAATTAGCCACCACGTAAAATACGTACGAATTGCCGTGAGATCGGGCTGATTCATCAATTCTTCTAAACACCAGCTCTCCTAGAAGGGAGGACTATTAAAGCCATAACAGAGCTGGTAATCTCCGTCTTAACGGAGAGCTTTTCCATAGAAGGAGACTTGATGTGTGCAGCCCATCCAAACAGACCAAAGACAGCACTGCCTCACTGACAGCAGACTACACCTTACAAATCTGCAGAGAAAACACTTCGCTGTTGTTAAAAAATGTCAATATTCGAGACAATCTGAGGATTTAAATGATTTTCGAGAAACAGCAAAGGTAATTGATCATTGATTCTCTGCTCTTTTATCAGGTTCACGTTCATTCCAGCAGAAGGTGAGAGCGAGTCTTTTCTTCTATATAGTAAAACACGCGAGTTTTCTTCTTTATGCAGATCGTTTAGGGCGCCATCAGACCAAACAGAAGAGGGTGGAGAAGAAACACTTCCATACACGGCGATAAAGGTGGAGGTTGTCATCTGATTGTAATTGATCTCCACTCATGAAGGGCATGGAGATGTTGCGCCGCTCCTCAGTGTTTGCGGCTGAAGTCATGGAGGTGTTTGATCGCTCTCCCACGGATAAGGAGCTCGTGTCTCAGTCTAAAGTCTTGTGCAGGGATTACATTCACTCCAGACTCCATCGAGCTGGAATCGGATGGTCTAAACCAGAGCATGGATCTGGAGGAACACTGGCTGAGGTGTCTTCAGTTCTTCTGTGTTTGGGTAAGACATCTGACGTTTTACATGTGTACATTTATGATGAATGATTATGGGGATTGCCATGGTATGATTGATTATGGGGACTGCCATGGTGTGTGTGTGTGTGTGTGTGCATGTTTATGTGGTTTATGAGGACACAAATTTGTATAATGACATGGGTATGACAGAGGTATTACAATATGAAGGTGGTTTATGAGGACACTGCCTATGTCCCCGTAATTCAAAAGGCTTAAAAAACATACTAAATGGTGTTTTTTTTTAAATCCAAAAATGCACAAAGTCTCCTGTGAGGGCTAAGTTTAGGTGTAGGGTTGGTGTAGGGCAATAGCACACACAGTTTGTTCAGTATAAAAACCATTACGCCTATGGAGAGTCCCCATAAACCACAAAAGCCAACGTGTGTGTGTGTGTGTCTGTCTGTCTGTCTATAGAGAGAGAGAGAGAGAGAGAGAGAGAGAGATACACACACACAGCAAGAGAGAGAGAAGAGCTAGCTAGAGAATACAAGATCATACACTAAGCTACTGTATACTTATCTACAGTATCTGTTTGAAATGTGGGTTGATATGTTGAGGTTATATTATAGATTTTAAGATTAAGCTTAAACTGCACAGAACTCCCTGTCAATTTTCATTCTTTCTGGAGCTGTGCTGTGTGTCTGGTTCATACCAAAATAAATGAAAAAAGCGAGGCATTCATGAATGTTCTGTGAACTTTCAGAAATGAAAATAAACACATGTTTCTCAGCTTCCTCAAAGCCAAACCATACGATTGCGAAATATTTTACAACACTCTTACAAGGTTCGTCTGTGTCTCACCCACTGTAAAGTACTTTGCCTTTTGTACCATGTTGAGCTATTTTCTACATTCCTTTCTTCTTTCCTTTCATGCCGTTGGACATTCTGAGCCCTTTCATGAGATTGGATGTAATGACTATCAATGACGTTTAATCTCACATCATCTGTTGATCAGACACACACACGAGTTGCCTAAACATATACCACGTGCCTGTCTTCTGAGTGACTCTCATCTGTAAGAACCTGTTTTCTCCTAAAAGGGAAAAGCACGAAAATGTTAATTTGAGACAACTGTGCAACAGTTGGGGGGGGGCACTGCTTTTTATGGACAAAGCATGCAAACATGCAGATAATTATCACAAGAATGATTGAGTGTTTCCCACCCACATTTAACCAGGTTAACCCTAAATTGTTCTGAAGGCCCTGTACTTCTTGCATAGACACCTCACCCGCCTGAATCATTGGCATAAAGACAGATGATTCAGGTCGGTGAGACATAGCTGAAGACTTATTTAAAGGAATAGTTCATCCAAAAATGAACATTTAGGGATATTCACTCACCCTCAGGCCATACAAGATGTAGATGAGTTTGTTTCTGTTCATTTGGAACAGATTTGACATCATTTGGTTTAAAGTTAAAATGCATTAATGATGGGTTTGTTTCATAAACTAGCAAAAGATGTTAATTGATGGAATTGGTGGTCGTGTGGATTACTTGTGGATTATTGTGATGTTTTTATCAGCAGTTTGAACTGTCATTCTCACGGCACCCATTCACTGCAGATGATCCATTGCTGAGCAAGTAATGTAATTTTCTGCAAATCTTCATTTTGGGTGAACTATTCCTTTAACAGACAATTTCATAATCAGGACATTGAAATATAATTGGCTTCTTATATGAAAAAATGATGAAAATATACAAACAATGCTATTAATAGATTACAGTAATTTTGCACTGTCATTGTCAAGCTTCTCTGAATTAGTGGTTATATTCATTACGACTCTAGACAGACTTTCTTTCTGTGATGAGAAAACCAAGGGAAAATAAAAACACATTTATCTCTCTGTCTCCTAGGTGATGAGCTGGAGTACCTGCGACCCAATGTGTACCGCAACGTAGCAAGACAGCTCAACATCACAATTGCATCTGAGAATATAGTCTCTGATGCCTTTTTGGCCGTTGCTGCTGAAATCTTTTCTACAGGTTGGTCAATGCTTTGTCTTACATTTAGTTCAGAACACTCTTTATTGTCATCAGATTGGTCGGTGCATCTGGTTTCAGAGATGTTGTCCACAGTTCCTTAAAGGCATAGCACACCAAAAAAAATGAACATTCTGTCATGGTGTTCCATACCTGTGAGAGCACAAAATAAGATATTTTGACAAATGTTGGTAACCAAACCGTATTGGTTGCCATTGAGTTCCAATGAATGGAGAAGAAACTGAAACATTTGCTAAAATATCTTTAATGTTATCTTTTAGAATAAAGTTATACAGGTTATACAGGGTGAGTAAATAATCTTTTGGCTGAACTACCCCGTTTAGTGGCTCATACACTTCTTTGAGAGAGGATAAAATGAATCCATTCTGACATTTATATATACACAGAGAAACGGTGCTGCTCTTGACCAGAGAAATCTCGTCACCATAAAACATGGATTTTTTCTTGAAAGTAAACAGTGTCTGGGCACCATGGAAGTTTTCATTCCCTTTGCTGCACACTGTACATCACAAGCCCTTGGGATTCAGTTTAGTTCATATAACTTCAACCCTTATTTGACCTCCCATATTTGGAGTTTAGTAAATCGTGGTCTGTTTTTCAACCTGAGCAGCTCTTAAAATGTGCTGTAACGTGTTCACCTCATGTGTTCAGGAAAATATTCTTTAAGTATTAAAGCATAATTGCTCATGTTAGTCAAAGCAGGACAACAAAGATTCCTCGCTGGACTCGGTGACACCCTAAATAAATATTTAGGGTGTAAAAAGATGTTATGCATAACATTTTGAAAAGAAATGAAAATGATTCCATGTTTTACTTTGGCTTAGGAAATTTATGCTGTAGAAATGGTGTTTTTCTAATACATTGGTGTACTAAAACTTAATCTACTTAAATTTTATAGCTGATTCTGTCAAGAGGAAGCATTTCAGCAGATCTTTTATACTCGATTAAATCAAAACCATTAAAGCAATTTACAAAATTAGGCCTACATTTAGTCTCTCGTCTAGAATGGAAAAATCCAATGGGAAAATGCTAACTTTGAGGTGTGTGAGTAGATTTGTCAACTAATGGTTATTGCTATTATTTATTAAAAATGTGCATCTACATTTATTTAATCCATGTCTTCATTTGATTTGAAACAGTTTGCTGTAAACTGTAAAATATTCCCTCTGAATTGTATAACTTGACGTTACGTTCTTACAAGAGACAGAGGGAGGGAATGTTTTTTTTATCTTGAACTTCAAATCAGCTTTTATCTCTCATATGCCTCAATATGGTTTCCTTTTGCCTTTGTGTTTCCTGTCTTTGCTAGTCTCAGATTAGGTTCCTGGGTTGATGTGTTTATGTCTGGCCATTTGATGTTTCCAGACGGGGGATTGCATCTTTATTACATTTAGTTTCATTCCAGGCTGAAAAGTTTAAAAGTTAGTGTATCTAGGAGTCCATTTATCACATTAGCGCAAATAAATAATAATGCCCACTTGTTTAACAAAACATGATAGTACAGGGAGCCTTTTCATTAAATTCAGACCCATGACCCTAATGCATTTAAGATGGAGGGAAAGCAAAACAATTGTAGCTTTTCAACTACTATGGAAGTCATTACGCTGTTAAATGCACTGAACAATCCACATTGAATCACATACACTGTATATTGAGATTGTCGTCACAAGTCAAACATGAATTTGTTCTGCTAAAAAAAATAAAATGTTGCTTGTGTCTTTCTAGCTGACACACCAGCTGATGGCCTGTCTGGCAGTTATATAACAATAATAATGTTCTGCAAGAAATAGGGAGGGATTATCAGGAATTTTCATGAGTTACCTGGTTATGATTTTCATACACACTTCCACCAGTACACGCACATACTGTACAGTATATACAGTACTGTCAGTGGAAATAAATGATTTGATTATGCTTGATATGCATTAGCTGGAGCACTTTACCTCTTTGCCTGTGTCAAACAAACCTGGCAACACTGGAGATTTAACAGTATATGATCTTGCAATGCAGCATTTTAAATGTTATGAATAAACGTCTGTGAACAAGGACAGACATTCAGTTGGATTATATCTGTCTCTCTCTACAGGTGTAACATGGGGGAAGATTGTGTCTCTGTATGCTGTGGCCGGAGCTCTAGCTGTGGACTGTGTTCGGCATGGGCATCCAGCAATGGTGCACACTATTGTCGACTGCATGGGCGAGTTTGTTCGCAAAAGCCTTGTGTCATGGTTAAAGAGGAGAGGAGGCTGGGTAAGCAATAAATCCATTAATTCAGTACAATTCATTAACAAAAAAGTATGCTTTTATCGTGCTCCTGGCCCAAACATGCATAATACTTGATTCTGATTGCTCAGTCATAGCAGTTAGCAGTCAATTTCCTAATATTCGCCATTGTCCATATCAGTTTATGTTTAGCAGACCTTTCATTCGTGTAACAAAAACTGTCACTGCTTTCACGTTTCTCGTATCATGCTGTGGACTTGGTCTGTCTTACAAACACAAACGTCGCAATATTTCATTGGTATTGGATGGATTGAAACTGACTTCAGTTGTAGTATTACTGTAATATTGTTGCAGTGTTTTTTTTGTTGTTTTTGTGGATTTTTTTTTTTTAATGGATGCAACACCTTATTTTTCACTGGTGGGAAAAAATTGGAAATTTTTTTAAATGTACTTTGTCAAATGATCATATAAAAATGATTTCTGATGGATCATGTGACACTGAAGACTGGAGTTATGGCAGTTGAAATTAAGAAATGTCTCTCTTTTTGTGTCCATAAAATAAAAGTGAGTGATCATCAAAATTGGTTGACAATACCTTCTATTGTGTTCAGCAGAATACAGATTGTCATACAGGTTTGGAACTACATGAGGCTGACTAAATGATGACAGAATCTGCATTTTTGGTTGACGATATTTTTTTATTTATTTTTTTTAGTTTAACTGAAAGTACCATTGTGCTGTGTGTTTATAGATTTGAGCTAAGGCCCAGAAAGAAGCCAAGCTTCTGCCTTTCCATCTTTGTCCAGTATTTAGACAGAACGTGCAGTGTTCATGCAGCTTATGGGTGGGAATCTGATCAATCTCTCAGAAAGGCACAGTTCAGCGATCCTGTCGAATGAGGAGCTGTGCTGGTATGTGTGGCTGTTTTGGCAGGGCATGTCTGCAGTGTCTGTGCTCATTAGACTGTCTCTGTTTAGGCAGATTCAACATGGCACTGTGCCAGAGTCATCACAAGCTGCCTTCATTTACAGTAGGGCTATATGCAACTCCTATGCCTAACAAATTTCCTCAAAGTTTTCTAAATCTGCTCTTGTGATTTTGTAGATTATAACCTTTTGAAATCAATCAATAGTTTTGGCGCATATGAAGACATTTATGGGGTAATTAAATTCATATATTATATTTAAATGCCATATAATAACGGTTAGAAGTACTTACTATTTTTTTAAGATATCTGTTATTCTTACCAAGGCTGCAGTTATTTGATAAAAATTACAGTAATATTGTGAAATATTATTACAATTTAAATAACTGTTTTCTATTTTAATATATTTTAAAATGTAATTTATTCCTGTGTTGGCAAAGCTTAATTTTTAGCAGCTATTACTCCAGTCTTCAGTGTCACATGATGCTTCAGAAATCATTCTAATATGATCATTTTTGTGCTAAATTATTAAAAATGGTTCTTATTATCAATACTGAAACCAGTTTTTGCCACTTTCTTTTTTTATTTTTTATTAATTGCAATACCAATTTTGGTTTATCACAGTTTTCACAAAAATATTAAGCAGCAAAACAATTTTCAACATTGATAACAATAAGAAATGTTTCTTGAGCACCAAATAATTTTATATAGAATTATTTCTGAAGGATCACGTGAAACAAAAATACAGCTTTGCCATCGCAGGAATAATTACATTTTAAAATGTATTACAATAGAAAGCAGTTATTATAAACTCTTAATTAATTTAATGTATTAATTTAATACAGTTTCACAATAGTATTGTTTTTACTGTATTTTATTAATTTTTTAGACTTTTAAAAACACTACTTTTTTTAAGTCTTAATTTCAAAATTGTTAATATTCTTAATGTGAGTAATAAGATGTTGAAAAATTAGTAATATAAGAAATAATTCTTGGGAGAATCTCATAGTTAATTAGAATACAGTTATGTTTGATTTTCTAGGTCAACAAGTTTGATGTTCTGTCACATATTTAGAAGTGAAAACACAAAGAAAACACATTCAGAAATGATAAAGGATCAACTTTCAAATTATTGGTCGAGGTACAGCGTGAAAAAAGGCTTGGTTAATTAGGTAAGTGAAAGTCGTAATGGTTGCTTCTGGCAAAATCCTTCTCAACATTTTTTCAAGGTGTTCTCTTGGGAGTGTCCTGATTTTGCAACTGCGGTTCAAAATGGGCACACCCACAGACTGAACTCAACCTGAAAACAAGGACTTTATCATCTGGAGTACTAAAGTCTGTATAGTATAAAGCAGAGACTGTTAGATGGTATTTTCCATGTTGTTGATGTGAATATGTGGGTATTTGTGTCTACGTGCCGTTCTGCGTGTTTTGCTCTGTGGGATTGCCCTGGCAGCTGAATGAAGGGCCTATTCACACACAGATACACAAAAACACCACTCAGTATTTTTTTTAATTACAATTCCTAATTAAGGGATGTCCCCATCTCTCTGTGCCTTCATTTTCATTATCTCGAGTCGTCTCTTGATTTGAATTTCTCTTTCACATCTTAAATTATCAACAGTCTTTAAAAATGATGTAATACTATTGTGCAATCAGCTTCTGTTTGGCCAGAACAACTATACGATTGTTTTTTATTGATACTTTAACATAGATGCAATAAATAATTAAAAGTGACATTAAAACGTCAAATGTCACAAAAATATATTTCAAATAAATGTTTCTTCTGAACTTTCTATTTATTAAAAATTCTGGAAAAAATGTAGCTTGGTTTCCACAAAATTATTAAGCAGCAAAACAGTTTTCAACATTGATGATAATCAAAAGAAATGTTCTTGAGTACCAAATCAGCTTCTTATAGCGATTTCTGAAAGATCATGTAACTGGAATAAAGGCTGCTGAAAAATCAGCTTTTCCATCACAGAAATAAATACAATTTTAAATTACATTTTAATTGAAAACAATTACTTTAAATAGTAATAATATTTCACAATATTTCTGTATTTGTTTTAATCAAATAAATGCAGCCCTGGTGAGCATAATATTAAATGATCTATTTTGTGTGGGTGAAATGAGCCAAATCCAAACAAACTGAACTTCAATAATCTGAATGTGTATTCAGCTAATTTGGAGCTTTTATAACATTTGGCCAACCTGGTGCATGCTGCATGCTGAAATGTAACATGTTTAGACTATTCAATGTTGGCTTTGGCCTAAAAGGTACATACTTCAGTGCAAAAGTTCATTTTCCTTTTCCTATTGCCAGATGAAATTTAAACGCCAAGCTCCATATCTGAATGTTGCATTTTAATAGTGTTTTTTTCAGCACTATTGAGTATGTTGATTTGATATTTAAATATTTTCTTTGTTCTCTTACAGGCGGACATCACAAAGTGTGTAGTCAATACAGATCCCAGTTTCTGTTCTCATTGGCTGGTGGCAGCTGCCTGTGCCTGCGGTCACTACCTCAAGGCTGTGGTCTTCTACCTGCTCAGAGAAAAATAAAGAGAAGCACAAACAAGTGAAGGACAGCTGGACTCTTCCAAAACTGGCAGAAGGGGTTTCTAGTCACTGCTTAAGCCTTTCACTGCTCTTGATGCGTTTACACTTGCACAAAGTTTGCACTTTTCCTTTAAAAGGATATTCTTGCTCTCCAGGATGAACCGTTATCTTTAAGGCTTTGTTGTGTGTTTAACCTGGCCTCTTGTACTCTAGGCATTCCTTGCTGTTACCAATTTTATTGAACCTAATGTTGATATGCAAAATACCAAGGCCGGCAGGACACAGCTGAGAGGAAGCTATTGTGACCTTTGTGTTTGCGTTCAGGACCAATGTTGTCTATTCAGAAAGTTTCTGTGATTATTATTACATTTTTCACTGTCTCAAGTGGTTTTGATTATCTCAAAATACAGATATCCACAATGCATTATGAAAAATGACCAGGAGTTCATGAGAAAACAGATCTGTGTGAAATGGAGATCAATATCTGGATTATTTTCCTGTATTTCCCAAGTAAAAACTCCAAACTACTGTATGCAAATGACTGTGGGAGAGTGAAAACAAAGTAGATTATGGTTGACTAATAATGAAAAATAGATATAACGTTTCAGTTCATACCATTCTTCAAGTCAGAACCTGTCACTTTGTTTTTCATAGTGTTGTCTCTCTCTTTTTTTGTAATTTATTTTTTTTCTGTGTAATATTTTCCCCAAACTTAGATGTGGTGTTGTTGATGCCACCTTGAACAACTGCGATATCATGGAGCCATCAGTATAACTTAAAACTTGGTGTTTTATAATTGTTTGTTTCGTTATTTTGTTCTCTTGTATAGTTCAGTTTATACAAAAATAGTTGAAAACTACACATTGTTGTGTATGCTACACTGAATGTATGCAAAATAAAAAATATAAATATAATATTATTTAAAGTATTTACTCATCTTTACTCCGGGTTGGAAAAACCATTAACATAATAATAAATCCTTCATGCTGATAATTCTACACAACATTAGTGTAATTGGTGGAAAGCGAGTGGGAGGATGCAGTTTAGATCAGATAGCATAGTTAGAGATATTGTTCCTATGGTGATCACTCTTAACATGTGGTTTCACTTACCCAGAACCAGCCAAAGAAACTCGGACTTTGAGAACAACACAGAAATGAAGGCCTATAAACAAAGCATAGCAATGCAAATGAGCGTGTTTTACACACGACCATAGCTATTGGCAAGACATGAAAGAGTATGATATTCTGTGTTCATTAAGATAAATGTTAGAGCAAATATTTCGAAATATGATCCAGCATATTTTTTGATATGGCTAATACTGTCAACTTGACTTACTATTTATAATTAAACTTTCTGCGTGATTAGTTCCGATTTGCGATAACTCATTGACACCTAGTGGTTTTAAATGGAACTACAGGTGCCTATTGCTTTAAAGACGAAGCGCAAAGACTAGTGTTGTGAGGATGGCATTTAAAATAAAATTAAGCTATTGATTACTTGAAATTGTTCTTAATTTATGAAAATATCTATCGTGATATGTGTTCATTAGATTGAATCTGTAATGTATTTAATTCCCCTTTTTGTCATTGTTATCTCTACTCTCTGTTTATTATTATTATGTTTTTTTCAAAGTAGGCCTACATACAATTAAATAAGCCATAAAATATTTTAAGATCTTTACAGAGAAACCTAAAGGAGGGCGTAATAGACATTACTTCAGATAAACTTCCCAAGAAGAATTATTACCCTTAATCTGTTATCAGTTATATTGGAGCCAGTATTACAGTCCAAAGAGAGGATCATATATTCATCTATTTTAATTACTTTGTAGAATGTATCAAAAATCATCATCGATACCTGCTTCCAAAAGTCTTTGGAATAATCACAGTTACAGAATAAATGTGTGAGAGTTTCAGAATGAGAATTACCAAAAGATCATTGAGGTGAGAGATGTCTTCTTTAAACTTATTTGGCAATAAAACAATTGTTACTTGCTTGTTGACCATATTTGATCAATAGAACGTATAGGAAAACAATATTTTCCATTGCACAAGTGCTTTTGGATAACAATGTATATTGTTTCTGAGCTTTAATAAAACATTAACACACACAAGAGGGATGACGTCCGCGTCCTGTCACATAATTTCTGTTGCACTTGCAGTCAGATGATGAAGAATATTTAGTTAAATAATCAAACAGTCATTCTTGAGACATGGGACAAAACATGTCCAGCAATTGTAACTGCTATTAGATTTAAAAAAGACAAATATTTTCAATTGTAAATTAATTGTTAATAATAAAATGTATTTAACACAATTATCCCCTTAAATTTCATTTTATCATTATTATGTGAAATCTATGACAATTATTGTCTTCTCATTACAGCTAAAACAGCGTGTCCACAGAGAAGAGTTCAATCATTCATATGCTATAACATGGATAAAAATGTTTTTTAATGATAAAAATGAGCTTGTTTTATCAAAAGCAACACTTAATAATGTCTCATATCAAAGCAAGGTTGTTTTTCAGTGACACATGCATGTTTCATAAGGTTTCAAAGTTGTGTCCCCATTTTTTGTCAACACCATCAGACATTCATTAAAATGTAATAAAATCAGGGTATATCAGGGGCAGCTGTCACTCTAGAGACCCCCTTGCCACAATCCTCCTCTGCTTACATACAGACTCTGGTCAGTTTTATAGTTTTAGAATATTTTAAATCCTAATGTTAATATTTCCTGGTCACAACAATGATATGTCAACACCATCTTCCAATTTCTGAGGAAATGATTTGAAATATTAGATCATTTTATTCTCCTGAAGCAGGTTCCATTAGCATCTAGCATCAACAGAAAAAAACACAATGGCTACTACTGTGAACTCCATTTGTTTGAAATGCCAAATTTGTCAACGCCGTCAGATTTTGTGTTCCAATAATTCTTGAATAAAAGCTTTATAAACAATAACATACTCACTGTTTGTTGTGTTTGTTTTAATACAGTAATTGTTTGATTCAATGTATTTCATAGTTAAAAAGACTACAAATTCAGGTTTTCGTCACCAACGTCAGATGTGTCACCTCCGTCAGAGGAATATTTTATTATGATATTTTATATTTGTGAGGAATTGTTGGTCACATGTGGAAGTATAATATGTCGGCTAACATGAGAATGTGTTTTAAAATGTTCAAAACATCTTGAATGCTGTTAAAGTTGAAATTATATTACACAGTCCAAGGTGAAAAGCGCATTTTGTTAAAAAAAGAGAAAAGTTGGGAGGTTGAATCAAAGCATAGCTCAGTAGCTTAGTACATATAACATACATAAATGTAGTTTCATTTGGTTTTATTTTTTCAATATTGCACCCACTTCTCAAGAATGACTGCAAAGACAATGAAAGGTGGATCGCCCAATCTGTTCAATTTGGGTTGATGAAAGGAAAAATAAAAATCATATTCCAAACAGTTAAGTTAAAGACAAGAGCACGGACTGGGATTTTAAACTTGCAGGTGTTTGTAGTTGACTATACTTTTTATGCATTATCTCTACATCAAATCTCAGCAAAAAATATATTTTATGTTCATTTAGATTTGTTCGTAAAATAATATTGATGCATAATATAATATTAAAATATAAATAATTATTGAACATTTTTGAACAATTACAATTTAAGTTTTTTTATTATTATTAGCTAGTAAACTAGTAAAGCTACACATTATGAACAGTTATAGGTTTAAGCAGTCTATTAGCAGTTAGTTAGTGTGCTACACTCTAAGAGAAGTCTGTAAAATAGGGCACAATCTACTATGAAGGGATTTTGATTTTTCACAGGTTTTGTACCTGTATTTAAAATGACACATTGTGTTTTCGGGTTACAATGGGAAATGGATAATTGTATAACGGATAATGTCCTGGAAACTGACTATACCTTTTCCACTTTTCTAGATATTTATCTTACAGCGTACTAACTGATCAACAGTCTCAAGTACAAGCTACTAACAAGGTGTATCATAAATGAACAATTATTAAATTATCATTATTATTAAGTTGAACTAAGTTAAACTTAATTCACGTGATGTGTGTACTGCTATGCATCTTTGGTTTCCTCTTTTTGTGTAATTTAGATGGAAAATGTGCCTTTTTATTGTTCGAGTCACTTATTTTGTCAAAGTTGCCAAATAAATAAATTCCAAAAATAGCTTAATTTGTTGCTAGGTGCTTTTGAAAGAAAAAGTTGCTAGGGTCGTCCGAAAAGTTGCTAAATTTAAATTTAGCAACTAAACTGCTAAGTTGCCAACACTGCAAGTCTAGCTTGTTTACATCCACTTCCTAGAGAACAACATGTCCCACCTTTGGATAAATTCTATTGGTCAAAAAGACCACCAAATTCACTGAATTGATCTGATTGGTTATCACAGTAATGACGCATGCTGACCAAAGCGGAAGTGCTTTTCTATTGGTCAGTGCAGTGTGAGGAACACTCAACAAACAAGATAGGCTGAATCACTGTCGGGATGGATGCAGGTAAGAAAACAATTCCTTTACATTTTGGTCATCTGTCTAGATGTCATGAAATTGTTAAAAAGCAGAATTCTTCTATCATCAACCAAGTACGCGCCTGTTATTGGAGAGGCCACCTCTACAGTTTGGAAATTTGTCGTTAAATATGGTACATAGATGTCCCAACTGGACAGTAAACCAGAGCAGTCTGCTGTCAGATGAGGGATGGACACAGTATTGTTTTCTAGATGTCATTGCACCAAAATGCTACTGGCTCCCTTCAGAACTGTTAGGCTGTATTGGCTGTGTTTTAGAGTCTAGTCAGCTGCCTACCTTGAGCAGTTTTGGACATCACATCATCCATTTCTGCATACTCTAATAATCTGTTTGCCAATAGGATAGGGACTTTAACATACTGTTTCATGTCTATAACCCTTTGGTGCATGACATCCATTAGAATTAACAATTTTGTAACCGTTTTAAAAAACGTGAAACTTATGGGACAACGTGAAGTTGCACGTACACCGTGGTAAAAAAAAAAGACAGTAAAATTGGTGAAAAAAATCAGGTAACTTACCACTTTAAAATAAAGCTCAACTTGTTAATATTAGTTAAATCGGATAACAACAAAAATGACAAATTACTATTAAGCTAGGTTAAGGTTAATTTATAAATATAGTTTTAGTCATTATTAATTCATAATAAAGGATTATCTTATAAATCTTGAAATATTTAAAATGCATATGTAAAAATTAAAACCCGAGTAACAGAAATTAGCTTGGATAAGTTAAAATGTATTTGTTGTATGTCTTTAATCGCATTGGACAATGTGCATCTCTCTCAGGATACATTGTTTGAAAAAATATGATTATAAATAAATAAATAATGACATATAGATGGCCTACTAAAAAAACTGAAAAGATGTTGAAAACAATGTCTTTGTTTTCACTCAATCAAAAGATCTTTTTTGCTGTTAGTCTGTAAGTTATTGAACGTCCAGTTGGCCATTGGCTTTTCTTTCAACAGCTACTCTAACATACGACTCATTGCGCTTTGGAGAGATCGAAGATTTCCCAGAGACCTCCGAGCCTGTCTGGATTTTGGGAAAACAGTTCAGCGCTCTAACAGGTAAGGAAATTGGAGACATCGAAGGTTTTGTGCTGTTGTGTTTGTCTCTTGTTTCATGATGTTCTTTGTGTCCCAGAGAAGGATGAGATTCTGGCAGACGTCACCTCACGTTTGTGGTTCACGTACAGAAAGAACTTCCAGCCAATTGGTGAGAGTCAGAGTCCTCAATCTTGATCTCACTGTCCAATGACTGCATTTAATTATTCATCTGGATAGTCTGTTTAGATTTACAGGTGGTTTGTTAATGGATGTGATGTTACAGGGGGCACTGGGCCCACTTCAGACACCGGCTGGGGCTGCATGCTTCGATGTGGACAGATGATTCTTGGGCAGGCCTTGGTCTGCAGGCACTTAGGTAGAGGTAAGACAAACCTGTGTTCTGAGGTTGGTGATTATGGTGTCTGCTGTTGTCTGAGATGGTTGTATTTTTTATTAGACTGGACATGGAGTCCAGGTCAGCGGCAGAGAGCAGAATATATCAGCATTCTCAATGCCTTCATTGACAAGAAGGACAGCTATTACTCCATTCATCAAATAGGTACTACTCATCATCTACCTGCTGCCTGCATATTATAGGAATCGTGTTAAAGTTACTCTTTTGGTGGGTAAGTTACTGCATTGACATTGCTTGTTGTTTTCCTCAGCTCAAATGGGTGTTGGTGAGGGCAAGTCTATAGGCCAGTGGTATGGTCCAAATACAGTGGCTCAGGTACTCAAGTAAGTTGGCCAAGTCAAATTAAATACTTAGTTTTTTTGTTTTTTTTAAATCACCATTCTCCTTTGCTTCTTGTGATTTTTACTACATAATATAACCGGAAAATGTTATTAAAGCTCAGTAATCCTCAAATAAACTACTTTTGCTTGACTGTCTTTGCATAAAATCAAATACACTTTGTGCCCATCTAGGAAACTGGCAGTTTTTGACACCTGGAGCCGACTGGCAGTTCATGTAGCTATGGACAATACTGTGGTCATAGAGGAAATCAGTGAGTTCTCTTTCATAGTGCATCTTTAGTAGGCTTAGATGGAATCTGCAGACCTTTGCTTTTTCTGCATTTAGAGGGGAATTTGTGGAATTCTGGGAATGGATTTGAGCTGACTATATATTACTCTTAATAGTAGCCAAAAGCATGAAGAAATTAGCCAGTATATTTAAAAGTATAGTTCACTCCAAAAAAATGATTCTGTCATTATTTACTCACCATCATGTAATTCCAAACCTGTATGACTTTCTTTGTTTCATGGAACATAAAGGAAAATATTTTTCTAAATGTTTTGGCTAAATTGTCCATAAAATGGAAGTAAATTCAGCATTCCTCAAAATATCATCTTTTGTTTATTGCAGAAGTGAAAAAGTTAATTAATCAGCAAGTATTTATCCCCTTTCTTTAGTATTTGGTTGAACCACATTCAGATATATTATTACAACTCTCGTTTTTGTTTTAAATTTTGCACAGTGTAATGGAACACAATTAGCGCATTCCTCCTTGCAAAAGCACTAAAAGTGAAGCAGTTCCTCCTTTCAGAGATGTACAGTGAGATTGAGGTCAAGACTCTGACTAAGCCACTCAAGGGCATCAATTTCTTCATTTGAAGCCACTTCAGTGTTACTCTGGCTGTGTGCGTTGGGTTGTCCTACTAAAATGTCCTCAGTTTATAGTTTCTGCCAAAAGGGAGTAGGTTTTTATCTAAAATTTCCAGGTGCTATGCAGCATTCATCAATGTTAAGGAGATTGCCAGTGCCTGCTGCTAAAAAGCACATCAAATTGCATATTTCAGATTGAGGTAGAAAATTTCATTTCAGTTTAATGACAGCACAACATCTTTTATGTCTTTGTAGCATCTTCTAATGACATTTTTCTATTTTTATAAATAAGCTTTATTTGTAACCCTTTCAAAAATATTTTTTTATGCAACAGCTCAAAGATCATTGCTCCATGGATATCATTATCAATGGCATCTAATTGAAGTGTTTTTTTTTCAATGGGAACAAAACAATAATTTTTAAATACTTTAATCCAACTGAAATAATGCCAGTTTGTTTTTTACAAAGTCAGACGTAGATGATGTAATAGTAGCTCAGCTTGACATCGTGTGCTGGTGATGTACTAAGTGTATTTAATCCTTCAAATATTCGATTACACGTTGTGTCATCGGTACTTGCACAGAGAGATGTTAAATGTAGCTCAACTATGCAAAACCTGCTGCACATGTAAACATGCACTGGGAAAAGTGTTGTAAGATGTTATACATTTTGAGACCGTAAATTGTGAAAAAATTTTACAGGCTGAATAGTTGTTGTTTTTTCTTTTAAGGCTGTAAGAGTAAATGACTTAATGTTTTTTGTTCTTGGCTGTCTGTAGAGAGGTTGTGTATGCCGTGGCTGGACTTTGACAGGGGTGCATGTGCGGCATCTGAAGAGCCTCGGGAAATGAATGGCGATCTGGAAGGGGCTTGCGCTCTGGCAGAAGAGGAGACAGCTCTGTGGAAACCCCTTGTTCTGCTGATTCCACTAAGACTGGGCCTCAGTGACATCAACGAAGCCTATATTGAACCACTCAAGGTAAATTATCTGTCGTATGAATAGATAAAATACTCAACTGTTAAGATCAGACAGTAAGTCTGAGTAAGATACTAATTCTTTATTGCTTTAATGATCACCTATTCAAGTTTGCTGACTGTTGGACTTCTTTCTTATATCTTATCCACAGCAATGCTTCATGATGCCTCAGTCTTTAGGAGTAATAGGTGGGAAGCCGAACAGCGCTCATTACTTCATTGGATTTGTAGGTAAGCAGAGTTTTTCAAGCTAAAACTATAAAAAAATCAGTTCCGATAGCAAAGTAAGTAAATTAGTAAACTCTTCGCATATCTTTATATTATTATATTAGCATAACAAAATAATGTGTGCCCAATCAACGTCTATGGTATTTTGTCGCAAATTTGTCTAGTTGCATGGTAGAAGCTAGTTTATTACATAGATGCCAATATATATATATATATATATATAGGTAGTGTGACATGTCCTTATTCTTAAAACCACAAACAAAAATATTGCTTGATGAAAGACTGTGCATCTCAGACTACATTCATTTAAACATTGTTTGTTAATCACAATGTGCTTTGTGCATTGAATTATTTTTTCATATGCTATTATTGGGTCATTTCTCCAGCTCACATTTTTGAATATATTCTAAAGAATGATAAACACATATGGTGATGAAAGCCAAAATATTAAATGTCATGTTAATGTTGAAACTAGAATTGTAGCTTGTTTCCCGCTATCAAAACAATTACATAAAACAAATATTATTTATTCTTCAGATATTTCCTTTTAAATGTAATAAGTATCAGCTGTATACAAAGTGACTAACATTTGGTTTTCAAACACTGAAAATGGGCAAAATTCAACAAATTGGTCACAGTCACATTGGGTTCCCCATATCTCTGGGGTTGAACCATAGAGGGCCTTAAAAAATGAAGACTACAAAAAAGTTTATTAAGAACCAGAATTTAAATTAATATTGAGATTTTGTTATACTTCTTGAGTTACAAGCATGCAAATTTCGGAAAAAGAATATTATGGTACTCAGACGGGTATGTTTTGATAGAGGAAAATAAGATACATTTCCAGTTTCAACACTATTTGTTCTTCCTTTTTAAAATGAAAAATAAAAGTATCATCTGAATGCAAAGTGTTCACAGAAAATGTGTAATGATTTACTCTTGGAGCCATGTTAAGATTGCAATATTTCTGGAACTGAATCAAATAGGGCCTTAAAAATGAAGATGCCACAAGGAAAGTTTCTTAAGACCCGATATCTAAAAGGGCATTAAGAGATCTATAATACTTTTTTAGTTGCAGGCCTTTCTCAAAACTTGCTCTTCCTTTGAAAAGTGCTATTTCCCCATTTTTGAATGGTCACCATTGGCACATAATGCAACAAAGATTGCTGAAGAGATTTTACTAAGAGACCTACCAATCTCTGTGTAAAAATAACATTATGATGCTGCCATCTTTCTGAGGTCATTTTTAACCCCCTGTAGTTTGGCTCTGAATCTCAGGTGAAAATTAAAATTTTGACCCCCCCTTTACAAAATAGTGGATTAGTCCGTAAATATTCATCCATGACATTTAATATTTTGGCGTTCATCACTATACATGTTTATCTTTCTTGAGAAAAAACATTAGCAAAATATTGAACCGGGGATCTCTGAGTCGACACAGAATGACCCATTTATGTCTGAGTGCTAAAAATACACTGAAATGGTCAAGTTGAGGCAGAGGCACATTACCTTGCTCTCAGTAGTCATTCCATTCACTACGATAAACCAAGATTTGCCCACCCTTATTTTTCTTTTTTATTGTTATAATATATGAAGCATAGTCATAGATCAAGTAGTATCTACTGCTAAGGGGCATGGGGTGGGATCACTGATAGTAAATCAAATTTTGAAACATTTAAGTAATGTTTAATAAATAATTCGAACTGTGTAATTCTAAACCTCCGGTAAATGGGATCCTACGTAATCTTATTTTATGTTTCACTCTCTTCATACTTTACCTAGAGTTAACGATTAATCTTGGTTATTCGTAATCTGACATGTCACACTATATATATTCCTAAACCCTGGGTTACTGTTATTATTTGCATACATGCAGTCAAAAGTCATGACTAGATGAACACAAATTAACATTTGGCTTTCATCCATTGAAAATGGGTAGGATTCAACAATTTGGACATTGAATCATATTGGGCTCCCCATATCTCTGGGACTGAACCATACTGGGCTTTTGTTCTTCAGCCTATGTTCTTTCAATACAAAAATAATCAGCTGAATGCAGAGTGACCACATTTGGTTTTCAGCCACTGAAAATGGGTAAAATTAAACTAATTGAACATTGAGTCACATGGGCTCCCCATATCTCTGTAATCGAATAATATAGGGCCTTAAAAATGAAGATTACAAATGAAAAGTTTATTAAGAAAACACATTTTCTGATGATATTAAGATTTTTAATACTTTGAGTTACAGACATGCACATTTTGGAAAAAGAATATTTATGGCACTCAAACATGTATGATCCAGTGTATGTGAATCTCTAGGATTAGCTGATAATTTGGTACCAGATACTGAAAGCAAAGATTCACATACTTTTGCAATGCACAGATATGTAACAATGGATCATTTTTCTCAATAAATAAATGACAAAGAATTTTTTTTTGTCTCATTTGTTTGATTGGGTTTGTCTAATTTCAGGACTTCTGGATCTAATTTCAGGAAAATCTGATGTGTTTTGGGTCATACTTATGCAGAAATATAGAAAATTGTAAAGGGTGCACAAACTCTCAAGCAGTACTGTATAATGCAACAAAGATTACTAAAGTCAACAGATTTTACTAATAGACATACTGATCTCTGTGTAAAAATAATATGATGCTGCAATCTTTCTAAAGTCATTTTTACCATCCTGAAATTTGGCTCCGAATCTCAGCTGAAAATCGCCATTTTAACCACAGCCTACAAAATAGTGGATTACTCAGTAAATATTCATCCATGACACAACATTTTTTGGCTTTCATCACTATACATGTTTATCTCTCCTCAGAAAAAAACATTGACAAAATCAAAAATTTGAGCCGGGGACCACTGGTTGAGTTGACACGGAATGACCCTATTATTAAAGTAATACAAACACATCTTTGTTTATCTGAACCACTGCTGTTATACTGTAGTAGCTAGAAGGTTTATCTGTGGTTTAGTCCAGATTATATAAATATTAAATGTTGTACGGAAGTATATTGTGTTTCAAAGTGCTTCATTATCCTTTCTTATTGATGCGCACCCTACAGATCATGAGCTCATTTATCTAGACCCTCATACCACTCAGCCAGCTGTGGACCCAAATGAAGATGGTCAGTTCCTAGACGACTCCTACCACTGCCAGCACCCTCCCTGCCGAATGCACATCTGTGAGCTTGACCCCTCCATTGCTGTTGTAAGTAGAGCTTATTGTGTAAGAGACAAAATGATCAATTTCAGTATCATTTACATTCACCCAGTAGTACTTAACTGATTAAACCCTTTTAATCCCATATAACATTTAACATTGTGACCAAAATGTATTTTTCAGTTTGAATGATCTTAAAATATGTATTATTGATGTATTATACACATAATTGTCAGTAATAAATTGGTTCCAGATTTCTTGATTTTTAAGTAAACGTAATTGCTAAAAATTGTCACATGACTACAGCTGTTTAATTCCCCTGAAATATGATGTCAGTGTCAAAATAATATACAGGACAATTATAAAAAATTTGATTAGGATGTTTTTTTTTTTTGGTGGAAAAAAAAAAGACTTTTATTCAGCAAGAATACATTAGTTTGATCAAACGTGAGTTTATTTATTTATAATGTAATAAAAAAATGTAATTCATATAAATTGTGTTTTTTGAACTTTCTATTTATCAAAGAATCCAGTCCAATCCAAAATGTATCATGGTATCCACAAAAATATTAAGCAGGACAGCTATAATAATAATAATATGTTTCTTGAGTACCAAATTATTTCTGAAGGCACTGAAGACTGGAGTAATACCTGCAGAAAACTCAGTTTTGCCTTCACTGGAATAAATTACACTTTAAAATACATTAAATACAATTGTTATTTTAAATTGTAATAATATTTAACAATATTACTGTTTTTGATCAAATAAATGCAGCCTTGGTGAGCAAAAGAGACTACTATTTTCAAAAATATTTACAAAAATCTTACCGACTCCAGTGTGCATATAGTATTCATATAGTAAATCATGATCACAATACATGTAAATGTGCATAGTCGCATCGGTGGGAAAACACAGAGCCCCATTTTCAATAAGTAACTGATTCACATTAAACGGCTGTAGATTTCATAGTATTGTTAGTTATTACATAAAGAGGAATATGTATTTATTCTGGGATTATTATTCCATTTTCCCCACAGTTGCCTAATCAAAAGAGTGAAACATGCTCACTTGTCTGGGGAAATTTTGGGAATTAATTGTTCAGTACAGTTGTTGTTGTTAAAAGCTGCAGAAAGTAATTTCCTTTGAGTAACAATATCATCTATGCCAAATTTGATCCATCAGGGCTTCTTCTGTCAAACAGAGGATGATTTTGATGACTGGTGTGCACAGATTCGTAAGGTACTTAAGCCATAAATTACTTTAACATTTTTAGTAGCCTCAGTTCATGTTTGTACCTCTGGCCCACTCTTTGTTTTTGTGTTTACCTTGTGCAGGTTTCAAACTGTAGAGGTCTTCCTATGTTTGAATTGGTAGACAGTCAGCCATCTCATCTAATTACCACAGATGTACTTAATCTCACTCCAGGTAATCTCTCATACTGTTTGTTCATGAATTCAGAATTGTATGAGTTTGCAAAGAGTTACATTTATAAATATACACCATTATATTTCATTTTTCCTTACCAGACTTTTCGGATTCAGACCGGCTCGAACGCTTCTTTGATTCTGAGGATGAAGAATTTGAAATCCTGTCCTTGTGAAGAGCGTTTGCATTTGCCAGACTTTCAAAATTCTGTGGTAGAGCCTCTTCAGAGGAAAGAGAAGGATACCATTGACGTCCAAAGCCACTGTGGCATAGTCACCTGCGTCAAACACACAGCTTTCCTCATACACAGCTATGCTGACTGCTCTGTGTCACCCTGAGTGAGCCGAGGTCAGGTGTCATGGTCACAGGCACTCAGGATCATCAGTATGTATGTACTTAGTCGCATTTGTGTATCCATATTGAGTCTTAACACTATAGATTAATTTTTAAGTGATATGGTGCCTTTTTACCTCCTTAACTTAAAACACAGGTTTGCCATAACACATTTTATGGTTTTGGTCTGGAGACCTGCTAATCAGATTTGATTTAGCATTTACTCTCAACCAATGAAAGTCAGTGAAGTTTTGGACCTGTATGTAATTGTAAATGACAACCAAGGAAGGTTGGGCATTTGCAGATTGGGTAGGACGGCTTGTGTAATTATACAATAATTATTTTGTCTTGATGTTTCAAATCTCTGTACACAAGTTTATTTTATGATTATTTATTTAATCAAAGCATTAAAAAAATTAAAACAATAATTCTGTATTTTCTGTACTATTCCACATAGTGACAGAAAAAACATTCAAATGTATATTAAAAGTTTCAGGTGATCCGTTCACCTCCACAGTTCTCCAACTGGCTGATTCTGGGCTAAACGGATGATGTCTTCACTTAAACCCTTAATATCTTTGTGCACCTCTTCTATGGTCCTTGCAGCATCAATTACCTAGAGATTGAAAGACCGAGATTAAACTAATTTGAGGATTATATACTGCAAATTTACAATAATTTGGTGTACAAAACAAAATAAACAACCTTCCAGTTGACTGAGGCATCTTGCATGAGCTCTTCAAATCTTTGATGCACTGTCCGTTGGAAGGTGCTGGTTTCATACCGTTCAATTCCATATTCGCCACGGTTTGCTGCCATATTGGGATTGAGCTGCAAAAACATCACCAGGTCTGGTTTTGGAAGTCCAATATCTGGATTCATGCACCACTCCAGAGAGAAGCCCTGAACATATAGAAAACAACTAAATTAATGTCTCTACAAAAAGAGAGACATTAATTTTTTTCCCCTCTCTCTCTGATTTGTGATGAATATTAAGTTCAAAATGACAGCATTTAATACAATATTTATATTGTTAATTTATATAAACTTATCAAAAGTCTTTACTGCCACATGAAATTACATTAATTTCTCTCAAATCTTATTGACCCCAACCTTTTAAACAGTAATGTGCATGATCATACTTTATAAACTAATACAATATTTTCTTTCCCCTGTATTGGAGTAACAGTAACACTCACAGGCTTGGCACTAGTGAAAGCAACTCCAGAAAACGCATAGCGGTCCACCACTAGATTGATTCCTTGTTCCAACTTCTGTTTCATCAGAGGCCTGAAGTAAGTAAACAGACTGATTGGTTGACATAAGTGGGTTGATCCACATAATGAATGAGCCATTCCTGGGGCCCGTTTCAGAAAGGGGGTCAAGTGAAAACTCGAAGTATGTTAACCCTGAAATGAGGGAAACTGGGTTTTCCGTTTCAAAATGGGAGGTTTGTCAAACCGAGAAAGCAGGATAAGTCAAGCCCGTTTCTGAAAGAGAGGTAACTTCTACTCCGAGCCAGTTACCGTAGTAATTTACTCTGTGAACCTAACCTGGTCGGGAGCAGGTTTTCTTCGGGAAACCCAGAGTTTCTTTCGGTCTCCTGCCCCTGCCTCCTGGGGGGAAGTCGTGTGGGGGAAGTCGTGGCCTAATGGTTAGAGAGTTGGACTCGTGATCCAAAGGTTGCGGGTTCGAGTCTCCGGCCGGCAGGGATTGTAGGTGGGGGGAGTGAATGTCCAGCGCTGTCTCCACCCTCAATACCACGACTGAGGTGCCCTTGAGCAAAGCACCGAACCCCCAACTGCTCCCCGGGTGCCGCAGCATAAATGGCTGCCCACTGCTCCGGGTGTGTGTTCACGGTGTGTGTGTGTGTTCACTGCTGTGTGTGTGCACTTTGGATGGGTTAAATGCAGAGCACGAATTCCGAGTATGGGTCACCATACTTGGCTGAATGTCACTTCACTTCACTTCACTTCACTTCACTTTTTATAGTGTTAGCGAAGTTTAAATACCTTATTCATTCACGCAGCAAAATTTATTTTCTTACTGAGTATTTTTTTCTTATTTCAAGTACAAATATAAAAAAATTCTTAATATGCATTTTATATATGAAAAATTGTCTATATTTAGTCTTGTTTCCTGGGGGATTTTCCTTTTAAGTGCATTTTACATAAAACAAGTAAAATTGTACGCCATAGGGTAAGAAAAATAATCTTAATGCAAACTGAAACAAGAATATTTTGAATTTCTTACCCCATTGGAAGATAATTTGCAAAATAAGAAAAATGCACTTTAAAACATCAGAGATGCAGAGCACATTATAAGTCCGCTGTATGCAGATTTTAAGGAAAGTGTGCATCCCTCTCGCACTTATTCTGAGAATTTTTCCTGGGTACAAATCCGTCAAAGAGGAGTTTCACAGGACTGTCAGTCAGTGGTGTGAAAATTGATTTAAACGAAGCTAATCTGATAAGTGACGCCCACTTGATAACTTCTTTCTGTGACGTCTGGAAGTAACCCAATAATCTGAATTTCCTTCAGGATTTCCAGTGTGGAAGCTTGGATGCATTGATGACAAGCATATCCCCAGCATCGCCCCTTCTCAAAATGAAACTGATTACTCTATGGAATGGAAGGGTAGTACAAGCCGTAACCACCACCACAGCTGTTAAATAAACAAATTATTCAAAATTTTTTGGTCATCTTTATTTCTTAATTCAAAAGCAAAAGTTTTTTTTTTTACTTTTGGATTTGAGAAATCTTCCAATACTTGACCATCTCCTCTTCATCTGTCAGTGGTGCTGGTGCATGGGAGATCTCTACAGGATGAGCAGCAACAACTCTCGCGAAGCTACAACCATCAGAGAGAAATTTACCCAGTATTTCTCATCTACCGAGGGTGCAGTCCCATGGCAGGAGAACATTTAATGTTACATTATGTGAATAACCAAAGAATAAACTAATCTGTAATATACTACTTAATAAACTAATTACATTAATACAACTTGCCTCATTGCCTTTTCAAATTATAATTTACTGATCAGTTCAATTGTTTTAGAAACATTCACATGTATTAATTAACATTGTAAAAATAATTTTTTTTAATAAAAAAAGGAAAAAACAAAAAAAATTACAATAATGATTAGACTAAGGATATGAGTTAGACAATCACCTCTGTTTCCACTGACTAACCCCCCGAACCACCCCACCTTACTCAAACTCAGCTTCATAAAGAACTTGCTCGATTTTCATTTGCACTTCGGCTTTTTTCTGCAGAGGAAGTCTCTTAAATGTTCCAACGAGACTCATGAAATAGAGTTCATCGTAGTCTTGAGGTTTACTCCGGTTACTTAGAATGCTCTTCTGGAATTCAGAGAGGTCTGGCTCTGCACTTCTCCTCCTCTTTCCCATTGAGGGACATCTAGAAACCTGGGTGACAGGTGTAGGACACACAGACTGGATGTTTGCTGGCTGACTGCTGCTGCTGGTGGATGCCAGGGGCTCTGGCTCTACAGGAAGTAGGGTCAAGGTAATGAGGCCCTCACTTTGACTGTAAATAAAAGAAAGTTTATTTTAGCAGAAAAACAAATCATGACTTAAGATTGATAAAGTATGTTATTATGTATTAGCTTTTACTCAAGTAAATACTGCATATTTCAATTATCCAAATACTGACAGCTACCCGTACTTTCTATATAGTATCCAAACTTCTGTAGAAAGCTACCTCATTACATTCGGAGCCTATGAGGCCTGTGGGATGTTGGATGACGTTGGCCTCTCCTTCACAAATCGCTCCAGAAAGCTGAGAGCATTCGTGAACATCCATTTCCTCTGACTTCCTCCCTCAGAGCTACTTCTCTTCTCCCTTTCTGCTTTCCTCTCCTTTATATACTTATCCCTCAAATATTTCCACTTCTTTCTGCCCTCATCCTCTGAATAAACATAATGATTAATGTTCAGAGGACAGATACATGGAACATTACATGTTTGCAAACAATTGTCATTGACTGACAGAGCATTATTCCCTACCATTTTATATATAATACTTATAGGAAATACTATTGATGAGAAAAAAATGCATTTTGCATGACACTGAAAAATCTGATCTTCGAAAAGAAAAAGTAACGGGTAGCATGACTGATACACCAGTTAGTAAACATTAATGTAAAACAGTATCATGCTTACCAGTTATTCCAAGCATCTCCATGCATTGTTCCTCTTACTGGAGTCAAAATAATGAGGGCTTGATAAGAAACACGGGATATGTGAACGGCCCCTTCTGTAACCGAGAACTCAGTTTCCCATGCACTTTACAAGATTAATGTTAACATAACCTACACCATTTCCCATCGGTTTGCAGAAAACAGCAGGTGAACAGAATGATCCTCCAGATTACTCTTCTTCTCCAGGTATGAACTGATCAGCTGACCAATTTTAGTGGTCCTGTCTGTTAAAACAAAAACACTGACACGGATGAAGGCTGTCTCTCAAACCCCAGTGAGCTGCCAAATCACGGCCTTCTTTATATCATTAGATCCAGGCAAAACGGCTCACTTCTTTTAGTTTTGTTTTTGGTGACAGTTATAAAGACTACAGGATGCTCCACTATCATTTTAATATTTCAGTATCAAGAGTCTGTAAAGGTAAGGCTTCACAAAATGGTTTACCATGGGATAACTAAAGACAAGCGGAGGGAAGTCATTTTACCTGGAAAGCGCATAATTTCTGCCGCTCGTCCGCTCTGCTCTAAAGCATGTACGAGCTTCTGACATTGTGTAGTTTTCCCGGCTCTATTTACTCCCTCGAGAACAATTAAAGCTCCTCTTCTGCAAGACATGGCTCTTAGAAACACTGTATAAAAAGGCAAAACGACAGGGAGCATATATGACATACTGACAGTGTCTAGCAAATCATTCCTAGCCGTGATCTTTTGAGCGGTACATTTCTTTATAAAAAAAAAACAACATACGTAACATCCTCCCAGTCCTACGGTATCCGCGAAAGGAGGACCAATCAAATGCGATTCCTCACCAATCCGACCTCCCTGATTAGAAACAGTGAGGACACAGTTGTTTGTGAAGGTTTATTTATATCAACTTCAGACATGAGGCTTAGGCATGTTGTAGTGAAGTACTAATATTTATTATAAACATTTTTGTGCCTTTAGTTTAAATGCCTCAATTTAGTTTAAATGCAGTTATGTATGTATATCATGTTATCTTTAAAGCAACACTATGCAACTTATTTAGAAAAAACTAAGTATTATTAAGAGAGTGCAATAACACTTGCAATTTTTTGAATGACTATACGTTTTTTTAATAGCTAGTAAACTAGTAATACTACACATTCTCAACAATTATGCTTTAAGCAGTGTAGTAGATAGTTAGTATGCTACACTCCAAGAAAAGTCTGTAAAAATAGGGCACAATCTACTACAGTATGTTAAGATGGAAGAAATTTCCATATTGGTTTTTTTACCTGCATTTTAAATGATGCATTGTGTTTTTAGGTGACAGGGTTACAATGGATAATATCCTGGAAAATTACTAGTCTCTTTTCCATTTTTCTTACAGTGTACTAACTATCAACAATCGCAAGTACAAGCTACTAACAAATTGTATCATAAATGAACAATTATTATTATTAAATTGAACAATTGCAAATATCAGCTAACTCAATTCACGTGATGTGTGTACTGCTAGGTGTACTAATTAAAAATGGCTAAATTAGTTGCTAGGTGCTTTTGGAAGAAAACATTGCTAGGGTAGTCTGAAAAGTTGCTAAATTTAGCAACAAAATTGCTAAATTGGCAACACTGGAGGGGGGGGGGGGGGGGGGGATTGGTATAGCAAAAGCCATTTTATAAAATTAAAATGTTTTCTTTCGAAATGGAAAATATACAGAAATTAATTGAACAAATGCCTGCTTATAAGGTTCCATTATTTCAGATTATTAAAAAAAACACAACGATAAAAATGTGGAAAACGCATGTTTATTTCATAGCAATTTTTCAGTAAAAATGTAACAACTGCTAATATTGTAGGCTTCTGTTTTTTTTTTTTTTTTTTACACATTTGAAAGTGTTAGCTAAATTAATATTACTGAATTTTTGGTTTAAGGAGGGACGCAAAGGTTTTTTTTTTCTTCAAGGAGGGATATCAACAAAAATAATTGAACACCACTGATAAAGGGTTAAAATGCTGGACTTTTTTTTATTGATGACAGGTCATGCTGTCAGACTCTGCTCTTGTGACAGTGTTTTAGAGCATCAGCCAAGGCCTCCAACACCTTATCCACATTGGCCTTGCTGCTGTTACATCCCATCAATCCCACACGCAAAACCTGTAAAAAAAAACAAAAAACAGAAACAAAAGAGTTACGGACCATTGTGTCTCTTTAACACACAATGTCAATGTACTGGAAACGGCTAGTTGTCCTGACGTCTGTCAGTTATGATTAATTGAAACCAATAGCTTCTCACCATGCCAGCAGATGGTCCAAGACCCCCAGAGATTTCAATGTTATAGGTCTTCATAATATACCCTGTAATTTCCCGCCAGTCGTATCCTGGGGGAGCTACTATTGTGGTCACCGTTGGCAGTCTTGCTTTCTATAAGACACAAGATGTTTTCAGAAAATTTAATGTGAGTTACCGTAATTTGATATATGTGAGCTCTGTTGTGATGTTAGAGGCTTCTTCTGCCAACCTTATCCTGCACAAACAGTTTTAGGCCCATTTCTTCTAAGCCTTTATGGAAGTACTCTGCAACCTCTTTGTGCCGTTTCCATGAGATCTCAAGACCCTATAAAAATAAAATATATGGTAAACGTATGTTCTTTTTACAAAATTCACATTTCTAATCACATTCAAGTGCAGAATATGATCTCACAGTCTCTGCGAGGATGGCCAGACTCTCACGCAGACCATAGAAAGAAGATACAGGTCCAGTGTGGTGATAACTGCACAGTTACAGCAACTTTAACATACAGTATATGCACAATATTCTATCATCATTTAGTGATAGAGAATTGACTTCAGAGGTCTGAGCATATTTATTTCTGTTATCTTGGATTACTTTGTTTTATAACTTAACATGAATGAGGCCTCCAGTGTTTAATGAGCTGTTATATCAGCGCTTGTTAAATGTGATGAATGGTTCTTACGTGCGTACAGGCTTGTCATCACAACCCCAGTAATTTGCCAACCAGCTCATATCCAAGAAATAAGAGATTGGTTTTGTCCTCCTGTTAAATATTTTCTGGCTGTTTTGTCAAAAAAGAGTTTTTTTTTTGTCACATATTGAATAAAAAAAAAATAAAAAATCTGGCTTGAAGCTGTTTTGTCTCACCATGCTCTCTCACTGAAGGAGATTGGTGCAGTTCCTGGAGGCGCGTTCAAAACCTTCTGAGAGCCAGTATACATAATGTCAATACCTAGTGATACAACAAGTACATTTAAATCATGGACCCCAGGCAGTGATTGTAGTGCCAGAGCATGTAATGTGGTGATACCTTGCTCATCCATGCAGATAGGAGTACCTCCCAATGCCGCTACTGAATCAACCAGAAATAAACAGTTGTACCTGAATGAAAAAAAAAAGGGTAACACTTTAGTGTAGGGACCAATTCTCACTATTAACTAGTTGCTTATTAGCCTATTATTAACATAGTGGCTGTTTATTAGTGCGTAAGGCACATATTCTGCATGACGATATTCTGCATCCCTAATCCTACCTAAACTTAACAACTACCTTACCAACTATTAACAAGCAGCAAATTAGGTGATTATTGAGGAAAAAGTCATAGTTAATGATTTACATTACATTACTGGCAAGAATTGGACCTTAAAATAAAGTGTGACCAAAAAAACTAAATAAATATGTCATACTATGTAATACATAATTATAAATACAAATAACACACACATATTATAAAAAGCTCCTGCTAACTTAAATGTAAATGATTTGCAGCTTGTTAGTTGCAATGTTATTTTAGTGTCACTGATATACTATTATTAGTTTTTGCAAATATGTTGATTTTATTTTTTCATTTGAAATTTTACTTAGTTTTATCAGTTTTATTAGCTTTGTCTGTATAGTTTGTTACATTTATATTTGATGTTAAAGTTTATTTTATTTCAAGTAATTATTATATATATATTTGTTTTTTTTTGTTTTAGTTAATGATAATAAACTGGATTAGTCTTGACAGAAGGTATTGAGGGTAGGACATTCTCATTCTAGACAGCATTTATTGGACACAAATCTGTGTAGTCCAACATGAATCATCAATAATTCTATCCCCTGTTTTACCTGCCAAGACTGTAATACCTGCCAAAGGTGAATTTTTAGGAGTACCACATCAAATAGATGACCACAAAGTTAGTAAAAATGTACTAAAAGGTGCAAAATGCTATTAATAGAGAGTCTTAATTTGAAGCAACTCTATTCAAGCAGAAATGTCTCACTTGTGGCAAAGGTCACCTATGCCGTCTATGGGGTGGACAACTCCTGTGGAGGATTCTCCATGTGTGAGAAAGAATACCACTGGCCTGTATTTATCTAATGCCTATAAAACGAGACAAACATGGTTGATCATATGTAGTAAATACATAAATGGTTAATGAATTTTAATGTATAATGTAAGTATAATGTTATCTTTTTTCTCGTTTGGCACTCAACGAAGGCGGACACATTTTTCTCTCCCTCTCCTCCCCTTACCTTCCCTTCCCTGCTTTGCTCTCTCATCTCGTCTCGTCTATTGTCTAATACTTCAGAGACTCTCTCTGCACTGCTCTCCAAACTGAAAAATCATGGATTTGATCAACTGGTCTCTCAACGCAATTGACACCATATTCTCGACGAGAAGCTTGGGTTCGGGGGATATCTACCTATTCGGAACCATGATAACAGGCCTTCTGCTGACTGGATTAGGCTTTGCCCTGGGTTATCGAAGAATTCAGGAAACGGGAACAGCTGTCAAAAGCCTCACAAGGCTGCCCGTCATGATTGAAGCAGTGGGCAGAGCGGTCAGCACTGAGACTGAGACTATTAACCGCAATATGGATACCATCACGGAGAAGCCACGGCTTTGCAAAGGAAAATTGATGGATTTGGAGACCAGAATGGACAAAGAGAGTAGCCGTGAAAATTGGAATGCGGCTACTCGCCCCCAAGACCAAACAATCGCAATCTTATCTTCTTTCGGCTCCCCTACACCAGCACTGGCCTTGGTCAAGGTCGCTGTTGGGAAAAACAGCACCGGGAAGAGCACTGCAGTGAGACGCTCTTGCGTTCCTCCCCCCTTCCACAGACACCTGCTGATTGTTGACTCTGTCTGGGTCCTGATCAAGGCTGTCTCCATGGCAACTTGCTGTGTCACTATCACATTCTGCGGACTGAGACAACTTGATTTGAATGCCAGCGTGGCGGCTGTCCAGGCCTACAAATACACAAACTCTTACACACATACACATACGCAAATATATACAGATATGCATTCACTTCCCCACCCCCGATCCCTCGCCTTCGCCGCTTTGTACCGCCAGTCTGACAAGCGGGTCTGTGACCAACGCCGAGAATGGCTGTGGGACCGGATGTTCTGCTTGCCGGAGCTGGATTACCTCCCCTGTTGCAAAGTCGTGTGTCTATGTTGTTTTGATTATGTGCTTTTGTTGCTGGGGTGTTTTTCCTGTTCTCACACTGTACTCCCAAAGGAGCATAGTCTGGGGGTTATTTTTTTCTCCCCCCCTTCCTCATGTTATGCTGTATTTCTTCCTCAATACCTACATTTCACTGCAGGTTATACTCTGTATGATTGTGTATGTGACAAATAAAACTGAATTGAATTGAAACATAATTTGTACCTGCTCAATTTCCTCATTTGTAAAGTACCCACCAGCAGAGGTTACAACTGTGTTCACCTTGGCACCTGGTGAAGAGTGTTCGATATATGAATTAATGATGATCTGTATCACCTTTAACCCCCGGTTTAACAAACAAGACTGAAGCCTAGTCCTAGACTAAAATGTAAATCTGAGCTGTATCAACTGAAAGAAACTTGCACTGACTGATCTTAAAACATTTCAGTGCCTTTGTTTTGTCTTTAGATGCACACCAGTAATGTATTTTTCTAAGGCACGTTTATAAAAATTACTTCAATGTCCTAATTGAACAATGGCCTAATCCTGGTTTAGTCTAAGCCCAGTCTGTGAAACCAGGCCTATAACTCTTAGCTCCAGGCTTTCTAGTAAAAGCAGAATCTGTACCTATTCTCTCAGCTATCTCTGCAGCCCTCTCTCCCCATATGCCATTGACGGCTATGAGGACGCTCTCTCCAGGCTCCAGTGAGTTAAAGATGGCACACTCCATAGCTGCATGACCTGGTCCACTCACAGCCAGAGTCACTTGGTTTCGGGTCTGAAATGCATACTGAATTCCACTTTTGATCTGATTCATAATCTGAAAGCAAAATGAGCAAACAATGAATTCATTTCATTCATAGATAAGGATTATAACACGATTAATTATTGAGCAGTACTACAAGTTATTTACTTTTAAAAATCTCTTATTAACAAGATACTATACCATTTATTTTCTTAAACAGGTACAATGTTACTTGCCAGATTCAAGTCATTTTAGCTATTTACAGTATGTTGCAGTTGTTTAAAGGGTTTAAAGTTCACTCAAAAACTATTTTTTTTTATTAATTCACACTTATGTTGTTCTAAATCTGCGACTCTCTTTCTTCTGTTGAACACAGAAGATTTTGACAATTTGCTAACCAAACTGTTTTGGTGACAATTGAATCCCATAAAATTTATTTTTTACTGTATGTTCCACATAAGAGAATGCCAGGTTACAATACAGGTTTTGAACAATATTAGGGTGAGTAAATTATAATATTTGGGTGAATTATCCCTTTAAGCCAATATGATTCAACATGGTAAAGAGTCATAAAAATGGTGACCTAAAAAGTCAGTAGTCTCTAGTATGCACTTATTAAACACACTGTGTACTGTATTACCTGAAGGGTTTCTGCATGCAGGTGGCCCAGCATGGGCTGTGCTCCGGCTGCTGCGATCCGTGCAGGCACATTGGACGGTCCTGGTCCAAGCATAAGTCGCTGGGGGACAGGAAAAGGCTGTAACAGACATTCCGGTGGAAGAACGGACAGAGAAGACATAATGCTGTCGCGACACTGACAGACTGAGGCAATGGTTAACTCATGTAAACGGTGAGCAAACCTTTCACCTGTTGGCCAATCATCTCACTTTGAGACCTGATATACTGAACAGTGCAGCTGAGCAGTGATAGCAGCTGTTTAATTAACAAACATTTCATTTTCCTATTTTCTATTCAAACTTGTTAAAGACCACTGACATCCAAAAACCTTAAATTGTGTGTGTACATACATACATACATATATACATATATATATATATATATATATATATATATATATATATATATGTATATATATATACAGTCATGGCCAAAAATTTCGGCACCCTTGGTAAATTATCAAAGAAGGCTGTGAAAATTAATCTGCATTGTTAATCCTTTTGATCTTTTATTTAAAAATAAAAATCACAAAAATCTAACCTTTCATTGGAGAATAAGAATTTAAAATGGGGGAAATATCATTATGAAATAAACGTTTTTCTCTAATACACATTGGCCACAATTAACGGTAATTCAATACTTTTTGAAACCTCCATTTGCCAGTTTAACAGCTCTAAATTTTCTCCTATAATGCTTGATGAGGTTAGAGAACACCTGACAAGAGATCAGAGACCATTCCTTCATCCAGAATCACTCCAGACCCTTTAGATTCACAGCTCCATGACGGTGCTTCTTCTCTTCAGTTCACCTCACTCATTTTCTATAGGGTTCAGGTCAGAGGACTGGAATGACCATAGCAGAAGCTTTGTTTTGTGCTCAGTGACCCATTTTTGTGTTGTTTTTGAGGTTTGTGTTTGGATTATTGTACTGTTGGAAGATCCAAACATGGCCCATTATAATATTTCTAACAGAGTCAGTCACTTATTGATTTTTAATTTGTTGGTATTTGATAGAATCCATGATGCCATGTGTCTAAACAAGATGTCCAGGACCTCCAGCAGAAATATAGGCCCACAACATAAAAAATACAGCAGTATATTTCATTATACACATGGGGTACTTTTTATCCCTGTGTTCACCCTGGAGTAGTCAAAATTGTGAATATGAATGGGAATATACTTCAGAGATATTGTACTCATATGAATTTGTAGGGGTGCCAATAATTGTGTCCAACGTGTATTTGAGAAAAACATTTATTTCATAATGATATTTCCCCCCATTTTAAATTCTTATTATCCAATGACAGGTTAGATTTTTGTGAATTTTTAAAGATCAAAAGGATTAACAATGCAGATTTCACAGCCTTCTTTGAGTTGGGTTAAACATTAATTCTTTTGAGTTGGGTTAAACATTAATTACTTATATTATTTCCTGAAGAAACCTACAATTAAAATAGAGCTTGGTCAGTAACAACATTGTATGTGTGATAGAAATATTTTATGTATTTATTTTATGCCTCAGGAGTCAAAAGGGCATGTTCAACATGTTCAGAAAAGTGCAGACTAAGGATGCTCAGATCAAAGAGTGTGTCTCTATAATCAATACTTACCCAAAAAGTGCTTTATTAAATAATTATGTGCTTTATTAAATTATTAAAACAGTAGAACAGTCATATGACAAACCAATGTCCAGATCTGAATAACCAATTACTCTCTAAGTCTTGAGTGACATTGATTTTTACTCAACTACAAGTTATAAATGTTCATGTATCCTTCTGTTCAGAGAGTCTCTCTTGGTGGTTGTGACCAATGGGCTGCCGGCTGTGAATAAACTTTCATTCCTGCAAAGAGCAACTTGGGAGTGGTGTCTGGTATACGTATGCTGCGCAACTGAGGAATAGAAATACTAAAGATCCTACGCTCAAAAGACCACCGCAAAGACAGTGGCAGTGTTGGAAGACTATAGAGCTGTCCTCGGGCTGAGGTTGTAATACTCGGAGTTAGTATTAAAGATCCTGTGTTGGACCAGCATACAGCTGAGAAGGGCGGTGAGAGTGTATAGATGCTAAAGACCTGTGTGCTCATGTGTGATTGAGGTAGTGATAGTAGCTTCTTGATGGGACGCCGTCACCATGCTTCAGGGAAGTATTGTATTGTATTGTAAGTATTCAGGGAATTCAGGGAATTAGCTCGAGATACTGTAGTTATTATATTAACAACTGGTAGTTGTTTGAATTGTCTGTGGTGAAGTCAGATTAGTATTGGGAATTTCCACGACATATGTTAACAGTATTCATTAACAAAAATTATTAATTGATTGAATGAAAATGTCAAGAAATTTATATTATAATGCATAAAATTCTATTCTGTGTAAACTCTTTATTTTGAGGGTCTAAGAGACCACACATATATTTTAAATGGCTCAAAAATGTGTTTAACATTTATGTACATTAACAAATTATAGAACAATTTTAAACATATCAGCTTAATGACATGTTCCAAAAACCAAAGTCCCTTTCAAGGAAAGTCTGTTCACTCAGTGGCCATATTTGCAACGCTTCCGGGCAGCTCATACAAGACCAAGTCTTATCTTAATGAATGGGGGAATCCTGAAATCTCAAAAACTGCTTGCTGAACTCGCAATTAAATTACATATTTCAAATCAGCAACAAAATCTGAAATGAACTACCCCTTGAATGTTGTTTATTATGCTCAAATAGCATTTAAAAGCTTATTTTTTAGGCTTAACCGGCCTAAAATATGCTTATGACTGCACCTACGCATTGGCTGGTGTAGCTTCAGGTTTCTATGGGAAGCGGCCCTTCTAACTGCTGCTGCAGTGCAGTGACACAATGACTTTACCAATCAGCGATTGGCTCTTTCATATAGAAGGTGGGACTATTCCGCCATATTGCATGTTGTAGTTTCTCCTGTTCATAAGTATAGGAGTGAACCATCTTTGTATTTCTATAGACTTTGCAAATACTCCATGAAACTGAACTTTCTTCAAAATATCTTCTTTTATCTTCCACAGAAGAAAGAAAGTCATTCAGGTTTGTAACGATATAAGAGGACGCACATTTTTGAATGGACTATCCCATTAAGATATTAAAATATTAGGTTCATTCTAAAATGTAGTAGTAGCAGTATTTCATGTTTGTTTGTAATGTTTGTGCAAAGTGTTACAACTAAGTGTTAGTTGAATATACCCAATGCTCCACAATCAGTTAAAATAAATTGTACTCTAAAATGACATGCCACACAGTATACCATTTTTACCATAGCTCATACTAACAGTGATAAGTAAGGTGAGAATGTAATGTGCTTTATGTGCTTAGTTTACAAAGGGGATGGTGCCTTGTGCTGAATAAAGAGATGCTTCCCAAAAGGCTGAGAACTGAAAGAGCCATGACTGTAAACCACCTTCCCTCGGACTACAGTGGCCTTCACCTTCCCTCGCAGAGCAAGGCCAAGGTACGGTGTTAACTGAAAAGAAAGGAAGAGTGAAAAAGAAACAAGTTCTCTACACTAATACATGAACAATTACATTGAGTAAAATTTAGCCTACCTTGTTTTTGTGATGTATGTTGTCTTCGTTCACCTAGGAAATGAATGATATGAATTAATTTGCAGGCTCCAAAAAGCTTTCAGTATATTTATAGAGGAAGACAGAATTTTAGCAGCAAGCATGTTCAAGCATGTTTTAGCATCTTGCTGTCAGTCGTTTAGATCTAATATCAACCCCCTTGAGTGAATCCCTGTCTTTCTCACCTTAAACTCTTTTTCTGGATCCCAAATGACTAAGTCTGCATCGTGACCTGGAATGAGACTCCCTTTTTGGTCGTCAAGGCGACAGAGTTGGCTCTTTACAAAAGAGTCTTACTGCGTCAAAAAATGAAAAACCTCTTTTAGAAGCTGATGTCCAGAACAAAGATAAACCTGTTGGTAAACATGAATGACAATTTTAGTAATGCCATAAGAAACATTTCTCAGGTCTTTGCTTACTCAAAATACCTGACGAACACTCTTGTATTTGGTCATTTCACTTACGATACCATGAACTTCTGCACAAATTCATTCGGCCATAAAACTTGATAACAGCCAACAATTCACGGTTTAAATATACAGTTCAAGGTGGAAAAAGTAAGTGAACATTTTTTGGAAGCAATAACCTACACAGATACTGTAATTACTGATGAGACCTGCACTATAATTCCTCAGCGTCAATCCAAAGGCCTATTTTCTTCTGCTGAACCCATTTTGTTGTTGATTTACATCTGATCTTTGGGTCGTTCTGGTCATCCTGTTGCATCACCCAACTTCTGTTGAGCTTCAACTGGAAGACAAATGTCCTTTCCCAAGCAAAATGTATTGATAAACTTGTGCTTGAGCTTTCTATCAATGATAGCTAGCAATCCAGGCCCTGATTTAGCAAAGTAGCTCCAAAAAATGATGGTTAGGTTGAGATGTTGATGTTTGTGTGCTGTGTCGTTCTCCTTAGCGTTGTAAATCTTTTGCAAACAGCTTTGGTTTCATCTGTTTAAACAATTTCGCTAATAGTGCTGTGGAGCACTAATTTGTAATTTGTTTTCATCTTACTGTGTTTGTCTTTTGTTCAGGTCAAATTTTATGACCGGTCGAGGCAGAATTCCATGCTAAATGCAAGTTCATATACTTTATTCGTACAAGTGTTTTAAAAAAAAGCTGGGTCCAATCTGGGACTCTGTCTTGATCCCTAAACGTTTGTTTTAGTTAATCATTAATCTGATAAATTGTTGGTGGACCACTGTTTGCCTCACAAAGGACTTTGAACATCATGTGAGTGCATGAGCATATAAGTACATTGACAGCCTACCAAACTGCAGAGAAGAGATCCCTCCCCATGCCTGTGTGAAATCCCCACTGTCTAAACACTTAAGGTCAGGTGTGCATGGTGAATGATCTGACACAACCATATCAATATCACCAGGTTTGAGTGCAGACCATAATTGCTCCTAAAAAGAAACAGATTATAGTTTGACTATAATAGATTATAATTGGAATGCACTATAATTAAGGTTTGTAGAAGTTCATAGGACAATCAAAAAAGACTTGTTCACCTAAAATGTAAATTCTGTCATTAATATGTTCCAAAGCTGTATGACTGACTTTCTTCTGTGGAACACAAAACGAGAATTTTAAAGTAATGAGCTTTCAAGCTTCAAAATGGATCCAAAAGCACCATAATCAAAGTAATAAATGAAATAAGTAAGTAAATAAACTCCACATGGCTTGTGTTCTATATTACAATTACTCTAAAGACATATGATAATATTTTTGGAATGTATTAGAGAATAAGCGATGTCCGATTTGTGAATGAATCATTCTTTTTGACTCTCTTTTCATAGGCCTTGTTCAGACTGTCTGCAAAAATCTGATCATTTGCATATCCAGATATTATCCAGATGAGTTTTTGAAAGTACAGCCAAAAAACAAACAAACATAAAATATATATATTTTTTTCTAATCTGATTCAAACCACATATGAAGGTGGGTTGAAATGTAATTCAAATCAGATTTTTACAGATGTGTCTCAGTCTGGACGCACAAAAGTATTCATACTATATTCAAAAGGAGTTCTCCTCCATCAACTTTTTCTTGTGTGAAAGAGAAGCTCTACACTGCGACTCGACAGGGCGCTTATTTGGAGATCAAGATTATGCACCTCCATTTTTCCTGCATCTGTTATGAAAGCCTCATCAAAAACGCTTGCGTCATAATCAAGGTAACCTATGCAAATAAGTTGGTTATGTGTGAGTGCACAAATCTGATTTGATCACTTGCAATTAATAATGCAAACAGTCTGCCTGAAAAGATCTGATTTGAGAAAAAAAACTGATTTGCTTGCAGTCTGAACATAGCCAGTGAATCTGTTGATCCAGTTCACAAAAGTGGTCAAAATGTATTCACAAATAAGACTGATATGGTTCCAAGAGGTCAGATGAGACTGGAGGCAAAGAATATCAGTAAATTTCAGTTTGTTCCTCTCACAAAGCTATATTGTACTGAAATATAGTGCAAGTGTCACTTTTATGGCGTTGGTTTAACATCCTTTTTGATGCTTAAAAGCTCCAGTCTTCATCAGTTGTAATTGCATGGGGAAAATTACATGACGTGTTCCACAGAAGAAAGTAATTCATTTTAAGGTCAACAATTACTTTAACGAGTTTCAGTGTAAATCTTACAAAAATATTATAAAGACCAACTTTTGTTGATCAGCTTTTTCTGTCAACCTGAATCTGTGTCAATGTCTGTAATGCATATTGCCGATACCCGGTTGGCTGTGTCTCGTATCGGGGGGCAGCATTTAAACTGAGTTGCACGTGCTGGAATGTTCTTTGCACACAGGTTGAGGTAGTGATGGGTGGTCTCTACAGTCAGTGGAGCTCCAGCCTTTCTTGCTGCCCTGATGAGCTCCAGAGGCTGGGCTGATGACAGGTGCACAATGTGGCATCTTACTCTGATGATAAGAACAGAAAATGCTGCCTTCTCACAACTCATCTTAATTAGCTACCCATGGTGTGCAGAAGCAGCTATTAGATAATCAAAATTTGAGGACTTCATTCTAAATGGTCTCATCATAACATAATAATATTGTAAGCAGAGCTGAGTGACGGTGAGGATGGCCTCAAGCTCCATCTAAAAACTAAACCAAATAGGTTTCATTCATTTAAGTTCCATAATCATATTTCCATAATTATCCCTAATAATAATTTATGTCTGACTAGATTAACAGTTAATCTGACACATTAACAGTTGTGCATAATTTTACCATTGGTACTGATTATAAGGTACTCATTATTGCAGAAATGTTTAATGAAATCAGATATCAGATTGAAATGATTGGGGCAAGCAGAAAATGAGATTGTGTTCTCAGGAAGTGTTCTCACCAGCAGAACACTTCCTGTGCCCTGGAGCTGTGTCATAGCTGCATGCAGATCAGCATCACTCACATGAGGAAACTCATCCACTCCACTGTGAATCAGAAAGCACTTACCGTCCTTCGGATGAGACGTTAAACTGAGGTCCTGACTTTCTGTGGTCATTAAAAATCCCAGGATGTCCTTTGAAAAAGAGTAGGGGTGTAACCCCGGCACTAATTGGCCTCATCACTCTGTCTCCTCTCCACCAGTAAACTGGTGTGTGGTGGGCGTTCTGGCGCAATATGGCTGCCGTCGCATCATCCAGGTGGATGCTGCACATTGGTGGTGGTTGAGAAGATTTCCCCCCTTCTATGTAAAGCGCTTTGAGTACCCAGAAAAGCGCTATATAAATGTAACTAATTATTATTATTATTAAATCCAGCAACACCAGCCTGAACCATCAGCCTCAGCTCCAACTGAGATGGACAAACAGATACAGATGGGCAGGCAGACAAACAAAGAAAATATTGTTATTTTGGCAACACATTTTTACACCAGTAGTTGGTGAAAAGTGACCATCTTTAGAAGTGAATCGTTGAATCACTTACTCAACCGATGCCTTCAAAAACGCTGATACATTGAAGAAGCAAACAAGTAGATAGCTGTGTCTAAAGTAAATATAGCTACTTGCTTCTTTTGAATAAGTACTTACTTAAAAAGTATGTTATATAGTATGATGTATGCGTGCAGTATGAATCAGTATGCATGAAGTATGGAGAATGCATATTTGGAGACAGCTGATGTCTTTTGGAGTAAAACATTGAATAATTTACAACCCCAATTTCCAGAAATGTTTTTTAAATTTAAATAAAATGAAAACTGAAAGACTTTCAAATCACATGAGCCAATATTTTATTCACAATAGAATATATAGAACATCATAAATGTTTAAATGGAGAAATTTTACACTTTTATCCACTAAATGAGCTAATTTAAAATTTGATGCCTGCTACAGGTCTCAAAAAGGTTGGCATGGGGGCAACAAATGGCTGAAAAAGCAAGACATTTTGAAAAGATTCAGCTGGGAGAACATCTATCAACTAATTAAGTTAACTGACATCAGGTCTGTAACATGATTAACTATAAAAGGGATGTCTTAGAGAGGCAGAGTATATTAGAAGTAAAGATGGGCAGAGGCTTTCCAATCTGTGAAAGAGTGCGTAAAAGATTGTGGAATACTTTAAAAACAACGTTCCTTAATGTCAAATTGCAAAAGCTTTGCAAATCTCATCATCTACAGTGCATACCATTATCAAAAGATTCAGATAAAGTGGAGAAATTTCTGTGTGTAAGGGATAAGGCCGAAGACCTTTGTTGGATGCCCGTGCATGGTCTTCGGGCCCTCAGACGACACTGCATCACTCATCGGCATGATTATGTCATTGACATTACTAAATAGGCCCAGGAATACTTCCAGAAACCACTGTCGGTAAACACAATCCGCCGTGCAATCTGGAGATGCCAACTAAAGCTCTATCATGCAAGAAGGAAGCCATATGTGAACATGGTCCAGAAGCACCCAAGAAGTGTATTTCAGCAGGTCAATGCAAAACCACATACTGCAGCTATTGCAACAGCATGGCTTCATAGTAGAAGAGTCCAGGTGCTGAATTGTCCTGCCTGCAGTCCAGATCTTTCACCTATAGAGAACATTTGGCGCATGATTAAACAAAGAAATACATCAAAGACGACCACAAACTCTTCAGCAGCTGGAAATATCAGGCAAGAATGGGACCAAATTCCAACACAAAAACTCCAGAAACTCATAACCTCGATGCCCAGATGTCTTCAAACTGTTTTGAAAAGAAGAGGAGATGCTACACCATGGTAAACATGCCCCCGTCCCAACTATTTTGAGACCTGTGCAGAAAATTGTAAAAATGTTAAAGTTTAAACATTTGTTATGTTATCTATGTTCTATTGTGAATAAAATATTGGCTCATGTGATTTGAAATTCTTTCAGTTTTCATTTTATTCAAATTTAAAAAACGTCCCCAACATTTCCGGAATTCGGGTTGTACTCAACTGATTTGTTTTATACCAGAATGAAACGAGTTAATGGCTACGTTCGAAATCGCATACGCTTTGAGTAGATACTTCTTTTGAAGAAGTATGTACTTTGCGACCATTAAAAAAGTGTGCAAAATTTAGTATGAATCTGCGTAGTGTGACCTAGTTCCTATGAAGTGTCATATACAGTACATATCTTGATGCAACTGATGTCTTTTGGAGTGAATTATGGTATCATCATTTACGCAACAGATTCATTCAAAAATGTGAAAAATATAAAAGGTAACAGATAAATATCAAAGCATTCTGTTTACCAGCAACTATTGCAGTTCATACATTTATGAGAAAATACCTTTGTTTTGAAAGCATAATTCAACCTTTTGGTTAATATCTACCTTTAGATAGTGCATTCCCAATATTGAGTGACAATACTTGAATATTAGAAGGTTAAACATACCTGAAATGTATTTTGTAGTTTGTGCAGTATGTACAGTATGTACTGTAAGTACCTTGTTTCCAGGGATGACTCCTCCCCAAAATGCTGTGTCTACAAAACACTGTCCTATAGCAGCACGCAGCTTCCCATGAAACAGCTTCCCATGAAAGTTTCTAAGAGTTGTAGTTGGTGGGATGCTGTTTCTGTGTCCCAGGAGTTAATCATAGTGTCAGTTTTATGTTATTTATCAACTATTTATCAATCATATTATTTCTAAACAGTATCCAACGGAGTGGGGAAGAATCATAATTTTTCTTTTCTCATAGACTTCTACAGATCTGCCATCCATTATAATAGAAAAGTCAGTTTAGTCCTTATTATTGAATGTTAATTTGAAAGTCTATACTCACAGAGGCATGTCTACAATTGTGGTGACTCCTCCAGCAGCAGCTGCTCTTGTGGCGGTCCAGTACCCTTCCCAGGAGGTACGGCCTGGTTCATTAACATGAACATGACAGTCCACTATACCTGGCATTATTAGACAGTTCCCCACATCCACTACCTGTTAGAAAGATGCTGTCTACTTAGTACAGGAATGAAAAATGTTTGAGGTTTAATTAGATTGTTAGGGATGCAAATAGGGATGTTAAAAATAAATATCAAACCTAATCTACTGACCAACAAATGTTGTAATTAATACATTTAAAACAGTGACATCTTACCACACCCTGAAAATGATGAAAAATACTCTTGTTTTGTTAGGGATGTAAATATTTTTAAATAAAGCTTCCAGGAGATTTTAATTCTCCTGCCAGGCTGTTGTTGAAAATAAGATCTTGTGACTATTAACTAATTGTTTATTAGCATGCCTATTAATAACATATTTGCTGTTTATTAGTACTTATAAAGCACATATTCTGCATGACCATATTCTACATCCATAATCCTACCCAATACCTAAATTTAACAACTACCTTACTAACAAATTACTTACTTACAAATGAGCAGTTTATTGAGGCAAAAGTCACAGTTAATGGTTTAATAGTGAGAAATGGACCTTAAAATAAACTGTGACCGTGCTAGGCAATAACACAGTTAATTGAACACACATTGATTTTTCTAGATATTTGTTTACTTTGTACAGGTTGTTGTAATGGAAACTGCAAAAAACATGATTTTATAACCATTTTTAGCTAAATTTGAATAATTATGAAACAAAAATCATTAAACCACAAAAAATATAAAAGGTAACAGATAAATATCAAATCATTCTGTTTACCAACAGCTATTGTAATTTATACATTTATAAAATAAAAACTTTGTTATGAGAGCATAATTCAACCTTTTGGTTAATATAATTGACCCTTTCTTGAATGCCAGTGTCATTTTATTGAATTCACATTTTTACACACTACTTATTAGATTAGCTAGTTTAATTAGTGTATTTTAGTTTGAAGAACAAAATTCTCATAAACGATTCTAAATTAAGAAGGTTTTGAAGATGGTGTTTAAAAACCGACTTATTGTCTATGTGACAACTTCCCCTGCTCTCCCTATCAAATATACTGTATATATAGGCTATAAATATTTCATAAATATTCTATAAAAATTTAAAATTGTCACAATATAAAACTGTAATATTTTGCAGATTGATTTGACCACATTTTCTACAATCATTTCAGTTCATACAGGAGTGGTTATGGCTTAAACCTGAGGACTGCCGTGCTTGTGGTCTCCAGCAGGTGGCGTATGTCTCACTCTCACAGTCTAGCTCACCTTTCCAGCTGTGTGCACTGAAGCTTCTGAATCAGGCAGAATGCTATGAATCTTTCCTTCCTTTATTATGATAACTGCAGGTCGAATTTCCTCTTCACACAAAACCCTCTGGCTCCGCACACCACTGACAGTTGATCCTGGCTCCATGTCTGCAGTGTATCTTATGTAGCCTATATGAACGTCCGTCTTTCACTGTCCTGGCAGCAAAAGCTTTCACTCTAAGGTCAGTGTACCTCCCTCATTGATCTTTACGCAAGTGTCAGCAGGAAGATAAAAGTTCTTTGATCAGTAACATTTAGATTGTTAATAAAAAGCTATTTGTTTTTAGAGGAGTATTAAATAACAAGCATGACTTTATAGAATCAATCACTCATACTGAAAGTGCAGCTGAATAGTGTGTGGTAGTAAGATTAGAGTTGCTTTTGAGTATTGCGGACACCTTTAAGTTGTGTTATAATTCTAGTTAAAAGCTTGTCCCTTTAAGATGGTATCAGGCGTCAGGCCCACACCATCACCCCTTTAGCTGGATAAATTATTCAAAGCATTGCTCTACTGAGCTGAGACAGAGGAGCAGGAAGGGTTGGGAAAGAGAAAGAGACAGAAGGGAAGAAAAGCAGCCACAAGGGACTGCTCAGACTGGCATTGTGTCTAAACTGAATGCTGTGGTTGCCTCGGCGCTTGCTGTGCCTTCCTGCCTGAGACATATCCCAGAATAAATCAAAGAAATGTCCCATTTCCATTCAAAATAAAAAATTAAAAGAGAGAGAGAGAAATGTTTGTATAAAGAAAATAAATGAATGGAAAAAAAAACATTCAGTCTTAGCACTTAGCCTCAATCAGAAAAAAAATCCAATCTGAATTACAATCAGAAAAAAAATCAATGCAGCAAATACACTAATTTATTATTAATTACTTGGCAATTTAGTTTTTTAGTTTGTTGTATTCTGGGTTCACATATGTTCATTATGGTAATGAGAATATATTTTGACATGTCAGTACTGACAATGGGGGTGTCAGTGTTTAATTGTCAAATAATGTATAAATAAATAAATAAATAAAAATAAAAATCCTAATGATCATAAAATAATTCTTAATAAAAAAAAGCATAATAATTCATTATAAATTATACATAATATGACTCAGATTTGTGTATTAATATACTTGTTTAAATTAAATTATTACTTAAAAATATTGAATTTTTATATTTGTTTTTGATTGTGTTTTTGAATTTTTTTGTCTAATAATAAATATATATAATTTAAAAAATTTTGGTCTAATAACACTACTGAAAAATAGACGGAATGGAGATGGACATGCCCATTTCTAAACCAAGTGAGTCACACACATGGATTTATTAATTAAAGGCGTCATCGGATGCAAAATTCACTTTACATGTTGTTTGAACATAAATGTGTGTTGGAAGTGTGTGTAAACATCCACCCTATTATGATAAAAATCCACCCAGTGTTTTTTTTTTAAATCCCTATTTTAAAATCACCTTTCTCAAATCAGGCTGTTCTGAGATTCTTGTCAGAATGATGTAGTTCTGCGCATGCCGCTCGCACAATAGTTGATTGACAAGGCCGTCTTACCTTAGACCCGCCCTGAGTGAGCTGAGAGCGGTGCGCCATTGTGTCAGCTCCGGTGCAGGGGTAGACAAGAACGTCTCAGATTAAGCGATTGAGGTGTTTTGTTGTTGGATGTAATAATGAACATAGCAGTCATCATTTACTTCACAGAGGACCCGAGGACCCGACCCATGACCCGTACGGGTTCAGGTCTATATTTTAAATGGTCAGCCGGGTCCGGGTTGGGTCCCAATCTATTACTTCGGGTCCCGGGTCTGTTTAACATTATGTGTAATACCAGAGTCGATCAGAGAACACCGCACACACCAATGATCAGTGTCAGTCAGCATGCGTGTGTTTTGTAACTTGCAGTTTGTAAAATTAGGATGAAACAATTGTGAGCGGGAAATGAGGTTAAAATCAGGGATAAGGCTACTAACAGTAGTTAAGGCAAACTTTTTTCACAACTTGTTTATTGACTTAATAGCAGTTTGCTGTGCAATATGTGCCTATCGGGTCTGTGTCTTCCCAGCTGGGTTCGGGTCCAACTTTCGAATAATGGTCGGGTCCACATCGGGTCTGGGTATTACATTTAAGGCATTTTTCGGGCCTGCATGGGTTCGGGTCCCACTTTCAAATTAAATATGGGTCCGGGTTGGTTCCCTGCAGCACATTTACGGGTCTCTTCGGGTTCGGATATGAATTTTTGGACCCATGAAGACCTCTACTCCCGACATCTGAGCTGCTGAAGATGCAGAGGATTAAAGTTACTTTCGTTTTTGAAGGGAATGCGCTGATCCCCGATCTGCCTAAATGCGTTTACAGTCATGGCCAAAAATATCGACACCCTTGGTAAATGTGATCAAAGAAGGCTGTGAAAATTAATCTGCATTGTTAATCCTTTTGATCTTTTATTAAGAAAATTCACAAAAATCTAACCTTTCATTGGATTATAAGAATTTAAAATAGGGGGAAATATCATTATGAAATAAATGTTTTTCTCAAATACACGTTGGACACAATTATTGGCACCCCTTGAAATTCTTATGAGTAAAATATCTCTGAAGTATATTCCCATTCATATTCACAATTTTGAGCACTCCAGGGTGATTATGAACATGAAATTATCCAGCCATGGCTTCCTGTTTCACAGAAATATAAATAGGAAGGAAAACAAAGCCCAAATTCAAATTTTATTTGTCACATACATATACATACATAGTACGACATGTAGTGAAATGTATTGTACGACTGTCCAACAAATTGTCCAACAAAATTAAGAAAAACCTCGTTTACAAAAATACAAATAGAAAAAGTACAGTAAACATATATATAGAAATAAACTAGCAATAAAATAAAATAACAAATAGATATGAGAATAAAAATAGATATGAAGAATAAAAATAGAATATGATTCTATATAGATTCTATAAAAAGTAAAGTGTATGTCAGTGATAAAGTGTCCGTGTGCTGTGCAGTGCAGTAAAGTGTATAAGTGAGTAAAAGGAATACTAAAGACAAATGGTATGTAAGTCCCACTCATTTATCCTTACGTGACCTTCTACAAATTAGTGCAGATTGTAATGAAAATGTGGAAAGTGGAAGTGTGGGGTGATGTGCTTAGAGTGGAGAGAGGTTAAGACTCCGAATGGCCTGCGGGAAGAAGCTCCTCCTCATTCTCTCTGTGTTCGCCTTCATGGAGCGGAAGTGCCTCCCTGAACGCAGCAGAGAAAAGAGTCCATTGTTGGGATGGCTGAGGTCCTTCACTATCTTCCTGGCCCTGGTCAGGCACCGCTTGCTGTAGATCTCCTGCAGGTCAGGGAGCTCGGTGTGAATGGTACGTTCCGCTGAACACACCACCCTCTGGAGGGCTCGTCTGTCCTGCATAGTGCAGTTCCCGAACCAGGAAGTGATGCTGCCCGTCAGGACGCTCTCGATGGTGCAGGTGTAAAAAGTCTTAAGCACCCGAGAGGGAAGTCTAAAGTCCCTTAAGCGTCTCAGATGGTACAGACGCTGCCTGGCCTTCTTCACCAGGGTGCTGGTATGACAGGACCAAGTCAAGTCCTGCGTGATGTGAACACCCAGGTATCTGAAGCTGTCCACTCTCTCCACTGGAGTCCCGTTGATCGTGATCGGCTGGTATGACCGCTCCTGCTTCGTACTGAAGTCCACTATCAGCTCCTTAGTTTTGCTGATGTTCAGGTGTAGACTATTCACCTGGCACCAACTCTCCAGGTTCTTAATCTCCTGTATGTAGGCCGTCTCGTCGTTGTCTGAGATCAGGCCCAACACAACAGTGTCGTCAGCAAACTTGATGATGGTGGTGGAGTTGGAAGTGGCCACACAGTCATAAGTGTACAGTGAGTACAGCAGGGGGCTCAGAACACAACCTTGAGGGGCTCCAGTACTTAGGGTGATGGAGGATGTGGTGTGTTTACCCATCCGTACGGCTTGCTGTCTGTCCTTCAGGAAGCTGGAGATCCATTGGCACAAGTATGTGCTGAGACCAAGGACCTCCAACTTGGAGGTGAGTGTGGAGGGAATTATGGTGTTAAACGCTGAACTGTAGTCCACAAACAGCATTTTTACATAATTCCCTTTTCTGCAGTCCAGGTGACTTGTTGTGGTGTGGAGGAGGTGTGAGATGGCATCCTCCGTGGAGCGGTTATGCCTGTATGCAAACTGTAGTGGATCCAGTGTGTCTGGTAGTGATGCAATGATGAAGAACATGATGATGGTGAACACGTTGTCCTCACCGGCTTCCTCAGCGTGCATGCAGTTAGCACTGCTAGCGCCGCTAGCGTGATTAGCTGCAGCCTCGAAGCGAGCATAAAAAGTGGGAATTTTCCTAATCATCCATCACAATAAGAAAAACCAAAGAATATACAGTATTTCTGATGTGCAGCAAAAGATAATTGAGCTTCAAAAATTAGTGAAGTGGCTTTAAGAAAAGAGCTAGAGCAGTGAAAATTCCCATTTCCACCATCAGGGCAATAATTAAGAATTTCCAATCAACAGAAAATGTTATGAAACTGCCTGGAAGAGGACGTGTGTCTATATCATCTTAATACACGGTGAGAAGGAGAGTTTGAGTGGCTAAAGACTCTCCAAAGACCACAGCTGGAGAATTAAAGAAAATAGTTGAGTCTCGGGGTCAGAAAACCTTAAATAATTGTCAAACATCACCTTCATCACCACATGTTGTTTGGGAGGGTTTCAAGAAAAATTATCCTTACTCATACAAAAACAAACACCAGCATATTCAGTTATCAGACATGACTGGAACTTCAAATGGGACTGGCTTCTATGGTCAGATGAAACTAAAACACTCCAGATGGGTTTGGTGAACACAGGGATAAAAAGTACCCCATGTTTACAATGAAATATACTGCTGTATTTTTGATGTTGTGGGCCTATATTTCTGCTGGAGGTCCTGGACATCTTGTTTAGACACATGGCATCATGGATTCTATCAAATACCAAAAGATAAAAAATCAATAAGTGACTGACTCTGTTAGAAATATTATAATGGGCCATGTTTGGATCTACCAACCGTACAATAATCCAAACACAAACCTCAAAAACAACACAAAAATGGGTCACTGAGTACAAAACCAAGCTTCTGCTATGGTCATTCCAGTCCTCTGACCTGAACCCTATAGAAAATGAGTGAGGTGAACTGAAGAGAAGAAGCACCGTCATGGAGCTGTGAATCTAAAGGGTCTGGAGTGATTCTGGATGAAGGAATGGTCTCTGATCTCTTGTCAGGTGTTATCTAACCTCATCAGGCATTATAGGAGAACATTTAGAGCTGTTAAACTGGCAAATGGAGGTTTCAAAAAGTATTGAATAAAAGGGTGCCGTTAATTGTGGTCATTGTGTTTTAGAGAAAAACATTTATAATGTGTGGAAATAATGATATTTCCACACATTTTAAATTCTTATTCTCAAATGAAAGGTTAGATTTTTGTGAATTTCTTTAATAAAAGATCAAAAGGATTAACAATGCAGATTAATTTTCACAGTCTTCTTTGATCATATTTACCAAGGGTGCCGATATTTTTAGCCATGACTGTATATTCGCGAATCATTAGTGATCCAACTTCAGCTACAGAAGAAGTGAGTAGAAAGGTTTTTATGAATCTTTGCAAATCGCCTTTCCTAATCTATGCTAGTTAGCAAGTTTCGTGGCTGAAGTTTACAGCAAAGACTATAGAAATACAAAGACGGTTCACTCCTATACTTATGAATGGGAGAAAGTGCAACGCGCAATATGACGGGATAGTCTGCCTTCTAAATGAAAGAGTCATTCGCTGATTGTTAAAGTCACTCCGTCACTGCAGCGGCTGTTAGAAGCTCCGGTTCCCATAGAAACCTGAGGCTGGACCAGCCGATGCGCAGGCGCAGCCATAAGCGTGTTGGGACTATGCATGCGCATTGGCTGGTCTAGACTGAAAAATAAGCTTTTTAAACGCTATTTGAGCTTGAAAAACAACATTCATGGGGTAGTTCATTTCAGATTTTGTTGCTGATTTGAAATATGTAATTTAATTGCGAGTTCAGTGAGCCGTTTTTGAGATTTCAGAATTTCCCCCATTCATTTAGATAGGGCTTGGTCTTGTTTGAGCTGCCCGGAGGCATTGCAAATATGGCCACCGAGTGAACAGACTTTCCTTGAAAGGGACTTTGTTTACAGTCTGCTTGTCACCCCATGGAAGAGAGGGGCGCCAGCAGAGCTCATTAAAGCAATATGGACTAGAACGGCTTGCTGAAAACAGAGCTGATTTTGACAGGGTCAAAAAAGTGTTTTTTACACTACCATTGAGAAATTTTAACCAAAGTATGTTATAGATTTTTCATTAAGACCCTAAAGAATCATATCAACTTGTGAAAAATGTGCATCCGATGACCCCTTTAATGAGTTGCCTGGATACTTTGATATTGGGTCAAGAATGGGCACAGTTTGATATAGGCATTGGTGTAAGTGGTCAAACGTCTGAGGAAAGGGCATGTTGACAAAATTGCATGAGAAAAAGTTGTGTTTGGAGGTGTAAGACAAGAAAAAAGATGATAGAATGAAAAGGGAGAGAAAAAGATAATACAAAATGAAGTCCCAGATGAAGTCAGTGACTAGCTCATTAGCTGTTCATTAGAAACTGTATTGTTTTGTATCTGATTTGGGTGAAACCCAAGTGAATACTGCCATGGTATGTTCTGGATGTTCCATGGATGGTCTGTCTCCCTTCCCTCTATTGTACATAGACAGACCAAACAATTGCTTTGAACTGCTCACAAACACTGTATCATCATTACAGCATTCAGAGAGACTGATGTGCTGGTCTGTTTTCTTTCTGACGTATGCAGTGTCACATAGAAGCTAGAGACACAACGTATTGAATTGCATGCATACAACCTTTTTAAAAGATATTCCAAGCTATTCTGCTTGGTTTTTATCCTTAACTCTTTCAAAATCAATTTGTCTTTAATTCTATAATATTTCAGTTAATATTATTTAAATTGTTGATTTGCACTCATTAAAAAACATAGCAGGTTATTAGAATCCCAACATAGACTCATTTTTTCAGTAATGCAAATTTTATAAAGATACGCTAATGGCATTAATCCTGATTCCATAATGAGATATTTTTCATTTACTTTTAGTCTAATTCATTTCCTGATTTTAGAAAATGCAAACAGAGGCTGAGCCAGAAGAATAGAGGTGGATTAATGTCAGTGGGAAAAGCTTCCTTTATGAATTTGTTACATGGGTTTACTGGATTTGTGGGGAGAGCACAGTCCAATTTGCTCTAATAGTTTGTGAATTGAGAGTAATCCCAATGGAAAGCTGATTTTTTTCTTGACAGATAGCTCAAAGGAAAGGCCAAAAGGAGGTCAAATACTATTTACAGTTCTCTGCAATTCATTTCAATTCATGTTTAGAAAAAAAAAAGTAAAAAAGAAAAAGGTAAATATTTTAACTTATAAGCAATCCCGGAGAATCAATCTATCTATCTATCTATCTATCTATCTATCTATCTATCTATCTATCTATCTATCTATCTATCTATCTATCTGTCTATCTGTCTATCTGTCTATCTGTCTATCTGTCTGTCTGTCTGTCTGTCTCTTTATTTTTTTTATTCACTTATTTTTTTTTATTTTTTTATTTATTCTTTCATTCATTGTTGCATACGTATTGATGGAACATTAATACTTAGAAGTAATAATAATAATAATAAATTGTCTTTTAATTACCCCTAGATTTTAAGATTTTTTTCATCATCAAGAATTTAAATATTTTAACCTTAAGAAATAATAGTATAAATAAAGAGTATTAAAAATAAGAATCAAATTGTACTTTATCATAAACATGGATGGAATGTCAAAGGTTAGAGAGGTTGATGTAATAATAATAATAATAATAATAATAAAATTGTCTTTCAGTTACGCCTAAACTTGCATAAAAATTAAGATTTTTTAATCCTCAAGAATTTAAGACAAAATTTTAACATTAAAAAATTCACTTTAACATAACCATTGATGGAATGTTAAAGCTTAGAAGTCAATATAATCATCATCATCATCATCTGTCTTTTAGCCGTTTTTCATCATGTACAATTTGAGACAAAATTTCAACCTTCAGCGTAATCAATATAGCCTTTATAAAACCCAGCATAGACTAATTTTATTCTGTAATGCATAATTCATAAAGATGCATTAATGGCATTACTTCTTTAATTCTAGAATTCTTCTAAATATTAAATATTATTTTGTCTTAAAAATCATACTACTGTACATTTTAATTGGTTTCTTTTGACATAGCACATGCAGTCCAGCATTAGCCGCTGAATCTCATGTTATGTAGAGCCATGTTTGTGAGCGTGTGTGTGTGTGTGTGTGTACCGTACTCCGCAGGGAATCTAATCCCCATCCCCCTCCCCCTCTCTCTCCTCCCCCTCTCGCTCTCTTCCTCTCTACTGCATTGATGCTACTGCCTTCCTCGGTGATGATGTCACTGGTTCAGTCAGTCTCAGCATCACTGCTCTAGGCAGCCAGAAGAGCCATTTTGGCTTCTACATTACAGTGCACTCAAAGATCTCTCCTTCAAGAAGCCTTCCTCCTTACAAGCAGGCCTCGCTGGGCATCCAGCCACACCTCGCTGGGACAAATAAAGGATCCTCTGTTAAACAGAGGGATAAGCAGACTGTTCTCCACTAATCAGAGGAAGAGCTGAAAAAAGAGAATTTGAGAAGCCAGCACAAGAGGCAGTAGTGGGAGCTGATCTGTAGAGTCAATAGCTGAGAGCATCAGAGGATCACCATTGTAAAGGTAAGAGTTTTTTCATTGTTAGCGTGTTCTAGAGGACAATGCAGTATTAATGAAGCTCTGTCTGTTTATTTGGTGTTGGGTCACCAGGGTGGGACTGCCATGGGGTGCGGCCATTTAGAGCCTGTCAACAAATCCAGACATTATTATTATGACAGAGAAGTGTTTTTTTATTGAGTATTGGAGCAGATGTTGTTCGTCGTAAATGGCCCTCTGTACATATTTCTAAGTGCGTGTGAGATAAATGCACTGTCATTCATTGTTTCAGGCTCGCAGCCACATAGTAATGTCTTCAGGATAGAGCTAATGAATCACGATTTTAGAATTTACCAGAGAACGGAGAAAGAATGATCATTTATACGTTTTTTTTTTTTTTTTTTCATTAATATGGTAGCAAGTTGGGAAAAATATAGTGACAACTGGCAACACACACATATGAAATTGTGTATGACTATATTCTACATATGATGTCACGCAAATTAATGATTTATATAGATGTGTTGACACTTAAGAGCACCATGACTGACAACAAAAAAAAATAAAAAATCCATTATGGATGTATGATCTACATTGCAAAATATTACCTTAAAGGCGTAGTTCATCCCAAAATTACAATTAATCATTTACTCACCCTCAAATTGTTTCAAACCTATTTCATGTGATAATGTGTAAACTAACTGGTTATATTTAAGTCAAAAATATTATTTTTAAGTCTTACTTAATTGTTACGCCAATGACAGTCATTTTCAAGGATCAGATTAAGAAAAGCAGTGCTTTAAAGGAACAATTCACCAAAAAATTTAAATTTTGTTATCATTTACTCACCCTCATGTTGTTCCTAACCTGTAAGAATTTCTTTCCTGTGTGTGTGGAACACAAAAGAAGATATTTTGAAGAATGTTTGTAACCTAACAGTTGCTGATGGCCATTGACTTCCATAGTTGGGAAAAATGCAATGGAAATCAATGGCTACCAGCCACTGTTTGGTTACCAACATTCTTCAAAATATTTCCTTGAGTGTTTTACTACCCCTTTAAGGTTACTTTATTGGTGTACCAATTAAGAAATTATATTGAATAAAACCAATTCAATTAATATATTACCACATTATATCATTTTTTTAAGTTACATGACAATATTTAATTAGGTTAGTCGCAAATTGTTTATAAAGGACATGAATACGTTGGTTAATCAGCATGCTGGACACAATACATGTATTATAAAATCAATTTCATAGTTTTCAACCCAGTAACACTAAAAACTGCAGCTTTCTGACTTCTTGTAAACTGACATGCTTCCTTTGAGGTTCATGTCAAGTAGTCTAAGTAGACGAGAGTAATGAGAGAGACTGAACCCACTCCGTCCCACCAGAATGTGACTCAGCGTGATGTTAGTCTAATTGAAAAATGCAGAATGCAGCTCACATGAGATCACTATATGAGCTCTTTTACGTTTATTCAAATAAACCTCTTAGTTACTGAAGCAAGCACGTTTATAAACAGAAACAGAACTTGTTGAAAACCATTCATAAATCTTCCCTGACACTTGTACCTCCATTTTGGTCCGACTAGTAGGCTGAGCTGGACTCAGAATTTGTGGCAGCCAGCTCTGGTATCTGTTATTGTAATCCTAGGAAGCGTACTGATATTTAGCCAGCCGTGCAATTCTTTTGTTGCTGCTGGGCTGAGTATCTCTCTCGATCTGTAGCTGACCATGCATGATCCTTTTACGGTGAGGTCACCGTAAAACACAGTCTTCCTGTTTGATCTGAACATCGAAATATTGAACATTTTTAGATTTATTATTTAACCTCATCGTAAGTCACCATTGAAATCATGTTTTTGCTTGTCATGCCTGTCATCCCTTCATGCCATTTCTTTATAGATACAACAGAAATTATACTCATAGTTGCTATGGTGATAGGCAGCTAAGATTTACAGCCTTCCTGAAAGTAGGTCTAATTTAATTTCCAATCGAGAACGTCTAAATCAATATCTCTCTGCTCATATATAGTAATGGAGCTACTAAAGGAGTAATATCCTCTCTTTTTTCAGAAGAGCTGCACATAGATGAAGGAATATAGATTTTACTGTAAATTTAGTGTACATTAATATTTTTGATCAAAATGTCAACTAGTAAGCAGCTTTTCATATGTAATTATTATATTGTTTATATTTAATAACAATATAACTGTAATAAATTGTAAATATAATAATAATAGTAACAATAACAATAGTAAACCAATAATTTATATTATATTTAGTGCTGTCAGTCTATTTAACTATGTGATTAATTTAACTATGTGATTAAATAGTTAAATTAACTATTTAATCACACATTTCTTCGGTCATTTATCGTGATTAATCCCACCTAACATTAAAGTTTTTAAATATACTTTTATATTGCAATAATTTCACATTCAATCTTCAAATTAATGTAGAAACAACATAAAGTATATATATATATTTTTTTTATGACTGAAGGTGAGTATCACTGGTACCAATACTACTGCTGTCTCTAGGTAATTGTTCTTTTTCCCTAACATTTCAGCTTTGACTACAGCCATTCAACATTATAGTATAACTGAGAGCTATCAGTTTGAACATTTATTAGACTTTAAAAAATAACTTCTAATTTAAATGAACTTAAAACAATCTTCACATAAAGCCATTATAATAAATGTCATAAATGGAGAACAGAGACAGACAACACAGAGAGAGTCCCCATGGTCACAGGAGCCGTGACCGGGCAGGTCGAAGGTTCATGGACGGTCTCTATGGCTGTGGCAGGACAGGACGAAGCTTCACAGACGGTCTCCATGGCCGTGATTGGCCAGGACGAGGATTCACAGACGGCCTCCATAGCCGTGACAGGACAGGGCGTGAGTTCACAGACGGCCTTTTTGGCCGTGACAGGACAGGGCGTGAGTTCACAGACGGCCTCTTTGGCCGTGACAGGACAGGGCGTGAGTTCACAGGCGGCCTCTTTGGCCGTGACAGGACAGGGCGTGAGTTCACAGGCGGCCTCTTTGGGGCGCTCTGGAGGAGCGGGCACTTGAGGGCGCTCTGGAGGAGCGGGCACTTGAGGGCGCTCTTGCAGCGCGGACACTTGAGGGCGCTCTTGCAGCGCGGACACTTGAGGGAGCTCTTGCAGCGCGGACACTTGAGGGCGCTCTTGCAGCGCAGACACTTGAGGGCGCTCTTGCAGCGCGGACACTTGAGGCTCGGGAACGGCACTCCTAGCCGTAGTTTGAGAACTGGATTCTCGGAACTCGGGATCGGCACTCCTGGCCGTGACATGGTAAACCGGGAGTTCGGGAACGGCCTCCGTGGCCGTAACAGGGCAGACAGTGAGTACAGAAACGGCCTCCGTGGCCGTGACAGGGCAGACAGGGAGTTCAGGAACGACCTCCATGGCCGTGACAGGGCAGACCATGAGGTCAGGAGTAGGTGCCACCACTTCGGGAGGTTCTGCAGCGGAAGCCGCCACCTCTGGAGGCACTGGAGCAGACTCGTGGACAGGAGAGGCCTCAGCAGCACACTCGTGGACAGGAGAGGCCTCAGGAGCACAGTGTGCAGCCCACACACTCAAAATGGCAACCGCCATAACGGGAAGCACTGAGGTCAGGGGAACAGTCTCTGTAACAGCCAAGGTTGAGGCCCTGGGAATGCCAGCTGCTCGCACCGACATCAGTGGTGGGTCCATCACACTGGATATCAGAACTCGAAGGACTGACCTTGAATCTGTGGTAACAGACTCTGGCTGAGGAGCTGAGGCGTGAAGTGACTCTGGCTGGAGCACTGAGACGTGGTGTGACTCTGGCTGGAGCACTGAGACGTGGTGTGACTCTGGCTGGAGCACTGAGACGTGGTGTGACTCTGGCTGGAGCACTGAGACGTGGTGTGACTCTGGCTGGGCAGGCATGACGTGAGCAGACTCTGGCTTGGCAGGCATGACGTGAGCAGACTCAGGCTTGGCAGGCATGACGTGAGCAGACTCTGGCTTGACAGCGGAGACGTGAAGGGGTGCTGTTGCTGCCGCCATTTTACGAGTTATTTACGTTCCTCCGCGACACCCACAGTGAACGGAGAGCCCACAAACAGTAAAGCATAATCTATGAACTGACTAAGAGATGAACGGGGACCCTCACGGATTAACTGTGATTTGAGCGGCTGATTAATGCCCTCACAAAAAAAAGTCAATAAGTACATAGTCCGGCAGATCAGAAAAATGGGCGAGGTCTAAATACTCTTGTATATACTCCTCGAGCGGTCGCGAGCCCTGCTCGAGGGTTAATAATATACGTCCCATGTCCATACCGCATGCATACTACAGCATGTACCACCGTATTTGTGCGTGCAATTGAAAAGCATGTGCTACGAGTATAACTAATATAGCTAATATTAGTATAACTAATAGTTAAATATAATGTAATAGATAAAGATATAGATATTCCAGTTTTCTGTTTGTTGAAATCGGTGTCATAATGTTTTATTTCTCTCTTTGCAGGTGTAAGCTGTGACCTGAACTTTTAAAGGAGTGCTTTCAGCACACACACAGAGGCACCATGGCAGGGGCCTCAGTGAAGGTGGCGGTGAGAGTCCGTCCCTTCAACTCTCGTGAGATGAGTAAAGAGTCCAAGTGCATCATCCAGATGTCAGGAAACACAACCAGTAAGTACCCAACTGCACCTGAGCCCCGATGCTTCCATACGGAACATCCAGCTGTTAAATCACTAAGAATACTCAAAACACTCCCAGTTTATAGAGCATGACTTTTACTGTGTGTCTTAATGTTGTTTTCGCATGCGTGTTTATGGGCCCTGTCTGAGTGTTTGACCTCATCTGCACGGATTTCATAAGGGCAGCCATTTTGAGATGATGTGGGACAATAGTTAACTGATCAGTGAACTGGGGGGGGGGGGGCGAATAAACTCACCGGTAAATCTGACCTGACATTAATTTCATAGTCGGGCATTAATCTAATGTGGCTACAGAAATTGAGAGTTATTAAAGCAGAGAAAAAAATAGAGGGATGTTGCAATGAGCTTATCAATAAAATTGTAAGAAAAAAAGTGATTAAACTAGCCCTGGCCGCCACCTATAGTGTGCTCTAGAATGTTACAAATGGGTTAAACATATTATGAATATTACTTTCAATTGGAATTAGTATATTGTAGTACTTTGCAATTTTTCAATGACACAATCATGATGACATTTCATTTCTTGATTCGAAGCATGTGAATGTAGTCGAAGAATGGAGGGAACTGATGGTTGACTGGAGAGAGATTTGATTTCTAATCTGCCTGGCTGGGCGAAGCCATTGGTCAATAATAGAGGAGAGCTTGTGAAATATTTAGAGTTTGGCCTAATTTAGCTTCCTCCCTTCCACCTTGTGTTGCTTGAGAAAAACAACATGTCCACCATTATCTTTGTACCTGAGGAGGTGTTACTATTTAGAAACTAGAATGCCGTGCAGAATGCAGCAAAAGCAGTGTGCCATTTCTTATACATTTTTCTATTTGTAAAAACAAAGTGCACATGCAAAAGGGTCCTGATTATAGCAGATGTAATAATACACCACGGTATTATTGTGCAGGTTAGGTCAAGGTTTTTACGAAGGAGATTCATTGAGACTGGCGAATCTGTAAGCCATGTTGCAGAAGATATTTTTGTTGTAAGGGCACTGAGCTAGTGGTGCATATTGTAAATATGACATTGTTCTAGACTGATAACAATGAGGATAAAAGTCTAATACACTCGGTTCTTTTGTTTTAACGGGTGAAGACTGTGAACCTTGAACAATAGAGAAATGAGCCATCAAAAGCAGCGGAAACACTTACTATCGTTGTACTGTAAATGGATTATGCAAGTAGATTGTGCAGTAGTTAGAGATGAATGTCACTGCTCTAACAATATGTTTAAAGTCACATCTGCCATTAACTCACACAGTAATGGAAAAATGTCTATATAATAGTATATTGTAACTAAAATTGTTACTGTGCATTTATTTGCCAATAACATTTTTATAAGACACACACACACACTGACACATATATAAAGAGCGAGAATGTCCTTTATACAGTGTAATTATATATTTAAATACTGAATAATATTAATTTACATGCTTAGGTTAGGGTTGGGTTTAGGGTTAGTTTCTTGAAATAATGCTACATTTATTGTTATTACTATAGTTAGTAACAAGTAACAAGTGTAAAAAGGACACTGTAAAATGCCATGTTATCTTTTTTCCATATTGTCAGTATGCCCAATCATTTGTATGTTCAGCACATATCCAAACATACAAATATGTGTGTAAACATACATCTGTGAATGCTAATGAGTCCGGGCTGGTCTATTTGACATTTTTTGCATATGACATTAAGTTCACTTCTCACCCTGTCATAAAAATATTCAACATTACTCTAACCATTTACAAATAAATCTGGCGTACTTGCAGACATTAACACATCCTCTTGACACATTGCAGTTGAAGTTGAACATTTGAGGTACATTCAAATGCACAGCTGGCAGTGCCTAATTAAAACAACTTTAATTAATATTGCATAAGAAAAGATCTTGAAAATTGTATATATTTAATGAGTACATTCCAGTCTGCCAGATGATATTATATCCATTAACACTCTTATAAGTGAGGGTTATTCTTTAGTATCTGCTTCAAGTTTATTTATTTTTTTTCCATGGTGTGTAATAGTTTTTTAATAATTATCTTTCAGATCCTTATTTTTAATTGGATTCTAAATAATAACAGCTGTTTCATCTGTTCCCCATCACCTGAGCATCTAACCTGACCACCTTTGTGACATATTGTGTCAGCACAGCAATGCTGTAAGCCATCCTACAGCATAGCATTAGTTTGAAATGCAAGATTACCTGCATAGACATCCTGTGTGGTTTGCCTGTGTCTATGCAGAGTCCACTCAAAGACATCCAATCGCCAGGCTGCTTAAGCTGATCTGTATAAAGGCCCAGCGGAGCGGCGTAATGGTAGAGATCTATTCAAAATCTAATGTGAGAAACATTCAATTACTTAACATGTTGACCTTCATTTGTTGTTTATGTGAAGTTATGTCTTTGTGAATGCATTCTGTAGGGCACTTTACTAGACTTACAGAAGCTAAAACTGTGCTAATATGCATAAACACACATGCAAACACATCATTCTGAATTGTTTTGTAGATTGCTGTCCTTTGAAAAGTAGACTTGGTGTATGGCAAGAGGGTTGATGATGTCATGAAAGAGCCTTTCTAGTCAGCAGTAATTTGGAAAGAGGCCAGTCCCAGTCTCAATCTGAGGGTGTAAAGAACTGGTTGTTAGTGGGAGTCTGAGCCTAGAGAGTGTCTTTTGTGCTCCACGCTAGCTGCTTTGTCACCGCTGCCAGCTTGAGATGGGTCAATAGCCGAGTTCCCACAAAGCCGTAGAATAGTGGAAAGCTGAGTGATTGACAGCTCTGACTGGTTTAAGCCACCCTGCTATCACCGAGGCACCATTGGGCTACTCACACAGGCCTTTAAGTTCTTATAAAAGAGTTTCCTTTTCGTTGGAAATTGTCTCATTACTAAGCCACAGAAGATTTTAGCTCTGGTCCCTGCGAGAAAACGAATGTAAGATTCTGTCTGGTTTCTAACAGCAAAAAGGATTCACTGACATGGGATTTCATTGGTTTCAGTGCTGCGGTAAATTCTGTGTGATGTTCTCAGTGATACTGTGGTAATTATGCATGCGGTATATGTCCATTTAGAAGAAACACCAAATTATCCATTTGAGGAAACTGTGTGATTGTGGAAATGGAGAGACTTTAAGAGTTTAAGAGAATCCGATTGCCATGTTGATCAAAGCGCTAAATGATGCTCTCCTGATCTCATCGCTCCCAGAATTCCTTTCTCTTTATTGATTGAGACAGGTGTGCATGGAAAGGGAGTCTTCAGTCTTTAACAGAATTCAGAACTTTGATTAAGCTGAAGATGTGCTATTTTTATGGTCCTTTATGGATGTTACTTGTGATTTCTTCCCAGTGAGCTCTTGGGTAAAAGGCATTTTACACTGTGTAACATCAGTGATCTTTTATTTCAGAATGTGCAATGCACATTCCAGACAAGACATTGGTCCCAATCGTTCTGTTGACAGCACAAAGAAGCAGTGAACGGCACGACTGTGATGCAACATTTACAACACTGCCAGATCTCCATCTTAGAGGCTAATATTTATCCCAGAAATGTATTGCTTTTCACACAAATCAGTCAAGGAATTACTTTTTTTTTTTCTTACAGCAAGATAATTATTTCTCAAACAACAAAGCAAAGCAAAAAAACAAAACAAAACACAAAGAAAAACAAAAAGCAAAACAACCATGAGCATGTCACAATAATTAATCAAAAACTACATTTTTTCCCTACAAAAAGGCCACGTACACACTGCAGTTAAGTTTGGTTGTTAATTCACCTTTTACTCCTTAACCGCGTTCTGTACACACACAATTCACTAAAATACGGGAGTGACAACCGCATTTGACAACTGCATAAACTCCTGAAAAATACAGGAAGTGACAACTGCATTTATAGAAATCCTACGCAGTGTGTACAGAACTGAACTGAACAACTAGTTGTTAATGACTTATTTGAACGTGCATCAGAAATGTGTCTTCATCTCAGGTCTCAGGGATTGTAGGTGGGGAGAGGTAAAGTCCAGCGCTCTCTCCACCCTCAATACCACAACTGAGGTGAGACCCTTGAGCAAGGCACCGAACCCCCAATTGCTCCCCGGGCATCGCAACATAAATGGCTGCCCACTGCTTTGGGTGTGTGTTCACGGTGTGTCTGTTTGTTCACTACTCACTGCTGTGTGTGTGCACTTGGATGGGTTAAATGCAGAGCACAAATTCCAAGTATGGGTCACCATACTTGGCCACATGCCACACTTTCCTTTTTACTCAATGAAACTTAAAACCAGCAGCCCAAAATCTCCATCTCACTGCACTCACACAAACGTCAGCAGTCGCCACGTCCTCCTCCGGGTATTAAAAGTGATTAAAAATCCTCCTCCTTATTAGGTTTGTGCATTTACCGCTTCAGTCATGACGCTGATGTAACCGTTGCTGAGAAGGGTGGATGTGAATCATTGTCATTACTGAGAGCAGAGGAAAGGAGAGAGGATGAGAGGAGAGGAAAGAAGACCATTATTGACAACTGACTTATTCATATATTAAAAGTGTTTTAACAGCCTACTTCATGCTGGAATTTAACAGACCAGGAGCATGAAATCAGACACCCTGACAGCTATGAATAATTTAAGCAGTGGCATCTCAAGGTTAGCATCATTAGCACTGATTGGTTTGATTGGTTAGTGGACTCCACACCCATCACAGTTTCCAGAATGTGACCTGCCTGGATCCCAGCAACAGCACTACCATAGTTACCGTCACATAAATGCCATTTACTCAGCTTAATGTCGAATGTTGAACACTTAGCACTATAACAAAACAAGAAAACAAACTGAAGCATTAGGAATTGGTATGTGTGTGTGTGTGTGTGTGTGTGTGTATCATAGACATGTACAAACACGCATACATATGATTGCATTTTATTTGATTAAAAACTGCATGTAGGCCTTCTCCTTTCAACTCAATAAATAAATAAATTACATTGAATTAAATAAAAAAATTGTTGTGAATGGTTCATTTCATAGTCCACATCTGATATTGAAAAGAAATAAAAAATAAAATCTTTATTTAAAAACTGCAACCACCAAAAATACAAAGTAATAAAAAAATAATATAATATAAAATAAAATAACATTTAAAAAAAAATATTTAGGAATTGTCATTGCGTACTAAACCTATTAAAATCAGTTTTATTTCTATAGTAAATTTGTTTATTAAGAATTTCTGACAAGTTAACTTATTTTATCTATTGAGGTAAAATTTATTAATTATTAACTACACTAATTTGTTTTTAAATGTAACAGCTACAGAGAAACATTTTATTCTCTTAAACCATTCCTCCTCCTTCAGACAGCTGACTATTTGGCACACATACACATACAAACACAATTTTGCAACTTGCAACAAGAGTAGATGTAACATGGCAGTGCTTCTATACCGATGACGCATGATGTCCCCTGGGCTATGCAGTGCTATTATTATAACTCATATACTCTGATGTACAGCCAGAACTGACCTGCCCTAGAGACAGTTAAACACAGATGTATAGACTGGGTAAAAGGGTCTGTCCCTTTTAGGGACACAAGTGAATGAATTATTTCACTCCAACTCTTTAAATGTGGTTGGCCATTTTAGAATTGGGCTTCCTGCGTTGTATAACATGACGGCAGGATGTTGCTTAATGTATGTGTGACATTCAGGTTCACATACTCAAATGTGTTGTGATGGTTCAAACTGGAGCTATATGAAAGATAAATGGGAAATCCAAATAATTGGGATATTTTAGGCTGTTTTTAAAGGACATTTGTTTTTTAGTAGATTAATTGCATTTAATATTTTTTGGAGGTCAGTTGTACTATGTATGCTTTACTTAGAAGATACACTTATTTTATTCAGGCTTTTTCAAGCTTTGGGGATTATGCAATGACATGTCCTTCTGTTACTTGGCAGCTCTGTGTGTGTGTGTGTGAGAGTGTGTGAAAGAGAGAAAGACAAAGAGTCATAAATATGTTTTATGTTGTATCTGAACTCTGAGGCTGTGGTGCTGCATCTATGAAGTTCAGAAGTGATTTATTGTGAGATTGGGCTGTTGGCACTAAGAGAAAGTATTAAAATTATAAAGTGCTCAAATCACATTTTTTTTAGAATTGAAATAGTCCTGCATTGTTAAAGAACTAAATCACATTCTGTAGGGCTATCAATCGCAATTAATCGCATCCAAAATAAAAGTTTGTGTTTACATAATATATTTGTGTGTACTGTGTATATTTATTAAGTTTATGTAAATACACACACATACATGTATATATTTAAAAAATATTTATTTGTATTTATATTTATATATAATTTATATTATATAAATATAAATATTTTATATATAAATATATTTTCCTTAGATATATACATGTAATATATACATGCATGTGTGTATATTTATATGAACATAATAAATATATACAGCACACACACATATAATACTGTATGTAAGCACAAATGTTTATTTTGGACGCGATTAATCATTTGGCAGCCCCTAGCATTTGCAACCTTGGCTTTTTGAGACAATAAATCCTTTTAATTAAATTGATTTCAAAATCAAGTCATTCACAGATAATCTTCCTCTTCATTTAGCTGTTAACTGCTGAGAATGGATCATTAAGTCAGTGAGTTGCAGTGTTTTGCCTGATTATGTGTTTTAATTTGTAAAAACATGAGGGTGAGTAAATGACAATTGTCATTTTTTTGGGTGAACCAATCACTTAACAGCCTAAGAGCTCATTTATGGGATCATTAATAAGGCCAAATTAGCAGTTGATGCAGCAGTGCCCCCCCCACACACACAAATATGTACATATTACAGTATCACTAGTGTAGGATTTTGAGCTTATGATCACTTTAGACAATGTACCTATTTAGATCATATTGCATCGTGTATAAAATGAAATGCATAGATCAATGAACTACCGTGTGTAATCAAGTGCATTCTGTTCATTGACCAACTGTCCCTGGAGAACCAAGATAAGTGTTTGCTTAGTGCAGAAAATCCTTTTCAGCCTATTGACTCTCTGAAGGTCATTCTTGAATCGCCCTTTTTTGAGGTCAGAACATATTGTGTTTGTTGAAGGAAACTTAATTCATCACATTTATCTTATTGCTTGTTTGTTGTCTGTTTGTGTTAGTTATGTACATGTGAAAATACCACTGTGTGTGTTCAGAAAAGCTTTCCTCATGACCGCTTGAATAAATTCAATTTTTCAGTCCAGTAATGGTTTCTCAAGCATGTGCTGAAAATATGTGTACTTCAAATGTCCTTTCATGGTTATTGTGGCTTTTTACTTCATGGTTGATTGAGAATTTTTAATAGAGTTTACTTAAAGGGCTATTTTTATGCGGTTTTGCCTTTTGGTCTTGCACATCCCACCATATGGCAGCTGAGATGTATTTCAGAGCAGAGACAGTATGTTCTGTCAGAGCTCATGCTGCCTGTCGTGTGGGCTTGCTGTGAGTAAGACTGACGGAATAATGATGTTCTGAGCTACTAATAAGCATCAGGAAGTGAGACAGTTTAAATGCAGGTACATGATTTCAGTGATTGTTTTTTTTAGCTGCCAAAGTAGATGAAAATTGTGCAATTATCAATTTCGTCAGTAGCAATGCATTTCTCTTATATAATGGCTGTGCATTCATTTTATACAGATTTTTAGTGGAATGGTTCTAGTTTTCTCAAGTGCAGAGTGTTACTAATGTGTGCTGCCTATACTTTTTGTGAAGTATGGTGCCAAGAAACCTCTCTGTTGGTAAAATGGGCTTCTAAAGGACAGTTCAGGAGGAGCGAGTCATTTAATTGTGTCAATCATAGTATTTAAATAATTAAAGGGCCGCTCACCTCGCTACTGTGACAGTACTTCCTGTATGTATCCACCACTCCCATCTCCACCTTTATTTTATTCACTTCCACTGTATTATGAATTATTGATTAAATTGTCCAGAGAGATATTTAGAGCCTGATTTGAGTCCTCCAGGATGGACAGTAAACTTAACATGTTTACTTGTATCTAACTCAAGGATTGTATGAAATATGATCTCGTGAAGGACATTCATGACTGGGTAACACAGTCGGCTCTAAACACTGACCTCATGTTGTTGACACTGGGTGTAATTCTTTCAAGATTCAAGATTTTTATTCATACACAATTATACAGAGTATAACCAGCAGTGAAATTGATTTTTTAGCTCTTCTTTGCATTTCCTCTTAATCTCTCACATTCTCTTGAGCAGAAATTTTTTCGCAGACAATCCATATGCAGCAAATTGCTAAAATTTAGAGTTTGTGTAAGACCTGATCATGTTTTCCAGTATGAGTTGAGATGTTCCACAGAGCATCTTGTGCTTCAGTGGAAGCAAGAACATCTGACTTTTTGTGTCAAATTCACGTAATCAATTTGCTTATTTTATTAGTGAGCTAGAAATAGCTTTAATAAATCTTATTAATTTTGCATCATAACATTTTAGCATGTTTTAAATTGTTTTAATCCTAAAACAAAAATGTTCAGGTTTAATTTAGGTTTGAATTGCATATTACTGTATACAGCATAAAGTACATGACCATTCACAAGATTGTCAGTAGTTTCTTTCTTTTTTACACTTATGCTGTATATATCATGCAAAGACACTTTATATTGTTCAAAAGTGACAGTAAAAGCATTTATAATGTTACAAACATTTCCTGTTTCAAACTAATGCTGTTCTTCTGAACTTTATAGTAATCAAAGAATCCATAAAAACATTAAGCAGCATGAACTGTTTTCAACATTGATAATAATATTAATAAGAACTGTTTCTTGAGCATCAAATCAGCATATTGGAATGATTTTTAAAGAATTATGTGACACTAAAGACTGCGGAAATTGCTGCTGAAAATTCAGCTTTGCCATCATAAGAATGTATTAAAACAGAAAAGTGTTTGACTTAAATGAAAAACATACAAAATATCTGTTTTATCTGTTTACAACTGTTTTGTATATGGATTAAGTAAAGACAGTCAATCAACATTTCTGTTTCATACTATTATACTAGCTCATTTTATGCACCTAAATAGCATTTACGTTGACTATGTAAGTTCAGATGACTCAAATCTTCCTGTGACATTCATTGTCATTTACATCCATTATCATATTCAAATTAACATAATTACTGTGTGGGCTCTCTGTTGACTTTCATTTACCGCTGGTGAGAGCAGCAGGGTTTTAGAGCACATCCGCATGGACCTGTTTAGACAAACTATAGTGACTCAGCACTTATTGACTGTGTGGCGGCCATTTAGTGGCTGACAACAGAGTATTAGATGTCCACTCAGGATCTCGAACATGTTTTATTAACCTCACTCATTCACTGCCATTCTTTTCCTTGTCTTTCAGCCATCATCAACCCCAAAGCACCCAAAGAAACCAAAAGCTTCAATTTTGATTACTCCTACTGGTCACATACCACGGTAAGTCAATGAAATGAAACAAAAATCAGCATTACTTGTAGTGAAATACACAAAATATGATAGAAGTAATACTCTTAAATGGTTCGAAGATCATACAGTATATTTTTGTCTATATCTATCCACAGCCAGAAGATATCAACTATGCCTCCCAGCAGCAGGTGTTCAGAGACATTGGAGAGGAAATGTTACTTCATGCCTTCGAGGGCTACAACGTCTGTATTTTTGCATACGGCCAGACTGGTGCCGGTAAATCTTATACCATGATGGGCAAACAGGAAAAGGACCAGCAGGGGATCATTCCACTGGTAAAACAGAAGCATAAATAAGCAAATATGAAGAATAAGCATTTCTAAATATCAATTTAAGTACTTATAAACCAATTTTCAGCTGCTAAATTACCCTTTTTGTGTATCTAAAGCACATATTGCCTCTCCTGTCATATTGGCATTGCTGTATAAACAGGAAAATTATAATGTATTCAGAGGCAGTGTGAACAAGATCAATTCAAACAAAATGAAATGACAAGTCAAACACTAAGATGACTAGTACATACAGTAAGAAAATGATTATTTGCTTACTAATCTCTCTTTATTGTGTTTCTCTATTTCCTCTACTCTCTTCAATCCTAAACATCAGCTGTGTGAAGACCTTTTTACCAAGATTAATGACAAAAATACTGATAACAACATGTCCTATTCTGTGGAGGTAAGTTTTTGTTGTTGTTGTTGTTTCAAGTGTAGCTTAATTCCAAAGCAGCTGCTTTTATATATAGGGTGTTTGATGCGCCCTGTTATCACAGCTAACGATAAACTACCTATAGTAAAAAATAAATAAAAAAGTTATCGTGTCATTAACACTTTAGCAATATTGTTGTTATTTTTTACTGTAAATTTTGTATATGAAGTTTAGTTTTAATCCCCAAGTAGATTATGTTTTTTGCTTTTAACAGTCTATTATTTTCATCCTTTCAGGTTAGTTATATGGAGATATACTGTGAAAGGGTACGAGATCTTCTGAACCCAAAAAACAAAGGAAATCTTCGTGTGCGAGAGCACCCATTACTGGGCCCGTATGTAGAGGATCTGTCCAAACTCGCCGTCACATCATATAATGACATTCAAGACCTGATGGACTCAGGGAATAAGGCTAGGTATTCTATTCTATTCTATTGTAATGGAGTGTTCATGCCATGTCTGTATTGCTGTAATTATTATTTTTCAACAAGGAAAAACTATTCATGTACATTACTGTTCAAAAATTTGGATCAGAATTAAAAAAAAAAAAGACATTAGTATTTTAGTAATCCAAGACACATTAAACTAATTTACGGAATCACATGCAGGAAAAAAATATGTGCACGATTTAGCAAATCGAGGGAACGAATTAGCAAATGGAGTGCACGATTTAGCAAATAGAGGGAACGAATTAGCAAATGGAGTGCACGATTTAGCAAATAGAGGGAACGAATTAGCAAATCGAGTGCACGATTTAGCAAATCGAAGGAACGAATTAGCAAATCATGCGCACGATTTAGCAAATCGAGGGAACGAATTAGCAAATCATGCGCACGATTTAGCAAATCGAAGGAACGAATTAGCAAATGGAGTGCACGATTTAGCAAATAGAGGGATCGAATTAGCTAATCGAGTGCACGATTTAGCAAATAGAGGGATCGAATTAGCTAATCGAGTGCACGATTTAGCAAGTAGAGGGATCGAATTAGCTAATCGAGTGCACGATTTAGCAAATAGAGGGAACGAATTAGCAAATGGAGTGCACGATTTAGCAAATAGAGGGATCGAATTAGCAAATGGAGTGCACGATTTAGCAAATAGAGGGATCGAATTAGCTAATCGAGTGCACGATTTAGCAAATAGAGGGAACGAATTAGCAAATGGAGTGCACGATTTAGCAAATAGAGGGAACGAATTAGCAAATGGAGTGCACGATTTAGCAAATAGAGGGATCGAATTAGCTAATCGAGTGCACGATTTAGCAAATAGAGGGAACGAATTAGCAAATGGAGTGCACGATTTAGCAAATAGAGGGAACGAATTAGCAAATCATGCGCACGATTTAACAAATAGAGGGAACGAATTAGCAAATCATGCGCACGATTTAACAAATAGAGGGAACGAATTAGCAAATCATGCGCACGATTTAGCAAACAGAGGCAACGAATTAGCTAATCGAGTGCACGATTTAGCAAATCGAGGGAACGAAAAAGTAATCCTCGATTATTGCATGATTTATTATTTTTTTCTTGCGTGTCATTAAAGTGACAGTATAGACATTTAACATTTTAGATTGTTTTTAAATAGCACAGTTCCTTTGAACTTTCTTTTCATCAAAGAATCCTGTAAAAATGTATCACAATTTCCACAAAAAATATGAAGACTTAAGAAAAAAAAACCCAGCCTTTAAAATTTTGGAATGGTAGTGTATTTAATGGTATTGTATATTAAACACATAATTATAAATGCGGAATTTGTTTGGAATTTTATGAATGTTCCAAATTTTCTGATTTGACTGTCATGATGCAATGAAACCAAAATGGATTCTGCCACAAAAACAACTTAAGATAGGCAGGGACCTGAACTCATATTTGAGTTATGTTTGAGAAGCCATTTTATTTTGGCCCAAGTGCGTTATGTTTGTTCTTAAACATTTAGAGAGAACATATAGAGGTGAATTAATGTAGTCTTTAAATTATTTGCTGTCTTCTAAAACAAAGCCATACATGGAGGTTTGGGGATTTTGAGCGTTGTCATAGAAACAAATCATTTCTGAGTCAGAGGACATGATCAGCACAAACTAGAATCACAAAGATGCTATTTTGTAATTACAGAAATTCTGGCACAATGTTAAAGCAATCTATTCTATTCTATTCTATTCTGGCTTCTAGAAATAACCAATAATAGCCTTTTGCTGCACAGACCAGTGGTCCTGGTCACATTTTTTTTTTTTTTTAGGTCTTCATGGCCACACTGAGAGGAAAACAAATATTTACTTATTGTTCAGGCTTATCATCATGGAAACAAATGGACCATTTAATTCCACGAGGCATTATGTTAGTTCATTCCTCCTGTTTCCTCAGATTAGCATCAATCAACAGTTCGCTAATCTAAAGGTGTTGAGATGCACCACTGCCTATACACTATACTTTCCTCCTACGCTATACATTTAGCCTGTTATGTAAGCTCATGTTTGGCAAAACATACAGGAGCTCATTAATGGAATAAATGATTAGGAGGTTTTTTTTTTATTTTAGCTGCATTTGATGAATATGAAGACACCAAGATCAAAAATAAAATAAAAATATTATTGCATTTAAAGTAAATCTTTTCTATTGTAATATATTTTAAAAAGTTACTTATTCCTGTAATGACAAAAATGAGTTTTCAACAGTTGCCAGTGTCACATGATTCATCAGAAATCATTCTAATATGCTGATTTGCTGCACATTTCTGAACATCAAGTTACAAAGTAACATTTCTTATTATCAACGGTTTCTGCTTAATATTTTTGTGGAGTTGTGATTTTTTTCAGGATTATTTGAAGAAAATAGAATTTATTAAATTTATTTAAAATAAAATTGTAACAATGTAAAAGTCTTTGCTGTCACTTTTGATAAATTTAATAAATTTTTACTGAAAGTAGGCTATTAATTTCCTAACAAAAAAAAACATACTGCCTTTATGAACAGTACTGTATCTAAATACATCAGGCAAACATTTTGTTGGTCATTAAATTTCAGTTCAAGATCAGATGAATCACAGAGGCAGAAGTTAGTGCAAATGGTATAATATTATGATTTAAAGATAGTCTTTCTGGTGGAATGACCTGCCCAACTCAATCCGAGCAGCTGAATCCTTAGCCATCTTCAAGAAACGGCTAAAAACACATCTCTTCCATCTTTATTTTACCAAACTCTAACTCTTTAACTTTAGCACTATCTATTCTAATTCTATTTTATCTATCTGTCTTCTTTTTTTATAAAAAAAAAAAAAAAAACTCCTATCAATTGTATATTTATTCTCTAACTGCTAGCTTTTCTTGAAAAACTAACACTAGCTTTCTTTTTTCTAGTCTAGTCTAAAAAAAAACTTGGTACGTGTACTGCGTTAGGCTAACCGAGACTTGTCATAACACTTGCATGTTGTTGCTCTTTTGTTGGTTTTGATTGCTTCTATTGTCCTCATGTGTAAATCGCTTTGGATAAAAGCGTCTGCTAAATGACTAAATGTAAAGAGAATGTAAAAAATCTAAAAACACAGCACTTCCTCACATGGTATAGAGTCTAAGCAGTCAATGTTAATGAAGTTTCTGAATGGTGAAATTCTGTTATCCAGGACAGTAGCAGCCACTAACATGAATGAAACCAGCAGCCGTTCACATGCTGTCTTCAACATCATCTTCACCCAGAAGCGTTTTGACTCGGAAACAGACAACACTTCAGAAAAGGTATGTGCTGCTGTTGCATATTATAGACCCCGTCAGTCACATAAAACAGCTCCGTTTAGAGCGTAAGCTTAGGCCACTAGTCTCTCACCCTTACACAGGGCTGTATTGGATGACTTTTGACATTGAGAGTTTTTTTTTTTCTCTGTATGGGTAATTTGAAAGGTGATAAGGGCCTGTCCATTTCTCAGCGTGTTCATTATTGACCTGTTCTCTGACAGGTCAGCAAAATCAGTCTGGTGGATTTAGCCGGCAGTGAAAGAGCAGATTCCACTGGAGCCAAAGGCACACGGCTCAAGGTGAATAATATATATATATATATATATATATATATATATACACACACACTGTATATATATTCACTTCCTATCCCCTAATTGTCTATTGTCCTTTCATGCCCTCTATTTAACTCCTTTAGAATCTCTGTGGTTGTCCGCATCATTGTATCCCCTCTGTTTCTTCTGTCTTTTCTATGTCTTCTAATTTTCTCTACATACTTGCTGTACTTCCTGCTATTAATGCATAGAGCGCATACTGGCATTTTGACATTACCCCACTTCATTCTATCATCAATAATTTTTTGAGTTTGGAATTGTAATTCAATTTTCTACTTACTCTTTCTATCCCAGGAAGGGGCAAACATCAATAAATCACTTACTACCCTGGGAAAAGTCATTTCAGCTCTGGCTGAGGTGGTAAGTGTTTTGTTTTGCTCTGAGCCTTGAGGATATTTGATAATTTATTGTTTTCTGCATAAAAAGTTTAATGTGTGTCAGTTTAATGATCTGCAATCGCTTATTTTCGCAGGATTCTGGCTCAAACAAGGTATAACAACATGAAACAACATCTATCTATCTATCTATCTATCTATCTATCTATCTATCTATCTATCTATCTATCTATCTATCTATCTATCTATCTATCTATCTATCTATCTATCTATCTATCTATCTATCCGCTCTGTTTTCAACTTATTTAATTTTGAATTGATTAATTTTGAATTGAATTTCTTATTATTGTTTTTTTTCACACAGAACAAAAAGAAGAAGAAAGTAGAGAGTTTTGTTCCTTACAGGGATTCTGTGCTGACCTGGCTACTGAGAGAGAACCTTGGTAGGTATCACGGTGTTCGGTCACATGAAACATGATTTTAATGTATTCTCACTCTTGAAGCACTTGACCTTTGACCTTTGCAGGTGGAAACTCTCGCACCGCAATGGTAGCGGCTCTCAGTCCTGCTGACATCAACTATGATGAAACGCTCAGCACTCTCAGGTATTCTTCCTCAGTAAAACACCAGTTCGATCATTTTTTCTCTCTGTCTGAGGTTGGTAATGAACTAGTTAATGAGCTGACGGGGACAGCAGTATATTACATAATGAGAATGTTCCTGTTCCCTCTCCACACACCTGCCTCCCACTTGAAATGCCCTTCAAAGTTGCTGGTGTGCATTAATACTGCTGAGCAGAGCAATTGGGCACCTATCTGTGTGTGTGTGTGTGTGTGTGTGTGTGTGTGTCTGTCTGTCTAAAATCTTCTTTTTTCATTATACTATGTGTATATATCTACTGCAACAGTCATAAGAAAGCAGCATTATAAAAGCATATTTTTTACATATATTACCATTTGTTTTTTTTCATTACCAAATTAAGTCCACTTTGTGTGTGATTCAGGTATGCAGACAGGGCTAAGCAGATCCGTTGTAATGCTGTGATCAATGAAGATCCTAATAATCGTCTGGTGCGTGAGCTGAAAGAAGAGGTGTCCCGTCTGAAGGACCTCCTCTATGCCCAGGGCCTGGGTGACATCATCGAGAGTAAGAGCGTTTGCTTTTTATCTGCTCTGCCTTTATTTCATCAAAAGTATTTCATCAGACAGTTTGTGACCACTTTTGTTTTTATGGTACTGAGATATGCATTAGTGCATATGCTTTATTGTTCTGTTCCAAATCCTAGTAAGCTGCCTAGAGAGAAGTAGGCAACTAAACTAGGCTGCCTTCTAAGCTCATTTTGTCCATATTTTAAGGAAACATGTAGGTATGCCTAATTGCCTATAGAGGTGAAACAATGTGAAAAAATTAATCCAAAAAGTTGATGAAAAATAGAAATGTTGATTAAATATATGTTAGTTATATTTAATTCAGTACTAAAAGTAACAATGGAAGGAGTTCAGTGTTACAATTATTTATTTTATCTAATATTTGTGGATTGTGTATTGTTATGTTTGCTAGAGTATCAAACTATTATCTTAGCAACATGCTAACATCAAACTTTGACATCAGTTTGAGTCAGTTTGTGCACTGCATGAACTTGCTGTCAACATAAAGTATTCAAAATTGGTCACTTTTGATATTCATTACAGTCAATGCTTCCTTATTAGGCAGCTGCCTATGTACAGTAGGTAGTAGGCAGCAAACAGCTTGCAAGGTTTTGGAACAGAGCTCTTATGTCTCTATTAGAGATGGAAGAGAGTTGCATATATAAACATTGATGGTTAAAATTAAGTATAAATTGTTGATTACCACACACACATGCGCATTAAAATGTACGCTCTTTAAACAACTCACATTGATTCACTGGGTCCTCAACTCTTCCCTGTGCACTCCTAACTCTATTTCTTCTAATCACTCGTTTCTTTTCTCATCCTATCGTCTCTCGATGGTGATCCCAGCGGGGAAATGCCTTAGAACAGACGATCTGGAGTCCAGCCCTCTGGGTTTGGTACAATTCAGTGTCAAGTGACTTTCAAAAGTCTAAATTAGACTCCGAATTTCCTCTTAGCTCTTAGTCTTTTTGTGTCAAACAGTTCGTCTCAATTTCCTCTCTGTCTTTCTCTTGTTTTCTGTTCAATTTTATAGCTTCTCTTACTCTTGTTTCTTCTTTGTCATTCTCTCTCAGCGTTTCGGGGGCCAGTTGAAGATTTTGCTGGTTTGAAATGTGTGTTTCTTGGGCTATATCTCACTCTCTCTTCTATGCTTTTGCAGTTTTTATGGATAAAGCAGATCTCTGCAGCTTCAGGGTCCATCCAAGGGTTTGAGAGAAAATTCATACTCTCTCAGTCATGAGAGAGCCATGTTCATGTCATATCCCATGAAAGCCATAAATATTTGTCTGTTAAATATATTAACCAGCTTTTATAATTGTCAGTTTATAACAATTATATCATTATATATTCACCATTATATAAATAATATACTAAATTATATGTGACCTTGGAGCACAAAACCAGTCTTAAGTCGCTGGGGTATATTTGTAGCAATAGCCAAAAATACATTGTATGGGTCAAAATTATTGAGTTTTTGATCTTTTATGCCAAAAATCATTACGATATTAAGTAAACATCATGTTCCATGAAGATATTTTGTAAATTTTCTACTGTAAATATATCAAAACCTAATTTTTTATTAGTAATGCTTAGTAATTGCTAAGAACTTAATTTGGACAACTTAAAATTTTTCTCAATATTTAGATTTTTTTCACCCTCAGATTCCAGTTTTTCAAATAGTTTTATCTCGGCCAAATATTTTCCTATCCTAACAAACCATACATCAATGGAAAGCTTATTTATTCAGCTTTCAGATGATGTATAAATCTCAATTTCGAAAAATTGACCCTTATGACTGATTTTGTGGTCCAGGGTCACATATAACAACATTACTATTTTTGGTATGTATTTAGTATCTTATATTTGTATTGTTATAAATAATGTAGATATTAGGAAACTTACATTTGCAATGGACAAACATAATACAGTCTTCTAATAATTTAAATGATTATTACCAAAATGCCATTTTTGGAGGTGGTATTTTGGTGATATATTGTGGTTATTTGATTGTTGCTTTTCTAACCCTGGTTGCTAGTGTGGTTTCTGAGCTGAAAGCTGCTTTATCTAGTCTGGTGCTGCAGGGCTGTTTGTTTCCTCTCTCTTTTCACCCTCTCTTTTTGTTATGTTTTTCTTTTGGCTTGCAATGCAGAGCAGGATAAATGTTATGTCACACTTACTGTATGAACTAATTGATTTCACTCATCCACTTATCTGTCATATTAGTTATTATTAATAATTAATTATTATTAATTAGTTAGCTAACTAAGTATCAAACAAAGTGGCATATGCATGTGCAATGCGCTACTTTTCTTTACAATACATAGTGCTAAATTTTGTAATATAATGCAAGAAAATGAATTCTTCATAGGTTTGACTTGTGTCTGAATACTTCTGGGACACAGTATACAAAAATCACCCTGTTCAGACTAATATGCACTACAGTTGTTCAAGACATAGGAGAAAAACGTATATCTGTTATTAGGGTTGCATCTGAACTGTGCAGGGCTCCGGCCCTCCAGGAACTGAGTTTGACATCCCTGTGTTACAACATTAAGAGCTTTTTCTGGTTACTTGATAAAAATAAAACTTTGTGAAAAGGACTTGATATAGCATTTCTTTCCTCCGGGTTTTGGTAGTGGGTGATCATGAAATACAATCATGCCCAGTTTTTCCAAACCAAGATAATTATTTTCAGATTGGTAGCAACTATTTACAAGTGTAAGAGAAGGTAGATGCTATTTACAGCAAATAAAATAAATTCAATTAAATAAATAGTTAATTTAGTGTCATTTATATTCTGTTACATTGTTTATTCATATTTGAATTAGTTATTGTTATATTGTCAATTTTAATTTTAGTTGAAGTTTCAGTGAATTTTATGTGAAGTTCACATTTTTTATTTATTTTTAGTTTTTTTAACCTGTTTTTAAGGAACAGAAATGATATTATATTTATGCTATGGATAAATTGTATGGATGATATTATGTGAAGTTAGTGTAAATAGCGTTTGCTAAAACATGATTGGTTATTTGCACTGTAAGATATGTCACTGTCCAGTGATGGAAAAACATTTTTAGTTCATCTTTGATCACATTTGCTGTGTGCGTGATGCAGCCATTATTCAAAAGCAGATTGATGATGTGGAGAGGCGAAAAAAGCTTAGTTCATCATAAGCCTTGCGTGCACTGGCACAGAGGACTGCCTTAAGCAGAAAATATTAGCAGAAGTGCCTTTCTTCAATGTATATTATGTAATCCTCTCATATCAGCTGCTATATGCATAGAATCCTTAGTCTTCATCTTTTGTGTTTAGTCATCCGTCACCAGGGGCCACGTCTTCTCACGTTTTACCCAAGATACTTGCCTTGTAGCTCTCTTAGGAGTGTAGTAGCACTAAGCGCTCTGTTGCCATAGCAGCACTGTCAGAGCTGAGAGATGTTATTGTGCGTAGGTTATAGAGAAATTACAAAGCCAATCTCTCTGTAGAATATACGTTTATTTAGCTATTATATCCCGTGTTACTTTTCGTATGTTATTAGCATAACTGTTCAGTTAGAGATATATGATATTTAGTGGTTGGATAGGTGGATATTATATGAAATGCTGGCAGTGAGAAACGTGGGAGGATATTTCCTGTGTGAGAGTCGTGAATGTTGTTTTGTAACTCAGATGTAGGCTGTAAGTTATTTCATTGTAAATGGATTTCACGAGAGCATAATGGAGCTGGTAATGGAGGTTTTACTGTGGTCAGCGATGACGATTGCTCTGGTTGGAGATGACGGGAATGAGAGTCACTGGCTTTTAGCAGAAATATGAGCTCATTGCTAATGTACTACAGTCAAAATTTGCTTATATAAAGTGTATGTTAATTAATATGAGAGATGGGCCAATGCTAGATAGCATTAAAGATGGAAAAAGGGCCTATAGGCTAAAATACCATGGCAATAGCATTCTCCTTAGACAGCATTTATTTAGACAAAAGTCTGTTTAGTGCATATTTTCATTAAGACATTTTCTTAGTTATGTTTTACCAATATTGTAGGTGTATTTTAGATATAATTTTGGTATAACATCAAGCCCCAATGCTCCATTGGTGATATCATGCATATTTAAAGGTATAGTTTAGCCTAAAAATAAAAATTCTGTCATCATTTAGTCATCTTCACGTCATTCAGACTCATTTGGCTTTCTTTCTTATGCGCAACACACAAGAAGATATTCTGAAGAATGTTTTGGTTTTTTTGTCCAAATAATGAAAGTCATTTGGGTTTCAAGGTTAGCTTCCCCTAGTGAAGATAAGGATAAATAAGATAAATATACTAAAATGTATTTTAAATACATTTATTTAATGCTAAATATACTACAAATACATTTACGTATTTATGTACTTAATAAAAATACCCTGCGATTTTACTTTTGGTATACTACACTGGTATACTTAAAGTCTGCTAAATCTGAACTTATTTTGTACTTAATGCACTTTACTTGTGCAGTAGTATGTTGAAGTCCAACTAAAGACATACTATTGCATGTATACTCATATACTGGATTCATTTCTGTGTATGTCATCTTTGGCTCAAGAACATTTTGGACACCATAATATGAACAGCTGAAACATTTTTCTAAATATCCTGTATACATCTTAGTCAGGTTAGATGCCATACTGAATTTAACAGAGTTTAAAAAGAGACTGTGAGGGATTGACGTACAGTTTTTACAATGGCACGCACTGTTTAAAGGTCCTACGTTATGCAGAAAGAGTTTTTATCAACTGGAAGTTTTTTGTGAACAACCTGTTGTAACTGTTTTTAAAAAACACACTGTACTTCTGTCCCTCACAGCCTCGTTTTCATTCCTGAAAAAATTCCCTGACTAAGGGAAGAAAGAAAGTTATAGTTTAAGAGTCATGACATAGATTTTTTATTATTTTAATATGTTCCTTGAGGTTTACTTATAATGGTAATAAAGTTTTTGCCCCCCCTCCCCAAAATATTATTTTCAGCCCTTATTCTGGCCCTCTGTCTAAAACAACCTCTTTTAAGGGATGTGTCCTTTAAGGCTTTTCAGTAATTGCCCACTGTTATGATTGGCTAACGTCACTGCATAGAAAACAGTATCAGCGCCCCCTCGCTATTGCATGTGTGAGTGTTTTGACAACATAATAAAAAAATGGTCATTTCCAAAGCATCATGAAATCACTTAATTACGGTTTGTGATAAGCTGCATTCAGATCTAGTACCGCTTCATCTTCCAACAAATGTTTCTTTGTGAACTCTCCATGACACTGTGCCTCATTTACAAAACAAAATCAATCAAAATCAATCCTCTGACACAATCCGGGGTGCCATTAAAAATAAACTATCCACTTTTTCCTTACGCTGGGGTCCTTCTGATATCTGTACAAAGACGCAAACAAGCTATTTAAACCAAATGCGTCAAAGCGAACGTCCTTTCACTCAATTTGTCCTTTGACGACAGACTCAAGCATGTGGACTGTGTCAGAAAGCAAACGCGCATCGATGCCTTGCTCTGGAGGCAGCGTTTATGGAACTGTTCGTGCCCGGGTGACTTCATCTTGCACCTCAGAACCAAAACGAGCCATTTTTGGAGCTGGATTAAATAAATGCTTTGTTTATGACGAGGAAGACTTTTTAAGCTATGAAACTTGTAGGATGTTTTAACGGTGCAAAGACCTCTTATATTTCAAAAGATCAAGGCAAATTTGATTTCTCAAGTCATGACCCCTTTAATGAGTGAGAGTAAATTATGACAGAATTTTAAATTTTTCGCTGAACTATGCCTTTAAGACCAAGAAAGGATTGCCATTAGTTGCTTGAATGGACTAACAACATTTTACTCAGTATACACTAACAAATATAAGACACTGGTGTCAAATAACAGCCCAGATCAATGCATGCATGCCTGTTAAATTTTTCAGACGTGGCTCTCAGGTTGCTGTCATTGGATGGCCGGTGTGTAACGCTGTAGCTGATGGCTGGCGTGTCTCTGTGCTGCCGGGTGCCTGCGCTAGAGCTCTTATTTTATTTCTGCTTGTCCCCTTTACTGGGCTGTGACTGTCTGTTCTTTCTTTGTTTCTTGGGCATTTCTCCTCACATGTGAAATTTCTGGGTCTCTGAATTCAAATTCATTTCAAGCTACATGTCTTTCTCTGTCTTCTTTTCTCTACCTTTCCTTCCTTCTGCTCGTCCTTTTCTGTCTGCTTCTCTCTGAACTCTGTGTCTGTTACTCCCTGCCCCTCTTCCTACCTCCCCACACCTCTCTCCCCCTTCCCGACAGACATATCCGATTACAAGAACAATAACAATAGTGGCCAAGCTGTCAATCAAAGAGGTGATCTCTCCACAGTGACCAATGCTATGACGGGGATGAGCCCCTCTCCATCTCTCTCCGCCCTGTCCAGCCGGGCTGGTTCCATCAGCAGCCTCCATGATCGCATCATGTTCAGCCCAGGGAGCGAGGAAGCCATTGAGAGACTCAAGGTGACTGGCATGACAGCACTGACTGAAGTCCTTCAAATATAAATCTGACAAACATTTGCCTTACAACTTCCGATTAAACGGCTCATATCATATAAAATATAAAAAAAAAAAATTCCCCCTTAGTGTTATTGTACTTACGTGCAGTATTGTTGTTATTAACTAAATCTATTAAAATTGAGGTAACACTTTAGAATAGGGAACACTTATTCACTATTAACTACGACTTTTCCCTCAATAAATTCCTAATTTGCTGCTTATTAATAGTTAGTAAGGTAGTTAAGTTTAGGTATTGGGTAGGATTAGGGATGTAGAATAAAGCATTTATATGTGCTTAATTACTACTAATAAATGGCTAATATTCTAGTAATATGCATGCTAATAAGCAGCTAGTTAAGAGACCCTAAAATAAAGTGTTACCAAAATTGTTTTTACTAATTGAAATAAAGATGGAATAAAATAGAATAGAAATAGAAAAAGTGAGAAATGTTGGTTCAGCAACTAACTGAAATAAAATAAGCTGAAGTTGAAGTACTAATGACTAATACTAAAACTGAAATAAATTACATCTAAATTGAAATATAAAAAACTGATAAAAATAACAAAATCACATAACACCATTACAAAACCTACAGTTAAAATGAAAATATATATATAAAAGCTAAATTAAAATATTAATAAATACTACAATCATATACAGTGCTGGCCAATATTATTAGAACACTTGGCATATTAAGAGGTTTCAGTTGTTTTTGTTGAATTGGCCATTACAGTACCCATAAAACAAACTATTGCCAGAACTACCTGCGATGGAAGGAATCTGCTGGAACACTGATAATGATGGACTGGAACACTCAAAGTCTGGATCTCAACCCCTTTGAGCAAATTTGGGGCGAGTTAGAAAATAAACTGGACAGATATATTGTACATTCAATGGAAAGCCTTTGGCTTGAGTTGCAGAAGGTAGAAAGATAACATTAGTATTGAAGTTCTCAGGAAATATATTGACACTATGCCAGAGAGATGTACTGCTGTAGGTCCTGCAAAAGGTGGACATACCAAATATTAAAGTTAAATGTGGATAAAAACAGTATGAATCACTTCATCTGATATTTGTTGTGCTCAGAGCAACCATCTGCATGTTTCATTAACATTATGAAATTAAATCATGTTTTGGAGGCAAAAAAAGTCAATATTTTCCGATCTGTCAGGTTTTCTTATCATTTTAGCCACCACTGTATACTGTACTGTAAATAACATAACATAACATTGGTTATATAACTGTAACAATTTAGCAGTGTGCCCCAACAGATGCAAACCAACACCCAATAATACCACCAGAGTACACTCACTTCTCAGACATTCCATGACCCAACAAACCCCGATTGAACATGTTCAGTTCGCGAAAACAAGTGCCGACCAACAGCAACAGATGCCGATAATGGTAACACACAGCAACAGTGGATTCTACAAAATCTGACCAAAGTATGGTCAGACTCTGATGGTGTAGTAAGAATCAGCCACACCATTTATCGCTCTGGTGATTGGTTCAAAAGAGACTGGTTTCAGAAATGAGCATCTGTTAGTAAAGATGATAGATTTTAACCCTGAACCAACCAAGCACCTACCCCTGTAATGAGTGAGAATGCGGCCATGTGTTCAAGTTGTCATTCCTATCTATGATATTACTAAGTTGGTTCCAGAATGATGCATTCATGAGGTTTTTGTTTCAATTAATAAAACTAAAAAAGTGTTTTCGCAGCAGAGAGTTTCAAAATCTGAAAGTTACAGTGTATTAACTCTTTAATTCAAAATATTTTACCATATTAACTCACCCCAAAAACTAAATTGACTTGCTGTCAAAAGGTATGTCTCGCAAAAACTACCATAGATTTGGTGGCATATTTTAACTTGATATCGTTTGTAATACCAATTTAGGAAACAGAGAAAATTATTGCCGAGCTCAATGAAACCTGGGAAGAGAAGCTTCGCCGTACAGAGGCCATCAGAATGGACAGGTGTGTTGTATGAAGCCTTATGTAATTAAGCAGTTTTATGTTATATATAAATTAATGTATTAAAAGCATCTATAAATTGATTTTCACAGAGAAGCACTGCTGGCCGAGATGGGTGTGGCCATGCGTGAGGATGGAGGAACTGTTGGAGTCTTTTCACCAAAGAAGGTAAAGATGCTATAAAGGCTGTAAGGAGAAACCATGTGCAGGTGGACCACAAATTAAGGTTAATATGTTTGCTCAAATAACCAAATAAGCCTGTAAATGTCTTTACGTTCTTCTTCTGGAAGCCCTCGCAGAGAAAACCTCAGGCTGTTTTTATAGACACTGTTGGGCTGTTCTCTCCCAATGAGGTTGGTTGCCATGGATACTGTGTGGTTACATCCTGATCGCTCCTCTCAGATTTTTCTAACGTACCTCTGTGTGTTTTCTCCATCAGAGCTTTTTTAAATGCGCCTGTGATCTTTATTTAGGGTTCTGTTGCTTATTACTCTCTGATATGAATGCTGATGTGCTGCAATTCCTTCTAGTCTTTATAGTAAACTTTAAAGCACTTTGAAGACTTCAGATCTCAAACATCATGGCCACATGATGCTTTTAAAGGCTTTCCTGTCTGGAATCTTACACAATTTGGTGATATCTAAATCTAATCGCATGCATTTTCATGGATTTCGATATTGAAACTTGATGTAAAGACAGCTGTCTCAGTAAAACTGTTTGATTTTTATCTTATTTTCCTCTTTTAAAAGGTTGTCTACATACATTTTGAAAGTGCTCGCAAGGCAGCACTACTCTGTTATTTTGCAAACATTTTGGCTACAGTTTGTTTTAAACTATTGGTTCTAAGTATTAAACAGCTGCAAATAATTGAGTGTGAACCATTTATTCATAGACATCGTTTAGACATTTTTTTTTATTTTATTTTTTTTTAGATAATTTCAGCCTCTTTTCTGCCCCTATGATTCATACTTTAGGAAGTTAAAAAAGTATTTAAAAACTCCCACTTTCTTCAGCATATACTATATATATATATATATATATATATATTATAGCGATTGGTCTTCTTTCTTACATCTGTTTGCATTAAGATTGTCTCAGCAATTAACATATTAACAATTAACAAAGATCCAATCAATTCCCAATGGACTAAAGCAAAAAATCTTGCCATACATTATTTCTCATTCAAGAAGCCATTTACACAGATCACAATAGGGAGAAAAGATGAATGGAGTTACCATTTTATGCCGACTATATCTATTTATAGTCAGATTTAGACAGACCTGTGCAATGAACAAGATGCCTTCTCATTGTATTGACAACAGCAGTCCATCATTACTGTGGCATTAAACACAAAACCAAAGCTTAAACCTAAACTTGCCTGAAACTTTAAGACTATTCAGTTGCTGTCTTGTAAGCATTGGCATTTCATTCAGTAAATACAAAACCTATAATGTTGATTTTCAATTCATTTGGGCCCTGATTATAGACACCCCACCTGGTGAATCTAAATGAAGATCCTTTGATGTCTGAATGTCTCCTGTATTACATCAAAGATGGAATTACCAGGTTAGTGCCAATCCAAGCTTCTTCTTTTCTCCGTTGTGCATATAAATCACACATTCTTCTGTTCAGTAGATTTAGTACTAAGGTGTCTGATATGTTGCTGTGCTCAGGGTGGGGAGAGAGGATGCCAGCAGAAGACAGGACATTGTTTTGAGTGGTCACTTCATCAAAGAAGAACACTGCACTTTCACCAGCACCACTGGACCTACTGGAGAAGGTTTTTTAATGATGCACTTTGCAATCCCTCATATTTCATACACATATATGCCACAGTCCTTATGGCTGTTCTTCCTGTTTTTTACAGCCGTCATTCTTGAGCCGTGTGAGGGAGCAGAAACTTATGTCAATGGAAAGAGAGTAACAGAACCCACTGTTCTCAGATCAGGTCTGTTTACTTTTCCCTCACCTGCTACAATGCTTTTTCAAAGCATTATGAGTTGGTTCCAATTATGTAGGTATTTTTTATAAAAATGTTTATTTATTATGATTTCAATTTTATTTAATTATTTTTAAAATTCATTTAAATGAATTTGTTTATTTATTTACTTCATTCCTGATTTTATTTTTAAAAATTTATTCATTTATGATTTCATTTTTAAATTTATTTGTTTGTGATTTTTTTATTTTTATATTTTAATGTTTATAAACTAACATCTAAAACAATTATTTTAGAAATTGGTATGCCATTTTGCATAAACGCTTTTGTGCATATCTGTGTAGAATGAAACAGTCTGTGTAATTTTTTTTTTTGTATTGACTCGAACATTTGTAGGGAACCGAATCATTCTGGGCAAGAGCCATGTGTTCCGCTTCAATCATCCAGAGCAGGCTCGTCAGGAACGTGAACGAACCCCCTGCGCTGAGACACCAATGGAGCCTGTAGACTGGGCCTTTGCTCAGAGAGAACTTCTGGAGAAACAGGGCATTGATATGAAACAGGAAATGGATCAGAGGTAAAGGAAACATGACGGAAATTCAAGAATAAGTTTAAAGGGGTCATATGACGTTGATAAAAAGAACATTACTTTGTGTATTTGGTGTAATGCAATGTGTTTATGCGGTTTAAGGTTTCAAAAACACATTATTTTCCACATATCATACATTATTGTTGCTCCTCTATGAAACACGTAGATTTTTTGCAAAGCTCATCGTTCTGAAAAGCGAGGTGTGCTCTGATTGGCCAGCTATCCAGTGCATTGTGATTGGCCAAATACCTCAAGCATGTTATGGAAATGTTACTCCCCTTACCATATTTGGAAACACACAGCATCTCCACGACATGACAGTGATGGTAACAACACTACAGCGAGAATAAAAGTTACGCCTTCTTTCGTTGCATATACATTTGTGCGGTGTTATGCAAATCTTCCAACACAGTGACGTAGGTTTGTGGGGGCGTGTTTGAATAAGGCGTTTTAGGGAGGAATGGGCAAGTCATAACTTTCTATAAAGAATATGTCTTTAGTTTTGAGACTTTAATCTTTGAGACCTTATGGATCTTATATATGCACAAACAGCTTGTAACACTCGAAAGTGAAAGGAAAAATTAAATTGCGTCATATGACCCCTTTAAGATGTGACATTTGTGTTGTCAGAGTCATCAGCTCTTTGTTTGTATAGACTGCAGGAACTTGAGGAGCAGTATCGCAAAGAGAGAGAAGAGGCCAACAATCTACTGGAGCAACAGAGATTAGTAAGTGACGTAAACAACACTAAGAGCTTAAAATAAAACTTTTCCCCCTATACTCATAACTTTACTATTAAGTATGATATGACACTTTTTTAGTGTTGATATTTCACTGTACTGTATGTCTTTTACAGGACTATGAGAGCAGGTTAGAAGCCCTGCAGAAGCAGGTAGATCGTTATTACCCTGATGCAGCAGAGGAAGATGAAGAACCTGAGGAGGAAGGTGACTAAATTGTGAATGGCAAAAATTTTACTAATCGCAATGACTCAGTTTAAATAACTCAGCCTCTTGTATTTCAATCTCTTATACCCATAGTGCAATGGACTGAGAGGGAGACAGAACTGGCGCTGTGGGCTTTCCGTAAATGGAGATGTTATCAGTTCACATCTCTCAGAGATTTGCTTTGGGGCAATGCCATCTTCCTCAAGGAGGCCAATGCCATTAGCGTAGAGCTAAAGAAGAAGGTGAAAGATTTAGAAAGACCAGAAAGAGCTGAATCACTCTGCTAAACCTTTAAAATATAACAGCGTCTTAATTGATTTTGCCTAATGTCACTTACAGGTTCAGTTCCAGTTCGTGTTATTGACGGACACGCTTTACTCTCCACTTCCACCTGACCTGTTACCACCCGAGACTGCTAAAGACCGCGAGAAAAGCCCATTCCCTCGCACCATTGTGGCTGTAGAAGTCCAAGATCAGAAAAATGGAGCCACACATTACTGGACCCTGGAGAAACTCAGGTAATTTTTTTAGAGAATAAACTTCTAAGCAGATTAGGCTATTTAGACTTTCACTAAATTATTTGTGAACTGTCAGTATCCAACAGTGGGCAGGTGTTACAGGAGATTCTTTTGTGAACCAACTAATGATATTTCCACAACATTTCGAAATTACTGGCTTATTTGATGTTTTAAACAGTTTAAGTATTTATTAAATAAAATGACTGACATCTTTGTTTTTGCTAAAGCTAATTTTATAGTTAGCGTTCTTTGTATCCTGGCCCAATGGACCATTTTGATTTTTCTTTTTTCTTCACATATGTCTCATAGTTAATCTCAGTCTGCTCTTTACAGACACTTTTGACTCTTTGGTACCCACCACATTTACAATTTTATTCTTTGTTGTGGTGGAAATTACACAAAAACTGATGGACAGTCATATTTTGTGTTTATATGTTTATAAAGTATTTTCACACAGTAATTACTGAAATTGTTTGGTATTTCATGTTTTGTTTTATTTTGATAGTTTTATAAATATAATTATCATTATTTGAATCATGTAATCTCATATTTTAAGATGTGAGTAAAACCATAAAAGATACATAAAAGGTGTTCGAAAAGTAGCAAAAAAATAGTGAAGCCATGTTATTGCAGGACAACAACAATAAAATCGATTACCTGTACAAAAAAATCGAGTTTTGAGACACAAAATGCTCATGGTTGAAGAAAAGCCCAGCTACACTTTGAGTCACCTTGGGTTTCGTAGTATATCTAGTATTTACATTACAAGTGATGTGTAATGCTGCCCCCTGCAGGCAGAGGCTGGATCTGATGCGAGAGATGTATGATCGTGCTGCTGAGGTGCCTGGCAATGCTCTTGAAGACTGTGACAGTGTGCTGACTGGAGGCGATCCGTTCTACGACCGGTTTCCCTGGTTCCGTCTGGTTGGAAGGTGAGTTGTAAGGTTACATCAGAGCATGGCTAGATAGACACACTGGTGTTTAGTACAGAATGCCCCTGTACTCTCTGACTACTGTCAGATTAAGACCACACGATCAACAACATTCATGTTGGATTTCTCCTCAAACTATGTTTCATTTGAATGGCCCATTTAAAGTGAATTCATTTCTGTTATGCAGAACGAAAAATTAGCAATTCCCGTTGTGTTTTTGTAATTGTAATAGCAGAGCATCTTGCAGGCCTGAAAAACTGCTGGAACGAGAAACTGCAATAATATGTAATGTAATACACATGTAATTAAAGCTGATCTCTACGGGATATATGTAATTTTGCTAATTCCTCTGAGGAATTAATCCAGAGTTCTTGCCCACACGCTTTTTAAGAGTGCAAGATTTTTGATGCTGCTTTATTCAGAAGAGCATGAAATCGATTTTCCATGCACTTTCAAATTAGGTCACACGCTTCCCATTACCCTGTCTACTTCAGAGCTGTATGACTTGCTGTTAATCTCGCCTTTAGTATATCTTTAAAGAGTAGTTCACACAAAAATGAAAATTCTGTCCTCGTTTAATCACCCTTATGTTGTTCCAAAACCTTATGACTTCCTTTCTTCTATAGAACTCGAAAAGAGAGATTTTTTAATTATGTACTTTGCTCTTTTCCATGCAATTACAATAAGTGCAAACTGGAACCATATCTCCAAGATGTATGATAGCTCTGCGTGACAAACAGATTTTGAATGGTTATTTACTGATAATTTTTCTCTTCCGTTAGCTTTTAACTGCTACAACTGGATCAGTAGCTTAGGGGAGTCATTATCATTTAGACTGGTTTTGTGAACTACATCAACCGATTCATTGAAAAGATATGCATCACGGACCAGACATCACTTCTTCTCTCTTGAATACTCCAAGGAGAGCTAGGGTGTGTGTGAGTGAACCTTTTCAATGAATAACTTTTTTGGTTGAGATTTTGATCTGTTCCTCACACAAAGCTATTTTATGATGTCGGAAGACTTATCGTGACCAAACTGCCTTTACTTTTATGGTGGTTTTGTGGAGCTTGACAGTCCCCATCCTTATTCACTTTAATTATATTGAACATATTGGCTGATATATTTAATATGTTCTAAGTATCCGAAAAAAAACCCCAGAGTTGGAACGACATGATGATGATATTATTTGATAAAGTTATTACAGTATTTACATTTTGGTTGAACTATGCCTATAAAATGTACACTATGATTTAAAAGTTTGGGTTTGGTACATTTGTTGCAATGTCTCACCAAGCCAGAATTTATTTGATCAAAAATGGATTAAAAACAGTAATATTGTGAAATATTCTCTTAATTTTTCATTCTTTAATGTCACAGGATCTTTCAGAAATCAATATGCTGATTTGATGCTTAGGGAACATTCTAATTATTATCAATTTTAAAAGCAGTTGTGCCATATTTGTTAGGATTGTTTGATAAATACAAAGTTCAAAAGAACAGAATTGATTTGAAAATATAAATATTTAATGATATTATAAATGTCTTTACTGTCTCTTTTCATCAATTTGTTGAATAAAAAGTATTAATTTCTTTAAAAAAAAGGCAAACTTTTGAAAGGCAGTGTAATATTGGAATAGTGAAACGTAATGGAATCTTGTTACAGGCTGCTGTTCACATTTCTGATGAGTGTTTTTTTTTGGGTTGAGTATGTGTTGTATGCCCATGACCCAGCTATTGGCCTATTGAAAGAGTTTACTTACCCACTTGCGAGCAGAAACAATTAAAAAGACATATGGCCCCTCATACTAACTGGGCTCCCATGTCTTTGGCTACACCAGAAACCCCCTTTTCTCCACATGCCTTAGTGAGCAAGCGAGCGACCCTAACTCCTCCCCCACCCCCTCCTCCCCCACATCAACCTCTGAAATCACTGAGCTGGTCCACTCGTGGCCTGACAAGAGGGTGGGGACAGAGTTGGATGACTTGGACGATGATTTCTTATCGGATGACCCATGCTCGGATTTTGAGGAAGAGGAGGAGGGGGAGGATGAGGATGATGATGATGAGGGAGAGTTCTGCAGAAGCTCCAGCAAAGCTGAGGACCCATTTTACGATCGCTCACCATTGTTCAGTGTAGTGGGAAGGTTGGTGAGGTTTCAGGAGCATGCTGGGAAAGGAAACTAGCTCTTTCACACTGAGACTGGGTTGTTGCACAACAGTTCCTATTTAAACTGGGTATTGCACATTATGTGTGCACAGCACTCACACAAACTGTAATGTGTATACAGTGTAATGTATATACAATATGTACACTTAAACATTTTGCTTACATAATGATAACGTTTACGTTCATACACAAACACATAACTGAAATAGGTATATGTTAGACATATTCAAATAGGATGATAGTTTAGAATGAATTCAATTTAAAATTGCTGTGAGTCTGTACATCTCTTCTGAGTGAGCTTTGAAATAAAGAAGTATAAAAGTAAATACAAATGTTATTGACCTACAGTAGAGCTCTGAAATAAAAGGACAAGAGACAATGGTCAATTTGAGATTTTTTTTATTTACAGTAATTAATTATTTATTGCAAATTATATAGAAATGGTATGACGTGACAAATATCACATTGGTAAAACAAATGAAGCACTCGGAAAAGAAAATCTAAAAATAAAATAATATTCTTAATATATATTTTAAAAATCAAGTAAAATCCATGGTAGCTTGGGATAATATTTATTATTTATGATTAGATTATATTATTATTTATTAAAAACAGTGAATCCGTTTTGTTAAATTATTACAAATATTTGAAAAAAAAAAAATGGTCAAATTAATGTCATGTGGGTGTGATCAAGATGCAGAAATACAACAGGAAACAAGATATAGAGGGGACCCCTGAAGATCCTCATGGCTTTGTGTCACAGTCAAAAAGTCTATCAAAATGTTAAATGATTTGACACATTTATGACAAGGTGAAGTTATTTTAGGTTGTAGTGGGTTGGTTGAGGTAATGTAATGCGACACACACACACAAAAATTATTTATGAATTAATCATTCATGATATTTGTCCAAAAATACTTTCCAATAATTATTAAGATGTGTACACTTTTTATTTGATGGTTACACCATTTGTCCTCTTGTGAAAACAATATAAAAACATTTCTAAGAATTGAGAGTACATGTTTTAACAACAACATTTTCCAAAGATTTTTCTTTTATTTATCTTTGCGCCTACTATTTGTCAATGACCCTTGTGGTAAATCAGTTTGTGACATTGTTGAGGTCTCTTGAGGAGACATAAGCGTCTTTGGTCTGAAGAAAAATCTAGTGGAGTAGAAAGTCTCCACTTGATCTTGTTGTTGGAGAAACCTCTACAATATTAAAAAGATGTGATTTGTCTTTCCTATGGGAAGAATTCCTGGATTTTAGTCAGCATGTCTGGACTTTACCCTGTCTTCTCCCATTATCATACATTTGACTTTCATCTGATCGCTGCAGACACACACCTTGAGCTTCTGGGTTTCATTTCGGCCAAATGATTGTGATAATTGAAATCAGAATTGGCTGGATGTCAGCGGCACCACCCAGCGCAGCTATGCCAAGGTCTGTGTCCCAGCTTTACATGCACCGCATCACTTCTTCAAAGGGGTCCGTCAGCTTTGAAGTGCAATCTCCAAACACTCATATTAGCTGTTTGTTTTATGTCCTGCAGAAACAAACAAGACCAGATTTTCGTTACATGGCATGAATGTCTGATGAATGAGAAAATAGCTATTCATCTAAAGACTTACTAATTGGTTCATGTAATTCAGCCGCTTGGTTAACTCCGAGAGTTTACATATCTCAAGATGAAAGAGCTGGTTTCTAGCACAGCTGTCTCTCTTCTGGGCATGTGAGATCATATGCCGTATTTCAACCTTTTTTGTGAGATTTTACATGGAAACCTTTGATGAATTGGCTCAGTCTTTTAAGTTGCGCTTGTGCAATGCACTGCACATTTGTTACAGTATGGCCGCTTTTTTGCAGTATATTATTTACCTTTATTTTTTGGTATTTGCTAATGGTATTGTCTATTCACATTCACAGTGTCCAGAACTGCTACATGTTATGTCACCTCGTTCACCTTTTTTGTCACAAGCATGCTTTTTTGTACCTCACCAAACCCCCTTTTTTGTTCAGCACTGCCGTATCATTCAGTGTCTACACGTGGAGGATGGGCAATGTAATCCTTGACGGTAGAACCAAACAGTCCTATTTCTGGTTCTGATCATAGATTATCCAGATAAAAACATATTGAGCCACAAAAGCTGTTCTGTCATATAGTCTGTACATTTGACACACACACACACACACACACACACATACATATATATATATATAGTGAAGTCCTAACCTTTGAGACCACTAGGCAAAATGTTGTACATTTGTAATTTACAAATAATGTTATGGTCAAAGTTTGGGGTCAGGAAGATATTTTATTGTTTTTGAAAGAATTTGTGCTTACCAAAGCTGCATTTATTTGATCTAAAATACTTAAAAATATTTAATTCAAAATAACTGTTTTCTATTTCTATAATGTATTTTAAAATGTCATTTATTATTGAGATGGCAAAGCTGAATTTTCAACAGACGTTACTCCAGTCTGCAATGTCACGTGATCCTTCAGAAATCATTGTAATATGCTGATTTGGTGTTTATTTGAAATATAAATATTTTGTAACATTATAAATGTCACTTTTGATTAATTTAATGCATACTTGCTGAATACAAATATTAATTTATTTAAACAAAAAACAACAACTTTAGAGCTGTAGTGTACATTACATCTTTCAAAATCCTTAACCTTTCTTTATTTTGTAGTTTTAAATGAAAACAAATCCTCAATTTTCAATGTGGTCTCAGATTTATTTTCTGTGTATTTTTTTAGGGGTTATCTTCACTTCAATTCCATGCTCCTTAAACTTACCCAAAATCTTAAAAATACTCACACCTTCCTGTTTTATATCATGCACCCTGATCTGTGAGGAATAATCATGTCCAGGGCCACAGCAGTGCCTGCTTGTGTCTGTATGTTGCTCAATGTTGTGTCTGTCCTGTTTGCTGTACAGTCGATCCCTTGGACAGACATTTTCTTCTTCCCTCTCTCCTTTAGGGGATTTGTGTATTTGAGTAATCTGCTCTATCCTGTGCCCTTGGTCCATCGGGTTGCCATCGTCAATGAGAAGGGAGAGGTCAAAGGTTTCCTCAGAGTAGCTGTGCAGGCAATATCAGGTAAGATTAGGACTGCAAGTGTCTTGCAGAATCTACTGGTGAGTAGAGGGACACATATTTCAATGTATCATTTTATTGTCTAGTATCAAAATGTTGAATCATTTTAAATGTTTTTAAAGATTATTTTCAATGAAATGATGAAAGTAGTAACGTAACCGTAAAATCAGGGGAAATTAACATGCACTATTAAGTATTCAATAAATTAAAAAAAATCTTCTTCTGCATCTTTAGTTTAAGGGAACAGAGTTTAGTTTAGTGTTAGAGGATGTGTTTAGACCAGAGGGATACGTGTGTACAGTATGAAGGGCAAACTGTGTGTGACTTCTTGAGGAAGTGATGTGAAGGTGCTCTGGTTTTTCCTCCAGCCGATGAAGAGGCACCAGACTATGGCTCTGGTGTCCGACAGTCAGGCACTGCCAAGATTTCTTTTGAAGACCAGCAGTTTGAGAAGGTATTAACATTTTAACACTTATAATGAAGGAATTTCACAGAAAGGGTAAACCAAGCTGAAAAGACCAGCTTAAATTGAAGTAATTGTAATTGTATAGCCAATATGAACTTTTTTTTTTTTAGGTATGCTAGTTTTTTTTTTTTTGTCTTGAAATGTCTTAAACATTTTTTCTCATAATTCTTAAATTATAGTAAAGTCATTGAAGAACATGTAAATTCATAGGTCAAAAGTGTGAGAGCCATAACAACATGACACCAACTTACTTCAGGTGTTTCTCTTTCCTGTTGAGCAGTTCCAGTCAGAGTCCTGTCCTTCTGGTCTTTCACGTGCTGCCGTCTCTCAGGAAGAGCTGCGAATTGTGGAGGGTGAGGGCCAAAATGCAGAGATGGGACTGTCAGCAGATGAGGTCAACAATAATACCTGTGAAGGTAAGAAACATTGAACATTCTGGACTTATTAAATGAAAAATGTGTTTGGGATTGGTGTATTTTAAATGTCTTTTATGCTCACCAAGGCTACAATAATTTGACCAAAAACAGTAATTGAACTTCTTATTAAAAATTATTTCTTATTATCACAGTTAAAAACATTTTTACAGCTTAATATTTATTTGGAAACCATGATAAATGTTTTTTTTTTCAGGATGAATAGAAAGAACAGCATTTATTCAAAAAATATATATTTTGTAACATTATTGTCTTTGTTGCCTCTTTTGATCAATTTAATACATTTTTGCTGATTAAAAGTATTAAAAGTAAAAAACATAACCTTTGAGTTTGTGTTACTGAAGTCTGCGTCTATATGCCAGCTTCAGCTATCCCATGGAGATTTCATATTTCTTTGACTTGACATCTTTTCTTTCATGTGCTTTTCATAGCTAACCCAGAGGAGCTGGACAGCCCTGTCAAAACCGGTCTTGATGGCATACTGGAAGGCGCTCTGGATCACTTGAGGATTGGAGAAGTCTTTACATTCAGAGTTACTGTGCTGCAGGCATCAAGCATATCCGCAGAATACGCAGACATATTCTGCCAGTTCAAGTAAGTGCCTCTGTTCTGTTTTGAAGTCTGTTTCCACTAGCGGACATTTGTCATTGTTCTGTATCTAATTTACTTTCATTAAACTTCTCGTTTGTAGTTTTATTCACAGGCATGACGAAGCGTTTTCCACAGAGCCGTTGAAGAACACTGGACGTGGTCCACCACTTGGCTTCTATCATGTGCAAAATGTGAGCTTTACACTAAAACACACAACACCACGTCACGCTGATTTTATTAGACTTAGGGTAAAACACTTGTTTCTCTGACTTTCCAGATTGCTGTGGAAGTGACTAAGTCTTTTATAGAGTACATAAAGACTCAGCCAATCGTGTTTGAAGTGTTTGGACATTACCAGAAGCAGCCTTTCCCTCCGCTCTGTAAAGATCTCATTAGGTAGATCCAGGCTATATTTATTATTTCCAACTCTGATTAAAACATGCTACAAATGTCTGGATTTATTCATCAAATATACTGAAATGACAGCCAGATCTTTCTTTTTTTCAGCCAGTTGCGCCCATGCAGACGACAGTTCCCAAGAGTCATGCCTCTTTCCAAACCAGGTGAGGGCAATGAATATTTATGACCATTTTTTTATGATCATTAACATAGAAGCCCCTCCTTTTCACTTCATATGTGACTGCGTGTTGGTATGATTCTTTAGGGTCTTCATGAAAAGTATATAACATACTTTGGTTAAAATTTCTCAATGGTAGTGCAAAACAATAAAATTTTTACCTTGTCAAAAACAGCTCTGTTCACTTGGTGCATGTCCCTTTAAATGCTAATGAGCTCTGCTCACCCCGCCCCTCTCTTCCATGGGGTGATGAGCAGTTCTTATGATACTGTTAACTTCAGCCGCATTCGTCACAGAATTTGCTAACTAGCACATTTTTAGGAAAGGCGATTTGCAAAGGTTCATTAAAAAAAACCCTTATACTCGCTTCTTCTGTAGGTGAAGCTGGATCACAAATGATCTGCACGAACATAGGTAGATCTGGAGGGGGGGGGGGGGGGGGGCATTCTTATCATTATATGGTGGTTGTGTGCACACATTGCCAAGCCAACACACATTTATGTTCAAACACCATGTAAAAGTGAATTTTGCATCTTATGATCCCTTTAATGTCTTCTGCCAAATTACATTGAGGCTAAAGCTGTTTAGCACATATTCTTGTCTCCGTCCTTTGTGTTGCCTGTTTTATGTTGCTGTTTGGGGTCCATGTGCCCATGTCACAGTCTTTGTTGTTGGTGGTGGGTGTAGCCGCAGATAACGACACCCCTCCTGATCGGGAGAAGAGCTTGGAGCTGATTCGCTACCTGCTGCCAGAGGTCTTCAATGGGGCTCTGGTGGACTCGCTGTCAAGCCACGCCCTCAATGCAGCAGGCGTAGCTGTTTCCTACCTCCTTGAGGGGGAGGAGCAAGCCAGGCTGCCGGCCCCGCCCTTGTCTATCTGTTCAGTAATAAAAGCACAGAAGCCGGGTCTGTAATGGTTCTGAGTTCTTAAGGCCAAAGGATGTTCCTGAAACTGAACCTCTGGTCTGTCTAATGCATGTATAATATAATATAATATAATATAATTTAATATAATATAATATAACATAATATACACAATTTGGTGATTAAGAAACGTTTCTTCTGTTCATGTGGGAAATATTTGTACTGCTTAATATTTGTATGGAAACAGTGGTACTTTTTTCAGGATTTTTTGATTAATAGAAAGCTCAAAAGCACTGCATTTATTTGAAATAGACATCTTTAGTAATATTACAAATGTCTTTATTGTCACTTTTAATCAATTTAATGCGTCCTCGATGTTGATGGTTTTTTTTTTCCTTTTTTCCATACTTACCCAGAACTTTTGAATGGAAATGTATCTCAGTTTTCATAAAAATATTAAGCAGCACAGCTATTTCTACAATAAAAAGAAATATTTCTTGATCAACAAAAAAAAAAAACATTTTAGAATAATTTCTGAAGGATCACATTACACTGAAAACTGGAGTAATGGCTGCTGAAAATTCAGCTTTGTCGTCCCAAAAATAAATTACATTTTAGAATATATCAAAATAGAAAACAGTTACGTAAATTATAACAGTATTATCAAATAAATACAGCCTTGGGTAAGCATAAGAGACAATCTGGAAGAACTTAATTACTCCAAATATTTGACCATAATTGTAAATTATTCCAAAATATACTTGGACATTTTCTTGGAATGTTTTAAATAGAAAAATAGGTGATGTTTATACAAAGTGTCCACTTATTTTCCCCATTTCACTGGGAGTCACACAAACTCTCTGCATTGACAGATTGAAGGACGCTTTGTTCCAGCGACTGTGTTTCGGCCTGTTAATTCTGTGTGTGGGTGTCTGTCTTTTTCTCTCCCTCAGCCTCTCCATACAAACCTCATCAAGCAGATGGACAATTTCAATTTTGGCCTTTTTCTCTGGCATCATTCACCAGAAATAAACTGATGAATAGTACTGGAATAAGAATGTATCAGTGCATGAGTAAAACTGGTTGTTCTGTCACTTGAAACTGTGCTTGATGATGCAGTGGTCCCTAAACCTCTGTGGAATATTCGTTTTGGGTCATTATTATTAAATATTAGGTTATTGGCTGTTATTTTTTATTAGATTACTTGTCTCTTGACGGATCATATTCACTGGTTTGTCTTACAGAAAGAGACAAATTCAGAAAAAAAAGTGTTTATAACAAATAAGGGTATTAGTTAAGTGTGAGTTAAAGGAATAATTCATCCTCAATTGAATATACTGTCATAATTTACTCACCTTCATAAAACGTTTTGATAATTTTGTTCCTATATATCGTAAATTAATGTGGACTGGGGCTGTCAGACAGCTCCAAGAAAGCACACACAAAAAAACTTCTGAAGCTCCAGTATCTTGACATCTTGTTCATGTAAACACATGAAAGAAGTAGAGAAGTTTGATTTCTTTCAATTCATTTTTTAGCTTGTGTCTAGTTGGCAAAATCTGAATGATTTGTTTATACATCAAACAAATCTGGTTTTCTGTTTTAACTCACTGACTCAATATATAGCTATCATATGAATTCAGAAGATAGCTGAAATAGCGCACAAGTCACAGGAATAACTTTCATGATACAGTACTAACTTTATGGTGATTTTTTGTCATTTTGCTGTTTGACAGCCCTAGTCCTTGTTAATTTACATTACATGGGAAAAAAGTGGCCAGAATACTCTACAGAAATTCACTTTTTATGTTCAAGGGAAGAAACTTTTTATATGTGGTGAACTATTCCTGTAATAATTCTGCTCTGCATAAGCAGACGTTCAGGGATCACTGTAATTCAAATGACTTTATTCATCTTAACAGCAGTGTGCCTTTACTTCGGACCCCTGATCTCCCACTCCTGCTCCTCTCTAACTATGGTCTATTTCTCCTCTTATAATGTGATCCATATCTTCATCTCCCCTGTGGAATTCTAGTATCCCTCTCATCTGCCATTGAATTATTATATTCTTTGGTCTACGATTAACTCAATATCTATACGGCTCTCTTTCTCACTCTGTCTTTCTCTGTTTTCTGAATAGTACCTGCCACTAAACTGACAGCTCTCACACGACCCACGGCAGGACCGTGCCACTGTAAATACGACCTGATGGTCTTATTTGAAATTTGTGAGCTAGAGGCCAATGGAGAGTAAGTGTCTTGTATAACTGTTGACCTTTTCACTTTAAATTGCCGTCTGAGTAGAATAGATTGTAAAGTCGATTACTGGGGCTTGTAAAGGTGATTGAATAAATTTGTCATATGGTACCTTAACAGTTATGTCTAAGAAAGATGACAGTGTTGGTTATTGTACTTGACACATCTCTCCCTTCCAGCTATATCCCAGCCGTAGTGGACCACCGGGTAGGCATGCCCTGCCATGGCACATTCATGTTACATCAGGTACTTGTTGTGTTTTTTTTGTTTTTTTTGTTTTTTTTTTTCTCTTTTCTGTCCATTTACCTTTCCCTTGTCCCATACTGTGTTTTGTAGAGTACAAAATTATTATGTAATAACATAAAATAATTCAACGTTTACATAACAGGGCATCCAAAGGAGAGTCACAGTCACCATAGTGCATGAGTCAGGACAAGATATTGAGTGGAAGGAAGTGCGAGAGCTGGTTGTAGGTGAGTTTGAGCTCAAAATGAAAAGCTTATGTGTAAACCAGAGTGAAATTTGATGATATTCTATAAATGTGACTGATTTTGTGTTTGACAGGGCGTATCCGGAACATGCCTGAAGCAGATGAGACAATCATCGACCCCAATATTCTCTCTCTCAACATACTGTCTGCAGGATACATCCGACCCGCACAAGATGACAGGTACGTTCCCAACCTTAAGTATGTCAAGACATCTAAAGACCAGTTTGGCAGTTTACAAATTCTCATGTGACTTTAACACAAGACATCTTGAAATATATGCTTGTCATTTTATATTCAAGAACACTCCCATAAGGGAGTTTTATTCTTCTGTCATGAAGCCTTTTTGCTCCACACACAGTAGCAGATTTTCTTCACTTTGGCTGTTTCCCACTACTCTCTTTTTAAAACCAGGTCTCCATTTTAGTGATTGCTGTACTTAATACGACTCTCTCCTCAGCCTTGGCTCATGATCTGAGAGCTGGAGCCAAGCCTGTGACAAACAGTTCTCTGCACAACTTTAAAGCGATGAGTTTTTGCCAAATAGCAATGAGTCAGTGAACCAAACCTTCAAAACAGCTCTTAAAGGCCTGTCTTAAAGGAGTGATTCAGAATCAAACAGCACAGCCACAGTGCCAGCCTTAGATAAAGACAAGAAGTATATTCACACTTTTATGTTCCGTTGCACAAACATATCATAACTTGCTGCATGGTTGTGGTGGCTGACGACTGGCACATCCTAGTATTGCCTTATTGAGTCTTTTAAGATTCACAAGAGGGTGCACATTACATGGGGTTTGGGAGAGTCTGATCTTCCAGTTAAAAGGGAACCAAAAAGAACCTCAAAAGAAGTCAAAACAAGAGGTCAAGGGATCTTAAAACTACACTACCATTCAGAAGGGTCTATATGATTTTTTTTAAATGTTTTTTTAAAGATGTCTCTTATGCTTAACAAGGCTGAATTATTTGATCAAAACAAACATTGTGGAATAATATTATAATAAATAACTTTTCTATTTTAATATACTTCAAAGCTGAATTTTCAGTGGCCATTACTCCAGTCTTCAGTGTCACATAATCCTTCAAAAATCATTCTGATATGCTGATTTGGTGCTTAAGAAACATTTCTTAAATGAAGCAGTTAGTTTTTTTTTTTTTTTTTTTTTTTCTAGGGTAGTTTAAAGGAACAGTATTTATTTGAAATATAAATCTTTTATGACATTAGATATGTCTTTACTGGTAAACTTGATGCATCCTTGTTAAAAATATATATGCATTTTTTAATAGTAGTAAATATAATATAATAATAATATATAATAAGTAGTATATATAATAAACTGGAAAAAAGTTATTTTTGAATGATAGCATAATTAAACTGTTTTAATTTGACATATTACGGAATGTTTCATTAGCTTTCATTTCAGGTCTTGTCATTACAGGATGATTGTTGGACATTATATAAAAAACCTAACCTGAACAACTGCTGTTATTTTTTTTAGATTTACACATTTTTTTTTAGATTATCAATTTTCTGTCTAAAAAGTTGATAGTGAGATTGTAGGTTACTGAAAACGAAATGGTTAGCATTTGGCTAGCTATGTTTGTAGCTCCAAACAACACGGTTGTACATGGTACACGGATACAATAAGCCTTGATAAAGGCTTAAAATATCTTAACGCAACTTCTCAACACACCTCTTTCACAACTGTAGGATTGTGTTTAATCATTGCGGAGACATTGCCGCATGACATAGTGTAACCACAGGGGGTCAGGATGTTTTTAACGTATTGCTTGATTGACAGACTAATCCATGAAGCTGCTCTTTTTCTGTTTTATAAAACACTGCACGTAAGACACAATGTGGTTTTATTAGCCTTGATGAAGGAGGTCACACTTTATTGAACCAACTGTCTGAAAATATTAATTCACTATTTTCAGAAAGGTAGGGAAATGGTTCTCTAGTTCACCTCCTTGCTGGCTGTGCAAGTCTTCCCATCTGATACTGGTCTGCATTTGTGTCCATTCTCATCTGTTCATTCCATTCGCTCTGTCCACACTCCATTGCTCAGACTCAACTACCTGCTCACTGAACCACACAGTGGATCGAGTTCTTGGCATCTCTGCTAGTCACCATCACGTAGTTCTGATCTGCATGTGAAGACTTATTTCTGAAGAATGTTTACCATTTAAAATCACTAGAAGCTAATTTATTAACACTTTACTACTCAGATCCATCATTAACACTCTCTCATCATGATAGTGACTGTAAACAAAAGCCCACATTTCTCATATCATGTTATGCTAGTAGCCAAACAAAGCATTTTGTCATCTGCAATGCATTACTAGGACTTTACCTTAGATGGGCATCATATATCAGCATCTAGACTTTGCAAACATGAAATAAAGTCAGAATCTTTTAGATATATTATCAGATTTGTCCACCTGAACCCCACTGAAACAAAACCGCATAAAAGAGTCATTCAAACCTTCTGTCAAGCAGCAGTGACCTCCTCTCCTGCGATTTAACCACAGATTGTCCACACTACCTATAAAACCATGTATCAGAGCTGGATTCATGCACCAATGCAAAGGAACAAGGACAAATATGTGACAGGAGAGTTGTGAAGTGGCCTTGACAGCCACATTATATTCAAACAACAAGTCACATCATTGGAAACAAGCTGCTGGGCCTCCACACAAGCTTTTCTGATATTTTTCTAGTCCACTAACAGAATGTTGTTTTGTGTTTTTCCAGACAGTTTCTTGATTCGGACATGCCTAGGTATATTATCTTCAAATCCCTTTCCTCTCATAAGACACACACACACACACACACACACAGAATGTGTATTTATCATCCTTTTATTTATATGGCCATCTGTCCAATCAACCTCCATTGTTCTTTGCATCATTTTTTGGTTCTTAAATAATGCTCTTTCTGCCTTCTTGTTGGTTTGCCTATTTATTTTCTCCTTCCCTCCTACTGTTTCTGAAAATGTGAGAGAATTTCACTCTGGCTCCCATGGAAATGCTTTTGTGTGTGAAGCTTCTGTTCTGTATTGATGTTTTTGACATTTTTGGCACCTCTAGGTGACTGGATTGCATGGCTTGGCTTTTGTATGGGCTGCGTTATGGCTAAATCATTTGCAGGAGGTGTGGTAGAGATCTTAGTCACTTTCTCAGCTAACAGGGAATGTTTTTAGAATTTTGGCTAAGGTATTCTTAAAGTTATGAACAAATGTTCTTTCAGTAATGCTAATAGAATGTTTGTTTAAAGTTATCTGGTCTTTAATAATGTTCTAAAAAGTTTACAAAAAAGGTTCATGGACCTTTTCTCAAACTTTTATTTTTATTTTTTATATTACTACTTGTTTCAGAAGTAGTAACATTCAAAGGTTCCCATAATGTTTGCAAAATGATAGAATGTGAATAAATGTCTCTTTAACATTTGCATAACCAAACTGGACATTTTGAAAACATGGAACAAATTTGAAACATGAAAATTAATCAATTTTTAAACAACTTTATAAATAAATGTGTATTCTTTGTCAGTGACTTACTCATCAGTCACACATTCTTCCAGTTTGAACTACAATTATTAAAAAAAAAAGAGTAACTCTACCACACACAATCAGTCCCACATAAATGTATTGCTCTTGCTCAACAAATCAGATGACATCTCTTAATTAAAAATTGATGGGTTCTGTTAAACTTTTCTGCAGCCAGATCAAGTTCCATCACAAATGTCAAAGCAACACCGTAAAACACAACTTTGCCTGTGTGAGGCGATAACTGTGGGCCAGACCACACACTGTGAGGTCTATGTTGTTTATGGGTGGGAGGGCTTGCTCCGCTAACTTTGGTATTAATCATGAATCTCTGAACAAAATTAGTGTTACATTAGTCTACTGAGATTTACGATCTCATACAAAAAAATGCGTTTAGTCATGTTTATTGACAGTTAGCCTCTGCTGACATACTCTGCTCATGAATAGCTGTTCTTTTTACCACTAGGGGACAGTGTTTCTTAAGAGATTTTAAACGTTGTGTTGCCTGAATGACTATGAACACACATTTCTAAAAGCTGCTTGCTCTGCAGATTGTAATTATCAAATCAGGACAATTATAAGCTGCTTGTTTGTAAATATAAGGGTAGTGTATTGGCACAGAGGGGTATGAGAGCATTGTTATTATCCAGATCTGTTTTTCTTGTTGTGTTGCCAGGACTGTTTAGTTTATCGGGGCAATTACAGATCTCACTGAGAATTTTATTGATCATACATTCAATTCAACACCCTTTTCTAACTGTTATTGCAAAACCACAGTCACAATCACTACGAGTTATGTCGTGACAACATAGGGGATTTACTTGGAAGCCCCAAACATCTCAGACTTAAGAGAAAACGCCAATGAAAATTGGCTAGTGGATTTTGCATACCTGAGCCACTCCCCGTACATACGGGTATAAAAGGGCGACAGGTACATCCACTCATCAGATTTTTGCTTCGGAGCCAAGTGGATGAAGACTGTGCGATTCTCCACAAAGCCTCATCTTTGCTTTGTTCCTGGTTGGCATCACGGTGCAGGCAGCGGAGTCCCTTTTCACCATCGATTTTCCTGGGCACTTCAACTGAAAGAGCAATTCTAAAAGAGCAAATCACAGACGATCGCGTCTTTTTCAAGATGCCGTTTCGTCCGTGTCCTCTTGGTTGTGGTCGTTTTCTGTCCGTGGATGACGGACACGATTGTTGTCTTCAGTGTCTGGGTCTCCAGCATGCTGAAGCTGCGTTCGTGGATGACTCATGCGTCTGTTGTGGGCGTATGAGCTTGACATCGCTGCAATCTCGTCTTTCCTTTCTGAAAGGATTGGCACCCTCTGCCGCCACCCGTCCCGGTCTCTCTGGCTCCCAGCTGGCACTCTGGGAGATCTGAGGGTTACAGTAAGAGCCTCTCCGCCGGGTACGTCCCCACGGACCTCTTACTCCTCACGCAGCGAATGTCCCGTCCGGCTCCCGGGTGATTTTGCTGGTTCGTCCCACGGGACGCCCAGCGTTTCATTCGGTGCGTCGCCCGAGGATGGGATGTCGATCGCAGCATCGAGGGACGGGTTTACGTCCTCTGAGGATGAAGGTGCAGCAGGGCTGCCCCCCTTGGGTGTGGTCGCCACCGCTGCACCGGACCCAGAGTTGACGGCCATGCTTGCCTGGGCAGCCGTGAGCATCGGGCTGGAGGTCAACAGACCGCCCAATCCCGAGCCCTCGCGGCTGGATTATTGGTTTCTCGGAGTGAGGCGCGGCTCACAACTGCAGTGCCTTTCTTCCTGGAGGTGCATGAGGAGCTGACGAAGTCGTGGATGGCCCCTTTCACGGCCAGAAGCCGCTCGTCCGTCTCCTCCATCCTCACTACCCTCGATGATGGGGCTGCCAGGGGGTACGCGGGCATTCCCCAGGTGGAGAGAGCGGTCGCGGTGCACTTGTGCCCACGAAACGCCGCCACTTGGAGGAATTGTCCGCGTCTCCCGTCCAAAGCCTGTAAGCTGACGGCTGCTCTCGCGGCCAAGGCTTATAGTGCTGCGGGCCAGGCAGCCTCTGTCCTGCATGCCATGGCTATCCTGCAGGTACACCAAGCCAAGGCACTCAAACAATTGCACGAGGGTAGTTCCGACCCGAGGTTGATGCAGGAGCTGCGCACGACTGACTTCGCTCCATGAGCGACGAAAGTCACGGCGCAGTCCCTCGGGAAGGCGATGTCTACCATGGTGGTCCAAGAGCGCAATCTCTGGCTCAACCTGGCAGAGATGAAGGATGTCGACAAAGCACGCTTTCTCGATGCTCCCATCTCCCCGGCTGGGCTGTTCGGCGACACTGTCGAGGGCTTTGATCGGCAGTACAGAGGCAGACAGAGGCGATCCAGCACATCCTGCCCCGGCACGATGCACCGTCAACGGTTGCCCCCGGGTCCAGGCCTCCGTCTGCCCGTCACCGTGGGCTCCCCCCTGCGCCCTCCAGAGCTGCTCCGCCCCGTGCCGAATCAACACCTGGGCCGGCGCGTCGAGTCTCTCGCAGGAGGGCGGCGCCCCCCGTGTCCCAGCCGGGCTCTAAGTTGTCCAGGAGATCGACGAAGCGGCCCTGACGCAGGCAACCCGGAGATGTTGGAGTTTGCTCTTTCTCAGGAGACGGCGGGGATAGCGCCGCTCTTTCCCCCGGAGGTGGGCCGGGTGGAGAATCTTGTGTTTCCTTTTGTTTCTGTTCCGCCGTTGGCCCAAGGGCCAGCGATACCCACAATTTCACAGAAAGAACAATCCCCTTTTCCTCTGGGTTTTCAGGTTCGCGGGTTGACAGTGTGCGACGCGCTGCCTCCTCACTCTCGCCCGCGACCCATCTTGCCAGCGGCCAAGAGAGTGCGGTTCGGGGATGTAGTGCCTCCCCACGCACCTCTAGCCAGTCCCCTTTGGGACCCAGGGAGTTCTGTAAGGATTCTTCAGAACACGCTGCCTTCTGTACCAATCCTGGATCTGCGAGTCTTGAACCGGGCCTTTCACAGGCTCCCTTTCAAGATGTTGATGCACAGGCGCATGATCAGGTGCATCCAGCCCCAGGATTGGTTTGCAGCGATCGACCTGAAGGATGCTTACTTTCATGTTTCGATCCTTCCGTGACACAGACCCTTCCTACGGTTTGCGTTCGAGGGTCGGGCATGGCAGTACAAGGTCCTCCCCTTCGGGCTCTCCCTGTCTCCCCATGTCTTCAGGAAGGTCGTAGAGGGCGCCCTTGCCCCGCTACGGGAAGTGGGCGCCAGGATCCTCAACTATCTCGACGACTGGCTCATTCTGGCCGAGTCCCGAGAGCAGTTGTGCAATCACAGGGATCTGGTGTTACGGCACCTCAGCCAGTTGGGGCTTCGGGTCAACTGGGAAAAGAGCAAGCTCTCCCCTGCGCAGAGAATCTCTTTTCTCGGTGTGGAGTTAGACTCGGTGAGTATGACGGCGCGCCTCACGGACGAGCGCGCCCAATCAGTGCTGAACTGCCTGAGTTCCTTCAGAGGCAGGACTGTGGTTCCACTGAAACAGTTTCAGAGGTTCCTAGGGCATATGGCATCCGCAGCTGCAGTCACGCCACTCAGATTGCTTCATATGAGACCACTTCAGCACTGGTTGCACTCCCGAGTCCCGCATGGGCATGGCACTTCAGGTGAATATCACACGGGAGTGTCGCCGCTCCTTCAGCCCCTGGACGGACCTTGCCTTTCTACGGGCCGGGGTGCCCTTAGAACAAATGTCCCGGCATGTTGTTGTCAGAACAGATGCCTCCAGCACGGGCTGGGGCACTACATGCAATGGGCAGGCAGCCTCGGGGCTCTGGACGGGGCCTCGACTGCTTTGGCACATCAACTGCCTGGAGCTGTTGGCAGTGCATCTGGCCTTGCGGCAGTTTCGGCCACTGCTGCTAGGCAAGCATGTGTTGGTCCGTACAAACAACACTGCGGCTGTCTCGTACATCAACTGGCTGGGAGGTATACGATCACGCCGCATGTCACAGCTCGCCCGCCATCTCCTCCTCTGGAGTCACACGCAGCTCAGATCGCTGCGCGCTGTCCACATTCCAGGGGAGCTCAATCGTGCGGCCGATGCACTCTCACGACAGCTCATTTTCCCCGGAGAGTGGCGACTCCATCCCAAGACGATCCGGCTGATCTGGAGTCGATTCGGGGAAGCTCAGGTAGACCTGCTTGCTTCCCGCAAGTCCGCCCACTGCCAGCTATATTTCTCCCTGACCAAGGGGCCCCTTGACACGGACGCACTGGCACACAGCTGGCCTCGTATTGGCCCACCCGGACCTGGTTTCCTCGCGACAGCCCCTCTCTGGTGCATTCCTCTGAGGAAGGAACTCCTTTCTCAGGGGCTCGGCACCATATGGCACCCGCGTCCAGATCTGTGGAACCTTCGTGTGTGGCTCCTGGATGGGACGCGGCAGACACAGGCCGTGGTAGAGACCATCACTCAGGCTAGAGCTCCTTCGACAAGGCAAGCCTATGCACTGAAGTGGAGTCTGTTCGCGAACTGGTGTTCTTCTCGCCGGGAAGACCCCCGAAGATGCACAATTGGAGTAGTGCTTTCTTTCCTGCAAGAAAGGTTGGAGCATAAGCTGTCACCCTCCACCTTGAAAGTGTATGTGGCTGCTTTCGCGGCCCATCACGGTGCAGTGGACGGCCGGTCCCTGGGAAAGCATGATCTCATGGGGAGGTTCCTGAAGGGTGCCAGGAGGTTGAATCCCCCTAGGTCACCCCTGATGCCTCTCTATCATCCTGGCTGGACTTCAAAGGGGTCCCTTTGAGCCGCTAGACTCAGTCGAGCTGAAATTCCTGTCGGCTAAGACAGCGCTCACTTCCATCAAGAGGGTCGGGGACCTCCAAGCATTTTCGGTGAGCGAAGAGTGCCTTGTGTTCGGGCCGGACTACTCTCACGTTGTCCTGAGACCCTGGCCTGGATACGTGCCCAAGGTTCCCACCACGCCCTTCCGTGATCAGGTGGTGAACCTGCAAGTACTGCCTTCGGAGGAGGCAGATTCAACCTAGGCGTTGCTGTGTCTCGTAAGAGCTTTGCGCATATACGTGGACCGCACCCGAAGCTTCAGAAGCTCTGAGCAGCTCTTTGTCTGCCACGGAGGTCAGCAGAAAGGGAAGGCTGTCTCCAAGCAGAGGTTGGCCCATTGGATATTGGAGGCCATCGTCTTGGCGTACCAATCCCAAGGCGAGCTGTGCCCCCTCGGGGTGAGGGCTCACTCCACACGGAGTGTTGCCTCCTCCTATGCGTTGGCGCACGGTGCCTCTTTGGCAGACATCTGTAGAGCTGCGGGCTGGGCGACACCGAACACCTTCGCAAGATTTTACAGTCTCCGCATTGAGCCAGTCTCTTCCTGTGTGTTGGGTAACAGGTAAGTGGCAGGAAGATTTGGGCGGTGTCATGCTTGCTGCGCCATTCCCCCTCACCCAGAGATACGAGCGCCTTTTTTCCTCCTCCAGTTCAGTTCCCCGGACGGCGAACCCTGGTGGAGTCCTCCAGCACCCCCGGCAGTCAGACTGGGCGGAGCAGTCTGACGCCAGGCCCAGTACTAGTCCTAGCTCGCCCGGGTCTCCGGTCAGCCCCTGTACTCGGCTAGGTGTCCGTATGGCCTAATTCCCTTCTGGTAATCCCACACGTGTATTTGTCCACGGTACGGTTTCCCTCACGGTAAACCCGTGTCTTCCCTTTGACAGAGCTCTCTGTCAGGCCCTGCTGGCAGCCCTCCTCCCTACTCCTAGGTAGGATCTGCCCCAGGGTCCAGTCGTATGTAGTACTGCCCCAGGCCTGGGTCAGTCCATATCAGTGTCTCCACATGTTACCTCCCTTTGGGCAGGATGTGGCCTCGGTAGCGCCCTTCTCCGGAAGGCTCGCTTCTCCGTCGTTACTGCTATGCTGTAACAACAAATAGGAAAGACTTGAAGCTATCTTTCATAGAAGGTCAAAATCCCTTCCGACTTCTTGGGTAAAGGAACAGCGGCTTGGCTATCTCCAGCAGCAATGTACTCAGTGGTCCCTGCGGGCACCAAGGTTAGCGAATTTGCGCTGGGGCGATGGGAAGGTTGCGACCTTCGCATGGCATTTGTCTGTCACGCACTAGCTTGTCAACATCTGCATGCCACAAGACGGGGTTCAGGTTGTGGCGCTTTCCATAAGATCCCTATGTTGTCATGACATAACTCGTAGTGACCAACAGATAGGGAACGTCTCGGTTACGTACGTAACCCTTGTTCCCTGATGGAGGGAACGGAGACGTTATGTCCCCATGCCACAATCCTGAACCATCGCTGGTTGCCTAGGACTCGTTCTTGGCTCCTCAGCGGGTAAAACCTGATGAGTGGATTCACCTGTCGCCCTTTTATACCCGTATGTACGGGGAGTGGCTCAAGTATGCAAAATCAACTAGCCAATTTTCATTGGCGTTTTCTCTTAAGTCAGAGATGTTTGGGGCTTCCAAGTAAATCCCCTATGTCGTCACGACATAACGTCTCTGTTCCCTCCATCAGGGAACGAGGGTTACGTACGTAACTGAGACGTTATGTACGTAACCAAGACGTTTTTCATATATGTTTGATCTATACACAAAAAATATCCTGTTGTCTATAAAAAACTGGCAGCTGCGGTTACCAGAAATCCCCTGTAAAAAATACTGTGACAATGTTTCCAGTATTACAGGATGGCATATTGGTGCCTGTATATTTTACAACTTTTACAACGGTATATTTTAATAAGTGACATAATGTTAGTATACCAATCTATTTGAATGATCAAAACCTCCTTTGTACTTTAAAATGTACTGATAACCACCACAGGTGGAACAATAAAACATACCACATGATGAAACGGAGTTCATCATAAATGAGTTGCTCATAAAACATAGGCAGTACTCATATATTCAGTGTATTCATATATTCAATATTGTGCACAGCGTCATACAAACAAAGACAAAACACCATCAGGGTAACACACGGCACTAAAATAATGCAATAAACATTAACTAAATAACAGAAAATGTAACACAACATACTCTACATTATGTTATCTACAACAAATCTGAGAAGAAACAAAGCTAAATATAACAATGCATGATTTTTCACACAGGGAATTTTTGGGGGCCTGGAGGGCCGGTGTCCTGCATAGTTTAGCTCCAACTTGCCTCAACACACCTGCCCTGAAGTTTCAAGTATACCAAGCAAGACCTTGGTAAGCTGCTTCAGGTGTGTTTGATTAGGGTTAGAGCTAAACTCTGCAGGACATTGGCCCTGCAGAAACAAATTTGGTGACCCCTGATTTAAACTATATATTAAATGTAATGCAATATTAAACTATTTATTTAACAAATGTGGTAAGGAAAGTTACTGTTAAACCAAGTTTACAGTTAGCATTTTTACAACAGTATAAATTACTTTTTCATAATTTGACAAATTGTGGACATAAAGAACCTAACAAATTGAATGCAATAAAAAGAAATTGGGAAGGTAAGAAGACTCCTTAAAGCACTTGATATTAGTCTTAGTATACACTTGTCTCCTTGGTAACCGTATTGGCACCCAACAACCTCCAGTGTAGTTCCTAAGAGTTTGCAGGGGAGTTGAGTACAGAACTGCAGTGTCTCTCACATTCATGTTGTCACAGAAAACATTTTAATTTCCAGCAGCCTGGGTGGCAGAGTTCAGCAGCTCAGCAATCCATGCAAGCATTACCTCATTGGTAGCATGCTTGCTTTCTTACCCCTGTGCAATGAGCAATTCTTCAATATTATTTAGGTCCTCGATGCAAGCAGAACCAATAAACTGAGAAAGAAATGTCTCGCTGTATATTTTGCCAAGAATATGAGTTATAGTTTGGATTGGCTGATATAAGAAATTTAAGGGAAAGAAATATTGAAAGGGAAGTTAAAACAACAGGAAATCTCTTTTATCATGTTTAATGGGGGGTGAAAATTATCCTCACAATCCTTCATGTTGCTTGGTATGCTGAGCTTGATTTATATGTGGTTGTTTGGGAGTGTACAATAGCATCAGAAATGGTTTGGTTGGGTGTCTTCTAAATGTGATCTTTATGAGAAGGTCTGTGTTTGTCCTAACCTTTTAAAAGGTACACTTTGTACACTCAGCAGTTGTGGGGCTGTAACTACCATATGTACCCTAAATATTCAGATGGAACATCAATATGGATTTTTCATTTGCAGACATATCCAGAAGTTTCTAGAAATGTAACTCTTTTAAGGCCAAGTCTAGACCTATGTCAGGTCCAAACTAAGTCTCAAACCAAATTTTCTGTAACCGTTTTACATATATTAATTTCATAAACCCTGTTGCAGGACAGTGTTACTCACACTCATGTTTTTCCAAATCTGTTTTAATTTCTGACTTAATTTCTTTTGTGTGTCTAAAAAGAAGATATTTTGAAGAATGTTGGAAACCAAACAACACTGAAGCCCATTGTCTTCCATTATATGGACCAAAATAAAATGTCTTCTTCTATGTAACAGAAAAAAGAAAGTCTTAGAATAACATGAGGGTTAGTAAAGGCTGGAATGCACTACATGATTTTTGACATCTGAACAGATATTAAAATGGCAGGCGTCATACGCCTGACTTGGTAAATGCTTACAGAAAAAAACTACACTGTAAAAAAAAAATCTGTAGTTTTTACAAAATAATTTTGGCAGCTGTGGTTGCTAGAATAATTTAGTAAAAAAATAAAGAAAAACTGTAAACACATTTACAGAACAAACTGTAAAATTAACAGTATAAAACTCTAACTTACAAACAAGAAAATTTGAATGTAAACCAGTAACCAGAAGGTGCACAGAGTCATTCATGCAAAACACCATCATGGTAACACACACAATACTTAAATAATGTAATAAACTTTCATTAAACAACAGAAGATGTAACATAAAGCCCAAATGTACATAACTGATAACAAAAACTATTAAAAAGCATGATTATTTAAACAAAATACTTTCAAATGTGGAGTGTCATGCAGGGAATTCTGGGAATATCAGTTTACAGTGTTTGACTGTCTATTAAACATTGATTAATTTTTTTTTTACTTCTAAAAACTGTACAATTAACAGCACTTTACTGTAAAATTATAGACCTTTTACAGTTTTCCCCTGTATATAGTACGGGAACTTACTGTTTCCCTATATTAACAGGTTTTTACAAAATTTTACAGTTAAAATTACACTTATTTTTTTACAGTGTAGGCATCATGCACCATACTATTTTACAGTACACAATTTTCTGTGAAATCTGTTAACTCCAACTTCCCAAAATCTTTTATTCATCAGAGCGAGGGTGGGTAGGCTGGAAGTTCAGCAAGGTGAATATAATTTATGAGTAAGATGCAGCCCATACTATTTTCATGTAGTACTTTTTCATGATATAGCATAACTTCAGGGCCAATATTAGGGTCTATGAGACCATAACAGAGCTGATGTGAGTTGATAGAAGATGCAATAACATTTTTCGAATTGTTATATGCTAACAACCAGCGACCGTTGTTTACTTCTCTGAACTCTGTCTTGCCTATGATTCTATCATTGATTCTTTCCTTTCCACCTAAAGCATTTCCTTGGGGATTGATCCTAGGTATACGTGTCCCCTTGTACCTGCCTCCCTCCTCTAATGATAATTTCTTTCATCCCTCATTATTTTAATTTGATTTTTGTATTTTTATTGATAACAGTCATTGATTTACACATCATTGGTGGTGGTATTCATATCTAGTGATGAAGTTAAAGTGTTTTTTGCATGCATTTATATTGTCTCTCCTGGTCACCATTTTTTAACACTTTTGTGTTCTTAGAATGTCACTTTATGCAATATGATCTGATTTATCAGATGTAAGTGCTTTGCTTAACAAGCTGACCATATGTATTATGTATTAACATAGCATTTAACAATAACACATGAAATTATAATGTAAGAGAATATGTAAATTCACCTTATTCTATAAATGAAATGATATCTTTAAGGCTATTTTCTACCGTTAATCTAGGACATTCTACCGTTTTGATGCTGCTTGGGATTCATCCATGCACAACTCTTTGCTGCTTAACCGTGTCACTCCTTACGGAGAGAAAATCTACATGACTCTGTCTGCTTACCTGGAGGTAACCAAAGCCATTCACTTATTTATATGGGGGGATGAGAAGTTCATTTGGGAGAGTTACAGACCTACATGATTTAGTTCCAGCTAATTTAATCTACCAAACAGCCCACAGCATTTGTAATGGTTGAATAAAGTACATATGTGGAAAAAGAGGCAAACAGCAGTAAACTTTGTGGCTCTATAGAGTGCAACAGTGCTTGCCTACTTTTAGTAGTGGTCCTGGTGTGAAGCATTTTTTCCTATTCACTTTTCCATAGACATAAAAAAATAATAATAATAAATAATAAACTTGAATAAAGAATTTTATGATGTTATGAGCCAAACTTTTATTTAAAGCAAGTATTTGAAAATCAGATAAAAGGCCATTTCTTGACGAAACATTCAATAAAGCGTTGCAAATGATGTAGTCAGTGGTGACTAATTTTAAGTATAGAAACGATCTATTTTAAGTTTCATAGAAAATATTCAGATATGCACTATTGTTCAAATGTTTAGGGGAAGATTAAAGGTTTGGAGAAGATTTTTTTTAAGATTTTCAAAATGTTTTTAAATTAAGTGTATTGTTCTTACCAAGGCTGCATTGATTTGATCCAACACAGTAAAAAATAAAAATAAAATAATAATAGCATTAATAATATTGTGAAATATTATTACAATTAAAAAATCTGTTTTCTATTTAATATGTCTTAAAATCTATAAATTTATTCCTCTGATGGGAAAGCTGAATTTTCAGCAGCTGTTACTACACATGATCCTTCAGAAATCATTGCATTAAGTATCTAGGTATATACGGTAAGCATATAAGTAGTGACTGGGTGATTGCTGTAGAGCTTGTTTGGCATAATTTTAGTGCACAGCATAAATGAGTATACACCCTCTGAAACGTAACAAATTCAATAATTACTTGTACTTAGAAGATTATTGTCCTCCAGGAGTTAAACAGGCAATTTGTCATGAACTTGTACACTCAGGACCACCTAGGGTGTACTCATTTTTCAAACAAAATGGGCTAATTTACTAATTTTACAGATACATCATATACAGTGCCATCAATAAACAGCATTGGAGCTCGTTGTAGGTCTATTATATACAAGTTACCATTAAAAATCAATTCCCCTTTTGGAATCTGACTGTTGCGCTCTATAGATGTTGCTTGTTATTTATCAAGCTCTGGTTATTTTAAGCTCCATTTTAGATTGAAAGGCTTACAATGGTTTGCTCTTTCCAGATGGAGAACTGCACACAGCCCACAGTGATAACCAAAGACTTATGCATGGTGTTCTACTCAAGAGACGCCAAGCTCCCAGCATCTCGCTCCATCAGGAACCTCTTCAGCAGTGGCACCTTGAGGCCATCTGAAGGGTACAGCTGCTTCATATCACCACACAAGTCCTTTGCAATGTTGCTCTTGTAATTTAAGTTACCATATTGTTTTCTGTTGCTTTTCTTTTTACGTTTAGAAACCGTGTAACTGGTGTGTATGAGCTCAGTCTGTGCCACCTGGCTGATGCAGGGAGCCCAGGTAAGACACCAGTTACCTCATCTGTGTTTCACTGAGGATTTATGAGATTCTGGGCAATTTAGATTTTTGGGTGTTCTGCTGTTGAAATGACACCTGAATGTGCAGGAATGCAAAGACGGCGCAGGAGGGTGCTGGATACGTCGGTGGCATATGTGCGAGGGGAGGAGAACCTGGCTGGCTGGAGGCCCCGCAGTGACAGCCTCATCCTGGACCATCAGTGGGAGCTGGAGAAACTGAGCCTCCTGCAGGAGGTGAGAACATCTAGTTATTTGGTTTTTAATGTGATACAGAATGACAAGAATGTGTCATGGCAGCTCTGCTGAGGATTTGAGAACTCATTTCCTTCTGCTGTATGTTAGGTGGAGAAAACCAGACACTACCTCCTCCTTAGGGAGAAGCTGGAGTCCACCCTGCTGTTGGGCCAGGAGTTGCTGCTGTCCTGCGGGAGTGAGGATCTAACCGAGTCCTCTTCCCCATCCACCCACCTGGGCCTGGGCCACAACCCTTGCCCCGGCCCTGATACACCCAGCGAGAGGCAGAAGGAGCTGGCTGCAAAGGTGAATCAGTGACTAGCTTGAAATTATATATAGTTATATAAATGATAATTTAATATCCTGCATCATCCAGTATATACAATTACTTTTCTTTTTTTTTGTAAAATATTTTGGCCAAAAAAAAAAAATATATTTTTTTATATTTAATATATTTTACAGTATATTTACTATTACAATATTTTTTTATTTAATAGTTATTTAATGTTATTCTATTTAAAATCTAATTTTATATATTATATGTATAAAATAGAATAGAATGTTCTTATAAATTCTGAAATTCACTTTTACAACCTTGTTCTCATATCTCCTTTGTCACCAAATCACTTTAAAAGTGGTAATTGTAGTTTCTAATCTAATTAAATCTAACACTATAAATTGCTGTAATGTTCAAAATAATTAATATACAGTGATCACTTCAGGAAATCATGAGAAAAATGTTCATGTCAATGAACTTAACATTCCCTTTTCTGTTTGTCCCAACAGTGTCTTCGTTTGCTTAACCACACCTTTAACAGAGACTACAGCCATGTGTGTGTTAGCGCCAGTGAGAGCAAGGTGAAGATGCTATTAAAAATATTTTACACTTTTTCCTTCTGTTAGCTATCATATGATATAGTAAGATGATTTTAAGAGTTCAGACCGGTGAGAATATTCAGTACTGCCTTAAAAACGTTTAGTTTTCTGAAAACGTAAGACAAGCGTTTTTACTATTACTGCAGAAACTTACAGAAATGTTTGTGTGAAGATGTGTATAGGTGTGTGTGTGTGTGTGTGTGTGTGTTTGGAGTTTAATGACTGATTTCTCTGTTGTGATTGTGTTGTAGTTGAGCCAGATGTCAGTAACTCTTTTGAAAGACTCTGCCTCAGTGTGTGCTGAAAACACCCTCACCCCGTCCTCCACATGCCCCTCATTGGTGGAGGGACGCTACGGCCACAATGCTGAACTCAGGTCAGTAGTTAGTGACTGCTGTTTCATTTTGAGTTTGAAAAGAATTAAAACTTTAAGGGTGATTCTGCAACACAAACCAAATGGAATTGCAAAAACAACGGTGAAAAAGTTTTCTAATCATTCCTTAGTCTGGCATTGATCAGACTAACAGTCCTGTCCTAAATTCATGCGTTTGATAAAGCTAATGTGTCAGGCTAGTTTGACAATCAGCCTGTGAATGGCTTATATTATAGGTGTTTCTGTATATTAAAGGTTTAGTTCTCCCAAAACTGAAAATTCTGTCATTAATTACTACCCTCATGTCGTTCCAAACCCGTAAGATCTTTCTTTCATCTTCAGAACACAAATTAAGATATTTTTGATGAAATCTGAGGGCTTTCTGACCCTGCATAGACAGCAACACGTTCAAGGCCCAGAAAGGTAATAAGGACATCATTAAAATAGTCCATGTGACATCAGTGGTTCAACCGTAATGTTATGAAGTTACGAGAATACTTTTTATGCACAAAGAAAACAAAAATAATGACTTTATTCAATAATTTCTTCTCTTCCATGTCAGTCTTTTAGGTGCGTTCAAGAGTATACCATGATGCATGCATGTGGTGCATGCAGAACATGCATGCTCTGCGCTTTGTTTACAGGCAGAGGAATACACATGCATGCATCGTGGTACTCTAGTGAACGCATCAAAGACTAACATGGAAGAGAAGAAAAAGGGTGGTTTGCCCACTTCAGGTTGGTGGAGAGTTCCTGCCTCAAGTGGAGGAGTTTAAGTATCTTGGGGTTTTGTTCACGAATGAGGGAAGGATGGAACGGGAGATTGACAGACGGATCGGTGCAGCTTCTGCAGTAATGCGGTCGATGTACCGGTCTGTCGTGGTGAAGAAAGAGCTGAGCCGCAAGGCGAAGCTCTCGATTTACCGGTCAATCTATGTTCCTACTCTCACCTATGGTCATGAGCTTTGGGTCATGACCGAAAGGACAAGATCCCGGATACAGGCGGCTGAAATGAGCTTTCTCTGCAGGGTGGCTGGGCGATCCCTTAGAGATAGGGTGAGAAGCTCGGTCACTCGGGAGGAGCTCAAAGTAGAGCCGCTGCTCCTTCACATCGAGAGGGGTCAGCTGAGGTGGCTCGGGCATCTGTTCCGGATGCCTCCTGGACGCCTTCCCGGGAAGGTGTTCCGGGTGTGTCCCACTGGGAGGAGACCCCGGGGAAGACCTAGGACACGCTGGAGAGACTATGTCTCCCGGCTGGCCTGGGAACGCCTCGGTGTCCCCCCGGAAGAGCTGGAGGAAGTGTCTAGGGAGAGGGAAGTCTGGGCATCTCTGCTTAGACTGCTGCCCCCGCGACCCGGTCCCGGATAAGCAGAAGAAGATGGATGGATGGATGGATGGAAGAGAAGAAATTGTTAAATAAAGTTGTGGTAACACTTTAGAATAGGGAACACGTATTCATTATTAACTACGACTTTTCCCTCAATAAATGCCTAATTTGCTTTAATATGTGCTTCATTACTACTAATAAATGGGGGGGGGGGGGGGGGGGGTGCACACAAAAAGTATTCTTGTAGCTTCATAACATTACAGTTGAACCACTGTCACATGAATGTCACATGGACTATTTTAACAATGTCCTTACTACATTTCTGGGCCTTGAACGTGTTGTTGTCTATGCAACAACACGTTAATTAAATTAACTATTATAAATTCTGAAATTCACTTTTACAACCTTGTTCTCATATCTCCTTTGTCACCAAATCACTTTAAAAGTGGTAATTGTAGTTTCTAATCTAATTAAATCTAACACTATAAATTGCTGTAATGTTCAAAATAATTAATATACATTAATATTTTACAAAAAAAAAGAAAAGTAATTGTCTTAATTAAAAATTAAGCTTTTAAATTTCATAAAAAATATTTGTGTTCTGAAGATGAATGAAGGTCTAAGGCTTTGAAACGTCACGAGTGTGAGTAATTAATGACAGAATTTTCTTTTTTGGGTGAACTATCCCTTTAAAGGGGTCATCGGATTCCCATTTTCCACAGGTTGATATGATTCTTCAGGGTCTTAATGAATAGTCTATAACATACTTTGATTAAAATTTGTCAATGGTAGTGTAAAACAACACCCTTTTTACCTTGTCAAAAACAGCTCTGTTCACAGCAACCCGTTTCAGTGCATGTCCTTCTAAATACGAATGAGCTCTGCTGACCCCGCCCCTCTCTTCCATGGGGTGACGAGCAGTTCTCATGAGAATGTAAACTTTTTAGCTGCAGAACTTGCTAAGTAGCACATTATTATGAAAGGCGATTTGCAAAGATGTTTAAAAAAACCTTATACTCACTTCTTCTGTAACGTTAGGGGAAGCTGGATCATGAATGATTCACGCTAACATACAGTAGATGCATTTAGGTAGATTGGGGGGCTCGTTCCCTTCAAAGACAAACGTAATCCACTGCATCTTCGGCGGTTCAGATGTCAGGAGTAAATGACAACTGCTATGTTCATTATTACATCCAACAACAAAACACTTCAATCGCTTAGGAGACCTAATGGTTAGAGAGTCGGACTCGTAATTCAAAGGTTGCAAGTTCTAGTCTCAGGTCCAGCAGGGATTGTAGGTGGGGGGAGTTAATGTACAGCGCTCTCTCCACCCTCGATACCACGACTGAGGTGCCCTTGAGCAAGGCACCGAACCCCCAACTGCTCCCCGGGCGCTGCAGCATAAATGGCATGTGTTCACGGTGTGTGTGTGTGTTCACTGCTGTGTGTGTGCACTTTGGGAGGGGGTAAATGCAGAGCACGAATTCTGAGTATGGGTCACCATACTTGGCCGTATGTCACCGTCACTTTCGTCATTCTTGTCTAAACAATGGCAATTTACAGCTTACTCAGGGCGGGTCTAATGTAAAACACCAGTGTCGATCAACAATCGTGGGTGCAGCCTGGGTCTGTGTGACGTCACACAGCCAAGAATCTGAGAATGGCTTGATCTGAGAAAGTGGTTATGATTTTGGGGAATTTAAAAACACACAAAAAAAAAAACACTTTTTATCATTATTGGGTGGTTGTATACACACACTGCCAAGACACATTTCAGTTCAAACAACATGTAAAAGTGAATTTTGCTTCCAATGACCCCTTTAAGGTAGGATAGGAGAAAGTATTTTAACATTAAGAAAAATCTTTACATGTTTTTAAATATGTCTGCCAAAAATTGCTCCAAATGAAGTGCTGTCTTACTAATAGTTATATCTATATTCTTATTGCTCATTTGTGCAGACCCCCAACACCTCGATCTCGTGCTGTCAGCCCCATCCCTGACTCTGAGACAGAGGGCAAGAGGTCTCCTCAAGAGTCCAAATCAAGAACCCGCACTTTTGTGCCAGACATTCAGGAAATCCGTGTCAGGTAAAAAATAAATTGAACAGATTATACAAATTGTCATTGTTCAGAGGATGAGCAGATTTGCATATTTGGAAGATAACTCTAACCTGTACCCTATTTTATTTTTGCAGCCCAATTGTGTCAAAGAAAGGTTATTTGCACTTCCTGGAGCCCCATAGTAATGGCTGGGTTAAGAGATATGTGGTGGTACGCCGGCCTTATGTCTACATCTACAACACAGAGAGAGACACAGTGGAAAGGGCCATTCTTAACCTGTCCTCGGCACAAGTGGAGTACAGCGAAGACCAGCAGGCCATGCTAAAGGTGAAACATTAACAAATATTTATTTTTTAATAAATCTATTCTATTTTATCATTGTTTTTTAAGTCAATCACTTTTAAGGCAACAAATTATGAGAAAATCTACTGTTTACAGACTGAACTGTTAACCATACCATGGGCCATGGGCAATTTAGTTTATTTTATTTTATTTCAAGGCAACACATTTTAAGTAAATTGACTGTTTATAGGCTGAACTAATTCAATGTCTGTCTAAACTGCAGACCCCCTACACATTTGCGGTATGCACAGAGCATCGTGGGATACTCCTTCAAGCCAGTAATGACAAGGAGATGCATGACTGGCTGTATGCCTTTAACCCTCTGCTTGCTGGATCTATCAGGTACAGTAAAGCGCATACCTAAGCCTATTAAAGACCTGTCATACCAATATTTATTCGACTTTCTCCTTCTTATCAGGTCTAAACTGTCCAGAAGAAGAGCCGGGCAGATGAGGTTTTGAGCACACTACACGTATACCTTCTGTACAACTCTTCGAGGACAAAAAAACACAAAGGACTAACCTTGTAAATAGTGAAACTACTGACAGATCCCCCAGTTTCTGTGCTTAATCAACTCGCTGACCCTCTGTTTCCTACATGTGTGTTCCTGCACCTGCCCACACTAGCACCAACTGTGCACCTGTATCTTAAAGGTCCCTTTGTTGTGCATCTACAGTGGCCTAAATATTCAACTTATAGCGCCAAGAGAACAGGCTACTTTACCGGGCTATAGATAGTATGCTTATGTAGTCTTCAGCAACATTTTAGAAAGCTAGTGATGGGAATTTCTAATTCTGAAGCTGTCAGCTCATGCAAACACATCTGAATTTGTTACTGTGATGAGTGACGTCCATATCTTGGGTTTGTGGGAAAATGGATCACATGGCCTTACTGTGTTACTCTGTGGGTTTGAAACGATAAAACTGGTCAGTATTTAAATCAGCAGACCATATGTTTATTCATCTTTTGGCTAGTGATCAATGATGCGCAGTTCTTAGCAAGGAGCAGATGAATCACATCATATTATGCTCTTACTCTCTTTAAGTGCAGTTCTTGGACACAGTTCAACCCATCATAAATACTCATATACCTTTATAATGTTTCCCTTTTATGGCCTTGAAATGCATAAAGTTTTCAAAATAACCAGGATGCATTAGGGAAAATTTGGCTAAGGAAAATGGTTGCATTCTCATGTCTCTGTATGAGAACCATTATAAAGATTTGGCCTATTTTTGTTGGAGTACTGGTCAGTAGATTTATCTAAAATGTATCATAATCCAGTCTAATATTTTATATAAAAAATGATCGGTATCCCCATATGATCTTATATCTGTCTAATTTATTTTTTAAATTTCTATTAAAGTCTTATCTTGTTAGGTATTTATTTAACATGTTTTTATTTATTTCAGCATGTATTTATTGACAAAGACTGTAATATTTTTGAAGAAGTACAGTGCAATTTCTGCATATGGCACTTTTTTTTTATCATGAGTTGACTAACCTCCCTTTTACTGACTGCACTGCTCTCATTTCCCCTGACACAATGAAATGCATTTGGGGAACAGGTTAGAAGTGAAGTGAATAGCTGGGATAGCTGCTATTCCATGTAGATTACTTGAATTTTACTTTTTAGATTAACCATTTTTGGTTAAGAAAACAAAAATGCTTTTTGCAAGATTTATCAGGTTGAGAAAAATCATCATCCTTGCTCAGACTCCTAAATGAGTGTTTGTACAGTGGTTAGTCTTGGAAAATGGAAGGTTTAGAAGTTTGTTAGAACAAATCAAATGTACAGTACTGATGGAATTTTCTACACGCACCCTAGAGAGTGATGAGATATGATTTTGTGCCTCTTGCATCCTCTACTCTGTTTTTGTTTTACAATTTCCATCATCTTAATCCCTGTGCGCTTCTTTAACAGGGTGAATGTACACTTTAAGGCCCACTCATTGCTACCACCCTTTCTCTTTGTGTGTAATCATTCCTGTGCACAGGCAAAAGCAGTTTTAGTTTTTATTAGTTTAGTTTTTAGTTTGCATATTTAGTTTGTATATTGCACTTGCCCAACATTTGACTAGGTTTTGAGATTTCTAAGCATATCTAGATGGTGTAAATTATTTGTCTTAACTGGTTTCACTTAAAAATGAACAAAACAAATCTATTTATTCAGCCTGAAAAAATAAATAAATAAACATCCTCATGGACTCTAGAAATAAGCCCTGTTGCTGTCATTGTTCCAAACCTTTTTTTGTGATTATAATTACATAAAATATCCGACAGGCTAATGCATGTAACACAATACGTACAAAATGTCATTTTCTGGTTTTAAAGTCATCTCAGGTATGATTGTTCTGCTTAATGTCAATAGGTTCTGCTTAATGTCAATAGCTTAGGCTATGTAAACCCCATCAAACAGACAACCATGTGCGTTGAGATTGCTGATAGGTGTTTAACTTCAGCCAAATTACTGTTTTTGGAATATGAAACCACATTTTTATATAATACCAACAGCTGTGATTTAGACACTTTGTAGTGCAAAAGCATTTGTTAGAAGGTGGAGTTCTGTGGGTCAGACTTTGACTTAGGCAGTCACTGCAGCAGAGCCCATATGTCCACTATCATTAGTCCAGAAGGCTTATAATGTGGTTTGGGATGTCTGGATGATCCTGCAGGTTACCTAAGACAAGCCTTTCCTCCATACATGCATATTTAGAGTGCAGATCAACTATTTGCAAACCTGAGGTTTCTCCAGGCCAGGATTCAGGCATATCCGCATGACTGAGGCCAGCCAACCTTCAGCACATGCTGAGTATAGCAAGAATCTGACACTGAACTAACTTCTATTGCAAGCCTTGATCTGTATATGAATAAACATCAAAGATCTACATTTCTATTTCCAAAAAGTGGGTTTCTGTTTCTATGAAAAAGTGGAGTTCTGCTTGTTTTTAAAAACAGAAAGCATATCCTAAAAGGTTTCTCAATGCCTGAATGTTCTCCGTTTATGAAAAATTGTTAATGCACTTTTTTTTTTTTTTTTTGCAATTTCCATGTGTATATCTCACTTCACTTTCATGACCAGTTCAGAGTAATATAAGAAATGCCACTACTTTTAGAAAACAAGTGTGTATGTTAATAGTAATAGCAGGTGCATTTTTAAAATAAGTGAGAACAAAATTATTTTAAAAATCTAGAGTTAAAAGAATCACTTTCAGTTTGAGAATGCAAGCAAATGTGTATTTGACTCGTGTTTTTTTTTTTTGGTCTGTGCACCTTGTAGAAGGTAATGTGGAGAGCTGAATGGTATTCTTCATGTTATAGCCTGTCCTGTACCATTTCTACAAGCAATTTACATAAAACATGTTTCAAGGCTTAAAACATTGCATTCATTTTACCATCTCCCAAAATGAATTAATTAATCAGTTTTCATAATCAACACCAAATATTTGTACGCTTCCATTCTCCTCTTATGCACTCCATTCATAAAAAAATGTTTTTTTTCTGTCGTTTTCTGTTTTACTTGCCTTGTATATAAACATGATTGCTGTGAATTGTGTAATATGCAGTTGTAACTGGTTTGTACCATCTTCAATGGGCAGTAGTTTAATGTCTCTTTCTGAGTGTTGGAATTATGAGTCAAATGTTTGTGTACACTTAACACATCGTCAGATATGAAATAAATGTTGAACTTATGCAACACTATGAATGACTTTGTGTGTGATTCAAGACCTTATTTTATGCATGAGAAAATAGAAAAGCTCAAGATGATTGTATGCTGATTTTAAATATAAAACGTATGGAAGCCTCTTTCCACCATGTAATAAAACAATAAAACTGGCCAATTTTGCCGACTCTTTATTTCACAATTCTGACTTTATTTCTAGTCATTTTGAGTTTATATGTCACATTTAAGAGCTAACATCTCAAAATATTTTCTTCTCAGAATTGCAAGTAAACATCTCACAATTCTGGCTATTTTCATTCAATTTAAAGTTTACATCTCATAATTTTTTAAGTTTTTGTATGAGTTTTTCAAAAACTTTTTACCTAATTTTTGGCAATGAAAACAAAATCAGATTTGTGAGATAAAGCATCTTTTTTATTATTATTATTACTTGCAAGCTTTTGTTAAATTACAAGATTCCATAAAAATATAAGCCTAAATACAAACTTTAAATAGACGGAATGGGAACACTTCTGAGATATCGACATCGGTCATTCCAATTCTAAAATATGTATTTTTCAACAAATTCAAAATAAACAAATTTACACAGATTTTTATCAAAAATAAGTCAGGAGATCCCAGTAGTTCTATGACCCCGTCGCTATGCCGTTTTAACATCCTTAAAAAACTAACTTGTAGATAAATTCCATGTCACTGTTCTTAATTTGTAGCAAGTATCTTTTCCACTGGGTAGTACCTATAACCTTTTTTAAAGATACCGTAGTAAAATGTTAAATCAGCTTGCCATACTGTCTGGCCTCAATGCTACTCAATAAAAATGTAAGAATGCTACTATGATGAAGGCGTAGCTCATGAATATTAATAACGTCGCGTAATGTTCAACCAGCGCGAGTCAGGAGTCGCTCAAACCCGACGCCCTTTACCATGCAGCGTCAGCACGATTAATAATCCATGAACAAAGCCCTGGCTGTAGTAGAGAAAAAAGGGCGACCGTCTGAAGAGAGGAGGGGTTTAATCATCTACGCTTCCGGTTCAAAGTAGTAGAGCGTGCTGGTGCTGCCGCATCATCAGTTTGAACTGTGAATCATTGACAGGACATACGCTAAAGAGCAATAGAGGTTAGTAAACTAATAGTATAATTACATGGGTTCATCAGGTTTATCAGTGTTTAACTCTGTAAAGACAGTTTTAGATGGTATAGTAATCTGACTCTACCAGCAGTGAATCACCTTTATGAATCAAAGTGCTGTAAATGGCTTGCACGATTTTATTGCCACAGTATGTTGCATTAATCTTCATTTAAATTGCAATCTTGTTAACAACTATATGGTTTGTTTAAACCAAGAAAAAAGACATGCATGCAACATATGTGACCCTGGGCCACAAAACCAGTCATAAGGGTCATTTTTTTAAATTGAGATTTATACATGTATGGTTTTCCACAGGATTGTTAGGATAGGACAATATTTGGCTGAGATATAAGTATTTGAAAATCTGGAATATGAGGGTGCAAAAAATCCAAATATTGAGAAGGTTGTCCAAATGAAGTTCTTAGCAATAATTATACATATTACTAATCAAAAATTAAGTTTTGATATATTTACGGAAGGAAATTTACAAAATATCTTCATGGAACATGATCTTTACTCAATATCCTAATGATTTTTGGTATAATAGAAAAATGTATTATTGGCTATTGCTACAAATATACCCGTGCTACTTATGACTGGTTTTGTGCTCCAATCAAGCCTCATGACATGACTCGTGTATTATAGTATTGACATTAAATGTCATAAATTGAGTGCATGTTTATTACCCAGCATGTGTTTTTTGACTGATGTACAGTGTTTTGTCCTTTTATCTACCAGTGTAATCTAGATAATGGCTGAAAAGACTGACCCCCCTATCATCCTGGGTCATAATCTATGGGGAACCTTAACACATCATTGTGGGTCTGACCTGCATCATCATGATGTGGCTGATGGGCCAGACAGGTAATGAATATGTCATATCAGTCCTAGACTGAACATGAAGTCATTCGCATTTGATCTGCCACATGCTCCAGCAAAACAGCTTTGTCTGTTGCAGAATATATATGGATTACAACGCCACCACACCAGTCGATCCAGAGGTGGTCAGGGTTATTACTGATGCTTTAACTGATGCGTGGGGAAATCCCAGCAGTAATTATCTACCAGGTATGAGGCTCTCAAGGATAGATGTTTGGCAGATGTCAAACATATTTTATTGGATTGTTCTGTTTTTAATGTAAATAAACAACAGTTTTGTTCAGAGGTGTGTCTAACTGATTTATTTAAAAATGTATCTCCTGAATGTATTTTAGAATTTTTGTCTATCGTACATCAGAAATGTCTTTTTATAACCTTTTGTTAATTGTATACCTTGTATAATTTATTCAGAGATCGCCATGAAAATAGCCTTAATGCTGGCATGGTGTTAAAAAGTGAATAAATGAATAAATTGGCAGTTGTCTAACATGTCACATTTAAAGGCATAGTTCTCCCAAAACTGAATTTTCTCATCATTTATTCATCCTCATGTCCTTCTAAACCTGTGTGCATTTCTTTTCTTTTGTGGAGATATATGACAAAATATTTTGAAGAATAGTGGGAACCAACTCCCCCCCCAAAAAACAATCTTAGAATATAAGAGTCTAAAAATACAAGAATAATGGAATCTTGAGTTTCACAGATGAAAGTGTGTGAGGGTGAGTAAATGATTATTATTTTTGGGTGAGCTATCCTTTGCACACAATCTCATATTCTTTTCCACTGATCTTAGGTCTAAAAGCCAGAGACATCATTTACCATTCCAGAGACACTATTGCCAGAATGGTTGGTGGAAAAGCAGCAGACATTATTTTCACTTCAGGAGGAACTGAGGTGAGGGTTTCAAGTGTCCCAGGTCAAATAGAAATTCATCAAATTATCTTCTTTTCCTCTTTAATTCTTTTTTATCATTTAAATTTTTTTTACAGCCGTATAGTGAAGGCCCTATAGGCTGTTGCATAATTCACATTTCCACCATCCGTGTTGTAAGATGATATTGTTGTAACTATTTTAACTTTGGCTGACTTTATGAAGCACAAACAAGCAGACATTTCACATGACGTATTTTTACTGCTGGTGTGAAAATTTAGAAGTTGTATGACATATTGAAGACATATAAATTGTAATAAACACATTAAAATTCTATGCAAATGAATACAGTAGTTATATAGTATAGTAAATATAACAACTAGTACAATTTAAAAAAAGGCAGTTTTTAGGGCTACAATCTCACATACAATAAAAACCGCGTGATCTGGAGTTTTGCATGAGGGTAAAAAAAAGTTCCCCATACAGATTCAGCTTCTTTTCAAGTTGGTCGTTCACATTCACCATGTTGAGCAACAGAAAGCTGCTTGGTTTGAAAGGGACTTGTATATGAGTGGTGCCTGCAAAATTTAACTGAACCCTTAAATATCGTGTTACGTAGTGCTTTGTGTCCTGGATTAACCTGGGGTATTTCTGCTTTTTTTATCTGCTGTTAGAGAGTGAATATGCATTTTCATGCCAAACATTAGTGAACGGCTCTTAACATTGTAACACTATCTTTAACCGTTCATGTGTCGGTCCTAACGGTGCATGCCGCTTGTGTTGAGAGGTGCATTGAATCTGTGGTGAAAGTTGTGTGAAAGGACCTTTACTTCCACTGTATCTTTATTTAAGCTCTCTTTTTTTCCTGGACTTTCAGGCCAATAATCTGGTGTTTCACACAGCTGTGGAGCACTTCAGGAAGAGCAAGACTTCTGCACAGGGAGACATGAATAGCGAGCAGCTAAATGGAAGAGGCTCCCTGCCCCATATTATCATCTCCAATGTAGAGCATGACTCCATCAAACTCACAGCTAAACACTTGTTAAAAGAGGGCAAAGCAGGTCAGCAGGCATATGATTTCTGTCATGGAAACATTGTTCTCTATAGATGCTGTTTTAGGAAGTGGACAATGCTTTAGTTTACTACTTTATTGCTATCTGTATTAAAATATGAATATTACCAAAGATCTTTGTGCTCTGATTGGACCTGATTGGGTTCTCGTTGTAGATGTCACATTTGTGCCCGTTTCCAAGGTGACGGCACGGGTGGAGGTCGAGGATGTCATTGCAGCGATTCGTCCCACCACCTGCTTGGTGTCAATCATGCTGGCCAATAATGAGACAGGCATTATTATGGTGAGAATGTTGCCTTGACTACAGTCTCAATAATGTATTGAACTATTTCATAGTTAAACAATCACACGACTGTGTTTTGGCCATTGGGACGAGGCTTAATTGTGAGCCACGATATTGCTTTTATACAACATTTTATTAACATTGTTAATAAAGATTGACTTATAGATACAGTATGGCTAGTTAATTTTTGCTCTGCCAATAAAAATACAGTGTTTTTTTCTGCCATGATTTAGCATAAACACTGAAAGTAACCATTGGGATTCTCCTTTCAACAGCCAATTAAGGATATTTGTCAGAGGGTGAGGGAAGTAAGCAAACAGAGGGCAGCATCAGCTCCCAGAATCCTCCTGCACACCGATGCAGCACAGGCTATTGGAAAGATACGAGTGGATGTACATGAGCTGGGAGTAGACTATATAACCATTGTAGGACACAAGGTAAGTAACAAGAGACCCTTTTGATATATCATCTCTCTCTAAGCAAAGAAAATTAGAGATGGCAATCCTGTCGATGCTATGTTTCAGTTTTATGGCCCTCGAATTGGCGCTTTGTTTGTGAATGATCCTGGAACCACAAATCCGGTTTACCCTCTGTTTTTTGGAGGAGGACAAGAGCGCAACTTCAGACCAGGGTATGACGTGGTTTATTGTGTGGTGGGGTTTCATGTATGGGTGATGAATTATTGAACAGAATTAAAGCAAGTATGTTACTGACTATGAAATCAATACTGTTATCATCTCTTTATTTCACAGAACTGAGAACACGGCAATGATAGCCGGTCTGGGAAAGGTAAAACCCACTATGTATCATAAGTGTCATTTTATTTATTACTTAATTTCTTAATTAATGGATAAAATAATTTAACATGGGTAACATGATTTATTTATTAGGAGTAATGTAACTGTTTGTACATGTATAATAGAAAATAATAAAAAAAACGTATTTACTATTTTCAGTGCTGATTTTTTTTACATAACTTTTTTTATTATTATTTTTTTAAAAGGCTGCAGAATTGGTAAGCTTAAATTTAGCAGGGTATGAGGCACATTTCCTGGACATCCGATGCTATCTAGAGCAGAAGCTGCTTGTAAGTCCTGTTTCTGTCTTATAGCTGACTGGTACAAATATTTCAGTAGGTATTAATGTAGCCTGTATTTATATATAGATTTTGTTGTATTTGTTTTTTCTTATTTTTATTGCATTTACATTTTTAGGCTGTCTTTGGAAGAGATAAGATTCATTTTAACAGCCATTTTCCTGGCTCAGACATTTTGCCCAACACATGCAATGTATCCATTTTGGGAAGGGGACTTCAGGGTGAGTGAATGGTCATTTTCTAACCTTGTAATTTGTCTTTCACAGCACAGGAATGGAATGTGTTTGCACATCCAGATCATTTTTTACAGATAACATGTATAGTGCACATAAAGATTCATCACAGTAATGATATATTTAAGCTTGGTTAAATGAAATGTCCTATAACAGCATCATTTTTGTTTTTACACACGTTAGTCAGAAGTTGGTCAGGTCTTGACCCTGCAGATTAGTAAAACACGAGAGCTTTTGTGAATAATTGAAGAGACTCTTCCCCCCTGCTGCAGGGCGTAGAGTGCTGTCCACCTGTAGGAGGTTGTTGGCCAGTGTGGGTGCTGCCTGCCACTCAGACACAGGAGATCAGTAAGTCATCTGTACTTACAATGAAAAAGTCTGAATTCAATATAATTTCTTTTTTTTTGTATAAGGACAAGTGTGAATTTTTACCAGTGTTGTCTCAAATCCTTAAAATTTTCAAGTCTAAATAATTAAAGCACTCAAAAACAAATGTAGCTGAACACATCCATCCTGTATACGGACTGTATAGGTTTGTGCACTCTACTGTGCTCTAGACGGATCAGAACGTGGAAAATCCTTAATGTTTTTTTGAGGCAATTTGGTCATGTGCTCTCATTTCCTTAGACCTTCCCATATTCTTCTAAGCTGTGGGATTCCATATCATGTGGCTACCAACGCTTTGAGGATCAGTGTGGGTAGAAGTACCTCCCGTGAAGATGTGGACATTGTTGTGGAGGATCTGAGAGACACTGTAGAGCAACTGGAGCGGATGAACTAGCACAATGGATATTTTACCTACCTATATATATGAATATTGAACTCCAACCAAAAAGAGCAAGTTTCATTGAATGGTTTTAGTTTACAGCTATGTGGCTTTGCACATAAATTAGATGATGTGTCATAAGTATAGAGTTTAGATTTCAGGGTCATTGTCATATTGCACTATATTGATCTAAGAGCTCTTTATTTAGCAGAATATAATATTTAATATAAATCTTATTTGCTTTGCAAATAGGTTAGATGGTGTGTCATGAGAGTTCAGGATTCAGGGACATTGTCAGGTTGCACTATATTGATCTAAGAGCTTGTTTAGCAGAACATAATGTTTAACATAAATATTACTTGGTAAAGCATATTTCATTTATGGAACTTCAGGGAATTTAGTTGATAAATGTTAAAAAAAAAAAAAAAAACTTAGCAAAAAGTAATTGAATCGTTTATTTCCGTCACTGTGAAACTAACCTCCCATGCACAAAATGCAAGGAATATGAAAATCAGCTCTCCGTAACAGAAAAAAAAAATGCACTGCAAAATATTGTTACCAGTAAAATGACATTAAATATCAAGATGGTATGTATTGCACACCCCTACTTGTATATGACTGCTGACTTTGGTCATTTTGGGTCAGAGTTCTTTTTAACAGGGATTTTTAGTTATTTGGTTTTGATATTTAGGCATTTGCCCCTCCTGATTTTATATAAAATACACTATGGTATGTTGTATTTATTTCATAATTGAATAATGTGAATTGTTCTAATTAAGTTGTAGATATTCATACCCTATTTTTCAGGGAAACAACAAAGACCTGTTCATTTTAACTTGCTGGCTGCACTTAGTTACATTGGGATGTGATGGAGCGTGCACGATGAGAATGAGACGGAGATATCTGTTACCAGTACAACAAAGCTGCACCAGCATTATTAAATGAGCTAAATGGACTCTCTTTAACATCTAAACGCTGATCTGATCTCCCCTGATGCTGAATCATTAAAGTTCATATGCTCTGACCAAACTGCTCCATTCTAATCCCTTGTTCTCCTTCCAGAAGCACTCTTGGCCATTCAGACAGAAATGAATATTTAACATGTGAAAATGAGGCTCACTGTAATCTCTAATCACATGCCACATGCATGCACACCAGTTTTAGTAGGTCTTCAGAGGCCAGTTCTCTCATTACTCGGGTGTCTGCTGCCAGAGATGAGGGCAACCATGTGCAGGTTGGTAAGCGAGCACAAAGGCAACGGCTGGGCCACGATGAGCACTGGTGCATTGTGACGTCTTTCATTACCTTTACAGCTCACCGGGCCAGACCTGCTGCTCTCCTCCGCTCACCTAACCCCGCCAGCTGGCAGACGGTTAGGTGTCGGCTTCCCCTGTGTGTGTGCATGTGTGCCTTGGGGGGTAGGTTGAATTGCTCGAGACAGCATCCGGATCCAGTCAAAGGCAGCTTGCGCAGGTGCAGAGAGGCAGGGTTGAAATGGTGCTCCAAAAGGCCATTGCCGCAGCCCGCGAGGGAGACCTGCAGAGCCTCAGGGAGCTTGCCGAAACTGGATGTCTTACCTGCACCATTGTGGACACTCAGGGGGCGGGACTGGTGCACCATGCTGCACGCTGTGGTCAGCTGGACTGCCTTTGCTTTCTGGTGACAGAAGCAGGACTCGATGCCAACACAAGGGCCCTCAATGGAGCCACACCTGTCCATGATGCTGCAGCTACAGGTCACACCCGGGAATTAAAGTGGCTCGTACAGGTTGCAAGATGTAATGTACAGGTGAGTGGAGAGGTTATGGAGCTATGGGTGTTAACACAGTGCTGTGGACAGAGTTTGGATCGAGAGTTGCTTTTCAAATGAGTGATTTACTTTCTTTCAAAGACCACAAAAGATGATATTAGGAAAGATGCTCATGCTGTGCCATTCAATTAAAGTGGATGGTGACCAAGGACCGTCAAGCTCCAAAAATGACCAAAACCACCATAAAAGTAGTCCAGTTATGACTATATTCTGTTACCCAAGTCTTCTGCAGCCATTTGATCATTCTATGTGAGGAAGAGATTATTAAAATGTCCAGAGTGCCTGTTTTTACTTGAGCGCAAATCTGTCTGTCTGCTCGTCTTGTTGGCAAAGGCTATTTGCGCTTATTATGCTCGGCACTGTCTGGTTGAGCAAGAGAAAGTTACAAAAGAAACCAAGCTTAGATAAACCACAAAAGAAGAAACAAACCCAAGGTAGCTAGGACAATAGCGTGGAGAGTAGGGATTTTGGATTTAGCATTTGATGTAACTGACCTATATTAAAATCTGTATTTTTCTGATCCCACTCTTATTTTCTTTTGCCTTTTATCTTAAAATAAATTAAAATTAATGTTGAAACGAAGTGCCTAACAGTTACTAATAGGAAAATGACCCTATAAAGTCTCATTATGATTTTAATATGTAATTATAAGTCTATTATAAGACTTTGTCTGCAATACACTGAGGTGCAAATATTAATAATAAAAAAAAGATGTCTGCCACTATTCCCATTATGTATACAGTACTTTGTGAAAGTATTCATACCCCTTGATGTTTTTTACACATTTGGTTGTTGCAGCCTTATGTTAAGCTGCTGTAAATTACTTTTTTTCCAAATCAATCTACACTTAATACACCATATTGACAAAGCAAAAAACAGATATGTGATTACTTTGCAAATTTATTAGAAAGGAAAAACTTAAATATTTACATTGCATTAGTATTCATACCCTTAAACTCAGTACTTATTTGAAGCACCTTTGGCAGAGATTATAGCCTCAGGTCTTTTGGGTAAGATGCAACAAGCTTCTTGCACACGTGCATTTGGGGATTGTCTGCCATTCTTCTCTGCAGATCCTCTCAAACTCTGTCAGGTTAGATGGGGACCGTCAGTGGACAGCAATTTTTAGCGTTATCCAGAAACGTTCTGTTGGGTTCAAGTAAGCTCTGGCTGGGCCCCTCGAGGGCATTTACAAAAGCGTAAGCCATTCTTGCATTGTCTTAGCTTTGTGCTTATGACTACTGTCCTGTTGAAAGGTGAACCTTCTGCCCAGTCTGAGTGCTCTAAACCAGTTTTTTATTAAGGATATCACTGTATTTTTCTGTGTTGAGCTTTCTTTCTACCCTGACAAGTCCCAGAGTCTCTGTTGCTGAAAAACACTCACAACACGAAGCTGCTCCCACCACAATGCTTCACCGTTTGAATGGTATTGTGCAGGTAATGAGCAGTGCCTGGTTTCCTGCAGACACTTGGAATTGAGGTTCACCAGCCTGGAGAATATTGTGGGGTTGTCTTTAATGAGGAGAGGCTTGAGTCTGGCCATACCACCATAAAGCCCAGATCATTGGAGTGTTGCAGTGATGTTTGTCCTTCTGTAAGTTTCTCCTATCTCCATATATGATCATGAAGCTCAACCTGAGAGACCATCAGCTTCTTGGTCACCAGTCTAACCAAGGCCCTTCTCCTCTGACTTCTCAGTTTGGCAGGAGGTCAGCTCTATTAAGAGTCCTCGTTGTTCCAGACTTCTTCCGTTAAGGATTATGGAGGCCATGCACCTGTGGACCTTCAGTGCAGCAAAAATGTTGTATTCTTCTCCAGATCTGTCTCAACGCATAATATAGACCGGTGTGTGATTTCCCAAATTATGTCAAATCATTGGACTTTGCCAAAGGTTAACTCCAATCAAAGTGTAGTAACATCTCAAAGTTGATCCAGCAAACCGGAAGGCTTCTGAGCTAAATTTCAAGCGTCACCTAAAAGGGTATGAATAATTATGCTATTTTATTTATTTAGTGGTTATAAGTCAGTTTTTGTCTTGTCATTATGGTGTACTACTTTGACTACTTTTTGTAGCTTTTTTTTTTATATAGAGAGCTTGTCAGCCTTTGGTCAGTATTCACTTTCATTGTATGGAAAAGAACAGCGTCAACATTCTACTTGCAACTCTATACATAAGACTGGAGTAGTAACATTTTGTTTTAATTTAAATTTTTTAAAGAAATAAATACTTTTGCTGCTCAATGGATGCATTAACTTTATAGAATCCTGAAAAAAACATCTCTCTCTTTTGTTTCCACAAAAATATTAAGCAGCACAGCTGTTTTCAACATCATTGATAATAAAAAATGTTTATTGGACACCAAATCAGCACATCAGATTGATTTTTGAAGGATCATGTCATATTGAAGACTGAGGTAATGCTGCTGAAAATTCAGCATTGTAATTACAGGAATAAGTTAAATTTTAAAATAGAAAACAGTTATTTTAAAATTGAATAATATTTCAAAAGATTACTGTATTTTGATCAATAAATTCAGCTATGGTGAGACTTCTCAGACATCTCAGAAGTGCATATTATATTGCATAAACTTTGTGCATGATGTAAACTACCTACCATAATATAAGTTTCACAGTGTATGGTGTGGTCATAAGGCAAGCACATTTCTAAATATCATAGCTAAGCGAAACCTGCTTCAAATATAGCACCTTGCATAATAAGTAGTTCACCCGGTACAGGAACAGTGTGAATGGTGTGATTACATCACTTTCCCTTGCTCTGTTTACTCTTTGCTCAGTAGTATTGCATGACCGCTGTAATCATGACCAGATGGGTTAGAGGAGGCTCAATCTAACCGTTAACACTGTTTGTTTACCAGGGAAGTACAGGCCATACTGCTCCTCCAAGACCCCCCTGCACCACCTCTTCTCACTCTAATGCAAACCGGCTCTTTTAACATTGACAACCTCTTGGTCTAATTTATGGCCAGCTGTGCTGTATTAAAGTAGATGTTTTAAGTGACTTGTTATCATGGACTAAAGTGATAACAATATTCTTGGTTGGTGGTCTTACTGGGTGTTCATCTGAGTTTTTTTTGTTTTTTTTAAGCCCGAGTTTGCCAAGGTGAAGTAAAAGTTGTATGTGGTTGAATTATTAATGAACATTTCCTTGGTCTGATTAAATAAAGATGGCTACACTAATTTGATCACATTGGCAGAGTAGAGGAGTGATGGCCCGTCGAGGAATGGGGTCTGTGTCAGCAGCAATAGATTTATAGTAGAATGGACAATACACACTGTTGCTATTATGATGTTATGATGACATCATGAAATGACCTCTATCAAATTGAATGTTCTTTCAGCTTATGACTCAATGACAGCTCTTTACCAATCTGTTGGCTCATAATTTTAAATTGTTGTATTCTCACTTATCACATTAAAAAAAAACTAAATTATAATTAATACTCTTTCCTTTAGTTTCCTCACTGCTTAATCAAACTGTATTTGTGAAATTTATCTTCTGTATTGTAGTAAAAAGTATGGGTCTTCATATGGAATAAAAATGTAGTTTAAAACACGTGCCATGATTTTAGAAATCTAAGACCTCTGTATGTGCATGCTTTTTAAAAAAAACGTGTATGCCATTTCTGAGAAAGAAAAGCAATGTCTCTAAAAATGTCATGAGGTGTAACTTTTAAGTATTAGTAACATACTTACATTTTGAATATACATCATTTTCAAAATTGTTTTTAAATATATTTGTCTAGGTAAAAAATATTTTTGACAATACTATGAATTATAAATTCAGAAATATTACATTTGACCTCAAAAATGACCTTGACATGCCGTACAAGGGCCTGCAGGGGCCCTGTCTGTAAGATTATTTACTGGTTTCCTTTTCAAGAATTGAATTATTTTAATCAGGCTTTTTTTCTCCATTATGCTATCAATTTGACTTTTTTGTTTACATTATGTTGGCTAAATAAATAAAGGTAATTCAGATTTTTCTGATCTCACAATCTGGATTTTTTTTTTTTTTTTGAATTGTCAGAATTGTAAAATAAAGTCACAATTACCTTTTTTATTTATTTATCCAACATAAAAAAATGTCAAGTTGATAGCATAATGAAGAAAAAAAAAGCCTGATTTAAATGATTGAAAAAGCAACCTTATTTATTTATTTTTAGTGGCAGTAACAAAACAAAATAAAAAAACAGAGTTGCAAAATGTAAACTCAAAATTCTGAGGAAAAACGCCATATTAATATATATTAATGTATAATATAATCTAAAATAAATAATGGCATTTTTAATGGATTTTTTTAAATGAGATAATTCATGTATAGTAATATAAAAATAAATATATAGTAATATCAAGTTATTTGTGTGCGAAGAAAACAAAAATCATTAAATAAAGAATTGTTGTTTATGTCTATTCTAATTTGTTTGCATGTATTCAGGATCAGGATTCTGGTGGGGCCTCTCCGCTCCATCTCGCTGCACGGTTCGGCAGAGTGGAAGCTGTCCGCTGGCTGCTGTCTCATGGGAATGGAGCAGAAGTGGAAACAAACTGCGGTGCTCTTCCTGCCCACTATGCTGCAGCAAAGGGTGACCTCACCTGTTTGAAGCTGCTGATTGGTCAAGCTCCAGGGTACAGCGTTACCAGCACAGACACGTAGTAATGACAGAGATGAATCTCATGTGGCAGAGGTGGATGAAAAGGAGCATGTGACAAACTGTTTTGGGTCACTAGTCTTGCAGGTCACACGTCTCCAGTTATTTATTTGAGTACAGTGAGTGCTTTAAAATGTGTCTTTTTAAAACAGATCCAATGACTTTGTGTAAATCAGGATTATTATAGTTAAATCAAACTAAAACCATGAAAAACAACAACATTTTGTTACTTAAAATAAAATATAAAATAAACATTATTTCAGTTAATGTTTATTTTATTTCAAATTATTTTTATTTTGAAGTACTTGATGTACTTAAGTAACTAAAACTTAAATAAAATAAAAAATAGACATACATTAAAACAATAATAATAACATTTACACAACAAAACAGCTAAAACTTTAACTAAAATGAAAATGCTAAATATAATAAAGACTATTCAAAATATTAATTAAAAGTATCATCTCAATGGTACAAAAATAACACTGACTCATATCTAACATTACCTAAAGTAAATGGACATTTTGGCACTTTATGACGAAATGATTTCTATTCATTTATTGACGGCATTGAGCAATCAAAGTTTCAGAGCTCAGCCACTTGAATCGATTTCAATTAAATTAATGGAATTGGAATAGCATATGCCCAAAAGCAACTCAATAATAATTCTAACAGCATCCAACTTCTTATAATTATAATCATATTATTAATTATTGCATAAAATTATAATTATATGTATCATAATTATTCAATATAAAGTTTTTTTTTTATTATTATTATAGCATCTTAATTCATGTTATAATTAATTGGAGACTAAATTGTCCTTAAGAATTTTTTGTGAAGGTTATAATTTGTTATTCCCTCTTGTACTGACCCAAAGTAGCTTTTGGTAAAACCACAAGACATAAAAGAAGAGAAAACAACATCTGCAAAGTAGCCTAATCATGTTATTTATCCGTGTCCTTAGAAATCTCAGTAACACGTGCTCTGCTTTGGTGGTGTAACGGGACGTGAACGTGACATGAAAGTGTGGCACTCAACAGAATCTACTCACCAGAATGAGACCACATATAATGCACCCCTGACACCAATGCAAATGTGCTTCCTCATTTTGCTACATACAGGTTTGAAGGCAATAGCTGCTCTAAGAACAGAAATGGGTTATTAGAATTTTTTTATTCAAACTTAATTTTCCTCAGTTTCCTCAGAGTTTGCTCAGTTACTAGCACAGCTTCTCCGTGTAATGAAAAGGGATGGAGGAAGAGGAATTGAGCTGCGCTAATGAACCCCATCAAACTAATTATCTTCAGACCCCGAAGTTGATTATCAGTTGTCTTGTTTAAGTCTATCAATCCTGCATCCTGTTTCTCTCACACATGTACTGATTCATGTTGTGTCTGTAGCATGACCACATCTGAAACTGATACACGGAGGCATGCTCAGGATGAAATAGAAGCTTGTTTGTGTATTGGATAAGTTAAACTTAACTTATAGCCAGGGGAATGCATATATTAACCTCAGGGGTTAGATAATCCCACGTGAGAGTCAGAGAGCTGGTGTATAATGGATGTACCCTGTCTGTCACATGTCACAACATACTGGAAGTTAAACCATCAGAGCTGCTTCTCACTGTTACTGAACCTGAACCTAAAGTCCTGAACCCTTAACACCTCAAGAGATCGCCACTGGGTTCCACAACCATTGTGATTGAAAAAGGGCTTTTGGAATCATAGATTTACTAATTTAGGATTAAAATGAGGTTTGTAGTTGACAAGTTACCAAAAAAGAAGGAGGCGCCAGGGCGTTAAAACAGTTAAACTGTTCAAATGATCAGTAATTTTCTGAAAAATTACCCGCTACGGGGTGTGTGAAGGTTGCGATGGTACAACCAGGTGTTTGCTTTTTGAGTTACTGCAGAGTCAAGTCAGGAGGGAACTTAAACTTTAAATGTTGTTTAAACAGCTGCTTTCGAAATCATATGTTAGGTATGACAGACAAAATTTACAACACCATTTACAGGTTATGAGTTTTAAATAAATTGAGACTTTCATCCAGCAAGGAAACATTAAAATGATCAAAAGTGATAAAGATATTTATAATGTTACACACGGCTGCAAAACGATTAATCGTGATTAATCGATTCAAAAAAGTTTGTTTACATACTATATGTGTGTACTGTGTATATTTATTATGTATATATAAATACACACAAATACATGCATATATTAAGGAAAAATATTTTAGATTTATATATAAAATATTTACATTTATATATAATATAAACATTTCATATATAAAATATTTATATTTATATATAATATAAATTATATACAAGTGTTTACATACAAATACATACAATACAATATATTTTTTTCAATATATACTTATACGTGTGTGCATTTATATATACATAATAAATAATCGCGATTAGGGCTGCAACTAACGATTATTTTGATAATCGATTAGTTGGCCGATTATTCTTTCGATTAATCGGATTAAAAAAATATTGACCAAAAAAAACACTATTCCACATTCTGCCCAATGTTCTACAAACAAACGTGACAACTGAATGCTATGAAAACATACAGTGCTTAATTTATTAGACCACTTAGCATAATAAAGAGAAAACATATTTTAGAAATTTGTCAAAAATTAGTTTAAATTTAAAAATGTTATTGTCATTTATTAGACATAATAATAAAAAATGGCCTCATAACAGCTTGCATTCTTGCTGGTATTGTTTATGTACTTTTTGACTGCAATTGGGTATCGCGAAAAAAAAAATACTCAAATAAAAAATACAAGAAAAAATAAGTGCTCTGGTTTTCTTTCATAGATAACAGCAATAATGATATTATAGCATTAAAAATAGCCTACTACTGTTACTAAAGAGCTTACACATATTGGAGTACTAACCAGTACAGAAAGCCGAAAAATTATTTTGGTTATCACCAATACTGTTACTTTAGAGCAGCAGTGGCACAAACCTTACATAAACACATTGTTAAACTTACATAAATTTGTTAAGCATTGTAAAAACTGAATATAGTTTAAACCTCTATTAAAAATTAAAATAATAAAGATAATAATAAAGACGAATAAAAACACAAACTCAGTGTTAACCAACAGGTAAGAGTAATGTTCTGCAGGAACTACTTTGATCACAGTCACCTCGTCATTTCTTTATCCTGTAAAAGGCCGTTATGGAGCATCTCATGTTTATATTCAGACAGACAATTACACGCTGTTATCCCTTTAAAGTTCCTACTCTCATAAAATATTCGCACTGCATGTTGACTTTTAAACCTTAAATTAACTTTCAACAACAGATAATTCAGCACAATGGATATGTTTGCGCTGAAAAGCCTATTAAATGTCTCCCTCTCTGCTGTGTTCTGTCCGTCTGACGCGCGTGCGCGCGCCCGCCGCGCCGGCGCTCATTCGGTATTTTAAACTTAACACAGACTGTCAGGACGGACCTTTATGCAAAAATGGATATGCTCGCGTGAATTTGTGGCATTTATAGATAAGGATATGACCGTAAACTGAACGTTTTTGCGCTGAGGACGCACACGCATCTGTCAAAGCGCCTGACAGGGCAAGCCATTACTCTTATGCATTAACTTAAAGCTTAAAATAAAGAATTATCATGTTTTGGGCAGCTTGGATCACGTGCTTCTCCGGCAGAATCTCATTCTGTTTCCTCCACTATTTTTAGATGCATTTTGTCCATAGAAATGCATTATTCAGTGCCGTAATTTGACTAACCAGCTGAAGTTGGACGTGCACTGTGGGCAGACCCGATTAATCGATAATGAGAATCGTTGTCGATGATTTTCATAATCGATAATAATCGATTTTATCGATTAGTTGTTGCAGCCCTAATCGCGATTAATTGTTTTGCAGCCCTAGTTGTAAAAGATATACATAAAAAAAAGAATCCTAAAAGGTATCATGGTTTCCACAAAAATATAAAGCAGCATAACTGTTTTCTACGTTGATAATAATAAAAATAAAAAAACCACCAAATCAGCATATTAGAATGATTTTTGAAGGATTATGTAACACTGAAGACTGGCGTAATGGCTGCTGAAAATTCAGCTTTGTCATAAATTACACTTTAAATATATATGAAAATTAAAAATTGATAACACTTTAGTATATGGACCAATTCTCACTACTAACTATTTGCTTATTAGCATGCCTATTATTAACCTATCGGCTGTTTATTAGTACTTATAAAGCATTTATTCTACATGACCATGTCCTACAGGTACATCCCTAATCCTGTCCAATTCCTAAATTGAACAACTACCTTACCTAAATACCTAAACTTAACTACCCTTAACTATTACTAAGCAGCAAATTAGGAGTTTATTGAGGCAAAAGTCGTAGATAATGGTTTGTTAATAGCGAGAACTGGACCTTGACATTTTTTTTATTTATTTTTAAATTGTAATAATATTTCACAATATTGCTGCTTTTACTGTATTTTTGATCAAATAAATACAATGAACATTAAAAAAAAAAACTTACCAACCCCAAACTTTTGAATGGCAGTGAATGTTGTTAAAATCTTTACGTAAAAAATCAAAAACAAACTGCTATTCTTAAAAAACCCTATGAAACTATAAAACTATAGGGAACCTATAGCGAATTTCCCTTTCTGAGCTGGCTACAAATTGATGTCATAACTGAACAGCTCCATACGATCCCATGAACTTTAAATTAGCCTCCAGTGATTAATATCCAGGCAGTAATAGGTTTAACAGTGGTGGACATTGACACAATCATTTGCTCTATTTATCCTACCAGACCTTATATATTGTGATGCCTTTAGCACATGTTTGAAACCTTTAGTGCAATGATCAAATCCAGTGAGTGAATCTCATGTTGTTGGCCACACAGGCCAAGAAGACCAGTTAAATGAAGGGGGAATGCCTGTTTTCCATAGATAAGAACATGGGAATACCAATAGCAGAAGAGTGATTTTTACTCAAAGATTTATTTTAAGTTTTTAAAACCCCACTTGAATAAACATCCAAATTGGCCTTTTCTCAGGTGTGTTAATCGACAGACAAATATGGGCGCCACGCCACTGTATCTGGCCTGCCAGGAGGGACATCTACATGTTGTGGAGTATCTGGTGAAAGACTGTGGCGCTGACGCGCATCTAAGAGCCCAAGATGGTATGACGCCACTGCATGCTGCAGCTCACATGGGCCACCATACATTGGTGGTATGGCTGGTGGGTTATACATTTACTTCTACAAATATATGCTTTGGTGTCATGAGCTCTACTATAGGTACAATACTTGTTTGGACTACTTCAGGTGTCCTTACCAGATGTCAGCCTGTCTGGTCAAGATAATGAAGGGGCGACTGCTTTACACTTTGCTGCCAGTGGGGGGCATCATGGCATCTTGGAGAGGTTGTTACAGATGGGATCAAAGGTCAAGAAGGATTACTGGGGCGGCACTCCTCTACATGATGCAGCAGAAAATGGGGAGATAGAGGTGGGTTTAAATTAGGTCTGTTGTGTGGTGTCTAAAACAGAAATGTTTTTAATCATGCTTTTAAGTCATAATAATCATATAAAAAATATTTCCCAGTGCTGTCGAATCCTCCTGGGTCACCAGATCAACCCAAAGGAAAGAGATGTAGATGGGTTCACTGCTGCTGATCTGGCTGAATACAACGGACACTTTGAGTGTGCCAGATACCTTCGCTCTGTGGAGAGAAATGTAAGGTTCATTTCTTATGCTGGCAGAAGAGAAATGACATCAGTATGTTGATCATTTAAGTTAGTGATCATTATTTCAAATGTCTTTCTAAAGCCGCAAGGTGCACACATGAAACACTGGCAATATTTGAAATTTAAAAAATGTCCTATCTTAAAAGTGGAAATATTGAAAGTAGTGACATATGACATAAATGAATTATGCTATATGTTTTGCCACTGTTGACCTTTGGGTCGTTTTGAAAAAAATCCTTTTTGAACCGAAAGTTAGAAATAATGTCTACTGAAGCTATTAAAATCGACTTAAAAGAAAATTCATGGTCAAATGCAGGAGTGTTAACCCTCTGATGCATTAATTATTAAATGACAAAGGACGATGTTTATTTTTATTTATCCTTATATTTATTTATTTTTTACTTCAAAACAAGAATAAATGTTTGTTCATTTATTTATTTATATGAATTTTATTTATTCTATTAATTTAATAAAATAATTATGAATTATACTAATTATTAATAAATTAAATAATATTAATTTATTAATTAATTATAAATTATTTTATGTATTTTAAGTGAGTTGGAGATCTGCCACCATGCAGATCTAAAGTAATATAAGAGAATGAAAAATTGGTAAATAATTTTAAACCTTAAACCCACAGCATTATCATTTTATTTTACATGTAAATATTCAAAAATGAATGGAAGTGAAAACAAATATATACAGTGCTGATTACAGTGGATGTATTTTAATTTACTTTATGTTAAGTAAACTATATAAAAATACATGAATAATTGCAGAATAAAAGATTCCTTAGATTCTGTACTACTTCTGTTATTTTTGACCATTTTTGTCAGTCATGTTGAATTATACTGTTATATGTTGTTATATATAAAACAATGGACAGACATGTATAATTATGAGAAAGGGTCAAAGGTTGTCACACATGGTTTGGATGTAACATCATACCATGAATGTTTAAAAATGTCTGTTGTTGACATCGTGCATCAGAGGGTTAAAGACCTGGCAGTGAAGTGTCACATAGACAAACTCAGAAAGGAAAGCTCTCGTCCAAATACATTTCTTGCCTCAAAAGGTCAGTTCTCTTAGGCCAGTAACTTTCAAGGTGTCACATAGCACCTACTTTCTAAGAAGCTTTTGTGCACAGTGGACCTCAATGGCCTCTCAGCCTTCTTGTTTCACGTGGCAAATAAGATGCTGCTCAATTTAAGTCATACATTTTTCAAGGGTGAACATGGTAGTGCTGTCAGGGCGGGCACAACAACTGAACCACATTGGAAAAGGAATTAATTCCACATTTAGAGCACAAAATTGATGGATCAGTCTACGGGGGATACTGCTGTTCTAGTGATTTACTATATCTCACAACTGTGCATTCTTTCTTTTCTTTTTTGAAGATGTCCATCTGCATTAATAGGCGGTAGAAATAGCAGCTGTTTTTGCTGTTTCCATTCAAGAAGTGTAGATTTTTTTGTCTTGGATTTCTCCCAACATACCTTGCTTAGCTGATAAAACACGTTTAACAAGCTAATACTGAATGTGTGAGCTAAAATCCATATGAACAAATTGTAGAGGAGCTGAATATTAATTTCTGTTAAATAAACATGTATAAGGTACAGGCCATAAATTTATGTTATACAAACCTCTATGGATTATATTGGTTACTCAGCTGTTGAATTGTAAGCATACTGACAAACAAGCTGATTTCCACGGTTGAACCTGCAAATACTTTTTCATTTTGTCAGATAATTTAAAAAAAGTTGTTCCACTTTTCCAAGTTGGACTGGAACCATAAAGCATAAAGTTCTTGATAATAAATCTGAATGTTCCCATTACAAAACAAATAAAGCCAGGTCTAGGACTTAAAACCACGTTTTTGCTATGTCAACAGGTTAAAAACCAGTTGAAGCCAATTAAGAATTAAATTAAGTTTCATTAAATTTGAAGTACCATATCTGAGATTTCACAGAATTAATTACATGGTCTCCAATCACCCTGGTCACACTTTTCCATAGATCTAATGTAGTAATATAAGCTCCCTGTCAACATAGGCATGAATAAATCAACAATTCATTGCTCCTATGTGAGAGACTCAGGGTGCTGATAGATGTCAAAAATTAAGCTGACCTGTCCCAACAATAGAGATCTAATTAGTGAAGGGAGGCTGTTGAAGCATCAGTCTCTCTTCGTGCTGGGGGTGTATCAGTTGCCTTCTCACCAGCAGCCTAGCTCAGATAGAGGGCCGGGGGCTGAGCTGGTTATGGGATCCACGGGGTTTGGTTTCAGGGTTTTTACCATTCTAATGCTTGGAAACAGATACTTGATCTATCAAATCAATTAGAGAACAGGATGTTTGTTGGCTTCAAACATGCATCTGATTGTTTATCTTTTTTCCTTTAACCCTAATTCCATTGTAACACATCTGATCAAGCAGTACTGCCTTGGACATTAGAAGACATTGTTTTTGCTGATTTCTTCTAGACTTATGTACAGTCTAACTTGATAAACTCTGCCTCTGAAAAGCTTCGAGTCAGTAAGATGCTAATCATCAAAGAATACAAGAAAAATATTTTGCGGTTTCAACAAAAATATTAAGCAGCACAACTGTTTATAAGCACCTGATAATAAGCACCAAATCAGCATATTAGAATGATTTCTGGAGAATTATATTACTGTATTGGTACATGTTAAAGCAGAAAACAGTTATTTTAAATTATAATAATATTTCACAGTATTACTGTTTTTACTGTATTTTTGATCAAATAACTGCTGCTATGGTTAGTATAAGACACATCCTAAGACAAATCCTTCAAAATCACACCAACCCCAAACTTTCAAACATTAGTCTTTAGAACTGTAAAGTAAAAATAAATAAATAAAACTAGGGTGACATAAATGTCAGGATGGTACAACTGTTCTGATGTCATATTAAAAGAAAAAAAAAAGTTTTTTTTAGAAAATCATAAGAAAATCTTAGTATATCAAATAATTTGACCTTTTTATGATAAGCCAAGGTTAGTTCAAGTTGAAAAATGTCATGTGATGTACCTCCTGAACAACACAAAATGATATTTATGAATTAACTGTATATTTAATAAGATTTTTTGAAAATATGTATCACAAAAGTGTTCTCACAAAAGAACTTGGCTCTAGACATTTTCTATTTTTTATTATGGACACTCCCTTATATTTCATTGACCCAAAATTGTTTCCCAGGCCTCCCACTGGAAAGACTCTGTATGGTCCATATCAGGATTATTTCAGGAATAAAGCATTTTAGTTTTCCTCCTGGTCCGCTTATAGTATTGCAAGTTGTAATGTACTTCACAAGGTTTCATTCCACCTCAGAGTGCTCGGGACAGGCCATCTCATTTCCTAACGGTGCCTGTAATGGATTGTTGGGCGTTTGGCCAGAGAGTTGCGTGCTAGGTATTTCCTCATGTTTTGGTTTCATCCCAAAGAGGTCACCCTCCCTGAGCACGGCCCTCCGCTCAAAGTGTGAGTGCCTTCTCCCTGAGACAGCTGCAATCAAATAAACAGATCAAGGGTTTATTTTACAACACACATATATGCTTTTTCCTCCCATCTTATTCAGGCAGGGAATTAAGAGGCCAGCTGTATTAAATGTGTCTCTTTTGGCTACCCAAAGAAGGTTTAGTTCAGTACAACAACAACAAAAATTGTGCTAGATTGGGAAAAGTGTGATGTACAGTGAAGCTCTGTGGTTTGTTTATTGCAGGTACTTTCAAGCATTATAAAAATGCTTGGAGAGTTTGGTTCAGCATGGGGCCTTTATAGAAATGCCAGTGCTGATCGGCCACTAGGGGGTGGTAAGGGAGCTTTTTTACGAGTTTACCCCCTGAGAGGAATCTTTCAACGTGTTTCTCATCAAATGTTCAGTCATATCTCAAGAATGCTCTGATTGCTTTGACCTTTTGTGGTCCGCTACACATTGATCAGTGTTTACCATGTAATTTAGATTGTACAATGGCACACCAAACAAATGTTTTGTATATGCTTTTAGTGCACCTGCAGATTCAGGGTTTGCTGTACGCAATCTTCATTTCATGATTTCCTTTTTTCATCTTCTAAGGCAGTTGTCTTGAAGTCATTTTGCTTTTTGATTGTACACTGATCAATGAAGTGAAGCAAATGAAGTGCATGAAGTGAAAAGCATTGCTGTTTCTGAATTCTTGTACTTACATATGCTCTGAATTTGATTAATCGGACGTCTCGGCTATAATGAACATGTACAGTATGAACGCATTCTGAAAAATACTATATCCTACATTGTTTTTTTGTGACCAGTTGACCTTGACTTATAACGTAATTACTTTTTTTGTACCTGTTGCAGTTAAACTGTCAAATGAGGTGCTTAGATTTGAATCGTGTGCTTTCTCAGCTCATCTGGCCTTATGGGATAGAGAAATGTCAACTGGTTCCACACTTCAGAATCTCAGCAGATGCAGCTGTTCATCTGGGGGTTGTTCACCTTCTGTATCATTAGTATTTTGGGCATTCTACTTATTTGACTTGCCTCTAGAGAAGTATGCATATTCAGATGTAGGGCATGTCCATGAATTTGACTAGCTTCTACCAACTGACAAATTAATTGGTGCCAAAATTGCATAGATTTCATTTAGACTCACAGCCTTTGATGTCAACAACAAAATCTGAACCTGACACATTATTTATTTCTACTGAATACCATTGTTTTACTGTAAGCATTTACACATTGTATTTCACAACAGTGCTTGCCTATTTTAATTTCATCATTGAGATTTCCAGAAAGTACCTGGGTCAATGACATACAGGCGCGTCTCAAAAAATTTGAATATCGTGAAAAAGTTTTTATTGTAACTTATTTCAAAAAGTGAAACTTTCATATATTCTAGATTCATTACATGTAAAGTAAAACATTTCAAAAGTTTTTTGTTTTAATTTTGATGATTAGAGCTTACAGCTCATGAAAGTCAAAAATCCAGTATCTCAAAATATTAGAATATTTACATTTGAGCTTCATTAAATGACCATCACTTCAGTATAAAGTCCGGGTATCTCTTGATCTTTGAAACCACAATAATGGGGAAGACTGCTGACTTGGCAATGGTGCAGAAGACAATCATTGACTCCCTCCACAAAGAGGGTAAGTCACAGAGGCTCATTACTAAAAGGGGTGGCTGTTTACAGAGTGCTGTATCAAAGCATATTAAATGCAAAGTTGACTGGAAGAAACTGAGTAGGAAAAGGTGCACAAGAAACAGGGATGACCACAAGCTTGAGAATACTGTCAAGCAAAGCTGATTCAAACACTTGGGAGAGCTTCACAAGGAGTGGACTGAAGCTGGAGTCAGTGCATCAAGTCACCACGCTCAGACGTCTTCAGGAAAAGGGCTACCAAGCCACTTCTGAACCAGAAACAACTTCAGAAGCTAACCTGGGCTAAGGAGAAAAAGAACTGGACTGTTGCTCAGTGGTCCAAAGTCCTCTTTTCAGATAAAAGTAAATTTTGCATTTCATTTGGAAATCAAGGTTTGGAGTCTGGAGGAAGACTGGAGAGGCACATAATCCAAGCTGCTTGAAGTCCAGTGTGAAGTTTCCACAGTCAGTGATGATTTGGGGTGCCGTGACATCTGCTGGTGTTGGTCCATTGTGTTTTATCAAGTCCAGAGTCAATACATCCGGCTAACAGGAGATTTTGGAGCACGTTATGCTTCTATCTGCTTACAAGCTTTATGGAGATGCTGATTTCCTTTTCCAGCAGGACTTTAGCACCTGTCCACAGTGCCAAAACTTCCAAGTGGTTTGCTGTCCATGATATTACTGTGCTTGATTGGCCAGCCAACATGCCTGAGTTTATCCCCATATGGAATCTATGGGATATTTTCAAGAGAAAGATGAGAAACAGTTGATCCAACAATACAGACGAGCTAAAGGCTCAATAGTGCCTCCGCAGAGCCACAGGCTGATCGCTTTCATGCCACACCTCTCTGATGCTGCAGTTTTTGCTAAAGGAGCCCCGATCAAGTATTGAGTGCATAAATACTTTAAAGAACTTAAACTTTTCTGTTTGGCAAATGCTTTTTTTGATTGATCTTAGGAAATATTCTAATATTTTGAGATACTGGATTTTTGACTTTCATGAGCTGTAAGCTCTAATCATCAAAAGTAAAACAAAAAAACTTTTGGAATGTTTTACTTTACATGTAATGCATCTCGAATATATAAAAGTTTCACTTTTTGAAATAAGTTACAATAAAACATTTTTCACAATATTCTAATTTTTTTAGATGCACCTGTATAACAGTGTCCATGATAAATAAAAGAATAAAAATATAAATTTTAATTGTTTAAAACACATGTGGCAGAAATCTTTGTTCAAATTGGTTTCATTTGGTTTTCAGAGTATTTTTTACATTATGAATTATTAATTAATTTAGAAATGGTTAAATACCAATTAAAACTTCTACTAACCTTGCCTTTTCATAAAATGCTCAAATTATCTGACTTATTGACCTTCACACGCAGTCATGAGGGTTTGCAGGTGTTCTCTTTTTGATGCTGGAGAGAATAAATTAACTGACCTGATTGTATTGCCACCTATTTTTCCAGGGCATACATTATTAAACAAATAATGGAAAGGTTCTGCTCATGCAATTCCCCATCTTTCAGGCAAAGGCTTGAGAACGTTTTTTTCCATTGATTGGTGTTGATGTGTGTAAGGTCACGTCGCCAGTTTCATGCAGTTTCAGAGATCAAAAAACAACAACAACAAATGAATGAACAAGATACAGTGTCTCTGTCCGCTTCTTCTGATTTGACAGTCTCCTGCTTTCTATCACACTGCTCGCTTGTTCGCATGTGCCGATTGGTTTGTTCATTAATGACATTGCCGGCTACCCAATCCACTTTGTAAATTATTAAGTAGATTCTCCTATCAGTGTTTATTGTTTATTGTCTGTTGGGCAATGGGTAGTTGTTGGGATTGTGTGGATGGAGTCAACACATCTCTGGGTTTGGTGTTTACATTGTGTGTCACTATCCAGAGACACAGAGTGATCAGGCGCTGCCTGTGTGGATATCGACTATAATTAAGAGTACGGTAGTTTGTAAGTACCTATTGTCCTTTAAATACATGTTGTGTTTGTAGAGCTTATGCATTGTTGGTATAATTTTATTTTTTTTCATTGTGTGATTATTCAATGTTTTTACATATTGTAGTCTATCTGTAATATGTATTTATATATTGCAGTATTTATATTGTGCCTTTGAACGTTCACAGTTAAGGTCTTCTAAACTAAAGAATTAGAATTTATTACTTATATCCAATTAGTTGAATATATTAAAATTAAATATTCTATAGACACATTTTATGATACTTTGTCTAAATAGTTTAAAAACAAAGTAAAAATGAATATGCTAATGCAATGAAAATGCTAAAACTGAATTTAAGTATCACAAATATGTAATATACAGTATGAAATATTTATATTTATATAATTGGGTGTTAAATGATGGCAAAGGGAAATGAGCATGCACAATCAAAAATCCAGTATATACTAGTATTATGATTCATTGAACATATATTTGGTATTGTCTAAACACAAGAGCTTAATACGGTTGAAGTTTACCTGAGCTTCCTTGCATAATTCAGTTACTACTTGTAATATAGTATATATCATTTTTTTCTGTAAAACAGCTAACAGAAAGAATGCCATCTTCAGCTCATTCATCATCCTTTCTCCATTTTAACAAACTTTCCAGCATAGACGATTTGCTGCTGTAGACACTTTGGACCGTTTTCACTCAATTCTCTAATTTTAAAAACTGTCAAACATGTTCATCATGTGTTTTAACCGAAGGTGCACATTTTTTTGTGATTCAACATAGAACGTATTGCTTATGAGTCAACACAAGTGTGTGGTTTTGAATTCCTCCAGAAAGCAGAGAGATGAGGAGGTTTTAACCTTAACCAAACCTTACACAAACAGTGCAGGCCTTCATACTTCTACCATTTCTGGTTCTTTTTTTCCCCTTAAATAATTTTATTGAATGTACTATAACAGAACATTGAGAAATATCCCACGGTCGCTGTCTGTTTCAGCTCTTCGGTGTTGTTCTGCTAACTTCATTCTGATTCTGGTTTTCAAGATAGAAGTCTGGCATATTTGAGTGATTTTATCTGTGAGTTTTTTCCCCTCTAAGTAACTGGTGCAAGAGAAAGACTCTAAATTGCTATGCACCAGGTTTCCATCATATTACAATGTAGGACTTGTGGATTTGATGCTTTTGCTGTAGTCTCACTCTCTCCATCAGTGTTTGTGTGGCCCACGAGGCAGAGGAGAGGATGAGAGGACCATGTTACTCCAGCATCCACTGCCTAAGCCACAGAAGAGGATAGCTAATGTAAACCAAATGTGCCATGGTGTTCACTGTCTTTGATTAAACCTTCACACAGAGACAGATGCATCCTGATCGTGAGTGAGGAACTGAACTGCTGCTCAGAGGTCACGAAGGAAAGAGATTCCACTTCGCTAATGTAGTTTTGCCCCACATACTCACATAACCCCTCCCAAATTTTATCTATTTATGAATTGCACAACTTCTGGGAAATTTATTCCTGCCTTTGCCCATGCCGTGTCACAGTGCATTTCGTGCTGTTTGGACATCAAAGTGCCGTGCAAGAGGAAATTGGGAGGACCACCTCACAGAGACAAAGCAAAATAGCATGCTGCGGCGTATCAGTGTTCCCTTTGATGCTCTGTGTGTGTGTTTTACAGAGAGCCCTTTGAGAGCCACATTTGATATGCATTCTGCATGGAGTCCATTAGGATATTACAGTTTCATCAGCGGTGATCTAAATGTTTCCATATACTCTGCATTTTCCCTCTGGTAAAGTAGGATCTAGATGTTGGGCTCAGGTACAACTATTTTACCCCCCAGCTAGGGCCCCTCTTACTGTAATGCTCACATATCACTGTGCAGACCACAACATTGCACAAAAGAAAGACCACAAATAGCTGTTTTTCATGTGTATGATTGTAATTTTCTGCTGTGTAGTGTCTCAAATGGCAATAATTGGCCTGTTATTCCATTGCCTTACAGGTCTGTGTGAGATAATATGTTTTGATGGCACACTACCTGAATCAGTAAATATTAGATGATAATAAAAGCTCTTTGTATTGCAGCTCTGTCCAGCTGCCCAACCTCTGGAAGAGAACTGTCCTATAGAGGAAGAGCTCAGAGAGAAACCAGCTGTGTCACGGCAACCCAGCTCCGATTATTATAGACAGATCACTAATACACACAAAGGCATGGACAGTCTTAAGGTGAGTTTGATAAATTTTTGAAAAATAATACTGTAGGAATGACAACGCATATATCATGTTCATCTGTTCCACAATTGACCCTTCACAAAGATCCACCCCCACTTCGTTACTGTTGCCGTCCGACAAGCCACACATCATGTTCACACGCAGTGAAAAATACATTGCGGAGCAAAGAGAAAACTGATAACGCACCGACAGAGCAGGTTACTTTTGGTATTAAGCTCAGCTTTCAAATTTGCTAATTTTTTAAGAAATTCAAACAATAAATACCATTTGTGGCTCTTTAATTGATTGTGACAGATCCCTGTAGCGCCTCAGTTCAATTGGCACGTGAAGCGATCATCTCTACCTCTTAGTAAAGGTAAAGGTTAGTAAAGGCTTGAAATAAACATGAATGAACATCAGAAGGTCTTGTTTCAACTGCGGAAAGATGTCAGTACACACTATTTTTCAAGTGCAAGTTCAGAAATGTTAATCTACTGTCTTGTCTGTGTCTGGTTTCTTTGTCGGACAAAAGTGGCAGATTCTGCACTATGATTGGTCAGACTGCCTGTCAATCAAACTCCGAGCGAAGGGTCAATTTAGTGACCTGTTTCTCTGCTTAATTCCTATATAGGTAGTCTTCTACGGCAGAGTCCTAACCGCTTAGCACCTAATAAGAACTGATTTCGAATGCTATATATGGAAACAGCTCCATGCACCCTCTACTAGTTGAAATAGTTTGTTGTTAGCATGTTGATAAGCTAATTATGCAACACTAGTAAGTATAAAACACATATTATTGATACATTTTAGTATTGAATGGGTTTTTAGCTTTTCTGTAATTCTGTAATTATTACATTTGTCTCACTTTGTCCACATTTTTTCCCACTGAACATGCATGAAATACTGACTAAAGCCCAAAGTATGCTTTAACAGGTGTTAAACGCTAGGGTATGTGCCAGACTGTTCTAACTGTGCACTGTATGCTTAGCTCGAACATGCATTTGAAAGAAAATAAATGAAGCAAAATAACAACAAACTACAGGAGACCGCAACAAGATGGCCGCATTGACGAGCACTTGTGTGAGGGGGTTAAAGCAATAGTTTGCCTCAAAAATAAATTTTATGAAGATTAGATATTTTGAAGAATGCTGGTAATCAAACAGTTGTTGGTCCCCATTGACTCCATAGTAGGGAAAGGAATGCTATGGAAGTCAATGGGGACCAACAGCTGTTTGATTACCAGCATTCTTCAAAATATCTTCTATGTTCAACATAAAACTTATATAGGTTTGGAACAACATGAGGGTGAGTAAATAATGACAGAATTAAATTTGAGGTGAACTATTTCTTTAAGAGATACATGCAGCTCTAGTTTAAATGAGTAAAAAAAACAACAACAGTCTGTCAGACACTGGAAAAGCATGAAACTTTCTAGTTGAGTATGTGTCGAGTGCCTGTTTTTTCACACTCTGTCACATAAAGTAGGCTTTGCTTTGAATGGCTACACATCCAGATGTACACATACAGTTGGGCAAAAAAGTATTTAGTCAGCCACCAATTGTGCAAGTTCTCCCACTTAAAAAGATGAGATAGGCCTGTAATTTTCATCATAGGTACACTTCAACTATGAGAGACAGAATGGGGGGAAAGAATCCAGGAAATCACATTGTAGGATTATTTATAGAATTTATTTGCAAATTATGGTGGAAAATAAGTATTTGGTCAATAACAAAAGTTAATCTCAATACTTTGTTATATACCCTTTGTTGGCAATGACAGATGTCAAACGTTTTCTGTAAGTCTTCACAAGGTTTTCACACACTTGCTGGTATTTTGGCCCATTCCTCCATGCAGATCTCCTCTAGAGCAGTGATGTTTTGGGGCTGTCGCTGGGCAACACGGACTTTCAACTCCCTCCAAAGATTTTCTATGGGGTTGAGATCTAGAGACTGGCTAGGCCACTCCAGGACCATGAAATGCTTCTTATTGAAGCCACTCCTTCGTTGCCCGGGCGGTGTGTTTGGGATCATTGTCATGCTGAAAGACCCAGCCACGTTTCATCTTCAATGCCCTTGCTGATGGAAGGAGGTTTTCACTCAATCTCACGATACATGGCCCCATTCATACTTTCCTTTACACGGATCAATCGGCCTGGTCCCTTTGCAGAAAAACAGCCCCAAAGCATGATGTTTCCACCCCCATGCTTCACAGTAGGTATGGTGTTCTTTGGATGCAACTCAGCATTCTTTCTCCTCCAAACACGACGAGTTGAGTTTTTACCAAAAAGTTCTATTTTGGTTTCATCTGACCATATGACATTCTCCCAATCCTCTTCTGGATCATCCAAATGCTCTCTAGCAAACTTCAGACGGGCCCGGACATGTACTGGCTTAAGCAGGGGGACACGTCTGGCACTGCAGGATTTGAGGTGGCGTAGTTTGCTACTGATGGTAGCCTTTGTTACTTTGGTCCCAGCTCTCTGCAGGTCATTCACTAGGCCCCCCCGTGTGGTTCTGGGATTTTTGCTCACCGTTCTTGTGATCATTTTGACCCCACGGGGTGAGATCTTGCGTGGAGCCCCAAATCGAGGGAGATTATCAGTGGTCTTGTATGTCTTCCATTTTCTAATAATTGCTCCCACAGTTGATTTCTTCACACCAAGCTGCTTGCCTATTGCAGATTCAGTCTTCCCAGCCTGGTGCAGGGCTACAATTTTGTTTCTGGTATCCTTCGACAGCTCTTTGGTCTTGGCCATAGCGGAGTTTGGAGTGTGACAGTTTGAGGTTGTGGACAGGTGTCTTTTATACTGATAACGAGTTCAAACAGGTGCCATTAATACAGGTAACGAGTGGAGGACAGAGGAGCCTCTTAAAGAAGAAGTTACAGGTCTGTGAGAGCCAGAAATCTTGCTTGTTTGTAGGTGACCAAATACTTATTTTACAGAGGAATTTACCAATTAATTCATTAAAAATCCTACAATGTGATTTCCTGGATTCTTTCCCACCATTCTGTCTCTCATAGTTGAAGTGTACCTATGATGAAAATTACAGGCCTCTTTCATCTTTTTAAGTGGGAGAACTTGCACAATTGGTGGCTGACTAAATACTTTTTTGCCCAACTGTATGCTTGCAATCGCATCAAAACTGAAGTATACTTTCGGCTTTAGAATGGGTCTTAAATTATGCCTTAAAATGTTACCTTCGTGGGGACATTGGAATATAAATATTATGACAAAAAGTGTGCTTTAAGGTATGGCTGTAGTAAGTGTCCATTTTCAAATGTCTGACTTTCCATTTAATTTTAGTCCCCCCAGCATCCTGAGACAGAAGATTCCCCTCAAGCCCGTTACCCCTCTTCAACACGTTCACCTTCTCCCCCCCCTTCCACCACTACCCCCTCGCCTCCATCTTTTACCTCACATGGGAATGCTTTCCACATTGCCACTTCGGGTGAGAAAGCCCTAAGGGGCTGTTTAATACCCCTATTGCTCTTGTAAGTGTATGTTCTGCAATCATGACAGAATTTTGTGGGCACTGCTGTCACCATTGACTCATCCTTCCTTATTTTCACTTGATGACTTAATTTCAGTTCAATGAGTAATGGTAATCAGCCTATGTGAATATGATCAGAACATAACTGGAAACAGATGAGAGTAACAAATTATGTTCTTGTTCTGATTGTCATTGCAGTGGTGAAGAACCTTAGTTCCAGTATGCCTCCGAGTAAGCCAGTACCAGAGAAAGGGAAACTGTTTATGGGAGAAATGAAACTGGGAAATGTAAAATCCATTGCCAGCCTTAAGAAATCTGGATTGACAGCAGATTTGACAGTTTCAGTTAAGAAATTTAACATTCATATTTTCTCATGATCATTGAATCTAAGGTTGTCTTCATCACACTAGCAGAATACAGTTGTCATTCCTGTATTAGAATGGTATATAGAGTGACATGACAACTGCATTCTATAACCGAACCGAGTCCCTTTAATTTTCAAGACTTGCCTTTGTGTGAGAATAGAAATGTACTGGGTAACTAGTTGTTGTGTGATCTGGACACAATCTATTTTTTTTTTACATTTTGGGATCCAATAACTTATGGAGATGGAAAGGCAGAGGTTTTAGAGCCAATCTTTGTTTTCAACCACAGCAATTTAGTTTAGGGATAAATCCACCATACACTTTACATGTCCAGTGTCATGGAATTCACCATGTAGAATATTTGCTACATTCACTGTTTACTACACTCATTTTTATGCTAACTATCATTAGCATAAAAACGTACAGCACACACACATATCCAGTCAAATCCATGGTCCTTTTTTGTTATATTTTTTATATATTGAGATGAAAAAAGTTGTATTAATAAAGACGGTTGTCAGTCCATTAACACTAACCATGTGAATGGTTAATGATTTTAATTTTTAAGAAATTAACTAAAGCACTTTAGCATATACGCAGAAGAAAACTGCATCAAAGTACAAAAAAAACAAAACACTTTAACAGGTTAATTAAGTTCTTTGTTTGATATAAGTCAAGCATAATAGTGTTATTTTTGTTTTTCATGTACTTAAGTGCACAATTTGAACTACTGTACTTGCCAATACATTATTATTTTTTCTCTTTTAGAATAAAATGGTGGTGTTACCGACAGAGGAGGCTAATTTGTCTGATATTGATTACCTGGTACCCATGCATGATGAGAAGGGCAGATCTATAGCAGAATGGAAGAGACAAGTGATGGTACGACAGCTACAGGCCAGCTTATTTGACCAGGAAACCCAGAGGTTAAAGGTGAGCTACAAATATTGCATTAAATGTCTTTTAAAAACATAGATAACAAATCTAAGATGATGTTCTGACTACACCTTTCTCCAGATTGACATTTAACTAGACAATATATATTATTTAACAGGAGACTGGTACTAGATATACAAAGGTGGACAGTTGGAGGTACTCCCAGGCGCACAATGCCATCCTGGGTCCATTCGGAGAGCTTCTAACGGAGGATGACCTCATTTATCTAGAGAAGCAAATTGAGAGTGTCTCGATGCAGAAGAACTGCGAGGGCTACGAATTGGAGCTTGCTCGTCTGGCCGAAGAACTTCAAAACATTCTCCCGGCACCCATCGTCAACATCACAGTCAACACCCAGTACAAGAACTCTACACAGACTCCCTTACCCGTTTGGTGCAACCGTATTTCAGGCATTGTGAAGAGTATGTCATTGCTTATGACCAACCTAACAGACCAACCCTACTGCAAAATGCCAAACACAGAGCTTGTGAATGTCTTCTCTCAGCCATCAGAGAGGCAAGCCTTCATCAGAGGCAGGAGGGAGAAGATAGAAAATGAGATTCAACAGTTTGGGGTCTCTGTGAGGAACTTAAAGTCTAACTTTGAGAATCAGAACGATTCCTCACAAAATGATTCAGTGATGACAGAATCATTGGATGAAAATGAGGAAATGCCACTAAAAAATGGATCAGATGAGGTCTTTCAAAAACAAGAACAAAGACCAGACGTTGACCAGATTGATGATTCATCTATTGACTATGTCATCAGTGATGCCATGGAAAGTACAACCCTGCGCAAGGAACGTATTGTGGTCTTGTTCCTTGGTCACTGGAAGAAGTCGGCTTATACGGTGACCGTGAGAAATGCTCAGAGAAAGCAAAGTGTTGATTCGCTGGATATATCTAAGAAGCCGAAGTGTGAACGCAAAGCTAGCTTAGATATCTCTCCAAAGAATGCCATGGAAAATGGCAAATTAGGGCACTTCTTCAAGCAGAGAAGTGCCATCAATAAGATGATTGGGAACTGGAGAAGCATGATCTCATTTGTACCGTCACGGCAGATCCGAAGACTCAACCGGCAGCAGGCAATTTACTCACCTGAGCAGTTCCTGCCCCGTGTGGATGGATCTCCCATCGACTATGACACGCTGACACTCGACCTCTTCATGCTCGGCTACTTTCACATACTTGAGCTAGATTTGCCACCAGATGAGAGGAAAATGAGACACTTGCTGTGCTTTGAAGTGTTTGACCATGTGGGGCGTTTCACTTGGGAGACTGTGCGTGATTTTCACAAGGCTGTAATTCATGACATTGAGGCGGGGAACCGGGAATGGAAGGATGGATTTGAGGACATTAAAGTGAAGTTCTTCGGAGATGGATCAGGCCAACCAGAGCTTGAACACTCAGAACAGACGACGATGATAGAAACAAGGCCTGTGCCTAAAGTTATTGTACAGACGCCTACCCCAGATGAGAGCGATGTCTTGAAAAATAATGCAGATATTAGTAGTCTGACTAATGAGGAGATTTGCAAATATATTGACCGGAGTTTTGCTTTCTGGAAAGAAAAGGAGGCTGAGATATTTGATTTTGAGGAATGACAACAAGCTTTTGAGGGGGGGGGTGTACATAGACATTCCTTATTATCTTTAAATATATGTTTTTTTTTGCATTTGATGTAGAACGTGTACCAAGATTTATACAGTTGTGACATGTAAGGCATGCTTTTGCCATTTATTCTCCAATTTTCTAGGAATGTAAGATAGCAGACTGCCTGTCTTTTTGTCAGAATTATCGGTATGTGATTAAAAATTATTTGAATGCCCATTTGAAGTTTTTGTTACTCCTTGAGAATCAGATATTTGGAGACTAATTTGCACCAATACTGGAGGCTGCTTACTCTAATGATTAAATAAATGATCATCTGACTGTTTACTCCTATACAGAAAGTTGTGTGTCTCTCTTTAAGAGCAGGTGGGATCTTAACAGTACTATTTAGATTCTGAGTATAGCCCCCCCAGAATGACTGGCCTAAAAATAGCAGTGTGAAAGACAAGCATGCTGTCCCAGTGACTCTGCAAAAGACAGAGTGTCCAACATCTCAGACAGCAGCAACAAAAATGTCTGCCTTCCAAACAAGAACTGTGAATAATGTATGATTTCTACTTTTATTCACGAGCAGGTAAGTTCAGTTCTTGTTTTGTTGTGTTATAAAGAATTTTTTAACATCCACTGTTGTTTCACCAGTTTTATATTTTTGTGTGTGTTTTGTGTGCAAATTCTCTCTCAGGCAAAGAAATGAATCTTGAATGGTAGAACACTTCATTTTCAGAATTATACTCTCCTAGTGTGCCTATCAGATATATTGTCTGTGGCAAGAACCTGTTTTTAACTAATAATCGTCTGATAATTTGACTTATACTGATGTGCTAACATGACTTCATTCTCTTCCAATTTGTTCCTGAAATGTTCTGTTACCAAGCAGAAAGGCTGAAAATTTGTCCTTAGGTCATAGGAGGCTCCACATTGCTATGATCATGAATGTCGCAATCGGATTGCATATGACTGATTAAACCCATTTGTCTTGTCCTATGTAGGTAAACACTGAAAACATCTGTTGGCTGGCCCTGAATGTATTAAGGCCATAGGTCAAAGTGTCGTCATGGTGCGTAATATAGACGATCTAGACTTCTGCCTCTCTTCCCATCCCCAGAGCATCTTAGAGGGCCTGCACTCCCTCTGTTCTCAGCCCAAACTTGTGGATGTCACCTTGAGTGCTGGTGGACAGGATTTCCCCTGTCACCGGGGAATCCTTGCACTCTGCAGCCCCTACTTCCGTTCCATGTTCTCAGGAGATTTCGTGGAGAGCATTGCTGCTCGTGTCGAGCTTCATGATGTAGATCCCAATGTTTTGTCATCTTTGTTGGACTTTGCTTATACAGGGAAACTCACCATCAATAAAAACAATGTTGAGGGACTCATCTGCACATCCAGCCAGCTCCAGTTTCACACTGTTCGTGCTGTATGCAGTCGATATCTGCAGCACCAGATATATTCCACAAACTGCTTGGGAATCCTTGAGTTTGGAGAGATCCATGGCTGCCCTGAAGTTGTCGCCAAAGCATGGAGCTTCCTCCTTGAAAACTTTGAGGCAGTGCAACAACATGAGGAGTTCTTGATGTTGGAGAAAGACAGGCTGGTGGCCTGCCTGAAGGATGAGGATCTGCATATAAGAGATGACCGATCTTTTGTCGAGGCTGTTTTGGCCTGGGTCAGGCATTGTAGATCGGATCGGATCTGCCATCTGCGAGAATTGTTGGGCTTGGCTAAGCTTTCCCTCCTCACAGAATCCTTCCTCACTGAGAACTTGCTTAAAGAGCCATTGGTGCAAGACTCGCTAGAATCCAAAGAGTTCATAGAGAGAATATGTAGAGAGGTCAGACAAATCTCTTTTATATAGAAATTTCTTAAACATAATGTTCCATACAACAAATTATAATTTTTTTCCTTCAGAAACGAGAAATAACAGGAAGTGAGTCAGAGCAGAGAGTGACTCAGAATGCCCTCAACCTGCAGGAGGTTTTATTTGTGATGGGTGGTCGCTCAATGGATGACTCAGATGATGAAGATGAGGATGAAGATGAAGATAGAGATAGAAGGTTGCACCCCAGAAATTGTGGTTTCTTCAACCCAAAGCTTGGTAAGGACAACTTCAGCTGACACATCAACTCTATTTGTAAATTTATAAGAGGAGAATTAGATAAACGTGGAATACTTGAATTAAGATCCAATAATACCAGTCATGTCTGAACACACTATGGATTAGAAAGGATATAGAGGTTGTGGTTTTCCTTTTTGCCAAAAAGGTAGGAAAACTAGCAACACAAATAATTCATTGGGCTTGATCTAACTGTCCATAAGCAGGCGTGCAAAAGCATGATCTGGAGTTTTGCATTGGAGATATCAAAACTCCTGTGGAAGATGCATTTTATGTCATTTGGTGGAAATGGATGCTTTGATGGAAGTAACAGAGAAAGTGTACACATTGTTCATTAACATATGCAACTGACATCATAACAATACTGAGCTGATTGATTATCAGCAAAGTTAGCCTTTAACTTATGTTTATCAAAATCCTGGTTATCTTTACATCTAGAAGCTTATGCTTAAAGTTATAGTTCAATCAAAAATGAAAATTCTGTCATCAATTACTCACCTTCATGTAGTTTCAAACCCGTAAGAGCTTCGTCATCTTCGGAACACAAATTAAGATAATTTTGATGAAATCTGAGATTTTTCTGACCCTGCATAGACAGCAAAACAACTGACATGTTCAAGGCCCAGAAAGGCAGCAAGGACATCATTTAAAAAGTCCATGTGACATCAGTGGTTCAACTGTTAAGCTAAGAAAGTTATTAAGCTTAGAGAGCATCAGTCTTTGACGTGCATTCAGAAGTGTACCACGATGCATGCGTGTGGTGCTGCTGATGCAGGAGCCGGTGTTCTGAACTATAACCCAGATGCACTGCACCTTGTTTACATGCAGAGGAATGCACATGCATGCGTTGTGGTATTCTTATGAACATGTGTCGAAGACTGACATGGAAGATACATTTTTGAATGAAGTTATTATTTTTGTTTTGTTTGCACACAAAAAGTATTCTCATAGCTTCTGACAATTAAGGTTGAACCACTGATGTCACATGGACTATTTTAAAAATGTCCTTACTATCGTTCTGGGCCTTGAACATGTCAATTTTATTGCTGTCTATGCAGCATCAGAAAGCTCTCAGATTTCATAAATGTCTTTATATGTGTTCCAAAGATGAAGGTCTTGCGGGTTTGGAACAACATGGGGGTGAGTAATTAATGACAGCATTTTCATTTTTGGGTGAACTATCCTTTTAAAGCTTGAAATTAGTTTTACAGATGTATCATTTCTTTACAACACTAAAATTTTAACTTATAAATACATAAGTTGAATCATATAAGAAAAAGCAGTTGAAACAAATATGGGAACTCCTTAAATCCCAGGATGCTTCACAATGTAATGCTGGTTGAATGTGCTTTCATTATTTCATCTTTCACTTTTCTATCATTCTGAAATATTGAAACAGTAGTAATAAAGTGTATGTCTGAACCTTTGACTATAAGTGTCAAAATAATCAATAGTCAATACCATATACTACCTGAATTGTCATGTGATAAGGTCTCATTTCACTCTGCATACTGTATACATTTGCATTTGTAAGCATTTGCATTTTATTCTTTTTTTCTGACAGGGCAGTGGTTTCAGCTACCTGATTTTCCCAACTACAATAAATGGGGTTATTCTGTTGTCTCCTTAAATAACAATGTGTATGTCACAGGTGAGCCAAACTCTTTTCATTAGATATTAAGCTGTTTCTAAAGGCTGTAGCTCGCACAACATAAAATGTTTTCTTCACAGTATTTATTGGAAAATGGATAATTTGCTGATTGGTTGGTCTGGACTATAAGCCTCCAACCATAATGACAAGGAAAAAAAGAAAGCAGAAGAAACAACTTCTATTTTTACAACTTTTGTTGAGAAAACAAATCCACTGATTTTCCGGGTATTTATAGAGACTAGGCCCTTTGGGAAAGGATCAGTGAGATTTATAGTTTTATTGCACACATGAATGGAATGTCATCTCCATTGAGGATTTGGAGATGCTAATATAAAACAGTCCCCTGTCTTATAGACAATCCTGATAAGACTCACATAAGACCTGAAACCACTTTAGAAATGTGCACAAAGAAGCAGAACATTAACTTTGTGATGACCTGGGAAACTTGAGGCATTATTGCCTGATGTTGCCTGGTCACAAAACTGGGACATTTGAACCTTCCTTTTGAGAAGAGAAATTCAAATAAATCAGCAAAGCCTTCATCTGAATGAGAAAAACACGTTTTTTTTCTGACTCTCAGGAGGATCAAGAGGGTCTCAGTCCAACACCTGGTCCACCACAGAGACCTGGAAGTACATCACTCGTGAGGGCAAGTGGGTCACAGTCGCCCCAATGTTGCATCCCAGGACTAATCACTCTTCTGCAACTCTCAATGGAGAGATTTATGTAATTGGGGGTAAGAAACAAAATCAGTTTGCAGCTGAAGGCTTCAGACAAATGGTTTTGGGTCAATGTATATGCAGAACTGGACATTTTTGTGTAAGACATTTGTGTAAGACTGCATTGTCTTTTCATTGACAGGAACTACAATGGATTTTGTCGAAGTTGAACACTATGACCCATTCAGTAATTGCTGGACTCTTACGGGCCCAGCACTAAAGTATGTGACTAATTTTGCAGCCACATCATGTGAAAGAAAGCTTTACCTCATTGGTTCTTGTGCTGTTAAATGTAATGCCCTGACTATGCAGTGCTACAATCCTGTCATAGGTAAGAGACAACACGTGTCACCATAGTTAACTGTTAATAATAGACATTACGAGTATTCAGTAATGACAAACCAATTTTTCATAACAGAGCTTCTAATTTCATATTACAAAGAGTTTTATGTTGGAACTAGTAATTCAGAACAATTTTATGAGACACATTACAAGACACAGTGTAAATTATAATGTTATTCACTCACAGAGCCTTGCCAACATCTAGTCATGATTACAGTTCAGTACCGTGTAATTTGAGTATACTTTTGTTTATAAGATTTCTCTTCTTCAACAGATAGCTGGTGTATCATCTGTTCTCCTTTCCTTCCTAAATATCTCTCTTCTCCCCGCTCGGTTTCTATGGATGGAGTCATTTACCTCGTAGCAGATAACACCAAAAAGGTCTATCTGTATAACCCAGAGGGTAATATGTGGGAAAAAGTGAGTTTTAGATTATATTCATTATTCTTTTTACACAGAAAATCTAGAAGTGTATACAAAGTTAGCTGAACCCCTATGTTCTACTGAGACTGACAACTGTTTTTTTATGTTTGCTGTTTTTCATCCCAGATTCAGTTTCAACACACTCTTCATGAGAATGGGGATTTGGTCGTTCTAGGTGGGCAGTTGTATGTGACTGGGGGGCACTGGAAGGGCATGGAGGGAGATTACGGTGTGGAAGTAGAAGTATACAACCGAGCATCCAACACTTGGAAGGTGGAGTGCTTCCTTCCCAGGCTATGGACTTATAGTGGCTGCTGTTCCATCTTCCTGGACACTTCCCAGTGGACTGAATTCTTCCCTGATGAGACTTAATATCTGTTCTGTCCCCTAAATCTTGACCTAGGCTTTGGTACAAAGTTAAATTTTGTATAGTAGGTTTTGGCAATATTATACTTTTTTGATACGGGGATTTTTAAATTACATTTCTTTTTACATAATAGCCTATAGCTAGCTGTTGTTTTCCTAGATGTGGCCAATGGAAATCTTTGAATTAAATGGCCTTTAGTTTGGCATTTATATATATATAATCACATGCTACTTGTGTTTTCCTCTGTGAATCCATTGTAAAATTTTAATTTGAAAATCTGAATTAAAATGTCTTATTCTAATGTCCTTGGCAACCTTCGATTTTTTTTTCGCTTTCACTGAATTTGTTTTTATTCAGAAAAATGTTTTATGTTACAAAATCGTGCTGTTTAAATCCCTTATTAATTTTCATTAATTGCAATGGATTTTTAACAAAGTGCTGGAATAAACAGTGTTGTATTTGTGCAGCTGTGGTCTGCAGCGTCTGTAGCTATGGAAGCCAGAAAGCTTGCGTTTTAATTCTCATGACAACAAGCAAGAGCGTCCGGTTTCCCTGTCAACCAGAGGCACCCACCTCCAGCCTGTGCTGTGATTGCTACTTTTGCACTTGTGGCTTTATTGTAGCACGAAATAGTTTGCGTTAATTTTCTTATGCGTGTTATTAAAGCATTGATATTTAGTGCAGAGTGCACTTTGCAAACTTTGTCTATAGAGCAAAACTTTTAAAGCCTTTAAGACTTTATTAGCGTGCATATCAACTTGCTAAACCCTGTTTAAGCGTTTAAAACACCTAAAGAATTGAGGACAATTGGAAAAAACGGCGCTGTCCGCTTAAGTGCATTGGATCGCTACCAGTTTCCAGATGAGTTGTGAAGGGGATCAAGGACTGGAAGCCGTGATTCAGGTGCGTGTTTTCCAGCAGGAAAACTGATCTTCACCAGCTGTAACTTAAATAGGTTATTGCACTGTTACCTATTCAAAACAGCATGTGTGAATGAAAGAGGAGAGAGCTTGATTTAATATTAACGAGCCTTGCGATGTTTCAACAAATTAAGGTCGATCAGTGGGTCAGTTTCAGGTTCTTCTGTGAAATTTGAAGACAGGTGACTCATTTCCTTGAGCTGTTGTGACATCCAACGAAACTGAAACAGAGACAGACGAACTAGTCACGATAAATAATACATTCTAAACTAAATAATACATAATGATTTATTAACAAGCATCAAAACTTTTTGAGCTTTAAGATTTCCAGTGAGATTAGGTCACCTGATTGTAGTGTGTGAGCCTCTCTTCTCACACTAATGCTGATAATGCAGAAGCTGGAGGAGACGCTGCTTAACCCAGATAGTGGTGGAGAGGAGAAGACTTACACTCTGCGGGGAGATGAGGAGTCCAACATCACACCAGTTCCTGCCCGCATCCGTGAGATCATCACCAGAAACCTGGCTGATACGCCCACAGGTACTCTACACTCTTGAATGAGCTCATGATGTGTCTGCTGGGTTATCAGGGTGTACTTAGAACACATGTATGTATATTCTGTCATTTCCTGCCATGCTGTTTCTCTGGTGACGTATCAGGCGAGAGCAGCGAGGTGGAGGAGAACCGGCTGCTGAAGGATCTGCCTTCTCAGATGTGCGCAGACAGAGACCAGCTGCTTAGCAGGCGGGCTGCTCTCACTAGCCGGGTAGGAGCACATGTACAAATCTCACACACATGCCCTTGGGTCTCTGGACCTCCAATTCCTCTGGAAATCTGTTGGATAAGCCATTTATGCATAGATAAACACACTTGATGGTGAATCACTGTGTATCATGGACACCATATAAACCATGATTCGTACAGTAGCCTACTTTCTTCTCAGATAAAAAGCTAATTATTGCCCAAATGCAATAGCAAAGTATCTATCTTATTTTTAATGTAAGAGCGGGAACGGGCATTTTTTAATCGAATGTTCAAGGCCAGCTGCTTCCAGTTATTTTAGCAGTACAAGAATAGTCTGTTGTGCTGTTTCATTTTGCAAACTGGAATTCGTTCTCATATTATTATAATTTATTGTAATAATCATAAACACACTGGTTTGTTCTGCAAATAGTTTTACTGTTTACTGCAATTTGTTATTCATCTAGCTATTTACCTTTTAATTGGCACTTATGGTATGGGAAATGTCCACTCAAAATAACTGAAACGTCAAAGAATGCTGAAACGACAAATAATCTTAATCTGTCAGGTTTGACTGAATATTTTCTGTCATGCTCCATTTTTATCCATCAAGAAAATAATATGGTATTTTAATCTTATCTTATCTATCGATCTATCTGTCTAAATATCCATCCATCTACCATTTTTTTTTCTATCAGGAGTATTTGTTGGAATTTGTCTAAAGCAGGGAAATTAATTTATCTGTCAAAATTAGTGAAAGCATTTAAAATATCCATTATTGATTAATGCGTTACATAATATAGATTTACACACTTTATACTCTCACCCGCCAGTTTATTAGCTTGCTAGTGTCTTCAGAACTGCCTTAATTCTTTGTGGCGTTGATGGCAAGGTGACAGAGATTTCGGTCCATATTAACATGATAGCATCACACAGTTGCTGCAAATATGTTGGCTGCACATCCATGATGCGAATCTCCTGTTCCTACACATCCCAAAGGTGCTCTTTTGGATTGAGATCTAGTCACTGTAGAGGCTATTTGAGTATAACGACCTCATTGTCAGGTTCAAGAAACCAGTTTGAGTTGATTTGAGCTTTGTGGCATGGTGCATTATCCTGCTGTATGTATCCATTACAAGATGGATACACTGTGGCAAGACAAGACCCCACCAGTATTAGAAATTGCCAAATTGCCCCAGCATTCATCAGTGTCAAAATTTCAAACTGCTGCTCACTGTACATTTTCTCTTTTTCTGACCATTCCCTGTAAACCCAAGAGATGGTTGTTCATGCATATCGGCAGTTTGTGAAATCCTTATTTCAGCCCATCCAGCATCAACAACCTTGCCATGTTCATAGTCACTTAAATCACCTTTCTTCCTAGTTCTGTTACTCAGTATAAACTTCAGCAGACCATGTCTACATTGAGTTGATGTCATTTGACTGAGTGATTAGATATTTGTATTAAAATGCAGTTGAACACTGATACCTAATAAAGTCCCAGTGAGTGTATTACTAGCAAAATTTCACGTCCATAATATGTTGCTATATATGACTTATCTGATCTTTTACGGTTATTCATGTTCTGCTCATTGTAATTTGTTAATACTGTTACACTTTTAAGTTTCTTTTTGATGTTTGAGGGCTGAGGAGAATAATGTGACCTCATTGTACCAAGTTTTTGCAAATTATTATTACTGCATTCATAGAGCCAAACTTTAAACAATTTTTCTTGGCAGTCACTGATTGTTTACAATTTAATGGAAGCTACTCCCATAATTTGGGTAGGAAAAAGTTGGATAACGGCTAATGAGTCAGAAGTCTCCTACATTCACAGGAAATAGCTTACTTCCGTGTTGAAAAATAAGGTGGTTCTGTGATCTCATAACCTATATTATCCATGGTTTTCCATCCTCTTTTGTCTTGTCAACCTCACCCAAACATATTGCCAGAGGTGCATCAGAAATCAAATCAAAAACAACCTGATATCGATGGGAATGCGATCTTGTCCTCTGGCAATATGGTTAATATCTCTAACACACACAGTGCCCAATAAAAACATAAGCCTCCATCTGGTGTAAGCATGTGATTGATGCAAAGTTTCTGAAACCTGCGTATTTGCCTCCCTGCTTGGAAGTGAAAACGGTATAATGTAGATCATTGCCTTGAAACTCTCTCTAGGCCTTCCGTAATGGACACTGAGGGATTGTCGATCAGTAACCTGGTGGCAGGGATTTCATGCACTCTGAACTAATGCAGTCTCGGTCCAGGAAAAGATTTTAAGTGAGTGCTTCCCTCTGTTCAACAGTTTTTAAGGGATTGAAAACAAAGGAGGGACCATCACTAATAACGCGAGAGGTTGATGGAGCACCTTTGGACCCTATTCCTATTTTCCTTAATTTTTCTGCACATGTTGGTGGATAGACAGATGTGTGTGTAGGGAAGAGATCAAGAGAGGGAGTTACAGAGGCTCTTTGACAGAGAAAGAGGGAGCCACATGGCTTTGAAATGGAATATGTGCACAGCAAACATCAGAGTAGTGCTCTTTCCGAGAGGGGAAACCCGTTTGGAGTTTTCGATAAACAAACGGTGGTAAAGGGCCATGTGAAAATCAGCTGTCAGATATCAGATATTTATTTCTTCTTGAAACCGGACTTTGGCTCTGAAAAATGGAATGAACACCCTTGCGTTCATGAAGGACTGATGTAAACTGAGCCTGAGCCGTAGTTTATTCTGCATCTACATTTCATTACGTGTGATCAAAGTGGCAGCTGTCTGATGTCAACATTTTTTAATCAGAAATGAACTTATAATTACATTTTACAGTGTTTTTTTTTTTTTTAAATCTCTTAATTTAAAAAAAAAAATTTGTAAAGAAGTGGGTGTATTTCATGAAGCCTTATTCATATAGCATACAAAGCCCTCAAACCTCAGTTTCAATTAAATTAACTGGCAAGACAATTTTGCCAGAATTAAACATTAAAATGTAAAAATCAAACTGTTTTGCAGAACAAAGTTTGTTGGAAAGTTCTATTTCACTTTCTGAAGTTTATAGCATCACCTTGGCCACTGTCTGTGTTCCCCCCACCTAGCTGTTTGGGGGAAAATAAAAAGGTCATTGGCCTTCTCTCATGGGACTGTGAAAGAAAAAGCTCATTTTTCATAGAACACAAAGCTACCATTTGTGATAACAGTGCCCTCTTTTTCCTCGCCAAGTTTAATGAATGCCAACTGTGCACATTGCTAGTGGAGCCTATTTTAAGGTATGAGCTATAAATAAAACTTAATTAGTCTGGTTGGTATAAATAGTCTTTTTTAATCCACACATTTATATTTTTGGAGAAGAAAGACCTATGCCACATGCACTCTAAGAGTGGAGACATGTCTGTCTCTCTCTCTCCTCTCTTTGTCGCCAATTTAAAACTCTCCAGTGTGAATGTATGACATTATGAAGTCAAATGAGAAGTCAAAACTTAAAGATGTTATGGTAACATACACATAACTATACATTGGGTGCCAATACATTAACATGAGATAATGAATCCTAGATGCTTACGTTTTCTCTGTCTATATTCACCCTCAATCTGTCTTGATGTGGGAATGACATATTCTGGTGGAGTGTGATCCATTTATTCTGTCATTCCCAATTGAAGCATCAGTCATTGTGTGTTTTCTGTGTGCATACCACACAGAGCTCTGTTAGAACATGGAAAGTTTTTTTGACTTTATGCTTTGTGCTAGTATGTTTCCCGACTCCACCCTTGCGCTTACATCTCCAGGAAGCTTTCCCCAGCAGAGCGGAACTACTATATTGGAAATCGGGAGCTGCTCACCATTAAACTGGCGCTGGAGAAATGGAGACACTGGCTGGAGGGAGCTCAACACCCCTTTACAGTAATCACTGAACACAAAAACCTGGAATATCTCCGAAGTGCTAAGAGGTTAAACCTCCGGTAGGCTCGCTGGGCCCTCTTCTTCACCCGGTTCCAGTTTTCCATCATGTATCGACCCAGAGATAAGAATGTCAAGGCAGATTCCCTCTCACGTATCCATGCCCCCTGACGAACCCTCCACACCTGAACCCATACTTCCTCCAGCCATTCTTCTGAGCCTCATCCGGTGGGCCCTGGATGAACAGATCCACATCACCTCCATCGCCGAACCCGCTCCGCTGGGAGGCCCAGAGGGCAAAACCTACGTGCCCACCTCCTTGAGGACTTCCCTTCTGGGCTTCCTGTATGCTTCCCCGGGCTCTGGACACCCAGGCAGCCAGCGTACTCTCGCTCCTCCAAGCTCGGTACTGGTGGCCCAGTATGGCCCGGGATGTTTCCCAGTATGTTCGTGGATGCTCAGTCTGCGCCATCTCCAAGACTCCACCTCACTTACCCGCCAGAAAATTAGCCCCATTATCCATTCCACGTCGCCCCTGGTTCCACGTCGGAGTAGACTTCGTCACAGATTTCCCCAAGTCAGAAGGTTATACCTGCATACTCGTTGCAGTTGACAGATTCTCCAAAGCCTGCAAGTTAATTCCCCTCCGGAGTTTACCCACAGCCCTCGAAAAAAACAGAGGCCCTCTTCCATAATCTCTTCCGCACCTTTGGCATCCCGGAAGATGTCGTCTCCGACCATGGGCCACAGTTTGTCTCCCGTGTCTGGAAGGCATTCTTCAAACTCCTCGATGTCACCGTCAGTCTCTCCTCAGGGTATCACCCCCAAACTAACGGCCAGACTGAGCGGAAGATTCAGGAGATTGGGAGATATCTCCAGGCTACTGTCATGACAACCAGTAGGGCTGGAACCGCTTCCTCCTGTGGGCCAAGTATGCACAAAATTTCCTCAAGCAAACCACCACCGGCCTCACCCCTTTCCAGTGCATACTCGGCTACCAACCCCCTCTGTTTTCCTGGACAGAAGAGCCCTCCAACATTCCAGCTGTCGACCACTGGTTCCGAGCGAGTGGGACTCAGCTCATGTCCAACTTTAGCAGGCAGTGCGGAGACACAAGACCTATGCAGATGACTGTCGGTCTGCCACCCCTATAGATAAGGTAAGGTCTGGCTCTCCACCCAGGATCTGCGTCTCCGCTTGCCCTGCCGGAAGCTGAGTCCCCGCTATATCAGTCCCTTTACCATCGAGAGGCAGATCAATGAGGTCACCTTCCGTCTCCAACTCCCTGCACGGTATCGTATCCATCCAGCATTCCATGTCTCACTCCTCAAGCATGTCTCTCCCTCTGTCACAGAACCCGACGAGCCTGCAGTACCTCCTCCTCCCGAGATCATCGAGGAGCCCCTAGTCTACAGGGTGCAGGAGATCTTGGACTCTGGTCGACGGGGTGGCCGCCTGGAATATCTTATTGACTGGGAGGGATACGGGCCGGAGAAAAGATCCTGGGTGGCCCGGGACGATGTGCTGGATCCCTCTCTCCTGGCCGAGTTTCACCAGAACCACCCTGACCATCCTGCACCCAGAGGCCGTGGCCGACCCCGTTGCCGTAATAGGGTGTCAGGAGCCACCCCTGGAGGAGGGGGTACTATCAAAGTCACCGCAGTCTCCACCAACGACACTCACCAGATCCCAATCCCCTGATTTCTGATCACCGCCACCTGTCAGCACTAATCAGCAGCACTATATCCCTGCACTCCTCCCGTTCACTCACTGTCTGGTCTCAAACATTCTATGCTGACTAACCTGACCCACTTACCTTTTGTCTACCTACCAGTTGCTCCTGTGTTTCTATCCCCATTCTCCATCGCTCCTGTTCTCCACCGTCTCCACGCTCCGCTGTTCCCTCGGGATCCCGTGGATAAAGAAACAAGGACATTAACACTCAGATAAGCCCCAAGAGACTTTCCCCTTCCCCGCCTGCTTACCCGGACTTACTGCTCATCTCATTCCCCTCTGCTGCTTTTCAATAAACCTGTTGTTTTTTATTGCACTTACATCTGTGTCCCGTGTCTATCTGCTGACAACAGTATAAATTCAAAGGTATAAATAAAGGTGTGGCTGTTTACAGAGTGCTGTATCAAAGCATATTAAATGTAAAGTTGACTGGAAGAAATTGAGTAGGAAAAGGTGCACAAGCAACAGGGATGACCGCAAGCCTGAGAATACTGTCAAGCAAAGCTGATTCAAACACTTGGGAGAGTGGATTGAAGCTGGAGTCAGTGCATCAAGAGTCACCACGCTCAGACATCTTCAGGAAAAGGGCTACCAAGCCACTTCTGAAACAGAAACATTGTCAGAAGCATCTTACCTGGGCTAAGGAGAAAAAGAACTGGACTGTTGCTCAGTGGTCCAAAGTCCTCTTTTCAGACGAAAGTAAATTTTGCATTTCATTTGGAAATCAAGGTCCCAGAGTCTGGAGGAAGAGTGGTGATGCACAGAATCCATGTTGCTTGAAGTCCAGTGTGAAGTTTCCACAGTCAGTGATGATTTGCGCTGCCATGTCATCTGCTGGTGTTGGTCTACTGTGTTTTCTGAAGTCCACAGTCAACGCAGCCATCTACCAGGAAATTTTAGAGCACTTCATGCTTCCTTCTTCTGACAAGCTTCATGGAGATGCTGATTTCATTTTCCAGCAGGACTTGGCACCTGCCCACACTGCCAAAGGTACCAAAAGCTGGTGTGTGCTGGCTCCTGTGCTTGATTGGCCAGCAAACTCGCCTGACCTGAATCTATGGGAATCTATGGGGTATTGTCAAGAGGAAGATGAGAGACACTGAAGATGAAGATGATGAACTGAAGGCCGCTCTCAAAGCAACCTGAAGTGAAGTGAAGTGACATACTGCCAAGTATGGTGACCCATACTCGGATTTCGTGCTCTGCATTTAACCCATCCATCGTGCACACACACAGCAGTGAACACACACACACCGTGAACACACACCCGGAGCAGTGGGCAGCCATTTATGCTGCGGCGCCCGGGGAGCAGTTGGGGGTTCGGTGCCTTGCTCAAGGGCACCTCAGTCGTGGTATTGAGGGTGGAGAGAGCGCTGGACATTCACTCCCCCCACCTACAATCCCTGCCGGCCCGAGACTCGAACCCGCAACCTTTGGATTACGAGTCCGACTCTCTAACCATTAGGCCACGACTTCCCACGTAAACCTGGGCTTGCATTACACCTGAGCAGTGCCACAGGCTGATTGCCTCCATGCCACGTTGCATTGATGCAGTAATTCATGCAAAAGGAGGCCCAAACAAGTATTGAGTGCATAGAAATGAACATACTTTTCAGAAGCTTGACATTTCTGTTTAAAATATCCTTTTTTTATTGATCTTATATAATATTCAAATTTTCTGAGACACTGCATTTTGGGTTTTCATTATCTGTAAGCCATAATCATCAAAATTTCAAGAAATAAAGGCTTGAAATATTTCACTCTATGTGTAATGAATCTATAGAATATATGGGTTTCACTTTCTGAAATGAGTGACAAAATTTTTTTACCTTTTTCATGATATTCTAATTTTTTTAGATGTACCTGTACATGTACATACTTTATGGTTAGGGTTAGGATTAGGTTTTGCTTAGGGTTACTTGCATGTAATTATGCATAATTTATTGTTATTATAATAGTACGTACATGTAACGTGTAACAAAGACTCCTCAAAATAAAGTGTTACCAGAATTTTATATTGTTACAAAAAATCTATTTCAAATAAATGCTGTTCTTTTGAACTTTCAATCAAAGACTCAAAGGTTGCACTTTATTTTAAGGTGTTAATTGTTACAGTGTAATTGTACATATAAGGAAACAGTCATTCTAATTAACTACATGCATGTGCTAGAATGCACATACGAGAAATTTGTTTTAGTGACAGTAGCTCCACAGTGCGACAGAATGACAGCAACAGGACAGGACACAGATAGTAAAAAAATAAATAAAATAAATACTGTACAAATATACCAAGTAGCACAAACACAATTCAGTATGTACAGGTATGTTAGGTGCAAATTTGATATGTAATAAGTATGTGTGTAAAATAAACATAAAAAGTATGATAGTGTTGTGTGTTCATGAGATGGATTGCCTGAGGGAAGAAACTATTCCTATGTCTGGTCATTCTGGTGCTCAGAGCTCTGTAGCGTCGACCAAATGGCAAAAGTTCAAAGAGGGAGTGTGCTGGGGTCCAGAGTGATTTTACCAGCCCTTTTGCACACTCTGGATAAGTACTGTTCTTGGAGAGTGGGGAGTGTTGTACCAATGATTCGCTCAGCAGTCAGGGCTACCCTCTGTAGTCTTTTGAGGTCAGATTTGGTAGCTGAGCTGAACCAGACAGTTATTGAAGTGCAGAGGATGGATTCAATGATGGCAGAGTAGAACTGTTTCAGCAAGTCCTGTGGCAGATTGAACTTCCTCAGCTGGCGAAGGAAGTACAACCTCTGCTGGGCCTTTTTCACAATAGAGTCAATGTGAATGTCCCACTTCAGGTCCTGAGAAATTGTGGTGCCCAGGAACCTGAATGACTGAATGAGTCCACAAACAGGATCCTCACATAAGTCCCTGGTCTGTCTAGGTGTTGCAGTGTAAATACACTGTAACAAGGACACCTTAAAATAAAGTGTAACCATAACATTTTACATATTGTAAATAATAAATGCATTAAAATGGAAAACAATTTTGGTCCCACTTTAGATTAGGTGGCTTTACTAGGTACATTTAAATTAATCATTTGATACAACTTATTATGTACATGCATGCTTTTACACTGTACTAACATTTAAAAAATAACAGCATGTAATTACATCTGTAATTAATTTCTGTAATTACATTTCGTTATACTGTTGACCCATCCCTTACACCTTAACCTGACCTTAAACCTACCCATACCACCAAACTTGTCCCTTACCTTATACATATCCCACCTCAATAGCAGCCAAAGTGTTTTGCAAAAAAAAAATGACACACAATAAATACATTGTACTTACATCAAAAAACAAGCACATAGTAGTTAAGACCACCTAATATAAAGTGGGACCACAAATTTAAAGGGGTCATATGATGCGATTTCAAGTTTGCCTTTCTCTTTGGAGTGTTACAAGCTGATTGTGCATAGTCCCTGAAGTTGCAAAGACTAAAGTCTCAAAACCAAAGAGATATTCTTTATCAAAGTTAAGACTCTGCCACGCCCCCCTAAAACGGCCCATTCAAACATGCCCCCACATGTCTAAGTCACAATGTGGAAATATTTGCATAATGCCGCCCAAATGTTCACGCAAAGAGAAAAGGCGTGGTTTCAGTAACCAAAGTAGTGTTGATGCAGCCATGACAGGGAGACGCTGTGTGTTTCTAGGCGAAAGCAAAAGCACTTTATTTGGCCTTCCAAAAGTAGATGGTCATATGATGTTGTTAAAAAGAACAATATTTTGTGTATTTGGTGTAATGCAATGTGTTCATGTGGTTTAAAGTTAAAAAAACACATTATTTTCCACATACTGTACATTATTGTTACTCCTCTATGCCCTGCCTTTCTGAAACACTTCGATTTTTACAAAGCTCATCTTTTTGAGAAGTGAGGCGTGCTCTGATTGGCCAGCTGCGTTGTGATTGGCCGAATACCTCAAGCGTGTGACGGAAATGTTACGCCCCTCACCGTATTGTGATGGAGTTTCCTAACGCCGACGAGACTAAAACAATAAAACCCATTACAAACGAAGCATTTGGTGCATCCAGTGGGGACATAATTACTGATTATAATGACTTATACTGTCATTTACACGTCGCGTTGCATCGCGCCGCATTGCATCGCGCTGCATTGCATCGCGCCACATAAACATTATCATGTCTGCATTTGTGATCGGAGAAACGACAAACAACAAGAGCTACTCTACACTGCTCAAAACTCGAGTTTGAATCGTCAGTAGCAGAAATTTACTTACAGGCTGTGAGTCAGAAGCGTCAGACTGTCCTTGCAAAGTTGGAATTGCCCCACTTTATAGAAACAGGCTTTGAGCACAGCTGGCTTTGTAGGCTACTCTTCAGGTTCAGGAAATAGTCCTCCGTAGAATATGCTGCACACACTCGAATATGTTGCATTGCTCTGGAACAGTGTTGTAAATACAACTTAATCATACATTTCTAGTTCAGTCAGGACCACTCTGTTCGATGTCAGAATATTGTAGAGGTCCTGAACTTTATGTTTGGCGGCAGGCTTCGCTCTGAAGGGTTCAGTTCTGAGCTATCCACAGGCAAACCTCACTGAGGTTTGAACCCCCCTTAAGGGAGTGCACTCTCTGGATGGTTAGGAGAGGTCGTATGCCTTAATATTTAAACAGAGTAACTTCTTACTCTGCAGAGATTTCATCATTATCAGATCAGGTCACGTGTTGGCACGATGGGTAACAAGATATTCCATGGCCATATTATCCACATCTTCCCAATGGATGCCGATGTCTTCCAGGTCTTCTTGGAAAGCCTCTATGTCTCCATTGATCTTTTTATTCGGCTGTTGATTCAGCCTATGTCCCTCCATCAGTATCCACTATGCTCACAAGGTTGATGAACTACTGCGCTTCCTCAATCAGATGTCCTCGAACCATCAGTGGACTTTGGTCTGTGTACCTCCTACTCTCATTGATTGGTCTTCTCTGTTCAACTTCCCGCCCTCTGCATTCAGGCTGATTGTCTCTTAGCGAATACTCTCGTCTCAGCTGGTAAAGATAGTGTATTTCAATTATGATCAGGAAGCTGATCTCTGATAAGACAACAGTTGAGGATAAACTAGAATTGATGTATATCAGACATAATGTTGAATAACTCCATGAGAAGAAGAAATAGTGCTTGAGTAATATTTCCCCAAACAAAATGAAGTACAGAGTAAGCTGCTTGAAGCTAGGCAACATTGTCTCCTTAACGTAGGCATACAGGGACTGAAGATGATGTTGTGCTAGCATGAATAGCATTATCACACTATTGTTAAATGAGCGATTTTAGAATAATTTCAATGTAGCTATGCCAACCTGCGGCCCTAGAGAAATGGTGTGAAGATGAAAGGCTAAATATGTGTAATTGACCCTCTTAGTAAGTTGAAATCAGACAACAGCACAGTTGAATGAAGTCACATGCAGCCAGTGGAATGTCCGTGCCATCAAAGTCCCTTCTAGGCGAGTCACTTCACGCGAATCAGTCCTTGAAATGCCGTGAAGTTAGGCAGCGCAGCTCCTCTCTCCTTGAACAGAGAAACACCACTCCATCAAAGGTTATCACCAAGTCTCTGACTAAACATCATCATTAAAATCGGCAATGAAATCTGACAATGACCATCTCATAATGTTCTAAACACATGAATACCGAATTGCGTTTTCTCTGTTATGCACTGTCCTAAATGCGCGTCTCAGAGCACCGACTGCCTCCACAGCAACTGGAGCCTCCAATATGCAGCCGAAGCTACTTAATCCATCAGCAAATGGCTCATAATTTAGAAGGCGGGACCTATCAGGCACTCTGCGTGCTGCACTTCCTCCCATCAGTGCAAGTTATGCAACTTATTGCTAGATAACAACTTCCAGGCGACTTCTCCAAGTGCCTAGCGACAAGCAATGTCTTATGTATATAGAGATTGTCAGACAACATCTGGATTATAAATCAGAATTTAAAAGAGCATTTCAGTTACTATTTCAAACTGTCTGACAACAAAAGAATTATGGACTGTTTATGCAATATGGCTGTATTGAATACATTACTGTATGTGAGCACAGAGAGTAGCAGAGAAGTGAACAAAATGCTGACACTAGGTAGAATGCAATGCAGGTAATGGATATGCTAAAAGGCATATTATGTCATCTAGAGATATTTAGCGGCTCAAACAGGCTTGAGCTACTCACTGAAAATAGCCAAAGTGCCTTTAAGGTAAGTCATGTCACTCGGCGGCCATCTTTGAAACACCTCTTGGGCATGTAAGTGCAGCAACTATCTCTTTAAATGGGGAAACATCAAATTCTCCAAACTGATCACCAAGCCTATGATTAAATTAATATTTGAAATCACCAATGAAATCTGACAACAACTGACAACAATGATACTTTTCCCATAACACCAAGTGTATTAAGCATGTTGACGATAGCCAGTGTTGGGTGTAACGCGTTACTAAGTAACGCGTTACTGTAATTAAATTACTTATCCACTGAAAAAGTAAAGTAAGGGATTACTGTTCATTTTTAGGTAATTTAATTACAGTTACTTATAAAGTACTTGCGTTACATACAGTAAATAATTTCAACAGTTCTAAAAGCAATATTGAATTTGAAATCTAAATTTACCGTCTAAAGATATTGAATGCAGCCGCTTTAACCCTCCGTGTGCGGGTGCGTTCACTTTCAGATTTTCCTGATTCACAGAGAAACCTTAAATGCTCAAATCAGGGCCGGCACCAAGAGGGGGCATTCGCGGGCAGAGTTACGGTGCCCCCCACTTTCCATCCTCTCCCCTTCATGCTGAACGTGATCGTTTCGAAAGCGAAAGTGAAACCGGTAAAACAGCGCACATAAGAAAGCGATTGCACGCTTTAGCGAGCGTCAGAAACTGCACGCAATCACAGATTGCACGCTTCCCATCCCACCCCGAACCCCCACCACCACCACCCGCCACACACACACACAAAACGTGATTTGTGCCCCCCCCCCCCCCCCCCCCCCCCCCCCCCAGAAATTAAAATGCCCCTCTGATGGAGGTGCCCTGGCGCCGGCTCTGACTCAGATACATATAAGACTAAAATCAATAGAATCTAAAAATCTTGAAGTTTCTACTTGACACTTGAAGGAATTCAAATTAAAAACTAATGTTTCTGATTATGCAATCCGTATGAAACTAAAGCAAGGTACAGTCTTTCCCGTGTCTGAGCTCATTATATGCAGTCACCTGTGCGCATATGCCCTCACCTAGATACAAAAAAAAGTAAAATATTAAGAAAAAATCATTCATCATTTTTGAAAGAAGACCTGCTATGAGAAATTTACCTCATAAGAACAGCGCGATCTGACATTATGCAGCAGAGAAGATCATTTCTGTAATTTATTCTTTCCTACATAGTTAACGTGTTATTTTGACATAAACCTGTACAGATTTTACTAGTTGGGCTTTTCCTGAACATCTTGCCAAACTGAAATGTATTGTTTAACTTTTAAGCCTTTTTGTTATTCAGATATTTTGCAGAGTATTTCTATTTGTTAACCAAAGGTGGTTACATTTTTTTCATAAAAATGTTTAAGTATTACAGTTGTTTTAAAGCTAAAAGGCTAAACTATTCTATGTTTGACTCGAATTGAAAGAATATAGAGTTTAATTTCTATTAAGGTTTATAGGGATTTTAAGATGTAGCCTAATTAGCGATTTGAATAATTAAGTTACTTATTGAGTAACTAAGTTACTTTTCAGATAGAGTAATTAGTAAAGTAATTTAAATACAATATTTAATTGATTCCAAACAAGCTATGGCCAATGAGATCAGAAGACTATAGCGACAATGTGTAATGAGCAATTAAGTTTAGCAACACAACAGCGTGTTGCCAATACCTGATAACTGCATGAGTATGAAAAGAAACTTGGCTTAGCTTCATGAAGACACGTTCGGATGATTGGAGAGTGAAGTATATCCACATCTGTTGAGGATGCTTATCTTCTTTATAATGTACAATTCCTTATGCAGTGAAGTCCGATCTCGACTGAATTGTTCTTGAGTTCCGAATCAAGCCGCTTTACGTTATACTGGGCGATGCGGTGAATCGTGTGTTCAAAACATGACTGGATCTGAAGCGATAACTGTACGGTCAACATCCTTTAAATTCGTTTGAAGCTGTCCTGAGTGAGTGTTTGGGATGAACTAGAAGACTGTTAAGCGAGTATCTGTGCAACGGATTAGCGCTTTGAAGCTGTCTTGAGCGTAAAAGCGAGTGTCTGTGCGGCAGAACTCGAGGCTGACTAAGTGAATCTCTGTGCGACAGAACTCAATGCTGACTAAGTGCATGTCTGTGCGACAGACGATGGCAAGTGTGAAAATGGATGATCTTATATATCTTATTAATTGTAGTGGGAGGACTTACAATCAGCTGAGCGTCAGCTGATGCTGCAGTCACGCCATGGTCTGCCTGAACTACGCTTGAGCTCCATTGCTCCAACGTATTGTGCTCCTTTTGACGCGATTGACCCGGGTTCGAATCCACCTTTTGGCAAACTTTTTTTCAGCCTTTTCAAATTCCAAATCACATCAGAAAAGCATTTATTTTCAATAAAAATTAAGGAAATAATAAAAAAGTTGAAAATAAAGTAACAGGTATGGTTAGGGTAGGTGTATGTAGGGCTTTATTTACTGGCGTACATTTAATAAATTGAATTAAAATTATAATTTACACTGAATAAGTTATTATTGCATACTGTTTTATAACGTACTACAATACTGAGGTGCAGATAATTGCCACTATTTGAAATAAGTAGTATAAATATCAGAAGTAGTATGAATAGCAGAAAATCCTGCTATTTTAACATAGTGTAAATAGCATCCATTGCTAAGAAAATACGCTATTTTCACAGTGTAAATAGCATCTATTGCTATTTGCAGTTAGTGTAAATAGCCTCTATCGCTATTTACACTTAGTGCAAATAGACGCTGCCATTTTAAATTGTAATTATTTTTCACAATATTATACAATCTTGAACAGTAGTGTATGTATATGCAAATAATTTGAATTAATTTAGTCAAATTAATTTGCAGATCAAAACTGCTTATAGAGTGCTACTTGCTGTAGTTCGCTTTCCTACACTGTTGATTTGATTTAGTTGTTACCCTGTAAATCACAGACTTACATTTAAATAGATTCAGGTGGACTAGTTTTTACTGTCAACCACTTGGTTAATCCAGTTTATTTGACTCAGCTAAAATAGGTGATGAATTGAGAATTTATCTCTTTTTATCTCTTCGGAGTGTGTGGGAGTGTTGGTCGGTTAACTTTAGTAGTCCTTTGAGATGTTGCTTGTTCTTTAGTCTGGCAAATACCTTAAAGAAGTTGGCTTTAGGGGCTCTCTGTGAGTCTTCCCTCGCTCTCTCCTGGGCAGGGCCCCAGCGACATTGTGGCAGGATAGACCCGCTGTGGCACATCATGCGACACTGGACTAACTGAAAAGGAGCAGCAAACCCCATAAAGTCCTTCTCATGGCTCTCAGGACAGTTTGAGAGTGGCCTCCTAAACAAGAGTGGGAATATGGAAATATTTGGGCAGGTTTTGCTCTTGAAAGCACACCTCTGTCTCCTGGTGAATTCGCAGCAATCGCTTGTGACCCTTGAAAATTGCCCCTGAACCGGAATAAACCATGACCCAGTTTGAAAAGCTGCATCGTCTCAGGAGGACGAAGAAAATGTTGATGTGAACTTTGACCTTTCTGTGTTGATATTGGACAACTGCCAGTTGGCAGTTTCTCAGGCACTAGGGCCGTGTACATGCGTGTGTATTTGTGTGGGAGTGTGTAAGTTTGTATGTGTGGGTGTGTGTCAGGGGATTGCGTGGGTATATATTTTACAGCTCCGAGGCAGTTTTTGGACCGGGATTGTGTGAGACAGTCTCCCTGTGTGTTTTTGTAGGAGTTACCCGAATGTAGAGTTAGATATATGATAAAGCAGAAATGTTAACCAAATGGAGCACTGTAGAAAAACAACAATCACGGGGCCACAAGCTTTTAAGCTGAGAGATAAATCACTAAACAAGTGAAAAAAGGGTTTTGTAGCTAAAATGTGATGCTATTTGTCAGAAAACCTTTTTGAATTGATCTGGACTCGCAGACTAGTTGGAGACATTTTGACGAAGAGCATGGCAGCTTCCAGGCTCTGCGCTTTTGACCTAATCCCCATTCCTTTTTGCTTCAAAGGTCTTGTCAAACATGATTGCCACTGATATGCTTGTTTTGTTAGAGTGAAAATGGTGCACTGTCTTTGACTCAGTGTTTAGGGTTTGTTTTCTTGCCTACATAAAGCTGCTAAGCCTAGCAGTGGTCACGAGTGGAGCTGAGCCAGTGAGGTTGGATCTGTCAGCTGTCTGTGAGTCGTAAAAGTGATTGACGCTCCAGAGAATAATTCCTCAAAGTAGGGATCATCCCAGAGTCCTCACTACATTTAATTAAGTGTCCTTTATCTTTTTCCATATTTCTTTCTTTTCCATTTGACTGTGGGTTTTCTCTTTCTTTTTTGACTGTGGGAACAGAAGAGCAATCTTCCTAGAAGGTATTTTATCATTTGCTTGCCATTTAATTTAGGCGTGACATCTAAGCAGCTTAGTTCTACTTGTCTTGTTCCAAAATGAATAGTTTAAAAATGAAAATTCTGTCATTTGCTTAGTGTTGTTGTGTTTTTCCTAACCCATATTAGTTTCTTCTGTGGAACACAGGAGGAGAAATTTTTAATAATGTTCTGGTTGCTCTTTTCCATGCAATTAAAATGAATGGAGACTGGAACTTTCAAGCTTCACAAAAGTGTTAAAAATGAACGCTATGGCAACATTCTGTACCTTAAAACAAAATAAATCTGCATAATTTTTATTTTATTTTTAGAATTAGGTTTTACTGGAGTACCACAAATAAATTTTCAGTTTTTTTTTTACACACACACACAAACACACACACATCAGCAATTCAAAACTCAGTGCCACACTCAGTGTCAGAGCCTACAGGTTTTCACCAGCGTATTGATTGCTTTTTCATGAAATGGATAATTTTTTTTATTTGTTATTTAAAAGCAGTGTCATTTTTTAGTCACTGACTCAATGATCCATTTGCAGCAGTTAACAGCCCATTAAAAGCTCATTGGAGGTGAAGACTATTAGAGAATAACAACCTCACTTTCACTCTGTTGGTTACAGAAAGCTGTTGAATGGCTTCAGAAGACTTTTATAACACTTGGTGTGATGGTGTATTTACATGCTTTTTGAAGTTTGAATGCTTCAGTCCCCATTCAATCAGTCCCCAACAACCAAGAGTCTTCAGAATTTTTCCATTTGTGTTTAACAGAAGAAAGGTTCTGGAACAACATGACGGTGAATAAATAAGAACAGATTTAAAATTACTGGAGCTCTATTCCTCTCTAGAAAGATCTAATATCTTTCTGATAGCTGTTATTCTGTCACGTCACACAACAGTTTTACTTTTTAGTGGAAACAGGCATGGTTCCTAAATAAGTCGTTGTGTTAACCACTATTTTATTAGCATCCCATTCATGTGGCTTCTTTCTTTTTGTAGTGTATAGTTTAATTTTAAAAGTGCATATGTTTTATACTTGTTCACTTGTTTGTTTACATCCATCGCTGTGGAAGGTGATTGTAAATTCCAAGCTCAATTGATGCAATATTGCGCATGTGAACATGTGTTTGTGTTTGTATTTTGCATGTGAACACTGCCTGTGTCCCGTTTTTACCTCCCAGTAGGTCTTCTCCACAGCAGCTGTGGCTGTGGTCAAACAGTGCTCCATGGTGATGGTTGTTGGTTTGTGCCTGGGGGCTGCAGTGGGGTCTCTGAGCTGGGGAGCTTCACAGCTCTCTGATTCTTGGCCAGCATTGTGTAATCACTCACAGTGGCGCTGCAAAAACAGCTTTCACAATCAGCTGGATGTCTCTCAGCGGGCCAGCACTCCAGCAGGGACAGGGAGAAGGGCATATTAGTAGAGGACAGCAAGGCTCAAGGGACGGTGTGCTTTGTTTATATGCTTGAGTTTGCATGAATGTTTGTGTAGGCATTAGTTAATTGGCATGTGTGTGAGATAGAACTGAAGTTAGCACGAGTAAGTATGGGGGAGTTTGTTTAGGTGTGAGCGTGTATGTGTATATATATATATATATATATATATGTAGAGGAACTGTATGTCCTTTCCAGCTGTGTTTGGGAATCTGACAGATTATTCACTGCATTAATTCCCTTTATTAAGCCTCTGAGTCCAGGCCAGGCCAGTGAGAAGCGCTCACAGCTGTAAACCCCTCAATGCCACAGCATATGGCTGACTTAGTCTGTCTTCTTTTTATGGGTGATACTGCAGGAGTACGAGATTTTTTTCCCCACTTCTATTGTGCTTGTGAATTTGTACACACATGCAAGTTTATGTGCTTGTGTGTATATAAATATTTTTATATTTCTCATGTATTTGTGTGTATACAGTATTGTATATGCAGGTGTGATTTACCCTGTATCTGGTATATGCTCTTTAAAGTTTATTGTTGTTAGTTTTGATTTCCTCATTAAAAAGTTTATCATAGCTAACTGAAAATAGGTTATAAGAAGTAATAAAAAATAAAACAATTGATAAGTAATTACATAATTATGTAAATGATGAAACAATTACATGAATAAAAAAATAGTTAATTCTGCACTCTTGTTATTTATATGATGTGGCATCCATGCCAATCTGTGTGAAGTCTAAGACCACTGTCATGTCAGCCAGTGCGACAGAAAGCATAAATGAATCTGGCAACTGTTGTTTTATTTGTCTGAGTGGTAGAAAAATGAGTGTCAGAGGTGAGTGTGGTCTTTCAGCCTGTAAGCATGAAAAACGGGTTGCTTATTTTGTTTTTTGTCAGACCAGGTCACTTATTTTGCAGAGTGCAGCCTTAAAAATTAAACATCTTTAATCATTTACTGACCCTTAAATCATTCCAAATCCCTGGATTTACTTTCTTCTGTGGAACACAGAAGTGTGCACCACAGAAAAACATCATACAGGTTTGGAACAACATGAGGGTGAGTAAATAGTGAAAGGATTTTCATCAGAATTTTAAAGAGACAATTCATCTAAAAATGAAACAAATCTGTCATCATTTACTTTTATTTGATTCAAAATCTCTAGGATATTTTTTATGTATAATATGTTATGTTCTACAGAAGAAAGTAATACAAGTTTGTATGGAAACCCGTTTTCGCCACCGAATAGAAAATAAAAAAAGGTATTTGCAAGTTTTTAATCGCACAATTCTGACTTTTTTCTCACAATTGCGAGTTCACATCTTGCAGTTCTGATTTTATTCTCACAATTACGTGATATAAACTCACAATTGCGAATTATTAAGTCAGAATTGTGAGATAAAAACAGTAACACTTTATTTTAAGGTGTCATAATACAGAGTAATTACCTAATTAAGTACTTAGTAGTAGCCGTTGTACTTACATTAAACAAAATGTCCTTACCATGTAACTAAGTTATGGAACAGCCTGTAATTACAGTTCGTAATTATGTAGATATAATAGGCAGCTACTATTACACATATGTAACGGACCGAGTCTGTTACACAGCTACTTTTACACTTAAGTACAATCTTGATACACTTTATTTTAAGTAGCTTAAGCCTGTGTAATATTATGTAATTGTAATGTAATTAGAAAGGTATTACATGTTTTTAAGCTGTGTACTGGTTGGTTAAATCAAACTAAAGTGCAGCTGGATGAGGTGTACAGTATAGATACACATGAAGTACACTTAAGTACAATCTTGATACACTTTATTTTAAGTAGATGATGCCTGTGTAATATTATGTAATTGTAATGTAATTAGAAAGGTATTACATGTAAGCTGTGTACTGGTGGGTAAAATCAAACTAAGGTGCAGCTGGATGAGGTGTACAGTATAGATACACATGAAGTACACTTAAGTACAATCTTGATTAACTTTATTTTAAGTAGCTTGTGTCTGTGCACGTACATTTCTAATGACGTTGTATAAAGTCTGCAACGCATATGTAACAATCTTTTGGTTACATAAGTAGCTGTGTAACAGACCCGATTTGTTACATATGTGTAATAGTAGCTGCCTATTACATGTACATAATTACAAACTGTAAGTACTGAGAATTATGAGATATAAACTCACAATTGCAAGTAGTAAAGTCAGAATTGCGAGATATAAACTGGCAATTCTTTTTTTCTCAGAATTGCGTGATATAAACTGTTATAAAGTCATAATTGCAAGATATAAAGTGGAAATTCTGACTTTTTTTCTCAGAATTACGTGATATATACTCACGGTTATGAGTTATAAAGTCAGAATTGCCAGAAAAAAAGATTTTCTCAGAATTGCGAGTATATATCAAAAAACGTCAGTATTGCAAGATGTAAATTCGCAATTGTGAGATAAAAAGTCACAATTACCTTTTTTATTTTTAATTCAGTGGTGCAAATGGACTTCTGTAGGTTTGGAATGACATGTGCGTAGTTGACGTATCAATGTGTCATAAGGTGTGACAGCAAAAATGTAAAATAAAATAACATTGAAGATAAACCTCTCTCATGCTATTTGTAACTCTAAGAACGAAGACACATTTTTCTCATATTAGTTTTTTTTTTCAACATTTCTGCTATGTCACACCATAGGACACAGTCAAATTTTTATTTGTCAACTAACCATGTTCACCCAAAAATGTAAATTCTGTCATTAATTTACTCACCCTCGTGTCGTTCCAAACCTGTAAGACCTTCGTTCATCTTGGGAACACAAATTCCATGGACAGTTGCATTGCTGTCTATGCATGGTCAGAAAGCTCTCGGATTTCATCAAAAATATCTTAATTTGTGTTTCGAAGATGAATGAAGGTCTTGAGGGTTTGGAATGACACAAGGGTGAGTAATGACAGAATTTTCATTTTTGGGTGAGCTAGATGATAACAGAGCTTCAATTTTCAACTAACGTGAGAAAACTTCATTTTCTTGTAAATGCTTTAACCTCTGATTAAAGGAAACCAATCTCTGACAAACCAGCAATTTATAGTAATGTCAGTAATAATCCTCCTAATCTAAATTGAAAATTTTAATGTTTTGATATTAATTAAGCATAGCTGACAGAGTCAATTTCAGTGAATATTCTGCAAAGTTGGAACCCCAGGAATCTTGACGGAAAATGAACATGATTCTAAATATGTTTTCTCTCATATTAGAGGATCAATCCACTCTTATGACCACATGGAGGGAGAAGCCGAACATTCTTGGCCCTTGTGCAAAGAGCTTTCAGTGGCCTTGAAAATGTTCTCCTGTTGGCAGATGAATCAAAGTGCTGCCATTCCTTGATGTATTGTGAAATATTTATCAAACGAGACAATACAAGGAGTGGCACAAATCATAAATATTAAGTAATATAAAAAAATGCTAACTCAAAACACATTTTAGAGAGAGGGCAACATGGGGCCTCTCACCATAAAAAAAGACACTGAATCCGGGGAATAGATGCATTAAAAAACTGTGGCAATATAAACCATGCATCCGTTTTTTTGCAATGTCGCATGTTGCTCGCTATTGTAAAATGTCAGTAGGTGACCTTAAATGAAAGGCGAGCATTTGGGATGGGGCCCCTCCTGCATTAGTGGCATTCAGAGGCCATTCTGAATGCCTGTTCTGCTGAGGACTGTAAGAACTACAGATACAATGTCTGGTCAGTGGATAGAGTAGGATGGTGTGGTGTGTAAGCCTTGGTCACATTTCTCTCTGACACAGATGTCATCAAACAATGAGTGCAAATGGATGTGAGGAGTTTAAAACCCATTCTTCTGATCATGTTAAACTGTAATTTTTCTAGGTTAAAAGAAAAATAAATGTAAAAAACAGCTTTTCTGTACATCAGCAGTCCTTGATGGACTGTCAAGCTCAAAAAAGGACAAAAACTCAACATAAAAGTGCAATGAAAGCAGTCCATAGTCCACTTGTGCATTATATTCCAAGTCTTATGAAGCCATACGATAGCTTTGTTTGAGGAAACCTAAACTCTACTGAACTCATAGCTCTCAAATCATATATAGCGTCCATGATGCAGGTTAGAACTCTTACACTCTTAAAAATAAAGGTGCTTCACGATGCCATAGAAGAACCTTTTTGTCTAAATGGTTCCATAAAGAACCTTTAACATCTGAAGAACCTTTGTTTCACAAAAGTTTCTTTGTAGCGAAAGAATGTTCCTCAGATTATAAAAAGGTAAGAAAGAGATGGTTCTTTAAAGAACCTTTGACTGAATGGTTCTTTGTGGGACCAAAAATGGTTCTTCAATGGCATCGTTGTGAAGAACCTTTCAAGCACCTTTATTTTTAAGAGTGTACATCAAGCATCATTGGTTCTCCCATGTTGTCACCAAACAAAAGACTTATGTTTAATGTCATATTATTTTACAGGATACAGTACAGTACAGCTACAGGATGATTATTATTGAATAACAACATACATTTTAGTCTTGCATATTTGCCATATAAATATCAGCAACTGCACCAAATTGCTTTTTTATGCTTAGTTTTTGTCTCTGAATAGAATTTATTTTTTTTATTTTTTTCAGGGCCATAAAAACCTGATGATTTTGTCAAAAGTTTCAATAAACCGCTTCATTAAAATGTATATTGTTTATAAAAAATATTAAATAATTTTAAAACCCAGGCTTTACAGAGTTTTTAATATATACAACGCTTGTATAAAATCTATATCATGTCTGCAATCACGTTGATATTCAGGTAAAAACAGCTCTCTTGCTTGTGTGAAATTGTGTAACTATATAATATGATATAATATGAACTGCCGGTTCTCTCTCTACCTCGCTCTAAAAATACATGCAGAAGGTCACGTAACCCTGCCAACCTGCGCACTATCTCTACATCTTCCACTGCACCTCTTTCTTTCTCTGTAGGTCTTTGGAATTGCCAGTCAGCTGTCAACAAAGCCGACTTCATTTCTGCATTTTCCTTACATTCCACACTCAGCATCCTGGGCTTGACTGAGACCTGGATCCGTCCAGAAGACACGGCAACCCCAGCTGCTCTCTCTCACAATTTCTCTTTCTCTCACACCCCTAGGCAAGTTGGCCGGGGTGGGGGCACTGGCTTGCTCATTTCTAACAATTGGACATACTCTACCCACTCTCCCCTAGGCAATCTCAACTCATTTGAATTGCATGCTGTTACTGTGACAGCTCCTATAAGACTCCAGATTGTGGTAATCTATCGTCCGCCGGGCCAAATACCACCAACCTTCCTAGACGAGCTGGACGGACTGCTGTCGTCTTTCATGGAGGATGGCACTGCACTCTTAGTCTTCGGCGATTTCAACATTCACCTAGACAGGCCTTATGCTACAGACTTCCAGTCACTCCTAGCTTCATTTGATCTCAAACGCCTCACCACTACTAGCACGCACAAATCAGGTAACCAACTCGACTTAATTTACACACGCAATTGTTCTACAGATAACATTCTGGTACAACCACTACATATCTCTGACCATTTCTTCATTACATTTACTTTACATTTTGCTACCCAGGTGCCACCATCTCCCTTACCGGTTACTTTCAAACGCAACCTACGCTCCCTTTCCCCCTCCCTTCTTTCCTCTGTAGTATCCTCCTCTCTTCCCTCGCCTACCCATTTCTCTTCTCTGGATGTAAATGCAGCCACTGACACTTTATGCACTACCTTAACCTCTTGTCTAGACGACATCTGTCCTCTCTCCTCTAAGCCAGCACGGGCTGCTCCTTCTAACCCCTGGTTATCCGATGTTCTTCGAGAGAATCGGACCAAACTCAGAGCGGCAGAGAGAAAATGGCGGAAATCAAACGATCCGTCGGACCTGAGTAGGTATCAGTCTTTGCTTTCATCTTTCTCTACTGAAGTCCACACTGCCAAATCCTCACATTTCCACAACAAGATCACCAGCGCTCCAGACATGCGTAATCTCTTCAGAACATTTAATTCTCTCCTTTGTCCCCCTCCTCCACCTCCCACCTCTTTGATAACCGCTGATGACTTTGCCTCTTTTTTCACAGACAAAACTAGAACAATCAGCAACCAGTTCTCAACTCCACAGGACCTCCAGTCAACCACATCCACCGCTCTAGCTCCCATCTTCTCCTTCTGTCCCCTCACCGAGGCAGAAGTATCCAAACTTCTCCTCTCCAGCCATCCTACAACATGTCCTCTCGACCCGATCCCCTCACACCTTCTCCAAACAATCTCTCCCACACTCTTACCGGCACTCACACACATTATCAACTCATCTCTCCTCACAGGGATCTTCCCCACAGCATTCAAGCAGGCTCGGGTAACCCCACTGATCAAAAAACCTATATTAAATGCTTCTCTTTTAGATAACTACAGACCTGTCTCTCTCCTTCCATTCATAGGGAAAACACTCGAACGAGTTGTCTTCAACCAGCTCTCGCGGTTTCTTTCACAGTACAACAAACTGGATGCTAAACAGTCAGGTTTCAGGAGTGGCCATTCAACAGAGACTGCGCTACTCTCAGTCACTGAAGCCCTGCGAACTGCAAAGGCTGATTCCAAATCGTCAGTCCTCATTCTGCTGGATCTCTCTGCTGCTTTTGACACTGTCAATCATCAAATTCTCCTGTCTACACTCTCATCACTGGGCATCACTGGGATTCCACTTCGCTGGTTTGAATCCTATCTCACCGGTAGATCCTTCAGGGTGACCTGGGGAGGGGAGGTATCCAAACCACATCAACTGGTCACTGGAGTTCCTCAGGGATCGGTTCTTGGACCCCTCCTCTTCTCCACATATACTACATCGCTGGGTCCCATTATACATGCACATGGCTTCTCCTATCACTGCTACGCCGATGACACACAGCTCTATCTCTCTTTTCAACCAGATGACCCAACGGTAGCTGCACGGATCTCAGGCTGCCTGGCGGACATCTCGGCATGGATGAAAGAACATCACCTACAGCTCAACCTGACAAAGACGGAACTTCTGGTCTTCCCTGCCACTCCGACTCTACGGCATGACTTCACGATTCAGCTCTGCTCATCAATGATTACCCCATCAACTTCGGTCAGAAATCTTGGTGTAATCTTTGATGACCAGCTGACCTTCAAAGAGCACATTGCAAAGACTGCTCGTTCCTGCAGGTTTGCACTACACAACATCAGAAAGATCAGGCCCTTTCTGACAGAGCATGCTGCGCAACTTCTTGTCCAGGCCCTTGTTGTTTCTAGACTGGACTACTGCAATGCTCTTCTGGCTGGTCTGCCATCAAACACAATCAAACCTCTACAAATGATTCAGAATGCAGCGGCACGACTGATCTTCAACGAGCCCAAAAGAGCGCATGTTACACCTCTCTTCATCTCCTTGCACTGGCTACCAGTGGCAGCTCGCATCCAGTTCAAGTCACTGATGCTTGCGTACAGAACTACCACAGGCTCAGCACCCTCCTACTTCCACTCACTATTACGAACTTACATCCCCTCCAGAAGTCTGAGATCTGCTAGTGAGCGACGCCTTGTGGTACCATCACAGAGAGGCTCAAAATCACTCTCCACCATTCCTGGCTGGTGGAATAATCTTCCCACCCCTATCCGGAATGCTGGATCCCTGGCAACCTTCAAGCAACAACTGAAAACTCATCTCTTTCGGCAGTACTTTACTTCATCCTAAACTCAAAAAAAAAAAAAAAAAAAAAAAACTTTGTCTCCACCTACTAGCTTGTACTTATTTGAACAATGACTGAGACTTGGTGTTATGAACACTTCCTCTGTCTGATTGCCTCTTCAAGATTAATCGCTTTTTGTATTCCCCAATTGTAAGTCGCTTTGGATAAAAGCGTCTGCCAAATGACTAAATGTAAATGTATGATGCAAATATAAAAGACAAAAACTCATGCAGGGGCATTATTTGCTCCAATATAGAATTTTGTTGGCATTATAACCGCATTCTAAGAGGCTACGATACACAGTGAATTTGTGGACTCTCAATGCGTATTTGTTTGTTTTTTGCAAAGTGAGGGACATACTCTTAACAGCTTGTACATCTTTAATACAAGTACAATATTATTGTAAATGACATACATTGCAAAGTTTAAACCGTTAAATAAAGAATGGTCATCCTGTGTTATGTGTTATAGTCACCTAGAGTCATACACCCCCATGAATGCTTGCCCTTGTTTGGTGTAAAGGAAAGATCTTACCCAGAATTTTAAAATGAATTTTCCTGTAAGTACATTGTATAAAGCTTTAATCTGAACAAAAGCATATGGCTAACACCCGTGTTTGAAAATTCATCACTTATACATACACCGCAAAGGCTGAGTGGCCTCTAGACACGTGTGACAGCATTCTCCCCATGGATCAGAGCCAAGCCTGTGGCGGCAGATTGGCTGCAACATGAGAGAGCGACCAGCTCTTGAATTTAATACCATCATAATGCTGGGTTTGTTTAGTGCCGCTAGCAAGAAGGATCCAGTATCGACACGCCATTGCATCATACATCAGCCCTGCTTCAAAACCCTCCTGTCTTTTTGATGCTGCTGGTAAAGTTTCCTTCAGTAGCAAATCTGAGATCATTTTTTGACATGGTTACTGTTAAGATTTGAATTGGAGAAGTTGGTTCTGGACAGTAATTAGAGGCAGGTTGATTTCAATCTCTCAAAGTTTGGTAAAAATAGAGATGCTATATATAATTTTTTGCATAGGGTAGTTCATGATTAGATTAGATTAGATTAGATTAGATTCAACTTTATTGTCATTGCACATGTAAGGTACAAGGCAACGAAATGCAGTTAGCATCTAACCAGAAGTGCAATAAGCAGAGGTACAGGATATACAGTGCCTACAATATGTTACATATGTACAGAAATATACAGATAAGGCAGTAGTACTATGGACATAATTTACAAGTTTTTAAATACTATCAGTATGATATACAGATGGGTGATATGCACATACTATACAGATGGGTTGTGCAGTAAATGTATGTACAGTAGTACTATGGACATAATTTACAAGTTTTTAAATACTATCAGTATGATATACAGATGGGTGATATGAACATACTATACAGATGGGTTGTGCAGTAAATGTATGTACACTATGAGCAAAAACTATGAAAATAATTACAAATGGATATGAATAAGCTATAAATTAAGATATATAAACACTAGTGCAATGAACATTGAAAGTGCATAGAAATAAAATTTACAGTACATAGTAATCAGTGTAGATTGGTTGTTTTTTTGTTTCGTTTTTTTAATCGATTTAATGATGGGGAGGGGTGAAGAGTTTGTAGTGGTGTGTGAGGGGGGTATCATTGGGCAGAGTTTAGTAGGGAAACAGCTGTAGGGAAAAAGCTGTTCCTGAGTCTGCTTGTCCTTGATCGGAGGCTCCTGAAGCGCCTCCCAGAGGGCAGCAAGTTAAACAGTCTATGGTCAGGGTGAGAGGAGTCCTTAAGAATGCCGCGAGCTCGACGTAAACAGCGTTTTCTCTGGACGTCCTCAATGGCAGGGAGTGGTGTCCCTGTGATGCGTTGGGCGGTTTTCACCACCCTCTGTAGTGCCTTGCGGTCAGCAGCTGAGCAGTTCCCATACCAGACTGTGATGCAGTTGGTCAGGATGCTTTCAATTGCACACCGGTAGAAGTTCCGCTGGATGATTGGAGACAGGTGGTTCTTCTTCAGTGTCCTAAGGAAGAAGAGGCGTTGGTGAGCCTTCTTGACTAGGCTGGATGTGTTGGTGGTCCAGGTCAGGTCCTCCGAGATGTGGGTTCCCAGGAACTTGAAGCTGGAGACACGTTCAACAACCATCCCGTTAATGTGGATGGGGTCATGCGTTCCACTTTTCTTCTTCCTGAAGTCCACAATGAGTTCCTTTGTCTTGCTGGTGTTGAGGAGCAGGCTATTGTCAGCACACCATGCAGCCAGGTGCTGTACCTCCTCCCTGTAGGCAGTCTCATCGTTGTCTCTGATGAGGCCAATCACTGTGGTGTCGTCAGCAAACTTGATGATGGAGTTGGATCCATGCACAGGCCTGCAGTCATGGGTGTAGAGGGAGTAGAGAAATGGGCTCAGCACACAGCCCTGTGGTACGCCGGTGTTGAGTGTGATGGTGGTGGAGCAGGTGAGGCCTGACCTAACATGCTGAGGTCTGTTGGTCAGAAAGTCCATAATCCAGCTGCAAAGGGAGGTGTTAACACCCAAGTCTCCAAGTTTAGTGGTCAGCTTGGAGGGAATGACGGTGTTGAATGCTGAGCTGAAATCAACAAATAATATCCGTGCATATGTGTTGTTGTTTTCCAGGTGTGTGAGTACCGAGTGCAGTACTGTGCCTACTGCATCCTCAGTGCTTCTATTGCTTCTATAGGCAAATTGGTGTGGGTCCAGTGTGGGTGGGAGGCAGTTCTTGAGGTGTGCCAGGACCAGTCGCTCAAAGCACTTCATAACAATGGGTGTGAGTGCTACGGGGCGGTAGTCATTCAGGCACGTTGGGGAGGAGTGTTTCGGCACTGGCACAATGGATGTCGACTTAAAGCATGTTGGCACCATTGCTTGGGTGAGTGACAGGTTGAAAATGTCTGTGAAGACCCCTGCGAGCTGCTCTGCACATGTCCTGAGCACACGTCCAGGAATGCCGTCGGGGCCAGCAGCCTTGTATGCGTTGATCCGGCTCAATGCTGTGCAGACATCTGTGGAGGTGAGTTTGAGGGTCTGATGGTCTCCTGAGAGTGTGATCTTGGTGGCTGTCTCCTTGTTGTTGTTGTCAAAGCGAGCATAAAAGTCATTTAGCTCGTTAAGGAAGGAGACGTCTGTGACCGTTGGAGTGGAGTTGCATGGCTTGTAGTCACTGATGACCTGGATGCCCTGCCACATGCGCCGGGGGTCAGAGTTGGAAAAATGCTCCTCTACCTTTAGCTTGTAGCAGTGCTTGGCCTTCTTGATGCCCCTCTTCAGGTTAGCCCTGGATATGCTGTAGGCCTGAGCGTCATCTGATCTGAAAGCAGTGTTGCGGGCTTTCAGCAAGAGCCGCACTTCCTTGTTCATCCATGGCTTCTGATTAGGGTACGTTGTGATCATCATCTTGGTCATGATCTTACCTGTCCATCAAGATACCAAATAAATCAATGTCATAACTATGTGTTAATTTGAAAATATAACTGGGATCCTAACCTCCAAAACCTGAGTCTGAATAAAAAGGTAACTGTGACTCTATATCTGAAAGTCACCTCTATATCTATATCAAGGTGACTTTAAATCTTGTAATTCTGACTTTGTTCTCATATTTGCAATCTGACTTTTATATTTATATGACCACATCTCAACTTTTTCTGCAAAATCAGACAATACACACTGTGAATATATCTTGCAGTTGTGATTTTTGTTTTGCATAATTGTGATTGTCTCACTGTCTTACAATATGAAAGTCACAATCTGACTTTAAATCTTGCAACTGTCTTTGTTTCTCATAATCGTAATTTTATATCTTACATTGTGACAGTCGTGATTTTGTTTCTGGCAATTTTGTCTTACAATTTATCATAATTGGGACATTGTGTCACAGTGTCACACTGTGTTCCGATGGAAATATCTCACATTGTTGCTTTATGTCTCACAATTGACTTTCTAATTTTTATTTTTTGGAAGCAAATGTATTTTATGGATGTGCATACTGAGATACATACACATTAGAGGTGTGCTGTGCTGGACTACTGACCCCCATAAGCTTTTAAGGCAGAACAATATGCTTGTTTGTAAGTGCCATTTTTTCATGACTTTGCATCAAACGCTTTTTGTGTTGTAGCAACAAATTGCATCTAATTGTGCCAAAATAGTTGAAAAGATACATAATCAATAGGGTAGTGCAGCTGTTTCCAAAGGAGCCTTTAAACACAGCTGCTGCTGCACCCAACATCCCCCCTCTCTCTTCTGACTCGTCCTCCACCCATGTTTTTCATTTTCTGTTCGCTTTCAAAAGCTGTCACCTTAACAACGGGCGATATAATAAGTCACTGTTCCCTTATGAGCCCTGAACCCCAAAACCGCCCAGAGCCGGGTGCTGGTTTGCCCCTCTTTGTAGTATATGGAATTAAAGCTCTCAGAACGACTGTTTGAAAATGTTTTATTAAGTTTTGCGAAGCCCTTGGATTCATTTGGGAACAGGGGGACTATTGTCCCTTGAATCTTGTAGAAGCTGCTGTTCAGCTTAGCAGCAGATGAGTGTTTTCAGTATGACCTGTAGTTGTGTGTATTACTTCTTTGCAAAACGGATGAAGGTGACTCTACTTCCACCTTTTACTCTCTACCCCACGCTCTCTCTTTTTCTTGCTTTGTTTGAATCAGCTGAGGCAGCATGTTGTTGTGTTGAGAGGAAACATGTGGTTTCTGTTAGTAGGGACTGGGTGTCTGGCACCATGATATGCACTGGGGGTTAAAGGAAGATGGGAGGGGTTGGTGGGGTAATGGGACATTGAGATTGAAGACCCCGTAGGAGGATGGGAATCAAGAGAGAAACACTCTGCCATTGTGACAGTCAGGCAACTTTCTCCTTTCTTTACATGCTACTTGTGTTTTTCAGTGAATAAATTGAAGAAAAATGTACTTGAGAAGCAAAAATGCGTAATATTAAGAGTTCAGAGAGACTGGGGCAAGTTGTCACAATTTTTACTGCAGTGAATATTTATGCAGTGAGTGGGTTTGAGGCATTTTCTCTAAAGGCACACAATTTAAAGTCTTGACTACAGAAAAAAAAAAAAAATTTTAAGTTTTTATCTTGCTCAAGATAAAAGGTAAAATTCATTGAACATGCACTGACCTTTAGCGGGGCATGTTGTCACAATGAAACCTACCATTAAACAGCCTTTTCTACGCTTTTCTGCAAAATGTAAAACATAAATCATGAAACAGCAAAAATGTAAAGACACCTTGCCTTAGTCTGATTCTCATTAAAAATACTTGTCGTTAGACTACTACAGTTTAACCTCACGTCTGGTCTCAGCTCGTGTATGCCAGTGTGCTCCAAAACAGTGACAACATGAGCATTTAGAAGATATAAGCATTCAAAGCTTGCAGTTCGTCACTTCCGCCAAAACGGCTCAACAATTTTTTTGACGTCACATAGTACTTCATCTTCTCATCAAATTTTCTGTCCAATCAAATGCTCTCTAGAATTCGAAGCACCCGCTCCCTACACTATAAATAGACGCTGAAGCCGCAGCTGAAATAGGTCACTTGTTCACAGAATTAGTATTTTCTGTACGGTGAATGGCACGTAGTGCACTATATAGGGGACAGGGAACGATTCAGACAGTGTAAATACTTGTTACTTCTTGCCTGATTGTATGCTAATGAGAATATATTGTATATGAAGCTTGTGACCTCTGTGACAACTAGGCACGGGTTCACCTATATTTTTATGTAGGTTTATTTTCATACAACAATTGTTTCATACATAAACTAAAAATATAAATTTAGTGCTGCCTATGCTTAAAACGAGAAGTAATTCAATGGTGTACACAAGCTAAACTTAATTCAAAGACAATAGTCTTTTGATATTTGAAGCCATTGTTCACTGTAAATGTCACTAAATCATGCTAATACAAATTGTGAACAGCCATAAAGGAACTAAAAGGTGATTAAGCAGTGCAATGTGTGCATATGTCTTTGCAGCTGGAGCAGATGCTGTTGCAGCAGTCAGGAGATTCAGACCAGCAGAGTGTGTATGGCGCAGAGCAGGGTTGGCTAAGAGAGGAAGGAAGATCATATAGACTGAAGCTCCAGGCCTTTCAGGAGAGCCAACACAGACAGGCTCAGCTGGTGCAGAAACTACAGGCAAAGGTCCATTGTCAGATGTGGTTTCATTCAACACATTTAATTTTTGTCAAAGATGGGAAAGAATCTTTGAGGGGGGAAATTATTTTGTAATTCTAGGGTATTTGCTTTTAGAATATACATATCAAAAAGAAACCATGAAGCTTTGGTATAGTTGGGAATGTGCTCCATCTTAAGTTGCAGAGTGAAAGTATTTGTCTGTGTCTGCAGTTGCTCCAGTATAAGAAGAGATGTGGAAATCTAGAACAGCAGGTGCTGGAGAAAACCTCAGAGTCAGAGAAGCTGAGGCTCTCGGTAAGTCTTACTGGAGAACTTCACAGCCTTTATGAATTAATGAATGAATGAATGAGGCATTTATATAGAACTTTATTGTGTATTGCTGTACACCCAAAGCGCTTTACAATCATATTGTGCAGCATCCACTTGGATGATGCGACGACAGCCACAGTACAATGGCCCAGTGCGCTGACCAGTGCGTTGGAGCTTTTGAATTTAAAGAAACCTATCCGCTCCTGTGGCTTTTGTTGTCTAATTGTTGTCAGGTGTTGCTGTATTTTGGTGTGTATAAACCTGCCTCTGTCCATGTATTTAGCTCCAGTCACACCTAGACTCTTCAGCACACCGTCTCCAGCGCTTTGAGCAGGAACACAGTATGGATGTCCAAAGTAAACTTGTACTGCTGGAGGATGAGCAGAAACGGTAAGAACAAGAGCGATATGCGCTTCTAAAAGCGAGAGGTGCAGCAAAACATGCCGGCGGGCAATGACTACAATGAGGGAGAATGGGTGAATCAGCGAAAGAGTATGTCAAGACTTGCTGTTTGGAACCAAAGGAGAATTTAACATTTTGGAAAATGAGAATGATAAACCTTGTGGGGAGTTTCTGTTTTATTTTTGTTTTTCCGTTTTTGCTTTGTAAGAAAATCCAGCTTAAGATGGTAGTTGTGTTTTGGAACATACTGGGCCTCATTTACGAAATGAACATACGACAGAAAATTGAGTGTACGGTCGTTTCTACGCAAAACTTGAAATTTATCGATATGGAAGTGAGCTGTGGCTACGATCAAATCACACGTCTGGTCTCAGCTTGTGTAAGCAAGTTTTTGAGTTACCTGAATTTGCGTGCAGCATAGAAAATCTGATGGAGAATTGTATAATAACAGCATTTTGTTCATTTAGATTATTTTCCTGACCGACAACCAAAGCTCATTAGTCGGTCATTAAAGGTCCCATGAAATCAAAATTGAAGTTTTTTGGGTGTTAGTATCAATATATTAGTCATCTGTATGCGAGTGTGCTCCAAAACAGTGACAAAATTAGCATTTAGAAGATATAAGCATTCAAAGCTTGCAGTTTGTCACTTCCGCCAAAACAGCTCAACAATTTTTTTGATGTCACATCGTACTTCATCTTCTCATCAAATTTTCTGTCCAATCAAATGCTCTCTAGAATTCGAAGCACCCGCTCCCTACACTATAAATAGACGCTGAAGCTGAAATAGGTCACTTGTTCACAGAATTAGTATTTTCTGTACGGTGAATGGCACGTAGTGCACTATAGGGGACAGGGAACGATTCAGACAGTGTAAATATGCTTTCCATTGAGGAAAAAAGAAGTCTGGTTTTGTGCTGTCACGCTAACCACCGCACCGCACACAAACAGTCTGCTCCGGTCCAGAGACACCATAGCACAGAGCGGATCACAAGCGCGAGTCGGCGCAGACCACAAAACGTATTGGACTTATTTGAATTCTACACAGAATGCTATATTTTATCGCTATATGGATGAGATTGTGGCTGTCATACCCTGTCAAATGCGGCTTTACGGAGCTAAATGGCTCTGAATGGCTTTAGTCCAAGCTGTGATATAAACGAACGCTATTGGCTATTTTAAAAAGGGGCAGGTCCTGTTTCAGTTAAAATGACGTCAACACATAGAATAAATTCAAATTCAAATTTTATTTGTCACATACATATACATACGTAGTACGACATGTAGTGAAATGTATTGTACGACTGTCCAACAAATTGTCCAACAAAATTAGAAAAACCTCAAGTTTACAAAAATACAAATAGAAAAAGTACAGTAAACATATATACAGAATAAACTAGCAATAAAATAAAATAACAAATAGATATGAGAATAAAAAATAGAATATGATTCTATATAGATTCTATAAAAAGTAAAGTGTATGTCAGTGATAAAGTGTCCGTGTGCTGTGCTGTGCAGTGCAGTAAAGTGTATAAGTGAGTAAAAGGATACTAAAGACAAAGACAAATGGCATGTAAGTCCCACTCATTTATCCTTTCGTAACCTTCTACAAATTAGTGCAGATTGTACTTGTCTGTGTGTTTAAACACTAACGCTGCGTGTTTCAAAGCATTTCAGGGGACCTTTAAGCAGTAAGATTAGAATATTTTTTTTCAGGGCTTTATACGCACAAATAGCAACAACAGACCATGAGGATTCACACATCGTTGCATCATGCACCTGCAGTGCTTCTGTGAACGGATAAAAACAGAAATTAAGTCTATAAAAGGATTAAAATAAATAGGAATTTTAATTTCTCTTAACAAAAGAACAAAAAAAGTGCAACAAGTAGCCTATAGGTTACGCTCGTTTTTGTGACACTCTTAAGCGTTGTTTACGGAGAAGAATGGTTGAGTAAATTGTTATTTTTGTTTTCTTTGCGCAAATAAAAAGTATTCTCGTAATGGACTGTTTTACCGATGTATTTACTATGTTTCTGGACCTGGGAACATTTCAGTTGCGTTACTGTCTATGGAGGGTCAGATAGCTCTCTGATTTCATAAAAAATATCTTAATTTGTGTTTCGAAGATGAATGAAGGTCTTACGGGTTTGAAACGACATGAGGGTGAGTAATTAATGACATAATTTTCATTATGGGGTGAACTAACAAAAAAAGAAAAGTGTTACCAAAAATTATTGTAATTGCTTGCAGTTACAAGGTTAACGGGTGTTTTTGGAGTAAGATCAATTTCTCTTTCATCATGAGATTACTTCCTCTTTTTGACTGGGTTTTGTTTCTCCGTGTCGTAAACTCTAGAGGAGAGGCTAAATCGGGCTGTTTTTAGAGGCGTGATATTCAAATGACGACTGTTTCCTGCCACCACATTTATCAACATACGATCATACGTACAATAAGATTGGCGGCATACAAATGTTTCATGAATCACACGTGAACTCTGTCATAAGTTGATTTATGTGCACGGATCTGCACTCATTTCTACATTAGATTGATTAATGAGGTGCTGTACCTGGTTTCCTAAACCAAATGTTTAAAAACCAGCATGACCACCATAAACTAGTAGCTGATCCTAGGTGGTCTGCCAGCTAGAACCACCTAAAGACCAGTTTATATAAACTAATGAACAGCATAGACTAACCAATCAACAGCCTGGAACAGGTAATGACCAGCTAATGAACAGCAGTAACTTGCTGTAGACCAGACTGGAAAACAAATGAACAGCATGAACCAGCTAACAACCAGCTTAAACCAGCTAATAACCAACTGGAACAAATGTGGACTGGTTAGTTGTTAGATTAGACCAGCTAATGACAAGTTTGGAGCTATTAATGAGTACCTTAGACAAGCTAGAAACCAGCTTCCATGTTCTAAAACAGAAGTACCACCACCTAAACTGAATTTTCCACCAGGTACTCACTGTTCTAACATTGAGAAACAACACATGAACAACAGGCAAATAGAGCTGAACTGCTCTAAATTAAATCTCCTAGCTGCCTACTTCAATCCCCACAAGCACATACTGCAAATGAATAGTTTTAGAAGGGGGTGTCAAAAACAAAAGGCATCCAGTTTGTCAGACTTAATTATCACAGCCTTGTTCACCATCTCAGCCAAATAGTTTTTACTGCACTTTATACAAAGAGCCGGCCAACCTACCAACCCAGATGCCAGCCTTTAAAAGAAAGTGATTTACTGTGCCACTCGCCCGTAACTGAAATGGTTATGCCTCTGGGCCGCCAAGCTGCCAAGCTTTCATTCATTTTTACACCTTAGTGCCTCTGTCAGACAGCGCACTGCACAGTGCAGTTCATGCGATCATCTGTGGCTCTGCAGTCTTTTAACACAGTTTATTTAATTTTCTATGTCATTGAAGTCAACTGTGCCACGGCTCATGAGAATTTCATAGCATGCCACAATTAACTGAGATTCAGCAGGGCAGAAGTGTTATGCCTGATACACTACTGCTAAAATGGCTTTGCGTTTTCTCAGAGGGGCACAAGCTGAACTAAGCCAAAACACAGAATCATGGAGCAAATCTACTTATTGAAAATGATTAAACACATTCTAGTAGCTTTGATCGTGTCTCTCTCTGTTGCTCACCCCTTTGATGATCGTTTTGTTTGTCGCTCTTACTGCCTCACACCCTGGCGTCAATCTTTGTATGTAACTGGGTGGATTCTGCCACGAATGATGTAAATAACCCGTAAACTATTTGACAAGCAAATCTGGTGGCAATTAGGCTGGAGCTGACATGGACTTTATAAAACTGTCACGCACATTCCCCTCTAAGCGTGGTTGGCAACGTAGAATGTGACGTGGGCCTTTATGAGCTTGTAAGCATGGAAGCTGATAGAGGCCCGCGCAATGGAGGGGGGTGAGATCATGTGCAAAGTTTGGCTTGTGGCTTAACAGGTGGAGGTCCCGGGATACAGTGCTCTGAAGCAGTTTCATATATTTCACAGGTGTTCTAGTTTGAGCCAGGTCAATGCGCTGCTCCGGGAACAACTCGAACAAGCCAATGAAGCCAATCAGGCCCTCACGGAAAGCCTGCAGAAGGCACAAGAGGAGGCAGAGCAGAGGGACACGCGACTCAGGAGGGAACTTGAGGTGAGAGGGAGGAGGAAAAAGAGACAGAGAGAAGGAAGGAGAGATCTGTAGTGTGTGTTTTTATCCAAATCCACAGTTTAAGGAAAATCTTTCCTTAATCCAACCCAATGAAACTCAACTCTGGAACTTGTGGAATTCCACCCTGGTGCCTGTTTTGTCAGTCTGGACACTGTCTTTGTTTTAAATCATTGTTGTGATTTTCTCAGCTGTTGTTTCCTGTGAAAACATTCCAGTCGATTGGAAAAAAGACCAAGAATTCATTGCTCGGTGCAAACATCTGGTGATATGAAGGAGCTCATGTAGTATTCAGCCACATACAGTCAAGAAACGCTTACTGTATCATTTGTGTATGTGAGTCTCTGTGAGTGTGTGTGCCTAGCAGTTCAAGTATGTGTGGGTGCATTCATTATTTTCCGTATGTGTGCATCTATAATGGAGACATCTTTAACCTCTTTGCCACCCTCTTTATTACCAAACCTGCCAAACATATGGCCGTGTCCCTCTCCCGCAGAAGAATACCTCCCGAAACGGCCGCGAGCAAGCCCGTGTGCGATCTTTGTGGCGCCAGGCTGCCTTCCTGCGAAGCTCTTTCACCCAGCTGCGGGCCTTCGCTGACAGGTGAGTGTAGCTTGCAGCCAGAACCCTCTTTCCAAACCCACCACCATTTATCCCTGCTTGGGATCAAAGCGCAGCGGGTCACCTGGGTCACCCCTCACCCATCCTGACCGAATCGTCCTGGGAAATTTGATGGTTAGATTGCCCTTCAGATTAATCTTGAGCCATCCATCAGAGCCAAGCTTGATGAGGTCTCGGCCTGTGTAAATGCTGTGATCATTGTTGATGTGGATTACGCAACACATGGACAGCGGAGAAAATGTTCACGATCCTTACTCAGACACGACACCGTTCAAAGAGTTTATTCCCAGATCACAATATAGTTTCGGCCATCTGGCTCTCGTCAGCTGTGAACAAAACACATTTCCTTGGGAACGTAAGGAAATTGTTGTGTAAGGGAATTTCATTGCTCCTGCTGGTTGTAATCGGTTTTTTTTTGTGCTTTACAGGAGTCTATCGGACATGCGAGCCGAGTGTGTGGTGGCAGGCCGACGTCTTCATACAGCCTGTGTGAATTTGGAGGCTAGCATGAGCCAGCCTTGTACTCCTGCTAGCAGCGGAGTATCAGCACTGGAGAATCAACTAAGAAACAAGCTGAAAGAGGCTATGCAGCAGCAGGCTCGCTTTGACGCAGAGAAAGTAGAGCTTAACTCTAGGTACAACATGTCTGTCTGTTTATGTACACGTCCCATTCATTTTTCAACAGTAATATACAAGTGTCATCATGCTTGAGCAGCATGCTGTATTAAATACATATAGTATTGGCAGCTGAGGTTAAAATGATCGTATTCAAAGAATTTAAGTGTCATAAATTTCAGCACCTATCCCCAAGCTTTGAATTGAATTATTGATTTCCTGAACTCGCATCTCCTAGATGACTCATTGTACATTGTCCTGAGTGCTGACACATAGGGAAGGTCAGTACAGATTGCCTCATCTATCCAACTATGTGGCATGCCAAAACTAGAGAGAAAGAGTGTGTCTCTTTATTTGCTGTTCAGTATCCTCTACATTCTTCATTTACTTGTATAATGTGTCAGTGGTCTATGACACTTTCTTTTGAGAGCGGATCCATGGATCTGACAGAGCAGGGTTGGGGTCTTCTGATGAATGGAGTCATTGCAGCTTCTTTCTTCTACATCTTTTCATCAGTGACAGTTTTATAATGTTAGAGAGCAGAGATCACTCTCCATTTTGATATATGAAATTTTAGCTGAGCTTTATTGCAGCAGGAAGAAAGGGCCATTGATAAATGGTTATCAAATGAGTACACCATAGAGTGTTTGATCATTTTGCCTCACTTGTGTTAATGTTACGCATGTGCACAATTTTGTTCTTCACATTGTGATAGTATGTGTGCTCATGTGGAAGAATGACTGTATGTCTTAGAATACCTCAGAACCTAATACAATCTGTGCCTATTTCAACTTGTACAACATTGGAAAAGGGTGTGCTATTTTTCTTAACAAAATAGTACACCAAATAATTTTTAAATTCTTTGATCAATTACATACCTTCGTGTCTGAAGCTTTGAAACTTCAAAAATTATGCAAAAGCTTCAAAATATAACAAATGTGATCCATACAACTAAATGACAGCTTTTTTGTTAAAAAACAAACCAAAATGTAAGTTGTTATTCACTCATGATGACTTCCATTGAATTATTGACCATTGAAATCAGATGATTTGTGAACAAATGACTCAGGACAGTTCTGTGAACCAGTTCAACTGATAAATTGGAATTATTTAATATCAAATCGAACATTATTACTTTTCACATGAACGTGCTAAAGCGAGCTATTGTGGATGCCAAGATTTTAGTGAATGATAACTTAATTTCAGTCTGTTCCTCACAGTCGGTCATATGACTTAAGACAGAAAACGTGTCGTAAGGACCACTTTTATGATACTTTGATATTATATTTAAAGTCTAATATACATGTATCTGTACAGGATCCTGGAACTGGGAGAAATGGTGAAACAGCTCAGAGCACAGAACATTGAGAAGGAAAGCAATCTGACCGCACTGCGGAGCAGCTTGGACAGGATGGTGAGCTGTGTTGCAGTAGAATCATTTACATTTAATCATTTAGCAGACACTTCTATCCAAAGGGACTTACAAATGAGGACAATAGAACCAACAAAAAAGCAACAATATGTAAGTGCTGTGACAAGTCCCGGTTAGTCTAACACAGTACACATAGCAAGTTTTTTTTTTAAATACAGTATCTCACAAAAGTGAGTACACCCCTCACATTTCGTCAACCATTTTAGTATATCTTCTAAAGGGACAATACTATAGAAATGAAACTTGGAAATATTTTAGAGTCGTCAATGTGCAACTTGTATAGCAGTATAGATTTACTGTCCTCTGAAAATAACTCAACTTACAGCCATTAATGTAAAAAAAGCTGGCAACAAAAGTGAGTACACCCTAAGTTATAACAGCTATATGTTGTTTAACCAGGCAAAGCCACATGTCCTATTCATCATGTTCATGTTTTTGTCTGCTTGACAGGACCATACAAATTTTGTTTTAGAGCAGTTAAAATTTGGTGCTTTGAGTACAATTCTCTCATACAGACCACTGGATGTTCAACATGGCACAGAACTCTCTGAGGATTTGAGAATTAGAATTTTTGCTCTCCACAAAGATGGCCAAGGCTAAAAGAAGTTTGGTAACACCCTGAAACTGAGTTACAGTACAGTGGCCAGTGTCATACAGAGGTTTTACAAGACAGGTTCCACTAGGAACAGGCCTCGCAAGGGTGGATTAAAGAAGTTCAGTCCTTGTGCTGTGCGTCAGGTGCAGAAGCTGGCTTCAAAAAACAGATGCATAAGTGCTGCCAGCATTGCTTTAGAGGTTGCAGAATTGGAAGGTCAGCTTGTCAGTGCTCAGACCATACGCCGCACACTGCAACAAGTCGGTTTGCATGGCCGTCGTCCCAGAAGGAAGCCTCTTCTGAAGCTGGCTCACAAAAAAGCCTGCAAACAGTTTGCTGAAGACAACCTGTCCAAAAGCATGAATTACTGGAACCATGTCCTGTGGTCTGATGAGATTAAGATAAACTTGTTTGGCTCAGATGGTGTCCAGCATGTGTGGTGATGCCCTGGTGAGGAGTACCAAGAAAATTGTGTTTTGCCTACAGTCAAGCATGGTGGTGGTATGGTCTGGGGCTGCATGAGTGCTGTTGATACTGTGGTTCATTGAGGCAAACATGGATTCCAACATGTTCTGAGATATTCTGAAGCAGAAGATGATGCCCTCCCTTCAGAAACTGGGCCGAACGACAGTTTTCCAACATAATAACGACCCCAAACACACCGCTAAGATGACAACTGCCTTGCTGATGAAGCTGAAGGTGAAGGTGATGGAGTGGCCAAGTATGTCACCAGACCTGAACCCTCTTGAGCACACGTGGGGCATCCTCAAGCTGAAGGTGGAGAAGCACCATGTGTCTAACATCCAGCAGCTCAATGATGTCATTATGGAGGAGTGGAAGAGGATGCAAGCAACAACCTGTGCAGCTCTGGTGAATTCCATGCCCAGGAGGATTAAGGCAGTGCTAGATAACAATGGTGCCCCTACAAAATATTGACACTTTGGACACAGTTTTGACATGTTCACTAAGGGTGTACTCATTTTTGTTGCCAGTTATTTGGACAATAATGGCAATATGTTGAGTTATATTTAGACGACAGTCAATTTGTACTTCTATACTAGCTGCACATTGACTAAAACTCTAAAATATATCCAAGTTTAATTTGTGTAGTATCGTCCCTTGAGAAGATATACTAAATTTTGGCTGAAATGTGAAGGGTGTACTCACTTTTGTGAGATACTGTAATAAATAGAAAGAATAAAAAATAGATATAATAGAATAGAGGGAGTTAGTGTTATGTCAAGTTATTATTATTTTTTTATAATAAACAAAAAGAAAACGTAGATATAACAGAAATAGAATAGAGAGTGCAAGTGTTAGAGGGTCAAGTTATTTTTTTAAACAAAAAGAAAACGTAGATACAATAAAAATAGAATAGAGAGTGCCAGTGATATAGAGGGTCGAGTGCAGATGGAAGAGATCTGTTTTTAGCCATTTCTTGAAGATGCCTAAAGACTCGGATCGAGTTGGGAAGGTAATGTACCTTACCATCAGGGAACAATTATAGTAAAAGTCCAAGAATCAAGTAAGGATCATTAATTGGGAAGGTGTTGCCAGAATCATTAATTGGGAAGCCTAGTCTTGATAAAAACTACAACTTTCTTAATGACTTATCTGGATTCATCTGGAGTCTGGTGTGTGTCATAGCTGTTCAATAATCTGCACTTTGACCTGAATGCTTTCCTGTACAGGAAATAAATCGGTCCGAAGACCGAACCGAGAGGGATGCCTTATGCAGCGAGATCAGCAGTCTGCAACAGTTACTGCACATCATTAATCAGGTTTACTGAACATGAATGATTATTGGCCATGAAAATTTCGGCCAGATGTACCAAACATGAGAAGAGTAATTGTCAACTCCTTTTCTCTTCTCTTTTAGGTGGTTAGTGGTGAGGGTTCCTCAGACTTATCAAAAGATGAGCACCCATCTGTTTCTGCAGGATCTATTTTCTCTTCTCAACGAGACGGTATTCTGATATCTGTGCAGAGAGCCTTCTTACAGCGGCAGGCACAAATTCAGGTTTGCAACAAACCTCCTGTACACCATCCTTATATGGTACAGGTGTCATCACTCCTAGTGGTACAAAAAGTACACACTTCACTATGTCTCCCTAATAGTTTACTCTGCTATCAAGAAGCGTATGTAATTTCAGCACAATTAACTAAATGAAAATATCTATCCACCCAAAGGAGCTGCAGGCACGTTTGGATACTTCCCAAGAGCAGGTTGTCACCTTGCGAGATCAGCTGCATGTGGGCGAAGATGAAACCAGAAGCCTGGAACAAAAAATCCGGGAACTGCAGCAAGAGAATCACCTTCTGGAGAGATCTGAGGAGGACAGCACAAGAGATGCCCAAAGATACCGCACCTCACTGGGCATAGTAAAGAGGTAGAGTCTGGGACTAAATGAACCTGGCACTTCAATAAAGGATGTCATTGTTCAATAGCAGTGTAACCTGCACAAATTAGTTTCTACCTGAACATTTGTACCCTCTACTTTGACATCATTATTTTTCTATAGAGCTATTTACTCATGGCATTATTTGCAGGCTAAACTAGGAGGCTAATTTATCAATGTCTTTGCTTATGTTTATGCAAAGTTATGTTATGCTGCAAAGGTTCATGATTCTGATACAAGCACACAAACTCACATCTTTGTGCTAATTGTAGTCCTAATTTAGGAGTAACTGTGGCTCTAGCATGCAAATCCTAGTTTTAGGACTATAACCTGAACAGCCACACACTACACCACAACTGTTGCTTTCTTTTTCTCCCTTCCTAGTGAAAAAGGAGAGCTTGAGAGGCAGCTCTCAGCCCTGCAGCAGCAGCTGGAATGCGCACAAGCAGAGCAGGAAGCTTTGAGAAGCTCCTCTCTGGATGTTCAGAGGCAGAGAGACCTCCTCAGGCAGCAGAGGGAGGATCTGGAGAGGCAGCTGGCTCGAGAACGCTCTGAATCCGAGAGGGGGTAAGGCATTGCGAAACCTCAAACCCCTTGACTTCCTTCTTGGCCCTTGTTTATTTCCCTGTCCTATTATTTACTGTCAGTATCACTAGCACATGTTGTCCTTAAAGTAGCCTTGAATCAAACCAGAATAGTACTGTTTACAAAATGCATTAAACATGAAGGTGCATAATGCATTAGTTTACTGGTTAGGTCAAAGGTAACAACCCTGATCATGTGTTATTATGTACTGTATATGGATAAGAATAGTTTTGGATGTGATCTGTAACCTGAAGTCTTTTTAGAGCAAATATCTTTTAGGTGTGAGTTTATAGAAATATCTCTGCTTGTATATGTTTGTGTACATAAGTATGTGCCTATTCCTTAACCTTAATGTTGTTTACATTAAAATTATGTTTTGTTTGTGTGTACATTTACTATGATATGATTTTATTGCTCTATGCCATAGTGTGCCTGGGTTTTCATTCGTTTTTTTTAGCTGTTTTGTCCATATCTACAAATCAAAAATGTGTATAAATATGCCCTGACAATTTGTGTGCATTTTTGTTTTTCTACAGACGACACATTCTGGAGCAGCTGGAGATGAGACACTCGGATTTGCGTAAAGAGCTGGTCACACTAAAAGAGGCTCTGAGTCAGCTAACTTTACAGAAAGAGGTTTTGGAGGATGAAAAGAGCAGTCTTGCTCAGGCTCTCTCTAGGGTACTGCTCTACACATTCACACAAAATGCACATTTACTAACCCGCCCACTTATTCACTCATCCATTTACTCACCCACTCATTTGTTCCATCACATTCACTCACCTGCTCACTTATCAATTCACTCACTACATTTTTATACACTCACACATTCTTTCATTCTTCCAACACTGTCATTCACTAACTTTTTTTTCAAAACAACTCTACAACTTACACTTTCTCTTAAACCACTCAGTCATTTACTCCCTTCCTCACTCAGTCACACCTTTATTCACATACTGTATTTACTCTCTCATTAATTAATTCTTTCATTCACATATTCACTCATTCATTCATCTTAACAACACCTTATCTAAGTCTGTATAAAACTGTTCTCACCTGCATGTAGCTACAGTGAATTACATCCAGTCATAAAACTGTTTACCCAGTTGTGCATTATTTATCCATTAAGTAAATAGAGTTTTTCCCTGTCAAATGTCCAACTCAGTTGTTGAATTACTGGAAACTCAGTTTACTTTGACCTTGGGTGAGTTATGTAGCTCTGCTTATTTGTAGTAATTGATATTTACCAAGCAAAACTGCCTTTGTAAGATTTTTCATCACTTACTCTGTCTAACTTACAGTTTTTCCACACTTCCGCAGTTCTACCGCAGGTCATTCTGGGGACAAAATGTAACAGTTAAACTCCAGTGCTATTAAACAGCTCTGCAAACATATTTTACTCTAACCGCTGATTACAAAATAAATGCTGCATACGTGAACTTGGTAGCTAATGATTGAATGTAGCCAAACTTCCAACTGATGTTTGTATTGCCTCCCTATAGGCGGAGGCCCAGAATGCTGAGCAGGAACTGGCGCTCACTAAACTACGAAGTGAAGATGCAGGGCTACAGGACTCCCTGGTCAAGATGGGAGCCCTGAGTGAGGGATTGGCTAAAGATAAGGTCGAATTGAACCGGCTTCTCTTACAGGTCGGGGTCATGGAACTGGATAGTGTGCTAAAGTATTAAATCTTGAATAATCTCTCGGTTTTTTATAGTTAACTCATTCAGTTCAACAACTGATCATTTATTAAAAGGTTAGTTCACCCAAAAATGAAAATTAGCCTATGTTTTACTCACCCTCGAGGCATCCTAGGTGTATAAGACTTTCTTCTTTCAGACGAATCCCATGTGGGTGGGTGTTTCTGTTTAACAGCCCAAAAAACGTTAAATAAAGAGCCCATCCATAATAAAACAAGCCTCACACGGCTCAGGGGCTTGAAAAAGGCCTCCTGTAGCGAATCCATGCGTTTTTGTAAGAAAATTTTTGAAATATGGATATTTTCTTACAAAAACGTATGGATTCGCTACTTATTTGACGTGTTTTGGACTGTTGAACAGAAACACCCACCCACTGCAAAGCTTAGAAGAGCCAGGACAATTTTTTATATAACTCCGATTGGATATGTCTGAAAGAATAAAGTTATATACACCTAGGATTGCTTAAGGGTGAGAAATAACAGGCTAATTTTCATTTTTGGGTGAACTAACCCTTTAAAGGAAATTATTTAAAGCTGGCTGACAAAGGATGGTCCTGGTGTGGATACCAACACGCCGACATCCACATCACAATATATGATTGCGACCAGCAAGAGTGGTCTTTTCAACATGGTAATCGTCCTGTTATTTATTCTCAAAAATATTGTTTTTGACCTACTGTATCTTCTCCCAGGTCGAGGCCGAAAAGGCAGAGCTTGGCGAACGCAAACGGGACGCAGAGCTAGAGCGAGCAGCAACCAGAGAAGAGCTAGCTCGACTTCAGCAGGAGCTGTTAGACCTTACGGCAGAGAAGCGTGCTCTGGAGGCCTCACACATTCATCTTCAAGAGAGCCGAGTGACCCAGGATGCAGAGTACAACCTCCTACAGAGGAAGAAAAGTTCAGCCCTGGAGCAACACACCCAGGTCAGTCACAAAATGAGGGGGCGTGTGCCTCATTACCCAGCATGATTCACAGCTCTCAGCTGTGCTCTGATGGGTCTTGTTGTCACATTAAAAAGCCAAGGGAAGATATTGGACCCATCTGCCGTGGTACTCAACACCTTCCTCTAAGAGTTCCATATATGAATCTTGGCCCAAGCATGTGTTTTATGAGTGGCAAAGGAATTGAATGGGGGAGGCAAAAGTCTCAAAAGATCTTGAGTACATATTAAGGACAGGAAGACTGGAGAGATATTACAGACGGGTAGTATCAGAGTGAGAGAATGAGTGAAAAAAGCTGTAAATCACAAGCTTGATCTGTCTGCTTGCAGCTTTGCAACAGACAGTGTGGAATTCATCTGCTTTTTTGTCTACACCTACAGTCATGTTTTATTGAGGTGTCCCTATGTTAAAACTGTAGTGTTGTCATAAATCACTGGATCTTCATGTAATCTCTATTTTTACACAGTCTTGAAGATATGTTGTAAATTATTAGTACAGTATATTATTTGCAACATTTCCTTGTCCATTTCAATTGTTGCTTTTTCAGTTGACCTGCTTGGCAGGAAAGTGAAATAAAATTTCCTTTGGTTTGTTAGCAAACGGTTTGGTGCAGGCTCAGTGGGCAAAGTTTTAACATATCAGGAAAATATTTGGACAGCCTGCTGTTCCTAAGTGGTCAGTTACTGGCATAATCTAGGATCTCACGTGTTTTGACAAATCACCAAATGATTAGATATCATCCGAGTACTTGATTCATAATCCTGATGTTGATCTACTATCGACAAACACTGGGTATATGTGAACATTCAAATTTATGCTTCCATGTACACGTGTGTGATTTGTGTAGGTCAGTAAGCAGAAGCAAGCCCTGCAGGAACAGTTGAACACATGTCATAGAGAAATGGAGTTGAGTGCTGCCTCGCTAAAGAAGACTTGCAAAGAGAGAGATGAACTGGCAAGAGACAAATCCAATCTCACAGTGCAGCTCACCTCAGAGCAACGTAAATCCAAGGCCCTGGCCCAAGACCTGGCCGCTCTGCGGTGAGTCAATGTGTGTTAGTGTTTTACTGCGAGTAGGATTTGGTGTATTAATGTGTTTATATGGGCTAAGTGTTTGTATTTATGTTGGAATTCGAGGTTGGCAGGCAAAGTAAAACACCTGTGTTTTCAGCGAGTTTTTTGAGTAATTATCAATTGGGCCTTTTCAATCATGAAACTCTTGCGAGTTTCACTAAGTCTTTTCTGTGAGAGAATCACCGTGAGGTTAATCCTGTGTTTTGCTGTGTAAATCATCTCCAGAACATCTCATCTGTCTTGAATGATGTTAGCTAAAGAAACAACCACTTAAAGATGTTCATTAGCTTCACAAAACACAACCTGTTTTTCTTTGTATTCTCTCTTCCTTTTTCTTTTGCTCAGGGCTGAGAGAGAGTCTCTTGAGTCAGGCCTGTTGGACAGACAGGAACTGGCCTCGATGCTTGAGACTGACCGGGCTAGGCTAGTGGGAGAGAATGCTAGTCTACAGCAGGCTAATGAGACTTTGACACGTGAGTGTCTCTTCAGGCAGCCTCTATTCCTCTCTCGTTGACTTGGCTGAACCCACTGGCCATTGGGCCCCAGCTATAGTCCACAAGGGGCCCATATTTTACCATCGGACTGGGGAACAGCTGAGGGGTCAGCCGAGGTTCTCTCTAGAGCTTAACAAAGTCCCCTCACAGATAACATGTACACACATGTACTATTTATGTGCTGGTGCTGTCACTATATATTGTTTAATGATGATTCCAAAGAGCATTATAATTTCATGTTTCCAGCATGTTAGAGCTCAGTGTGTCTCCAGCGTATATTTTCATTACAAAGCATGTTTCTCCTTAGTGTATATACTTGCTGTTTCCTTTGCACAGGTGAGCTGTCTAATGTTCACAGTGAACTAGAGCAGCAAATGTCCCGGGCTTTGCAGGAGAAACAGGCTTTAGAGTTGAAGCTTGCTCAGGTCGAGAGAAACGCACAGCAAACCCTCATTACAACACAGCAAAGCCATCAGGAACAACTGCATACTGAGCGAAAGCACAAGGTATAAATGAAATTTTGAGATAAAGGAACTGTCCCTAACACTTGTTGTGTTATTGCTAGGAGTATAAATATTTGGTTTGACAGCAAATCAATTAAATTTATAATTAATTTGATTTGGTTCAAAGGTTTTTTTCCATACAAATGAGTCATCCTTTAAGTCATATTTCTAGACTGATGCATATTAATCTACAGGCTTTTGAGGCATCAAGAAAATGTGTAAATTCCAACTGGCAAGGGCTGTCATGTGCACATCCATAAATTCACAACACCTTAGAGTTTCCCATTTGACATTTTAGATTTTAAAATCCTATGCAGTTGCTATATGCCCTTTTGCTGATCCCACAAACCTGCACTGATGCAAGTTTCACAATGGATTATTACTAGAATATGGCATTAACCACTTTATTTTTCAATGTGGAAGTGGCAATTTTCTGTGAATGTGCAAGACTTCTGATTCATTAGCTGTTATACAGTAGGTAAATAACTACAAGAGTAACAAAGTGCAGTAAACAGTAAAACATGAAACCATTTGCACTTCAAATCCAATGTGTTTTCAATATGATAATAATTAAAATAATATGATGACAAATAACATATTGCAACATCAAACAGCATAACAGTTAGAGTTTTGTACAGTTAAAATAACTGGAAGTGGCTGACAACAAATTGTCATAGAGTGAATTACTATACCCAGCATGCAACACAACTCAGTATTCATTGTGTGTTTATTTTTGACATGTATACTGCCATAGATTTAGTACTATCAGAGAAATTCTGGCAGAAGATGCAATTGAAATGCAATAACCCTTAACTGTAAAACTCTCCTGAGGTTCAAGAGAGTATTTGGATGCTTATAAATTTTTTTTTTTTTTTTAAACACATGCACCTGTCTTGTGTGTCTCAGGAGCGCATGTGTGCGGAGTTGTGTGCACAGAGGGAGCAAGCAGAGTCGCAGCTGCGGGCTGAGTGCAAGGAGCTGCGCATGCAGAGTCGCAGAGTTCAGCAACAGCTGCAGGAAGAACTGGCCAAGCTACAGCAGCACTGTACAGAATCCCTGCTGCAGGCCGAAAGCCATAAACAGCAGGTGTGTGTGTGTATTTGTGTCTCAGAGGAACACAGTCAAAACCTTTTGACAACTTCCTTTCAATCTGATCAAAAGGCATGTCTGTGGCCCCGTATAGCCTTAAACCATCTGCAGTCAGAACATGGGGCAGATGGCATCACTGTAAGTTGGTTCTACCACTTTGACTGTTCTTGATTGGCAGGTTCTATCTGAGAAGGAGGCAGAGAAGGCTACTCTTACTGAGCGCATAATTACCCTCGAGCGTGACATAGAGACAGCTTCCCTTGAAAAGGATCGTATGCGTAGAGACTTCCTCAGCAAACAGGAACAGGACAAGGTATAATAAATCCAAATATGTCTGTGGATCATGTTTTGTCTATATTAGATTAGGGCTTCAAAGTTAACACATTAATGCATGAGATTAATTGTGCATTCATTTTTAAACACATTCATTAAATTTGATATTAAAATCTACAATCTGTTTGGAGCTAAAGAACACATTCACACACTGTTCCATAGCGGAGCATGTGTTTCTCAGTAAATTATGAAAATAAACAGTTTATTGTTTATTGTTCATTTGCATTGTTCCCAGGGGAAAAAATAAATAAATTAAGTGCATTTTGCTTAAAACAAGTAAAATTATTTTCCAGTGGGGTAAGTAAAATATTCTTAAAACAAGAGGATTTTACTTACCCCACTGGCAGATAATTTTACTTGTTTTAAGCAAAATGCACTTAATTTAGTCACCCCCCCACCTGGAAACAAGACTAAATATCTTAAGTAATTTTGCTTATCTAGTAAAAGTATCTTGAATTAAGAATTATATAAATATACTGTATATTGCAAATAAATTTTAAAAAGTCAGCTTTAAAAAGACATTGTTAACTACAGAAAAATTATCCTGGGTAAATATATTAATCAAGTGACAGCCCTAATTTCATGCATCACGTAATTGTATTCATTTTTGTCTCTCCCTCTCTCTCTGTAGGACACAGTTTTAGGGTTGCAGGCAGAGCTTCAGGACCTACGGTCTCATTTCGAGGAGTCTTTGAGTTCCCGTGAAGTTTCGGAGCGCAGCTTAAATGACCAGATCAGAGAGCGATCTATGCAGAGGCAGGAGTCTCAGCAAGAGGTCACACAACCAGAGATTTTACATTCCAGTTGTTCAGTCACAGAAACAAATTTATCATCCATAACACAAAAAACCTACAGCCCAGGAGAGCAGTAAAAATTGTGTTTGTGCCAGTGCCAAATAACCAACATTATATATGTTAGGAGGTGAGTTAGTTTATGTTGGGCCGTGAGGCCTGTTGGAGTCTAACTTGTACCTACAAGGAGCAGTCTTGGGGAGCGCCATTTAGCACACACTTATGTTGAACTTGGCATTAGTTGATGTGTATTGAGCATGCTCCAGGTGCCACCAGTTTGATGTTTGTGCTTGTATCCGTGTGTGTACACTTCTGCCTTTCAGGCTAAAGGTCAACCTTTGGAATTGACCTCTGCACATACTTCAGGCCACAGATTTAGTTGTTTGAACATTCTATCTCCAGGCACACAGAGTGATATGTTACTCAGTGGCTGTGATGAGAACTTCATCTCTAGGTGAAGCTGTCTACTCACCAAGATGGATTCTCTCCTCCTGTTTGATTATTTTCAATAAACCTCCTCCAGCTTGCCCTGGTCAGACAATGACAAACTACCAGTGGTGAGAGGGAACGATAAAAGCCAGTAGGGGAGTGAAAAGCAAAGGCTCTCTCTGTGATATGAAAAGGAAAAGTTGCAGTCACAAATAAGCAGGTGCTCAGAAGTTTATTTTTTCCTGTTCTGTAATGAAAGTCGTCTCCATGGAAACACCGCCCCCAACTCTTAAACAGAGGTCATCTCAAACCCAACACTGTCCTACTAACCCAACCCCCCAATCAATGAATTAAACCAGTGTGGGCTTGGCATGGGCTTTTCTTTTACATTAAGATTTATGAGAAGAAAACATCTTGTGTGGCCACGGAACTTAAACACACACATAAACACACACACACACACGCATATTTCTCTTTAACACAGCAGCATCTACACAGGCTTGTACACACTGCTGATGTTTCTCATCATCACAGCTGTGTGTGGCAGTCTTTGGAGCCTGTCCTGTCTTTCTCTGTTTTTCTTCTCTCTCTTTCTCTCTGCATTCTGGCTGCATTTTGGGGGAAAAATGCACCGTAAAATGATTAGCTGTAGCCAAGCAATTACCAGAATGTGGGTCATATTCCTGTGTGTTTACATGGGCAAGGAGTTTCACCCTGAGCATATCTGATGAAAGCTTTTGAAAATTTGAACCATTTCACATGCACTTAAAACACATTTTTAAGTGCAAACAAGAATGTGCCCTGAAATCCGGCGTTGAAAGGAGGGCAGAACTCTTTGGATGAGTCTGATACTCACCTGCTTTGAGAAGCTGAATGGAACAAGGCAGTGGAATTTTACTAATAGGCTGTTTCCATTTCATTCATCTCATGGAAAATAAAGTTGAATTGTCCTCAGCAAAACAGTGCCACGTAAGGAATATGACTGTTAGAAATCTTCACTCCCTTTATTTTAGATAGATAAAGTTACACCATTGCACTCAAACTATGACTCATCACTCTTCTATTTACAGAATCATTTGGCTTCATTTAATCTTTCCCTCTCATCTCTGTCTCTTTCAGGTGGAGCGTTTGAGAAGGGAACTGAGTGAGGTGGAGGAGAGCAGGGACTCTGGCCGTAAGGAACTGATTGAGGCCCACCGAGAGCTGAGGGAATGTTTGCAGGACAGGGACGCCCAGCGGCGTGAGGGCTTGGAACTGAAGAGAGCTTTAGGAGATGCTGTGAGAGAGAAAGAGGCCATCCAGGCTTCCAATCATGAGCTCCGAACAGCTGTGAAGAGAGCCGAGTTTGAAAACAACAGGTATAGCATATTGGACTTGTTTGAAATGTTGATACCTTTTGTATTACAAACCCGTCCCCTGTTAGCTTGGCTATGTAACATCAGATGAACACTGAGATGTGATTTTAAGTGAGCGTAAAGAAAAACAAAGTAATTTCCTCTAAAATAGTAGTATAACTATATAGTATAACTTAAATATCAGCAAAGGAGAACAAATGTCTTTTTGGGATGTCAAATATTCCCTGTAAGGCTCAGTTTCTTTATGGAACAAGGAATTAGCTTAATTAAAAATGTATTAATCGTCCTTGTTTTTCTTTTACTTTTTTATCAGTTTGAAGCGTGTGGGAGAAGAAAAGGATCAGAGGCTGGCAGTGTTAGAAGAATGTAAATCCTCCCACCAGCAGGAGGCGCTGAAGCTGAGAACCAACATGCGTGAAGTTGAGAAATCTCGCTTGCAGGCACGCAGGGAACTGCAGGAACTGCGCAGACAGGTCAGGGCCCAAGAAATCAATTTTTTTTTGGTAACATTTTATTACAGGGACCAATTCTCACTATTAACTAGTTGCTTATTAGCATGCCTATTATTAACATATTGGCTGTTTATTAGTAGCCTATTATAAAGGACATATTCTGCATGACCATATTCTACATCCCTAATTCTTTCTACCCAATACCTAAACTTAACAACTACCTTACTAACTATTAATAAGCTGCAAATTTGGAGTTCATTGAGGCAAAAGTCATAGTTAATGGTTTGTCAATAGCGAGAATTGGACCTTAAAATAAAATATGACCAGTTTTTCTTTTATAGTCAGTGCCTTAACTTTATGCTAAATATCAGCGTGTCAACATTTTTCAGGTTAATTTGTTGGTAGTCTAGTCATACACTGTCTAGCTGTTCAGCTGTCTAGATTTTTGTATACAATGCAACCATTTTTTAAATAAAATAAAATAAAAAAGCATGTGTCTGAGCAGGTGAAGACATTAGAGGGTCAGTGCACTCAACAAGGGCAAGAGTTGAGTGACATGCAGGCCAGACTGACCCAGGATGAGCATAGAGAGGAGGAAATGAGAAAGGAGATCTTTACTCTCAGACAAAGAGTATTGGAAAGTGATGCTGGCAGAGAGGCAGCTCTGAAGGAGGTACACCAAACAAACTGGCATAAATACAGAATCCACACACACATGCAGTAACAAACTTAAACTGTTAGAACTGATCTGTGTGTGAAAAGGCTGCAGGCTTGCAGCGACGTGTAGCAGAACTGGAAGAAGTGCAGCGCCAGGAGAAAGAGTTGCAGCAACAACAGGAGGCCAATCTTCAGGAGAGCCAAGTGAAGCAGCGTGAGGAGGTTGCTCGCTTGGAGGGGGCACTGCAGGAAGCCCAGGCCCAGCTCAGGGAGCTTGGGCTGAAGGTGAGTCTAGCAGAGGCCCAGGCCCAAGGGCTGGAAGAGCAGCTGGGACAGAATGACGCCATACGGAGAGATCTTGAGCACAGGTTGAATGTTCTCAGTTCTACCCTGAGACGCACACTTGGAAGCGGACGTGGAAGACGTTCGCCCGCACCCGGGGAACGCGGACGGAGTCCCTCACCATGGAGAACTCGATCACCTGTGAAAGGTAATGCATTTTCAGTCCAATAATGAATCAGGTCTCTGTAGCAAAGGTTTGTTAAAGGTGATGAAGAAGACAACCACTCTTATATTACCAAGAATTATTTTCTTAAAATCTAAAGGTTATTAAACAATGTGCTGCTCTAACTTACATGGTGTTCTAAGTTACTTGTGAGAAGAATAAAATAAAATCTTCTGTGTAAACCCTCAGGTGAACCCATGTCAGATGAGCCTGGGGTAAGTGGATTGCTGTTGTGTCCTTTATCCCCCTCCCGCGGAGAAGATGGAGAATTGGATTTGGACTCAGTTCACAATTTGCTACGCAACTTCCAGCTAGAGCTCAGGGACACACAGAGGGAGCGGGTAGCTGGCACCTCTACATTGCATAAAAATAGTCCACACAGCTATACTGGCATGCAAAGGCAAAAGACTGTAACTTAGATTTTTGTCGAAAATGAGTTATTGATATTTTTGGGACATACAAGACATCCTTTATCATGTACATAAGTATCTTGAGTCAATTTCGTTGTTTTTCAGAGAAAATAATGGGTCGTCTCAACCGTAACTTCAAAAAGCCCCAGAGAAACCAAGGCAGAACACTGTGTAACACCGCTTTCACTTTGTTTGGAACGCTCAAAATGAGTTACGGCGTTCTTACTTTGTTTAACTGTGCATCAAAATTAAGTTACGGTGCCGGCTTAGAGTTATACGGTGTTCTGCCTTTTTTACTGTCCATTAAAGGCTGCCGCATTTTAATTATGGTGCATACAAACAAATTAGATAGATCGTGATCTACCAAACAGCTCCATATAACAAAGCACTGTAAAGACTAGACACCTTGGCAGCAATACATAATCGTGAATAACCTTTAAAGATTTTTTTTTTCCTTTTTGTAATGCAGATTATTCACCAGGCTGTCACTTCTAGTTGGATGCGTGTGTACTTGAATGCCGTAGCATGTAATGTTAGCATGATCAATCATAAAATCAGTAGCCTAACAGTTTGCAATTAAATCCATATACTACCTTTTCTTGTAACCCATTAAAATCAATCCATGGCGCTGAACGTCGTCAGAGATGTTTAATCCACACGCATTTCTGAGCATGCCTGCTTGCTGGTGTTCACATAAATCCACAAGTCGTTCTTTTAGGTTAGGCTATTTCATTCAAGTCAATATAAGCAATAATGCTATGACTAGCATTCTTTTATGTTACTGAGCATAGCAAATAAATTGGTTGCAAAACGGTATCCACTCACGTTTAACTTTTAGTATGCTTGTAACGGTCAAAAAATATAATTAAAATTAATAATACAGTCACATTATTATATGCAATAGCTAATATGAGATAACCCATGATCACTAGATTTTATACAGGTGTTACTATAACGATTTTGTAAATGGGGATCAGCAACAAAATATTGATAATGTGGAAGTTACTGTCTTTTGCCTTGGTGTGACTTCTCACTTTTTGCAGACAATGCAAAGGCAGAGTACATAAACTTCAAAATAGGGGTACAAATCAAGTTTGAGCTCACAATTTTTAATGTAGATAATTTTCATTACTAAAATATCTAATTGCCAAATTTCCAGTGTCCGACCTATAATTAATTTGGCTGGACAAGTAAAAAACTTTAAAGTCATTTTTCTCAGTTTCACACTCTAGCGAGTTAAGGTCTTTTTCCTTTGTAGGGCAGTATACTAGTATAATTATGCTATTATTTCTCCTTCCGTGAACTGTTAACTGCTGTGCCTGAATTATTGAATCAGAACTGAGTAGAACATAAATCAGTCTGATTTGTGAATGAATCATTCAGGTTGTTCTTGTGAACTGGATCAACCAATTCTTTGAAAAGATCCAACTTAAAAGAATTCACTAATTCTGTGCTGTCATTTTATGAACTCATATGAAAATGCCAAGGAGAGCTAGGGTGGAAGTCAAGATTTTCAGTGAATAATGGCTTAAATTTTGGTCTGTTGTTTACAAAAAGCTCACATAAACGGCCTGTATTTATGATATTTTATAGTTGTTTTGCATTATTTTGAACCTTGAAAGCTTCTGTGTCCATTCATTGTAACTACACTGAAGAATAACTAGTACATTCTTCACAGTCTCTCCTTTTGTGTTCCACAGAAAACAAAGTCATACACATTTTTGGATGAACTAGTTAAAACATAAAAAAATAAACTGGACACATAGTACACAAAAAAACAACAACAACAACAACAAAAAACAAGATTTGTAGGATTTGACCTTAGAAATGTTTTTGTTTCTAAGGTCATGACCAACATGTCCATTTATGCCATAGACAAAACTAGTTTCCACAGTAAAAGAAATAGTGAGGGACACACAAATGGAGGATCTGAAATGACACAAGGTGTATCAATACCAATAAATATAAGAACATGAACATCCTTCTTTTTCTGTCTGAATGTGTGTTTGTAGGATGAGGCCAAAGCACAGGTGCATGGTCTCAGCAAGCAGGTAGAAAGCCTGCAAGTCAGTCAGGAAAGAGGCAACACACGTATACAGATGCTGACACAATCTATCAGAGAACTGGAGGAGGGTAAGAGCGAATTCTAGCCTGATACTTGGGTACATGCTACTTAGTGATGACCAGTTTGCAGCTCTGTTTTTGATTATTATGTGTGTGTATGTTTGCCAGGAAAGCGTGAGCTAGCCAAGCATTTAGATGGGACACAAGCATCACTCGCCTTACGGGGTGAGACGGTTCAGCATGGGGAATTACAGAATAGGATTATGAGTGAAGAGTTGGCCAAAATGAAGAACAGCCAACAGATAACTGAGGCAGAAGCTAAAGCACTGAAGGTTAACACTCATACATTCTACACTAAAACAAAGATTGTTTACATAGTTGAGTGCAACAGTGATCGGACACTTTTCATGACAGGAGATAAAGGGTTAGTTCACCCAAAAATTTAAATTCTGTAATTAATTACTCACCCTCATGTCATGGACCTTCATGGACCCGTAAGACCTTCTTTCATCTTCAGAACACAAATTAAAAAGTTGTTATTTTTGTTTTCCTTGCGCACAAAAAGTATTCTTGTAGTTTCATAAAGTTACGGTTGAACCACTGATGTCACATTGACTATTTTATAGTCCTTACTACCTTTCTGGGCCTTGAACGTTCTGTTCTGTTCTATAGTTCTGTTGCGGTCTATACAGGGTGAGAAAGCTCTCGGATTTCATCAAAAATATCTTAATTTGTGTTCCAAAGTTGAGTGAAGGTCTTAGGTTTGGAACGACATGAGGGTGAGTAATTGCTGATGGAATTTTCATTTTTTGGTTGAACTATCTCTCTAAACTAATTTTTAAAAGAAGAACACACTAAACTCGTGGTGTTGTAGGTCTTTCTTAAAACATGTAAGTTTTATCATTAACAATCTATGGGAAAAAGGGTTTTTTACTCCACTATCACCAGTGTTGGGGGAAATTACTTTTAAAAGTTATGCATTACAATGTCATGTTACTCCCTAAAAAAGTAATTAATTACGTTACTTATTTACTTTTTACTTTTCTTAGTAATGTGTTACTTTTGAGTTACTTTTTAAATCTGGGCTTGCTTGTTTGTTTTTAATATAAAAAGTTGCATAAAAGTTAAATGAATACACCTCAGGCTGAAGGAAAAGTAAATTCATGTCTGTACAGTAGAGGGTGCAGCTCAAACAAATTGCATGAAGAATATAACGCAAGAGAAGATAGTTCAACACTATTCAGCAATAACAAAAATGAAACACAAATGTGTCTTTTTGCTTAGTATGGTTGAATTGGATCATCGAAGGTTCATCATTTGCAAAGACATTGGTTAATAAAATGGTATTAAATACAAAAATTATATTTGTCTTATTTAATTTTTAATTATTGCAGGTTTGTATAATATTCTGAGTTTGCATTTGACTTTTTCTTCATTTTGAGGAATACTGAATCTGTTTTTGTGCAGGTAAGATGAGTAAATACATGTTCATATTTAGTCAAGAACTAGAGTAACATCATGTTCACACAGCACGCACAAAATGCCTCTGCACTTACTCCTGATTTTTCTCAGCATGGCAACACGAGAGTTGTCAGACGGGAAACAAAGTAACTGGTGTTAATTATTTCAAAAAGTAAATCAGATACTTCCTTCTAAATTAAAAATGTAATGCATTACTTTACTAGTTACTTAAAGTATGTATGTATGTATGTTTATGTTTATTTCATTCATGGATATTTTTTTTTTTCCCACAAAACTTACTTCATCATCCTCATTCATATAATTTATAAAACCATGATGAAAAGGAGGCAGGATGAAGAATATCTTATATTTCCTGCCCCCTCAAAAAAAATAAAAAAAAACACCAAAAAAGTCATTTCCAAAAACTCAACATATCAAGTCCCCATCAATACATGACGATAACAAATGAACAAACTAGAAACCAAAAACATCAACCCGACACAAATTCCAAAGCAAAAGCAAACCATGATAACAACCATCATCATCATCATCAATTTATATAAGTATTCATCCAAAGCAAAAGCAAACCATAATCACAACCATCATCATCATAATCATCAATTTCTATAAATGTTCATATAAATCCATTGTTTTCTCTTTAAATCCTTTTTTAAACTGAAATATATTTTTACATTGCTTTAGTTCATTTAGCAGAGAATTCCAAATTTTCACTCCCACCACTGAAGTACACTTTTGTTTTGCTGTTGTCCTTACAATTGGATACTTAAAATGTCCCTTTCTTCTTCCTTCATTTTCTATAAGGATAAACAAGTGTTGAAGGTTTGTGGGCAATATTTTATCTTTTGCTTTAAACATAACAATAAGTGTCCGTAATTCAACCAATTCTTTAAATTTTAACAGTTTAGAGCCAAAAAATAAAGCATTTGTATGCTCTCTATAATCTGTTTTAAATATAATTCGTATGACTCTCTTTTGTAATAAGAAGAGTGACTTTGTGTTGCTTTGATATGTGTTTCCCCACACCTCCACACAGTAGCTAATATAAGGCAACACCAGTGCACAATACAAAGTTCTCAATGCCTTATAATCTAACACATGTTTTACCTTATTTAATACAAAAATACTCTTAGATATCTTTTTTTGTATGTATGAGATGTGTGGTTTCCAAGTCAACCCTTAATCTAGTAGCACACCCAAAAACCTAATTTCCCTAACTTTCATTATTTTTGTTCCTGCTATTGATAATGCAATACTTTCATTTTTTTTTTATTACCAAAAATCATAAACTTTGTTTTCTTTAAATTTAATGACAATCTATTTATATCAAACCATTCCTTCACTTTAACCATTTCTTGTTCCATACTAAGTACCAATTCATTTAAATCATTTCCTGAGAAGTAATTTGATTACACAAATTGCAAGTTACTCCCAACACTGACTATGACAACATTTAATGTTGGTGCATTTTAAGTGGTGCACTTTCTTTCCCAGCACCTTAGTCAGATAAAACAAACAGGAATTATCAAGTGTCCACAATAAAAATCGTTGATGAGTTGCACCTCCAGTAGTCACATTATCAGTATAAATATACTGTTGTATTCAGGAGAAGCTGGAGCGCTCCCAGGCCTCTGAGGAAAGTCTGGAGGCTGAGCGTCGCCGTATGAAGGAGACCTGTGAGGCTACGGAAGCTCGAGCTGCCAGGCTAGAACTTACACGCCGGGGGTTGGAGGGAGAGCTGCAGCGTGCCCAGCTCCGAGCCACAGAGACAGAGTCGGAAGTAAGCTCACTGCAGGACCGCCTCAACAACCTCCGGAGAGAACTGGGAGACAGTGAAGAGCGTGCTGCCCTCCTGAAGGTGTGTGTAGGTTTGTGCTGTGTCTAAAAGGACATCAGTCATGTTTGAGTAATATAATGCAGCACTGTTGTTCCATTGTAGGTTGAGGGTGAGAGGTTGGCAACTGCCTTGGCACACACAGAACTGCAGGAGAGCCAGTTGAGGGAGAAACTGCAGTCCATGGTTGCATCCTTGACTGAAAGCAATGCTGCTACAGGAGCAGCACAGGATCAGGCTGCGCAGCTGCAGCGAGCTCTCACAGCCAGTGAACATGACCGGAAGATGCTGCAGGTTAGCATGAGTTTTATAACGTGCATTAGTTACTAGCAGACCATACTACTAACAGTACACAAGTGCTACAAAGAGCAAGACAGAAGACAAGCTTTAACATCTCAACAAGATTGAACTTCAAACATGTTTAAGCAAACTCTCTATTGAGGCTTTATTAAAACACTGTCAATCATTTTTCTTCATCATGAACTCACAAACAACCTTATTAAGTTCATTGTGGTTCAGCCACAGTTTTGATCTCAATTCACCTCAAGTTCATATACAGATTTAATTGAAACCTAACAGATCATCTTACTAGCATGGCCACAATGCGAAGTGATTTATGCTGTGGTTTCATAATGTTTCCAGATTTGGATTTTTTTTTTGTATTTACCTTTGCTGCCGCCTGTTCCCTGAAGTTGCTGGATGACGGTGTATTAAAATGCTGGACTGAACTCTCTGGAGGGCTTTTAAGGCTTAGTATAAGTCTGTTTTAAAAATGCTGTACAAACAAAAACACTGCGGCCTCAGTGTAAATCTTGTTCAGTTTGCTTGAGACCTGCCAGCTCATGCCAATAAAAAGTGATCCGAGGGTTGGGAAAGAGTGGGGAAAAAGGGGGAAAAGACAGGACACTGGTAGTAGTGAGGAGAAGAACAGCCTCCTCATTAAAACTGGATGTGGGTGTGTGATTATGCATGTGTGGACTGATGCCTGTTCATACTTGTCTGTGTGTGTTATATGTGCACAGGAAAGGTTGGATAAGACACGGGAGGCTCTAACAAACAGTAGGAAGCAAAATCATGGCTTGAGTGAGAGACTACAGATCCTGCAGAGAAGCCAGGAAGAGTCTGAACTCAGGGTCTCTGAACTGGACAAACAGACACGAGGCCTGCAGGAGGTTAAGCGCACACACACACACACACACACACACACACTCTCTCTTACAGTTTACACAGTATTTTAAATGGTTAGTTCACCCAAAATAAAAATTCTGTGATCATTTACTCACCCTCATGTCGTTCCAAACCCGTAAGACTTTTGTTCATCTTCATCTTCGAAGAGATTTCTGTCCTTCCATAGAAAGATCACTACACCAAATCTTGGTGCTTAGAAAAGTTAATAAAGATACAAGAAATAACATCCACATGAATCAAGTGGTTTAATCTAAGGGTGTTTTCACAGCTGGCCCGTTGTTTCGGAACCTGGCACGTTTCCCCCCTTAGCTTCGTTTGGGCATATGTGAACACAGCAATCGTGCTCAGATAAACACCAAAACAATCGGTCCGAGATCGCCTGAACGAGGTGGTCTCAACTCGATTGAAAACGAACTCTGGAGCGGTTCGGTTGTAGTGAGAAAGCAATCCGATCCAACGGACCAATGAACCAGGCTATATCACACTGTATAATGGGTAATTATGTAAGTTCCGTGAAAAGCAGTGTACGGGTGTGCATGTCTTCGCCATTCAAAATCAAAGCGTGCCTTTTCATTTTATAATGCTGTCTTAATGCTCTTCGTAGTAGGTGCATTTTAACAATGTTTTGCCGACGAATCCTGGACTCCTGCTCAAAATGATAAATTAATAAGTATATTGACAGCTACAAAAAAAGGATGTGGTTCCATCCTGACGTGTGTGTGTGTGTGTGTGTGTATGTGTGAGAGAGAGAGAATTTGTTTGCCTCTCTTTCTAACTGAATCATTAATTGTCATTCCAGCTCTGTGGAACTTTGACCAATGAGGGGACAGTTTACTCACACGTGACTTGTATTAACAATTTTGGTCCACTTAGAAACTTTGCCATGTGAAAGAGAACCGCATCAACAATAAAAAGCAACATTGTAATAATTTTAATCCCTGTTTCAGAACAAAGCAATTGATCTACAGGTGTGAAAACACCCTAAGTATTCTAAAGCGACATGATTGCTTTACATGAACAGATTTTATTTATGCTTTTATTCACATATAAACTTTGAACAGTGCAAATACATAGAGCATGTCAAATATAGCAATTGGAAGTTCAAATGTTTGGCACACGAAAACAAACCTCATTGCTTTTCATACAAGTATGGCTCAGCTTCTTTTTACCATATTTATTGTTTTGAAGATGAATCAAAATCTTATGGGTTTGTAAATGACATGAAGGTTAGTAAATGATGACAGAATTTTTATGTTTGGGTGATCTTGTTCAAATAATTTGGTCCTTGGAGGCACATACATCAAACAAATCCTGGAACATGTTTTACATTTCAAGCGACATAGGGTGGAAATGTTGGCAAGGGGTGATGTTTCACATATTGCACCCTTTTTCTCTGTCTGTCACTCTCAGTGTCTGTAAAAACACAAAATTAAAAATAAAATGCAACCAAACAAAATTCTAATAAAATATAACGAACTACACCATCATCACAGTGATGAACTGACAAAGAGATTTTTGTTATTGTCAGTTGGGCGAAATTCAAGGTTCTTATCCTCTTGCACATGACACCATATCTAAACCAGACAAAAATACAGCCAAAGCTGTCTCTTCTTTTTTAATCTGAGTTTCTGCCCCAGACATGAAACATTCTAGTCCAGAAAACCATGTTTATTTACACCAGTTCTGGTCTGGACAGTCATGTATATGGTGTCTATTCTACATCTCTTCTAAATCACTAGGCTGTGAGACAGAGGCAACAGGCTAAGCAGGAGGTGCAAGAGAGCTATGCACTCTTGCAAGGAGAAAAGGATCAGCTTCAGGAGCAGGTGGCTACCCTGCAGACCACTGCACATCGGCTGCAGGGAGAGAAAGCTGAGCTGGAGTGGACACTGGTCCGTCTGGAAAAAGACATGTCCTCTCTAAAGCGTACACTGGAGAAGGTACATCATGCTGTTATAAATAGCATGCACAGCCAGACATAATGACTTTCAAATGGTTTGTTGTTTATGTCACTGATTGTGATGTTTAATTTGTGCAAACTAATCAGATTGCCTTGTCTGTACCCTATTCTATTCTTAGTATTATCGGTTGAGGTATGTTTGTATGAGGGTTTGTTTTGGAGTGTTTGTGTGAGTTTGCTAATGACTTGCCAATCTTGTCAAACATAAAATGATCCTCCTACATAAATGCACAGCATGTGACAGTATCTCACAAGATATTTCTATCCTTTGCATGCATTTTGTTTGCATGCATGTGTTGTGTGCAGGTAGAAAAGAATCGCCAAAGGAAGGAGGCAGAGGTATTACATGCTGAGCGTGAGAGAGAACAGCAAGAACAAAAGATCCGAAATCTAGAGCAAGATTTAAGCGAGACACAGGCCGAAATTCACATGCTACAGGTGATAGACATACTTATGGATAGAGTAAGAAGAAGTCCATAAGAAGTCCATAATACATGGACCAGCATCTAGTACTCTCACCTTTAGAAATCTGATTATAATAACATTAAATGGTCATGTGTCATGTTCGTTTTTCAAGCTCGTATTGTTTTTGTATTGGATTCGCTTGTGACAGGATGTTATGTGTTGTCTCTGCAGTCACAGATCTCTATCTTGGAGCAGACTCACTCCCAGAGGCTCCTGGAAGTGACAGCCCGCCACAGGCAAGAGCTAGACCTGGAGACCGAGCGGATGAGGGACTCCCAGCAGCAGGCAGAGAGAGCACTGGAGGCTCGAGAGAAAGCTCACCGCCAGAGGGTCCACTGCATGGAGGAACAGGTTTGAGAAAGCTATAAAAATGTGATGTATTGTAATAGTGACATTTACATTACTTTCAATAGTAAGAACTAAAGAAGCCTTTAATGAAAACTTGACAGTTCTGTGTTTCTCAGGTTTGCACACTGAAAGAACAGTTGGAGCAGGAGATGAAGAGGAGGCAAGCGTATATGAAGCAGATGCTGAGATTGGGGCTCTAAAACTGTAGTGGTTTGGAAATTCAGCCCATGGTGACCAACTGACAGCTTTTTGTTACCAAACATGTTTGTAGTCTCTCAAAGGCCTATAACCAATGAAACAGGGCCTGTGCTAACATGACACACACATAATTCACACATACTTTAGATTTAAAAACACACAAAATCACTGGTCTCAGAGAGAATTGTTGGACTACATTTGCACAAATACTTTAAGTAATCCTGATCCACACCATAAGAACCCAGTAACAACAAACAAAGAGATCACTGTTTCACCAAATGCTTCTCAATTGCCAAATTGTTTTAAGGATTTGTGCAGCAAACTGTTGAAAGAGACCATAAATCTACCTTAAGTCTATCCCTGTTCATCTTAGAGCATTAAGCACAGTCTCAATTCTTCACCACACACACTTTTAAACATCTGTACCTACCTTAAATATTACACCCTAGTTCCCCTAAACTGTTTTGCAAACCACAAAATTATGCTCTTTTCCTGCTACTTTGTAGCTTACATGATTGCGGTGATCATTATTTAAACATGCTACCATTTAGAGAATAAGATCATGTTTTAGTTAGTACCAATCAGCTAAATTACAGCTTGAGTGAATCAGGACAGAAAATTAATCATATATCTTACCTACAAATGCTGTTTTCATATTATTGTTTCCATATGGTGTTTCTTTTACTATGGGTGTTAAACAATTTCTATTTCATAATCACTACTGTGTTGTAACTATTAGAAAACTGATTTGTTTAATCACAAAGTATTTTTTATGAGTCAATAAAACCATACAAACAAGAAAAATAAAAATGAGATTGATCTTTGTGGTCTGAAGAATTGCTGTCAATTGGCTTTGGTGTATTTTGGATAAATGCTGTAGTTTATGATGTGTGCAAATTAGCTATAACTACCTATAAAATAATCTTTGTGATGTTCTGCCTCCAAGATTTGATTCCCGCCACTAATAACCCCCTGGGTAAAAATAATCTAATTTTATTTTAGGGGAGTTGTTTCAAGCACATTTCAAATATTTGAAATCTTGCCTTGTATGATTAATCTGGAGGAAAATTGATTTTCAAAGAGTAAGAAGTCTTTCAGTAAAGCTCTAGTCCAAACCAAGAGGCTTTTGTATATTTTCCTCCTTTTGAACAGACATCTTGTGTACAGTATACAAGGAATGCACTATGACATCCCAACTTCTGGAACTCTTACACTGCCATGTGGTAGTGTGTTCCACACTGAGACATGTTCTTCTAGGGAAGGGTATTTCTCAGCAAAAGTTAAGAGCAGAGGAAAGTGCCCTGTCAGAGTCTCTTTAAAGCAGCCCTTTGATTACCATAGCTCCACCCAGTGCTTATCCAGTTACCAGTCTCTCCTCAGCTATTGGATAAGAGTTCTTAATCATGCAAGGTAGTGAATCCCTGGGGGGGTGGGGCTGGGTCTGAAAGAACTCCTTTGGCAGGCAGAATAGAGGTTTTATTGAGGATATTTCTAAACTAACCATCAGGGACCAAGTCACTGGATTGTAAAAAAAAAAAAAAAAAAAAATAGAGCCGAATCACTCTGCTCCCTCTCCTTCTTTCTCTCTCTCACTCTGTTCATTTCAGTGAGCGGCACGGAGCACAGCAGCTCTTGAGCACCCAGCAGCACGCAGAATGCAAGGAATCTACCCCCTTGTTATAGACCAACAGCCCAAGTACCAGGGCTGCGAGAAGATCTGAGAGGAAACAAAGGGTGGAATTAGAAACCAAAAGAGGAAAATTACAGAAACGGAGAAGAAAGACAAGGAGGATCATTGGTTGAGCATTTGACACTGGGGTTTAGAGTTGTCTTGTTGCCCTCTCTGAGTGTCCTGGATCTTAGTCCTCTCCTCTCCATCCCTCTGCAGACAAGGTCATGTGGTGGCTGAGGAGACTGGTGCTCTCCGTGTGCATACTTCTTATTTTGCTTCATGGCGTGGAGCCGGCTGTACCCCTGGAGGAATTCTACCCATTTGGCCTGGATGAGGGTGACTCCCAGACCATCGAGCAAGATGATGGAGGATCAGGACTGGTAGCAATCTCTGTGGCTTTCCCTTTCTTCGGGGAACGGCACACTGGACTTTATGTGAGTACAGATTGTATGTTTGAAATGTATGAGTCTTGTGCAGGAGAATAAGGTATTTCATTCAGTAGCTTTGAGGGAAACAGAGGCAGGTCTTACAGCTTGAGATTGGATGATGAACCTCTGCACCACAAAGTTTTATTATGTCACATGGCACAGTGACTAAACTACTGGATGTTTTTTAGTGAAGAGATGAGAGTATATATTGCTGCTGCAACACATCTGCTTAAACTGTGGTTTGAGAGAGTGAGGTGGAGAAAAGAAACAAGAAGAATGACTGTCATGAGGAAAACCAGTGATAGAAAACAAGTGTGGCAAGTGCTCTGACAGGTCTCGGTTCTTTGATCATAGCTGCGTCCTGCATTTGGTTGGGTGAGCGGGGCTTTCATCTGTGGCATGTACACTTTTCAAACTCAGCGCAGTGGAAGCTCCATCCTCGTAAATCAACGCCATCTGTTTTGATGCAGCATCCCAGTTGTATTGCCTCCCAAAATATGCTGCTCCACCCAGGGCACCCATCTTTACTATCAACTTTCCATCTCCAACACCCTACCCAGCCTGGCCGAGGTACCATGGTGACAGAGGCTAGGTTTCCAGACTGGGCTACAAGCGAATGGATGAATGAGATCACAATCCCAATGCAGCGGACGACTGACAGAGAAGACATGCCACACAACCTCTCCAAGCCACTGCATGACATTCAAACAACTGTGCCCTCACAAATTTGAGGTGAAATATTGTGGTTCCTATTTTAAAGTCATGAAGTCACTTAGACGTCCTGGCCAATGCAGCTTGCTGAAATAGTGCATGGTTGTCTACAGAACCTAGTTTAACTTGTGATACATCTGTGCGTCACCCTGAGTGGTATCTTATATCTCAGAGCACAATGTAAATATTAATGTGAAATGAAGACAAGATAAGACCTGCTGCGGATAGCAGTGAAGATCTAAAATTAGATTACCTCAATGTGAGCAGGAGAGAACTGAAAGTACAGTTATGGGTGGTAACTGCAGAAAGGGTGCAACGAGTACAAACTGGGAGGCAACTGCAGGTCGATTGGAGTAAGATTTTGAAAGTCACTGGTGCATTGAGGCATGCAACAGCATTAAAACTGCTGTCATAATTTCTGTATTGCACTCAAGCTGCTTGAACCAAAATCAATTACACTTCAGCTTTATTGCACGCTACAGCCACATGTGGATCTCTTCCGCAAGGGAGCTGCTTTAGAACAGGTGAGATTTTGGAGAGTACACAAGGAGAGATCCTCATGGATAATTTCTTCCGGGAGGGCATTCCAAGCCTTCAGGCCTTGAAAAAACAGAAAAGCTCTTGAGCCAAACAATTTGAGGTGGTTCTTGAGACTTGTCTCAGGGTATTACTGTAAGAGCTTCCCTACAGCAAAAAGAAGGTTTAGTACTGCCTGCTATTGCATGTTTAACTTCCTGACCTACTCTTTCTGTCCACCTCCAGTCATCCTTCTCACTTTTTCTCATTCACTCCCTCTTCATTTATAATATTATAAGTAAACCCAAAAAAAGCTCTGCCTCAGATTGAAGCATGACTTTCAAGCACGGTATTTTTTTACTGTAAAAAAACAGGGATTTGTTCACACGCTGTTTACCTAAATTTGAGTCTCACTGTCAGGAATTATGAAAGCCGGTTCTTTGACATCCAGGACTTCCAGGGATGGGCATAGTTCCACAGTGATATGCCTTCTCTGCTTGACATTTTATCAGCCCAGAATTGTCCAAAATGTGCTTTTTCTTGTTCCACAATTGCGTTCTTTTTTGGGGGGGTCTGAGAGATTTCACATGTAGCTGCGACCTCTCCTCTTTCCCTTCATTTACCCTCACCCTTCCCTCTTCCTCCTCTTCTTCAGCCTCAGATAACAAGTTCAAGGGTCTTCCCAATGGACCTGTCCAGCTGCTCTATTGAAGAGAGGCATGATCCCTTTAACAGAACCCAGATGCATCTGTAAAGTGTCTTAGGGATGCCAAACAATGCAGGCCCTCAATTAACTAACCTTATGAATGACTGGGATGAAGAGCAGGAAGGATGAGATCCAAGGCTAGCATGACATGGACTTCCAAAGCAAATGCAAAAAACAAAGTTTGAAATTATTTTGAATGAAACTGGTGTAAGTTTTGATGGAGAACAGAACACCATTACTGATTTTCAGCGACCTCAAGTTAAGAAACCTCCCAACAAGTTGTTTGTAAGGGAAGCTATAAAAAGGATGTTTATAATTGTTTTAGGCATAGAATTGTTCATCCAACAGTTGAGTTAAAGCAGAAGAGGGAAAATGATGGGGACAGAAAGATTTGAGGTTTCACGGCACACTGAGAGCACATCTGCTAAAGCTCATCCTCAGCACTTCAACACTTCATGTTTGCGCAACTATAGAAAGGGAATCTTCAACCTTGAGGGATTTTTTTCTTTATCTCTTTCTCTCTCTATCCTCTTTGCTCCTCTCCTCCTCCTCCTCCTCCTCCTCACTTAAGTAGCCCAAATATTAGCTAAGTGTGTGAGGACATATGTGTTATTTTGTTAGGAGCTGGGTAGCTTAGCATGTAATGCTTTATGTCAAGATAAGTAATATGTTATGCTAAGCTTTGAGCTAATATTTGGACTTGATTCAATAGGGGCAGCCACTGAAATTAATTTTTCTGTGCTGGGTTTAAGTTATTTTTCCAAGAATAGAGAAAATCTTTGTATATTATTATAAGATATGAGTTAGTGAAGTGCCATACAGAGGGTCATGGTTTAGCATTCTGTGGAATGCCAGTCATGATAAAGAAACCCACCACAACCGCACAAGGGCGTGAAGCAAGAGGAGCCAAGGTCAAACATACAAACACATCCACTTCAGCTTTTTCCTCAAATTACTAGGAAGAGCAAGAAAAGGTTCCCATGTCAAGATTCAATGTTTTGAAATATTTTTTTTGGCATCCTTTTTCCCAGGTGAACATTTATTTTAGTATTAAAATGACTTCAACAAAACCAATCTATGAAAACTTGCGATTTATCCGGTGAAGAATAACCCAAAAATAACTTGGTCACATAAGTGGCACCATATAGACCTAAATATAAGAATAGAACAAAAAGAAAACAAAACAAATAAAAACATTACTTATATACTCATAAATTATTTTGTAAATGATGACGGCATGTTTACGCAAATGTGATCCACTTCATCAAATGTGTTTTTTTGTTTTTATTTACACCTAACTGAATTTTACTTCTCAGAAAGCTGACCTGTTTAAACTAAGTTATGATTGCTTTTAATTCACTTCTAGTCTGCGGTTAGATCAAATTAATACATCCCACTTTTAATAAGATATTAGAACATGAAAGAAAAGCAGCTAGGTTTAACCTCTTCCAGATGCTACAAATAGATCAGAACAAATGCCAGGACATATTACAACACCAGAGAATAATATCTAATGTAGTGCTTAGTGAGATTTCCGCTGCTAATTTAGCAGCAAGTTAAGCAATTTCCATTCATTACCTCCGCTCACTGTTGCTACTAGCTCTCCACTGCTTGTGCTGGTGAAAACACTGCTGTTCCTATTGTACTGCTGTACAACTCTCTTTTCCCAGTTTGCTGCTTATATCATTAGCATGCAATGGTTTAGTACTGCAGCCCATTCTCAAGTGTTTTGGTCATCTGTGAAACATTTACTCTAAATCACACTTTGGTTCCTGTCAAGGGTTTGTATCTGTCAGTGAACTGTACCTGCACTTTCCATCCCTCCATCTTTTCCATTTCTCCAGCTTCTCTCTTTGTCTTTTCTTTCATTCTTCTGCTCTCACAGGGCTCCTTTCAGTGACCCCAGAGTTGTGGCCCTGCAGGCTTCACTCTGCTTCTCTATGTTAACCACACTCTCGCCATAGCACGCTGATGCAGAGAGGGGAAGACTGCGGTCGGCCAATTAACCAAGCACCCGAGTCAGGCCAAACAAAACTTCCTCTACTGTTTTTACAGCAAAGGCCTCCGAATTATGGTTTCCATACGCATGGGGAGGGGAGAAGAAAGGCCATGTGTCTGACATTGCCTTTGTTGCTGTTGCTGCTGCCAGAACTGGGTACAGATCAGTGAAATGAAGGGACAGGGAAGTTGGCACTGGGGAGTGAACACCTGGAGAGGGGTGCGACTGTGCAGGTGCAAACAGACTAGCATAAGTTAGCATTAGATACACTCTCTAATCGTAACTCTGTTGCTCTGTGCTGTGACAATCTGATATGGGGCAGAAAGGTGACATTGTATTTTTCTATTAAAATGACAGAACAGTTTAGAAAGGATTTTAAATTTCCAGTCTTTCCACTGGAGAACTATTGAGGAAGCTTGGTTGCAAAACCTCCACCAAAATGGAGAACCAGAAAGCTATGGAATAATTTCACACACCCCTGTTGGCCAGTTTAGTGAATTTGCATGCATATTCATATCAGTTGGATAACACTGTGCCCCTGAGAATACACTCCAAGATTTCTTCAATGTCAGTCTGGCTGGACATTCATCACAGGAGTAGACTCGGTCAACAGAGTAAAGCCAGTGGTCAGCAAAGCAAGTGTTGGGCTCTGTGGTTACTTTAGAGACAGTTATAAAGGCCTCGCCCTCTAAAACCACTTCTAGTGGACAAGAGCCAGGGCAGGTGTGTCAGAATTTGTATGTGTGTCTGAAAATTGCTCAGGTTTTCTCAGCTGCAAGACGTGGATGTCTGGCAGAACAAGGCAGCTGTCTGTTCCCTGATGGGAAATGGATACATCTGCCACAGGAGCCTGCCTCACTCTTTCATCCTGCAATGCTACTGCTCACTCTAATGTGTCAACACACTACTGGACACCTCAGCCTGTCTCCGCTTATTCCCAGTCAGCATGTTCCATACATCATAGACAGCCGATTACTGTTCCAGGCCCTTCGCAATATCTACCCCAACAGTCACTACAAGAAACTGAATTGTCCTTTAAAAGTTCTGCTTGAAAATTATTTGTAAAATCATTGGATTTTTGTTGGTCTACGACTTCTTGACTCTGTAGTACTCCTGAGTGAACCAACCCGGTCTCTGTCGTCAGGTATACTTGAGTGTGGAAAGAATTTCATGGAGATGAAATATGTTATTTGTGCAACTCAGAAAGCGAATGTCCAAACATGCAGCTCATGGTGTGGTAAGGCTTTAGCAGTGGAATCTGGGAATGAGTGCCAGGATGGTGAGCTGAAAGAAGCTTTGTGTGCTGACTCTGCTAACCCTGAGCATGTACATGCTCTTCTTTTCTGTGTCTTCAAGGTCAACAACAATGGCCTGGTGTCTTTCCTGAGGGAGGTGTCCCAGTTCACCCCTGTGGCATTCCCTATTGCTGGAGACCGCAGGGTGGTGGCTCCGTTCTGGGCAGATGTAGACAACCGACGGGCAGGAAAAGTTTTTTATCGAGAGAGCAAAGATCCTGCCGTCCTGAGAAAAGCCACTGCAGACATTAATCGTTACTTTCCTGAGTTCCCTATGTTTGTCACTACATGGGTGCTGATTGCAACCTGGCATCAAGTCACATTTTTTGGTGGCAGCTCATTAACTCCGGTACCAAGTTCATGTCATTTTTTATAATGTTTCCTTTAGAAGACCATCTAGGTTTATCAGGTCTGGCCCTCAAGGTCTACTGTCTAGAAGAGTTGATCCCTGATCAAAATTAAACTCTGCAGGACAGTGGACCTCAAGGGCCAGAGTTAAGAAAATCTGGTCTAACAAGTAAATTAAAATTCTGAATACTGGTTGTGGCAACTGACTTTCTGTCTGTTCTTCTCTAAAGGTCAATACATTTCAAGTAGTTCTCATCACAGATGGTGAGCTCTCCTTCACCATTTTCCAGTACCACAATATTTCTTGGACAACAGGGATGCATGCTACCAGTGGTGGTGACATAGCAGGTTTAGGAGGAATAGCTGCACAGGTAAGGTCATTGCCTTTACTCATGTTAGTTTTTAATTTTGACAAAAATTACTTAAGTGACATTCAAATGTAATAGAATCCACCTGAGAGAACGTTCCTCCACTTCCACTCTCTTCCTAGGCAGGTTTTAATGCTGGCGATGGGAGGCGCTATTTCAATATCCCTGGCTCTCGGACAGATGACATTGTTGAAGTTGAAGCCACCACAAATGTGGGCTATCCTGGTCGTTGGGTCTTTCGTATTGATGATTCTCAGGTGCAAGTGGGCAGCTGCAATGACTCAGGTATGCCACCAAAGGAAAGGAAAAAAGAATCAGTGTATCCAACAAATTAGAAACCATTATGGACAGTACAAACAGGAAAATATCAGTCTGCTCAGACTCTTTTCCATTGTGCTCCTCAGCTTCGGTCTGTGCTAACTTAAGGCCCTGTCAAAATGGTGGCCACTGCATTGACGACTGCATCACTGGAAATCCCTCTTTCACTTGCTCGTGTTTGGCTGGCTTCACTGGACGCAGGTGCCAGATAGGTAAATGAATGATGAAATCCTTCCATCCCTCACAACTCGTACTCATCCTTTGTGTTCTTCCTCGCCAGGAAAGAGAAAGTCAGCTTGTAAAAGTAAAATTCCACCCTGCAAGCCAGGGGGACAACCTAAGGGAGAGAATTTCCCCTGGTCACATCTGTATGTAATACACATATAGTGTCCGTCCAACGTTTTGCTGTGGTCAAATCATTACCTTATCCTTCACCCCCTACACTTTAGGATTCCCTCATGTTTTCATTCCTGTGTGCACATCTAATAAAAGTCACGTTATATTTGTTGTTCTTTTGTGTGTTTTGATAGAGGTTGATGAGTGCTCTTCATACCCCTGTCAGAATGGAGGCACATGTGTGGACAAGATCAACCACTTCATCTGCCTATGTCCAGTGGGATTCATAGGGACAACATGTGAGACAGGTAAATACCCAATTCTTCAATTATCGGACTTCAATTACAATTATGCATTGCATGTAAGTTCAGAAAAAGAAAACTTTGCTCCAATATCAATAATAAGCTTGTATTTCTACAATGTTCAATATGTGGCTCTTCTCAAAAAATTATCCAATGGGGACTAAAATAGTGAGTGAAAATGTATGTGAGTTTTGAACTCAGTAAGCTCTTCTTTTCATGCTGTGGCCTCTCTCCTCTCTGATTTTGTCCTCCCCTCCTCCCTTAGCGCTCTGCTGGCTTCAACCTCTTTCTCGTTCCCACAGTCCAGCCTGCAGAGATGTATCAAACCTCTAATACCTTTCACAGCCAGAAGTGCATAGTTTCAGAGTGAGGGGAACGGTGTGGAGGATATATTAATCAGCTGAATAAATATCCAGTGTGTGTGTGTGTGTGTGTTTATTGCCTGCAGACATAGACGAGTGCCAAGAGACCCCATGCCTCAATGGAGCACAGTGCATACAGGGTGTCGGCAACTTCACCTGTGTATGCCAAGCAGGTTACACTGGGTTCCTATGCGAGTCAGGTGAGCATGGATATTGGGCGTGTCACTGAAAGGCCATGACTTTCCCCAGGGAACATTTCCTTTTTTCCGCATTAGGCCCGCACTTATTCATTTGACAGATGGTGTTATCTAGACAGACTTCATGAAGACTGCTATAGTACAGTAAATTTAAGGGCAGCTAGTAAATGGAAATATATTATCAGTTACTTTGATTTCTTTCCCCGTATTTTCATTTTGGGTCAGGTTTTATGTTCCAAATATTCAGAGTTCTCTAAGTAGACCTTGATATGACTTTTAAGGAAAAAGCACTGACATGATTCCCCTGCTTAACAAATTGGGCTTCCCACAATGGAGGTTATTGATGAAATGCAAGCCCAGTTGGGAAGCACTCTGGAAACTATACCGCTGGCCTTTGCATATCTTGAACCCTTGTTTCTACATAGACCAGAATTACTGTTAATACTAGACACCTGGTCAATGAAACTGTACACCTGCATGAACTTTCATACATTCTCACATCTTAAGATATTGATACAATCAAAACCAAGCTGTTCTAAGGATTGCCTTTCTCACGCTGACAAATTATTCTCTACACTGACACGAATCTTGTGTTTTGGAATCCAGATATCAATGAATGTGCATCCATGCCATGTTTCAATGGAGGTGTGTGTGAAGACCTGGTGAATAACTACACCTGCACCTGTACAACAAACTTCACTGGAAGCCACTGCGAGACAGGTGTGCTTTTTCTCTTGAGTTCAACCCACCATATTACTTTATAAATGACAGCCAACATATTATCTTTTGTTTTTGTTTCCCTTTGCAATGGGAAAAAATGTTTAATGATGTTTACACAGCCAGCCACCTACTTTCCACTTTATTTTTGGCTAGCTGTAACATTTTCCAACTGGGACTGACACAATGAAATTGAAAAAATAAAATAAATAAAGAGGAGGGAACACTCTGGGATAACTATGGCTTCAGACCACATCTGACTAATTGAACGGCAAATAATGTTAGCCTCATCTCATACTTATCAGGTGCTTGGTCAACTCTTGTCTGTTCATGAAAAGAAAAATTTACTCCAGTATCAATAAGAAGCTTGCATTTCTCCAATATCCAATGCATGGCTCTTCTCAAAAAGTTGTCCAACTATGGTTTTAGATGACGTGTCTGATATTATTTGCAAATAATGTCAGCATAGTTATCAGATGCTTGGTCAGCTCTTGTCTGAGGTTGAAGTGGCTTGACCTACCACCAATGTGGATTGGTTAGAGTTTCATTTAAGATACAGTCAGGTCCATAAATATTGGGACATCGACACAATTCTAACATTTTTGGCTCTATACACCACCACAATGGATTTCAAATGAAACTAACAAGATGTGCTTTACCTGCAGACTGTCAGCTTTAATTTGAGGGTATTTACATCCAAATCAGGTGAACGGTGTAGGAATTATAACAGTTTGCATATGTGCCTCCCATTTGTTAAGGGACCAAAAGTAATGGGACAATTGGCTTCTCAGCTGTTCCATGGCCAGGTGTGTGTTATTCCTTCATTATCCCAATTACAATGAGCAGATAAAAGGTCCAGAGTTCATTTCAAGTATGCTATTTGCATTTGGAATCTGTTGCTGTCAACTGTCAAGATGAGATCCAAAGAGCTGTCACTATCAGTGAAGCAAGCCATCATTAGGCTAAAAAAACAAAACAAACCCATCAGAGAGATAGCAAAAACATTAGGCGTGGCCTAAACAACTGTTTGGAACATTCTTAAAAAGAAGGAACGCACCGGTGAGCTCAGCAACACCAAAAGACCCGGAAGACCACGGAGAACAACTGTGGTGGATGACCGAAGAATTCTTTCCCTGGTGAAGAAAACACCCTTCACAACAGTCGGCCAGAACAAGAACACTCTCCAGGAGGTAGGTGTATGTGTGTCAAAGTCAACAATCAAGAGAAGACTTCACCAGAGTGAATACAGAGGGTTCACCACAAGATGTAAACCATTGGTGAGCCTCAAAAACAGGAAGGCATCTAAAAAATCCTTCACAGTTCTGGAACAACATCCTATGGACAGATGAGACCAAGATCAACTTGTACCAGAGTGATGGGAAGAGAAAAGTATGGAGAAGGAAAGGAACTGCTCATGATCCTAAGCATACCACCTCATCAGTGAAGCATGGTGGTGGTAGTGTCATGGCATGGGCATGTATGGCTGGCAGTGGAACTGGTTCTCTTGTATTTATTGATTATGTGACTGCTGACAAAAGCAGAAGGATGAATTCTGAAGTGTTTCGGGCAATATTATCTGCTCATATTCAGCCAAATGCTTCAGAACTCACTGGACGGCGCTTCACATTGCAGATGGACAATGACCCAAAGCATATTGCAAAAGCAACCAAAGAGTTTTTGAAGGGAAAGAAGTAGACTGTTATGCAATGGCCAAGTCAATCACCTGACCTGAATCTGATTGAGCATGCATTTCACTTGCTGAAGACAAAACTGAAGGGAAAATGACCCAAGAACAAGCAGGAACTGAAGACGGTTGCAGTAGAGACCTGGCAGAGCATCACCAGGGATGAAACCCAGCGTCTGGTGATGTATATGCATTCCAGACTTCAGGCTGTAATTGACTGCAAAGGATTTGCAACCAAGTATTAAAAAGTGAAAGTTTGATTTCTGATTATTATTCAGTCCCATTACGTTTGGTCCCTTAACAAGTGGGAGGCACATATGCAAACTGTTGTAATTCCTACACCGTTCACCTGATTTGGATGTAAATACCCTCAAATTAAAGCTGACAGTCTGCAGTTAAAGCACATCTTGTTCGTTTCATTTGAAATCTATTGTGGTGGTGTATAGAGCCAAAAAGTTTAGAATTGTGTCGATGTCCCAATATTTATGGACCTGACTGTATATCACTTATTTAATGTTTGTTAATGTTTTAGATCATGCTGCCCAAGTAATACCTCCAGAATATACTATGTTTTTATATATATATATATATATATATATATATATATACACAGTGGGTACGGAAAGTATTCAGACCCCCTTAAATTTTTTCACTCATTGTTCTATTGCACCCATTTGCTAAAATCATTTAAGTTCATTTTTTTCCTCATTAATGTACACACAGCATTTTTGCAGATTGAAAAACTGAAATATCACATGGTCCTAAGTATTCAGACCCTTTGCTCAGTATTTAGTAGAAGCACCCTTTTGATCTAATACAGCCATGAGTCTTTATGGGAAAGTTGCAACAAGTTTTTCACACCTGGATTTGGGGATACTCTGCCATTCCTCCTTGCAGATCCTCTCCAGTTCTGTCAGATTGGATGGTAAACGTTGGTGGACAGCCATTTTTAGGTCTCTCCAGAGATGCTCAATTGGGTTTAAGTCAGGGCTCTGGCTGGGCCATTCAAGAACAGTCACGGAGTTGTTGTGAAGAGTTGTTGTGAAGCCACTCCTTCGTTATTTTAGCTGTGTGCTTAGGGTCATTGTCTTGTTGGAAGGTAAACCTTCGGCCCAGTCTGAGGTCCTGAGCACTCTGGAGAAGGTTTTCGTCCAGTATATCCCTGTACTTGGCCGCATTCATCTTTCCCTCGATTGCAACCAGTTGTCCTGTCCCTGCAGCTGAAAAACACCCCCACAGCATGATGCTGCCACCACCATGCTTCACTGTTGGGACTGTATTGGACAGGTGATGAGCAGTGCCTGGTTTTCTCCACACATACCACTTAGAATTAAGGCCAAAAAGTTCTATCTTGGTCTCATCAGACCAGAGAATCCTCAGGTGTTTTTTAGCAAACTCCATGCGGGCTTTCATGTGTCTTGCACTGAGGAGAGGCTTCCGTCGGGCCACTCTGCCATAAAGCCCCGACTGGTGGAGGGCTGCAGTGATGGTTGACTTTCTACAACTTTCTCCCATCTCCCGACTGCATCTCTGGAGCTCAGCCACAGTGATCTTTGGGTTCTTTTTTACCTCTCTCACCAAGGCTCTTCTCCCCCGATAGCTCAGTTTGGCCGGACGGCCAGCTCTAGGAAGGGTTCTGGTCGTCCCAAACATCATCTATTTAAGGATTATGGAGGCCTCTGTGCTCTTAGGAACCTTAAGTGCAGCAGAAATTTTTCTGTAACCTTGGCCAGATCTGTGCCTTGCCACAATTCTGTCTCTGAGCTCTTCAGGCAGTTCCTTTGACCTCATGATTCTCATTTGCTCTGACATGCACTGTGAGCTGTAAGGTCTTATATAGACAGGTGTGTGGCTTTCCTAATCAAGTCCAGTCAGTATAATCGAACACAGCTGGACTCAAATGAAGGTGTAGAACCATCTCAAGGATGATCAGAAGAAATGGACAGCACCTGAGATACCTAAATATATGAGTGTCACAGCAAAGGGTCTGAATACTTAGGACCATGTGATATTTCAGTTTTTCTTTTTTCATAAATCTGCAAAAATGTCAACAATTCTGTGTTTTTCTGTCAATATGGGGTGCTGTGTGTACATTTATGAGGAAAAAAAAAGAACTTAAATTATTTTAGCATATATATATATATTTACCCTAAACAGAGATAGTTGTCATGGAAAATTCCTCTACTGATGCTGCAAATCAGACAGGTAAGTCAGTTGTTCAGTAGAACTTGTTCTTCAAGTTCCTGCCAAGCTCTATCTCCCTTTCAAAAGGTCATCACGCATAATATTTTGCTTACAGTTTCCTGCGATGGACAGAATTGTGAAAAGCGTCAAATCTGCGAGTATATTGGCTCTGGAAACTACAACTGCACCTGCACCCCAGGTTACTACGGTGATGACTGTGAAGGTACAGTACTCTCAGACTTTAATGCATAGTAGCTACTCCTCTTAAGTAACTGTGCAGGAACATGGCACAGAGGAGAACAAGGCAGACACCACTATCCCACAGGAATTTGAAGCACTGCCTGAGGAAGACTATGCAGCCGTGATAGATGAGCATAATTATCCAAACCTACAGAACCTCACCAGTTTACTGCTCAGACCTTGCAGCAAGTCGCTTGATGTTGTAAATAATTGCTTTATGGCACTTTTTTTTACTACTTTACCAACAAGAGGAAGGGCTCTTGTCTAGACTTAAAAGGGCCTCTGTTTTATGAGACAGTCCTAATGTTTGGAATTCACTTCCCTGCAACAAAGCAGGTGAGATCTCTTTGGATGCTCTAACATCCAACACAAATCTCCAAAGACTCAAGTTATGAAGATGATTTGAGGTGCAACATCCTCATATTCTGCTTTATCTCATTTAGTCGATGTCAGTCAGCGTGTTATCCCTGCTCCCAGGATCACTGTGTACACTGCACACTTTGTGCCCCTATAGATTTAAAAGTACATTGTCAGCTCTAGCAAATTCATCCTACTCGTCCACCTGGAGCTGAAATAACCATCGGCTCTTATATAGACTCTCCTAAATCTCCAGAATACCTTCCTGCCCGGCTCACTTGGAATGTGTAGTGGAAAAAGTCATGCAGATCTCTCAAAAAGAGAAGGTAGAAGCTCACAGACAGAACCTAGGAGTGTCTAATGGAGCACTGAGATCAAAGAGACCGACCTTAGAGACAACAAATGAAAATGGCTCCACCGAATTAACAACCTATTAATTGCCCCTAGGGTCACACAATTTGATCAAAAACATGCTACATATTATCAGAAAAAAATAACACCCTCATGCAAGCCCCCTGGACTTCAAAAGGAAGCAATTTAACAATGATACAGCAAGTTACTTTGATCCACTGCTGCAATTACTGAGGGAAGAGGAAAATAAAAAGTCTTAAGCTTTACAGAATACTAACTTACAGTCATCCAGCACTATGAACTGTGTGGGAAAATTGTGGGAAAGACTGACTCAAGGTACAAGTTTATAATGTCCAACAGTACAATAAATCCCACCACACTACGCTAAACTATGCTCATGCGCACACACAGACACACACACAGACACACACACACACACACACACACACAAACAATGTAACATTCCCACACATGCTTCCACTGAATTTACACTTTGTTCAAGTTTGACTGATGTAAAGAAAGAGTAACATTGTACAATGGTTAGAATGTTTACTTATCCAGAATAGCGTGCTGAGCTCCTTCAAACATGTCTCTTTATCTGTCTCTTTCTGTTCTCTTTACATCACACTTAAATCCCTACAGAGGAGTGTCCCTGTCAGAACGGAGGGGGTTGTGTTGATGTGAATGGCACCTGTGAATGTCCAACAGGCTTCACTGGACTCTACTGTCAGTTTGGTATGTATTAACTGCAAACAAATACAGAATTTGTGTTTTCAAAGAGTTCCAAAGACGTTATCAAATTATAGGTAAGAGATGTCCATTTTATATGCAGTAAATGCATTGTGGAAGGAGCATATAAATGCTCATGATGGAAAAGCACTTAAGGTTCTTTTATTTATTGACCAACAGAGAAAACTGTATCCAATTGAAGAGTGTGGGCAATCTTTTATTCTAACAAAAGCACTAAAAATATCTGACAGTCACAAGATACATGCCGTATTGATCACCAGAGAAAACTGTATCCATCTAAAAAGTGTGGGCAACCTTGTTTCCAACAAAGTATTCCAAAAGTAGTACTGCACACAAATTTGTATAACTAATTTCTGCCATTTTTTTTTTACTCCTTAGAGGTAACACAAACACCTTGCAGTAACAACCGACCATGTCCAGATGGAGGTCCATGCTTAGAGTATGGCGGCACATACCTCTGCACCTGCCAAACTGGTGTTGACTTTGATCACAAGGACTTCTACCCATATGGTAAGAGCCCTAGAGAACCTTGAAGCCATGTGCAAGCCATGGTCTCCATGACAAATTAACAAATACTGTGCCAGGTTTTCAGGGTGGTAAAGGTCCCCAGAGCAGCTACGGCGTTATGTTGAGTAAATGAGAAAAGAAAGATTTATTTGCATGTTGACATAATGTGAAGGTAATCTTGCAACTTGGCTTTTGAAATTCACAGAGGATCTATGCTGTGGTGTGCATTTAAATGAAATCATTCCAACATACTCAAATTAAAGTTACTAGTGAGCGTTAAAAAACGATCACATGCTGTGAAGGAACGTGGTGAAGCTGGTGTGTGTGTTTTTCAGTACAGCCCCGATCAGCCTGCGATTCCTCACCGTGTCAGAATGGAGGCTATTGCTATGAGAGAGATGGAGGCTATATTTGTGAGTGCAAGCATGGCTACAGAGGCAAGCATTGCGAAAGAGGTATGTTACATCTGCTCTAAGTGTTAACATTTTGTCCTCGCACACTTACATATTAAAAGGTAGACGTCCAATTATTGTGCATAATATTGTTTAATGCACCACATATCCGTTTGGAAGAAGTCATTTTGCCTACTTGCCGGTACATACAGCATTTTTCCTCTTTTTTTTTTTTCCTCAGTCAGATTAAGTATCTGTGCCTCTAGTCCCTGTCGTAATGGAGGCTCTTGTAAAGAAGAAGCTGACAGCTACCGATGTGTCTGTCCCTACCGTTTCAAAGGGAAACACTGTGAAGTGGGTATGTACATAGTATTTCTTGCAATTAGTGGTTTTATGGTGTGAATATAAATATGTGAATGAAATTTTGGTCATGTTGTTTAAGGAGTCTTATTAGTTTGATAAACATTAAGGCCCTTTCATACCAAACGTGTTTCATGGGAAAATTTGGAATAGGAACAATGCATTTGTATTAAGCTATTAAATAAACATTTGTCTGCCAACAAAGCAGTTTTGTTTGGTTGATGAATTTTTCTTCCTCCAATGAAGAAACGTTCCAGATTTTTGAATCAAGTGTCCAGCACCACTGCAGAAGCAATATCAGAGCATTTAGTGCTAATGTGCTCAAAGTGGCATTGCAAGTTTGCTTATTCTTCTTGCAAAGTATTATTACTACATGAAAACAAGATTTTTCAAAAGATTAAAATGATAGCAATTCAGTGTAAGGTTTTTTTTTTTTTTTTTTTACTGTAGTTAAAACAAAAGGCTACTACAATGTAGTAGCAGTCGTGGCCTAATGGATAGAGAGTTGGACTTGTAACCCGAAGGTCGTGGGTTCGAGTCTCAGGTCCGGCAGGGATTGTAGGTGGGGGGAGTGAATAACCAACACTCTCTCCACCCTCAATACCACGACTGAGGTGAGACCCTTGAGCAAGGCACCGAACCCCCAACTGCTCCCCGGGCGCCGCAGCGTTGGCTGCCCACTGCTCCGCGTGTATGTTCACTACTGAGTGTACACTTGGATGGGTTAAATGCAGAGCACACATTTCACTGCTGGTTATACTCTGTATAATTGTGTATGTGACAAATAAAACTAATTATTATTATTATTATAGACTTGTACAAGAAAATTCCACATTTGCAAAATGATTGGTTTAATGTATACTTTAGTAAAATGTACTTTCATGTTGCACCTTCTACTGTAGCGGCATGAATGTGTTTCCTTCAGTTTCCTTTTTGGTTTGAAAAGTCCATTCGTCTGTGATTTGCTTATCTTTTACATTTACATTACATTTATTCATTTAGCAGACACTTTTATCCAAAGCGACTTTCAATTGGGGAATACATCAAGCGAATCATCACAGGGCGGCAAAATCGCTAGCCAGACGTCCCGGGGCTATTGTGTTTTCCAGTCGGGCTACTAAAATGTATCACTGCCCTGCCCGGCGGGCTACCTTAAATACAGGGCTCCCACGCAGTGTTCCCTCTAAGCTGAGCGCGAGCGCGAGCGCGACCGCGCTCTTCTTCCACCGCGGCCGCGCAGAAGAAATAATGTGCTTCGCGCACAGAAAAATCAGTTTGGAAGCCATTTGATTGACTGCCGCCAGTAAAAGGGAAGGAATAGCAATGCTCGGGCAAACCGCTATAGAGCTGATGTCACGACAGAGTTAGAACCGGTTTCATAGAAAGAGAACGATGTGCACCAAATGAGTCGCTGTAGAAACTCAATACTTCAATGGTTGCGGTGCGCTCAACACGAGAGACAACGCAAACGCATTGACACGTGAAATAAAACGTCCTCATGTATTAAAGAAGATTAAGTGCTGGAAATAGCGGAGGATGGGTAACAAAACTCTGAAACGTACAGTCACACAAGAGTATTGTACAAACTGTACTTCATATCCATGTTTAGACAGCTATAGAAGAATTCATATGTTCACGTTTTTTTATATATTTAACTTACAGATCTCAGCTTAAGTTTTGCTACCAGTTTCTATTCTATTCTATTCTATTCTATTCTATTCTATTCTATTCTATTCTATTCTATTCTATTCTATCAGTTTAAATAGTTTGTTTTGATAATATATTATGTTAGGGCTATATTATAAACCTGATAAATAATTGATCTTGTTTTTGAGTCTTTGACTTTGAGTCTCTTGCTCATCAAGGCTGTATTCATTTCCAAAATACAGAAACAAAAAACAGTTATATAGTGAAATATTATTGTAATTTCTAATATTGGTTTCCTATTTTTATACTTATACTTTAAAATAGTATTTATTCCTGTGATCAAAGCTGAATTTTCAGCATCATTACTCCAGTCTTCCGTGTCCCGTGATCCTTCAGAAATCATTCTAATACGCTGATTTATTATCAGTGTTGAAACTGTTCTGCTGCTTCATATTTTTTTGGAACCTGTGTTTCTTTTTTCTTTGATTCTTTGATTAATAAAACGTTTAAAAGAACAGCATTTATTCAAAATAGGAATATTTTCTAACAATAGAAGTCTTTACTATCAATTTGATCCATTTTACACATCCTTGCTGAATAAAGTTTATAACTTTCTTTAAACTTTTTTAAAGTATCTTTAAAAAATAAAAATAATTGAATAGTTTATATTGTAACACAAAATCTCTATTTTGACTAAACACTTTTTAGTCAAAATTCTTTTTAACTTTTTATTTTTTTTTAAATATCACAGGTCCCAAAAAATACAGTATATAAAAAAAAATAAAAAAGCAGTACAACTGTTTTCAACATTGATTAAAAATCAGCATATTAGAATGATTTCTAAAGGATCATGTGACACTGAAAATACTGCTTTGCTTCACAGGAATTAATTACATTTTAAAGTATATTAAAATATAAAACATTTATTTTAAATTGCAATAATATTTCACAATATTATTTTGTGAAATAATATTCAGTATTTTTTTATCAAATAGATACAGCCTTGATGAGCATAAGAAACTTCTTTAAAAAACTTTATTGATCCAAACTTTTGAACTGCAGTGTATTGTACAGTAAAAATGTTTTCTCAGGTAACCTAAAATGTACATCATTTAGTTACATCAAGCGTCAAATCAAATATAAATAGCACATTAAGGCAAGACACTGCAGGTGAATAGGGTAAAAAAAATCAACTAATAGTTATCACCTTACTTACCTAGTTGATTGATTACATTGATTATTGCAAAATGTTGTATTACAAGCTTTCTAAAATGTTAGGTTTAAATATGCAAATTATGCATTATTGAATGAAATATGTGCTAATTTGCATACATTTCTAGAACAAAAATCTAAACACTAGATGAAGTTGGTTTCAAAATTCGTATTTCATTTTATTGACATATTAGAGTCAAAAGTTTTTACAGAGGGAATTTTGGGCATCTCATTTTGTCACTCCATAATTCAGAAAATACTTAGAACAGACAGAAAACAATACATTTTCACAATTTCTTGGGGAATAAAATGTTGTATATAAATCAAGCAAATTATATATGAACAAATCCCTCTGTAAAAACCTTCAGGATATAGACAGGAATAAAGATGTAAAGTTTGGTGTGTGTAAGTGCTACTGAAGTGGAGATATATGGCTCAATAGGAGAGAAAACTCATTTTGAGAAAACGGCCTTTTAAAATAATTGTAATTGAAAATAAAATTGTAATTGAAATCTATTCACACAAATAGATAAAGTGCTATAGAAGAAACACTTAACAGTGTCTTTTGGATGTTCTCTTTCCGCTAGTCTGAAAAAATACTTTATGAAAAACTAAAAAGCCCAAAATGTCAAATTTGACATGTGCATGAAAAACGTTGTTTTTGCCTGCAGTGTCTCCCCTGAAAGTTAAAAGTTACACACTTTTTTGTGTGTGCATGCTGTACAGGTCTGGTATAAACAATGCTTTTGCTCAGGTGCCCGAATGTCCGCCCAATAGAGAAAAGTTTATTTTAGAGAAAGGATAGTTTTAAATACGTTAAATGGTATAAGAAATTATTTTTCAAATTGCCTTAAATAGATTAAGAATTCTGCAGATACCTTGTAAATAGTAAAATAAAACTCTTTCCTTGATATTCGTTGATATTTGTGTATTGAAAATGTTTTTGATTGACATTTATAGTCTTTATTTTATTTGGGCTAGTTAAATTAATTTTCGGGCTACCAAAATCTGAAGAGTACCTGGCCGAAGGGCTACCAGGGATTTAGAAACTTTGCGAGCCCTGCATCACAAAGAGGCAAATAGCACAGGAAGTGCTCATGAGACCAAGTTTCAGGCATTGTTCAAATAAGTACAAGCTAGGCTGGGGATTAAGTAAAGAGAACCAAAGGTTTTTTGTTTGTTTGCATTTTTAGGACGAAGTCAGATGGTAACGAAAGAGAGTTTTCAGCTGTCTTTGAAAATTGTCAGGGAATCAGCCTTGCGGATAGGGGTGGGAAGATCATCCCACCAGCCAGGAACGGTGAACAAAAATGTTCTGGAAAGTGATTTTGTGTCTCTCTGTGATGGTACCACAAGGAGTCGCTCACTAGTAGATCTCAGACTTCTGGAGGGAATGTAGATTCGTAATAGTGGAAGTAGGCGGGTGCTGAGCCTGTGGCTGTTCTATATTCAAGAATCAATGTCTTGAACTTGATGCATCATTTGTAGAGGTTTGATTGTGCATCATTGAAGTCCAGCCAGAAGAGCATGCAGTAGGCTAGTCCAGCCTAAAAATGACAGGGGTCTGGACAAGAAGTTGTGCAGCTTGCTCCGTTAGGACGGGCCTGATCTTTATGATATTGTGCAATGCAAACCTACAAGATCGAGCAATCTTTTCATGTTGTGTTTGCCATGAAAGTGCCTTAAGTGTGCAATGATAAATTCCCAGCCAGCAGTGAGCACCCAAGGGATGTTACAGTTCTTAGTCACCCTTCCTCTTCTCTTTTCTGGTCAAATGGAAGAAGAGTGTAATCGACTTTTCTTCATGTTTGGAAAATGGCATTTCCGCACACACAGAGTTCCATAAAACTGCACAAAGAAAAAAACTCTTCAAAGCCAAGAAGCTTTTCATCTCTGGATTTTCATTATCCCAACTTTGTCCAACATTAGAGTTGTGCAACTGTTTGGCCTTGTGTAATGATCCAATTTGCTGGAGTTTGTTCAACACTTGGAATCCTCACATGAAGGAAAAACAACTTGCCCTGGCACATGCATAAAAAGCTGTTTCTCTTTCTCAGTTCTACTATAATGATAAATGATTTCTCACACGTTGACCTCGTTTTGACGCACACATGGTCATGCTTTCTTTCGCAAATACACATGCAAGCGCATACTATATGCACACCTGTACACAGAACTGTATAACAACTGTTTTAAAATATCTTCTGTTTTGTGTTTAGGAAAGCCAGATCCTTGTGCTTCCAGTCCCTGCCTGAATGGCGGAACATGTTTCCACTACATTGGTAAATACAAATGTGAGTGCTCCCCATCCTTCGTAGGAAGACACTGCGAGATCAACAGAGGATCCAATCCAACTTTGGAGGGTAATCAAACTCTGTTTTACCTCCGAAGTACACCGAGCTGTTTGCCAACACGACAGGAATCAGGAGCTCACACAGCTCTTTGCAGTAGTCACTATTCATTCATTTAGGGGTAACTGATATGCATGTTAGGCGGAGAACAGCAGTCGTCTATCTTCATTCAGATGATGCCAGGACGAAGCAGCAGGTGCCAGTTCCTGCAGTAAAGCTGGGTTGAGTGTCACCTCCCCAGAGATGAAGTTGGATAAAGTCCTCAGTGCATCTGATACTCTCTCCCTGAACAGGAGTTATAACTCTGCTGTTACAGGCCTCCGTGTTACTGTTGATTCTACAAGGTTTTCCACAAGGTGCGGTAAAATTTGTGTCCTGCTGTTCCATGATAGGATGAAATACCGTCCCCTTGACACCTAAAACATTTCACAAAAAAGGATGTTTTTACAGCTTCTCTCTATTTATGAATCTGCTCGTAGCTGTAAATGTGGCCATGTGCATTAGGTAAAGTGAAACGGTTGGTTCTTTATGTTTTCGGGAAAAGCAATAATTTATTTTGAAGAAAGAAACAAATAACTGTTTCTGCCACTGCTCATTTTGTTTTATAGTGTTTCTGCATTCTTTTTTGCAGTGTAGGGCTTTGTCACTGTGTGTAATTAACTAAATAAATTAAATTATTCAGCCTTAGTTGGGTGATTTTTTTCTCAATTAGAATTATGTTATCTGCTTCTGTGTATTTTCTTTTTTTTTAAATAGCAAACAGATTATACACTGTAAAATGAATTTACATTAGTATCTTATATCAATGTAACATCCATAAATATGATAGTGAATAATTATATTGTCAAAATTGATCGTGATATGATTATTGTAAATCTTCTAATTGTTTGTTTATATGATATGTCATAATTATACTCTGTGCACACTGCAGGTCTGGACTGTGGCCCCCCTGTGAAAGTCAAGCATGCAGAGGTGCAGTATTCCTCCACTGCCCGGGGCTCCATGGCTCTGTATGTATGCCACCCAGGCTACACTCCCCTTCCCAGGGCCACCCAGAGCATCTGCAGCAGCCAGGGGTCCTGGAGCCAGCCTCCAGTCTGTGAAGGTTAGTCGAGATTCAAAACCCTTGTTGTTCAAAGTTTGCCCAAGACTGTCCCACCCTGAAACCAACATTCCAAAATGGTTGGTTGGTTTGGAATGCTGGGAAGAAGAGTTGATGAGCCTACAAAATGTCAAACGAATAGAAACACTCTAAAACAAATTGTAGTTTGAACCCAACATAAAGTTTGTGTAGCGTGTCAGGGTGCTAACAGAAAGTAGTCAGGCCTTGGTATACAGTTCAGAGTTCTTAAACACAAAACAATTCTGCTGTCTCTCTGTGGGACATAAAGCATGATGCTGCTCTGGCAACATGAGCTACTACATCATTTGTATCACATGAAATAAACAGTCCAAGTACACAGTGAGACGAGGAGAAATCCAAATACCTGGATTTCTATTCATCTTGAGAATTGTTGATGGGCTTGCATGCGGATTTGAGTTTCTGCTATGGTTTTTGTGTGAATTTTTGATTCTGTGTGAATCTTGATTCATACACCAAATCAAAGATGGGCTCTACAATAAGCTTTTTCTGATCAACAACATGCAGTATTATGCCTTGTACACAAAATGTGTGTCTGTTTATGTAAAGTGTGTGGTTTATGTATTTCAGGTTTTGTTTATATATGTGTATGTGTTTTCATGATTTGTTAAATGCTTCCAGTGTGCTAGGATTTGTACATGAATGACTCTCATCATCCCCTTTATTTTTCCCAGAGATAAATGAATGTTTGTCTCAGCCATGTATGAATGGGGGAACTTGTCGTGATAGGGTAGCCTCCTACCTGTGTGAATGTGAAGATGGTTTTAGTGGCCAGCGCTGTCAAACAGGTAACACACTGCATATCTCTTGCTTATTCTTAATTCTCTATCTTATGTCATATTGACATTATGATATTAGAGATTTTGACAGCTCATCATTGTGTAAAACCTGGCTTGAGTTTAGATTTCTGTGAATGCTTTGACAGATATTGATGAATGCCTTTCCGAGCCATGTAAACACGGAGGTACATGTGAGGATCAGCCTGGTTCTTACTTCTGTCACTGTCAGCAGGGCTATGCTGGACAGGACTGTGAGATAGGTAACATCAATATGTTAACTACTATGGACTGTTTGTTTGTTTTACAGCCTTAAATCACAGTGGACTTTTTCCCCCACTGATCAACAGAAAAAGACTCTTTCAAAATGTGATCAATGTGATCTTAAATCAATACAAAAAAACAAAACAAGAATGGTTCTCATAAGTTTGACAATCTTTTAATATGAACTAAATCACTGAGGCAGCCATTTGGTTTAAAAGTGACATGAATGGCTAAATTAAGATTAATTGAGTGTAGCTAAGGTGTTTCAATTGATTGTAATGTAAATACACTTCTATCTGAAATGTCCAATTTCTGGTGAGTCAATGTAGTGGAAGAATTTTCTGGTGAAAAGAAACACGCCAAGCAGCTCCAAGTGACTTTGTCAAATGTGAAACAAATCCAGGCCATTGTGGCACAGATGATCTATGCCTTCAAAATTGAGTGAAAGTGCTGAGTACCAGTCACAGTTTTATGGGTGAATGGCATAGGACAGCTCTGCTACAGTCTTCTACAAGGCATGTGGGAGAGTTCCACCAGCTAGAAGGTTCCATGGTCTGATGAGACCAAAAATAAAGCGTAGCGTTAGTTCTGGCAGGTCACGTTAGTCAAGCTCGTGTCAACTGACTCTCAGCTGATCCACATCTACCTATAGGAATACGACACCTATCACAGCACCCTTATATAAAGTACTTCAGTATTATCAGCAGCTTCACGTTGCTCAATATTATTTCTAAAATGTTTACATGAAATTATTGAACATAAATGATATATGCAATACATTTATGTTGGTTATGTTCTGTTTATCGCTGCTCTCATCCATGCCAAGCTGCATGGATGCACAGGGAGTTCTTGCCCAGAACAGATCCATACTGCCAAACCAAACTGTATGTAACAGAACAGTTTTTGGCCAAGTTAACACAGTGTATAATCCGAAAAACACCTTCCCTAATTTGTGTAAAACATGGTGGAGATTCTTCTCTGCAGAATGGCTAAAAGACTTGATGAAGGTAAAATAAAAATGAATACAGCAAAATACTCAGAAATCAAGAAGGAAAACCTTATGGGAGTCTGCAAGACACCTACCGGGTTGGCTTGGAAAAAGGCCGTACACTCAGTCTCCATGTAATCTGAATGGGGAAAAACGGCAGTGGCCAGATGTGCAAATCTAATGTTATTCACACAGACTCAAGGCTGTAATTGCTGCCAAAGGTGCATCTGCTAAACACTTGTGTACTTATGCAAAACATTAGTTTATGAGTAATAACCAATCTGTAGAAAACTGTTTTCATTTTGACATTAAAGAATATTCTGTTGATCAGTGTCAAAAAAACCCAACAAAAATGACAGTTAAACTGTGACAGTGTAAAACATCAAAACTATACTTTTTATAGACACTTATTTTGCAGCCTTAGAGTGGATTTATGCAGCATCTACCTGAAAACAGACAAGGCCTTTGCAAACATAAAATTATGCTTGTAGTTTATATAGCAATAATCTAAACTCAATAACTTGCATAAAGATGTGCTACAATATGGTAACTATAGAAAGAAAAACAAACCTGTTTTTGTTGAACCTTGATTCCCAACTCATTTTCCAGCTTGCATCTGCAACTGTTTTTGTCATTCTGCGTAATCTGCTTTCCCCTTGATTCTGACTTACACTGAATCTAATTTGAAACACAAACACTTCACACCTACTTTATCGCTTACAAACAGCCCACCTCTCAAACCAAAGCATTTTCCATCTTATGACACAAATGTGTGTTTGTTCTGCAGAACAGGATGGATGTGAGCCAAATCCTTGCTTGAATGGAGGTGTATGCAGAGGCTACAGGAGGAACCACCTGTGTGTGTGTAAAGAGGGTTATGTTGGAGACCGCTGCCAGACATGTATGTTGACCATTATTAAATATTACTCCTGAAAAAGTGCACAAAACATAAATTAAAGAATAAACAAGAAGTATCAAGATTGTAACTGACAGTGAAGGAACTATGAGAGAGAAAAAAAAAAAAAAAAGTTACCTCCGACAAAAAAAAAGTCTGCCTTCTGCTGTTAAACTGATCTGATTTAATCAAAATCCTCACAAACTTAAAAGATTTTTCTTGATGTGAATAAAATTAAAGCTGTCAGTGAAATCTGTGTACCCGTCCACTTTCTGGAAGTCTGAGGTCGTTATATTAGTTCTGTACCTTTGTCAGATAGGGTGCTTTCAATGTAAGGTCTCAATTGGTCCTCTGTTGCCGTCTAGTGGAGAACCCGTGTGTACTGCAGCCGTGCGGGAACCGAGGCGTCTGTTGGAGCGATAGAAGGGGGAACTACAGCTGCGCCTGCAGGGTGGGCCACACAGGGAGAGACTGTGAGAGAGGTCAGCTCCTGATCTGCCATTATTCAAAATCAACCCATATCCATTCATTTTATTTAAGTGGAGGCTATTTAGAAAAGAAACTAGATATTAAGATAGAATGGAATTCAGAGTTTGTGTTTTTACTGCCAAAGGGATTTGTTAAATTGCTTCCAGGGAAGTTATTAATTATTCAGAGACATGGGAAGTTTGTTACTTATAACAAACTTAAAATATGTGCATTCTTTGGCATGTATTTGGTATGAATGTACTGCATTCATAACACATGAATTTCCCTATCATAGATTAGAGCAGTGGTTTTCAACCTTTTTAATTCCAAGCATTCATTTCCCATTGTTCACACCAATATTTGAAGAGCCCCCATGTAAGTTAACAGGTTTCCACAAATAAAATTAAGTAACTAAAATTTTACATTATTAATTAAAATGAATTTATATTAATCATCGTAATTCTAAAACTTTCAGTTTTAAACTAAAGTTTTCATAGCTGAATGTTCTTCAGGGATCCCACCTATTTAACCAATGAATTTAAATGATGTTTCCAGCTGATCTTAATTTATTGTTTAAGCGATTTATTTATTTAATTTTACAATTTCTAGCTAGAAAAATGTAAAATCTTTTATAAAATCTTAAAACCCTAACCTATCTTTAACATTTTGTGGAGTATATTTTGAGTACAGTGTGAAAATCAATGATTATTTATGACAATGTACTTCTGATGAAATTTAATTTGGGTAGTAGATGCTGGTTTATGTATTAGACTGTTTGATTGTACAATAGGGATAAATATGGGATCCTATATAATTCATGTTCTAGTCATGGGTAGCTATATATTATATAGTGTATAGGTGGATGTGATGATTTGTGTACAAATGGAAATTGTCCAGTATTCAAATGGAACATGTTTTTAGTAATTGAACATTGGCTAAAGAATGCTGACGTCAATAGAATTAATGATTTTAAAAAGTGAATGGAGGGATTAAACTGTTCAACGCACTGAAGAAGGCCATGAGCCGAAACGTTTGTGTTTTGACACTGGTGATGAATGTAAAATAAACGTTAAAAAGAAGATTATTTTTGTGAGTGCAGATCATGGTCTCAAGTGCTAAACATAAAATGTTAAAACACCATGGACATTTTATCTAGAAATCACTTTTAAAATTAAGTTACCTCATACTTAAAAAAAAATAAAGTTGATGAGGGGGTGAATTAAAATAAGAGATGTGTTTATTTGAGTTGTTTTAACTAAAATAAATGCTTGTTTTTATAATTTTAAGACATCTTGGGGCCCCATTTGAGGTTTGCTGAGGTCCCCTAGCGGGCCGCAGCAAATTAGCTAAGAATCACTGGTTTAGAAGACATTTGATTTATTTATAATACTTTCACTGTTCCCAGACCTGTTGCCTCCATCTGGCCTGCATGTGTTGCGGGTAGAAGAAAATGAAGTCGAGTTACGCTGGGATCAGTCAGATGCCACTCAGAATTTAATCAGCGGCTTTGCTGTTGCCTTTGCTCCTATCGGTCGTGGACCAAGGAAGACAGACTTCCTGGAGAAGCAGCATTCTACCTATGTACTACAGGGCCTGAACCCCGGTCAGCTTTACAACATCTCCACGTTCTCCGTCAAACGCAACACCAACAGCAATGACATAAGCCAGCCAGCTTTCGCTCTCATCCGCACTAGTGAGAGCTCCCAATTTTTCTTCTGTACCTACATGGTGATTATGTCACATCCTGTTTCCTTAGCACAATGTGACAGCAGGTCTATTATGTGTGATTCATTTTCTCAATTTTTACACATAATAGTGCTAAACTAACATGTACATGTAAAGTATTCACTCACATACTCTTCTCCTGTTCTGTCGCAGGGCCACGTAAGGTGGAACAGCTGGAGGTAGTGAATGTGTCGTCCTCTCAGGTATGGCTGCGGTGGCTGGTGCATGTTGGCCGTCATGCAGCGATCAGTCAGGTTCGGGTGTCTCTGGTGCCTGCAGATGGTAGCGGACCTCGCACAGCTGTGCTCAATAGCAGCGTCACAGAGTACTCCTTCAGGTCAGTCATGATGACACAAAAAAAGAAAACACGAGTCTGCAAATAGTTTGCATAGTCTTAAGAGAATGATCTCATAATTGGCCCATCTAGTCTGTTGCAGCTTTCAAGTGCAGTCAGAAGTGTCATATTTACAAGTTCTGAGCACATGAATAGCCATATTTTTTCCCCCTTACCATACAGCCAAATAATGTCATAATATAATAATGAATCACTGGACCAAGAAGTAGGAGATTCAGAAGGTGCACTTGAAGTGTGTAAAGTGGCTATCAACACATCATAAAACAAGAAAATGTGAATTTTTAAACATTATTTGCACAATGGGTGACAAACTTGTCTTGCAGTTAGAACGTTTGCTTGCAATGCACGTACTGGCCACTAGATGGCATCTCATGCTTGCCTGTTAACTTTAATTTACAGTTTAATAGTTAAGAAATGCACAGCTCAATATGATTTACATATACCTTGTAAAAATCACTTTTGTGTTTCACGGAAGAAATTCATGATGGTTTGTGTTCAAGACATGTGAGTACATGATGATAGAATCTTTAGTTGAACTTAATTTTGAGCTTGCTAATTACTTCCCACAGAGCTGAACAAAAGTATCAACGGTTCCACTCTTGAGTTAAACTGGAAGAGTGTTGATTTATTTACATATAAACAGTTAGTTTAGTTCATTTTTGAGGTGAGTGGGTTCTGTAGTAAACATCCACTTTTTTCTTCAAAGCGGAAGTAAACCTATGGCCGAGACTTCCGGTTTATTAGCCGCTATCATAGATATATATACCGCTATAAGTAAGTAACGAGAAGAATAACATCGTGCTGTAAACGGTAAACTGTTTGCACTACAAACCAGTGTGTTCATAATTAAGATAATACATTAATATAATATGGTAGGACACACCAATTTTCAATAACAATCAGCAAAACGAACTGTTTCCTACAGCTAAAAATAGCTGGACGCGGATGAGACCGGAAGCTAAATCCGTAGAATTTTTACGACAAGAAAAAGGTGGATAAAGGTGCGTTCAGGCCATATCGTAATAACCGTAATTACGAGATACCAACTTGTAAAAGGCGTTCACGTCCTCTTAGAAATCGTAATTTCAATTTGTGAACTGGGAGCTTTCTGAAAGCTACGGCTTGTAACGTTACCAGAGAAAAATGCCGGCGGTTTCAAAGAAAGCTATATTACTGCTCTAAAAAAAGAGAGGAAAATAGATGCATATGAACTTAATTATAATATATATATACTATAATAATAAAAAAAAATAGTTTGTGTTCATACGGTTATTATTTTGTTGTTCTCAACATTCTTTCACGCGGTTCATTTTGTTGACTGTCGCTATAGAAAATAATTTCCGGGGCACGGCATTTTTGGCGGCAGTTTGAAAAAAAAAAATCACCTTTTCTATTCTGTAAATTACATGTGAGAACTCTTATTGTAAACGATTCACCCGTGTACATATTTCATTTTAAAATATAAAATTATAATATTATTAACGTTTAATATATTAACATTTAATATACTGACTGTAACAATGTTTCAGTGTGCTCTTAAGTAGTATAGGTACATAACCCTAAATGTAAGAAATTATAAACGCAGTTTTAAAAAACTGGAAAAGGGAAACAAGCAATTTCATTGGTGATAAGTTTAATCAATTTTATTTTTGTAACCAAAACCAATATTAAAGTTTTCATTTAGAAAAAAAAAAAAAGGTAGATTTGTCGGCTGCACATCCATGATGCGAATCTACCGTTCCACCACATCCCAAAGGTGCTCTATTGGATCGAGATCTGGTGACTGTGGAGGCCGTTTGAGTACAGTGAACTCATTGTCATGTTAAAGAAACCAGTCTGAGATGATTTGAGCTTTGTGACATGGTGCATTATCCTGCTGGAAGTAGCATCAGAAGATGGGTACACTGTAGTCATAAAGGGATGGACATGGTCAGCAACAATACTCAGGTAGGCTGTGGCGTTTAAACGATGCTCAATTGGTACTAAGGGGCCCAAAGTGTGCCAAGAAAATATCCCCCACACCATTACACCACCACCACCAGCCTGAACCGTTGAGACAAGGCAGGATGGATCCATGCTTTCATGTTCTTTACTCCAAATTCTGACCCTACCATCTGAATGTCGCAGCAGAAATCCAGACTCATCAGACCAGGCAACATTTTTTCAATCTTCTATTGTCCAATTTTGGTGAGCCTGTGCGAACTGTAGCCTCCGTTTCCTGTTCTTAGCTGACAGGAGCGGCACCCGGTGTGGTCTTCTGCTGCTGTAGCCCATCTGCTTCAGGGTTCGACGTGTTGTGCGTTCAGAGATGGTATTCTGCATACCTTGGTTGTAACGAGTGGTTATTTGAGTTACTGTTGCCTTTCTATCATCTCTAACCAGTCTGTCCATTCTCCTCTGACATCGACAAGGCATTTTCGTCCACACAACTGCCACTCACTGGATATTTTCTGTTTTTCTAACAATTCTCTGTAAACCCTAGAGATAGTTGTGCGTGAAAATTCCAGTAGATCAGCAGTTTTTGAAATACTCAGACACCCGCCTGGCACCAACATCCATTCCATGTTCAAAGTCACTTAAATCCCCTTTCTTCCCCATTCTGATGCTCGGTTTGAACTTCAGCAAGTCATCTTCACCACATCTAGATGCCTAAATGTTGGAGTTGCTGCTATGTGATTGGCTGATTAACAATTTGTGTTACCAAGCAATTGAACAGATGTAGATAATAAAGTGGCTGGTGAGTGTGTTTCATGTGTGCATGAAATAAACCCTGACACAGTTTAAACGTGTCATCGGAGAAGTTCCAATTATACATCACTGATTTCAACCCTCCAAAAGATTTTTTTTGTAGTTGTTTCCAGTTTCTGAAATTTAGTTGCATCACTACATTTAATACAATGTTCTGAGATCATGTAAAGGTTTAAAATATGAAAATGAAAAACACATATTTTACTGATTAGTTGTGTGTAACCCACAGCACATTGCTCCCAGGTCAGATGTACATAGTAGATGTAGTCACACAGAGTGGTTTGCGCCCTGAAGACCTGCCATCAACTAGCAAATCTGCCGGGCCGCTGCACTTCTGGACCAGTGAGTATCTCTTCAGTTCTGTGTTACAAACACATGCACCTCTGTAGTAAGTAACAGCACATTATACTGTTCTCTCCACCAGGACCGCTTCCACCTCAGAACCTTTCACTCTCCCACATCACCACCACCTCTGCTCGAATCACATGGGACCATCATCCTCGGAATCTTCCAGACGGTTTTGTGGTCAATATTACTCGAGGCCTGAGCACCCGTAGCCGCTACCTACCGGATGGAAGTTTAGGGACTTATACACTACGAGACCTCACTCCAGGAAAACATTACAGACTTGCCCTCACTGCTGCGCGCAAAAAAGGCCAGGACAACATTCAGAGTGTTCCTCAACACCTAGCCTTCACCACACGTGAGTCGTCGATATTTAAGATCACTGATTGTCAAGATGTCTTTGTCAGGGTGACCCATCTGTGTATCTTGTATTGCACTGTACCAGTTCCAAAGGGCCAAAGCAGAGGTGACAGACCTATGGAAGGACAGGACTCCCAGACAGGAAAGACCTTGACACAAGTTCAAGATGGCGGCACAGATGACCACACAGAACTCCTTGAAGAGCCACAAAGGTACAGATGCAACTATGCAATTATGAACGGAATGGTAGGAAGCTATTGAATAATGAGCTCTGTGTGTTTGTTTTCTCTTTCAGATATACAGAGCTTATTGATGGAAGAGGGAGAATTACAGCTAAATTTACCAACCTTCCACAAAAAACAATCAGACACCGCACAAGTCAGTAATTATTTCATATATAATGGTAATGCATTATAATTTTAAACTGTTGTTTTTAATTATTTTAGATTAACAAATCTGCTAAATAAATTATTGTTTTATTCTAGTGGATTCAAAGTAGGTTTTTTTAGGGTTGTTATAGTTAACATTTTAACTGAGGATAATAAATGCAAAATTTTTTATCACATTTACCATTTTTGATATTACTTTCATTCTCCTGAAGATAGTCAATCAAATCAATGAGATTAATTGTGATTATTACATGTCAATATATTCTGGAAAATTGCTCTGGAATGATATATTTCTATGAAAGCGCTAAATAAATATATTCTTTTTAATTGAATTTCTTGTTTCTCTTCAGATATATATATATATATATATATATATATATATATATATATATATATATATATATATATATATAATATTTGATGTGGTTTTAGTTGCCTACAATGAACTTCAAAATTTAAAAAAATTCGAATTAATTAATTTTGAGGGGAAAAGGCAGCATAAAGCAACATAATATGGTATTTACACTATTATGCTTGACATTTTTTATAAATTGTAAATGGGTCACAATATATAAAAAACTGCCTTGACATTTTAGGATGGGGTCCCTTGCTTAAACAATTTGAAAATTGTATATTTCAAACAGAGCCTGAACCTCCAATCAAATTAGAAAAGATGGAAGAAACCACCAATAAGATAAGTCTAGCTCTGGAAATTCCTGAAGAAGCGACAAAGAGTAAATCTGGTAGGTAATCTTTCAATTAAACTCTATAAAGATTATGGTTAGACAAGTGAAAATTGTTGATTAACTTCAGATAGGGAGTTCGTGGTTCTTAAAACAGGAGAATGTTTTAACAGTTGGTGGTATTCAAACTCACTAATTGGTCCCGGCTGAGAGAGACTGTGGCAGAATACCACTGCATGTATTCTGAATAATCTGCAGCATGACAGTAACCATAAACATACCACATCTATCAGCAATCTAGTATGGTTTCAGCCCACTCCAAAAGTGACTTATTGCTGTTTAAAAATGCATATTTATGTGAATGTGAGTGTGTATTTAAAAGAGCAGCTAAATAAACCCAAACATGAAAAAGCTGTAAGCTTGCCAATGTTTAAACTTTGCATGTAGCAAAGCATTGTGTTTGTTTGTATCCAAAAACATTTCATTAAATTTCAGAGTCATCCCAAGACTGCAGATCTCAGCCCTGCCAGAATGGTGGAACGTGTGCGCAGATCAATGAGTCGTTCAGCTGCAACTGTGCCGCTGGTTTCAAGGGCAGACGGTGTGAGCTATGTTAGTATAACCACATCTGTTCATTCACAAGAAAACCAATGAATACCTAATGAATTAGAACTAAACTTGAGTTTATTTATTATTGTTTTCGTTTATTTATTTATTATCCCACCACCTTTACACCAGAATCTGTATTTCATCAAAGTGATTTTAAAAGCATCAGTCTGAAATTAGATAATCTATCGTTTCACAAAATGCAAAATAACATAATTTTTAGTAGCTTTGCCTGTAATAAGATCTTTAGTCAACTCCACCTTTTGTATATTTTGGTCAGATTGTCAGCGAGTACCTCACCCATGTACTCGCCTTTACTCCGAAACAAAGAGTGTGCCTGTGTGGGAGGATGGTGTCTGCCATTATTTGTAAGTGTCTGATGTCTGGATATGTCTATTGTTCTGTTTTGCTCCAATCTAATCCAGTAGTTGTATCTCTTTTTGCTGAGTACCTGTTTTCACCCTCAGGTATAAAAGGACATATAAAGTTCAGCAGGATGTTTGTTTTAGAGAGATCTGTGAGCCTTTGCTGCCTAAAGTACTGCCTAAGACTCCAAGTACGTATAAACCATTGTACACCGTTCTTCCTGGTTCCACTGTACAGTGGATGTAAACGTGGTGGAAATGATGGCACAGTTTAAATCATGGATTTAAGACAACCTTTAAACAAGCTTTTTTCCTCTCTCATCAGACAGAAGAACTGAAAAACAACAACAATAGTGGTGAGTATATTTTATATCTACATTTACATTTACATTTATTCATTTAGCTGACGCTTTTATCCAAAGCGACTTACAATTGCTATATATGTCAGAGGTCGCACGCCTCTGGAGCAACTAGGGGTTAAGTGTCTTGCTCAGGGACACATTGGTGTCTCACAGTGGATTCGAACCCGGGTCTCTCACACCAAAGGCATGTGTCTTATCCACTGCGCCATCACCACCCCATGTTTATCTCTGATAGAAATGGACACAACTATATTGTCACATACTGAATGTGTTTTTTTCTGTTTCAGGATGCTGAACCAATGACAACTTTGGGCAGTAACTGCTTCTCTCAGTCTTAGTTTAAATGAGGATGCATTACCATCATTGTTCACCCTTTCTTGCATCACTGGTCACCTTTCATTGGCTACATTGTCCTATGGACGTATATTTGTTCATTTTCAGCTCCAGGGCCGTATTCATGAAAATTCTTAGTGCAAAGAGTAGCTCTTAGTGACAATTTTAAAAAAGAAATGTGTTGGAGACAATGGATGATAGTGAATTAATAAAATGCTAGATTAGATCGTTAAGTAAGTAAAACTTTATTTATATAGCACCTTTTAAAACAGTGTTTACAAAGTGCTTTACAGGATAGACAATAGACGCAAGAACAAACATAATAAGCAATTAAATCACATAATAGAAATAAAATAATAAATTACAAAAAATGAGTCAAGGAAAAGCCCTAGTGAACAAATGTGTTTTGAGATACTTTTTAAAAGTGCACAGTGAGTCGATGGCTCGTAGCTTGTCAGGAAGAGAGTTCCATAGCTTGGGACCAAAATAACTAAAGGCTGACTCCGCGATTTTTATCCGAGTCTTAGGCACAACCAACAAATTTCTGTTTGATGTTCGAAGTGATCTTACTGGAGTATATTTATTTAACAAATTAGAAAGGTATATAGGGGCAGTTCCATGAAGACATTTAAAAACTAATAAAAGGATCTTGAATTAAATGCTGAATGATGCAGGCAGCCAGTGAAGGGATCTGAGTGTTGGAGTAATATGATTTCTAAATTTACAGCGCGTTAGCATTTGTGCAGCTGCATTCTGAATTCTTTGTATGTGTTTAATAGAGCTCTTTTTTTTTCTTCTCGGACAACCAATCACAGTCTTGAGAAGAATGTGTCATACCTAGCAACAAGGGCAGCCCCACCTCCTCACTAAGATGAAAGTTTTTGTCTTTTTTTTTCTCTCTGAATTGCTCTTAGATTGGTCCTGAATCATTCTTAAACCACGGTTCTTAGTTAGACATTTTTAATGAAGTAGGAGCTCTCTGAGAGGATTCTTAGAAGAATACAGGCCGAGATCTGTAGATGACCTTGACCATATGATTTAGGAGTTATATGCATCAAATAGCATACCTCAAATGTAAATATTATGTGATATTGACATGTAGTGGCCATCAAGTCCCTCAGGGAATCTCTTTTTTTTTATTTTTATTATTGCCTCTTCAGTCTCCAAAACCTACAAGTGTTTTCATTCAACCATTAATTCAAGCCTGGTTCTGTCCAACAGCAAGATCACACAAAATACTGAGAAAATAAAATGTCATACCATTGTTTCTGTTTGTGTAAAGGAAAACTGTCTGCTAGCTACCATGTAAATAGTGTTTATAGTCTGTTTTTGTAGTTGAATATTTTAATAATAAAAATGTTAAAACTTCATGGTCTCTTCACTTTTTAAGGAAAAAATAAAGCCTCGGGTGGGAAACCGTAGAAAAATATGTAAGGATTTTTAACTGATAAACTTTAGTGGTGGGCATTCTTATCCAGAAAACATTCTGAGTTTTAGGACAAATAAACGATGAGGTTATGCTACACCATAAATTGTCACAAGGTGTCGCTATGTTGTAAAAAAAAAAAAAAAATCATGGCTCATGTTCAAGTCTATGGTCCCAGGTAAACTGTGACACAGGAAGTAGATGGTTACGGATATTAAATTCCCTGCGTCTCAATATGCATACTATCCACCCTATCTGCCCTAAATTGTATTGAAAATTACTACTATCACATAGAATGCATATTGGGTCTTGTGTTTTTGAAGAAAGCATTTAAACAAAGGATAAGACTGAAGTTACTGCATTTATGCCATTAGATTAGATTGGTTTCAGCTTTATTGTCAAAGTACAACTACAAAGAAAGCCAATGAAATGCGGTTAGCTCTGACCACAATCTCAGAAAAAAAGGTACAAAAGCAGTCACTGGGGTGGTATCTTTTTAAAAAAGGTACACTTTTGTAACTTTTAGGCACTGATATGTACACTTCAGGTTCTAAATGTCCATATGTGCAAGTACCAGTAGGGACCCTTTAGGTACAAATGTGTAGCTTTTTCACCACCCCAGTGACAGCTTTTGCTCCTTTTTTCTGAGAGTGCAGAAGTGCAAATAACAATGTCTATAAATATGCATATACAAAATACTATCGTGTTCTATAATTGTGCATAAGTATGATAAGATTTGCTTTTATTTCTCCTCTTTTCTACTTGTTTCAGTTTTTATAACCATTTCTTACTATGTGTAAGATGTTGTTTTAAAACGTGTGTGCTTGGCTCAGTGTTGATGTCAGTATAGGTTGTTTGTTCAGTTTTAGTTTTATTTAATTTTAGTTATTTTATTACTTCATACTATATGGATATGAAATAATCTATATATTGAATTTATTTTTATATGTAGGCTATGTATATGTATATGTGTGTTTTTTTGGTGTTTGGCTTAGTGTTATGTTAGAAGCCTTTTGTTGTGTTAATATTTTGAATTGTTTTAGCTTGTTTTTTATTTAAATGTTTAGTATTGAAATGTTGTTGTATGCATTTGTCAATTTTTTTTAATTACTTTAATGTGTGTATGAAGTGACATACTGCCAAGTATGGTGACCCATACTCGGAATTCGTGCTCTGCATTTAACCCATCCAACGTGCACACACACAGCTGTGAGAAGTGAACACACACACACACCGTGAACATACACCCGGAGCAGTGGGCAGCCATTTATGCTGCGGCACCCGGGGAGCAGTTGGGGGTTCGGTACCTTGCTCAAGGGCACCTCAGTCGTGGTATTGAGGGTGGAGAGAGCGCTGGACATTCACTCACCCCACCTACAATCCCTGCCGGCCCGAGACTCGAACCCGCAACCTTTGGATTACGAGTCCGACGCTCTAACCATTAGGCCACGACTTCCCGTGCCGCGACTTCACTATATACATGACGTATATAGTATTTACAGAGTTTTGACTTTTAGTTTTAGTTACTTTTTCTTATTTGTAAGTCGCTTTGGATAAAAGTGTCTGCTAAATGACTAAAAGTAAAGTAAGTATGAGGTTGAGCAAGCAGAGACCAGCTCAGTGCAAGAGACAATGTGTACATACAGAGAACAAAATCTTATAAATTGTATAAAGTCTATAATGAGCTTTATGATGGTTACTTTGCATATTACAAACTATTTGAAATTTAAGGAAACAAACTGATACAAATGTTCTTATACATCCATCAGAGATTTATCAAATAATTATTCAGTGACATCATTAGAGAAATATAGTGATAAAATAAAATCAACCTTAATAATTAAAGTTTTTTTTTTTTTTTTTAAAGTGATATTATTAATTTCAGACATATTATGTTTGAGATTATATCTTCAGTTCTTTTCAGGTCACAGATCCCTCACTGCATATTCCATAAAACTAGTGTTGCTATTTAAGTAGCCTACAGTGCTATTTTAATATAACCGTTATTACATACTTTGTTATGACTGCATGTTAAAACAATAAAAAAAAAAAAAATGAAAACTATTGATGTACAGAGCCACATTACATTTGAACTTTATACATTTTAATGTAGGAGGTACAATGAAACATTTAGATACTTTTGTTTCTTAACTTTTAAAGTATTTTTACTTTACTAAATTTAAAAAAAGTATCTGTATTTTATCAGAGTGTTTTTCTTTGGAAAATTTGTACTTCACTACATTCCAAAGCATAATGTTGTACTTTGTACTGCACTACATTTCATATATATATATATGGTAAAGGTAATATATATATATTACCTTTAATAGTTACGAACATTTAAAATTATACATTTAAAATAGTACTTTATAGTAAAACTTTGAATCACTTTTACTTGAGTATTAAATTATATTTTATATGAAACGTAGTGCAGTAAAAAGTACAATATTATGCTTTGTGTAGCAGTATGAGTCAACTCATAACGAGCTTGCGTTCTTTTGGCCAATCACTGCCACCGGCTCCCCCCATAAATACAGGTAGTAGTCCGTCTGACTGACCTCTTGCTCGCTGGTGACGGAAGTTTGTCATACTTCCGGGTCACTCATTCCGTGCGCTGCTCTGCTGTGCTACAGGTAAAGTAGCAGCGTTGTTGTTTGTTGCCTTTATTTAATTGGTATCGGCTGCCGTTATGTTTACTATGCATTGAACGCTTATAGATCTCCGGTGGGCGGGCCAGTCCTTTACTCCGTTGTTCAACGCACTTAAAAGCGGAGGTTATCGAAAGCTGCCTGTACTGTTTGTACCCTTTGAGCTGCCTCCTCCTGGGTGATACAAAATGCTGCTTGATCGGTATGTAGGATACATGAGGTGGGATTCATTTGTTTGATTTGGGGTTAATTAATTTTTTTATAAATAACAGGAACTGGGCTGGTTCATCTGGAGATTGACGTCAGTTGCAGAGCATTTATTCACTAGCTGCTGTTTTGCCTGGATTGCTGTTTGTTTCACGTACATTCTGAACATTGTTCCATCAATCTTAACATTATTTGATTACTGTACGTCCGTCCTGGAGTGTTGCTTGCCTAACGTGTATATTTTGAACATTGTATCAGCACTTTATTCGATCGCGCTGTCTGCTTGTCCGGGACAGCTGTTTCCTCGTGTGTTTTGCACCTACGTACCAGCAACTCAACGTTAATCGATCACTGCAGTGACTGCACTGCTGTCTCTTTACTGCAGATTTTGAACATTGTATTACCAGCTCTACTCGATCGCTGCATGCCCGCTTTGGACAGCTGTTAATGTGTACGTTTTGAACATTTATATCAGCAATTTGACTTGATCATTGCCCGCCCGTTCTGCCTTCACGGCCACTGGGCAATCACAGCCATACGGTCGAATGTGTGAGCCTCCAGTCCGATGTGGGCCAGTATTTTAAACTGGTTGAATGCAGCTAAAAAGGGGTTGGCTCTTTATAGTTATAATTTGGGCTAAATGTTTCTATTTTCTTATTTTGTTTTTCATTTAGTTAATTTGCATTTCTAGTTTGTTTCTTTATTAGTGATTCTAGTTTATCTTAGATAAATGTATTAACTGGATTAGTTTATTTATATTTTGTCTTATTACTGAATTTGTTTTCCTTGGCCAAGGTTTCATTGTACTTTTTGTTTATTTTGTTTTCCTTTGTTTAGTGAGAAATGTCTTTAGAATTGATCTTATTTTTCTAGTTTACTGCCTCTTGGAACCATTGTTGGTTCTGGCAGTTTGGTTATTTTGTGATTGAAGTTTATTTCAATTCATTTTCTTCCTTTAAATATTACATTGTCTCGTTCTGTTGAGTGAATTCCCTTTGATCGTGTGTTTGTGTCTGTTTCAGTTGTTTGCCGAAGGTGGTGGTATTGGTGTCCGGGTGGTGGTATCCCCTTCCTGTGTGCTGTGTTCACTGTTGTGTTTTTTTCTTTAGTGTTTGTGTGTTCACGTGGTGGCCTGCCCTGGGATTTCTTCGTGCCTTTGTGACTCCTTTCTCCTCCATCGGTAGGCCTCAGCAAGTATGAATGTGTTCTGAATTGTGTTTTAAATTTATTGAATAAAATTTGTATCTCTTTTAAAATTTGAACCTCGTCTCTGGCTGAATTGTTTACTTACCTGTGTGTCCTTAAGTGAATCAATAGTAGTGTGTAATTAGGAAATACAGAATCATTCTCTGGGTGAAATTCCCAGGGTGGCGTAGTCGGTGTTTTTGGGGTAGGTTCCACCTAGCCTATAACTTCCTCAGTACTGTTTGGCTCTCTGCATCGCCACATTCTTGGCGTAGTCGGTGTTTTTGGGGTAGGTTCCACCTAGCCTATAACTTCCTCAGTACTGTTTGGCTCTCTGCATCGCCACATTTGGAATTTTATTAAGTAAAAGTTTTCTAAAGAAAGCACTGATAAAGTACAGGCACTTGAAAAGTACTTTTACAGCAGAGTAAAAATACTTCACTACTGTCCGCCTCTGGAAAGTTGAAAACGCATACTTTCATATTTCACAAAAATGAGTTTGAAATCAAATTGATTCAACTGGCAGTAACTGGCGTAGGCAAAAGCTCACAGTTGTCACCTGCCCTTATTATTATTATTACATTAAACACACACCACCCCAGGAGCGCGCCCGTAAACGTCGATGAGTGCGCGCACTAGTTTTAAATGACTCCCCCTCCCTCCCCTTTCTTCAATGAAAGCTGAGATTGCGGGGGGGGCGGGGTGGAAAAGACCATGAAAGGACAGAGGTGGAGGACACTTTTAAGGGCTTTTTGTTTGGGATAGTATTTGTGGCTTGTCCCCCGTCTTTTTATTTTAAGAAATAGAAGCTAAGGACTTTTTCCCAGGAGAAACACAGCGCTTTAACAGCGTCCAACCGGTCCCGCCACTGAAATCGAGCGCGAGCTAACAGAAGTTAGCTGGACTGCTATCGGCGGCGGGTGAGGGGTCGACAGAGAGCGCCGTCATCAAACCTAGTAACATGTCGCCCTCGGGAAGAAGTAGCTCGAGCTTTGGATGAGGTTCCGTGGCGCAGTTCGATCGCAGAGACTTTTTGACGCGACGGTGGGTTGTGATGTTTCCGCCAGCGCGGGGCTCCGGTGGAGGCGCGGCGTCGGCGGTGTCCCGGGGCTGGCCGCATACGGTACTGTGGAGACTAAGGGGTTTCTTTCTCCTCCTGCTTCTCGAAGGGGCCCGATGCCTCACCAACCCGAGCAATGCACCGGGCATAAACAATAACAACAGGCCGAATGTGAACGTCTTCATGAGCGAGGAAGAGGTCAAGAAACTCCTGGGTGCGTATACTTTATTTCTTCGTCTGCTCAACTATATTCCTGCTCTATCCAAAGTTTTGCTTGGAACTAGAAGTTGTTGGCACTCTGTCAAACTAACTTAATTGCCTCTAACTAACTACTAAAAGCTAACTCTTGTGTGTGTTTAGCGTCCAGACGTACACACGTTGTTTCAAACATGCTCACAAACTGCTAAAAACTTTGTTGTTGTTGGTTAGCTCTCCATATGTTAGGTTTGATAGGCCAAAACAATCCGCAGCGTCCTTGTAACCTTAGTTTATTTTTAAGAAAATCGCTAATGTCTGCTCAGAAATGTTACAAAATGCACATGTGAATGTAGTTTTGTTAGGTCAGCATGCTATTTAACAAGAATTGAAGGCCATTGGGTTTGTCATTAGGTCGAAACCGGTTGCTAGAAAGTTTTTCCAAGTGTATTCCAATGCTGTCCTTGCTTGTGATTTGTAAGGTTTATATCTCACACATGCTCAAGATACAGAGCAGAGGTGTATGAGCTGATCTGAGTCATTCATTCTCATTGGTTTGTGTCAGAATTAGTTGACACAAAAGCCACACAATGGATTGTTCCTTAGAAGCTCTTTCTGCTTTGTCAGACCAGTCAGTAAACACTGTAAATGCAAATTCAATGCACATTTATCCCTGGGAAGCGTTTTGTTGCCGCTGTTGATCATTATATAGCCAAAAAGTACTTAATCCAATCCTTTAAGCTTGTAATGAGAATCAGAGATTTTTATAACGTTATAGCAGACTACTTGCATAAAAATACAATGCATTATTGTTATTCTGTATCTCTCAATAATGTCTTCGTATGGTGCCATTTAAATTCGGGATGCACGATATTGGATTTTTGCTGATATCCGATATGCCGGTATTTTTCAACTCATTTTGGCCGATACCGATATATTTCCTTTTGTTTGGAAACAACACCAAATCTCTCCTGTGCAGAAATTATAAGCAACATATTTTTCATTTTCGTTACTTTTTAACAAGAACTTATTTGTTAGAATTAAATCAACAAAGTTTTTTTTTTTATATTACATTGAAGCTTTGACAATAACTATAAATAAACTATATCAGTCGCTGCAGATGGTCTAAAGCAAGAGTTGTAAAAATTCAGAAAATATTTTAGAGCTTATGAGTTGTTTAAAAAATAAAACTCTCATTACACATTTATGAATAAATCAGTATAAACAAAATTATTTAATTTACAAGTGTCATGTTTTTTTTTTTTCTCTCTCATGTAAGCTATAGCTTCTGACCTTTAAATCAAAACATACTCATTATTTTATGACCTAATTACTGCTTTATTTGATCAGAAACAGAGTCTAAATGTTATTTGTGTAGGCTTTTTACTTTTAATTTAATTAAAAGTAGGCCAACAGTGCCCCTACAGATTAAAACTCCTTACCGAGAATTGTATTATGTGCTAACTAGTATCATAGGCCTATCTTAATTATTATCTGATTAGTAACCATGGTAACTTTTGTCAGATGAAGTCATTGTTTACAAATAAACTCTGACAGCACCTCCTGGTTCTTCCTCATATCCTTGAGGATCGGCAGGCACTAAATTGGGATTTTATATGCAAATGACTATAATTTAGATGTATTTTAGAAATGGACAAACACGAACATAAGAGGCTGATTTTACGTTTTAAAGCACAACTGTTTTTTGTTGTTGTTTAAAGAGATGTGTTATAGCTACGTTGCTCAATGCATCACAAACTTGTAGGTTATAAAGTGCTAATAAAATGTTTTCATGGCAAGCTCAATGTTTCCTTGTTTATATCTTAATAAAATATTTGAGCCTATATTGATTCTCTTACTATTTTTAAAGGTTCCTATATTATAGTAAATAAGTGTCCACGTAACATCAGATATTAAAAATCCAATTATTCATGTATCCACACCCTCATTGTGTGTGCGTGTTCAAATCTGTGTACGGGATGAATTTAGATTCATTAACACTCGATCATTGTGGCCATATAGACCTGCATAACTATCGAATATTAAATCATTCAGAGCTGTAAATCTGGAGCTTCTGTCACCTAAAACAAATTCCTTGTATGTGTAAACATACCTGGCAATTAAGCTCATTCTGATTCTGATTACAAAACGGCTAAATCTCAAATAGTGGATAATTTTTATCAACATCGCCAAATGACTACTTCGTGTAGCCTACTGTGAAAAGTGCAATAATATCTGACTTCATTTAACGTGCTATAGCATAGGTAGGACTATATCATGGCCACGGATTAAGAATTTGTTCCCCAGACTTAATTCGTGAGCCGCTCATATTACACAGCTCTGTTCTGCCCGAACGAAGTACTTGGAGATGCCGCCATCAAGTGTTTGACAGGAACTTAATCTTAATTCATCATAAATTACAAAAAAAAAAAAAACATATTTGCTAATTCATTCTAACTGCACTTAGAGTTAGCACTTAATATTTCTATTGTACAGCCAAACAGCGTAGATCATTCGTAAAAACGTATATAAAAGAGTGCTCATGCGCAACCACCAATAACACCAATAAGCTCTGCTGTATTATAAAAAAATGAAATTGGGGGTGGGCGGAGCGACACGTGTTGCCCCACCTTAATGTGTCTCCCCGCCCCATCGTCCAGAGTGCACTCTGGGGCTACTCCATCCATCTGCTCTCTACCACAGGTTGTTTTTAGAATTGTATTAAAATGCCTACGATCTATTAGAGAGTAGGCATGTAGAAGATTTTGTTCAGCAGGTTTTTCAACAAAGCTTTGATCATGTTGGTAATTTAGAGGCCTTAAAAGGTCATGCATCAAATATGATACAGTAGGCTTTATAGGGTTAAATGAAAGCGCATTTTCATACCTTTGCCATACTCTTTTAATCATAATGGAAAACTATATGTATGATTAGGCAAGTAAAATCATTAATCATTGCCTATGATTAGGCAAGTAATTCAAAGGGCTGGTAAAATCACTCTGGACCCCTCACATCCAGCACACTCCCTTTTTGAACTGTTACCGTCTGGTTGACGTTACAGAGCTCTGAGCACCAGAACGACCAGACACAGGAACAGTTTCTTCACTCAGGCAATCCATCTCATGAACACTTGACAATAAACGTGGAACACACAACTATAATACATTATCCATTCACCACACTCACTTACTTTATTTAAATTTTTCTCATTTCTAATTTGCACATACTTGACCTGTACATACATAGTTGTCTATATTATATATTGTGTTTTTGCTGCTTTGTACATTGCCTATTTGTATATTATTCTTTTATAATATGTGTTCTGTCCTGTTGCTGTCTTTGTTGCACTGTGGAGCTTCTGCCACTACAACAAATTCCTTGTATGTGTAAACATACTTGGCCAATAAAGCTCATTCTGATTCTGATTAGTTAACAACATGTTGTTTGTAGGGGTCGACCGATTATCGGCCTGGCCGATTATTGGCACCGATATTACACATTTTTATGATAATCGGTATCGGTCATTTTCAAAACCGATGTGCCTATAAAATTATTTAATTTTGAAACGCGCTATTTGGCTCTGATGCAGCCTGTCGGAACTCACCACTCTGTGGCCTAGAGCAGTCTCCGCCCACCGCGCATCTGATTTGTTGAGAGTCAGGAGTCCGACCAATCAACGTGGAAGACTAAAGGCACTCTCACACCGAAAGCGCTTGCTAACTGGTGCTGCTTCATCACGCATCAGTTATCTCTCAAAGGCAGCAGCAGACGTTGCTCAAGTTGCAATAAATTACAATCCACTGCACTGAAGTTGTAAAAACCTCAATATTATCTATTTATGGTTTCCGAGATGGGGGAAACGCAGGGGGAAACGCGGAATCCAGCGTTTACTGTATAACGCGGAGTCACGGAATTAGTCAAAGTTTGGATGAATTGATCAAAAGTAGGTCAGTACACTTAAATCGACTCATGATATGGACTATCTGTAAACATTAAGCTGCAAAAAGACTATTTAAATATGAATTCTGCATGTTCGGCGTGTCTCTGTATATGTGAATAGCACAGACGCGCGGTTTTGACACACACACACACACACACTGAAGTGCGCGACGCTCGCGGTGTTTTCTGCATCTGCCATGTCACTAAATGAGGACATAAATATATGAACATCATCCCCAGAACTGCTCTGAGAGTTACTTCATGAGCATTTGACTGTTTCGTTTGAGTAAAACGATCGTCATATCATAAATAGGCTACAGAAACTTAAGAGGTCCTCATGGCAACCCGTCAAAATAAAAGTTTGGTTTATTTACTAATGAGTGAAGTGAAGTGACATTCAGTCAAGTATGGTGACCCATACTCGGAATTCGTGCTCTGCATTTAACCCATCCAACGTGCACACACACAGCAGTGAACACACACACACACCGTGAACACACACACACCGTGAACACACACCCGGAGCAGTGGGCAGCCATTTATGCTGCGGCGCCCGGGGAGCAGTTGGGGGTTTGGTGCCTTGCTCAAGGGCACCTCAGTCGTGGTATTGAGGGTGGAGAGAGCGCTGGACATTCACTCCCCCCACCTACAATTCCTGCCGGCCCGAGACTCGAACCCGCAACCTTCGGATTACAAGTCCGACTCTCTAACCATTAGGCCACGACTTCCGCGACTTAATGCTACTACAATTATTACAACTTTTGTTTAAAAGAACAATCACACAATACGCTATTTCTTCCATGATTTAATTTTAATAGTAAACCCATTTGTTTGCCAAAAAATAGAGTTCAACTCTCATTTGATTAAAAGATAAATTAAATTAATGTTTTATGCCTTCATTTGCACTGCACTGTAAATGAAAACTAATGGAAATTACTGTCACATAGGCCAAGACTAAGATACTGTCACATAGGCCAAGATTAGGATGACGGAAATTGGGACATTTCAATAGGCTATTGAACCAAGTGAGCCTATAACAGGCTATTAGTGTTATAGTTTCATTAAAATAGTTGCGGTCTTCTTCGCAACTTCTACAATGGAGCTATGAAGACAATTAAATTATTTACACTTATTATATACATTGCGCTTTTTAAATTAATCAATTGATGTGCATAAGATGATGAATTGAATAGTCACCTCTTGTAGGTTATGATTTAGTCAACCGAAAATAATTAATGAAGAATTATGAGAGGTTATGCTATTACACATACATTTCTAACATGTAAATTATTGAAACCAAATACTTACATTTCCCCAAGCTGTTTAGCTGTAGTATTTAGTATTCATAGGCTTAATCATGAAGCATACAGTGGCCCCACTTCTAACTCTCTCTTTATATATTACCCTTATTGTAGATGGATGCATGGGGGAAGAGAAGAGTAAGAAGTGCAACCAACACTAGGGAAGGCCATTTTTGTCAGAGCCCTTGTTATTCTTAATTTTGACATTCATTTTCATTTTTACACCAGACATATATATCGGTTCAATATATTGGTTATCGGTCTACTTTGTCTGTAATAATCGGTATCGGCATCGGCCCTGAAAAACACATATCGGTCGACCCCTAGTTGTTTGTGTTTGTTTATGATTTAATGGCTTTGCCTAAATGTTACATTTATGCAGAATATAGTCCTCTTTCCAGACTAAAGGGCCAAACTAGATGTTTTGTACTCTAATTTAATGCATTCATTCATTGTTCTTGAAGATAAAAGGACTTGGATGCCCTTGATATGTTTGTATTCAGAGTAGATTTTTGATTCCACACCACTGTGATTTATGCGGTGAGAGCTGATTAGTGGTTGTTAATTGCCGGGTATTTGTGACTGGGCTTATAAGCAGTCATTATCATTGCTAATGTCACAGCGTAGTTAATGAAAGGGTTGGAAGCTGGAGCATCAATTTCCTGCTGGAAAGAGGAAGCGGAGACAAGGGCATTTTGGAGCAGCCTTGTTTGAACTTGTTTTGAGGGTTTACCCTTTCAGCTTAAATTGAGAGCAATTTCTATTAGACTGAAAATAAAACAGAAATTATGGCCCGGTTTCACAAACAGGGCTTAGACTAAGCCAGGATTAGGCCATAGTTTAAATAGGACATTTAAGTAACTTTTATAAACATGCTTAGAAAAAAACATTACTGGGGTACATCTTGAGACAAAACAAAGGCACTGATATATTTTAAGATCAGTCAGTGCAAGTTTATTTCAGTTGAAACTGCTCAGACTTATGTAATGTGATGCAAATGCTGTAGCATTTAGCTTGAACTCTGAATGTTGCCATAGGGAGTATAAGGTTTCAAATGAGGCAGTACTTTTTTTTTTTTTTTTTTTTTTTTTTTTTTTTTTTTTTTTTTTTTTTTTTTACATTTGAATGCTTTGAATTTTAGATGTTTGTCCGGGGGGGGGACAAACATCTAAACGATTGGATAGGGGATACGATTGGATCCCCTAAAGGGATTTCCTAATTCCTAAAGGTTAATAATTTAAAAAAACTGTCAATACTTGGTTACACAGAACTTTATTACATTAATTCTCTCCTCCTCTCCTACTCTTTCTTCAATGCCTAACAAATCTATTTCTTTCTCTCCCTGACCTTGTCTTTCTGCTTGAGCAGCACTAGTTGAAGCCTGAAAATATTGTAAACAATAACATAACTAATTACACTGGTCGGACTAAGCTCTGTTTCAGACTGATACCTCCGGTTCAGGATGGTCCTCATCCTCAACACGTACCTTTTTCAGTCGCGGAAAATACTTTTCAATACTCATCTGGATTGAAGCAGCAAACATTCGGTGTAAGAGTAAAGAAACGACATAATTTATAATACGTTTATTTGATTCACAGCTGCTACATATAGTGTTTTGACCTCGACAACCCAACTAGGCTAGCCTACATTTTACCGCAAACTTGCGACTAGTTAACTTTCTAAAGAAGGCGCAATCGCATTTGCTAAGGGTCGGGACTTACAGTAACATCAACACACTGAAACTATTGTATTCAGAATATAAAATATTTTATAGCACTTTTTAATCTGTGATTGTGTGTTAAAAGTGTTCACGAGATACCAACCTTTCGCCAGCCGTCTTCTCTCCACAGATGATCCAGACAGATGTGGTGTGCACGGAGGGGAGGGGCTGTGTGCGTGTGTGTGTGTGTGTGTGTGTGTGTGTGTGAGGGAGAGACGCGTGAGTGACAGAGAGATGAAGAGAGAGCAGGGAAAGGAAATGCAGTTGAACGAATTCGCTGCGTGTTTTAAATAGCGTACAAAAGAATAACGAAACGCAATATGTGACGGTCGGTATTCATTTTTTTTATTTTTGGTCTGTGTTGAATCTGTGGCGGTCGGAATTTAATCTGTGGCGCACCGCCACAGATTCGTCTATGTGTGGGAAACACTGGGGTTTATTTAGTTTTTTTTAAATGCAGACTGGTTTGAAAGATGATTATCCCTCTTTGGTCTCATACCTCTGTTATTCTCTGTAAAGCTGACCTGTAGGGCTGTGCGATTTGGGGAAAATATCTAATTGCGATATTTTTGACACGCATTGCGATTTTGATTTGCGATTTTAAGCTTCAGCTCAATATTGTCAATAATGTGACGCACAGTATGAGTATCGTTACCCTGCTGAAAAAACAAAAACAAACAAAAAAACAATAGAAACCATCACAGAAATTCTTACAGTTTCCATAAAAACCATTACAAAATTCCTTTTTGTTTTGGGCATTATTCCAATAGGAATTAATGTTGTTCTATTGGTTGCCATCTGCTAGATTACATCCCACCAATAGAATGCATCGAATACCAGTAGACACCATTATAGTTTACATTAAAACCAGTGCAGTTCCCATTATAACCCTTAAATCCATTAAATTTTCTATTGTGTTTTGGGAGGGATTCTACCTTTTTTTTTTTTTTTTGGCGTTTTTATCTGCTGGGAAGATTATAATGGTATTACTACTTTTACAGAATTACTGAATTTCACAAAATATTTGTTTATTTTTTATAAATAAAGAACTGTATTTCTTTAGTCAATTATTAAAGTATTACGTTACACGTGCTGATTTATTCATTTTTAAGTATTTGGGATTTTAAGAACAAGTGGGAAATGTGCTGAATGTTTCATTTCATCCAAGTGAAATTGGCAAGCAGTTAGACTTAATTTACATTAGTTTTAAACGCGGAGCCAGGCACGAGTTGACACAGGTTGGCCTCGTCCATATTGCCAGATGCGCTCTTGAGAGACTTGCGGAGCAGAACCGGGCGTGAGACCGTGAGTATAAAAGAGCATTACGAGACAGGCTGCGTGTAAACGGCTCGTCCGTGAGATGCGCAGCGTGGGGCAGAGCGGAGCGAGTATTCAGAGACACGGGCTGTGTGTGCAGTCTTCTGAATTGGCGAACATGCATTATAAACTTATTTCAAATTAATCTGTTGGGGAGATAAAATGTCTAAGATAACGTTCATGTAGCCTACTAATAAAAACATCGAAAAATTTATCTTTTATTCTCCAGTACTGAAAGCAGAACCGATAAGGGAGCTCAAGGGCACCTCAGTCGTGGTATTGAGGGTGTAGAGAGCGCTGGACATTCACTCCCCCCACCTATAATCCCTGCGGGCTCGAGACTCGAACCCGCAACCTTTGGATTACGAGTCCGACTCTCTAACCATTAGGCCACGACTTCCCAAAATTAATCGCACAGCCCTACTGACCTGCATATTTTTTGTCACGACTGGCTTTGGGAACAGAGTTCATAGCTATGAGTGCCTCTTACTGGGTGTTATGCATTACTGTGTCTCCTCAGTGATGATTGATTAACTTTATGGTGGGCTTTTACACTCTTTGATCACATCGGGTTTTTGTCAACATGTCGTCTGTAGTTTTATGCGGGGTGTTCTGGCATTTGTCTTGTGATGGGCGCTGGAATGGAGCTTTTTAAATTTTATTTTAGAGGAAAGTGGAATGGAGCTGCTCTTTCAAAAAAATAAAAATAAAAAAATTAACACTGCTCAATGTCATTTGCCCCTTCGCTCTTCTGCTGCTGTCACTTTTTTTTTTGTGCATTCTGGGATCCTTAAACCAACTCAGACTGTATTCATTTTGAACCTGAAGGTTTGTGTCATGTAGCATAAACTTCACATAAGAATTGCCAACAATCACGGTCTTTCTTTGTTACCATGTTTTTTCCCCCTCTCTGTCTGGTTCAACAATGGGTGCTGCCCATCTTGGAATCAAAACCACCTTGTTATGCTGCAGTAGACTGAGGGCCATTGTCAGCATGGGGCTGTGAGTAGAAGTGCATTCAGGGCCGGCGCTCCGCACACGCACATCACGCACTGCGCGTAGGGCACCAAGTGCTTGGGGGGGGCACCAAAAAATCTGGGTCGTGAAAATATCATCACAATATAGGCTACTAGTATAAATAACAAATAAAATATTTCTAGCATGTTAATATACAAAAGCAATACAAAAGTAATATAGGCCTAGACCAAATTAGTCGAGAAAAAGGTGAATCTCTGTGCCAGTCTCCCTCTGGTGCCCCCCCTTCCCCACCTCCCAGTGGTCTGTTCAATTATGCTTCAATCAATTTCAAATTTGGCCGACACCGACCTCAGATATGGCCTCGAAAAGGCACCAAGAGTCGGGGGCGGAAAAAAGAAAAAAGAAGAGACAGCGGGATGATGCTCGCGGGTCGCTTGCAGGTAAGACAATGTTTTAAATAAAAATGTTAGTTTTGTGCGTGTAGTATGCATGTCCAGGGGCGTCGGCGCGTCCGCGTCGCTTGTAGTGCAAAAGATCCGGGGCTTTAGCCCTGCATGTTGAGTCTTTTATTTTAACGGGGTCCGGGGGTTTCTCCCCCGGGAAATTTTGAAACTTGGGCTGTTAAAGATGCAGTTTGTTTGAGAAGGAAAGGAAGGCCAATCGTTGGGGTCCTCATCGTCATATTTGAATGACAAATAAAGCTAATTTTCCCCCTAGGTAGGCTATACGTTACAGATGTGTGTGCATATAGCTATTAGTGCAGAACGTTCCCTATTGTAATTTCTTCGCTTCAATATAATGCCTATCTGCCTCTTGGTAAGGTGAACTTTAGAAAAACCCTGCAACTGAACGTGATGTGATTTTGCCAAATTAGACCGCTTAGATAAAGTTTTTTCGTTGTTGTTCTATGCGGTCATTTTCAAGAGGTTCGGCCAAGGGCGACATCTTTTGGTGAAACTGAAATTAGAAAAAAAAAACCACAATCTCAGTGTTTGTATATTTTCATATTCACAGAGTTGTCAAATTATTTGGGCTGGGAAAAGATTAATCTCGATTAATCGCATCCAAAATAAAAGTTTGTGTCTACATGATATATGTGCGTGTACTGTGTATAATTATTTTGTATATAGAAATTATATATACAAAATAATTATACAAAATTATATATACAAAATAATTATACAAATTTTTTTTTTCAAAGCTGAAACTCATCAAAACGTACCTGCGTTCATCAATGGGGCAGGAACGTTTAAGTGGTCTGGCTGTCATCAGCATCAATGGGGACGTGGCTCAGAAACTGTCATATGATGACCTGATAGCTGATTTTGCAGCTAGGAAATGTAGGCGTGTGCCTCTGTAGGGCCTCTGACAACTGATGGTAGTGAAAATGTTTAATATAGTTCTATAGAATAGCAGAATGGTCTCTTTATAGAGATGTAGTCCCTCTGTTGAGTAAATTCTACTGTGCAGTTATGTATGGTTATTTGCAGTTTAAAATGTGCACTTTAAAATTCATACTTCATAAAATTCATACTCTTATACTGTTATTTGCACTTTTAACTTTCTGTGTTTACATTGTTCTGTTCCAATTATTTATTTGCAGCAGTTATTTTGGAAGTAAAGAGAACCTAACTAAGAAATTCTGAATGGTAGTTATTTCTTTGGGGGGGGCACCGCCAAGCGTTTGTGCTTAGGGCACCCAAATGGCTAGCGCCGGCCCTGAGTGCATTTATCACAGGGACATCAGCAGCTTGTAGTTTTGCACTGCCAGTGCCTCAACGAATCAGGTGTCCACTGTTCTACACAGGAGTCTGATTACCACTGAAATGACCTCATCCTATACATGTTCTATAGTGACTCTGATGTATGTGAAAGGAGATCTCACTGCTGATTACTGCAAATGATGAAAGGCAATGTTTGATGTGATATTTACATTCGTACCACAATCTGCCCTCTCAGATCCTTGAGTTCACTCCGTATAGCATGAAAGTAAACTTCTTCTTATGGAGACTGCTGGTGAAAGCGTGTTTTGATGGTGGTTGCTAAAACACTTGCTTTCTATTTCAGAGCCATTTTGCTCAATTGTTTTGTTTTTGGCAGTCATGTGCTGCCTGAGAAAAATATCATTTAATTCACGTCATTGATCTCATGACTGTAATGAAATTTTAGAAGTATGGTTGTGGAGATCAGTATAAAATCAGATGAGCTGAGTATATGTTAAGCACTATCATCTCAAAGTATCAGCGGAGCAATGAAAGAGGGTGAGAAGTAAAGATACTTTTCAATGAGGTAAATACTTTTTTTTTTTTTTTTTTTTTTTTTTTTTAAAAAGCTTTGTTTACCACAATGATTTTTGGAATTTTTCTCCCTTGTAAGGATCTATGGCTTTCCCCTGTGACATCACTGCCTCATCTAGCCTCATGCTGTTATAGTAAAGAGAGAAAGCTTTCACTCTCTCCTTCAGAGTCCCACCACCACAGGGATGAAAAATCTCAACTATCCAGCTCTTCATTGCTAACAGACAGCGTCAGCCCTCTTGTGTCTGAGTTATTTTGGGGGATCATTAGATGGCCTTGCACAGTATATGGCAAAACATGGAATGTTTAGGTCACAAAACACATCTACTCTGATTTACGATGTAAACTTGCTGCCTATGAAACATTTTTCTCTTGTAAAAAGTGGAAACGCCTTGATTAGATTCATCAGACAGATGGTTACAGCTCTTTTAAGGGTTTAGGTTGCTGTGTTCCAGTTAGTTAAATGCATTCACAGTCAGTTTGACGTCTGTAATGTAATAATAATAATGTATTTCAGAGTAAAGTATGACCTTGTAATTTAAGAAAGTTTACCAAGTCTGATGCCTGTGAGATTAAACCTTAAATGGTTTTGGTGAAAGCCATAAAGGAAAATTGAGTTAGAAATCGATATACCCGCTATATGTGGGTAAAAATGAGCCGTGGTGGGTAACGTTGTCAAATCACTAGCCAATTTGGCGGGTTACTCATTAATTTCTTGGGGAAGTTCATGCAAGCCAAATCTGCGCAGGTTTAGTGCAAAAACTGAACTCGTGACACGTCATGACATTATCGAGTATATTGCAAAAAACCTAACAAAACAGACCTACAGAGTGCACGCATATGCGACGTGATGAAGTCTGGTTAGACTTAGTGCGCGTGTGCATTTAGAGTGTGTTCTTTCACTGCATGATTCAGTCTATTAATATGCATTAAGAATGATCACATAATTCAGGATAAGGGGGCAGAAAATGTATATTTTTATCCATTCATCTAGTTAATCAATATCACACGAAGAGTGCAGTTTTTTCTTAAAGAATCGGCATTGATTTTATACAACAGTTCAATCAAAAAAAAGCACAAAACATTCAAAACGCAGCCACAGCCTTATTTTGCGTCTCTCAGCAACATGAGTGTTTCCTTTCTGAATGAATCAACCATTAAATGATTTGGTTCAATCGCAACGACTCAGTGACTTGCTGCCACCTACTGGTGGGTTTAATTTCACATTTAAAAGTGTTTTTTTTTTTTTTTTTTTTTTTTTTAATTTCAAATATCAGTATTCAACGTTTCATGTTTAAAATATCAAAACTTTATTTATGCAGTTGTAACTGCAGGTTAAAGCATTCGATGTCCCTCTAAGCTGCATTAACATGTGAAAATATATCTAAATGCCATAAACTTCTGCAAAGATTAATTTTCTTTATACTGATTTCATTCGTTTAGTAACAGCTAAATGTATTATTATTATAATTGATTGATTAAATGTAAGAATTTGACTCGAAGGATGATGCACACTTTTAGAAAAAAATCTTTATAAAGGTAAAAATGCTCATAAAAGGTTAAAATCAATTTAAACTTATTGGAAAAGATTAATTTCCATCACTGAAATCAGAATTTGAAGAATATCAAAAACTATAGGAGCCAGATGTCCACGGTAGTCCTTAAGATATCAGCACAATAACACACACAGCAAAATATCGTCTAACTATCTTTATCGATAAAATCCCAGAAAATATAGACCCCCCCCTCAAACTGTTGGCTTATTTCTGTTTTTTTTTTTTTGTTTGGCTAGTAGAAGTTATGAATTGCCGGTAACTTAAAAATTTTGCAGCGAAATTGGCTGGTGAGTGAAAAAGTTAATTTCAATATTCATGTACTTATGTATTTTATTTTACATTTTATTTATACTTTTTTTCTTGGGTGTAATGTGGAATAACAAGCTTTCCTGTAGATCAAATGGTATAGCATGGCATAACCAATGGTAGGCAAGCATAGGTAGCATGGTAGGTAGCATAACCAATTCAGCTCATGTGTTCCCTTTTAGATTCATATTCTTAAAATACTTGGCTAATTCATGATGATTCCTAGGTTTTTGCAAGGTCTACAAGCAAAACTTTAGAGAGGTTCTGAACACTTTGACACATTCGGCCAGTCCACAAGAAACTTGAGAAATGTAGCAGCTCAATTTTGTTACAGTTCCTTGTGTAGTTCCTCCTGCCAAGTGAGTTTCTGTCTTGGATCAAAGATCTAAACTGCATGCTCAAATGATACAAACCCCTGGAGAAACATTCTCTGCAGGGCTACTCTTGTGATGGGCTATTTGACTTCTTCTCTTTGGTGTTTTTCCAGAGCAAGCTTCATCTCGCTGGTCTCGCAGTGTAAACCAGTCTTGAGGAGTGTTCTCCACTCACCCAAAAACCTCAATATCACTGCCTAACTCTTGTCAAAAGGAAAGGTTACATCTCTTGGAGATGTTGGCCTTTGTCTTTATCTTCAGCTGGCTTTCTCCTCTGACTCCATATTAGGAGAGACCTCAAGAGGTTGAGGTATTTGGCCTGGCCCAGTCTTTTATCAGTAGTTTCCATGGCAGCGTGAAAGGGAGGTGAGTGAGTTGCTGATTTAAATCAATGTGTTTATGCAGGGTTGATTCTGGTACTTAGGAAAAACAGCAAGAATGGACATGAGACCAAATTGATAGTGTTATGCGCAGATCTCATTTAATGAAGTTTGTCCACTGACTCACCACAAAACTTGAGGGCTAGTTAGAAAGCACATTTATGTCAAATAGTTTTTCGCTGTTTCATTATTAATGCTAACTACGATGGAAATATGCAGTAATCTACAAGGGATTCTATTTCCGGAAGGGCTTCTATGTCTGCTATGTTGTGACTGGCAGCCTGGTTGTGTTTTAGTGAAGGTTTCATTTAAGTTTGAATATTATTTTGCTTGACTTTAACAGCCATAATAAAAAAGCCCATTCATTAATTACCTCAGATCTTAGAAAGTAATTTAAAGAAAACAAGAATGTTCAAACTGTGATGTTTGTTTATTTTATGGTGAGTGCTTGAAGAGAGTATGAGACCGTATGCACGCTCTTCTGATTGGCTTTGATTTGTAAATTATTTTGTCTTTTGTCTTGATTTTTCTTGTCTGAGTGTGTATGCACGCACATTTGTGCATGAAATTTACATGCAAACATTTTCTCAAACAAATCATAATTCACCCGTAAGTTTTGTTAAATTGTGTTCTTAATTCACAACAAAATGTAGGAACAACCGAAACCACCTGCAAAAATGACATACTCTGGGTGGCCTGATAATCGTTAAGATTAAATTTTGGACATTTAATCTAATAGGGCAGAGCGGGTTGAGTTGAGCAGTTTTTACTCAGTGTGTTTTTTTGTTTTTTTTTAATTTTTGAGAGCACATTGCAGTAATGTGTCCAACTTTTGTACATAAATTTCAGGATGTGGTGCATCTTTGGGAATAATCACTTTGAATCTTAAACTTCTCTCAAAACATGGCTTTCCAAATGAAAAGTGGTTTCTTTGCTCAACTTGCCCCAGTGAGGTGTATATTAAGCCCAGGGAGAGGGTAAGTTGAGCCACATGGCTTTAAACTGTGCCACTGATTATGCTGAAGTAAAATGTGATAATTTTCAGCTCATGCAATAGCAAAATAAGCAAAATTCAATAAAAATGACTTCTTAATCTATTTGTGAGCCATGTGATGGACTGGAGCCTTGTGCAGGGAAATACAATTTCATAACTTCAATGGCCAATTTTCAAGGCCCATGTAAATTTTCAGAAGAAAATCAAATTCAACACGAAGAAAATCAAAAATGTTTGGTCTAAAATTAACAATGTAACTTAGAAATAAAGTAAAATAATACTTGCATAAGAAGGCGTGATCAACTTGCCCCAGAGCTTTTGGCTCAAATTACCCCACTCCTACCATTTTAACAAATTCGTTTCATCCAACAGTTTAGAGCTAACATAATGCTAAGAGTATAGCTTCATATTATAACTTTCTAAAGCACAAACGCATGATAATTTTTTTTCAGATTTGTCTGTTATTTTTCAGACAAGAACTATGAGTCCTTCAACATTAAAAAATGTTTTAACCTAAATGTAGTTACAATTTTTTTTTTATGGATAGTTCTTCATATATTTGTGGGCACATCACCAATTTTGTTTAAGGTTGCCTAGAAACAAGGGGCGGCTCAACTTCCCCGCAGGCTCAAATCACCCCACTCTCCGCTATAGTTCATCATATACAGGGAAAAGTAAGAACACTATAGATTTATTGCTTGAGGTAACAGGTTTCCTGCTTATTGCAGATGCACGTATGTACAGCTGTCTAATGAAAGTTTTGAAATCTGAGTCTGCATAAAATTTGTGTTTATGACGATGCAACACTTGGCATTGCCAGTTGAGAGTTTAGGATGAAGTCAAGTACTGCCGAAAGAGATGAGTTTTCAGTTGTTGCTTGAAGATTGCCAGGGATCCGGCGTTCCGGATAGGGGTGGGAAGATTATTCCACCAGCTAGGAATGGTGAACGAGAATGTTCTGGCGAGTGATTTTGAGCCTCTCTGTGATGGTACCACAAGGCGTCGCTCACTAGCAGATCTCAGACTTCTGGAGGGGATGTAGGTTCGTAATAGTGAGTGGAAGTAGGAGGGTGCTGAGCCTGTGGTAGTTCTGTACACGAGCATCAGTGTCTTGAACTTGATGCGAGCTGCCACTGGTAGACAAATCATAAAAGCTGTGAAAATGAATCCTAAAAGACGTGTCTGTAAAATCACCAACAACTTCCAGAAAGCTGGGGTGATGCTCTGACAATTTACTGTCCTCAGGAGACTTTGACACACAATTACAGATGCTACACAGCAAGATGCAAACCTCTGACCAGCACCAAAAATAGAAAGGCAAGATTAGAGTTTGCAAAAAAGCACAAAGGTGAGCCAGAAGAGTTTTGGAACTATGTTTATGGACCGATGAGACAAAGATGAACCTTTTATCTAAGTGATGGGAAAGAAAAAATGTGGAGAAAAAAGGGAACTGCAATGATCCCAAGCATACAGCCTCATCTGTAAAGCATGGTGGAGGTGGTGTCGTGGCATGGGCATGCATGGCTGCCTCTGGAACAGGCCCTCTCAACTTTACTGATGACTTAATGTATGATGACAGTAGCAGAATGAATTTGGAAGGGTACAAAACCATCTTGCTTACCAATATTCAAGAAAATGCCACCAGATTCATTGGGAAGTGCTTCATATTGCATCAGGACAATGACCCAAAACACGCTGCCAGTTCAGTCAAGGAATTTATAAGGGCAAAGAAATGGAAAGTCTTAGATTGCCCAAGTCAATCTCCAGATTTAAATCTGATTGAACATGAATTTCACCAGCTGGAGAGGAGAGTAAAGGCAGAAACTCCCCAAAACAAGCAACAGTTGGGATTGGCTGCATTAAAGGCTGGGAAAAGCATTTCAAAGGATGAGACCAAGAGTCTGGTGATGTCTATGGGTCACAGACTCACTGCTGTGATTGTGCGCAAGGGATCTGCAACTAAATAATAGCTTTTAATCTTTTATATCTGCCTTATGTTTAACTGTCCCAATACTTATGCTCACATCAATGAGTGGGATGAACTCTAAAAGTGCTGATCTTTTTATTTGGTAAAACATGTATGTGTTGAAACGGCTAATAATAAAATGTGACATTCTGTAGTTTTGTCTCATATTCATCTTTTAATTATATTTGCAAATGTCTTGACTCCACAGCCAACAGAGCAATTTTGTCTTTACTGTTTCAATACTTATGGAGGGCACTGTATAAACCAGCTTGGCCTTCCTCTCATATGAGTAAGCGAACCCTCCCTTGTTTGTATCATACCCGTAGAAGATTGTTTATTTAAGCAGCAGCTGTACTGCCATGATGCTCCAGTGAAGGCAGAGAGTTCTGAGGATACCTCTTATGGAACAAGCTCTGTTTGCTTGACTGCGGTGGCAGCTGTAGTAGGATTGGCTCATGTGGTTGTAATTAATGACTGGCACCGACTCCTTTTGAGCACCAAGCAAGATTCATTACCGAGCTGCCACAGCTCAGCCATGACAATCTGGTACCTGTCTCTTCAAAACAATGCACTTTCCACAGCTTCAAGCCTAGCCGTCCAAATGATCCCTCAGACCCTGGCCTGCAGGAAACTAATGTTCATTAATGAGCTGAGAGCTGAACTCGGTGATGGGGCACTAAAAGAAAGGATTGTCACTGCTTTAAAACTGATCAAAGAACCTGTAATGAAATCCAGCCGTGAGAATACGTGAGTGGCCTTAAAATGAAGTGAAACATTTTATACTTGTAGTGCTGTGATGGTATGCTAATTCTGGTGGTTCTGTGCATTTGGGACTCACATTGACCCTCAGACCTTTAACTGAAGTGTTTTGAATGCAGATGAAGCATTTTCAAGGTTAACTTATTCTCAAGGACATGTAATTCTGTTGCTGTCACTTCAACTTGCGGATCAACAATCCGCGACAACAGTGTGCTTGGCAACACTGAGCCGTATCGTTTAGACCACCTCAGGGTTCCATTATTAACAGTCCAGGAAAATGTTGTGATTTGTGAACAAATTATGCATATGAATTAAGTCTTTGAGTCAGTTGTGAGATGAATCAGGAACTCTTACTGAGATGTGCACTTTAGGTTTTTGAATCTTACATTATTCTATTTTCTGACTGGTTGTTACATACACAATCTATAATTTTTAATCTAAAAAGGTCATTTGGCTCCTAAAGGTTTCTGCTTGTGAGCCAAAGACTGAAAGCACTATGATGTGGTCCCTATAAACATGTTTAAAAATGAATGTAATATAATATATGTAACTTTACGTTCCATTACTTTGAGGAGCGGTTGTATTGAAGAATAGCCTTAGGATTTGTCTTTGTAATCTTGTTTGATGTTAATCATCACAGTTGCTTTTATCTATTACATCCGTGAGCATTTGGAAGGGAACAAACACTTTTCAGATGATGATATCTACAGTGTTTCATTAGTAAAAAATGTAGGTGACCTTAAACCGACGGCCTGTTTCAATTTTTCAGTGTGATGACATGGTGTACTGTAATGAAGTAAAGGCTAAGTGGGTGGCAAAAACTGACAAATGGTAGTTCCAATCGGAATACTTTCTAATCCGTTACTTGTTACTGCCCTCTGAAACGAGTCTGTCTGCGTTTAAAGTGTGACTTGAACACTCTTTATGTCTGAGGCCAAAAGTTTGTTCCCAGAACACTGCAAACATTGGGCCCAAAATGTGAACCTATAAAACACCCGGTTGACCTTTCTGCCTTAGATCTAGCTACATCAAATTCAAAGAAGCTCTCTAAATTCTTTATAGGCTATTTATTGGAACTTTTCTTTGTATAACTGCAAGTTTCAGTGAAAAAATGTCTGTTAGGCCAAATATTTTAAACATGGCAACAATTATTGAAAACCTTTTGCAATATGAAAGATGAAAGTACAGTGGCTCAGTAGCGCACAACAAAACAAAATCTCCACAACATAACGAATAGGGCTGCAGCGATTCGTTGACATCATCGATTATGTCGATTATAAAAATGTTAATTAGCATGGAGTGCGTCGACGCGTCGCACCTTTTGCCACGCCCATTGCGCGAGCCTGCAGTTATCCCTACTTAAGACAGTTTTTCTGCCATGAGTTCTCTTAGAAATCATGGAGGGGTCTACAATTTTCAGCATAGGTGCATTTCCACTGTGAGAAACAGAATCTAAAAATAGAAATCCGGAAATCACATTGTATGATTTTTTTTTTTTTTTTTTTTTTTTACAATTTATTTGTGAATTACTGTCAAATAAGTATTTGATCACTTGAGTCAAAAAATTTTAATATTTGGTACAGAAGCCTTTGTTAACAATTACAGAGGTCAAACGGTTCCTGTAGTTCTTCACCAGGTTTGCACACACTGCAGGAGGGATTTTGGCCCACTCCTCCATACAGATCTTCTCTAGATCTGTCAGGTTTCGGGGCTGTTGCTGAGCAACACGGAGTTTCAGCTCCCTCCAAAGATTTTCTATTGGATTTAGGTCTGGAGACTGGCTAGGCCACTCCAGAACCTTGATATGCTTCTTATGGAGCCACTCCTTGGTTTTCCTAGCTGTGTGCTTTGGGTCATTGTCATGTTGGAAGACCCAGCCATGACCCATCTTTAATGCTCTAACTGAGGGAAGGAGGTTTTTGCCCAATATGTCACAATACATGGCCCCGTTCATCCTCTCCTTAATACAGTGCAGTCGTCCTGTCCCCTGTGCAGAAAAACACCCCCAGAGCATGATGCTTCCAGCCCCATGCTTCACTGTAGGTATGGTATTATTGGGATGATACTCATCATTCTTCTTCCTCCAAACACGGCGAATGGAGTTAAGACCAAAAAGTTCTACTTTGGTCTAATCTGACCACAGGACTTTCTCCCATGACTCCTCTGGATCATCCAGACGGTCCCTGGCAAACTTCAGACGGGCCTGGACATGGGCTGACTTAAGCAGGGGAACCTTCCGTGCGATGCAAGATTTTAAAGCATGACGTCTTAGTGTATTACTGATAGTAGCCTTGGAAACGATGGTCCCAGCTCTCTTCACGGCATTGACCAGCTCCTCCCGTGTAGTTCTGGGCTGATTCTTCACCATTCTTAGCATCATTGATACCCCACGAGGAGAGATCTTCCGTGGGGCCCCAGTCCGAGGGACATTGACAGTCATAATTAGCCTCTTCCATTTTCTGACAATTGCTCCAACAGTTGTTCTTTTTTCACCAAGCTGCTTGGCAATTGCCCCGTAGCCCTTTCCAGCTTTGTGAAGGTCTACAATTTTGTCTCTTGTGTCTTTTGACAGCTCTTTGGTTTTGCCCATGTTGCTACTTAGACATTGGCTGATTGTGGGGTGCACAGGTGTCTTTATGACAGCTAATGACCTCAAAAAGTTGCTACTAATTTAGAATCATGAGCAGAGTGTAGCTGGACTATTTAAAAGCAAAATAACAGGTCTTTGAGCTGCGGATAAGCAAGTGATCAAATACTTATTTGACACAGTAATTCACAAATAAATTGTTAAAAAAATCATACAATGTGATTTCTGGATTTTTATTTTTAGATTCTGTCTCTCACAGTGGAAATGCACCTATGCTGAAAATTGTAGACCCCTCCATGATTTCTAAGTAAGAGAACTTGCAAAATCACAGGGTGATCAAATACTTATTGACCTCACTGTATGTATATAAAGCCGAACTGACGCCTTTACGTTGTCAGGATTCACAACCGCATTCAAACCTGTGCTGAATGAACAGCACAGGACATCGAGTTGCCTATATAATCATGACGGGTTTAATTCATCCACAGAGAAGGAGAAATGATTCGCGTTCATCTCAAGATCCACTGGAGCTGCCGTCAGTGCTAACGCTCTCTGCACTCACTAAAAAGCATTTAAAGTCCGTGTAAAGTGATATTAAAATGTGTGTTCTGAGTTTGTCACACAACAGAAATGTGTTGTTAACCACCAAGCCAAATTTGAATGATAAAAAAACCGCCACGTAACTAAAATAAGTTATCAATCTTTGAAAAATAAGCAGGACTCAAACGCTGTGGGCGTGTCCGCTGTCAGCACTGAAACCACGCCCACTCGTGGGAAAGCGGGCGTCTCTCTCAGCTGTCAAATACCGCTACAGCCTAAATGGATGCTACTGATACTACCTTTAGTAGCTTAGTTTAACCAAAGAATTCACCTGACAAGAAAATAATAAATGGATTAATTGAAAAATAATCGATAGCTTAGTCGACTAATTGGAAAAAATAATTGATAGATTAGTCGACAATAAAAATAATCTTTAGCTGCAGCCCTAATAACGAAATCACCATAAAACAACGTATAGGACTAAATTTGTTGTGTTGTGGCTTGTTTATGTTGTGTTGTGCTAATTTTGTTGTGCTCTTGTTTGTGTTGCGCTAATTTCATTGTTTTGTGGCTTGTTTCCATTGTGTTGTGGAGATTTTGTTGTGTTGTGCACTACTGGGCCATCGTATAAAGGCCTTTTAAGTAGGGGTCGACCGATGTGTGTTTTTCAGGGCCGATACAGATTATTACAGACCAAGTAGACCGATAACCGATATATTGCACCGATATATGTGTCTGGTGTAAAAATACAAATTAATGTCAAAATTAATAACAACAAGGGCTCTGACAAAAACGGCCTTCCCTAGTGTTGGTTGCACTTCTTACTCTTGTCTTCCCCCATGCATCCATCTACAATAAGGGTAATATATAAAGAGAGAGTTAAAAGTGGGGCCACTCTATGCTTCATGATTAAGCCTATGAATACTAAATACTACAGCTAAACAGCTTGGGGAAATGTAAGTATTTGGCTTCAATAATTTACATGCTAGAAATGTATGTGTAATAGCATAACCTCTCATAATTCTTCATTAATTATTTTCGGTTGACTAAATCATAACCTACAAGAGGTGACTATTCAATTCATCATCTAATGCACATCAATTGATTAATTTAAAAAGCGCAATGTATATAATAAGTGTAAATAATTTAATTGTCTTCATAGCTCCATTGTAGAAGTTGCGAAGAAGACCGCAACTATTTTAATGAAACTATAACACTAATAGCCTGTTATAGGCTCACTTGGTTCAATAGCCTATTGAAATGTCCCAATTTCCGTCATCCTAATCTTGGCCTGTGTGACCGTAATTTAATCTTGGCCTATGTGACAGTATCTTAGTCTTGGCCTATGTGACAGTAATTTCCATTAGTTTTCATTTACAGAGCAGTGCAAATGAATGCATAAAACATTAATTTAATTTATCTTTTAATCAAATGAGAGTTGAACTCTATTTTTTGGCAAACAAATGTTTACTATTAAAATTAAAACATGTAAGAAATAGCGTATTGTGTGATTGTTCTTTTAAACAAAAGTTGTAATAATTGTAGTAGCATTAGTAAATAAACCAAACTTTTATTTTGACGGGTTGCCATGAGGACCTCTTAAGTTTCTGTAGCCTATTTATGATATGACGATCGTTTTACTCAAACGAAACAGTCAAATTCTCATGAAGTAACTCTCAGAGCAGTTCTGGGGATGATGTTCATGTATTTATGTCCTCATTTAGTGACATGGCAGATGCGGAAAACACCGCGAGCGTCGCACACTTCAGTGTGTGTGTGTGTGTGTGTGTGTGTGTCAAAACCGCGCGTCTGTGCCTTTCACATATACAGAGACACGCCGAACATGCAGAATTCATATTTAAATAGTCTTTTTGCAGCTTAATGTTTACAGATAATCCATATCATGAGTCGATTTAAGTGTACTGACCTACTTTTGATTAATTCATCCAAACTTTGACTAATTCCGTGACTCCGCGTTATACAGTAAACGCTGGATTCCGCGTTTCCCCCATCTCGGAAACCATAAATAGATAATATTGAGGTTTTTACAACTTCAGTGTAGTGGATTGTAATTTATTGCAACTTGTGCAATGTCTGCTGCTGCCTTTGAGAGAGAACTGATGCGTGATGAAGCAGCACCAGTTAGCAAGGGCTTTCGGTGTGAGAGTGCCTTTTAGTCTTCCACGTTGATTGGTCGGACTCCTGACTCTCAGCAAATCAGATGCGCGGTGGGCGGAGACTGCTCTAGGCCACAGAGTGGTGAGTTCCGACAGGCTGCATCAGAGCCAAATAGCGCGTTTCAAAATTAAATAATTTTATCGGCACATCGGTTTTGAAAATGACTGATGCCGATTATCATAAAAATGCTTAATATTAAGCATTAAAAATGCTTAATATTAAGCCAATAATCGGCCAGGCCGATAATCGGTCGACCCCTACTTTTAAGGTCAACATGTAAAAACATTCATAATTGTCCGTACTGTGATGAATTTCTGAATGAGACAGGGTATTCAAATTGGATTGTGAAATGTCAATACCCAGCCAGGTTAAATGGACTTTATGACATAAGAGAAAATAAGTTACGTGTCCGAGTGAGTTATTACATTTTGATGAAAGATTTCAAAGACAAACTTTTTTTCTTTGGAATAGTATGCACTGAAGAAGTCTGCACAAAGACCACAATTATTAAGGATGAACGTTTTGTCACTTTTGTTTTCATATGGACTTCTATAAACCTGGGGAAAGCACAACTACGGACACCCATAACTTCCTAGCAGTGCTCATGTGGGGTTGTCATTTACTGAGATACTTTCTGGCTGTATTAGTAATTATTTCTCCATATGTGCTTGCCTCTGTCCGGGCCTATAAATCCTTCACCGCTGGGGGGTTTCAGGGAGTTTTGGTCACCACACACACTTAGACACTTATTATACCCCTGCTGAAGCACCTGGGGCTTCCTGTGCCTCCCACACACCCGTGTTGCTCATCTGTTGTGGCCAAATTGGGATTAAAATAAAAGTCTTGTTTACTTACAAATGACAAGTTACAAATTAGAATACAAAAGATTATTTACTGTCAATTCATTCCAAAGGTTGCAGTGTTTCCCACACATAGACGAATCTGTGGCGGTGCGCCACAGATTAAATTCCGACCGCCACAGATTCAATACCGACCGTCACATATTGCGTTTCGTTATTCTTTTGTACGCTATTTAAAAAACGCAGCGAATTCGTTCAACTGCATTTCCTTTCCCTGCTCTCTCTTCATCTCTCTGTCACTCACGCGTCTCTCCCTCACACACACACACACACACACACACACACACACACGCACACAGCCCCTCCCCTCCGTGCACACCACATCTGTCTGGATCATCTGTGGAGAGAAGACGGCTGGCGAAAGGTTGGCATCTCGTGAACACTTTTAACACACAATCACAGATTAAAAAGTGCTATAAAATATTTTATATTCTGAATACAATAGTTTCAGTGTGTTGATGTTACTGTAAGTCCCGACCCTTAGCAAACGCGATTGCGCCTTCTTTAGAAAGTTAACTAGTCGCAAGTTTGCGGTAAAATGTAGGCTAGCCTAGTTGGGTTGTCGAGGTCAAAACACTATATGTAGCAGCTGTGAATCAAATAAACGTATTATAAATTATGTCGTTTCTTTACTCTTACACCGAATGTTTGCTGCTTCAATCCAGATGAGTATTGAAAAGTATTTTCCGCGACTGAAAAAGGCACGTGTTGAGGATGAGGACCATCCTGAACCGGAGGTATCAGTCTGAAACAGAGCTTAGTCCGACCAGTGTAATTAGTTATGTTATTGTTTACAATATTTTCAGGCTTCAACTAGTGCTGCTCAAGCAGAAAGACAAGGTCAGGGAGAGAAAGAAATAGATTTGTTAGGCATTGAAGAAAGAGTAGGAGAGGAGGAGAGAATTAATGTAATAAAGTTCTGTGTAACCAAGTATGGACAGTTTTTTTTTTTTTTTTTTTTTTTTTTTTTTTTTTTTTAATTATTAACCTTTAGGAATTAGGAAATCCCTTTAGGGGATCCAATCGTATCCCCTATCCATCCCCTTTTCCAAATTTTTTTTTTTTTTTTTTTTAGGTCCTGACTCAACCTATTATTTAATTGTACACTAGTCTGTTCTTTCTTCACTCTTGTTTGAAACTTTGTCTTAGAATATATTGTAGGCTGTTTAAAATGTAAAAAAAAAAATCAACCTATTCAGTTAATAATGCAGTCACAGTGGTTTGAATCCTGGAAACTTAAATATTTATCTGAATTTGTTTCCATCTTTCATTCCTTACAAGCTATAACATAACTTTTTTTTTTTTCTTTTCTTTTTTTAGGGAGCATAGTAAATTAAAGGATTAGTTCACTTTTAAAAAAACTTTTGCTGATAATTTACTCACCCCCATGTCATCCAAGATGTCCATGTCTTTCTTTCTTCAGTCGAAAAGAAATTAAGGTTTTTGATGAAAACATTTCTCCATAAAATGGACTTCATTGGGACTAGGGCTGCAACAACTAATCGATAAAATCGATTATTATCGATTATGAAAATCATCGACAACGATTCTCATTATCGATTAATCGGGTCTGCCCACAGTGCACGTCCAACTTCAGCTGGTTAGTCAAATTACGGCACTGAATAATGCATTTCTATGGACAAAATGCATCTAAAAATAGTGGAGGAAACAGAATGAGATTCTGCCGGAGAAGCACGTGATCCAAGCTGCCCAAAACATGATAATTCTTTATTTTAAGCTTTAAGTTAATGCATAAGAGTAATGGCTTGCCCTGTCAGGCGCTTTGACAGATGCGTGTGCGTCCTCAGCGCAAAAAGGTTCAGTTTACGGTCATATCCTTATCTATAAATGCCACAAAATTCACGCGAGCATTTCCATTTTTGCATAAAGGTCCGTCCTGACAGTCTGTGTTAAGTTTAAAATACAGAATGAGCGCCGGCGCGGCGGGCGCGCGTCAGACGGACAGAACACAGTAGAGAGGGAGACAATTAATAGGCTTTTCAGCGCAAACATATCCATTGTGCTGAATTATCTGTTGTTGAAAGTTAATTTAAGGTTTAAAATAAATTAAAATATTTTATGAGAGTAGGAACTTTAAAGGGATAACAGCGTGTAATTGTCTGTCTGAATATAAACATGAGACGCTCCATAACGGCCTTTTACAGGATAAAGAAATGACGAGGTGACTGTGATCAAAGTAGTTCCTGCAGAACATTACTCCTTATTAAAAAGCCTACTGACTCGGTACTTCTGCCTACCTCAACCGTCAAATTACAGTTTTTTTTCAGCCGATTCGACATGTTGAATCGGCGTCGGAGCTCATCGGTCAGTCGGACCATCTGATCATTCTGATTGGCTGTTCAGCTCGTGAACCCGTGCACAAGAAAAGCTCAGAACAGACGTGCTACTTGGCCTCAGTAAGACAAAGCAACGATAAAAACCACTCGAGCGTCGGCTTGGTGTGTCAGGGCAACTTTGGACCCAGACACTAGCGACGTGAGCCAACCACGCAGTCTGCATTCGTCGCCACTAGTTTGCCGGCGTCGGCTTGGTGTGTACCGGGCTTATAGAACTCAACGTTGATGTGTGAAGTCATGTATATGGTTTGTATTTTTTAAGGGTTCGCAGTGGAATGGATGAAAATGAATTGACTCATGTCTTGTTTTTTTCTTAAATAGGCTGTCTGAATATAGTCTCTTGGTGAAGCTGACTTTTCTGAAGTGTGGGAAATAAATTTTCTTTTATTTATTATGCTAGTGAGACCTAAGACTTTCAACACCAGCAGAACCCCTTTGAAATTTCATGGGGGAGAATGTGTGTGTGATAATTGCAGTTGATCCCACACTGGGCTGTGGTCCTCCAAAGGTCAGACCTCTGCTGGGAGACCTTTTCTTCCTACACTTCACCATAGTTTGGGTTATTTCCACCAGCCGTCTAAGTTGTGACTAGAGGTCGACCGAAATGGGGTTTTCTCTTGCCGATATTTAGAAATCAGGACAGCCGATGGCCGATATATGATGGCGTTTTTTTTTGTTTTTTGTTTTTTTCATCTCAGGGATGTTATTTTTTTTCAGTAATTTATCAAAATATTTAAAAAGGTTTGCTGCATGGTTAAAATATGCTGTGCGTATAACATTTTTTGTTTTTTAGAGAGAGAGCGAGAGAGAGAGAGACAGAGAGAGAAGAGTCATGTATAAGTCGCATTTTATTTCATTCAGAAATAGGCCTAATGCCGACGCAAAATGTTTACAAACATTATAATAAACACTGTAAACATAGCTAGGCTATTTTAGTTCCTCTCACTCCACAACAAATTCTTTCAATTAACAGTATTTAGAAAAGAACAAGAATTAAAAATATAAGAAGCTAGCTATAAACGACAAGCCAAAACGAATTAATTTAGGCTCAAATAAAACTGAAACCAACGTTGGGTCTCTCATTCGACACAAAATCAAATGTTTCCATATTCGCGATGTATTTGAATATTAAAATATTATTTATTATGTACAGGACAGGTGCATCTCAATAAATTTAGAATGTTGTGAAAAACTTTCATATATTTTAGATTCATTTTAGATTCACTAACCTGAACCCCATAGAGAATCTATGGGATATTGTCAAGAGGAATATGAGAGACACCAGACCCAACAACGCAGATGACCTGCAGGCCGCTATCAAAGCAACCTGGGCTTCGATACCACCTCAGCAGTGCCACAAACTGATCACCTCCATGCCACGCTGAATTGAGGCAGTCATTAAGGCAAAAGGAGCCCCTACCAAGTATTGAGTGCATATACAGTAAATGAACATACTTTCCAGAAGGCCAACAATTCACTAAAAATGTTTTTTTTTTATTGGTCTTCTGAAGTATTCTAATTTGTTGATTGAATTGGTGGGTTTTTGTTAAATGTGAGCCTAAATCATCACAATTAAAAGAACCAAAGACTTAAACTACTTCAGTCTGTGTGCATTGAATTTATTTAATACGAGTTTCACAATTTGAGTTGAATTACTGAAATAAATGAACTTTTCCACGACATTCTAATTTGAGATACACCTGTACTGAATTTCACAGAAAAGATTTGTTTATTTTTTTATAAATAAAGAACTATTTCTTTAGTCCATTATTAAAGTATTACATGTTACACGGGCTGGTTTATTCATTTTTAAGTATTTGGGATTTTAAGAACAAGTGGAAAATGTGCTGAATTTTTCATTTCATCCAAGTGAAATTAGCAAACAGTTAAAGACTTAATTTACATTCGTTTTTAAACGCGGAGCCGGGCGCGAGTGGACACAGGTTGCGCGCGTGCGTCAGCCCTCGTCCATATTGCCAGATGCGCTCGTGAGAGACTTGCGGAGCAGAACCGGGCGCGAGACCGTGAGTATAAAAGAGCATTACGAGACAGGCTGCGTGTAAACAGCTCGTCCGTGAGACACGCAGCGTGGGGCAGAGCGGAGCGAGTATGAGAAGCATTCAGAGACACAGGCTCTGTGTGCGGTCTTTTGAACTAGGGAACATGCGGTATGTGTGTATGTATATGTGTTTTCTTTAGTTTTAATTTGCCTAACTTTCGATCTGACCCTTTTTAAATGGTGGGCGTATACGCAGTTGGCTAGAGCAGTGCTGATTGGGGAGAAGGTGCGCTCACTCTGTTGGTTAGTAAGGCTGGCGATCGTGCATATGCTCTGTAACAGGGTAATATCGCGTCCACATCGCAGGCTTTGCAAAATAGCAAATCGCAGCATCTCAAATCGTGATTGCGATTCGATTTCGATTAATTGCACAGCCCTACCAGGTAGTTCTCTCTTCAAAAAGTTAGCAGGCAGAGGGGGACATCACAGGGTTATCTGTTGTGCCAGTGGAATGGCAATCTGCTTGCCGCACGAGGCAGCATCACGTGTTGCTTGCAGACCCGCCTGTATATTAATCGGTCTAATTTGTAGCACAATCGGCTGATGCCGATTAATTTAAAAAATGCCAAAATCCAGGCCAATCAATCGGTCGACCTCTAGTTGTGACACCACTGCCATTTCCGCTGGGCTCGCTGCCTTTCTGTCCCACCCCACCCCGTCCAGTTCAGTTTATTATGGACAACGCGTTCAGCTTGTTGAAAGGTAGCCTGGAAGTGTCACATCTGAAAGTGTTTTTCTGTCCACTGCAGTGTTGCACTCTGGTTCTGCCTGCCTGCTAGTTTATTATTTACTTTTAGCTCACACCTGTTTGGTATTACACTGATTACCCTCCTGACCATCTGTGCTGAACTCTTATGGTGCGTTCACACCGGACGCGACTTGCGCGAATAAATCGCGCTATTCGCGCGTAGTTGGACGTGTGAACATTTTGGGTTTACTCGTTTCATTCGCGCGTGAAATTCACTGCACAACAGATGCGAATTCGCGTCATGGGCGGGGCTTCTGCCAGGGGGCACAACGACTGCCACAGAGAGCAGATGTATAGAATTTGGCAAATAAAATCAGCCCTTTATGTGCAATGGAAACACTGGACGCGTGTATTTCAGCCGAGAATGTAGTTGTTTAAAACTCAAATCTGCGGTTAATTTTAAAAACAGCTCCTATTTGAAAATGTGCTTCGCCGATTTCGGAGCCGTGAGCTCCAGGCGATCACCGGGCGCTCGTGCTCATGTATCCCGAAGAGAGGAGCATAACCTCGGCTAGTCCTTCTGACATTTGCCGCTGGCTCTGATGTCTCTGCAGTGGATAAACATAAGATATAATTTGTTTTGGGTAAATCTAACAGGTAATCTTTGGTCTATAGTACAGCTCCGGATACAGCTATGATGATTTAGTCCTCTATTGTTGTTTTGATTTCTGCCTCGCTCGTAATCACGTCACTACTAGAGCAAGCTCCTGATTGGTTAGCGCGGCGCGAATATTCGGCAAAGTTCCGATTTTTGAACTTGCGCGATACATTCGAGGGTCTCCACTATAGTAGCCGTGCTGGCGTTCTTGATGATAATGAGTCTCCAGATCTCTCATTTTGCATGTTCTACCACTCTCTTTAGATTTGGTTTGACCCATCTGCCCTTTTTTCCACACCCCTGTGCAAACACTGCATCCTGTGAACCTTGAACTGTGCATACATATCTCTCATTACAAATGTCCACACATTTTGGCCGTGTGTGTGTGTGTGTGTGTGTGTGTGTGGCCGTATTCATGCCCAATCATCTAACAATCTTGTTATTGTATGCTAGTGATTTATTTTTTTTGCTTGCACTGGCTCATCGTGTTTTACAGGCTGCTGTATATGCACTGAAACTTCACCTCAGAAGAATTTAGTAAAACAGCTGTTTATTAAACACTGCATACTATTGAGCTGTTGCTAACTATTGGCAGAGCAGGCAGTTGACCTCTGCATTATGCAGGGCCTCCATAACTGTACGACATTACAATATAGGTAATGGCATATGTTTCATGTTTACATTGGGCACTCTCCACCAGGTACAATATTCTGATTGTTTGCATCTTGTAATGTACTCATTCTAATGTCAAAATCATCTTAACATTGCTGGTAGGTTAACACTGCACAAATCAACATACACTCTACGTTTAAAAAAGAAAAATTAGAAGAGTTCTAAATTAATGCGCTGTCTTCACTGTACCTCACGTACAAATGTTTAGTTATTCGCACAGATCACATTTCGTGTGTGCGCACAGACATTCTTTTTAGCGCTCAAACAACTTTTTAGCGCTACCCCCGCAATTTTATCAATAAAACGGCTTAATCGCTCAAGAGCTACATTCTTTCTCAACAAAGAGCTGGTAACATTATAGTTTCTAAATCAATTAAAGCCACAGCTTCACTGTTAATAGAGAAAAATGGCAAAACTGTGGTGATTCATACATACACAGCCTCTCTCTCTCTCTCTCTCTCATATAAATTAACACTTGATAAATTACACTTTTCTGAGAATAGAATATTGACAGTGGAGATCGCTAAACTGCACGCTAACCGGTGTTTTCAGAAAACAAGCACGTTTATCCAAAGTGGAGAGCGGGCGCGTACACATGGTTGCCAGATGGCAAAAACAAGTAACGCACTTAGTAGATATTTTCGTATTGCACAAGTGGGAAGCTCTGTTTTGGGGATTACGTCTCTTTATATCAGGCAACCCTGGTTGTGTTCCTGTGCGGGGACATCTGTATCGATACTCGTATCGTCAAATCTCTGTGACAATACAACGTCGTATTGATGTATCGAGCACAGCACAAAAAAAAACATTAGTGTTAATTTTTTTTTTTATTTTAATACATTTTAACACGCATTTTGTTCCAGTGACAAATCAAAAAAAGTCAAACAGGCTTGCACATCACAACCACCCAGATCGGGCTCAGGTGCAGGACAACTGAGGAACTGAACTCCGCACACTGAAAATAGCTGCTCCAAATTAATTTAATAACAGCAACGTTTCGACCCTCAGGTCTTCATCAGGCTCAATACCCACATGGAATAAAATCAGCTTTAAATAGCAACAGGTAATCACCTTAATTGGGTCCACACGCCCAAAAAAAAAAAAAACGTGACAAGTAATACAAGTCATGTGACGACAAAAAAAAAAAAACAGCTTAACTAATAATCAACGACAAATGAAGTATTAGTACAACCACTATAAAAAAAGGCTTAATATCAAAATCCTCATTCAACCCTAATGGCGATAATGATTGACTTTCACAAATTCTTTAGAACATTGAGACTTCGGGAGTTCTTTGGTACAAGTGAACAGTTGTCCGCATCTAATCATGTTCTGCCCGTTACCACACAGGGTGTTACTCTTGTACAGTCTATGGCTCGTATTCCTTTTTAAAAGGAAATCTACCTTTATTCCATCTAAAAATCCGTCCTTAGACACTTATTGTAGACTTGTGGAATTAGATGTAAAAAATGTACTTAAGAATAAGAGGCAAAATGAAGTCTATAATAATTTGTCAAAAGTTGAGAGGGATGCTTTACTTGATCTTAGTAAAGACAATACGGTGGTAGTGCGTCCTGCAGATAAGGGTGGAGCTATTGTACTTCAACGAGCTTCAGATTATGAAAAAGAAATTCGCAGACAGTTGGATGATCATGTTTTTTATGAATTCTTACCTGCTGATCCCACTAATAAATTAAAAACGTGTATTCATTCCAAGTTATTGTCACACTTTGAAAACGGTGAATTCAGTAAAAATGAATGAATTTCTTAAAGTAGATTTTCCAATTACACCTATTTGCCCAAATTTCATAAAGGACTAGATTCCCCTTTGAAAGGTCGTCCTATCGTGAGCGGTATTGGTAGTCTTACTGAGAACATTTCTAATCTTATGTGGATTTTTATATCAAATCTTTTGTACCAAAGTTATCATCTTATGTAAGAGACTCTGGATTTTATTGAATCTTTATATGGTGTTGATTTTGCTGTTGATGATGTGCTTCTTGCTACTTTTGATGTTCAGAGTTTATATACCAACATTCCTCATATTGAAGGTTTACTTGCTTTAGAACACTTTTTAACACAAAGATCTGTGGATGAAAAACCTAGTACAGCATGCTTACTTGATTTAGCAAGTATTGTCTTGACTAACAATTTTTTTCGCTTTCAGGAAGATTTTTATTTACAAGTGAAGGGCACCGCAATGGGCAGTAAAATGGCACCTAATTATGCTTGTTTGTATATGGGAGTTTTTGAAAATGACTTAAATGAGTCAAATCCTTTTTTTCCCCTAAGATTTTGCTTTACAAACGGTATATTGATGACATTTTTATGATTGGTTTTTGAATTATCTTAATTCAAGGGCTGAGCATGTGAATTTTACAATGGAATGCGATCCAGTAAGCATCGGTTTTCTTGATGTTAGTGTATACATATGTGATGGGGAAACTCCATACCGATCTGTATCGAAAACCAACGGATCGCAATACTATTTTAAGAGGTGATAGTTTCCATCCTAGACCTTTTAATTAAGAGTTTGCCTATCAGTCAATTTAAGCGTGTACGTAGAGTTTGTAGCACAGCTGAATCTTACTCTCAACAATCTACTGACTTAACTAAAAGATTTTTGAATCGTGGCTACCGTAAAGAATGGATCGATAATGCTAAGAAGAAAGTAAATTAGACATCTCAGATACAGTGCTTACGAACAAAACATAATAATAAAACACAATTTTCTAATGCTCCTATTTGTACTATTAAGTACTCCGCATTAGGTGCGGAGTTTCGTGCAGTCTTAAATAAGCATTGGCATATTATTTCAAGTGATCCTAAATTTTCAGGTATTTTTAGAAATGACCCGAAATTGGTTTTTAAACGCCAAAATAATCTTCGTGACTTGCTTGTGAAATCTGAATTTCCTTCACGTAAAAAACAAGGTATTCCAGCTCTTGCTCCAGGCAATTACAGTTGTGGCAATTGCGTCCAGTGTGCCTTTACACAAGTGCAATTTCTTCAGTCATCCACACACTGGCCGCAATATTTCGATACGTGGTACAATTACCTGTGGTTCTACTCATGTGATCTATCTAATTCGTTGCCCTTGTGGGCTTGCATACAGTTGGGCAAATAAGTATTTAGTCAGCCACCAATTATGCAAGTTCTCCCACTTATAAAGATGAGAGAGGCCTGTAATTTTCATCATAGGTACACTTCAACTATGAGAGACAGAATGGGGGGAAAGAATCCAGGAAATCAAGTTGTCTGATTTTTAAAGAATTTATTTGCAAATTATGGTGGAAAACAAGTATTTGGTCAATAACAAAAGTTCATCTCAATACTTTGTTATATACCCTTTGTTGGCAATGACAGAGGTCAAATGTTTTCTGTAAGTCTTCACAAGGTTTTCACACACTTGCTGGTATTTTGGCCCATTCCTCCATGCAGATCTCCTCTAGAGCAGTGACGTTTTAGGGCTGTCGCTGGGCAACACAGACTTTCAACTCCCTCCAAAGATTTTCTATGGGGTTGAGATCTGGAGACTGGCTAGGCCACTCCAGGACCTTGAAATGCTTCTTATGAAGCCACTCCTTCGTTGGTGTGTTTGGGATCATTGTCATGCTGAAAGACCCAGCCACGTTTCATCTTCAATGCCCTTGCTGATAGAAGGAGGTTTTCACTCAAAATCTCACGATACATGGCCCCATTCATACTTTCCTTTACACGGATCAATCGTCCTGGTCCCTTTGCAGAAAAACAGCCCCAAAGCATGATGTTTCCACCCCCATGCTTCACAGTAGGTATGGTGTTCTTTGGATGCAACTCAGCATTCTTTCTCCTCCAAACACGACGAGTTGAGGTTTTACCAAAAAGCTCTATTTTGGTTTCATCTGACCATATGACATTCTCCCAATCCTCTTCTGGATCATCTAAATGCTCTCTAGCAAACTTCAGACGGGCCCGGACATGTACTGGCTTAAGCAGGGGGACACGTCTGGCACTGCAGGAGTCCCTGGCGGCGTAGTTTGTTACTGATGGTAGCCTTTGTTACTTTGGTCCCAGCTCTCTGCAGGTCATTCACTAGGTCCCCCTGTGTGGTTCTGGGATTTTTGCTCACCGTTCTTGTGATCATTTTGACCGCACGGGGTGAGATCTTGCGTGGAGCCCCAGATCGAGGGATACTGATAACGAGTTCAAACAGGTGCCATTAATACAGGTAACGAGTGGAGGACAGAGGAGCCTCTTAAAGAAGTTACAGGTCTGTGAGAGCCAGAAATCTTGCTTGTTTGTAGGTGACCAACTACTTATTTTACCGAGGAATTTACCAATTAATTCATTAAAAATCCTACAATGTGATTTCCTGGATTCTTTCCCCCCATTCTGTCTCTCATAGTTGAAGTGTACCTATGATGAAAATTACAGGCCTCTCTCATCTTTTTAAGTGGGAGAACTTGCACAATTGGTGGCTGACTAAATACTTTTTTGCCCAACTGTACGTTGGTAAAACGACAAGACCATTACGTACTCGCATCAGCGAACATCACAGTAATATTAGAACTGGAGATATGCGTAGTCCTATAGCGTCTCACTTCAGACAAGTAGGCCATAACGTCAGTGTTTTACAATATATCGGTATAGAGAAGGTAATTAAACCCTCGAGAGGAGGTGATTACGAGAAGAAATTATTACAGAGGGAATGTTTTTGGATTTATACCTTAAATACTTTATCGCCATTAGGGTTGAATGAGGATTTTGATATTAAGCCTTTTTTATAGTGGTTGTACTAATACTTCATTTGTCGTTGATTTATTAGTTAAGCTGTTTTTTTTGGGGGGGTGTGTGGACCCAATTAAGGTGATTTACCCGTTGCTATTTAAAGCTGATTTTATTCCATGTGGGTATTGAGCCTGATGAAGACCTGAGGGTCGAAACGTTGCTGTTATTAAATTAATTTGGAGCAGCTATTTTCAGTGTGCGGACTCCTCTCCTTTTTCTTTGTTCCAGTGACAACACAGCAGTTTTTTCCAGTTTGCTAAATTGGTGCTTAAGTCACATTTCTTATCAGTATTAAAAAAACAGTTGTTAAGCAGCACTTTATTTTTGTGGAAAGTCACTTTTGATGCACTTTTAATGCATTGCTAAATAAAAGTATATTTAAAGTTTTTTACTAACCTCAAACGTTAGTATATGCTTTTAATTTATTTTAAGTAACTTGCACACCATTTACATATTTACAGTTTCTTTTTTTTTTTTTTTATTACTCAAAGAAGTTGTTACCATACATAAAAATGGAATGTGAACGAACTGGGAATAAACTAAAATTATGTAACACAAGTTACATATATATTTAATTATACAGCGTGTCATAGCGGCCAATTGTATATAGCACTCCAGGTTTCAATTTTGAAATCCAAAATTAAGATTCTAAAATCAAGCTTTTGAAATACTTGGCATACTTCAAGCTTGCTTGTTGACTGAAGGTTTTATCTGCCTGTCGAGTTCTTACTTGGTTTGTAACAGCTGCTCTCCGCTGCGTCCCGCTCGCTCTCTGAGCTTGGCTGCAATGTCATGTCATATTGAGGGATTGAGGATAAATCGGACCCTGAGTACAGGAGCCTCTTTGTTCTACCTGTGCTTACCTCTTCCCCTGGCTCTGTTTTTTGTTGTACCTTTCTGAAGACAGAAATGTGATCTCCAGAGGCTAAGAAATCCAAAACCGCAAGTCTATACCTTTGGCTGTGGGGAATGACATGGATGTAAATCATTGCCTTTTCATTCATGTATTGTCTGTGACTTCAGTTTTATTCTGTGCTGTGTTCAAAACAGAACAGTCTTCTTGGAGTCCTAGACCACATTTAAAAAAACCACTAATTCTTACTATGTGTTGAAGTTGTTACATCATAACTAGTACATTTCATAGTGTTTTTTTCTTTCTTTTTTGAGTTATTGACCCATCACTCTGATTTATATAAGCATTTAAAATATTGCCTGTTCTCTTTGCATTTCACAATTCTGCCATGCCCCCCCCCCAGATGACTCTCATACAGTGCTGGTTCTTTGGAAAGCTCTTTGAGAAAGATTCACCGACATAATGCTGTACCGACGTCTTGCCCGTGGACATGTTTTCTCCCTGGTCTCTGCTTTTTCAGAGTGGAAGTAATTGAACCATGAAAGGGTTTTTGAAGCTACATAAAAAGACATTACAGAGTACTGCCATAAGGGGGGATGCAAAGATTTCGTTTTGCTGCAAGCGGAAACCTCTTTTTTTCTTTTTCCCCAAGACATACGGTTAACCGCAGCTCTTTTGAAACAAACTTGTTACTTGAGCATAAAGAAAAGAGGTTAAAAATGGTCACCACAGAGTCAAATAAACAATCTTGGAAACACGGGCTGCACATATGCTATAATAAACTCATTCCTCCTAATCATCCTGTAAGGAACCAGTTCTTCAAGGGCGGGATCACTTTATGCCACACAGGAAACTGTTTTCAAACAACCTCCTGCTTTCTTTTTGAAACCTCTGGTCAGAGGCTGCGCATACTTGACCTATGAACTTCAACACCCTTTACATCCACTGTTTTGTGGGCTTAGTCTATGACTGAGCTAAGGCTTCTTTCTCCTGCAAATTCCTCTCTCAATATATCATCATTTTAATGCCAGAGATTGAGAGAGAGAAGGAATTTAATTTAAGAAATGTCCCTACTGTCCTTTCTTTGACTTACAACTTTCAGCTCTTCCATTTAGTCTCAGCCACAGATGGCACAGACCATCCAAAGTCTGTTCACTGACCATTTGATGCACATTACATACAAAAATGGCAAAAGTTGGCTGAAATTTCCAGTTCTTGTTGGTTGGTTCTATGCAACTTCTTAAAAGTAAAGGGACACACATTTATTCAGTTTATTGAATAAGGTGGTATTTTATTTTTGGGTTTTATTATTTTTTTAATCTTTTTTTAAACCTTTTAAAAAAATAGATATTTTAGATCTATTTTTGGCAGAAGATTCATGGCCAGAATAACAGTGAGCACCAGTCAGTGGTCTGGTTATGGGAGTCTACTACTCTACTACTACTTTTTTTTTTTTTTTTTTTTTTTTTTTTTAAGGGGTATCAAAGCAGTGGGGATAAAAGTAGGTCCAGACAGGTCACATGGTGCCAAGACATGTGAACGTTAATTAGTCTCAAGTCCGTGGGTATATCTGTAGCATAAGTCACGTCTCTGTATTCTCTCACAGCTGGCTGATTTTCTTTTCCTCTGGGCTTAGAGGATTATGTCAGTCGGGATGTCTGTCTGAACTTTGAGGACACCTGCATCTTGAATGTGTCTGGTTTGGGGGCCACACAGCCTATTTGCGTCATAGGTGGGCAGCCTCATATCACTGGAGGGCTGAGATCTGTTCCCAAACTATCATTTGATCTCAAACTATCATGTAATGCTTCTATATAGCTGGTGCTGAATGTCTCTGTTTTGGCAGGAAAAGGTGAGATGTTTGGATCTTAAAGGCTTTACTGAAGTTGACATGAGATTGTCATGAAATGGTCTGAATTCATTTCTCTTTTAATTAATTTCATTTAAGTCTATATGAAATAAAAATGCAGCAATACGTTTCCCATTTTATTGTGCAAAATTCATCAGTTCAGATTGTTATCTCTAAAAAATGTTTGTCTTTAACTTTCATCAAAACTACTACTTCTCAACTAAGTTGAATGGATACAGGCAAAAAAAATTTAAATGAGATTTTGTTTATTCCTATTTGGAACTTTTCTCTATATAATCAATTCTCCAAAAAAAATTAAAATTGGTTAACATTGTTTTTGGTTAACACATTGCCAATTTTTTATTTATCTTTTTTTCAACCAAGGATTCGTTAAATTGATTGTCAGAAAATGTATTTTTATACTGTTACAAAACATTTTTATTTTAAATAAATGCTATTCTCTTGAACGTTCAATTCATGAAAGATTTATGAAAAAATGAGTCATGGTTTTTGCAGAAAATATTAAGCAGTACAAATGTGTTCAACATTGATAAGAAAATGTTCTGAGCAGCAAAGCAGCAATTATGTATTTATGAAGAATTATGTGACACTGAAGATTGGAGTAATGGCTGCTTAATTTAAGGTATATTATTTATTTATTTATTTAGTCATTTAGCAGACGCTTTTATCCAAAGCGACTTACAAATGAGGACATAAGAAGCAATCAAAACCAACAAAAGAGCAACAACGTGCAAGTGCTATTACAAGTCCTGGTTAGCCTAACGCAGTACAGATAATTATTATTATTATTGTTATTTTTAATAAAAAGACATAGATAAAATACAATTAGAATAGATAGTGCTAGAGTTAGAGGGTCAAGTAAAGATGAAACAGATGAGTTTTTAGCCGTTTCTTGAAGATGGGTAAGGATTCGGCTGCTCGGATCGAGTTGGGCAGGTCATTCCACCAGATGGGAACAGTTAATGAAAAAGTCCTTGAAAGTGTTTTTCTGTGTCTTTGGGATGGTACAATAATTCGTTGTTCACTTGAAGAACGCAAGCTTCTAGAGGGCACATAAGTCTGAAGTAAAGAATTTAGGTAAAGGGGTGCAGAGCCAGTGGTGGTTCTGTAGGCAAACATTAATGCCTTGAATTTAATGCGAGCAGCTATTGGTAGCCAGTGCAAATTGATGAACAGAGGCGTGACGTGCGTTCTTTTCGGCTCATTAAAGATTAATCTTGCAGCGGCATTTTGGATTAATTGTAGAGGTTTAATAGAATTGGCTGGAAGACCTGCCAAGAGAGCATTGCAATAGTCAAGTCTGGACAGAACAAGAGCCTGAACAAGGAGTTGTGTTGCATGTTCCGAGAGAAAGGGCCTGATCTTCTTAATATTATATAATGCAAATCTGCAGGACCGGGCAGTTTTAACAATGTGGTCTGAGAAATTCAGCTTATCATCAATCACAACTCCAAGGTTTCTGAAGGAGTTATGGTAGATGAGCCTAACTGGAAGCTGAGATTGTAATGAAGCGATGGGTTAGCTGAAATTACAAGCAGTTCTGTCTTAGCTAGGTTAAGTTGAAGGTGATGGTCCATCATCCAGCAAGAAATGTCTGTTAGACACGCAGAGATGCGAGTAGCTATCGTCGGATCATCAGGATGGAATGAGAGGTAGAGTTGAGTGTCATCAGCATAGCAGTGATATGAAAAGCCATGTTTCTGAATGACAGAACCTAGTGATGCCATGTAGACAGAAAAGAGAAGTGGTCCAAGAACTGAGCCCTGAGGCACCCCAGTAGCTAGATGTTGCGACTTGGATACCTCACCTCTCCAAGATACTTTGAAGGACCTATCAGAGAGGTAAGACTCAAACCACTGGAGTGCGGTTCCTGAATTTTATTAAACTAGATAACAGATATATTTAAATTGTTGTAATGTTTGACAATATTACAGTATCCCCCCCCCCCCCCCCCCCCCCCCCCCCCAAAAAAAACCGAACAAACAAAAAAACATGATCTACTGTTGTATGATAAGTTATGTTTTAGAAAGGGTATGTACACACACTCCCATCCCCCTTGTGTTTGTGCAGGCCACATGACAGACTGACAGGCTCCAGTCAGCCACAACGGGGCCTTTCAGTCATGATAAGGTTTGCCCCAACGCATGGCAGAAGATTCCAGCTGTCAGTCAACTTCACACATCTCTGTGTCTGAATCGTGTGGGAATCAGCCTCCACTTTAGATTTCGCTCTTGTGTTCATCATCACTGCCACTCTCCAGCTGTTCACTGGGGGCTGGATACAGTATAACTGGAATCGCAGGTGTGCTGTGCTGCCTGGGAGAAAGGAATTTCAGGTCGAGTCTCTCGCAGGAAACACTGTTTAGATTACAGCGTCGTTAGAAAATGGAGGCCAGGCAGGGGAAAGCAGAGATGTTTTGCTTTGAGGGGGGAAGTCCTTAAACAAACGTATTACACTCCACACTATGGTGGAGGTGGCAACTGAGGATATTATTCTTGGTATAAAGGATGAAAACCATTCCAAGTGGTTCTAAATGGACAGGCTAGAGAGAGAGGAATGAACTGTGGTCAAAACTTGGGCGGCAGTCTTGGTGGTTTCAAAGGGCCAATCAGTTTATTGGGAAACATTCTAGAATATCAACATGAACACTTGAGCCTGTTATAAATCATATCAAATTGCAATCACATTTCAGTGGCTCATACCTGCCCTCTGTGATATAATGGATCCAGATCTTGCTTCAGATCCTGCAAGGAAGTGGAACTATGTCAGATAGTGGTTGTTCACCACACTGAAAGAATGTATTTCATGTATTGTTGCCATGGTTTCCTCTTGCACCATATACTTCCAGACGCTGTGGAATACATTAAGCCTAAATGAGCACATAGGATGTTTTTATGGTGAAATAGAGAGTTCATATGAGAGCAGAGATGGAGTCTGGCATTATGAAACTATATTTTACTCCTCTCTTGAGGCAGGGTGGTTGTGTGAACGTGAAAAGATGTTTAACTGTTTAAATTCTGTCAGTCCTGATCAGTTTTATCACTTTAATTATTAAAACTCCTCTCTCTGCAGGTCTTGATGCTGAATTATACTATGTAAGGGATGATGTGGTAAATCATTATGCCCTTTCCTTCATCCTGCCTGTGCCCAGTGACACTAACAGCCTACATTTCACATGGCACTCCAGCAGCAAGGTTGGCACTGTTCATGCATCCTATGTTCACTACCATTCAAACGTTTGGCGTCAGTTAATTATTTCCCGTAATCCTTGTCTCCTGTTTAGGTGGATTACAGGTTAGGGTTTCAAGTGGAAAACGCTTCAGCCATGGATCAACCTCAGAGCAACATCTCTGCTCAGGGGGAGGTCCCACGCACTCGTTCAGGTGAGTGAATAATTATTCTCTTTTTTCCCATCATATGTTGTATTTCATATCGTCTATTTTTTTTCAAGAAAAGGTCTTTTAATTTAAAGGTCTTCACATAAAAAAGGCCTGTTAACTATTTATACTTAAATTATTCTTGTCAGACTTTTATTGATGAAAAGTTTATACATCACAATTTAAGAACCCACAGCTTTTTTAAGGTTTTATCTACTCTTAATTCCTTTAAGGCCTGTGCACACCAAGACATATTCAGTGCGATAAGCATTTTAATTTGAATTAACTGGCATTAACATTCACATGCTGTCAAGGCAGCTGCTTTTCACTAAGAGGTGTTAAAATCTCTCTTCCATTGCACTGCAAAAAGCTGACCAGCCTATACAATTCATGCTTTGGTCACATGTCCAGAGCAGTTGCAGTTGCATTAAACTATTGGTTACTTGGTGGCAACAATGAATAGCAGAGGAAGAATCCTGAACTGGCTCATCTTGGTGTTGCCTAATAAACACGATAGTGAATCCAAAATCTAAATGGCTCTTTAAAAACATCAATACTTTTTGCACCACCTACTGTCAAGAGTTATTTTGCACTTGCGTTCAACCTGTCTGATGTTTATTCGCATTGTCTGAACAGTGCAAAAATCGGACCAAATCTTTGTGCCAAACATTTGAATTGGTGTTTAATTGGTCTTCTCATGTAGTTTAGTAAGATTCGGGCAAACGCTAATTCGCCAGCACAAAAGTAGCTTATACTCTTTTTAAAAAGTAAAAAATGAGGCCCTGTTATTAGTAATTTTTATAGAGTAACTGAATATTTAATATAGTAAGTATACTTTCTGTGTGTCACTCCAGTGTTCAGAGTGGATCTTTTCTGCTCTGGAAAGGCTGATGGAGAAGCTGTGATAACGGTGCAGTTGAACCTGACTACACCAGCCAACAACTTTACAGTGCTGAACTTCAAACGCAGGAAGATGTGTTTCCGAAGTAAGATCTTTTCCTACACTTTAACTTATTTCCTCCAATACATCTGTTTGTTAAGATCTTAGTGCATGTTTGAGGTTTTTTTTTTTTTTTGCAAGTATGCTGTAGGTTTTGTGTGTTTGGCAGATTGTGTCAGGTTTCACATTGCCAGAGACTGCAAATATGATAATAACACAAGCTTTCTGTCATATGCTTCCTTAGAGGAAATAGCCAGTGAATTTATTCTCTGCTAATTTGAAGCACATGAGCCAAATTAGCTGCTGGAGAAGAAGAGTTTGTGTGTGCCCCAATTTCCTCTCCCTTGTGGAATAACTGGGTCAGCGTGTATATGTGGCGCTCAAGAAGATAATGTGTGTCTTACACATTCTGTGACAGGAGTGAGATTTCACTGCCCTGGCAACAATTTGCAAACCAAACATAAATGACACCACAATTAACCAGTTGATGTGTTTGGATGAATCTCTTGAGAACCATCAAGATTGTCATTATTTCAAAAGAAGAATAGTTTGTTTTTGTTTTTAAATTTGGGGTGAAATTTGATTCTAGTTCTTCTGATGGGCAACATTCAGTGACACAAAATGGTGAACTGGTACAGGCATTAAACTTTGCTGATCCTTTCCCTTATTGTTTTACTTTATAGGAATTGAGCAGCCAGAGCCCCCCAAAACTCTGCCATTCCCAAACACAACCATACAGAGAATAGACCGTGAGTATTTGCGATTTTGTTTTTGGCCATTTTTAGTAAATGTGGTTCTACAATGAGACAGTCTACACTCTGCTCTTGTAAACTCTCTCCTCTCTTTTGGTCTTAGCGAGCAGTTCAAATGCTCCCACCACATCCACACGAGTTTTCTACATCAGCGTGTGTGTGTGCTGCATCGTCATCTTCCTGGTAGCCATCATCCTTGCTGTGTTACACCTCCACAGCATGAAGAGAGTGGAAATGGATGACAGGTGTGTATGTGTATGCATGCACTTCTGAGTTTGAATGTTCAGTTAGTTTAAATGCACCAAAACAGTCTAGTTCTCATATTTTATAGTGATTCTGGTCATTTGTTCTCATGATATCTTTTTTTTTTTTTTTCAGATGTTGTGGGGTTCTTTTTTTCTATTATTATTATTTTTCTATTCATTGTGGGTTTATCAAAAGAAGACTAGAGAGAAAAAATCTCATCTCCTGCTAATTTTATACCATAGCAGGGTATTTTAATTGTGTGTTTCTGAAATTGAATTAGGCATCAGTACAAAGAGCTGTCTTTTTCAGCTTTATACAAGGTTGGTAGATTAGATTTTATCTGCTGCTATTTAGAAGAGACACAGAGCTCCTTTTATATTCGAAAACACATCAACCTCAGAACAAGAATGTACTCGTACTTCGTTTTCTATCAGTGGATTGTTTTTGCTCCACAGCCCAAGTAGTAGACCAGAAGAAACCAGAACTGTTTAATAATGATGATGATGATTATGATGAGGAGTCTGTGACATTACATCATGATTAGGTTCAATGAGTTTCAGGAGGCAGGTTAAACCTGCAGCATTTTAGGTCTTTTTGCGGGGCCTCAATGTTTAACCTTTGGAGTTGAAGTCCTAATGGCTTTAATTGGGACAATTACACAGCACTTAGTTTTTAAATGCACTGGGGTTCAGGGCCAGGTAAAACCCTACACCTTCTGAAAAAAACAGATGAGTTCATCATAAAGGAGGCTGTGAAACCATTTAAAATGAAAAACAGCTCTGTTTTAGTAAAACGATTTGAGGTTATTACAGTAAGTCCTAATATAAGCCCAAGTACCTTTCAAATTGGTGCATATCAATTCCTAAAGTAATTAATTTCTTCTCTCTAAATCTTGTAGCGTCAGCGACAGTGGAAGCTCTCAGGGTCTGTCTCAGCCTTCCACCCAGACCACCCAGTACCTGAGGGCAGACACCCCCAACAACGCTACACCTGTCACCAGTAAGACTACGACCACACCATGTCTCTCACCCCTGACCTCAGATCAGCAACTCTCTCAAACATCTCAACCATCTGCCGTAACCATCTGCACTCCTCTTCCATGTTTAAAATGTCAAAAACCTGTCTCTTTACCAGGAGAAGTAGCTCAAAGAGTAGATATACACCACCACAGGATGCTTTGCTCCCCACAGCTAAATTTTACACCTCTGCCTGCATCTTGCCTTGTCCTGTTCACACCAAATGTGCATTCCTTTATAAATGAGAAAATTGGAAACAAATTATCAAATTAGCTAAACTGGAATCATAAGGTTGGTATAAACAGGCTCACACTTTCTCCCTCCACATTTTTCTAGTTTAGTTTAGTACAGCAGCGACTCCAGCATTAATTGTTTTTGTGTGATCGGAAGGAGTACAAATGTTTCTTGCGTATCGTATTTGTGAAGTCGTCACTTTCCCCTCACAATAGTACAAAAGTCAGTCTCCTATTATTTGCTGAATCCTTTGCTGTCATTCATTAGTGCCATTTCAGAATCATTTCTATACACTTAGGTTGTTGTCTTTTTTTTTTTTTTCACCACGAGAAGTTGACCACCTCCACCCCTTTTCCAACTTAGGACGCAAATAAGACCAAATCAACAGGAAGTTTTTAAACATGGTCACTGTTTTCATAGTGGGTGAGTTTCTCCTTTCCCTCAAACAACCAGATTGGACTAAAATTAGAGCTTTTCAGGCTGAACTGAAAGGTGGGTTGATAACCTCCCTTAAACTTCCTATTAGTTGAAGTTTGCCAGGTGATCCCATGGGTTTTATATTCACAGTGGCCCCAGAAAATATTTAGACACTTAAGTGACAAAATAAATGTCTCTGTCTTTTAATTAGATATGGAAATGTCAAATGGTGCAAGACCTTTTTTTAGTTAGAACAACCATTACTTGACATATCTGAATATGGCTACTTCCCTACTGTACAGAATGCGAAAAGCAATGGCCGTTTCTCAATATGCGTACTTATCTGTTCTTGTGGACTTGTGAAACGTCATCAGTCGCTGCCGAAGTACTGTTCCAATTCAAAGTTCACATCTAGCCAAGTCCAGTTCAAATCCCTGGATGTGTTCTTGATCCGCCCCTTTTACCGAGGATGCATCGAGAGGTGACTTGTGCGGACTTGATACGGGCCATAACCCAGAATTCAGTTCGTCCTCGAGAGTTCGTTCTTCCGAGTCGAACTTGGCAAGTCCAAACTCGAAAGGACGGAAGTCCAGACTCTGCGAACTTGGTATTGAGAAACGGCCAATGTCAAATAAATAAAATGTCCAAATACACAGCATTCATAAAAAATCTGTAGGCAAAAACAATTATGCCACAGGAGAGAAGTTATATTAATAAATGACAGGAAATGGCAATATAGCTTATGCAGGTTGCATGATAATTCCAGCATTATAAATGTCATATGTCGGAATAGTTTTTATACATACATGCATGCATACAGAATGGTCTAAGTAGTTCTTCATCAGATGCAGTACATACTCAATAGTAAGATGCAGCTAAGTACTTTAAAACATTTGGTGTCAACAGTTTTGGGCGATATTTAAGGCCAGCTTTAGTGAATACTCTCCCTCAAAGAAAATCATGTTGTAAAGTTATTTCCATAAAGCAGCGTGGATATTTGATGGTGGAGAAATCTGCTCCATTTTGCCCAGGCTGTGTTCTCACATTGTGTCTAGCGCCTTCTAGTGGTCTTACATGCTTGGTGCACTGTTTCATGCTTATACCATGTGTATTCTTGTCTCACTCTTGTTCTTGTGTGTGGAATAGCTCAGGCACCATCTACCTGCTATGATTATCCATCCTTCATATACCTCTCTCCATCTTTCTTTTTTTGTTCTCCCACTCTGTCCTCCCTCCACCCCTTCCTTTTTCTATCAGATGCTCATACTGGCTCTGCACCCATGCTCCAACTTGCAGGCGCCTCCTTCCCTCACCCTGGTGCCCCCTCGCACGAAACCAAAAGTAAGTTCTGCTGCTGTGAAGCAGATAGAGAGAGCAACAGGGAATCATGACTTAATCTTGTTCACTAACCACCTACCTTTTAACCTGATTTCTTCTTCACCATCACCATTGTTTTGTTCTTGCTGGTCTTCACCGAGCTCGTTCATTGGTTTATACTGTACTAAAGTGGTGCAAAGACATGTTCTCATTTGCATGATGAAAAGGAAAATCAGATAATCATCGTAAATTAGTTCACACACAAATAAAATTGTCATCGTTTACTCACTCTTATGTTGTTCTAAACCTGTATGATTGATTATTTTTTTTCTGTTAAGCATAGTTTGAAAACAAAAAACAAACAAAAAACCATGGAAATCAAGTCTACAATCAACTGCACTTTTTGCCTACACTATTGTTGAAAAGTTTTAGTCATTACGAGATTAGAATAAAGATTTTGGAAGTGTCTCATGCTCACCAAGACTGCATTTATTTAATCAAAAATACAGTAAAATAGTAGTACTGTTAAATATTACAATTTAAAACTTTTCTATTTTAATATATTTTGAATAGGCTATAAGGAATGTTAGTAGTTTTGCATTAGTTATACAGGTATACCCATAATAACCACTTGGGGGCAGCATCATGCACATTTAGTATGAGTGTAGAAATGTAGTGCAAATGAATCTGAACACTGGCTAGTTGTATTGTTAGTGAAAAGTGATATTTACACTTTGTTCTGTGTTCATAATCAACTGTATTTATATAATCACTAAGATAATGTTTACCACAAGGCACAGTGAAATATTGAATATAAACAGGAAAATTGTTCAATCAGACATGTAAACCCAAAAACAACACGAGGATACACAACGTTTTTATCTGGATACACAACCACATTTAAACAGCTTTATGTACTGGTATTTGAGCTCACAGTACATTCTGCCATTTTTTTGGGATGTTCTTGTGTATTTAAAGTATACTGTAGCTAAACGACAGAATAAAACAGTCCGCTTTCTCTAAACATTTAATACAATTGACTCTGTATAACTGTGAGAAATTCAGTTACACACCAAAACATGTTGTGCAAGAGTGACACTGCAGTGTTTGCCTTTGGCAAAGCTGGGGTTTTACTTCATTGATGAAGTGTTTAAATACTTCCAGTTGATAAAATAACACTGCAAACCTGTCATTTTCTGAATTGTCTTTGTTTTGATTAGTCTGTAATAGACTTTAATTAGTTCTAATGTGAATTAACACTTATTTTAATGTGACATTTGTGTGTGTGTGTGTGTGTGTGATTTGAAGGTTGTCCCTCGCTGCGGATAGAGAAGAACGACTTGAGAAGCGTCACTCTCCTTGAGGCCAAGGCAAAGGTCAAAGACATCGCCATCTCCAGAGAGAGAGTCACACTCCGAGACGTCTTGCATGAAGGTATCTAATCCCACAAGCCCTATAGACGCACATGGAAACCACAGCAAGTTAACACTGTGCATTTGAAAGACTCAATTTGTAATACTCTGTCCACCTCAGTTCCATTGAGACTTCCATCTTTCTAATAGTGGTTCTTTTGAACGACCAGTTCAGCTGAAATTGCATCATGGCAAACAAACGCGTCATTTGGCCGCTCAATTTGAGGTTAGACACTTCCCCCTGCAAAATAATTTTGTTGGATCACACAAGAGCTGTGCTCCAGCGGGAAATCTGCACTCAAGCACTAAATTGGAGTCCAAACAGAAAAGCTCTCTGCTGGGCCTTGTGCCAGCACAGCTCTGGGCTTGCACAGAAGATGTTGACACAAATGTCATTAGTCACATAAGCTATAAAACATAAACAAAACTGTGTCAAGAACCCGCATTATTTGACTTCCGTTCTTGCAAAATCTCAAAGCAGTAATTCCCCTCTGTAGCATCTTTTTCCATTTATTTTGTATGTGTGCCCACACGCTTGATGAAGTTGATTTATTATTTATAAGGGGTTATTGTTGTGTTTTAAGTGCTGACTTGGCAAACTAAAGCTGGTTAATCTGATTAAACCAATTTTATTGGACATTTGGGGGAATGTCAGATTAATCCTTTTTGAATGGCTATTTGATTTTTTTTATGACCAGCTCATTACTTTTATTTGAATGGCCTTATGCGAAGTGCAAATTTCAAAGTTCTTTTACTTATTAAATATTTTCTGCATGTGCTTTGTGGTAATACCATGCCCAGAAACACAAGAGCATGGCTCCTTTTAATCAAAAATTAAAAATTGTCTGTTTATCCTTTTGCTGTCCCAAACTATATTACCTTTTCTTTTGTGCAACACAAAAAGTGAATTTTTGGAAAATATCCTTGCTACCATTTTCCATATAATGAGGGTGAATGAGAAATGAGGGCTGTCAAGCTCTAAAATGTCAAAATAAGCAACTTGAACGTATCATAAAAGTGAATCAAACATCTTGTAAAACCATGCGATAGCTTTGTGTGAAGCACGGAACGAAATCAATATGTTAACGGTTTTATTTTTGATGAATTTTTTTAAACCATGTTTAATAATAACATAAGCAGCAATAATGATATTAACAGTAGACTCAACTTTTGAATGACAGCATTGCTACTTCTGTATTGAATGCTCCAAGGAGAGATTGATGTATAACTCGTGAACTTTTCAGAACGCAACGATGCAGGTCAAATTGATCTTGTTCACGTACTTGGATAGAATACATTTTGGGTCTAATGATGTAAGGTCTGTGCCATTCCAGAGCTGGGCAACTTTCTTGGCAAAACTTAAGCAACCATTAAAGACGTCTCCTTCCTACTAAGAATTTCCCCCTGATGTCCAGCATAATGATCATGCTCGTCTCAAGTGTGACTGCAGTTATTCTTCCACTTAACCAGTTTATCATAAACTACCTAAAGCAACTGAAACGGAAACCCAGCTGGTTGCATAATGTATAATGCAATTTGTATTTTTGTTTTTTTTGGAAGAGTAGAAGTTCTGCATTGCAACCAAGAAACACACCATCCATTTGCTCAGTCATTTTGTTTTTACCAGTACAAGTAACATGCGCACTATCACACCTTACATAACTTTATTTCCCAAAATGTTGTGACCCTTTTTCCTAAAGCTCTTTTGACACTATTGGTCACGATATGCTTGCATTCATTAGTGTTCATTTAAATAAAGACAACTCATCGGTAATTACAAGCAGGAATTAAAGCAGGCTTCTACGTCAGCAAGCTGGCTTGAGATAAAGTGACATGTTATAACAAGCATGGCAGCAAGAGAGGAGATAAGGATCAGATAAGAGGGAAAAGTAATAGACAATGTGGTTCTGGCCCCTAGCATTAGTAACACTAGCCCTAAATCAGAGTTCTACTGCTCTGCAAGATGCACTGATCCATTACATGGTGTCATCTGAGCTTATGGGAACTGCAGCTATGTCCAACTGTCTGTAGAACAGCAGTGGAAAGTTGAGGACTGTCCTCAGAGGTCATCCAGGATACCTGTTCAGACTTGCTGTGCAAAAGTTGGCATGTTGTTTTATCCCAAAGATGCAGTGAAACTAGAAGTGGAGGACATATAGCGAAATACACATTTGTTTGAACTTTTCATGTTATTTAAAATATATGAATGAAAATGCAGTCCTCTAACCCTAACGCTGTTCATCGAAACTGATTCATTGAGACTGATTCATTTCTGTGAATCAGTTCACACAATCTTACTTGCATACAGTGGGGTCAAATAAGTATGTGAAACACTGCCGATTTTTCAAGTTTTCCCAATTACAAAGAATGGAGAGATCTGTAATTTTGATCGTAGGTACACCTCAACTGTGAGAGACAGAATATAAAAATAATTCCAGAAAAATCACATTCTATGATTTTTGAATAATTAATTTCCATTTCATGAAATATTTTATACAATAGAAACATAGAACTTAATATTTGGTACAGAAACCTCTGTTTACAATTACAGAGGTCAGACGTTTCCTGTAGTTCTTGACCAGGTTTGCACACACTGCAGTAGGGATTTTGGCCCACTCCTCCATACAGGTCTTTCTCCAGATCTTTCAGGTTTTGGGGATGTCGCTGGGCAACACGGAGTTTCAGCTTCCTCCATAGATTTTCTATTGGGTTCAGGTCTGGAGACTGTCTAGGCCACTCCAGGACCTGGAAATGCTTCGTACGGAGCCACTCCTTAGTTGCCCTTGCTGTGTGTTTGGGGTCATTGTCATGCTGGAAGACCCAGCCACGACCCATCTTTAATTTACTGAGGGAAGGAGGTTGTTGCCCAAAATCTCACAATACATGGCCCTATCCATCCTCCCCTCAATACGGTGCAGTCATCCTGTCCCCTTTACAGAAAAGCACCCCCAAAGCATGATGTTTCCACTCCCATGCTTCACGGTTGGGATGGTGTTCTTGGGATTGTACTCATCCTTCTGGGGGATGTTTTGCGACATCCCCAAAACCTGAAATATTAAGTTCTATGTTTCTAGACAATACCTACCAGTTATTGTCTCTCATATTGTAATACCTCTGTCATACCCATGTCATTATACAAATTTGTGTCCTCATAAACCACATAAACACACACACACACACACACACACACACACACATATATATATATATATATATATATATATATATATGTGTGTGTGCATGTTTATGAGGACACAAATTTGCATAATGACATGGGTATGACAGAGGTATTACAATATGAAGGTGGTTTATGAGGACACTGTCTATGTCCCCGTAATTCAAAAGGCTTAAAAAAACATACTAAATGGTGTTTTTTTTTGAAAATCTAAAAATGCACAAAGTCTCCTGTGAGGGCCAAGTTTAGGTGTAGGGTTGGTGTAGGGCAATAGCACACACAGTTTGTTCAGTATAAAAACAATTACGCCTATGGAGAGTCCCCATAAACCGTGTGTGTATGTATGCATATATGTATATGTACATGTGTATGTATATGTGTGTGTGTGTGTGTGTGTGTGTGTGTGTGTGTGTATTCCGATTGGTATATGCATATCATGAACACTTGACAATAAACGTGGAACACAACACTACTATGCATTATTTATTCATCACACATACTTATTTTCATTTCAAATTTGCGCATATCAGACCTGTACATACATAATTGTCTATATTATATATTGTGCTTTTGCTATTTTGTACATTGCCTATTTGTATATTATTCTTTTATTATCCGTGTCCTGTCCTGTTGCTGTCATTCTGTTGCACTGTCCTCGTATGTGTAAACGTACCTGGCCTATATATATATAATTACATTACATTACACATTGGCCAGCCTTATGTGATACAATCTGTTTATTTCAGTCTGTGTATATTTCTATTACCTGAGATGGAGATTTCATAATGTTGGCTGTTTTCCTAAAGTGAATTATATATATTTTTTTTGTTTATTTTTTTTTTATTTTTTCATTAATCTTTTTGTTTGATCCTCAGGAACCTTTGGCCGCATTTTTCATGGAGTCTTGCTTGACGAGAAGGACCCAAGCAAAGAGAAACAAGTCTTTGTGAAAGCAGTGAAAGGTAAATCTTCTCTTTTAACTCTCATTTGATATGTCCCTGGAGTACAATATTCAAAAAAAAATACAATAATGAAAATGGGTCGTTTTAAAATATTTATAATATAGTTTTCAGTTATGACATCAGTTTCTCTATAAAATGAAAATGCCATGATAAACGTAAGCATTTCCCGTCAGACTGGTCACCGCTTCATTTGCCCTTGTGCCCTGTTTACCCAGTGCAGGACTGGTGCCAACCACCAGACAATGCCACTGTACCAGCCTCTGCTGTGCCAGGCTTTTTGGTTTCCACCCCGGCCCTTGCCCAAGGGACAGGAAACAATACACTTCACACATACTCTCCAAGCATCCGTCAAAAGCTGTGCTCCAAGATAAAACCAGACCTCTGTGAACTCATTCTAATGTGTTCAGTCAGCCAGCAATCTGTGAGACGGGCTGAAAGGAGTTAGGCTGCTTTTAAAGCAATCAAATATTCTCAAGTACAAGGTGGAGGATTGTTCAGGACCTACATGCACCTTTTACTAACAAGGACTTGCCTGATGGGGCAAAACGGATCAAATAAGATCCAACAGAGCGTTCACTTGATTTAATGTTCTTTTAAATGGATAGTTCACAGGAAAAATTATTTGCTTACCCACATTTCATTACAAACCTGTACTGGCTTACTTACTACTTTGGAACTCAAATGGCGAATCTAAAAATAAAGTATTGTGACTCCAAAAATGCTGACAAATGCATCATAGAAGTAGTTTTTATTGTGTGTGAGGAACAAATCTACATTTTTGAAAGCTATATTTCCTGTTCATTGTAATTGCATGGAAAAAAAGCAGAAAAAGTGTAATACAAGTTTAAGGGAATATTGCCACAATCCTTTTAATTTGACTGTAGCTATGGCCACGTTCACACAGCAGCAGAATATGGTTGTCAATCCTGTATTTGAGTCCTTAATATGGTTACGTTCACACACAGTTCGGTTATTTACGGGTGTGAAAACCGCATTCTGTAACCGAACTCACACCTGTAAATGTTCAGGATGCACAACCGCATTCTCGGAACACACGCGCTGCATGTGTGAACAGAACAGGACTGGACAACTGTCTGTCACGTCATATAGCGCGAGAGAGAGCCGCCCTGCCGCACAAACGCACGTCTACCGTGTGTTACATGATTTCATGTGTGTTTTCGGTAACTTACAGTGACGGAGAAATGAGCTGCGTGTCATCTCAAAGGTTTAGATCCCGTTAGTTTTCCACCGGAGCTTCTCCAATCAGTTTTGTGTTCTGCGTGCGATTTCAAATGCTCCCCTCTCCACCCAAATATAAAAGCTGCAGTCGGTTAATGAAGATTTGACAAAATAACTCGCGGCTGGATTGGACTCTTGTCTTGTCAGAAAGTGATAAGACTTTCAGTTTTATGGACTGCGCCATCTTTGATTTTACTTTGGTCACTGTCACTATGGTTATTGGTAAGGAATACAGACTTGACTCCCGTTGCACGTTCATACAGACAGTATTCTAAACTTAACTGTAAGCTGCTGTGTGAACAAGACATTTCTTAGACTCACGCCTAAGAAAATGCGGTTGTCAATCCCAAAAACTGACAGTGTGAACGTAGCCTATGTTTCCATTTAAAGTTGCGAATTAAACTTATCTGCAAAATTGGAATATCGCATAAAGCATTTGCGAATAAGCACCGTTTCCATCCAGTGAGTTAAAGACAACAAAATCGCCACTTGATTAACTTGCGCTAAATGTCACGAAGAAAAATTACCTTTGTTGCGGTAAGAGAAGGCACTGTATTTAATAATTTTTATATACAATAAATTACGAGCTTCATAGCATGCAAACGAAAAGCATCTTATTTTCACCTGCTGGGAACACAGTTCTGGGAGTTTATTTTAGCGAAGCAATTTGACAAGACTTTACTCAAGCATTTTAGAATGACAAAACTAGAATTTCGGATGCTGTGCAATGAGATCAGTCCTTTGGATGGTCCAGTTTTATGTTGTCCCATGACAAAAGTAACGTCTTGTTTTGATGCTCATTGAAAATGTATTCGGCAAAAGTGTTTCCATCGTAGTTTATGCGCATGTTTTCTTATTGGATAAGAAATGTATCTTATTTAGTTGACTGCGCAAGTTTTTTTTTTTTTATGCTCATTTTTAGAATTTATTCGCACTTTGACGTTTCCGTTCAGCAATTTATTTATTTTTTTTTATTTTTTTTTTTTTTTAATGCGATTTATACCAAAATTAGTTGGATGGAAACATAGCTAATGAATTTGACTAAATGTTCAAATATTTCCTCTATCCTTTAGAGCTGCTTGACATTTAGGACATCTTTGAGGGTTTACTTTGTTTTGGTTGGTGTGTGGAGGGATGAGAAGACTTTGTTAGTTGATTTTCTCAAGTTTCCCTCACGATTGGGTTGTTCAGGTTTGCATCACGCATCCCTGACTCTTTGTACTTGCATTTGGTTGTGCAGATCACACCTCAGAGGTACAGGTGACCATGATGCTTACAGAAAGCTGTAAACTACGGGGCCTTCACCACAGGTGAGTTACCGCCACCATGTGCTACTTTCTTGACGCTTGAAGAACTTGCTCTATTGCAAAATTTGCTGTCATTCTCCCATTAAAGCATTTTTCTTTAATTTTCAATATTAATCCTGAACTGAGTTTTGTGCAGAATCATTTGTTGCATTTACTAATATATATATATATATATATATATATATATATATATATATATATATATATATATATATATATATATATACACGCACGCACGCACGCACAAACACACACACATACAGTGGGTACGGAAAGTATTCAGACCCCCTTAAATTTTTCACTCTTTGTTATATTGCAGCCATTTGCTTAAATCATTTGTTCATTTTTTTTCCTCAATGTGCACACAGCACCCCATATTGGCAGAAAAACACAGAATTGTTGTCATTTTTGCAGATGTATTAAAAAAGAAAAACTGAAATATCACATGGTCCTAAGTATTCAGACCCTTTGCTCAGTGTTTAGTAGAAGCACCCTTTTGATCTAATACAGCCATGAGTCTTTTTGGGAAAGATGCAACAAGTTTTTCACACCTGGATTTGGGGATACTCTGCCATTCCTCCTTGCAGATCCTCTCCAGTTCTGTCAGGTTGGATGGTAAACGTTGGTGGACAGCCATTTTTAGGTCTCTCCAGAGATGCTCAATTGGGTTTAAGTCAGGGCTCTGGCTGTGCCATTCAAGAACAGTCACGGAGTTGTTGTGAAGCCACTCCTTCGTTATTTTAGCTGTGTGCTTAGGGTCATTGTCTTGTTGGAAGGTAAACCTTCGGCCCAGTCTGAGGTCCTGAGCACTCTGGAGAAGGTTTTCGTCCAGGATATCCCTGTACTTGGCCGCATTCATCTTTCCCTCGATTGCAACCAGTCGTCCTGTCCCTGCAGCTGAAAAACACCCCCACAGCATGATGCTGCCACCACCATGCTTCACTGTTGGGACTGTATTGGACAGGTGATGAGCAGTGCCTGGTTTTCTCCACACATACCACTTAGAATTAAGGCCAAAAAGTTATTTTCTTGGTCTCATCAGACCAGAGAATCTTATTTGTCACCATCTTGGAGTCCTTCAGGTGTTTTTTTTAGCAAACTCCATGCGGGCTTTCATGTGTCTTGCACTAAGGAGAGGCTTCCGTCGGGCCACTCTGCCATAAAGCCCCAACTGGTGGAGGGCTGCAGTGATGGTTGACTTTCTACAACTTTATTCCATCTCCCATTTAAGCATTATGGAGGCCACTGTGCTCTTAGGAACCTTAAGTGCAGCAGAATGTTTTTTGTAACCTTGGCCAGATCTGTGCCTTGCCACAATTCTGTCTCTGAGCTCTTCATGCAGTTCCTTTTGACCTCATGATTCTCATTTGCTCTGACATGCACTGTGAGCTGTAAGGTCTTATATAGACAGGTGTGTGGCTTTCCTAATCAAGTCCAGTCAGTATAATCAAACACAACTGGACTCAAATGAAGGTGTAGAACCATCTCAAGGATGATCAGAAGAAATGGACAGCACCTGAGTTAAATATATGAGTGTCACAGCAAAGGGTCTGAATACTTAGGACCATGCAATATTTCAGTTTTTCTTTTTTAATAAAAAAAAATGTCAACAATTCTGTGTTTTTCTGTCAATATGGGGTGCTGTGTGTACATTTATGAGGAAAAAAAATTAACTTAAATGATTTTAGCAAATGGCTGCAATATAACAAAGAGTGAAAAATTAAAGGGGGTCTGAATACTTTCCGTACCCACTGTGTGTGTGTGTGTGTATATGTATGTATATGTATGTGTATATATATGTATGTATATATATTAGGGGTGGCACGGTACACAGATGTCACGGTTCGGTCCGTACCTCGGTTCGGGGGTCACGGTTCGATACAATTTCGGTACAATTTACTAATTATAATGTTTTCGGAATTGTTGTTGTGTTTTCTGAATTGTTATTTTGTTTTTTAGATTTGCATTTGCAATTTGTTATTTTGTTTTCAGAATCGTGATTTGTTTTGCACTTCTCGGTCACCGTAGTTTCGCTATCCTTGTGGGGACTTCCATAGGCGTAATGGTTTTCTACTGTACAGACCGTATATTCTATTGCCCTACACCTAAACTTAGCCCTCACAGGAGACTTTTTGCATTTTTAGATTTTCAAAAAACTTAATTCTGTGTGATTTATAAGCTTGTTTACCCGTGGGGACATCAATTTAGGTCCCCACCGTGACACAAGTCCCCATGAGTCTGTGTGTATTCAGGTTTAAGTCCCCACCGGAATATAAAAACAAAAAACACACACACACACACACACACACACACGTGTATATGTATGTATCAGAGGTCGCATTGACCAGAAATTCTCCGTCTTTTGAAATTTCTATTAGTGGTGACGGAAAAATCTGAAGGCCGTCCGTCACTTTGGCAGATTACACTGAGGGTGATCTATTGTAATTTATAACTGTAATTCCTAGGCCTGTCCAGTTGGTGGCGAGTGTGCTCCAGCAGAGCGTGCGATCTTCTCCAGAACAAAAATAAAAGTATTTTGCTATGCACAGGCGAGTATTAGTAAAGCGAATTGCTTGATCAGAGGGGTCTGCAGCGATCTATCACGCCACATTAAAGAGCACCAAAATGGTATTTGTTGCTTGAATTTGAAATCTGAGACTGTATTTCATATCAAAAGTACCAACGCACAAAGCTTAGCCTATTGCCTACTGTGCATTCATCAAATGAAAACAGCATCGATTGGGAGTTAAGAAACGATATTGGTTCATAAAAATAAGAATCTATTAAAACAGAGAAATCGTTTTTTTTTACCCAGCACTAGCATATTCTGTTGTTTTTAGTGTCGTCCGCTGTCACTGCAGTGTTGAACATGGAAAAGTTACGCAGTCTCTGTTCTCATCATAAATAAATGCATGCGTAAGCCTATATGCTCGTCATTTAGGTTCATTATTAAAAATGAAAACGTGAACACAAATAAAAGCAATTAAATGGGTTCTTATAATTAAAATATGAAAATTTAAATGACGGGTAATAATACATTGACAGAATTTTTACGACCCTGTCCGTCAAAATGACAGACAATATTAAAGTCTAATGCAACTTCTGGTATGTATATACACTCACCAGCCACTTTATTAGGTACACCTGTTCAATTGCTTGGTAACACAAATTACTAATCCGCCAATCACATAGCAGCAACTCAATGCATGTAGGCATCTAGATGTGGTGAAGACGACTGGCTGAAGTTCAAACCTAGCATCAGAATGGGGAAGAAAGGGGATTTAAGTGACTTTGAACATGGAATGGTTGTTGGTGCCAGTCGGGCTGTCTGAGTATTTCAAAAACTGCTGATCTACTGGGATTTTCATGCACAACTATCTCTAGGGTTTACAGAGAATGGTCCGAAAAACAGGAAATATCCAGTGAGCGGCAGTTGTGTGGACGAAAAGGCCTTGTTGATGTCAGAGGTCAGAGGAGAATGGGCAGACTGGTTAGAGATGATAGAAAGTAAGGGTGGGCGATATGGCGATCATATCACACATTTTGTTTTTAGAAATATCACAATTTCACAATTTGATCACGATTCTTTGTCATGTTGGTTTTACTATTTTGTCTGCACAGTACAGCCAAACTAATTTCCCTATTATAACGACAAAGTCTTTCAAGGTAACAGAATATAAAAATGAATGGTGGATATTTAGGCCAAAGTGGGCGAAGATAAAAAATCTTTGTCGTTTTATATTTCTTATTAAAAAAATAGGAACCAAGATACACATTACAAATACGCAATATACAAATAAAATAAACAGTGCTTTATTTTCAGGTACAATAGGCATATTTAGCAGGAGCATTCAAGAAATTGAATGAACAAATATAACAAAACTATAGATTGATTCCTATTAAAGCAACTATTTTTTTTTTTCAGTCAAGAGTAGGGAGTTATTTTTTTTTTTTCTCTTTTGCGTTGTTGTTTTAACATTTAAAGAATAAAAATTATATGATCTGTCTGTCGATTCTGTCATAGTGTTTTATATTTATACCATCATTTACTCACTCAAAATTAGTTTTAAACTTTAATGAGTTTCGTTCTTCTGCTGAACATAAATGTTATTTTGAAGAACATGGAAAACCAAACAGTTGCTGATCCACAGTGACTTCCAAAGTCGTTTTTTTCCTACTATCAAAGTCAGTGTAGACTAGCAACTGTTTGGTTAACCACATTCTTCAAAATATCTTCTTTTGTGTTCAGCACTAGCAAGAAATTAATACAGGTTTGGGACAACGTGACTGACTAAATAATGACAGAAATTATATTTTTGGGTGAACTATGCCTTTAATGACAGTCGGCAGCATGTTTAGTACTGTGGCTTTAAGTTTTAAGACCTGCATGCATCTAATATACAGACACGCATCCATTTGTCTCGGCTGTTTACTTTCATTTTAGACATAACCAACTGAGTCTATATGTAAACCTTGTGTGTTTTGACAGTATTAGTTCAAAAGATAACTTAATTGAGTAATCAGGCGCTGTTAGACAGGCGTTTTAGTGCGAATGAAAAGCTTAACCGGCAAGGCTTTAAAACACGCAAATAAGGTACTTTTGTGATTGCGAATAAGTGCAGTGTTCCGTGAGTGTAACTCTACCGCTGAGTTAACACAGATGTGAATGTATGTGGCGCTGTACAGTATATAGAGACTGAGGCGCCAGAACTGTAACTGATAGAATGTGCGCTGTAGCACGATACTACGATAGTTCTTCAAAAGCATATCGTGGAGACATTTTTATCGTCCACGATCAAAAATCGTCATATTAACACCCCTAATAGAAAGGCAACAGTAACTCAAATAACCACTCGTTGCAACCAAGGTATGCAGAATACCATCTCTTAACGCACAACACGTCGAACCCTGAAGCAGATGGGCTACAGCAGCAGAAGACCACACCGGGTGCCGCTCCAGGAAACAGAGGCTACAATCCGCACAGGCTCACCAAAATTGGACAATAGAAGATTGAAAAAACGTTGCCTGGTCTGATGAGTCTCGATTTCTGCTGCGTCATTCAGATGGTAGGGTCAGAATTTGGCGTAAAGAGCATGAAAGCATGGATCCATCCTGCCTTGTCTCAACGGTTCAGGCTGGTGGTGGTGGTGTAATGGTGTGGGGGATATTTTCTTGAGCATCGTTTAAACGCCACAGCCTACCTGAGTACTGTTGCTGACCATGTCCATCCCTTTATGACTAGTGTACCCATCTTCTGATGGCTAATTCCAGCAGGATAATGCACCATGTCACAAAGCTCAAATCATCTCAGACTAGTTTCTTAAACATGACAATGAGTTCAGTTTACTCAAATGGCCTCCACAGTCACCAGATCTCAATCCAATAGAGCATCTTTGGGATGTGGTGGAACGGGAGATTCGCATCATTGATGTGCAGCCGACAAATCTGCAGCAACTGCGTGATGCTATCATGTCAATATGGACCAAAATCTCTGAGGAATGTTTCCAACACCTTGTTGAATCTATGCCACGAAGAATTAAGGCAGCTCTGAAGGCAAAAGGGGGTCCAACCCGGTACTAGCAAGGTGTACCTAATAAAGTGGCCAGTGAGTGTGTATACAGGTACATCTAAAAAAAAAAAATGAAAAAGGTCAATATTTTTTGTCACTCATTTCAGAAAGTGAAAACCATATTTTAAATGGATTCATTACACAGAGTGAAATATTTCAAGCCTTTATTTCTTGAAATTTTGATGATTATGGCTTACAGAAAATTAAAACCCAAAATTCAGTGTCTCAGAAAATTAGAATACTACATAAGATCAATAAAAAAAGGATATTTTAAACAGAAATGTCAGGCTTCTGAAAAGTATGTTCATTTCTATGCACTCAATACTTGGTTGGGGCACCTTTTGCATGAATTACTGCATCAATGCGGCGAGGCATGGAGGCAATCAGCCTGTGGCACTGCTCAGGTGTAATGGAAGCCCAAGTTGCTTTGATAGCGGCCTTCAGGTCATCTGCATTGTTGGGTCTGGTGTCTCTCATCTTCCTCTTGACAATATCCCATAGATTCTCTATGGGGTTCAGGTCAGGCGAGTTTGCTGGCCAATCAAGCACAGGAACACCATGGTCATTGAACCAGCTTTTGGTACCTTTGGCAGTGTGGGCAGGTGCCAAGTCCTGCTGGAAAATGAAATCAGCATCTCCATAAAGCTTGTCAGCAGAAGGAAGAATGAAGTGCTCTAAAATTTCCTGGTAGATGGCTGCGTTGACTGTGGACTTCAGAAAACACAGTAGACCAACACCAGCAGATGACATGGCAGCCCAAATCATCACTGACTGTGGAAACGTCACACTGGACTTCAAGCAACATGGATTCTGTGTGGACTCTTCCTCCAGACTCTGGGACCTTGATTTCCAAATGAAATGCAAAATTTACTTTCATCTGAAAAGAGGACTTTGGACCACTGAGCAACAGTCCAGTTCTTTTTCTCCACAGCCCAGGTAAGACGCTTCTGACGTTGTCTCTGGTTCAGAAGTGGCTTGGTAGCCCTTTTCCTGAAGACGTCTGAGCGTGGTGACTCTAGATGCACTGACTCCAGCTTCAGTCCACTCCTTGTGAAGCTCTCCCAAGTGTTTAAATCGGCTTTGCTTGACAGTATTCTCAAGCTTGCGGTCATCCCTGTTGCTTGTGCAACTTTTCCTACTCAAATTCTTCCTTTCAGTCAACTTTGCATTTAACATGCTTTGATACAGCACTCTGTAAACAGCCACACCTTTCAGTAATGACCCTCTGTGACTTACCCTCTTTGTGGAGGGAGTCAATGTTTCGTCTTCTGGATCATTGCCAAGTCAGTAGTCTTCCCCATTATTGTGGTTTCAAAGAACAAGAGATACTCGGAATTTATTCTGTAGGGATGGTCATTAATGGAAACTCAAATGTAAATATTCTAATATTTTGAGATACTGATTTTTGGCTTTCATAAGCTGTAAGCTCTAATCATGAAAATTAAAACAAAAACTTTTTAAATGTTTTACATTTACATGTAATGAATCTAAAATATATGAAAGTTTAACTTTTTGAAATAAGTTACAATAAAAAGAATAAACATTTTCAC